>NC_140581.1:1092796865-1094069597 GCF_964204655.1 Triturus cristatus
GTCTCTCCCCGGCCTGGCTGGAGGTCCGGGAGCTGGGCCTGGTGCTGGAGCTCCGTCCCGGGGTGCGGGAGCCCCCTGTCCCGCAAGCCAGCCGAGGGTCCGGGCGCTGGGGACAGGGTGTCCACCAGGGCCCGGGGAGGCTCTCCCCGGCCTGGCTGGGGGTCCAGGAAGCTGGGCCCGGTGCTGGAGCTCCGTCCCGGGGTGCGGGAGCCCCCTGTCCCGCAAGCCAGCGGAGGGTCCGGGCGCTGGGGACGGGGGTCCACCGGGGCCCGGGGAGGCTCTTCCCGGGCCTTGCTAGGCTCCGTGTGCCCGGAGGAGGCTCCCCGGCCTGGCTGCTTTCAGAAGCAAGGACCGGGCCCGTGAGCCGGGGTGGCTTGCTTTTTTATTCTACGCTGGCGGAACGGAATTTTCCGCCCACCCCTAGTTGTGATGTCATAAAGGCCTTCAAGGCCGGGTGACAGGGAGAGCCTCTCAGCACAGGCTGCTTGTCGGCTTTGACTGAAAGCAGAAAGCACAGCTGCAGGAGCAGGAAGGAAGGCAGGGAAGGTGGTGGGCTTTGGTTAAGGATGGTAGGTAAGATGTATTTTTTCACATGTGAGTCAGGGAGGAGAGGGCATGTTATCTATAGCTCTCCATTATCCTCTGCACCTGTGCAGTAGTTGAAGTCAGGGGCAAATGCTTTTGGGAGCCATACACACCATAAAATCCTGCATGTGTAAAAAGTGAATTACGGGGATATTTTTCAACTCAGGGTTCCGAGGGAATCTATAGACAACTTGAGCTTTGCTCTTGTTGTCTATTTGGCGTCATTCAGAACCCCTTGGTGAAAAATGTCCCCGTAATTCTCTATCATCTATCTGTAATTCTAAATGGTAACAACAATTGTCATAGCCTATTGGTGTGGCTTTAATGTGCCAATGCTTGCAGACACAGGCATGCACAAATGCACAAATGCACAAGGTCATTACCTCATTACTGTGGCTGATATGTCTCTGTCATGAGTTTCATTTATTGTTTAATCTATGTATTCTAACTTTACATATGTGTTTATACATGAGCTTTATTTTAATGAGTTTTATTAGCTTCACAATAAAGAATGACTTACTTAACAGAAATGTCTGTGTCCTATTTTTATTCCTCCAGCTTGTGTTTGTTCAGTGCTCTGTTTGCATTTGTCAGCTCAGTGAAGAAAGAACTATTTAAGGCACCAAAGCTTATTGTCAATATGTACCAGGTTCCAGCATGGAGAGTCTGTGTTACGGGAAGAGTTTGAAAATAATAAAGAAGTGATTTGATCAATCCAATCAGAGACTGTTAGAGATTTGTATGTAGTGTTTCTTTATGAAAATTAGATGGTAGAGCCCTTATTTTGGGTAGGAAGTTGTACTGAGAATGTGTCTAATATGAAGAATTTAAGGAGGAATGTGTGGACCTCTTCAATCTTTTAAACCAGAAAGCTGATCACAAGAGAATGTGATTTGTTCAGGGCTATAATCAAGAAAACCATGCTGCCAGGTGGGCAGTATATCAATAATAAATAAATAATCAATTTGCATCTAAGGGATTCCCTGTAGATAATGAGACCCCCCTTCACTGTTTTCTGCTCTATTGAGGTGGCGGATGTTGTATCCTACTGATAAGACAGTGGATGAATTAGTGGTACCAGGAATTTGTGAATACAATCTCACAGTGGATGACAGGAGGTAAAGAAGATGCATTAAAGACCACTTACCTACAGTTCAGGAGTGCAGCTTTGTGATGTGTAATTGATGGTTCCTTTCGCTCAGAGGAGGTTATTATTCTCAGTTGGTCGGGGAGATTGAATTTTTTTATTTTTTAGGAAACCGAGCGATGGAGATTGTGGGAACCATGATTACAGAGTAGTCAGGTATGTGTGGTGTGTAATAGGGAAAATGTTGGAGGAATGCTTTGAAACACTTGGGATGCTTTGCATACTGGTTTATTCTGCAGTAGAAGTTTATATAGTTCTGCCTAAATGAGGAGGGTGGGGTAGGGGTGGATGAACAGTCCTGAGGAAGAAAGTGCTTGTGGGAGGGAGAGATGAATAGCATGGCTTGCAGACTTTGTATGATCTGATATAGCTTTCCAGCTTAAGGTTGATGACAAACAGTTCATTTTCTTTTTGTAAGTGGATAATAAATTAGTAATAATAAACTTTATAATATAGAAAATCATTCACAAGAAAAGAGAAAACTTCTCTGTGAGTCAGGATACAAATAGATATAGCAAAAACCAAAGGAAATGATGGACGGAGTGTTGAACATTGCAAGCACTCACCCCCAGTCAACTGATCTGGGTTTAATCCATCACCGTTCTTTAGCCCACTCTGCCACCCCAGTTCAGACATGGCCATATGCAAATCAGTCTGACCCTGTGCCTCATGGGAACAGTCCATCCCGAACTGCCAAGCCATGTCTTCCCTGGACCGGAAACAAGCTTCCTAGGACCGGTTTCTGGTATTTCAGCCGTCTTCAGCCAGGCTTGCTTGAATCCAGTGGCAAAGTGAGCAAGGGACTCACGTCTGAGCATACCCTGCCAACTTATGGCGAACAAAGCAAAAACCAAAGGAAATGATGGACGGAGTGTTGAACATTGCAAGCACTCAACCCCAGTCAACTGATCTGGGTTTAATCCATCACCGTTCTTTAGCCCACTCTGCCACCCCAGTTCAGACATGGCCATATGCAAATCAGTCTGACCCTGTGCCTCATGGGAACAGTCCATCCCGAACTGCCAAGCCATGTCTTCCCTGGACCAGAAACAAGCTTCCTAGGACCGGTTTCTTGCATTTCAGCCGTCTTCAGCCAGGCTTGTCTTTTACTATAGGAATCTTGAATATAACCATGAAAATTATATTCCAGGGACATCGTTAAATCCCAATTATCGGCCTGTTTTTCAAATGTTGTTTTTAGAAATAATATAGAGGCAAACAATGACAGATTAGCCATGACCTCTATTGGCGCTCCCTAATGATCAGGGACGTTTAAAGACTGCACTGCACTGCTGAGGGCCTTGCCGTGAGGGGACCAGCTCTTACCTGCTGTTTGTTGCCTCGCAAAACAAGCCGTGAGGCCATCGCTGGGTGACGCGCGCCGTGAGGGGAACGGCCGGACTTCATCTCCCAGCACCCCCGGCGCTACCTGACGCTACACACGTGCCTGGAGGCACGATATAACCTCCGCCCACCTCCCGCAGCGCAGCATGTTTAGAGACTGCACTGCACTACTGAGGGCCTTGCCGTGAGGGTAACGGCTCTTACCTGTTGTTTGTTGCCTCGCAAAAAACACCGTGAGGGGAACGGCCATCGCTGGGTGATGCGCGCCGTGAGGGGAATGGCCGGACTTCATCTCCCAGCACCCCCGGCACTACCTGACGCTACACACGTGCCTGGAGGCGCCATATAAGCTCCGCCCACCTCCCGCAGCGCAGGACGCGCGAGGGCGTGCCCGGGCAAAGCCCGGGCCAAGGGCGGGCCTGCCTGCACCCGTCAGAGTCCGAAGGAGGCCGGGCAGGGCCACATTATTTCCAGCTTCCATATCAGAGGCCCCCCTTGAAAAGCGCACAAACATATAAGGTACTGTTTGAACTTGCAGTGTGTCGCTACTGGCATCATTGACCCTACTGACCTTATTAATCGATTGTGGTATAAAGAAAGGAGGGATAGTAAATCATGTCAAAACTAAAAGTTGGACATGGGGTAGTTGGCACTTTGGATGCGTTTTTACTAAGGGCAGAATCTGCTCTCATTCATGAAATAGATTTAACAGAGAGCAGACTGTCCTTGGATCCCCACATTGAACTAGTTTGTACCAACCCCTGTACCTTAGGCTCACAGGGAAGTTTAGGTGACAGTCAACTTCATCCTCAACCTCTCCCTCAAACCAGTGGGCCACACTTATCAAACCCAATGCCTAATAATGGTA
Organism: Triturus cristatus; assembly: GCF_964204655.1. Lineage (NCBI taxonomy): Eukaryota > Metazoa > Chordata > Amphibia > Caudata > Salamandridae > Triturus > Triturus cristatus. Next base: position 1,092,800,810 of record NC_140581.1, read on the forward strand.
CGGCACAGATAATTGAAGAGGCTAGGCCAAAGGTTGTAACGAGAGGCCAGAGTCTTAAGAATAACGGTTGAGTGTGGTACCACAGCAAAGGAAAAAAAAGGGGCAGGCAAAACTAAACCATCAAAACAGGATTATTTCCCGCCTAAACCTCTGAGTGAAGAGCGTGAACAGATAGATAATGAACCTAGTCCAGAAGCTAACTTGTGCACAGTTCAAGCAGAAGAGGTATTCATAATGACCATGCCAACAGGGGAGGGGGGCTTTCTGGGTTAAATTGGAAGCATTAATATCAGTACATTTAAATCCCATCTTACAAAAGTTGACTGATATAGAGAATAGGCTACATTGTTTAGAAGAGAAAACTAATAGCGCACCTCCGTTATTAAGAGACCGCATGCATGGGCCAGTTAGGACAATGGATGTGGCCACCGGAGAGGATGTGCGGACCTTGATGTCCCCACCAAAAGTGATGTCACAGGATGGGTTAGACCAAAGGAGGGCTTATTTGTACAATAGTGTACCCTCATTGCAGAGCCAGGGTCTACTCAGAAAAGATGGATAGGCCACAGACTCTTTAAATTTGGAGTCGGTTGGTCAGGTATATGCCAAACCAGATAATAGATCGCAAAGTCAAAGTACCTTTGTGAGTTGGCAGATAGATGATTTTATTACAAGTGGCACTGATATTAGCTTGCATCTCCCCCCACAAACTACACCTTACATCATTGTGTTAGCCAATGTTCCCCCGTTGCCGTCTGGCCAGAGGGAACACTGGTCTTCTCTGAGAAATAAGGCACTGCACTTTGTAAATACAAAAACAGGGTTCGATAACAGACTCTTATTCTCAGAATTCAAGATGGCTCGTAGGATTGGATGGGTAGGTGCAACTAACAAGAACCTGGCAGGGGGTTGTGTTGTGCTGACCTTTAGATCCCCAGGCCTGGTAAAATCAATATTAGACACAACGGTTAATCAATCTGTGAACAAGCACACAATTTCCGTATTACTGCTGGGCTTATTTTATCCACCACCCAAGTCTGTCACTTATAATATTGAAGAAAAGAGACGCCGATGATAAATCAGTACCCTCCGCTCCAACCCTGGTTTCATAGAAATCGATTTGCGCCATTAAGCAATTTAGCAGAACTAGATTGACCATCTATCAAAGGGGGTAGGCTGGAGGAGATTTTACATGATTCTTGTAATAATTCTGTTAACATCCCGGTTACGACTGGGAATCTAAGGGAACCCTCACTAAGGGTGGCACGTGGGTATGATAAACTTTCTCCACCTCAGTCATATAGCACGTGCCCGAGCATGGTAGGGCCGGGTTCAACCATCCCTTTACCCAATCAGATTTCTAGCAGCCCTGAGGGGAATGTCGTGCAAGTGTCAAACTCACATCAAAACAGCTGCCTGCTTCGTTTGCTTTTTTGGAACGTTGCAGGGATCACCTCAAAGCTAACAGATGAGGCATGGGTTCGGTATGTAAAATCATTTGATATTATACGTACCCAGGAAACGTGGAGCAGAAAGGACATCAATATAGATGGATACTCCTCCTTAAATGTCATCGCAGAACACTCCTTGTCTGGGAGGGCAAAGGGTGGATTCGTAACCCTGATCTCGGTACTGTATGAGGCGCTTGTAATAGAAAAAGTAATTGACTCCCCTTGGTATCAGCTAATTGTGTGTTTTAATCTGATCCACGTAACTTTATTATTAGTCAATTGGTACTTGTAGGAAGGTGGAATCTGTCTATATGGTTGCCCCCACTTTTTTCCTGGTGTTTGAATGGTTTTTGACTAGTCTGGCTGGGATCCTGCTATCCAGGACCCCAGCCTATCTGCTTACTCCCTTAAATGATTGGTGTGCATATTAGATGCACTAGTGATTGGATACTGTGGTACCTTATGAGCCCCTAGTATATGGTACCTTACGAACCTAGGGCATTAGTACTTCACAGGCCTACCAGGGGCTGCAGCATGTATTATGCCACCCCTGGGAAGCACTCACAATCTGACACCACAGGCCTGCTACTGCAGCCTGTGTGAGGTAGTGTTAGCACTCCTCACTGAGGTATAGGTTCCTATATCTCACCATACACACACATATCAGTCACCCCTATGGTAGGCCCTATCAATCCCAAGGGCAGGGTGCTTGGTTTACTATGTGAGGAGGTGCTTCTGCCTGAGCAGGACCCCTCTGCAGCTGGCAGAGTCTATTCTCTGCTGCTGTTTGTGGATGCGGTTAAACCATATACTCTTAAGTGCATTATAACCTCTTGGTAAATGCTAACTTTGGAATGACTGCATCAAAACATGTCGTGTTTGGTGTCAAACAACTTGGAATCCTACCCCCACACCAGTAACTGGTGTGGGAGTAGCATCCCACCCTTCTAGAGGGGACGACATGTACACACTGTACTAACCGGTAGAAATCTTCTAAGGCCCTGGCATCACAAAATGGATGCCACCAGCACAGACACCGGGCTGCCCTCCTGCTGCTGACCGAAACTCGCAGTGGAGGGAGCCCAACAAAGGGTTTCCTGTCACAGGGAGGTGTTACCACCTCCCAGACAGGATTTAGTGTATTGGAGCTGGGTGGGTGCACTCTTAGAGTGCTTTGAAGTCCTGCACCGGGGGAGCAGTAGGCTCCTCTGTGCATATGCCAGCTCAAACCAGTTCAGGGGCTGCTTGCCCCTGTCCTGGTGCGAAACTGGACAAAGGGAAGTGGGTGTAACCACCCACTACCCTGGCCCTCCTAGAGGAGTGGCCATAGAGCTAGTCCCTCCCATCTCTTCACTGTAAGATACCACACATTGCCAATGCAAATTAGATTACACCTGGACGACGTTCAACGAAGAAGAATCCTGGCCCTTCAACTTTCTACTATCTTTAGAAGACCGAAGGATCTCCCTTGGAGTCAAGGAGTGACTCCCCTGCTAGGCAGGCACCAAAACTACTGAACTACGGTTGCAAACTTTACCGCTCCTGCCGGAGCCCGAAGTCCCTGTGTCCCCTGAAGCAGATTTCCTGACCTCTCGATGGCCATTTTGAGTTCCCAGCGAAGCTGTGGCATCTGGACCCCACGAGTGACGAGGAACAGCAATACCAGGGAACCGTGCACTGATTTTGAGTGCAAGCCCTAAACGCCGAGCTACAAACTTGTGCTTTGGACCACTTGTTGTCCAAGTCCCTAGCAGGTCTGAAACCGAAGATCAGCGGCCTACCCAGTCCCGAGTGACCGTGGGCTGTTGGTGAAGTTTCCCTGCAAAGGCGTCTTCGCGGTTGCTGGCCCGTTGGCTAGCGACTCTCCAGAAGACTTTCTTCTCCACTTCAAGGACTCGCCTGGTTGCTCTGGGCCTGCCCTCACTTACCCTCGCTGGGTAAGTCCATCGGACCTTGCTGGTCTGATCCATCGACAATCTTCCACCCACACGAGACTTGCAGTTGCCAAGGTTTGTTGACTCCAATCCGAGTGCCGACACCGCCAACAGCTGCAGACGTTGTGGGACCTCCGGATTCCAGCTGCTGGTCTTCATCGATCCCTCCTGGACCACGTGAGTGAAGAGACAAAACGACAGCAGCGACCTGAAGAGACGCGACAGCTGTGGTCATCTATCCTGCTGGATACTACAACATTTTCGACCCTCAAAGCTCTGGGGTTATAAATACACTCAAAGAAGAAATCGATAAGATAGCATTAAAATTTTTCCCGTTATGTATCATCTGGGTTGGAGACTTTAATTGCACCTTATGTCAGCACAGTGGAAATAAAGCATGTGGGCTTCTAGATTTTTATGAACAACCACTAGCCCACTTTAAACATACTCCCCAGGGTGATGCATTACATTTGATTATTGTAGTAAATGATTTATGTTTGGCTAATAATTTGGCTGATAGCCCGGAGGCATCTCCTCCTACATTTCGGGCGGGGGGGGCAGAACCAGTACAATTGACTTCATGTTGATTTCTAGTAGGTACTCATACCTTATAGATAGCTTTATGGTCAAGCCTAATCCGGCCAGCGACCACAATCCTCTAATAGCCTCTTTAAAAGCTACGGCACAGAAGGGGAGGGCTGTGGATTGCCCAATAAAATATAATTGTAATCAAGGGGTAAGGTTAAAGTGGAGTATGATTGACCATGTCAATTTTGAGGAGAATATTATCAGGACAAACCTAACTCAAGTAATGACCTGTCTAACTCATCTAGCCCCCCCCCCCAGACCCCATTATACAGAGTTTTGAAACCATCTGCAAAGACGTGGCCAAAAATCTGTTTAGATCAGTTAAAAACATAACTGTCCCGAACCCAAATGGTTTAATACTGAGTGCGCAGCGGCAAATTAAGCTCTAAAGAAAGCATTAAGTGTAGTTCCCTGTGATAGGGCTTTGATAAAGGAAGCCAGACAGTCCTATAGGAAGACAATAGAATGTAGAAAGGATGAACTGAGACGCCAGGCCTGGGATGATCTAGAAAAAGCAAGTGCCCTAAGGGATTCCAGGAGCTTCTGGGAGGTGATAAACCGTCCACTTTTTACAAATGAAACTAGGAGCGTGGAATCTAACATAACAGGGACAGCCTGGGAGTCTCACTACTCTAAGATTTTTGTCCCAAAGGATATTATCTCCCAGGATCATCAGACAGATATATGTTCTAATCCTGAAACTGCTCAGCAGCTAAGTGCATCCCTGTCTTTAGGTGAAGTGGAGGAGGCCCTGCGAAAAGGTATTGATTCCAAAGCCCCAGGGCCAGACGGGGCACCCTTGGACTTCTTTAAAAGAATCCCAGTGATATGGGGCCCCTTGTTACTAAATGTATTTAGAGCAATTATAGTGGGCCAAATACCAGTATCTTGGAAAAAAGCAGTGGTGGTGCCAATTTTTAAAAAGGGAAACAGAAATGACCCAACATGCTATAGGCCGATCTCTCTGATAGATGATACGTGCAAGGTGATGGGAACGGTAATCCTTGCACGTTTAGAGTCCTGGGCTAATACTTCAGGCTAATATCACAGACTCAGTATGGGTTTAGGAAGGGAATGGGAACAACTGAGCAGTGTCTCAATCTGTCCATGATCATGGGTAAGTACATGAGGGCCAGGGGGGCTTCGATCCACTTGGCCTTCATGGACTTATCCAGCGCCTTTAACACAGTGTGTCGGGGTAGATCTGGTCACTAAAGGAAGATCTGGGCTTTGCGGAACCACTTTTTACCCTCCTACGTAGACTACATGCTTCCACCTCTGTAGTTATCCGTTACGGGCCAGGGGGAGAAAAGACCAAGCCCATTGCATCAACAGAGGGAGTGCGACAAGGCTGCATATTGGCTCCTTTTCTGTTTTTGGTATACACCAATGGCCGTGAACAGTTTCTGTTAAATCAACATTTGGATTTTCCAAAAATAGAAGGCAAACAGGTGCCCCTGCTGTCTTATGCTGACGACACAGTCTTGATGGCCCTGACAGCCAATGGCCTTCAGGGGTGCCTGGATGCTTTTACTGAGTATATGTAGTCATTAGATTTGAAGGTACATTTTAAGAAATCTTTTATTATGGTCTGTGGGCCAAAATCAATGAAAACACGAAAATATACAGTTAAAGGAAAAGTTATTGACAAAGTGAAAAATGTCTCCTATTTGGGGAATGTTTTTAACTTTAACTTAAACTGGGATCAACTTATAGTATCTAGGGCACAACAAACTAGTAGAACCATTTTGGGGCTGTTTCGTTTTGCTGCCAAACTTGGCCATTAGCCCGTAGCCGAGCTGATAATTTTATATAAATCCAAATGCTTGTCGGGGGCCACTTATGGTGCTGGAGTATGGGGATATCATAAAAGCGTGCAAATTCAAACATTAGAGAATAAATTTCTAAAGAGGCTTTTGCTCATCCCTAATAGCTCCCCAACATCATTTTGCCATTCTAAGGTGGGCATGGACTACAATGTAGATGGCATACATATGACCCCCCTTTTTCTATGGGGGAAAATTTGGATTACAGAAGAACTTTCCTTTTCACGATGCATTTTAAGAGATTGTATGAATTTAGATAATGCAATGACAGTCCCGTAGTTACGTTATGTTAAACAAACTTTTTATAAGATAGGACTAGAACATTTGTATGACAAGCCAGAGACCATACGATCTAATATGAAAACGGTTATAAAAGATGCATATCGATCTGACTTGAAAATATCACACGGGACTATGGAAAGATTGGACTGTTCCCCCCCAAATCAGCAACAATTTTATTTGTCCTTTGCTCTACAAGCTCATTCACGCTTTTTTATGATCAGATTTCGCCTAGGCACCCTGCACTTTCTTGTAGCTTTTCTGAAACAGGTGGGGTGGTGTGAGAGACTACCCCCCAGTCCGTGTAATAACTTAGCACAACAAAGCACAATGCACATTATGCTATTTTGCACATTGTATAGAGACCCCAGGGTGCGTTTCCTTAAACCGATTTTAAACACAATTCGTCCCTGCTCCTATAAGGAGGGTTTTAATTATTTATGGTCATTATCAACTGTTTCTATTTGCAGATCTGTGCTTAGTTTTATCAAAATTGTTTTTATAATAAGTAAATGTTATGCAATGTGAAAGCAATTTATAGGGGTCGTATGATCAGGCTATAATCTGACATTGTCCTGTATATTCTAAATTCTGGTGTAGAAATTTTTTATTCTCGAATGTATGTTCTCTTTTTTGTGTACTTTTATGATTCTGAATCGAATAAAGTTATTTGACTGACTGATCATGTTAATGGTATTTATAGTCGGCTGGGAAGAGACATTATTTGAAGAAAACACCTCCTTATATGATTAAATAAGTATGATGACTGGAGTGAGCACAGACATATAAGTAGCTAATTAAATGGAATTTGTGTAAAAACAATAAAGAGAGTAAACCCAATTCAATGCACAGTGAACATTGGGTAGTAGACGATCTTAACTTTAACAGCAAACGAAGGGATAGCATAAATACCACAACAGGTTGGTAATTTTTGTAAGGGCAGAGCTGTGGATCCATAAAGTATAACAGGAACAGGTTTGTGAGTAAGCACATTGAATAGTGGGCTAATTGCCCCACCTCCAAATTTATTAGAAAACCTCTTAATAAAAAATTTGATTTCCCACTTGTGTTTAAGATGAGAAAAAAATGCAAGTCCCAACCTACTCTGTTCTCAATTTTTAAGCCCAAGTAAGGATAGCTGGTGGTATGTTCTAAAGAAGTAGCCTCAATTTTCCATGAAAAACTAGGGGGCATATCAACAAGGGCTTTATCTCTGCTTTTTTGGCTTTAAAAGCCAAAAAAGCAGAGATAAAACTAGCGCCCTATCAACAACAGGGTGCTAACACGCAAATTTGCATGTTAGCACCCTTTTACTCTATGCTTCCCCTTGAATCTCTAATGAGATGCAAAGGGGGCGTTCCAGAGTAAAATTATAGAAGAAATGCCGCTAAGCGACATTTCTCCTATTATCAAGAATATCGCTAACCCTGTTAGAGACAAAAAAAGCAGCGCTAACCGCGGTTAACGCTGCTTTTTTACGTCAGGTATTTTTCTGACTTAGCCATGATATCCTATGTAAGGTGGATATCATGGCTAAGTTTGCCTGTCCCTATGAACAAGGTAACGTGAGATTATCGCTGGGTTCCCAGCCATAATCTCACGTTAGCCTGTTAGCGTGAGGATTTTTATCGCTATTGTGATAAGCATTGCTAATAGCACGCTATCTCAGCGATAAATATTCACGCTAGCTGGCGATAATTATCCTAGCGCTAAGTGCGCTTAGAGATAATTATCGCCGGTTGTTGTTGATATGACCCAAAGCTTTTTAAGCCAAAACCCAAAACCGTTTCTGCTGCTACGTTTATCGCAAGACTATTTAATTGATTATATTTCTCTACTATACGTAGTGAAAATCAAAGCCCGATCTGGTTCCTTGATAGCAGACCTAAATTAATAACGTAAATGAGATTAGTTTGGCTTCCACTTCCTAGTTTTGGGACTAACCCATCCTTATGATGCAGGAATTCCAGGAGGTGTGGTACGCAAAGGGAAAATACGACAGGAGCTAATATACGACCCTGTTTATGATGGTTGACTTTAACAATCTTCGTGGATAAACCTCTACCATGCGATCATTTTATTTTAACCCAAGTATTCATGTGAAACTCAATCAGGAAGTGCAGCAGAGTTTGATCAATCCCCGAGGGCTGCAATTTGAGCTATAGGTGATTTTTAACTAACTTATCAAAAGCCAAAGAGTAGTCGACACAGCAGACAAAAGTTTGCTTCCGCTTGAGTAATGGGAATAGTTGATCAATAAATGTATTGCCATAATATTATCAATGGTGGAGCAACCAGGTTAAAAGTCAATCTATGTTAGCCTCTTAAGACCCCTTTTACAATCCCATTCTGATAGTTTGCTCAATATCAAATGTAATATTGTAAGTATATTTATATGAACAGTTCATGCCAGAACAAATAGAAGTCAGAAACGCCTCACATCACTGTTTTCTTTAGAGCATATGTAAATTGAAACCACAGAAATGCATGCGTGTTTCTTAATTTCACAAATGTCCTCTCTGTACTCACATTTAATTTTTCTCTTGGTGGTTTATGGAGATAGGCAGCTTAATGACACTACACAGTGACTTACTGCATTTTCATTTTGCAACTATATTGACCGATCAAATCAAGATTGTTTAGTGCGAACCTTTTGAACTCTATCGTTGGAATTGTCTTTGGAAATTAAATATTTCAAAATATTTAGAATGAAATCCACTTATGTATCATAAACTTCTTTATCATAAGTTGGAAAGTCAATAGGTCGGAGTGATACTTTTGTCATACAATCACAAGGCAAGTCTGTATTCAATGAGTCTATTAAATGTTTCTATTATTTACAGTACTGAGAGAGCAGTTTAGAGTCTGAGGGCCTCATTTATGAGAAGTGACGCATCGCTGCGTGAAAGCAGCGATGCGTCACTTCTCAGTGCGCCCTCCTTGCGATAGCAATGATGCGTCATATTTATAATATGACGCATCATGTCGCAAGGAAGGACAGATACGTCAGTGTAACTGACGTATCTGTCGGCGCAAAAAGTGGCGCATTGCTGGAGTTGGGTCGGAAGCCTGACGGAACTCCAGCAATGTTCCATGTGAAAGGGCCTGCGTCACCCTTACGCCTGCCATGAGGCAGGCGTAAGGTTTTGACGCATTGGAGTCCTAGTGCTGGTGCAGCGAAATCTCATAGATTTCGCTGCGCCACTCTTACGACCCTTTCTTGCGGGGGTATGCCCACCCTGCATACATTATACCTGGCGCAGGTATAATGTAGCGCAGGGGTTTACGAAGTGACGCATCTACCTAGATGCGTCACCTTGTAAATATGGTGCGACATGGCGCATGTTTTACGCCACTAGTGCGTCACAAAAAGTGGGCGTATAAATGAGCCCATGGTTTTCTAATGAGTACAGAATGAACCCGATTGTGCAAAAGGACTGAGGATTATGGTCACTGTCATTTCGAGAAATAATTTAAATGCCAAAGCAGTGATGAGCGTCAGAATAATGTAAACACGTGTAATCAAGGGGTGAGCAGCTACCTCGGGAAAAATAGGTTTCTGTGGCGGGTCTATCAGTAAGAAAACAGCCATTTATACATCAAAAGCCCAATGCGTTCATGGTTGAAAATAAGGGATGGTCTGTGACTAATTGAGATCTGCAAATAAATAGCGGCTATGGTATATTATATTGATAATCAGTTGTTTCTGATCAGCATATGTTAAGGAAATATTCACTTACCAAATAAAAAAATTAATCTCAACTATTGTTAAAGCATTGGATTATTTATCAATCAAACATTCAAATTCAGAGAATACTGATTTTAGGCTTATATTACTTTTTGAAAATGATGGAGGAAAATAAACATTAGGAACTAGAACTGTATATTTAGGCAATTAGCTTTGTAAGGGCCCAAACATGACAGTGAGTATGGATATAAAGTTGATGGATAGTTTGGGGTCCTGCTTGCCTAAAACTGAGTTAATCAAGATAAGGAGGCCACAGTTAGGTCTGCCACTTGATATCATTGAGGCCAAGGTCACGAAAGTGGTAAAGTTGTTCAATGTGAAATTAGACAATTTCCCGGTTTCCTGAAAATAGATGACAAAATAAGAATTTACTACATTTTTCACATTTTACCCCATATTCTATTTTCCTTTGAATGCCAGCAATGGTCCAACAGCAGATTCCGAGAAAAAAGTTAGAGATGGCAGATTTAAATATAAGTACATCAGGAAACTGGAGCAGAAATTGTATCACGAGAGCTAGTGAGAGTGGATTGAAACTCACTGTATGTGGCAAAATAATGTTTAATGCACACATGACATTTAACATGATCAGTATCATTTAAGAGTGAAAACTCTAGATCCCCAGGGCCTCATTTATGAAAAGTGACGCATCACTGCGAGAAAACAGCGATGCGTCACTTTTCATTGCGCCCTCCTTGAAACACCAATGATGCGTCATATTTACAGTTTGACGCATCATGTTGCAAGAAGTTACAGATACGTCAGTATTTCTAACGTATCTGTAGGCGCAAAAATGACGCATTTCTGGAGTGTGCCACAAAAGTGACGCAACTCCAGCAACATGGGCAAGTCCCATGTGAAATGTGCCTGCATCAGTCTTACACCGGTCATGAGGCAGGCGTAAGATATTGACGCATTTGCGTCCTAGAAGTGGCGCAGTGAAATCCTATAGATTTCACTGCGTCACTTCTACGACCCTTTCTTGCGTCAGAACACCCACCCTGCATACATTATACCTGCCGCAGGTATAATGTGGCGCAGGGGTTTACACAGTGATGCATCTACCTAGATGCGTCACTTTTTAAATATGGTGCAACAAGTCTAATTTTTTACGCTGCTGGTGCGTCACAAAAAGTGATGCACTTGCAGCGCAAAAGTGACGCAAGGGCTCATAAATAAGCCCCCCAGAGTTTATAGCGAGTGCATTGCCTTTTGTGGAGATGTCGAGGGGTGGTTAATATTTGTCTCCCCGTTTATTAGAATTCCCATAGCAAGGAGAAGTGCCAATTTCTCCCATATTTTGTTGACTCAAGTCTAAGAGAGAGACTTGTTGTGTTATTACTTGATGATTAACTTCTTATGAATTAATCCTTAATAGATCGATGGATGCTACATCTGTGAACTCAGGATAAGAGGACAACAGTCTCGAAATATGACATCTATTTAGGACGTCATGGGGTTTTTCGGAAGAGTCCAACGGACTGAGGTTGATTTGATTTCTGACCAAATCTTCAAACACACTCTCTTTTTTCAAAATGAGTTGGAATAAAGGGGACGGTGACTGATGGAAGGGTCAGTTTGGCATGTAGTAAAATGGGAATTAGACCTGGGGATAGTGAAGTGAGATTGTTTGCAGGGTCTTTGTGGCAGTTGATTGATATTTGTATCAACTGACATTGTAACACCTTCCAGTGACTTGTGGAGCTGTAAGAGTTGTTCCAAAGATTATCCATGCCAGCCAGAAGTTTTGAATAAAGTTATTTGATTGAACATATTCTGGCCTGGTTTGAATGCAATGTTTCTGATCTATTACTGGCACACTTTGAAAAACTAAGGATAACATCTCCATTGCAATTTATTTAATTTCCTTTTTTGGGGCTATTGATCTTGACAGGGATAGTTTAAGTTGTTGCTGGTAAGTCATTGCTGTTAGGCAAAGTGTTAGGTGATACACTTCACGTGTCAGACAATGAGCAGTAGACAGACTGGACATTGTTATCCCACTTCTGGTTGAAAATCGGATATGAGATAAAAATACACGTGGATACCAGATGTTTGACTGAATAAGCTGTGCCTTGCCCTCACTCAACGGACTTCTTGTCACTGCATTATTCATGCAGCCAGCTTAGAGCCAGGGAAGGGGAGGCAGGAAACGTCAAGATCTTCAAAGGGAATTCTGTACATATTTCTCCTACTTCAAAATGGGCATCATGCATAAATAGTAAACCCTCAGACCCGACTCTTCAATTCACTTCTGGGCCTGTGGATACCACAGAAGAAGGACTTCTGTGCTGCTTTGCTGGCATAAGGTCTGCCACTCGACTGCCCTGCTACTCTGCTGCTCTGCTGACTGCTGTCCTGCTTTCTGAGAAGGAAGACTGGACCTGCTCCCTCCATTCCAGGCTGAAGTAACTCTAAGGAACTGCTGATTGACCTCCTGTTCTGAGCAACAGGGACATAACAGGCTACAGAGGCTCCCTGCAACTGCCCAGCTGACCTGCTGCCTGAGCCCTGCTGGCTTGAGCTGGATTGAGTTCCTGATCCCCCAAGAGGTTCTCCTCAAATCCTGGAACCTTGGTGTGGCATCAGTTGATTTATCTCCTCAAGAAAAGGAGAAATCGTGAAGTTTTGGGCTCTTTGGGAATGAGAACAGGCCACTTCACAGCAAGATCTTGCCACTTGGCCCGCCAGCCAACACAAAGTTCTGGTGAACTCGTTTATTTGTGTCACAACAATTCCCAGTGATGCCCGGCAACGCAATATCCACACTTCGCGCAACAGCATAGACAACTAGTGTTGACCAACGTGAGTCTTCGTCAACGAATGTCCACTCTGCTCGATAAGATCTTCACGCTCCAGTGACGACCGACCGTGATGCCCGGCCTGCTCTTCATGCTACATCGAAGACCATCTTTTACACTCTCCGTGCTCCTCGAGGCTCCTTTCACTGCGAATGGAACTCTTCGAGGTGGACTTTGAAGGTAACTCTTGCAGTGTGACTAAACTTGTCTCTGTATCAGTCCTGCGCTCCATCGCAGTTGGCCTGAACTTTTGACTTTCACCCAGTCTTGCACGACCAGATAACTGCAAGTGGCGCTATGTGCTTTTTGGCGCTACACTTATCTGAAATCTTTAAAATTGCATATCTCAGTTTCTGTTGATTGTAGTTTTGGTGCAAAATAATTGCATGTTACTTTTTTTTTCTAAATTGGTATGGGATTTTTTTTGTGCTTCACTTTATTACTGTTCGAAGTGCTGAATAAATGCTTTTGTGCCTTGTCTCTAAGTTATGCCTGACTGCTTTTGTGCCAAGCTACGAGACGGTTAAGAACAGGTTAATTTTGGGTTTGCTTGAGTTCACCCCCCTTAACCAGTAATCTAATTTCATACAAAAGATCACTAGGTTAAAGTGGGTTGTGAATCTGGGGAACCTGTGTTAGATGGGTTTCTGAATTACTTAAAATAGAGCTGTTTTTAACGTTCCGGTGTCATAATATGTCACTGTGAGTGTAGGAATCGATATAGGAAGAAGAGATGGGGTTGAATTTATTGGAGTGGTGACACTTTTATTTAAGGCAATATTGAGCCTGGCCGCATCGTTGGGACTACTTAGATGAGAAGAAAGTGCTACAAGTTCTTCCAAGTTCGCCAAAGTTGCTGTATTTTCAAAAGAGTTACTGGGGTCATAATTAAATGCAGCATTGAGAATGGTGTTTGAACGAATTAAGGGGCATATTATCAAGACAGACGATAAAATTATCGCCGCTTTAGCGGCAGAAAACTGTCACTAAAACGGCGATAATGGGCTTGATAACATGCTCTATGGAATTCCAATTGAAGCCCATGTTAGATGTCCTTCACATCTAACATGGGCTTCAATTCGAATTCCATAGAGCATATTATCAAGCCCATTATCACCGTTTTAGCGGCAGTTTTCTGCCGCCAAAGCGGCGATAATTTTATCGCCTGTCTTGATAATATGCCCCTAAGCAGTTTCAGTGGGTCCATTGTCTTCAAAATCGCCCCAACCATAATTTATCTCTTAATCAGAGTGTAGGAAGCCCTGTGTAAGTGGTATTATTGGGGACTTTACAGCGCTGATTGTTGCAGTTGTAACAATCCTGTTGTTTTTATTTGGTACATAACGCTCCTGAGTAATGCTGCCAGCAGATGTAGATGTTTTGGTTATTCCTCTGGCTGACCTGCTATCTAAGTTCAAAAAACAAGATTTGTGTGTGGTGTTTGATTAGGGTTCATGTATGCCCAGAAGGATAGCTTGCAAACTCTTGCCTCTTTCACAGCCTCCTACATAAATGCAGTGACCTTCTTGGAAGCGATTATTCCTCTTATCATGAGTAATCATAATAAAACAAAATATATATATAAATCGTTATTTTGTTATGAAGTTTTGTACAAAATTGGGTTCTGGATGAGGGGGTTAAACTCTTCTCAAGCAACAGCCATAATTCTTCTCAGGGTGGTCACAAGGAAAACCTAAATCATCTTTGAAAAGCTACCCTCTGGTAGCTTGTCAAAGAGCACTCAGGGCCCGATTCACAGAACTAACTTAAGACAAAATCCTAAACTTACTACCTGTTTGGTATTCACAGAAGGCATTTACTCATTTTGGTATTCACAGAAGGCACTTACTCATTTTGGTATTCACAGAAGTTAGGAGTCCTAACTTTCGGACTCCTAAATGCCTTCTGTGAATACCGAAAGTCTTAAAATTAGGAATTTTCTCAGTTTAGTAGTAGTATAGTTAGGACTCCTAACTTTAGGACTCCTAAATGCCTTCTGTGAATACCGAAAGTCTTAAAATTAGGATTTTTCTCAATTTAGTAGTCCTAAATTTAGGACTCCTAACTTTAGGACTCCTAAATGCCTTCTGTGAATACCGAAAGCCTTAAAATTAGGATTTTTCTCAGTTTAGGAGTCCTAAGGTTAGGACTCCTAACTTTACAACTACTAAACTGAGAAAAATCCTAATTTTAAGGCTTCGGTATTCACAGAAGGCATTTAGGAGTCCTAAATTTAGGACTACTAAATTGAGAAAAATCCTAATTTTAAGACTTTCGGTATTCACAGAAGGCATTTAGGAGTCCTAAAGTTAGGAGTCCTAACTATACTACTACTAAACTGAGAAAAATCCTAATTTTAAGACTTTTGGTATTCACAGAAGGCATTTAGGAGTCCTAAAGTTAGGACTCCTAACTTCTGTGAATACCGAAATGAGTAAGTGCCTTCTGTGAATACCAAAATGAGTAAGTGCCTTCTGTGAATACCAAAATGGTAGTAAGTTTAGGATTTCGTCTTAAGTTAGTTCTGTGAATCGGGCCCAAAGGCTTTACTCAGAGGCAATGTGCAAAATATGTGTGCAACATTTCAAACAGTAACACAGTGAATCCGCACTACAAAAAGAGCCCACAATAGATTTAGACAAATAGAGTAGTTTTTAATACATAAAACAAGATCAAAACGACAAAAATCCAATTAGTGGAACTGTCGATATTCAATTTTAAAGGTCATAGGGAAAAACAGCACCAAAAGGCGTAAAGCGCAAACTGTGGATATCTGATCGCACCAGACCAGGAAAATGTCACAAGTTCAGGCTGACCACTATAGAGCATGGGCCGGCTACAGGGACCCAGTTAGGCATGCTGAACAGAGTACCTTAAATCCTGGGTTGCGGAGCATTGCGAGATCCGTATCGAAGATGCGTCAAACAGACAAAGCGATGCATCAGTTCCAAGATGTGGAGAGGCTGCTCTGCAAGGTCCTGTGGTGTTGTTGAGGATCCCATTGAATGAGGGCTTGTGATTCAAACTCTGGCGTCGGAGATGCGTTGCACAGTCAGGGCAATGCATCGGTTCCAATGATCTACGAGCTAGCGATGCAGAGTCCAGAGTCGTCATGGAGGCTGCCTTAGACGAGGGATGCAAGGGCGTGAAATGAGAATATGTCGTTCAGCAGCGGTTCGGATGTAGCGATGGGCTATGATGGATGTCCTTAGGCAGGTCCAATCCACACAGTAGCCTAGATGGGTATGTTCTGCTTGGAGTTGCGCTGCGTAGCAGAGGAGATGCATAGGTGTCCCTGGATCCACAGAGGCTAGCAGAAAACTCTAGGCCCACTTCCAAGGGTCCAGGACTTGGGTGGCACCACTTGACAGGGTGGACTCACAGATGGGAAAGTCCAGGTGCAAGGTTGTTGGAAGCCTGTTGTGTCCCTGAGGCTTCAGATCAGGAGGCCAGACAACTAGTCTTTGGAGTGACTCTGGGTTCTGAGTTCAAGAGTTGCAGATCCAGTCCTTCTCACTCAGGCAATAAGACAGCAGGTAGCTGGTCAGCACAGCAAGGCAGCAACAAAGCAAGGCAGAAGTCCAGCAGGGCAGCAGTGTAGCAGAGTGGTATTCCTTCAGCAGCACAGCAGTCCAGGAAGAAGGACTGCTGTATCCACGGGTCCAGAAGTGAGCTGAAGTGATGGTGTCTGAGGTCCTGTATGCATACCCAGTTGTGCCCTTGAAGTGGGGGAGAATCTTCTAGAGGTTTTCCTTTGGAGTCCTCAGGTATCTCGCCTACCCTCTCCTGACTCCAGACTAACTACAGCAGGTAGGCAGCCCTTTGTGTGGAGGCAGGATACAGTCTATTAAGGTGTAAATGGGGCTGTGCTCTTCTCTCCCATCCTTCCAGTGATAGCCCATCCAGGGACACCTAAGTTTCCTATTGTGCGTGGTTGTTTAGGAGGAATATACAAAGCTCAGCTGTCAGCTACACCCAGTCATGTGACCCAGGAACAGGTTACAGGCACTAAATGGCTGAGGCAGGAAAGTGCCAACTTTCTAAATGTGGCATTTCCAAAATTACATTTTAAAATCCAAATTCACTATAAGTTAGGATTTATCATTACAAAGACGCAAAACATGAACTTGTTACCTGTTCCAATTTAGAAATACCAGGTTATTACATGTAAGAAGGTAACCCAAATATTAGTCTATGGGAGAAGTGGGCCTTGCAGTAGTGAAAACAAATATAAGAGGTTTTCGCCACCAGGTTATGCAAATCTTAAAAGTACATGTCTAGCCCTTTAAATACAATGCACCCTGCCCTTTGGGTTGTCCTGGGCCTAGCCAGGGGTTACTAACATGTATAACAAACATTTGCAATACAATAGGTCTTGGATTTGTAAGAGTTAGAGCTATTGGCATTGTAAATGACAATGTCTTTTACCTATGTGTTTTGGTTTTGAGTGGATGTATGTGGTGTGGAGTGGAATTATGTGCGTTGGATTGGAATTGTTAGTTGTGGAATTGTGTGTGGTGGAATTGTGTGATATGGAGTGGATCTGTGTAGTAGAATTATGCAGCATGGTGTGCAGTGGAATTATGTGGATAGTAGTTATGTGGTATTGAATGTATTGGAATCATGTGGAGTGGGATTGTGTGTCATGGAGTGTAATTAAGTGGAATGGTATTTTGTGAAGTGGTATGTAATGAAGTTTAATTATGTAGTATGCTGTTGAATTTTGTGGCATGATGTGAAACTCTGTGGTGTGGATTGGATGTATGTATGTTTTGTAATTGTGTTGAATTATGTGGTTTGTTGTCGAATTATGTGGTGTGGGATGGAAATGTTTAGAGTTGAATTGTGTGGTGCGTAGTGTGTGGGGTTGAGTGAAATTATGCGGATTGGAATTATGTGGCAAGATGTGGAGTGTATTTGTGTGGATTGTGTGACCAAGTTTAAAAATGATTAAACAATTAGGAGGTCATTCATTGAGGACAAATTCACAAAATTAGCTAGATGTCAAGGTTGAAAGACACGCTAAACACTGGTGAAAAGAAACACTTCACTTTCACTATGAAGTTAATTTAGTAACTGCGTCTGGAGATTTGCAGACGGATGGCTGAAATGAAACAACTCAGAAATGAGTTAAAGAAATAAGTTATGAAAAGGCTTCAGTGCCATGAAGAGATGTTGAATAAATGCTCCCTTTATTATAAAAGGCATGATCTGCATTTTGTTTGTGCGTGCGCCATGAAATACCACAGCTTAAACGTTTAAAAAAATGGAAAACGATGTAAAATATATCATTTAGCAGCAGGTGGAGGGCAGCTCCAAAGAATAGTTTTGGGAAAGGAGGCATAATTAGGCAAATTAATGACTTCTGTTATATTGTGTATTCAACATTGCTCTCTGGCGTGTACATTCTTCTCCCACGTAAGCAAGTCCTTAACCTGACATACCAAAGGTAATTGATTGCAAGTCAGAATTTGTGTGCTTTAATATATACGTTTCTATATACTTTTGTATGGATTTTTGGCAGAGTGTCATGGTGGATGGGTTGCTTTCGAGTTTGTAATGCAGATGACAAACCTATTGTGCATTTTTTCAATGAAAGAAATTATGCCCACAAAGGGTGCCACTGCACCGTGGGCATGCCCCACAGAGCAGATGAATGAGCTGCTAAGATAGCTCGGTGGGTACCTGTACCTTTGCCAGCGGTTAACTGTAGTACAGTCAAGCTCGCCTGGCACCCGAAAAGTAATTCAACAGACCTGTAATGGAGATTTCTTACCAATACAAGACTAAGGGGCAGATTTACAAGCCCCTTGCGTCACTTTTGCACCATTGTTGCGTCACTTTTGTGATGCAGTGGTAGCGTAAAAGTTGCGGTCCATTTACAACGTGACGCATCTAGGGAGATGCGTCATGTTGTGAAGCCCTACGCCACATTAAACCTGCGTCAGGTTTAATGTATGCAGGGTGGGCGTTCCGTCGCAGAAAGCCCCATAAAAGTGACGCAGTGAAATCTACAAGATTTCACTGAGTCACTTTTACTTTCATGCTGCGTCAAAACCCTGCGCCAGCTTGAAGCAGGCGCAAGAATTGACACAGCATGTTAGGCATAGGGCGGCCCTGAGCATTGCTGGAGTTGCGTCGTGCTTGCGACACGACTCCAGCAATGCGTGACTTTTCTGTCAACAGATGCATCAGAATTTCTGATGCATCTGTTGATCCTTGCGCCATGGTGTGCCATATTGTAAACACGGCGCATCCATGGTGACGCAAGGATTTGCCATGTTGGCGCAGGGAAAGTGACGCATCTGTACAGATCCGTCACTTTCTTGTAAATCTGCCCCTAAGTTACTCTTTTGCTAGCCATGTTTATTTATTTAGCGATTTGTAAAGCGCCTGGTGACCCAAGGGCATCCCCGCGCTATAAAATTTGCTGTCCAGATGGGAAGGGAGGAAAGAAGGAGGATGGCCTTATTTATTGAATAAAAGTGTTTTTAATTTTTTTCTAAAAATAAGATAATTGGATTCCAATCTAAGGGTGCGTGGAAGGGCGTTCCATCCAGTGGACGCTTTTACTGAGAAGCGTCGACCTCCAGTGCGTGTCTTTTTAAATTTGGGGATGTAGGCTAGGTGCTCATTCTCAGACCTCAGGGATCTGGAAGTTTTATATGGAGTAACCAGGTCGTTGAGGATCGAAGGGCCACTTCCATTGATCAGTTTAAATGCCGTGCACATGGCTTTGAATTCCACTCTTTGGCGCACAGGGAGCCAGTGCAGGGCCTTGATAGCCGGTTTCGCTGACACTCTGGAGGGAAGGTTCATGAGTAGGCGGGCAGCTGCATTCTGTGTTCGCTGCAATTTCGCCAGGGTGGCCTCAGGGGCTCCCAAGTAGATCATGTTACTGTAGTCCAAACGTGATAGTATGAGCCCTTGGACCAGTAGTTTCCTGGCTGCGGGTGGGAGTAGGGGGAGAATCCTGCGGGTAGTACGCATAAGCCCAAAACAGGTTCCTGCAGTTTTGGCCGCTTGCGTTTTCATGGAGAGCTCGGGTTCTAACCATACACCTAGAGTTTTAATTTCATGTTTTGGGGTAGGAATTTCTCCGAACGCGTTTGGCCAGACCGCTGGGGGGATGGTCACCCATTGCTTTCCCATGAGCATCACTTCGGTCTTTGACCCATTAAGTTTTAGTGATGACTCACACATCCATCCGTGAATTTCCGTAAGGCAGTTTGCCAGTTTGTCTGGGTGGTCGTCTAGTTGGGATAGGGAGACGACCAGCTGTGTATCATCAGCGTAGCTCACTATTTTTATGCCGAATGGGATCACCACGTCTTTCAGGGGGGCCATGTATGCATTAAAAAGCGTTGGGCTCAGGGAGGATCCCTGAGGGACCCCGCTCATGAGGGGAAGAATGGACGAGCGATGGCTGCCGTCCCAAACCTGGAACGTGCGCCCCGCAAGGAAGGACTCTATCCATCTGAGTGCCGTCCCGGTCAGCCCTGCCGCCGTCAACCGATTGAGGAGGACACGATGGTTGACTGTGTCGAAGGCTGCACTAAGATCCAGGAGGATCACTGCCACTGACCCTCCTGAATCAAGTATGCGCCTTGCCTCTTCGATGACGGCGAGAAGGGCAGTATCTGTGCCGTGGCCCGGGCGGAACCCAGTTTGGGATTGCCGTAGGATGTTATTTACCTCGAGAAACTGAGACAATTGTCTGTTGACCAGTTTCTCGGCTACCTTGCTAATACCAGGGAGGAGTGAGATTGGCCGATAGTTGGCCATATCTGCTGGGTCTAGCTGGTTTTTTTTTAGGAGTGCCTTCACCACTGCGCTCTTCCAGCTAGCGGGAACCGAACCCCTGGCAAGTGAGCTATTGATAAGCTCCGTGATCGTGGGAATGATGGCGGGGGTAACAGTTTTAAGGAATCTCAAGGGTACAGGGTCCAATGGTGATCCGCTTTTCATTTTGGTCAAAGTTGCTTCTACCTCGTTACAGGTTACTGGTCTAAATGTCGCCAGTTGAGGGCGTAAGCTGCTTCCAGACTGGGTGGAGGGTGGACCAGTGTCCGTGTAGCTAGGGGGACATGAGGGAGGAAGGGATGCTAGGATACGGGCAATTTTGTCGTTAAAATAGGTGGCTAATTCGTCGCTTCGGTCCACAGGGGGGCTATTGGAGGGCGGAGTGGTTGGAACTTTCAGAAGCTCTTTTACAATTAGGAAAGCTTCCCTGGCTGAATTAGTGGAATCTTTTATCCGAGTTTCATAGTGGGAAGCTTTAGAGCGCCTAATAGCAGTTTTATATAATCTGACTGAATTTTGGTAGGCTTCCTTGCTGGCATGCTGCCAGTCTTTCCTCCAAAGTCGTTCGGCTCTCTTACAGTTTTTGCGTAAAAGACGAAGTTCCGGTGTATACCACGGGGCGGAGCCAAGTTTCCCATTTTTGTCCTCCCGAGTCCTAAATGGGAGTACGAGATCAAGGGAGGTAGTAATCCATTCTCTATATTTACTGTCGGCGACATCCGGGTCTTCTGCGTAAGCAGGGGTGGTTGATTTTAGGGTCCTGGCACAATCTTCGGTGGGGAGCCTGGACCAGGCCCTGTCCCTGGTATAAGTGGGCGGTTTATGAGGTTTCCTGAAAGTCCCCGGAAGTTGGAAGGAGACTAAAAAGTGGTCCGTCCAAGGGAGAGGAAGGGGCTCACTAGCTATCATAGTGAGGGAACTTGTGAACACAGGGTCCAGCAAGTGACCCTTGATGTGAGTAGCTCCAGAGTTTAGAAGGCGGATGTCAAGGGCCGCCAGATCAGTGATCAGGTCGATAGCCCCCGAATCTGAGGGGTCGTCGAAATGAATATTCAGGTCTCCTATTATCATAAAATTAGTGATGGAGTGGGCTTGTGTAGTTACTGAATCCAGGAGAGAACTAGCAAAAGGACCTGGATGACCAGGGGGGCGGTATACTAGGATCCCTGAGAGAGAGTTAGTCGGGTCTAACTTAATAGTAAACTGCAGGCTTTCCGATTCAGGAATATGCGCGTCATTAGTATTGCAGAGGAAATGGTCCCGATGAATAATGGCGACACCACCACCCCTACCTAGGGGACGTGGTAGGGACTGGATGAGGAAGCCCGGTGGGGTTGCTAGCACCATATCTGATTCTGAGTGGGAAGAGAGCCACGTTTCCGTCAGGAAAAGGACGTCTATGTCATGGTCTTCTACGAGGTGGTTGATCAGCGTCGCATGTTTAGGGAGAGAGCGACAATTCAGCGAGGCGAGTTTGAGGGCTGAGAGCTTGGAGGCTCGAATAGGGAGCGTAAGTTGGACTGGATGGCAGTGAGTACAGCTGATGAATGGTCCATTCAGGTCGTGAACATACTCACAGGAGGGGGAAGTGGGGGGTCTGAGACTTAGAAGGTCCCGATGAGAGTAGCTTACCTTCGGGGCAGCTTTATCCAGCAAGGGTTCTGGCCCTGGGCCCGACCGTGCGCGGACGGGCGCAGACGGGCTTGCCTTTGGCGCGCCTTCGGCGCGCCGTCGGCGCGCCCGCTGCGCGCGTCCGCTGCGCGGCCAGAGACACCATCTCATGATAAAGGGGTGGTGGAGGGCGTGGCCGAGCGTCAGGGGGCGTGGCCAGGCTCAAGGGCTTGTCGGGATGGCGGCAAACACCGAGGCAGCTCTTGGATCAGCTGTGCGGTGTGCGGGGATACCGGTGTGCGACCGGAGTGACGGTGAGTTTTAAATAGATCGGAACAGGTTTAAAACAAATTACAAGACACAAGTAAAACTCCCGGCTTCCGCCTCAGGAGACAGCAACAGTACTAATGCGCGTGGGAGCAGAGTTGCGCTTTAAGTAGTGTGATGGTGGGCGTGGCCGAGCATCAGGGGGCGTGGGCAGGCTCAAGGGCTTGTCGGGATGGCGGCAAACACCGAGGCAGCTCTTGGATCAGCTGTGCGGTGTGCGGGGATACCGGTGTGCGACCGGAGTGACGGTGAGTTTTAAAATAGATCGGAACAGGTTTAAAACAAATTACAAGACACAAGTAAAACTCCCGGCTTCCGCCTCAGGAGACAGCAACAGTACTAATGCGCGTGGGAGCAGAGTTGCGCTTTAAGTAGTGTGATGGTGGGCGTGGCCGAGCGTCAGGGGGCGTGGCCAGGCTCAAGGGCTTGTCGGGATGGCGGCAAACACCGAGGCAGCTCTTGGATCAGCTGTGCGGTGTGCGGGGATACCGGTGTGCGACCGGAGTGACGGTGAGTTTTAAAATAGATCGGAACAGGTTTAAAACAAATTACAAGACACAAGTAAAACTCCCGGCTTCCGCCTCAGGAGACAGCAACAGTACTAATGCGCGTGGGAGCAGAGTTGCGCTTTAAGTAGTGTGATGGTGGGCGTGGCCGAGCGTCAGGGGGCGTGGCCAGGCTCAAGGGCTTGTCTGGATGGCGGCAAACACCGAGGCAGCTCTTGGATCAGCTGTGCGGTGTGCGGGGATACCGGTGTGCGACCGGAGTGACGGTGAGTTTTAAAATAGATCGGAACAGGTTTAAAACAAATTACAAGACACAAGTAAAACTCCCGGCTTCCGCCTCAGGAGACAGCAACAGTACTAATGCGCGTGGGAGCAGAGTTGCGCTTTAAGTAGTGTGATGGTGGGCGTGGCCGAGCGTCAGGGGGCGTGGCCAGGCTCAAGGGCTTGTCTGGATGGCGGCAAACACCGAGGCAGCTCTTGGATCAGCTGTGCGGTGTGCGGGGATACCGGTGTGCGACCGGAGTGACGGTGAGTTTTAAAATAGATCGGAACAGGTTTAAAACAAATTACAAGACACAAGTAAAACTCCCGGCTTCCGCCTCAGGAGACAGCAACAGTACTAATGCGCGTGGGAGCAGAGTTGCGCTTTAAGTAGTGTGATGGTGGGCGTGGCCGAGCGTCAGGGGGCGTGGCCAGGCTCAAGGGCTTGTCGGGATGGCGGCAAACACCGAGGCAGCTCTTGGATCAGCTGTGCGGTGTGCGGGGATACCGGTGTGCGACCGGAGTGACGGTGAGTTTTAAATAGATCGGAACAGGTTTAAAACAAATTACAAGACACAAGTAAAACTCCCGGCTTCCGCCTCAGGAGACAGCAACAGTACTCCTGAAACCTTTATTGCTATGCAACTCAAATGCTTACATTTACACAAAATGGTGTCTGTTTAGACCCTTGGCCTAAAACCACAGATTACTTTAATTTCAAGGCTGACGTTTCCACCGGACTGTTCTCCATGAAAGTAAGATAAATAAAAGACAAAACTGCAAGCTGAAAAGAAAGTTGTATCTAATAAAGGTTACTGTAACAAAATCTATAATTTACCCCTTCTTACAGTATCTCAATACACCCAGGTATTCCAACATGGCTACATATGGGCTTTACTATCCCCAGCAGTGTTGCAGTTTCCATTGGTGAATCGGGTGCAGTGGCACCGGGGCACCGAAGAGTGAGGGGCCTTAATTATTGCTGTAATTCACAGTTCAAACAGCGGCCAGCGGGCCCACTTCCATTCTTGCACTAAGGCTTAGGACACGTTGGCTAGCTATTACTCACTGGAATCCCAAAATTAATCTATCCCAGAGGGCAGGCAGGTACCATGGTGCATGTGGGTGAAGGAGGTGGCATAGACACACAAAACCAAGAAACTACAGGAACGGTTTTCTTTACAAAGTTGTGAAATGTAGTTATAAAGCTTACAAGTACTTTCAGAACCGGTCCCACATGAGGTGAAACTAAAGACGAGTGAGGAGTGCGCACTTTACAGGGCTGCCAGAGAGTGAACATAGTTAATTTTGATGTTTTTGACATCGTACAAAAAAACATAAAAAGTATTTTCCTTATCTCCTAACATACCTAATCCCAGTCAGTCCTCACGTTCATGCACACAGGCAGAGAAAGATAAAACCCCTGGAAATAACGCACCTCCACGTGGGCAAGCCTAACACGACTACCACAAAAGCCACAAGGTAAACATTTGGGTGTTGCTGCTCCGCTCCCTCGACTACTGTTGTAGAGCAGGTTTCAGGCTGAGACATAAGGAGATTTGGAAGGAAGATACAGATTGAGGGGTGCGTGCATGCAGCAAGACACGTTTCCACGGATGTGAAGTTAGTTTAAAAGTACAAAAAACTTCTGAAATGAGTTAAAGCCTTGTTTCATAAAGGAATAGGTGTCAAAAAGTATAGAAACATATTTAATGGAAAGCACAATTGTACGATTATAGAAAAAAATGAAAATGGTGCAGGGACATTATGTAAACAAAAAGTACAATACTTGTAATCGCGGGCCTTCTTTTAACTGGTTGAGTCTTTCTTACATTAAAACAGGCACTTTTAGGTCGAGAAGGGCTCACAGGGTGCTGTCTGGCAGCTGTAAGTAAGGAGAATTTGCTTCTGTGGTGTTGGCAGTTCCGTTTCCTAGAAACAGTGGGTGACCGGGGAACTCAGGCCCCAGTGAAGCCTTCCCATCTGCTCCTAGCTCAGACTGCATACCAGCCACCTAGTGGCTATTTCTTTTGCGCGTCTTACAACCCTTTCCGCCGTGCACTCGGTCAATCCCGGGAACTACAATAAAAGACTAGCACATGGAGCTCCAGGGGGTGGGGTTGGGAGGGGGGCCCTTCTGTATCTTCCAGAGTAGATGTGGGGTTAATAAACAACAAACAATAAAGGGAAACCTGAACAATGTTTACGGCGACCTCGGTTGTGCAGCTTCCGTGACACTGCCTATTCCGCCCATCCCCACGTCGGGATTCTTAGAGTGTAGAGGCTGGCTAAGGTAAACAAAAAAGCAGTAATGCCGACACTCTTGAATGACGCAAAAAGTGCTGCAACGAATCCTGCGGCAAAGACTGAAATGCTTTCTGTCAAAAGAATGACAAAAATCCCAAAATAGCAAGGCTGCCATGCTAAAAGATGAAAGCGCGACGGCCGCAAAGCGGACACTGCGCTGATCAAGGAATCCAAACATGGTAGGGGTGATGAAGGTGGGGGCATGACACAGACGTGCAAGTATTATTATAAAATAACATTTACGCTGTGCTTCTGGTAGAAACGGAAGTTACGTATCGGATCGAGATCCAATAAGAAGCCCGCTAACAAAAAAAATACCAAAGTCCACAAATGGCAAGCGGCGAGAAATTACTCTGCAATAGGTGGAGTTTCAACACCAATATAGAGTACTAAATGTCTCGGAGAGACAGCGCATGCGCGCTGTCTAGCCGAGACCTAAAAAGGGATGGTTTGGACCTGGTATAAGGTTTATTTTACCCAGTCGACGTGGCAGTCAGAACTGCACACAGAGACTGCAAATGCAGTTCTGAGACATATTTAAAGTGCTACTTATGTGGGTGGCACAATTAGTGCTGCAGGCACATTAGTAGCATTTAATTTATAGAATTTGGGCACATACAGTGCCACTTTACTAGGGACTTACAATTAAATTAAATGTGACAATTAGGTATAAGTCAATATTAGCAGGTTTTATAGAGTGAGCACATGCGCTGTAACACTGGTTTGGAGTGGTAAAGTGCGCAGAGTCCTAAGGCGAGCACAAATAAGATGAGCAAAAATGGAAGAGAGAGGCGAAAGGTTTTGTGGTAGATCACCCTAGGGCTGACAGGTCTAACAGTTTTCAAACTTTTGGGAGGTACAGATGTGAAAGTTCAAAGTGAAAAATTCAGTTTTTAAAGTTAATTGACTCAAAATGTCTCCTGGACTGCGGTTGTCGACTGATGATCATGATATTTTGAAGGAAGCTATCTAAAATAAACAAGCTTATGGCACCACTTGTGAGATCACCATTTACTAGAGCTATGGCGCTGTGGTAAACAGCAATTCACAGAATATACTAATTTATCTCATCCTTTGAGAATACTTTTGCAATCATATACTATGACCACGTGACTGCGGAGATTGATGACGCAACATATACTGTTGTTTTAGTAGACCGTTTGACATTGGATGGAACTATCTATACTCACTTTACATATATCCTGATACATTAGCCCTCTACATTATGAAGCCCTGATGAAGTTCTAAAGATTTTTGGAAAGAAACACGTTGGATGGATCTTTTTAAAGATTTGGATTTAATAAGAAATAATAAACAATTGGTGTTTGGTTATATAAATTGGATTCTTTATTGGACTTGTACTGGTGCACCTCTCCATTCGCTTTCATCCTTATATACTGCTGGCCAGTGGTACCTAACAGCGGCAAGTACTGGATGAGCTGTGCATGGATCCCTACTGACTTTGTACGCTCTGTGAACGAGGTGCTTACTTTTCAGTCCGCTGTTATTTCAAGTGTTTGTTTTTTACAAGTTGTAGTACATACCACCTTGGTTTATGCTAGGGTTACACTGTCTGGCTTACGTCTCTGAGGAGTATGTGGGTGATAATGGGGGGAGTAGAGGAAAGTGAACTTGTGTGTTTATAGTCAGTAGAGATGATAGGCATGATTTCAGTGTTAACTTTTGTATCCAAAGTAGATGCTTGTACAGACTTAGCGAAATCAAATAATGTGGTAAATATATGAAAGCTGATTTCCAAAGATTGGATCATGAACTTCTTATTGATCTAAAGGGTGATCTGTTGCTCATATTATTAGTTCTGATGACCTAATGTATTAGGATTTTTCCCATTAGGGATTTTTGTGCTATTTGAGGCTAATATGAAAAAGCATAGTAGATCATGAGTCCAGGAGGGTATTGCCATAGACACAAAAGAGTAGGTCAGTTTTAATGTAGCTCAGTCAGAGACTATGGTATTTGTCTATGTATAACGTTTCTGATAATCCTTCAGAGCTCCGTGTTTGTGGTATTAGAGAGTAGCTTTGGATGGGCCAGAGAGAATAGATCCTCTAATGTCTTGTTACATACATTATGGATTCTTTTCTGATAGGCAGTCCTCATTATTTAATGTTTGTAGTCTATATTAGAACATTGGAATGTGGAGCACTTCATTGAATACAATGAGTGCTCTGAGCTTCTACTGGCCGGTAAAATCCCGCAAAGCAATGTTGTTTTCCAAAGGCCTCTCAGAGCCGGAGGGGATTTAAACCCCCTCGGGTTGCGAGAGGCCTTTGTTTTATTTGTCGGAACATTTTACTCTCTAGTGGCAGAATGTTCTAATAGCCTTATAGCCCTTCGTAGCTGGGCTATACCGACCAATAAAGTTCTGCCCCCTTGTTAAAGGCCCTCGCCTTTTGTTTGGGCCTTAACGCTGGAGTGGGCCTTTAATGGCCGGTAGAGCCCGCTACGGCTGACTATATCTTGAGCAGCAGATAATATACTGGACAGCAGTGATGCAGAGCCATGGAGTATCACTCAGTACAGAGAAAACATGCTGCAGGTTGATGTTGGACTGGCCATGAAAGGGGTAAATCGTCATGACTTCACATTTGGTTGAGAACCAACTGAGGTGCCACTCCCCTCTTGCTGCAACATCAGCACGAGTTTGGAAAACATTTAGGAGAAAAAAATCACATTTATATGTGATATTGCAAGTATGTACATACAAATTACACTTAGGTGCAAAGTTACTATACGATGCAAAATCATCCATGATGCAAAGTGAGCACATTGAAGTGGAAACATCAAATTAGAAGCAAAATCACATATAGGCCATTATTCCAAATTGAATTATAATGGGGTATATATGTTTAATGTTACTGTGAGGTAATTTCACATCAGCATGACACAATTACAAGCACGACCACATGGACTAAAGAATTACCATGTGGGAAACAATTTTTCAGGTTATAAAACAATACAAAATTCACCCCATACCATGCAGATTACTACATATGTTTACCGCCTGCTCTGAGCAGCTGGGAAATGTATGTGTGCGTCTATTGGTGGGGCCTGAGAGAGAGGGTGGGAAAGGGAATATGTTTTCTCACGGAATAGGAGAGATTTTTAAGCTGCGATTGCAAGACGAAAATGCAGGAGGAGGCTTGGCTGCTCCGGTGATTTTTACAGCCGAAATTACTTGTCAGAAAATCCAAGTATGGTTTTCCCACACGTGGTAAATCTGAGTATGTAAAAACCAGACCACCATGAGCGAATTCCACTCCGCTAAACGCGTAATCAGCCCCATAGATGCAAAATCTCCTTTAGTGCAGTCTAAAATGTATAAAAACTCCTTTAAGGCCCAAACCACATTTAGGAGCGGAATCATATTTAGCTGCAAAGTCACTGTTAGTGCAGACTTACGAGAAGTGTTGTGACACTTTTAGTTAAAAAAAAACCATTTAGGAGCAAAAATCACATTTAGGAGCAAAAATCACATTTATATGCTCAAGCACAGTTGGGTGTAAAACTACCCTAAAGTGTGGCTTTAAATGTATTGTCAGTCCAGTAAGGTGCAAAATTGCCTTTGATCAGTGTGAGTATAGAAAGTTTCCTTTTAGGAGCGCAAACCAGTGCTTGAGATGGGAAAATAGAAGTGAAGGTACTCTGTACCAGAGTGCCTGCTTGCGCCTGAGAAGTGCTGGTACTCTCCAATTAAAAGTATAGCATTTCTCTTGAGAAGTGCCGGTACTCTCCAATTAAAAGTATTAGGGGCATATTATCAAGACAGGTGATAAAATTATCGCCGCTTTAGCGGCAGAAAACTGCTGCTAAAACGGCGATAATGGGCTTGATAATATGCTCTATGGAATTCCAATTGAAGCCCATGTTAAATGTGAAGAACGTCTAACATGGGCTTCAATTGGAATTCCATAGAGCATATTATCAAGCCCATTATCGCCGTTTTAGCGGCAGTTTTCTGCCGCTAAAGCGGCGATAATTTTATCGTCAGTCTTGATAATATCCCCCTAGGTCTCTATTGAGAAGCGCCGGTACTCTCACTCTCAAAATAAAAAAGTGCTGGTACTCCGTACCGGACAATACCGGCCTATTTAAAGCACTGGCGCAAACCACATACGGGAGGGAAAAACATTTAAGTGCAATGCCTCCTTTAGGTACATATCACCTCTGTTGCAACATCCACAGAAGTGTGAAAAAGCTTGTAGAAGCAAAAGCAAGTTTCGGTGCAAAGAGGAGCGAGCATTCAAGAGTAAAGCTAAACATTCCATGAAAAGGTATGCCACAGACCTGAGTTGCATCATAAACATAATCAGATAACTGCATAATTTGACATACCACACTCCCAGATACGGGGCATTGCAGAGAGAAGTTGCTATGCAATTTTGAGGACTACGCCAGGTCGCCCGACAAAAACCACCAAGTATGTTGAACGATGGCATGGTGGAAGGCCTGTTCATCAACTTCCTCCCAGACAAGATCAGCATGTACAAGGGACTTTCCACATATTTCAGTGAAAGATTTGACACACAATGTACCATTATCTATACTTGCTGTTAAGTGTTACAAAAAAGTATACTAAACCAGGGCAATTATATGGATGGTTTTACCATTTGCCTGTAACAATGAACCACACACCGTTACTTTCAGAAATGTAACAATGGAATTGACAATAATTGAGAAGTGTTTCTTCAGATCCTCAGCAAAAACCTGATAAAGTAACTTACACAAATATTAGCCATAACAAAAATATGGAAACACATTAACAAGGCAGTGGCAAAAAAGGGTCAGGTGAAACAAATGGCTGATGAGAGAGACAAAGAACAAGAGAGAGACTGGAAAAAAAGGGGGTGACAGAGTGAGTAATTTAGGAGTGAGAAGATATTTTGTTGCAGATTGACATATTTGTAGAGTGGCTTATCGTCTGGGCCAGAAATGTGCACTGATTACCAAATGAATCATCTTACAGTAGTGTGCTTACAAAGCCAAAAAAGCGGAGATAAAACCAGCGCCCTATTTACAAGAGGGTGCTAACATGCATATTCGCATGTTAGCACCCTTTTTCCCAACGCCTCACTTTGTATCTCCAATGAGATGCAAAGTGGGCGTTACTGGGCATACCCAAGATGGACTACATTGCAAATATCGCTGATGTTTACATCGTGATATTTACAAGGCAGCCCACATGATTTTAGCACACATTCGATTTTGGCAAAAACTGCAGTTTTTGCCAAAACCTAGGTGCCAATTACGATCCGGTAAAAAATGTCCCCGTACGACTCGTATCCGGTCTTTTTACCGTACGAATCGTACAAGTGCCGTACAAACTGGCAATCACGATTCGCATGGTAAAAAGTCCATATGAACCGCATTGGGAATCATTCCCCACACGTCCTCGGGTCGGAAAATGTGTCCGACACGTCCTCGGACGATTTACCGTACAAATGTGAAAAGTGAAGTCCGACCGAGGAATCACGATCCAACCCGTGCGTCCGATCTCACAACTGTATGGTAAAAACACCGTCCGCACCGAACTCCCATTACAACCATGGAGACATGTGCCCGCATACGCGCCCAACACTCCCCCCAGCACCCATACGTTCGAGTCGTACTCCCCGTGAATGTACACCCCCCCTGTATGTACACCTGTGTACGTGTCGAACCCCCACCCATGTATGTACACCCCTGTACGTGTTGAACCGCGTGTATGTACACCCCTGTACGTGTCGTACTCCCCCGTGTATGTACACCCCTGTACGTGTCGTACTCCCCTGTGTATGTACACCCCTGTACGTGTCGTACTCCCCCATGTATGTACACCCCTGTACGTGTCGTACTCCCCCGTGTATGTACACCCCTGTACGTTCAAGTCGTACCCCCACCCGTGTATGTACGGTGCGTACCCCCAGCGCTACGCGCTGGGGGTACGCACCGTACATACACGGGTGGGGGTACGACTCGAACGTACAGGGGTGTACATACACGGGGGAGTACGACACATACAGGGGTGTACATACACGGGTGGGGGTACGACTCGAATGTACGGGGGCCGGGGGGGGTCAGCGCGTACATACGGGGGCTGGGGGGGGTTGGTGCGTACATACGGGGGCTGGGGGGGAAGGCGCGTACATACGGGGGCTGGGGGGGTACGGCGCATACCGGGCCACCTACTCTGGTCGTTTCGCGCCGTACTTCGCTTTTCCCGCACTTTTTGGGTGCCGTGAAAATATTGCCGTCCGGACTGCTGTCGGTTCGAATCGTACTTCCTGGGTCGTGAAACGCTGCCTGAATATGTCCCGACGTCACGTCGCAGCATTCCCGGTTCACATTCGTATGTATATTTTCGTCGGTCGGTGTTTTGTACGACTCGTACGGAAATGGTGTTTCCGTGCGAATCGTAATTCTATGTTTGTAAAGTTTTACGACCGGGTACGAGTCGGACGGAGAAAACGCTCCGACCGACGGTTCGTACCCGGTTTTTACCGGATCGTAATCGGCACCTTAATGTCTGCTAAAATCCTGTCTTAGCCATCCCTAACATAGGGGGTTGATTATGCTGATACGACCGTGTGGGTCGTATCAGCAAGGTTATCGCCCTTTTGCAGGGAACATAGCTGGAAAACCAGCGATGTTCCCTGCAAAAGGGCGATAACCTCGCTATCTCTGGAATTTTTATCGCCCTGGAGTAACGCGTTGTTAATAACGCGCTACCAGGGCGATAAATACCAGGGATAGCCTGTGATAATATAATTATCGCTAAGCACGGCCAGCGATAATTATCGCTGGCTGTTGTTAATATGCCCCTTGATCTGCCCGTGCCTACCGAAAAATGAATATGTCCTTGTGTAAGGTAACTGGTGTTCATGCAAAGCGCTCCAATACCTTTGGGTCGAGTTCACGCCAAATAAATCTGCAAAAAAAAAAAGTTTCTCTAATAGTAACGCAGAAAAATTGGGTGCGAAAACTCCATTGATGAACATGGGTTCTACAAAACTCTGCAACCTGTGTCCCGCCAGGATAAAAAGACACAAAGCCTCCACGGTCAAGACACTGGTGAAAATCTACAGCAATCCAACGGCCCAGATCATGTGATCGGGATCCAACTTCTGCAATATCCGCTAAAAATCATTGACAAACCATGAAAGGACAATGCAGACACCTCCTTCCGAAAACGACCTCTCATCAGTGGATTGTAGAAGAGTACATCAATTTTCTGATGAAACATTCAGCCCAACCAAGGTATCGAGAGCGAAGATCACAAAACAGAAGTGCAAGCATTCCACTTTACAGAAAGTGCATCAAGAGGGAGCATAGAGAAGATGGAGACGCCAACAAAGAAAGACAATATCCAAAAGATACGAAAAAGTCAGTAAATATATGAATGATGAATTATGATTGAAATACGAGGACAGTCTCCTTCGAAAAACTTACATAGTCATAAACTTGCTCCTGGAATAAAAAAAAAGGCTTAGGGTCACACGAGAAAGGCATATAGGAATAGTAATTGCCACAAAACATATTTGATCAGGAAGGAGCTGTGAATCGCAACATTGGATGTTATGGTTGTAGACATGTCATGTTTGCTATAGCTCGGATAACCCATCATGTCCAGAATAATATTAGAACTATTGGACAAAATAAGGGCCATATTATCAAGGAACTGCGATAACATTATCACCGCTTTAGCGGCAGGAAACTGACGCTAAAGCAGCGATAATGGGCTTGATAATATGCCCTTGTGAATTCCCATAGAAGCCCATGTTCTGGTGTCAACCTGGGCTTCTATGGGAATTCACAAGGGCATATTATCAAGCCCATTATCGCCGCTTTAGTGGCAGTTTCCTGCCGCTAAAGCGGCGATAATGTTATCGCCGGTCCTTGATAATATGGCCCATAGTAAATGCCAGGCAGGGGATTTGGCTACATATTAGACAGTTCCTACTGGATGTAATGGCATGGTATGCGAAGTTCCCTTTTTGACTCCAGGGTCATCCATAGCAACAGCGGCTTTTTATTTTAATTTTGTGAGTTTTATGTAGCGCAAACTCGACCGGAGGGCAACAGAGCGCGTCACAGAGTCACCAGCATATACCTGTGATACATTTGGAGTAAATAGCGATACATAGTGACAAAAAATTACGAGGTATGCGAGGTATTAAATTGCATTAGCGGAAATACGTAAGATACATTTGGGTTACATATAGATACTGACATTATGTGACAAGGTGTACAGAGCTACACGACAAAACCCCATAGGTTTAATTTTAAAGCAGAAAAAAAGTGATGTGACATTGACATAGCATTGTAGAAAAACCAACAGAGTAAATCCATTTTGAGGATTACTGGCGTGTATACCATAAAAACGTAAAAAAAGGCAATTTTGGAAAAAACCAAGGGGAATATTATCAAGGACCGCGTTAAAATTATCGCCGGTTTAGCGGCAGAAAACTGCTGCTAAAGCGTAGATAATGGGCTTGATAATGTGGCCTTGAGAATTCCAATAGAAGCCCAGGTTCACACCAGAACATGGGCTTCTATTGGAATTCTCCAGGGCATATTATCAAACCCATTATCGCTGCTTTAGCGGCAGTATTCTGCCACTAAACCGGCGATAATTTTTAACGCCGTCCTTGGTAATAGGCCCCCAAACTTTTGAAATGGGTTCTCCAAACTTGTATTCTCCAGATTGATTGTTCTGTGAAAATTATTCCCAACCCCACAGGTACATGTACCCCTCTCATCCCCTTTTCAGAACTAACGGTGTGTGAAATGCGCGTAATTAAAATTTACGTGAATTTTCAGGAAAAGTATG
This sequence comes from Triturus cristatus, assembly GCF_964204655.1. NCBI lineage: Eukaryota > Metazoa > Chordata > Amphibia > Caudata > Salamandridae > Triturus > Triturus cristatus. The sequence continues at coordinate 1,092,835,082 of NC_140581.1, forward strand.
CAAAATTACACATAAATTACACCACGTGGAAAACAAGCACTTGGCACTATATTTTAGTGTCAAATGTGACTTTGCATTCATTTTGGACTCTGGAATGCATTTCGATCTAACAAAATAACCCAAAAACCACAAGTGCCACAAACACCAGCTGCTTGCGTTATGGTTGTTTGCATTGCTCCCACCAGCTCCCTGTAAAGGGTTGTCGCATAACTACGAAACTTGGCATAAAATTATATTATAATTTCAGTTATTATAATATTATAATTTCAGTAATTTCGCATAACACTCAGAATGTCAAATTACCAAAACTACGCCTATTGACACCTGCATAAAGAACATTTCTCCTGGGCCTACACAGAACCTTTTATATGCACTGCAAGGGAGTGTCTTTGAGTTTTGACCTCTACTTGAACTTTATATGGCTGTTAGACAGTTTGTTCTGTGTTTTGTCAGTTTACGTGTGTTTGACTATATTTTGTTTGTTGTACTGTTTTTTCTTTTCTTTCCTGGAATTTAATTTTTCCAAAAGTAATATGTGTGCTTGGCAAATAACAAATTATACCGAGAGAGAGAAGCAAACAGGGAATTCCTGTTTATGCTCAAGCTCTCCCAGATAACACTAGCTACCTCAGCAATACTACCAGTGTGCTGTAAAACCTGTCCTCAGGAGGCATGTTCAGACTGAAGAATATCACCTCATTTAAACCTTAATTGTTTGAACAACAAGACTGTCCCTCGTTACAGAGCCAAGAATACAAGCTGCACAAATACACCTGCACAATAAATAAACAGCAGATCCAGGACATGAATGTGCGTGATATCAAATGCACTGAACTTTAGCCAACTTCTGTTAGATAAGATGTTTACACCTGTAGGACCTCACTATGGAATTCATGTTAGTTGCCACCTGTTGTTTGAAAGTCACTGTAAAACCCAATAATGCACCTGTTTTTCCAGGAATTGCACTCTCCATTGCATTGTTTGGTGCCTCTGAACTAGTGGATGTGCTGCTGACAGTCCAACAAGCACTGCTCAGTGTTTTCAAGCTACAATCACCAGAGTTTATCCCACAAAGGCTCAGATTACAAAGGTTTTGCGTTGGGTTTGTGTTACTTTTTTAAAGCAGACCCCGCGCAAAATCATTTTGGCAATTTACAAACCCAAACAAATTGGTATTTGCGTTGGTTTGCAAGAAAAAGTAACTCGAACCAGCATGAAGCGCTGCTTTGCGTTACTCTGCGTCAAGGGGGGCACTCCATGGGTCGTACATGGGCGTTCCTGTGCTGCCACCCATGATTTTGGATACAAAACCGATTTTGCGCCAAAAATGAACACCACTTGGAGCTGACGTTATATGAAGAAATGTTTAATATCTACTTTCTTTTCCAATTGATACGTGTGCTTCACCGAACAGCACATATATAAAGTAGGAACAGTTGTAAAGTCAGTCTAAGCATAGTATTTTGCACTGCAAGGATACAGTTTCATTACAAAACCTATACTAGGCTCACGCAGACACCTGTGCACTATGGCACCAGCACTAGGGAGAGAGGAGGATAAGGCCATATCTCTATATATTTCTCCCTCTCACGCAACACAGACAGTCAATGTTTGGTGCTGTGCCTCATTGTATGAGAGTTTTGTAAATCTGCACCCAAGTATTTGTATAGTATACAAAAGGAAATGTAATACTCAATGCATGCAAACAGCAATCTGCACCGCTGGGTGACGAAGGTCCACATGTGCACAATATACCGGGCTTGCAGTCATTTGTTTTCATTTCATTGTGGGCGTTTTGGTCATTATTTACTCAGACACATGTGGACTAACATATTCGACAAATTGTTTAGCCAAATGAAAGCCCAGAACTGGAAACATGTTGGCTTGTCAGTGCACATGGAATGATCATGGAAGCCAAAATGTGACATGCTACTTCTAGATAGAAACACTGAACAGTGACAGCTGGCATCTATGGGCAGAGGGGGCAGGGGCCACGCAAAATATATATTAAAAAAGTGTGTACAAATAATATATATAAAAAAACACTTACCTTACAGAACATGACATCCTCCGGTCCGGACCTCCTCTTTCGCTGGCCCTGGATGCAGCAACTCCCTTGGCCAAAACTGGCGCTGGTCTCACCTGCATGAGAGCAGCGCTAGGATTGGTGGGAGCGGCCTCATTCGGCACTCCACAGCGCTCTGGAGGCTTTGGCTTGTTCTAACCCAGCTGTCTTAACCTGTTGCATGCGCGCATCGGCCAACGGCCATCGCGAGCACTACCTCGGTAGTGCTGCTCATGTCCGTTGGCCGACGTGGCCCCGCCGACTCAATGAAACTCCCGCACCGCGGCGGAATTTGCACCGCGGTTAAGGAGTTAAGATAGCTGGATAGAGCACATGTGTGGCTGGCCTTCACAAGATGGCCGGCCAAAAAGACATGCACACTTCAAACAATGCAACAAGCAGCCCACCCTCCTCCCTGCTGCTGTCACTCAGCAGCAACCCTGCCCCCACCCTGATGCTCTGCTCAGGACGGGGCAATAAATTACCATTTTATTTTTCATCTTTGGGGGACTTTTAAGTGGGGCGACGCTCCTCCGCTCTAACAGAGGAGCTGCCCCTGGTATTGAAAGCAGTGTTGCATATGTATGATAAAAAAAGTGCAAGGATGGAATGCAATTTTTTGGTATTATATGTAACTGGAACTCTACAGTCATGCAGTTGACTTCTTTTTTATATGAATTAAATATTTTGGGGCTAAGGTTCCTTAAGCAATTAAGCATTCATCTGTCTGTTCCTGCATTCATTCATCTCTTTCTCCATATAACGCCTGTGTGTTCCCCATACATACCAACATTTACGGGATAGAGAAAAAATCTCAGGAATTTATTTCCCTCATTGACTAACACCCAAACAGAGTCAGTTTCAGGCGGGAGACACTGAAAATAAAGACACTTTTGGCTTTAAAAATCTGGAGACTCCCGCCTGAATTGGGTCTGTTGGCTGCCATGTATGGTTGCTTTGTGTGTGGTGTAAATGTATTTGTGTTGTGTGGAACTGGATGTGTGACTTTACGTGGCATGCCTGTATGTGCATGAGCCTCTGTGTGATGGGGTGTGTGTATGAGTATGTTTTTCTGTGTGTTGTGCTCTGGTGTCTGGATGTCTGATGGCCTGTGTGCATGGGAGCACAGTTGTCGGTAGTGATATCTGCCATTGCAGTGAAAGCAAACTCAACTCATTGAATTACAAAGGGGCAGATTTACAAGAAAGTGACGCATCTGTAGAGATGCGTCACTTTCCCTGCGCCAACATGCCAAATCCTTGCGACACCGTGGATGCGCCGTATTTAACAATACGGCGCACCATGGCGCAATGATTGACAGACGCGTCCGAAATTCGGACGCATCTGTTGATGGAAAAGTCATGCATTGCTGGAGTTGTGTCGCAAGCATGACGCAACTCCAGCAATGCTCAGGGGCACCCCATGCCTAACATGCTGCGTCACTCCTTACGCCTGCTTCAAGCAGGCGCAGGGTTTTGACGCAGCATGGACGTAAAAGTGACTCAGTGAAATCTTGTAGATTTCACTGTGTCACTTTTACGGGGCTTCCTGCGACGGAACGCCCACCCTGCATACATTAAACCTGATACAGGATTAATGTGGCGCAGGGCTTCACAACGTGACGCATCTTCCTAGATGCGTCACATTGTAAATGGGCTGCAACTTTTACGCTGCCGCTGCGTCACAAAAGTGACGCAACGACGGTGCAAAAGTGACGCAAAGGGTTTGTAAATCTGTCCCAAAGTATTTTGTTTGTCGCAAACAGTTACATTGCATTTTAATGTTCTTTAATGTAAATAACATTTAAAATGCATACAATGATAACGCACCATTGTCTAATTCTTTTTTCATGAAAATATTGCAATTAATATATTATTCTATATCATTAAAAGTGAATATCTTCACGCTAGAGCTAAAGATAAAGCTTATGTTTCAAAAGAACATAAGTTAACAAGATCAGTGTTCTCTGTTGCTAACATTCTTTTTCGACGCTCTGACGTTTCTTTCATTATCAGAAGCTGTGGACGGAACAACACTGCCATCTACTGCATTTTGAGGTAAATGCACTGTTATGCTGTTATGTACATTTTTCGAATGGTCTATATTATGGGGCACATTTATTTAAAAAAAAAAAAAACACAGCATGTCACCTTGCTGCGCTGCATAATGGGGAAAGGGCAGGAAAGTGCCGTATTTAACACAATATGGCACATTTCTATCTTTTCCCTGTGCTGGTGCACAGTGGGGCATATCTACTAGTACTGTGGCGCCGGACAGCGTTACCTTGCTGCGCTGTCCTGCATCACAGGGAAAGGGCAGGAATGCACAGTATGTTTCCAATATAGCGCATTTCTGTCCTTTCCCTCTGCGCTGTCGTCGTTTCGGCTGCCATGCACCAATGCAGACACTCTGCACCAAGGTGCAAGGGTTCCTGTGTGTAGACAGAATTGTTTATGTGCAGGAAGTGGCACCTTTCTGCACAAAAACATCCATAGAAGCGTTTTCCTCTTTCTATGTATGCGGCAAAATGCAGAGCAAATAGAAAGAGTGACGAATGAGAAGAAATAGAAATATTTCTCCCCCTTACGCCTCACCTGGGGAGGCATATGTTTTTGGCACATTTTCAGGTTTACCAGGGGGCATATTTACGAGCCCCTTGCTCCACCAGAGTACCAATTTTTTCAACACTCCAGTGGTGCAGTGTGCTGGCCCATATTTACATGGCAACACAAAGCCACCGTGCGTGGCTTTTCATGGCCTTATAAATATGGCTCCTTTTCACACATTACTCTGCATCAGGGCCATACTGGCTGTAGAGGGCATCAGGCGTTTCCCCGTGAGGATGAAAGGATAGGGGCCGATTTTGCAGCAGTGGGTCCAGTTTTGATACTGGGGAGGGTTTTGCACGGGTGCTGCAATATTGCTCACCGAGTAACAAAAGAAGCAGTGCTTCAGTCTGTCACCCATCCCCGCCCCCTGAGGGCTGGTTCACCAAAATTGCCAGGGCTGCTTTGGTTTCCCAGTCTGGCCCTGCTCTGCATGAAAGGGGCATTCCATGGGTGTTGCTGTGGGTGTTCCCCCACAACAGTTATGGATTCTGATGCATTCCCGGATTTACAAGGTTTCGTAAACCTAGGAATACGTCAGATTCTAACGTCTCCCTAGGGGAGGCAATAAAGTGGTGCAATGAGGAGAAATATCATAATAACAATCAATCAACCCTGCATCTCAGGCACTCATGGTGCAAGGGTGCTTGTATTGGCACTAGGCAGCCTATTGTGCACCAGCACAGAGGAAAGCACAGGGATGCGTCGTATTGTCGTAAATATGACGCATCCCCGCACTTTCCTAAAGACACAGCTCGGCACAGCAAGATGGCTTGCAGCACTGTGGTGCGTCATTAGGGGAACAACCTTTACAACGCAACTTTTACAACGCACTACCATTACAACGCATTTTTTACAACGCATAATCCATTACAACGCATGACATTACAACGCATGACACTACAACGCATTTTTAAAAACTACCTTTACAACGCATTCCATTACAACGCATACTACCATTACAACGCATACCATTACAACGCATAATATTACACTATACTATCCAACACTTACCCTACTGATGCACCCCCTGGAGTTAGAATAGTAATTTTTACCCCTATACTATCCAACACTTACCCTACTGATGCACCCCCTGGAGTTAGAATAGTAATTTTTACCCCTATACTATCCAACACTTACCCTACTGATGCACCCCCTGGAGTTAGAATAGTAATTTTTACCCCTATACTATCCAACACTTACCCTACTGATGCACCCCCTGGAGTTAGAATAGTAATTTTTACCCCTATACTATCCAACACTTACCCTACTGATGCACCCCCTGGAGTTAGAATAGTAATTTTTACCCCTACACTATCCAACACTTACCCTACTGTTGCACCCCCTGGAGTTAGAATAGTAATGTTTACCCCTATACTATCCAACACTTACCCTACTGATGCACCCCCTGGAGTTAGAATAGTATTTTTTACCCCTATACTATCCAACACTTACCCTACTGATGCACCCCCTGGAGTTAGAATAGTAATTTTTACCCCTATACTATCCAACACTTACCCTACTGATGCACCCCCTGGAGTTAGAATAGTAATTTTTACCCCTATACTATCCAACACTTACCCTACTGATGCACCCCCTGGAGTTAGAATAGTAATTTTTACCCCTATACTATCCAACACTTACCCTACTGATGCACCCCCTGGAGTTAGAATAGTAATTTTTACCCCTACACTATCCAACACTTACCCTACTGTTGCACCCCCTGGAGTTAGAATAGTAATTTTTACCCCTATACTATCCAACACTTACCCTACTGATGCACCCCCTGGAGTTAGAATAGTAATTTTTACCCCTACACTATCCAACACTTACCCTACTGTTGCACCCCCTGGAGTTAGAATAGTAATTTTTACCCCTATACTATCTAATACTTACCTTAAATGTAATTTAATATTATGCGTTGTAATGGTATGCGTTGTAAAGGTAGTATGCGTTGTAATGGTAATGCGTTGTAAAGGTATTTTTTAAAAATGCGTTGTAGTGTCATGCGTTGTAATGTCATGCGTTGTAATGGATTGTGCGTTGTAAAAAATGCGTTGTAAGTGCATGCGTTGTAAAAGTGTGCGTTGTAACATCATACATCCGCGTCATTATCCTGCAAATATGCCCCCAGGTTTGCTAAATCTGGGAATGCGTAAAAAAACATGGGATTTGCATGGAGAAACCCACCGCAAGGCCCATGGAATGCCTCCCTTGCGCAGAGTACTGCAATGTAGCAATTTGCGCTGCATTGATTTACTCCATATTTATGAAGTCATTCAAAGCCACCAAAGTGGCTTTGTGGGGGATTCATAAATATATCTTGGAGCTTTGCGTTGTGCATGTACCACATAGCGTGGTGCAAGCATGGCGCAAGGCCCTGGTAAATATGCCCCAATGTGCTGCCCAGCGCCAAAGCAATATACTTGTACCACGGTGCAAAGGGGCCTGTGTTGTAAGCAGGATTGTCTTAATGCAGGAAGGGACACCTTCATGCACAAAAACAATCCTCTAAGACATTTTTTTCTTTCTTCGGGTGCTAAAGAGGAAATAACAAGGAGCAATAAAGATATTTGTCCCCGTTATGCCTCCCCTGGGGAGGCATAGCATTTTGACACATTCCCAGGTCTACCAATAATGGTAAATCTAGGAATGTGCTAAAATACGTGGGTGAATGCGTGGGAACACCCACTGTCCACCCATGAACTTCCTTCCGGGGGCCATAGTAATGCAATGCTGTGATTTGAGCTGCATTGCTTTACTCTAGATTTATCAACCCACGCAGCTTGATAAATCTTGCTTAGTCGTTGCGTCGCCCTAGCACCCCATTGTGTGGCACAAGGGCAACCCATACTTGATAAATATGCCCCTTCATCTATAAAAAAGATATTCGTAATATTCATTATTTTTTGTTTAAAATGGACAAAATATTACTTTTGAAAAGTTTTCTAAATATACAATAGTTGTTACTTACTATCATTAAAAGTTTGTAAACCATTGATTACTTAAAAACTATTAAAACACAATTTCTCCCCACCCTTTGCCTCTATCTCCTTTGTAACTCACTCTGGGGCATATTATCAAGCACAGCGTTAAAATCATTGCCGCTTTAGCGGTAGAAAACTGCCGCTAAAGCGGTGATAATGGGCTTGATAATATGCCGCAGAGAATTTCAATAGAAGCCCATGTACACCAGAACATGGGCTTCTATGGGAATTCTCAAGGGCATATTATCAAGCCCATTATCGCCGCTTTAGCTGCAGTTTTCTGCCGCTAAAGCGGCGATAATTTTAACGCCGTGTCTTGATAATAAACCCCTAAGTTCGTTCTGTAAAATTCTAAAAATTACATACCCTGTGCACCTTTAACTTTTATAATCCAAACAATTTTTTTAACATATTTTATAAACTGATTTTTCAAATTCAGAAACAGTATTCATGTGAAAAGTCCACTTATTCGAAACACAGCCTTTGCTGCGATTTCTTTCAAAACACGCAGATATTTAAAAGGAATCATTTTCCAACTACACGTTTCTTTCTCCTGAAACTTTCACTTCAGATTTACTGTAAACACTGCCATCTACTGGAATGTTACCGTTACTGTGGATCTTTTAGAACGATTTATTTACGATGCAAATTCATGCGATTTAAATGAACATCCGAGATAGATAAAGCGCTGTAGCTGAGTCGTTTGAAAACAGTTGTGCTAAAGGTAATACACCGGTCAGTAGGGATGATAATTGGTGTATCTATTGGTTTCTAAACTGTGGTGACTGCGCAGTGCTTAATTTGTGGCAGTGGTTGCCAGTGGGGGCCACTAGCACTCATTTTTGAGGACCAGGCACTTAATTTTCCTCTTTATATATTGTCTGGGAGCAGTAGAGGGGAAAAAAACAGAGGACCTGATTCACAAAGGTAAACTAATACGCTTGTTTAACTCTTTTTCAGTATTCACCAAACTGGAATTTAGGAGTTAAGGTTTGAGGCGACTCCGCAGTCGTAAACTCCACACATAAACAAATTAGTCCTGTACTATCTTTTTATGTGTGGAGTTCTCTGCCCTGGCTGCATAGTCTCTGCACTGGTAAACTTACCATTACATTCCAGTTTTGTTAATCTTGAAAAAGAGTAAATTTACACAAACGTGGACGTTTACCTTTTTGAATCAGGCCCAGATGCCTTTTTGCTGCGGCAGCTGCGCGCTTTATAAACTTAGTTAACATAACATAACATAACAAACAGGAAAGGAGGAGGAAGAGAAAGACGGGAAAACCGTCACAGAGGGAGAAAGCAGGGACGTGCAAGAGTGAGATAAAAGGGCAGACAGTGCCTGGCAGTGGATTAAAGAGCCCTGAGATGGATTAAGGACTACAGCGCCTTGGTATTTGGCTTCCTGACATTAAATAGTGCCCGAAGAGCTACTGGGTAGAGTTTTGGGCAGCAACACTCATTAATTTGCAAATTAAGCACTGTTGCTCTGTCTGTTGGTCTGTGTGCAAGGGTGCATGTACAAATACTTAAACTGTAAAATAATAAGTCCCGGGTCCCCAAGTTTCCTGCAGCTGATGAAACAAAAGGTTGCGATGCCGACTACCAAAGCTGCACAGAGTTGATTCCTCCTCATGGATCTCTAATCAACCACCAGACACTTCCTGCCTCTTTATCTCACTCTTGCAGGTTCTTTTTCATTTCTGCTTTCTCCAATTGTCATAGTTTTTCCATCTTTTTAGTCCTCCTTCTTACCCCCTTCCGTGTTTTTCTCACTATTGATAGGGATCACAGTCTGTTGAGGAAAAGTAAGTAGCAGTCCCCCAAAAAATGAGTGGCGGTGGGTCCCACCTACAACCACCAGCTCATTTTAAGCACTGCACATGGGTTTGGTCTGTGGGTGTTTCTGAAGATGTGTTTGTTTGTGTCCCTGAATGCCTGTAGGCATTCCATAACCCCTTCGCCGTGGCACGAATTCCGCCGCGGCGCTGGGGAGGTTTGGGGGCAGCGCGGCGCCGCCATGCTCATGACGGAACCACGCCGTCATGAGTCACGGGCGAGCTGTGCTCATGACGGAGTGGTTCCGTCACGACTCCGCCCACTCGCGCTAATCGCCTGCACAGGCGGGGAATCAGCGCCGCGTGGGCGGAGCGGCCGCCAACGGCCGCAGCATGACGGAACCACTCCGTCATGAGCACACGGCGCCCGTGGCTCATGACGGAGTGGTTCCGTCATGAGCAGCTATGAGGTTAATGTATTCATATAGGTGCACAAACATGTTGTGTCTCTTTATCTGTTTACCTACATAAGTCGAACATATTGACTTTCTCAATGCTTGCTTCCCTTTTTTACACAAGCTCATTCCAAATACGAATTAGAGGTAGTCAGGTGGGAATCCTCTCTCCAGCGGAGCCCACTACCCTGATTGGCACAGAAAATTCTGACCCCCATTCCAGAGGTCCCCTGGAGACAGACAAGCCTGTACTGTTTGAGAGCAGTATACATATATGTGGGATCTACCCACATTTCTCTAATAAGCAGAAGTCAAAGAAAGCCATGAATGTGCTCTATCCAGTCTCTGGCAGGCTGCACTGAGGAGCAGCCAAAATGGGCCACTGCTCTCCCATTCAATAAGGGAAAACACCTAGGGGCAGATTTATGAGCCCCTTGCGCCTCATTTACACCGCCGTTGCGTCACTTTTGTGACGCAGCGGCTGCGCAAATCCTGCGCCATGCTGCGGGGTATTTACAATGTGACGCATCTGGGAGATGCGTCACGTTGTAAAGCCCTGCGCCAGTAGTAGGCGTACCTGTGCAGTGGGGGGGGGTTCCAGCGCAGGAACGCCTCCTAAAAGTGGCTGAGTGAAATCTACAAGATTCACTTTTGAGCCCATGCTGCGTCAAAACCCTGCGCCTGCTTGAAGCAGGCGTAAGGATTGATGCAGCATTGTAATGATAGGGCACCCTTGCTGGAGCTGCGTCGCGCTTGCGACGCAACTCCAGCAATTCGCCGCCTTTACGACAGGAGATGCGTCACGCATCTGCCCATCTGAGTGCCACGGTGCGCCGCATTGTAAATGCGGCGCATCAATGGTGGCGCACGGGTGGGCAGATGCGTCGCGACTCTTCTGGTGCATCTCTGCTGATTAGCAGAGATGCGCCAGACGTCATAAATCTGCCCCTTAGTTTGGCTAGCACATCCATCATAGGGCCGCCTTGCTGGGCCTTATCTGTCTAGTGACCTAATGCCCACTACGTCTATGCTATCATGGTGTGCTTTTTGGAGTATCTGAAGAATGGAACTAATGTGAGACAGACAGGATGATGGACACCGGGGGCCAAACCATTCAATTATCCTGGCGCAGCACAATTATTCAGGTGTGAAAGACAAGTATCACAAAACATACGCCAGATCTACTGATTTTTTATGCAACGTAGTGCAACAACCAAATTTGCTGTGCTGCATTTTGAAAGAGAGAGAGAGAGAGAGAGAGAGAGAGAGAAACAAACCGCAGATCATATATACTAAAATTAGACTGCTGCAGCTGCCCTCACATCTGCAGGTGCGTGATACCCAGCAGTACATCAGGGCTGTCTAGCATAGAATGTGTATTGAAAGCATAGCTTTCCAATACAAATTCCTATGACACACTCAAAATGATCCCAAACACCGAATGTGGGGAAACGGCCTGAATAACCCAGGCAGAGCGATGTCTGCCATTTTCCTGCAAGCACAACCACGCATGCCTTAACCACGCACATGAATGGTTAAGGAAGTGCATGGTCTAGTTGCTGGGATGGGCGGGCAAAGGAGCAGGAAGGATCGGGAGAGGATGCGGCGAGGAAGGGGGCTGAGGCCGGGTTTTGGGAGGCTGGGGGTAGTTTTTAGGGCTGGGGGGTGGTAGTGTTTAGGGCTCGGGGGTCGGGTAGTGTTTAGGGCTCAGGGGGGTATAAGGTGGTGTTTAGGGCTCAGGGGGGTCAAGGTAGTGTTTAGAGCTCGGGGGTAGGGTAGTGTTTAGGGCTAGGAGGGGCGGGGTAATGTTTTGGGCTAAGGGGGGGCCGGGGAAGTGTTTAGGGCACAGGGGGGTCAGGAAAGTATTTAGGACTCAGGGGGGTAGGGGTAATGTTTCAGTCTTGGGGGGGTCGGGTAGTGTTTAGGGCTCATGGCCGGGGGGTTGGGTATGATCTTTACCACACATCCCTTTACCAGTCATGCCATTACCACGAAAATGTGTGGTAAAGGCATGTGTGGTAAAGGAATGCATTGTTTAGACACATTTGTTGTTGTGGCCACGTAGTAGAGGCACCCATGGCTTAGCTATGCGTGCCTCTGTCATACAACGCTGGATGTGTACTGTACACTGCAGTACACATACAATATGTGGGCTTTATAGAACTACACACATTTCCTCTTGTTAATTCCTGTTTCAAGGATACATTAGTTTTTGATGCAAAACCCAGTCTGTATATCTTAGTAGATGGGACTTTGCATCAAAAGCTATGAGTGCTTGCACTGTTCTGCCACAGTAACACCTTCTTAGCACAAAGAGATGCAAAGCAGTGCAAAGGAGGCACCGCTCTGTCACAAAGCACCCTTTGCTCTGGATAGTAAATACTAGGGGTGTTAATTAACGCTGCTCGCACTGATTTTTAGTGCCAGGAGTTTGTCCCACGCTTCGAAATATGCGCGAACGGCACTGTACATCACACCTGAGGAAGCTGCTGCTTTCTGCCAGCTCGAGTAGACATTCTACTTGAGCGGCAGTTTCCTCAACGCGAATGGCAGATTTCGCAATGCGAGCGGTTGCAACCTGCCACAACTGCCTGCGATGAGAAATCTCACCGAGAGGAGATCTAGAGCATAATTTTTTCTGAAGAGCTCTTGCCAACATATCGATGCCGAGCTGCTCGAGAGAAAAAACTCTGCTCCGCGTCACTTCGCAGAGTTTTTTGGAACTCCAAGAACTTCGCCAGCAGATCGGAAATCTTCGCCCACCCCTAGTATATACTATCCAGAGCAAAGGGTGCTTTGTGACAGAGCGGTGCCTTTTTCTCAATTCCAAAACTCTTTTGCACTGCTTTGCATCTCTTTGTGCTAAGAAGGTGTTACTGTGGCATAACAGTGCAAGCACTCATAGCTTTTGATGCAAAGTCCCATCTACTAAGATATACAGACTGGGTTTTGCATCAAAAACTAATGTATCCTTGAAACAGGAATTAACCAGAGGAAATGTGTGTAGTTCTGTAAAGCCCACATATTGTATGTGTACTGCAGTGTACAGTACACATCCAGCGTTGTATGACAGAGGCACGCATGGCTATGCCACGGGTGCCTCTTCTACGTGGCCCCAACAACAAATGTGTCTAAACAATGCATTGTATTGAAAGCTATGCTTTCAATACACATTCTATGCTAGACAGCACATGGTCACCTCTGAGCCCTGGTGTACTGCTGGGTATCACGCACCAGCAGATGTGAGGGCAGCAGCAGCAGTCTAATTTTAGTATATATGATCTGTGGTTTGTTTCTCTCTTTCAAAATGCAGCACAGCAAATTTGGTTGTTGCACTATGTTGCATAAAAAATCTGTAGATCTGGCGTATGTTATGTGATACTTGCCTTTCACACCTCAATAATTGTGCTGCGCCAGGATAATTGAATGGTTTGGCCCCCGGTGTCCATCATCCTGTCTTTCTCACATTAGTTCCACTCTTCAGATATTCCAAAAAGCACACCATGATAGCATAGACGTGGTGGGAATTAGGTCACTAGACAGATAAGGCCCAGCAAGGCTGTCCTATGATGGATGTGCTAGCCAAACTAGGCGTTTTCCCTTATTGAATGGGAGAGCAGTAGCCCATTTTTGCTGCTCCTCACTGCAGCCTGCCAGAGACTGGATAGAGCACATTCATGGCTTTCATTGACTTCTGCTTATTACACAAATTTAGGGAGATCCCACATATATGTATACTGCTCTCAAAAAGTACAGGGTTGTCTGTCTCCAGGGGACCCTTGAAATGGGGGTCAGAATTTTCTGTGCCAATAAGGGTAGTGGGCTCCGCTGGAGAGAGAATTCCCACCTGACCACCTCTAATTCGTATATGGAATGTGCTTGTGTGAAAAAGGGAAGCAAGCATTGAGAAAGTCAATATGTTCGACTTTTGTAGGTAAACAGATAAAGAGACACAACATGTTCGTGCACCTATATGAATATATGAAGGAATGCCTACAGGCATTCAGGGACACAAACCAACATATCCTCAGAAACACTCACAGAACCAGACCTACGTGCAGTGCTTAATATGAGCTGGTGGTTGCAGGTGGGACCCACCCGCACTCATTTGTTTGGGGGCTGGCACTTACTTTTCCTCAACAGACTGTGATCCCTATCAATAGAGAGAAAAACACGGAAGGGAATAAGAAGGAGGACGCGAAATATGGAAAAATAGTGACAACTGAAGAAAGCAGAAATGAAAAAGAACCTTGGGGGCATATTATCAACCACAGCGTTAAAATTATCGCCGCTTTAGCAGCAGAAACCTGCTGCTAAAGCGGCGATAATGGGCTTGATAATATGCCCTAGAGAATTCCAGAAGCCCATGTTGACACCAGAACATGGGTTTCTATTGGAATTCTCAAGGGCATATTATCAAGCCCATTATCGCCGCTTTAGCGGCAAGCAGCGATAATTTTAATGCCGTTTCTTGATAATATGCCCCCCTGCAAGAGTGAGATAAAGAGACAGGAAGAGTCTGGTGGTTGGTTAGAGATCCATGAGGAGGAATCAATACTGTGCAGCCTTGGTAGTCGGCATCCCAACCTTTCCTTCCACCAGCTGCAGGAAACTTTGGGCCCTGGGACGTATTATTTTACAACTTAAGTATTTGTACATGCACCCTTGCACACAGACCAACAGACAGAACAACAGTGCTTAATTTATAAATTAATGAGTGCTCCTGCCAAAAACTCTGCTCAGTAGCCCTTCAGGCACTATTTAATGTCAGGGCACCGAATGCTAAGGCGCCGTCTTCTGGAATCCATCTCAGGCCTCTTTAAACCACGGCCAGTGCCAGGCACTGTCTGCCCCTTTATCTCACTCTTGCCCGTCCCTGCTTTCTCCCTTGGTGATGTTTTCCCGTCTTTCTCTTCCTCCTCCTTTCCTATTTCTGGGTCTGATTCAAAAAGGTAAACGTACACGTGTGTGTAAGTTTACTCTTTTTCAATATTAACAAAACTGGAATTTAAAAGTATGTTTACCAGTGCAGAGACTATGCAGTCGGGGCAGAGAACTCCACACATAAAAAGATAGGACAGGCCTAATTTTTTTATGTGCGGAGTTTACGACTGCGGAGTCGGCTCACACCTTAACTATTAAATTCCAGTTTTGTGAATACTGAAAAAGAGTAAACTTAAAAAAGCGTATTAGTTTACCTTTCTAAATCAGGTCCTCTGTTTTTTTCCATCTACTGCTCCCAGACAATATATAATGAGGACAATTAAGTGCCTGGTCCTCAAAAATGAGTGCTGGTGGCCCCACTGGCAACCGCTGCCACAAATTAAGCACTGCACAGCCACCACAGTTTAGAAACCAATAGATACGCCAGTTATCATCCCTACTGACCGGTGTATTACCTTTAGCACAACTTTTTTCAAACGACTCAGCTACAGCGCTTTATCTATCCCGGATTTTCATTCATGTCGCATGAATTTGCATCGTAAATAAATCGTTCTAAAAGATCCACAGTAACGGTAACATTCCAGTAGATGGCAGTGTTTACAGTAAATCTGAAGTTAAAGTATCAGCAGAAAGAAACGTATAGTTGAAAAATGATTCCTTTTAAATATCTTCGTGTTTTTAAAGTAATAGCAGCAAAGGATGTGTTTTGAAAAATCAGTTTATAAAATATGTAAAAAAAATTGCGTGGGTTATAAAAGTGAAAGGTGCACAGGGTATGTCATTTTTAGAATTTTACAGAACGAACTTACATTTTAGAACATTCAATGTGAATTTATCAAATATCAAAAAATAAATAGAGTGAGTTATAAAAGAGATAGCGGCAAAGGGTGGGAAGAAGTTGTGTTTTAATCATTTTTAAATAATCAATGGTTTACAAACTTTCCAATTGAAGCCCATGTTAGATTCACATTTAACATGGGCTTCAATTGGAATTCCATAGAGCATATTATCAAGCCCATTATCGCCGTTTTAGCGGCAGTTTTCTGCCGCGAAAGCGGCGATAATTTTATCGCCTGGCTTGATAATATGCCCCATAGTGATTTATGCCCTACCAGTATCAAAATTCGCCAGCCCCCACTGAGGGCTTTCAGATTATGCATGTGTGCAGCCACTGAAAAGATTTAGAAATGATTTTCATTAGTTATTTTTACACATCATTGCTTATCTTCTTTCGCCATCTACTGGTCAGATATGAGTAACCACACAAATGTCTGTTTTTTCCTTTCGATTTATTCAATTATTGTTCCCAGCATTCCAAACTCTGGGGAATATCAGCAAGGGCCTGCGATAATTATCGCTCAGCGTTTTTAGGGGCATATTATCAAGCCAGGCGATAAAATTATCGCTGCTTTAGCGGCAGAAAACTGACGCTAAAACGGCGATAATGGGCTTGATAATATGCTCTATGGAATTCCAATTGAAGCCCATGTTAGATGTGAAGGACATCTAACATGGACTTCAATTGGAGTTCCATAGAGCATATTATCAAGTCCATTATCGCGGTTTTAGCGGCAGTTTTCTGCCGCTAACGCAGCGATAATTTTATCCCCGGTCTTGATAATATGCCCCTTAGTGCGAGGATAATTATCGCAGGCTAACGCTGGATTCTACCGCAGAGATAGCATGCTATCAGCAACGCTTATCTCCCAAGCGATAGGAATCCATGCATTAGCTGGAAAACAGTAATCGCACTGCGACCAGTGATACCTTGCTGATAGGGCAGGTTGGTCTTAGCCATGTAGTCCACCTCCCATTGGATTACATGGCTAAGTCAGATTACAAGCAGGCATAACGAAAGTAGCGATAGCTGTGGTTAGCGCTACTTTTCTTATCGTTCTGCTTGTTTGCGTGCAGCTTGATAATTGGAGAAATGTCGGTTAGCGACATTTCTCCAGTTATTTTGGCACGGAACGCCCACTTTGCAACTCATTAGAGATGCAAAGTTGGGCGTTGCTGTAAGGGACGCTAAATCAGCAAAACACACAATAGCGTGTCTTTGCTGGTAAGGCGATGAAATTATCACCGCTTTTTGCCCGAAAACCGACACAAAAGCGGCTATAATTTCATAGCGCCGCCTTGCTGATATGCCCCTCTATAAGTAGTTAAGTTCTCAAGCTGCAAATATATATAGATATATATATATATATATATATATTATCTACTGGCGGTCGCCAGTAGATAGTTATAGTTAGGACTGTGTTTCCATAGGAAATCCGCAACATTCTATTTTGAATAACTTTGGCGCCGGTTGACGAATCCTCGCGAAATTTTTGAAATAGGTGGGGCGCTCCGCTCCGCTCCTACCCTGAAAGTCTCGGGGGGATTCGTCAAGCGGGGGCTGAGAAAAAAGGGGGGGTCCCAAAACGCGTTTTCCCCATGCAATTTTCCATAGGGACCTTTAGTCCAAGGTACAGCCCGAACGGCTGAACAGAATTACTTGAAATTTGGCAGAGAGGTAGTCCTCAGGTCAGGGATGTGCGTTTTGCAGGTCTGGTGTCAATCTGTTCAGTAGTTCCTGAGAAAATCAAAAGTAAAATCATATATATATGTGGGCGGAGCCTAACCACACATCTCATCCTGAGATCTGATTGGCTGTCAGCACTTCATCCAAGAAGTGTTGGCAGCCATCTTGGGACCAATATACATGATAGCACCTCATTAAAAAGCATTGCAGTTAATAGAAGGTTTTAAGACTTTAGTTACATTATAAATCATTTGTTGATGGTACCATACTCATTTTAGGAATTGTGGTATGTTCTAAGGTGATTTCACCATGTGAAAAAGCCTTCTGCTGGGATATCATGATTGAGAGAAAAATATTTTCTCATGCTTTTCCCACAGAGGTTTGGAAGGTGATCTATAAGCTAAACTGAGAGCTTATTTTCTGTAAATTCACATTATCTTTCTCAGTCATGTGAGAATGAAGTCTGACATTCTCAGTAAAACATGTACATCTAACAAGGGCAGAGACTGTCAGTTGATTCCTTTGTGTTCTACTGCAGCTTTCCAGAGTGTTCCAAAGAACAACTAGAGCGCTAACAGTCCTACTTATGATAAACGTATGGCACACCTGAAGCCATCTTGCTTGGATTAAAGTGGTAACTCTTAAAACATTTAATTTAAAAAGGAACAAAATGAGGGGGTTCATTTTTCCATAAAAAGTATGATTAGTGCTGCAGAAAGAAAAATTAGGGCACATTTTGAGTGACTTCTCAAATCCTCTTCTATTTCATTAAAAAATTCTGACATGCAGACTGAAACATGCACTTTCAATACCAGCAGCAGTTTTCCCTGGTGAGCAGTAGCTTTACTACAGTGATCTAATGAGCAAAAAGAGTGCTAACATTCTGAATTTATGGCAAATGTGTGACACATCTGAATGCCTTTGGAATCAAAGTAAATAACTGAAAGTATTTCCTACTGAGGAAACTGCAGTAAATGAGGAAATTAGGAAACTTCATAACAAATAAGTCTGCCAAGATGGCCACCAGAGACAAAAGAGCCCAAATGTAGCCCAAATATCACCCAGATGTAGCCCAAGTATATCCCAATGACAGAATGTCCCAGAGTGTTCTTAAAAACAACTAGAGCGCTTACTGTCTTCAATATGACAAAAGTATGGCACACCTGAAGCCATCTTGATTGGAATAAACTGGTAACACTTAAAACATTTAATTTAAAAAGGAACACAATGAGGGGGCTCATTTTGCCATAGAAATTATGATTAATGCTGAAGAAAGAAAATGAGGGCTCATTTTGAGTGACTTCTCAAATCCTCTTCTATTTCATAAAAAAATTCAGACATGCAGACTGAAACATGCACTTTTAATACCAGGAGCAGACTTCCATGGTGAACAGTAGTTTTACTACAGTGATCTAATGAGCAACTAGAGTGCTAACATTCAGAATTTATGGCAAATGTGTGACATATCTGAATACCTCCATGATGGAATCAAAGTAAAAAACTGAAAGCATTTCCTACTGAGGAGACTGCAGTACATGAGGAAATTAGGAAACTTCATAACAAATAAATCTCCCAAGATGGCCACCGGAGACAAAAGAGCCCAAATGTAGCCCAAAATCACCCAGATGTAGCCCAAATATAGCCCAATGACAGAAGTGTGCAAAACACTTATTATTTTGTGTTTTTGCAGTGTTATATAGTGCAGACTTGTCAGGTATTGGAGTGCTTTACATGAGCATTGGTTACATCACACAAGAACAAATTCATTTTGGTTGTCGACATGGGGAGACTAAGTGATTTGACCAGAATCACAGAATGTCGAGCTGAAGCAGAAACTCCAACCTGGTTCCCCAGTTGCAAAGTCTGCAGTTCTGGAAGTAACACCACATCCTCTCCCCTAAGTGCAACATTTAATCAAGTGGTCAACTGGATAAAAAAACATAAAGGTAACAAATAATTTAAAAGTGCTTTCTCGCTATTTGAAAACTCAGAAAATATGTCCTTATTTTAGTCTTTTAGAGCACTAACCATAATTTTGATGCCAATAAGACCCTCTCATATATGTAATTTCTAAAGGAAATGCTCTAGGTATTACAGTTTTGATTACATCAAGATGACGTCAGGCGTTCCACACTTTTGTAATAAATATAGAATGTTAGCAATCTAGTTGTTCATTAGGATACTGTTGAGAGGCAGAGGCCAGGGGCACGGACTCTGAAAATTGAAGGCAGGTAGGAGGGTGCAAAGGCAACAATTTAACCACACTGAGCAGGCAGGAAGGGCCGTGGCAGCACAACAGACTATGGAGGGCAGTGGAAAGGGGGGCAGGGGCAACAAACCAACAATACAGGACTTGCAAGAGAGGCTGTGGCAATGTAATAGACCATTGTGGGCAGAAGGAAGAGGCAATGGTAGTACAACCATACATGCCAACATACCCGATTCAGCCAGGAAACGTCCTATGTTTTTAAGCTCAAATGGGCTTTATTCTATCTGTCTCCTGTCTACAATCTCCTCTTTTTCAATGTAACTCAAAGGGGAAAATCAATACCCCAGTTGTTTTTCAAAATCTCCCTCTTACCAAGTTCAAAATGTTCGCAAGTATGGTACATTGGATCATGGAAGGAAATGGGGTAGGGACATGGACTTGGATAACAGAGGACAGGAGGGACATGGAGAGGTGCACCAAACTGACCCTGCAGGGCAGGCATCCGGGTTTGCAGCAGCACAATACACCACACAGGGTATGCGGGACGGGAGTGCAGCACAACAATCCATAGAAAGCAAGAGGGAGGGGACAGGACCATGCACATGGACAACAGAGAACAGAGGGGCAAGAGGCAGGACCATAATGGGCAGACAGGGGAGAAAGCTGCAGCATAACAGACCATAAAGGGCAGGAGGGATGGATCAGGGGCATTACAATGGAACAGACAAGCCAGGAGGGAGGGAGTAGGGGTCTGCACATGTAAACAGAGGGCTGGGGGCAAGGGGGCAGGGCAGGAGCAGCAAGATAGCCATGGAGGTCAGGCAGGATGGGCACTAGAAGCAAGACACACCATGAAGAGCAACAGTGAGACTGTGTTGGCATACACACAGACCATGGAGGGAAGGTGGGAGGGTTTCCGGGGCAGCTAACTGACCACACAGGGAAGGTGGGAGGGGCCATGGCAGCACAGAAGACCATGCATGGCAAGTGGGAGGGTTAGTGGTAGCACAATGGCTATGATGGGCAAGAAGGAGGGTGCAGGGGCATGCACAAAGGACGATGGAGGATAGAAGAGAGGGTCAGGACCTGTGCACAGACAAGAAAGTTCAGGGGAAGGAGCCTCACAACAGACCGCACGGGGCAGGCCGGAGGAGCAGTTGCAGCACAACAGACCAGGGAGGGCAGAAGGGTGTGGCAGTACAATGGACCATGTAGGACAGGAGGAAGAGGATAGGGGCATGGCATGTGGACAGGCAGAGTGGAGGTGGCAGGGACAGGTTACAGTCATCTGACAATGCTAGGCAGGTGGGAGGGGAGTGGCAGCTCAACAGAACACTCAGAGTAGATAGGAGTGGCAGGTCCATGGAACATGGTGGGCAAAAAGGATGGAGCAGGGGCATACACAAAGACATCGGAGGGCAGGGGGAAGGAGAATAGGGGCAGCAAGCTAAGCACAGAGTTTAAGCAGGAGGTCAATGATGGGGCATAGAATTGGGCAATAGAGGGCAGGAGGAGTGGACTGGTACATCATACTAAATTGAGGGCAGTGGCAGCACATCAGACCATGCATGGCAGGAGGGAGGAGGCTAGTCCATGGATTCACACAACAGAGGATAGGGAGGAGGGGGATGGGGCAGCAAGCTAACTGTTCAGAGAAGGCGGGTATTAGGAACTTTATTGTTTTTAAAACGTGTGTCTGTGCGAACTACTTAAAATATGAACCAGTATGCAGCATAATCTCACTTTTATTCAGGAAGAAGAGGACGTTTGTGACTGTGACTCCGGGCTCACTTGGCAGAAACACCACCTGACCCTCCACCCCCTATCGCAAAATGTAATGCCCGTGAAAAGGGTAGGTGAACACAGTGTTATATAGAACATAGTCCTGAGAGCACGATTGAAAATGAAAACTAGATATAGTGTATGGTATAAACTATGCACCAAAAAGTGTGATATAAGATGAACCGGGCGTGAAATATAATATGCAATACATTGTGCGCAATGACAGATTCATTGGAGAGCGCGAGATAGCACAGGCACTAGCGCGTGCTATGCGATATGCGCCTTGGAGTGTAATATGCACAGGGCAGTGTTGTGTAACCTAACTAGTCTCTAAAGTTGTAATATAAAATATGTGCTGGGGAGTGTAACGTTGCATATGCACTGTGACAAAGATATGGATCCCAGATTGTAATATGTATGGCATAGCACTGTGCGTTATAACATAGGCATCGAGGAAGGCACGTTAGATGGGGCAATATAACCCGTGCGAAGACAAGTGTGGCATGACATATTCACGGGGTGGTGTTACAGTGCACATGGGCTAGAGAGTATCATAGCATATGCACTAGCTAGTGGAATACAACACAGAGGTGTGTGGCACTCAGCAGGCAATGGTGGGTGTAACACAGCATTGGGCTCGGCCAGGAGCACGCTGTGACTCTCAAGTGATGTTCGTCCCCTTTCCAGAGAGTAAAATAAAAAGTATTACACATCCGGCAGTGGATGTGTGTTTTATTAACCGTGACGGGGGTTTCTTGCATAGTTTTGGTCGAATTTTTGTCGAATCCCCTTTGAATGGCTTGGTGTGCATGTGTATTAAATGTGCCCGTCAATAGCTACCCATGTTTGTATAAATAAACTACAAGGGTGTCTACCGGGATTAGGCACGGTAGGGCATCAGACATGTCAGAGCTTCACTAGTGGTGTAAATCCATTCCACGTGGATTCATTTATGCATAGTCGCCTTTTAATGAATATCACGCAAATCGTCATGGTGATAGGTACGTACGGTTTGTCCAGCATGTCCTAGGTGTGTCTATGAATATATATTTTTTAAAAATAATAAAAAACAGTGGCCGGCCCTGGGGATTGGGGTCAAAAAAATATAATTAGGAGACAGGCCCTGGGGGATGGGGTCATCAGGGCCAATAAATTAGAATAAGAAGGGGAACCACACAGCCCCCCTTCTTAAAAAATTAAAATAAATAAAAGACTGGCATCGTGCCGGAGGCCACGCCCCCTCCTTGCAGCACTCTGCAAACGCGCCCCCTGGCGAGTTGTAAGTTGGGGAATTAATTCCTCTTCAATATTGAGGGTCCCTGAGGGCCAACTAGCCCAACAGGCATCTCCAGTATGCACCAGGGAGCTGCGCTGCAGACAGGTGTTCTGAGGCCAAGCCCCTTTTTACACCTCTTTGCAACGCAGCTCTGTGGCGCTTACTGGAGGTACCTAGTGGTCTAGTTTGACCCTAGGGACCAGGATTCAAGGGGACTTAATCTCTCAACTTAGAACCGCCACAGGGCGCGTTTACACAGTGGTGAAGGGAGGGGACGGGGCCTGAGGTGACGTGTGCAAACACGCACTATGGCACGTTTTAAATTGGGGATATAATTTTCCTTCAATACTGAGGGCCCCTGGGGGCTAACTAGCCCACCAAGTGCTTCCAGTAAGCACCACTGAGTTGCATTGCAGAGAGGTGGTCCAGGCCGTGCCACTTTTTACACCTCTCTGCAACGCAGCTCTGTGGCACTTACTGGAGGTACCTAGTGGGCTAGTTGGACCCTAGGGACCCTCAGGATTCAAATGAACTTAATCTCCCAAATAAAAACGGACACAGGGCGTGTTTACACAGTGGTGAAGGGAGGGGACGGGGCCTGAGTTAACGTGTGCAAAAACGCCCTGTGGCCTGTTTTAAGAGGTAGTTTTAATCCCCCTGCCCTATTATATACTAGGGGCTTACAGAGGAGGTCATGCTAATCACAGGGGTACCCCAACTCATAATGTTCCCTAGTGTATGTAGGTGTTTTCACTGTATTCTAAGTGTCTTTTAACATAGCACTGGCTCTAGGACTGGTTAGTCAGACTCAGTTACTACCAGTATCCGTCTGAAAAAGTTGAGGGTACAGGATGATTTTCAACAAGGCTTCTTTCTGCTCTTCTTTTTGTTCTTTCTGCACGTTATCCTTCTTCCTGCACTTTTCTTCGTCTTTGAGGACTTCTGTTGCTTCTTTCTGCACTTCTTTTTTTTCTTTCTGTGCATTTTTTCTTCTTTCTTCACATGTCCTATCTCTGTAGGCATAGTTAGAAATTAGCATTTAAAAAACCTTTGAAATTCACAGAAAAAAACATAGGTTTCAGGCACGTTATAGTTAGGAATTAGCATTTAAAAAACCTCAGAAATTCACTGAAAAAACCATAAGTTTCAGGGATGTTATAGTTAGCTGGACTTTTCACTTGTACAAAACCATTGAAATTCCCCCGTTATAGTTAGTTCAGCTAACTATAACTCGCGCGCCCGCAATGCACTGCTGATGACGTCACATATTACATCACTCATGACATGGTCAGTGACATCACTCATGACATCACTGATGACATCTCAAATGACATCACTGATGACATCATCCTTGTGATAGAGTGGCAGACCTCCTCTCACCCTAATATAACATTTGATACACACATTCAAAAATAGAGACTAAACTTTTCAAAACAATGGACATACCAATACCAGTTACAACAACCTCTTCAGTAGTTCTAAGATCCACATACACATCCACTCATTCACCAACAGTCCTATACAGTCAGTCATACATGTATTCACTCATCATATGTACTCATACACCTATACATCCTGTTACACAATGCCACTCATCCATAGAGTTACTTACACACATAGTCACTCATGCTAATAAAGAATCAAACATACATTTATTTGCATATACAGTTATACACACACCACCACACTTACTTCTACGGAAACTTACACATACTTAGTCTTTTAAACAATCACTTATAGAAACACATACTTATTCATACAGGAACTCTTTCAATCTCTCATTCTCAAATATACTCACTTATATACACCAATAGTCACATATACTAGTTTAAAACATATGTAGTTCCTCATAAAGACACTATTGAGACAGTCATTCACTCACTAACACACCCATACACACACTCATCCACCCACACAGTCCTGCACACATGCTGTCTTCAACACATACAAAGAGTGAGTCACTCATTCATGCACCTATGCACTACGTAATACCCCCCCACCGAACCATGCAGACACTCAGACTGATACTCAAAAAACCAACTAATAACCTATATAGACACCCATGTAGCTACTCACCAACCCATGCAGCCACTTATACACAAAGTGAGAGACTGATACAGATATTTACATATTTAAACATTACTCACTAAGCCATGTATTCACTATGATACACTTAATCAGTCAGTTACACAATCAATTATTCAAAAACAAATCATCCATTTAGACACTTATATACCCATTTATTCTTCCATCGACCTTGAGATATACATATATAAAACATATTTAATTTTCAGAAAAACACACATTCACTGGATGATGTCATCAGTGATGTCATTTGAGATGTCATCAGTGATGTCATGAGTGAAGTCACTGACCATGTCATGAGTGATGTAATATGTGACGTCATCAGCAGTGCATTGCGGGCGCGCGAGTTATAGTTAGCTGAACTAACTATAACGGGGGAATTTCAATGGTTTTGTACAAGTGAAAAGTCCAGCTAACTATACCATCCCTGAAACCTATGGTTTTTTCAGTGAATATATATATATATATATATATATATATTTTTTTTTAGAATATTTTATTATTCTTCGACAAAGATTGATAAACAACAAAAATTATCAAAACAGCTGCATCGGATATGACAGGCCCCCCAGCTTGACCGATTAAGCATTTTCCCAGATTTAAGAATAAGACATTTTGCAAACACACATATCTTCAAAGCAATTTGAATAATCCGAGCAAATTATAATCTTTCCACCCATACTTGAAAAATACTAGAGGGGAGGGGTTGAAATTAATCAGTATTCAATTTAGTACATTACAACGGAGAGACTAGATAATAAAAAAATACTTCATTGCATAAAAAAAGACAGTGAAATTACCCGTTATTTAGTCGACAAGATTTGCGATTGGTGCCCAAATTCGTAACCCCCTCTCTCTCTTCTTACGTCCTTTTAGTTTATAGATTGATGACTCGATATTATATGCCACAAATAAACGTGCCCGCCAATTGGAGAAAGTCGGGGAATCAACACTAATCCATTGGGAAGTTATACACAAGCGTGCAATAACCATAGCAATAAACAATAACTCTGTCTCTGGTCTTGCCCAGCAGCCTGTTACATTATTTCTAATTCCGGAGATGAGAAGAGAAGGATTGATTGGAACTAACATCCCCAAGGTCGTAGATAGGAAGGTTTCAATACCGTAAATGAATTCTTTTAATTTTGGGCATGAGTAAAACATGTGAACAGTGTCTGCTGCCTGGAGATTACATCTATTACACTTTCCTCACCTAGTAACCCCCATTTAGCAATCTTCGCGGAGTATAATATAAATCAAATATTGACATAAAATTATGGCTCCTTACACTTCCCGTAATCAAAATCTGGTTTGCTAAGGACATGGGGGCATATCAGCAACAACTGGCGATAATTATCGCTAAGCGCACTTAGCGCTAGAATAATTATCGCCGGCTAACGTGGATTTTTATCGCTGAGATAGCGTGCTATTAGCAATGCTTATCTCAAAAGCGATAAAAATCCTAGCGCTAACTGCCTAATGTGAGATTATCTCTGGAAACCCAGCGATAATCTCACGAAGTGTGGCGTTAGCTTGTTGATAGGTCCTCACAAACTTAGCCATGATATCCACCTTCCATAAGATATCATGGCTAAGTCAGTCCTGAAGCAGGCATAAGGAAAGTAGCGATAACAGGGGTTATCGCTACTTTTCTTGCCGCTATGCTTCATAGCGTGGGGCTTGATGACAGGAGAAATGTCGCTTAGCGACATTTCTCCTGTCATGTCAGGTCTTTAGAGATGCAAAGCTGGGCGTTAAGAATTTGTGCGCTAATGCAAGGTTTCGCGCATTAGCGTGAGCTTGCTAATTAGGCAATAAAATTATCGCCGCTTTTCGGCTGAAAACGGCTGCAAAAGCGGCGATAATTTTCTATCGCCACCTTGTAAATATGCCCCTCGGAGTCTTCAATATTAATTTCTTCCTCCCCCAACTTTTTGGCCCACTTTTCTGTTTGAATCAGTAAATCATCTGGGAAGGAGTCAAGCAATGTGATATATAGCTTTCCCAGCCGGGCCTTTTTTTGCACCAATTCGACCAGGGGTATTTTTTCAAAATTGGAAGCCTCTCGATGGGATCCTTTCCCCAAAAAGCTCCGGATTTGCAGATATTTAAAAAAAATCACCCCTTCTCAACCCATACTCTTCCTGTAGAATTGCAAAAGATACCATTTGTCCTTTACGATAAAGATCTCCCAATGCATGTTGTCACCAATGAGGTATAAGCATTAAGGTTCGAGATCTTTAGTTTTCGTTGAACCTGTCTCCACACCTTAAACGCTCCTTTCACAATTTTAAATCTTGTCTTTTTATAATAGCTGTGTTCGAAAATCAACACAAAGCAACACTTAGCTTGATTCCCCAATCTAATTCATAAATAGATGGACGGCACGGCATTGGTATATCAGCTTTGGAGCCAACAAGTAATATAGCCATATGTTGGAGAATTGCAGCCCAGTAATAGAGTAAGGAATTCAGAATGGCCAAGCCCCCACGTTGTTTGGGAAGAATCAGCCATTTGGCCGCCTTTCTAGACCTACGATATCCCCATAGGAACCTAGAGCATACCCTTTCTATCTTCAAAAAAAAAGAAGAAGAAAACTCAAGTGGTATAGTCCTAAATAGATACAAAAACTTAGATAAGATCAACATCTTTAAAACATTACTCCGCCCAATCAGGGATAAGTGTAGATGATCCAACCTCTCCAGTTTCTTATTGGTAGAGTCAATTAATGGGCACATATTCAAATCAGGAATTTTATCCACCCGCGCGGTTATTGTGATACCCGAATAGATAGCCTCTTTGAAACAACTGGGAAATCGGAAGGGCATATTATGCCTGAACATAAAATTTGGGTTTTGTCAGCGTTTAATTTGTACCCTGAAAGGACACCAAACTGATCAGCTAAATCTTTTACGGCTGGGAAGGCAGAAACAGCATCGCTCGTGAGGACCGCAATGTCATCGGCATAGGCCAGAGCTCTATATTTTGCCCCCCCAGTCTCAACTGCTTTAATGTGAGTATTAATCTCTAGTTTCTTTAAACAGGGGTCAATATATAGGGCAAAAAGAAGGGGTGAGCAGGGGCACCCCTGCCTTGTGCCTCTACTAATGATAAATGTTGCTGATTCCTGTCCTGCGATCCGAATCACCGCTTCAGGGTATGTATACATCACCTTAACCGCCTGTACGAAAACCTATGCTCAGCCCCTTCCAACGTAAAACAGACCAGAGGAACCACCAGGAGACCCTGTTGAACGCTTTTTCAGCTTCCAAGAGGAGAACTCCGAGCGGTGACCTCGTGGAATGAGCCCAATCGAGAAGGGTAATTACCCGGCGGACATGATCCGTCGTGTTCCTTCCTGGAATAAATCCGTGTTTGTATTGGGAGACCAAAGGGGTTATTACTTTTCCTAACCTAGTTGCCAGTAATTTCAAATAGATTTTACTGTCGCTATTGATAAGCATTATTGGCCTATAAGAGGCAGGATTTAGCTCAGATTTCCCCTTTTTCTTAAAAACGATAATAGTGGTCTTCCGCCAAGAATAGGGAGTATGATAGTTGTTACGTGCCTGTTCGAGTAGATATGTGATGTCATGCTTGAGCTCTTGCCGAAATACTCTATAAAATTCCAGCGGGATGCCATCAGGACCTACTGCTTTCCCTGAAGCTAGAGATATTAGAGATAGCTCAATTTCTTCCCATGTAAATTGAGTTTCCAATACCTCCTTTTGATCCTGAGCTACCTTTAACGTTTCTATCTCCCTTAAGAAATCTTCCGGGGAGTCACTCTCCGTCCCGGCGGAGTCAAATTTTTGAAAAACCCTTAGAATTCCTGCCGGGGTATCCTGAACCTGCCCTTCATGATCGTGGATTTTAAGAATTCGATTGGCGACCTCCCGTTGCTGGATTCGCTTGGCCAAGTCTCTACCAGTATTTTCACCCAACTCATATGCCTCTGCCTTCTGCTGTGTATATCCAGCTGCAGTCTCCATGCTGATATAACCATGGATTTTGGATTCTAATATAGCAATCTGTTGCTGGCAATCCTCTATACTTGCACCCTGCTGGATTTTACTCATTAATTCACATTCTTCTTTCCTTAATATTTCCACCCAAGTTTTGATCTCCCCCTGTCATTTTTTTTGGCGTGCAATAGAAAAGCTCAAGGTTTCCCTCGGACAGCCGCCTTGAATGCAGCCCACACTGTGCAGACTGATGATGTGTTCCGATTGACAGAAAAAAACTCCACAATCCATTTGGCCATGTGAGAGCAATATGCCTCGTCCAGCAGGAGTTTCCTTTCAAAGGTCCAGGGCCTCCGTACCTTACCCACCCCCTGCATAGGGATCTCAATTATTAGTGGGTTATGATCAGATATCACTCTGGGGAATATCTCGATATTACTTGTGTCAACTAGTTGACTTGAAAGAAAAAAATAATCTAGCCGGACATGTTTATTATGAGGAGCAGAGTAGAAAGTAAATCCTGGGTCGGGTGATTTAAGTTTATGCCAACTGTCAGATAGTCCATGTTTAATCACCAGCCCTTGAAGGGCTCTAAAAACCCTGACTTTCTTGTCTTGGTATGTGGAGGAATCATATAGATCATATTGGCTATCTAAATGGATATTCAAATCCCCACCCAATATTAAGGGACATGGCCATAAGGCAAGTTCTACATTTAAAAAATTCAGTACCTCCGGATCATCTAAATTAGCCCCGTAGACGGAACACAAAGTCAGGGCTAGATTATTTACTGTAATTTCCGCAATCGTCCAGCGACCCATATTGTCTGCCTTGCTCCGCTTGCATGAGCATGTTCCATTCCTAGCTAATATAGCCACCCCCATAATATTTATACTTTGCCGGGTACAAGTTAGCACCTCGAAGCCAAAATCCCCAAGCCACCTACGATTATTCCACTGTATATGTGTCTCCTGAAGGCATAACACATTTATATGCATAAACCGAAGTTGTTTTGCCAGCATTCCCCATTTTCTTCTATCATTGAGACCACAAATGTTGACTGAGCAAATTCGTAACCTACCCGTCATCCTTGTAATCAAAAGTCTCAGCAATCCATATCACACAAAAACAAAAAGCTTTAATCATGTCAAAGAGAAATGATTCAGCTTCTCAATCCGTATTCCAGCCCGATAAAATATGTCGAAGAAAACAAACCAGAACCCCTCCCCCCTCTCCTCTCCCCACCCATGCCAGCACCCCCACACCCCCAACCAAACCCCCCTACCACCCACCTCATGAAGCATAAGGACCATTGGCCCTCAGTGATGGAGAGCAAGCAACACCCCCTCCCACTCCCCCAAGTAACCCCCCCCTTTTGCCACAGAAGGAAGGAAAACAAAAAAGAAAAAACAAATCTCCCGGCACAGCATCAGCACAGCTATCCATAGCTATATTACTAACTTCCCTTCAATGTGAGCAGAAATTCTTTTGCCTGTAATTCTGATGTAAAGCCCCTTTCTCTTGAAAACATGGAATTAGTTGGCGGAGCTGCCATCTTTTCTCTACTGTGCCTTGACAGTAATCGCACCCTTTTCCCTTCCGTTTCCTATCCGGCCTTGCAAGATCATATAAAGCTTCTCGAGAATTTATTGAGGCAGATCAGGATGGCGCGGGGCTTTTTCCCAGATTGGCTGTTCTTTTTGTGCTGATTGAAGGGGAAACGGGGTGCCCTCTGAAGCTCCACTTTCCAATCCCATTGTTTCAGATCCGGGAATGCCTCGTTGAACAGTTCCACAACAAACTGATAAGCATATTTGCCTTCCTTGCCTTCTGGAATACCCAGTATTCGTAGGTTATTTCTCCTTGCCCGGTTCTCCAAATCCATCAGTTTCCATGCTGTATCCAACCTTTGGGCTTCTAGAGATTGAGTGCGGGCCTTTTGTACTACTAATTCATCCTCTACTGCAGATATTCTCGTTTCTACTTCTCCCATTCTGGTGGCGAAATCTGAGCATGTCTTGGCCACCCTTCGGATTGCGTTCTGCACTTTTTGATATCCTCCCTGGATTTGTGGACTCTCGGCCCGGGTCTCCTCCCTATGAGCTAAAATGCTTTTGTGGATAGTGACAAAAGTTATTTCACCAGGTATACTTTGACTTTGGTTTTGATTTTGATCTCATAGCACTACGACTGTGTTTTCACTCAGGGTTGGAGTAAACGAATAATCCCAGACCATTGATCCGCCTTGGTCAGAAACTTTATCCAGAGCGTAAGGGCCGCGTTTTTTCTTTCGAACTGTTGCCCCCAATTGAGAGACAAGCTCTCCCTCCTCATGATCCAGGCCGGGGCCGCTGAAATCACTTTCATCTTCCCCCCACCCCCCCAGGGCTCTCATCCCCTGAGGAAATAGATGGGTCAGACATTGAATAACATTTATCCACAGAGTCTCCATCTCTTCCAGCACAAAAAGCACCCGACTCTGAGTCTTGTGAGCCATTAAGAGGTTGAATATGAGTTTGTATAACCTTTACATTTGAGCTTGATGTTCCAGGCAAATCACTCTGTATAATGTTTAAACAGACTACATTACCCATAGGGCATTGTTCCTGTGATCCAATGGCTTCAGTAATCCCACCGGATTCGCCCTCTACAAGAGTTATGAGTGCATCATATCTAGCATCAGGGCAAGCAGACTCTATATCACCAACCTGTATGTGCTGTATTGGACCACCAATACTACTCCCCCCAAGATCTACCACTGTGGACACAGTACCTTGCGTCTCCACCTCCAGAGCTTTGTAGTTTTCATTCGTTGTAAACAATTTTGTGGGCGCCACAGTTTTCCCCGAGGAGTTAGCCACCAATTTAACATATTCCGTATTTCTTGATTTTTGGCGCTGAGCTTTAAACATTAAAGAAACTGCCTGCCTGGTACGAGCAGATAATTCACCTCCGCTCGCCCTATCTGCTACTCGGTCTGTGACTCCGCCATCTCCCATCCGGCCGCTTGCTTTATCAGATGCTGCTCAGGTTTTTTCCGAGTCGCCTGCCGATTTCATGGGACTGCCGGCGGCAGCCGGCAGCCCCCGGGGCTTGACTCCCTTCCCGGTTGCCTTGGGAGCCATCGGAGTAATTTGTTGGAGCCGGGTCACCTGCACGACTGCCCGAAATAGAGTATTCAATGGAGCCAGGCGCGAAGGTGCCAGTAACTCCAGATGCCATAGCCACGAGCGCCAAATCATGCCCACAATAGTCCAGGTATTTTCCTTCTCTCACCAACTCGTACCACGAAGGAACATAGAGAGAGGGGGGTGTTACTCTGGGAAGTGCTGGAGCTTGCTCATTCATCCGACATGTCGACCGCCATCTTGCTTCATCAATAACATCTCGAGCTGCAAATATTTTGCTGGGATTTACGATGGGATTTGATCTGACCATGCCATAGCCCATGATGTTATGTTATGTGGTTATGTGTATTTGTGAAGTGCAATATCACCAGCGAGGTTATCCTGGTGATGAGCAGGTGTGTATGCCTAACTCTGAATATAGTAGGTAGGTAATTAAAAAGCTAGGTGTTCAGCTTCTTGCGGAAATCAAGAAGAAGAGGAGCAGGAGATTGGGATGAGGAGTAGGAGGCCATTCCACGCTTTATCTGGGTTTGTGTATGCGTGATATGTGTGCGAGTAGGACTCCTTTGGAGCAGAGGTGTCTGGGTGGTTGACGGAAGGAGATGTGACTGATCAGGTTGGTGAGGCCTAAGTTGTGTAGTGCCTTGAATTTAGGTGTGAGAAGTTTGAAATGACGCGTTTGTGTATTGGGAGCCGGTAGTGAGGCTCCCTGAGTTGTGGTGTGAGTTCTGTGTGGGAGATTGAGGATGAGTCTGACTGCCAAGTTCTAAATGGTTTGCAAGCTTCTGATGAGTAAAGGGCTAAGCTGATACATTGTGTTTGTTCTGTTGAGAATGTTCAGATCCAGCAGAAAGAGAGTCCTTAAATGCCAATCTTGTGCAGGTTGTTGATGAAGATGAGGTGCGAGACCATGTCAAATGCTGCAGAGTGGTCCAGGAAAATGAGGGCTGCTGTGTCTCCTCTGTCAAAGATCATGCAGATGTTGTGTGTGGTGGCTGCCATTTCTGTATTGTGGATGGACAGGAATTTTTACTGAACTGTGCATATTTTAAAACTCAAGGACGTCCCTTTTTCAAATATATGTATCATAGTTTACTTTTGGCATCCCTACATTATGAGCCCTGCACCGTCTGCACCAACGCAATTTATAAACCACCTATATGAAGAATAAAAACAAGGAGATGTTGTTTGTGTGTAGAAAGGTTTTATTTTCATGATTTGTTTTGTGATAAATGAATGAGGCCCACTGAACCGTTGTGTTATTCAATTTTGTACCCTCGTTCCATTAACAGGCAGAAAGGGTTTGGTCCTGTGTAGTTCTCTGGGGAAATACAGTGATGTCATTTTTTTGTGCAGATACAAGATAGTAATTCCAGTGGTGTCACTTCTGTGTAGATGGGGAAGGGGTGGAAAATGACCTCTTCTTGTTTGGCCTTTTCTTTTAAAGATAGTTTTGGAAGGAAACTAGAGATGTCGCTTCTTGAGCAGATAGATAATCGGATATCCAGTGATGTCACTTCCTGCGCGGATGGTGATGGTAAATGAAGTGATACATTTGGGTGGGGATCTCATGATCTTTTATGTTTAATGGATTTGTAGCGTGGTTTTCAACTATGATGATTTTAGAAAGTGACTATATGGAATGCATTTTCATGTGGTTATACTGTGTAATGCAATGATGGTTATGGTAATCTATCAATTATGTATACCCAGTGTAATAGTTTTGTATATACATTTTATAAAAATTGTTTCTTAATGTGTACTTATGGCATTTGTTCTGAAATAACAATAAAAATGAAGTCCCCTTGCTTGGCTTCCTCTTTTAAAGATGGTTTTGGTGGGAAGCCAGAGGTGTTACTTCCTGTGCAGATTGATGATGGGTAGTCCAGTGATGTCACTTCCTGTACAGATGGGTGATAGGAAGAAATCACCCAACACACTATAGAGTCTAATACAGATATTGTGTGCCACAGTTCTTTTCACTAGATTCCCTACTTGTTTCCACTCGTAATATACACAGGAAACACCTTTGGTCCAGGAAACAGAAATCATGACTGTAAAGGCCCTCATCAACTCTAGAGTCTTGCCTTTTGAACATGGACATATATGCTCTATGCTTTACAGTTAATATCCTCATTCCATCTTGGGTACAAAGTCCTATTTCACAGAAATATGAATTCCTAGTTTGTTGCTCATTGATCCTCTTTGAGTGTTATGCTGCATGGTTTTCAGCAGGTAAAATCTGGTCGAATGTGCTTGAAAATAGCACAAATTTCGATTTTTTCAATCTCGGAAGAGGAGTAAACACATAATTAGCACACAATACCACATTCAAAGGCTCCAAACTCGAAATGGTGCAGCAATTGCACACCTATATATTACCACACTCTGCAGCATTGTGTATTCCTAGTGAGCATTTACCCCAAAAACAGTTTAAAACCTTTTCCTACTTTGTATGTGTGCTGCACAGTGCAGCACACATGCAAAGTCAGAAAAGCAAGGAGAATTGAAAACATTTCTTTTAACGCCTGCTTTTAAGCAGTGTTCATTTTTGGCACTCAACACTCTCTACTAAAATTAGTTGATAGGGTTGAACCTCAAAAAGCATGGATGGTTGCATGAAAATGCCTATGTATCACCCACATAATGCCCTATTAATGCAAAATAATGCAATGAATCGTTTCACACTGCTATGCCTACTTTTCCATGCAAACCTATGCAAATACCAATTTGCATTGGTTTGTTAATCAACAAAAAGGTTTAGCACCTGTTTAGAGGTAAAAAGGTACAGCTAAGCCGATGCTAAACCTTTGTGAACCTTGCCCATGGTTCCATAAGAGTGGATCAGTCCTTATGAGTGTAATCTATAGCTAGTTGTGTCGGCCAATATGATTTGTTTTCCTGTGCTGCACTCGTTGAATATGGTGTAACAAAGAGTATTTGATATAGGTTTGAGATCATACCCCTAGACACCCCCACCTCAACAAGTACTTCTGGATTGGGGACTCAGACAGAGGTACGGGACCTGATCCCTGCCTACCTATGCAATGTTGGAGTTGGAGGAAATGCCGGTATTGAAAGCCACGCAGTGCATAGTCAGAGCCAAGTGTGGTTAAAAATTTGTAAGGGCCACCTTCGAACAGGTCACCTAAAGTACTGATGCTGCAGGCAACCCACTGCATCCAGTCAATCGTCCATCTAGCAATCTCACGTTAGACCAGATAGATGCATCTTATTTATTTATTTTATTTATTTATAATGTTTTATATGGCGCTGGCTAGACCCGAGGGTATCAGAGCTCTTTACAATGGTTAGGTGAGAAAAACAATTGCAACATAACATTTGTACAAAAAGGTAAAATGCAGGACACTAAGAACGGTATGCATAGGACAATTATAACATGGGCAAGAAAATAAGAAATAAAATTAGGCCATAACAAGTATTGGATAGTTAAGCTAGCGTGGGAGGTCAGGGATGAGGGGGGGGGGATATGAAAGAAGGAGGGAACTGAGGAAGGTGAGGGGAGAGGTGATAGCATGCAGGAGTAGACAGTAATTATAAGAGAACTGGAGGGGGGAGGTTAGAAATATATGAAAAAATGAGAAGAGGGGAGTGAGTCAGGTATAATGTGGCAGGAACATAGTACAGTCAGGAACAGGTTGAGACACCATGCTAGGCGGCAAGGATTAAGGACCCCAGTATTTGTTGAGAAGGTGCAGCTTGAGGTCTTTTTTGAAGCTGAGGTAGGAGGGGTTGCAACATAGATCTTTAGGGAGTGAGTTCCAGATAGTAAGCGCATTTCCGGAGAAGGAGCGTGATTGAGTAGATTTCTGGTTTAAC
This sequence comes from Triturus cristatus, assembly GCF_964204655.1. Taxonomy (NCBI): domain Eukaryota; kingdom Metazoa; phylum Chordata; class Amphibia; order Caudata; family Salamandridae; genus Triturus; species Triturus cristatus. The sequence goes on from NC_140581.1 coordinate 1,092,870,726, forward strand.
AAAGGAGGAACTAGTATGAGAGCATTGGTGCTCCCCGTTTCTCTAGAGCAGCCCGCTTTGTGGAGTTTATCTGAGAGATACAATAGGGTGTGATGATGCAAGGCTTTATGCGTAATGCAAGCGGTCTTGTAGGTGGATGTGTCTTCGATGGGAAGCCATTTGAGACCTTTGAGGATGGGAGAGATGTGGTCAAGAGTGAGGGGTGAGACAACCTGCACTCCGAATTGTATCAAAAAAGTGCGTTATTTGAAAAAATTAAAGGTGTAACTGTAAATCTTTCAATTATCAAGGGTGCTGCCTTTGTGTGACCTGTTCAACCCCGAACAGGCTACGAAATATAAGAACACAAAATTTTCAAACAGCAGTTTGAACAAAGGCGCACTATACACCAGCCCTGTAAGGTGCGAATTTTCAATGTAGCTAAATTTTAGAAAGTAATCAATACATCAGAATACTAATACAAACAATTGCATGTACTAACGTAATCCAAACACTTAATGACAGTGTCAAATGAAAAACAATGTCAAGTGAGTACAACGTTGTAATCCAAAATAGAACTCATGAAGATTGCGGTGTCAACGGTCAGTTCATATTAAATGACGAGTGTCAATACTCTTCAAACAAAACTTCACAAGTGACTATGAAGCTGAAATCAAGAGTCTTCTTTATTTTCTTGTTACGAAAAAGAATTAATGCTTTCAAAACAACATCATGGCGTCCCAATGCATTTCGGTATCAAAACCTTCGTCAGGGGAATGCTGAAAGAGTATATATGTATATATATATATAATTCATGTCAAAAATTCATTTCTAAGATACAAACAAGTCTAATATGAGAAGCATATGTTGTATTTCACATGTAACATTGTTAAGGCTTTCACATCCAGTCTTGTACCAGCCAATATTGTATTTGGTAATGTCACAAAAACAAAAACAAAAACAAAAACGATCGATAATTTGAAACAAAACTTTTTTTAAAAACATAGCGCTTGAAAACATGCAGACAACTGTTCACATTTATGTCCAAATACGTTTCGTGTGATAAGCATAAAAAACATGAAAAACATGAAAAAGGATTTATTGTGAAGGGCCACCGAAACCACGTGAACGCAACAGTGTAAACGATCAGAAAGAAAGTGAGCGTATACGTAATTTCCACTGATCCCCAATACACCAATATAAGTGGTATCCTTAATTAAGTGTGATGGGAGGGCTCACCTCCGAAAGTCTCTGAACACTTGCGAGTGTCAAACACGAGTATACTATTGCAAACTGACGATAATGAAGGAATCAAGGGGAACAAACAGAACTATTACCAAATGGTGTCTGGCATCCAGGGCCAAAAAGGTTCAAAGTGTTCAACGTAGAGAATGACAAGTGTTCCCACTTACTTAACCGCTGTTCGCCAAACGCGTACCCATAGAATGCACCGCTAACCCGGAAGTTTGCGGTGACGATGTATAGTAGGCATCTGTGTGAATAATGAGGGCAGCAATGAGTACTTAGGTTACCGAGAGTTATCTCAGCAAGAGAACTGATCAAATGGTGAATGCCATGAAACTATTCAGTTACCTGCGTCAATATGTCTCACAGTGCCTCCGCGGGGTTCAATTTGCTCAAAGTAACAGCAGCGAAGATGTGTAACCGTGCAAAAGCGATGCCGGAGTGAATATAGGAAACGGACTACGTAACGTGCGTCAGTGTGTGCCTGACATAGAGAGAGGACTGAACTGAGAGGTGAAACTTCTCAAAGTGTGCTATCAGCTGAATCTAAAACAAATCGAGTGTAAGAAAATCTAGTCACATGTACAAATAATAATGTGAATCGGAAGCGTCTGGAGAGTATAAAGAGAGATAAGAGGTAAACACCACAGTATACCATGGGGAATCAAGAAGGTATAGGAAGTATAGAAAACAGCTGAAAAGACCAGGGTATAAGAATGTGAAACTACTCAAATAAAACAAAGTAGACAAACATAATTCACAAAAGACATAATAAATCTAAACATTTCTGTGATCGGATTGCGCTTTTCAAGTCTCCATATATACAAACAGAATAATACCATATAGAATAATACAATGTAGACAGTTATGCGAAAAACCGTGTGTTAATTAGCAACTAGCTATTAACAACCGCCTATTATCAAAGAAAATGAATTAATTCAATTTTATCATTCAGACCACATGGGCTTAGGGTTTTCAAAAAACGAATCCAGAAAGTTTCTCTTTGTGCCAAATGTTTGTTTGGGTCAACATGTGCTAGTACCGATACTTGTTCGAGCACAGTGAATCGTAATTGGGGTATGGTGTGTTTATGTGTGAACCAGTGTGCCGCTAGACAGGATTTCATGTTAGATGTGCGAATGGAGCTTTTGTGTTCAGTCACCCTTATTTTTATCTTCCTGGTGGTCCTCCCCACATAAACCAGTCCACAAGGACATTTAATAGCGTATATCACCATTGCTGTGTTACAATCAGAAGAGTGTTTTAGCTTGATCAGTTTGCCCGTGTGAGGGTGTGTGAATGTGTCACCAACCATCACATTGCCACAGTGTCCACAATTGTAACACTTTCTCATGCCTAATCTAGTAGGAATGACAGAGTCTTGCATCTTTTTGGCTAGAATTTCCTTAATATTTTTGGATCTGGAGAATGCGAAGATGGGTGTTGCACAAAAGACTTCTTTAAAATCATGTTCTTGTTCAATGATCTCCCATCTTTTAAGAATGCACCGTTTGATCGCCGTAGCGGCTGTAGAATATTTTAAGACACAGACCTCCCGTTTGGAAACAGGTTTGACAGTTTTCTTGAGAAGCTGCGATCTCTCGATACTGTATGCTTTCTGCTTGGCTGCTTCTAGAACTGATGTGGGGTAACCTCTCTCCAAATATTGTTGAGACATGGTTTCTATGTCTGATTTCCCTTGGTTGTCATCCGAACAAATTCTGCGAACCCTGATAAATTGGGATAACGGTAGGTGGTTTTTCAGGGTTAGGGTGTGAAAGCTATTGTAATGGAGTGCGTTATTCCTGTCGGTTGGCTTTTTGAATACTCTAGTTGTCAGAGTCGTGCCTTTTTTCTCGATCAGGATATCCAAGTAATTGATAGTGGAAGAGTTGATGGAGTATGTGAACTCTATATGTGGATGACAATTGTTCAAAATCGCAATAGCACCTTCCAACGACTGTTGGGTACCTCTCCATAGGATCAAAATGTCATCAATGTACCTAAGGTACAGCAGTAAATGATCAGTCCAAAGCTTGTTATGCAGAATATGTGTGTCCTCGAATTTTGCCATAAAAGTATTGGCATACGTAGCTGCCCCAGAAAAGCCCATAGAAGTGCCTGTCTTCTGCAAATAAAAGTGTTGCTTCCATGTAAAGTAGCTGTGATATAGGCTGAACTGTAACAGTTCGAGCAGGAAAATGTTGAGAGACTCTTCATAATTATGTCTGAGCAACATCCATTCTACTGCATCGATGCCTTCACCATGCGGAATCGAGGTATAAAGGGCTGTGACATCAATGGTGCCAAGTAGCACCTCATTGTCACTGGGTAATGTGATCTGTTGTAGTTTGTTTAGACAGTCTGTAGTATCCTGTACATATGTAACCCACTTCTGAACCAAGGGTTGTAGAAAGTAATCTATGAATTTTCCCAATGGTTCATGCAACGACCCACAACCAGCCACAATGGGGCGGAAAGGAGGGTTCACCATATCTTTATGCATCTTCGGAAGCATATATATATGCGGTGTTTTTGGATAATCGGTAATGAGGAATTTGTATGTGTTTTCATTGATCCAACTCAGATCTTTAGCTTTGGTCAAGATTAATAATAGAGTCGCCTGAAAGGTGCAGGTAGGGTCTGTGTCGAGGGCCATGTAGGTATCGGTGTCTAGAACATGTTGGTCCACTTTGGCTTCATAGTATGTGGTGTCCATAACCACCAAAGCACCACCCTTATCTGCTGGCTGAAAGGTTAAATTCTTTAGTTGGGCTAAGTTTCTTAATGTGGCCCGTTCTTTTTTGGTTAGGTTACTTTTGTCACTTTCTCTTTGATGAATAGGTGCAAGATCTTTTTTAACCATGTCTCAAAAAGATCGATGGCCTTGTGAGAAATTGGTGACATAAAAGTGCTCTTAGGTCTGAATTCTTGAGATTGAGTCTCAGAAACAGGTTCAGTGGACTGATCTTGCATTATATGGTGGAAAAACCACCGTAATCTGAGTTTACGCGTGAATTTAAATAATGAGATTTCAGTTTCAAGTTCGTTGGTCTGGTATGTCGGCACAAAGGACATGCCCTTGTTTAGTATTGCCTGCTCATTAGGTTTTAACTTGACACTAGAGATGTTCATAACTAGTTCCGCCTGGGATTCCGTCTTGCTCCGTTTGTTGTTTTTTTTTAAGCCTTGTCCCCTCCTGTTTCGTTGGTTCTTCCTGCAGGTGATTCTTCTGGTGGATGGTTGGAAGTGCGTCCCAGTTCTAAAAAAGACGTCTGTTTAGTTGTATCACTGGTGGAAGGTGTACTCTCTGTGACTGTTGTAGCAAGAGGGGTACGAGTCGGAAGTGTTTCTTGCTCAGTTGCTATACTTTCTTCGGAGGTAGATGCATCAGGTTTTCTAAAGGTGCGTCTCTGGGCATACATCCCTGCCCAGGTATAAACCTCATCTAGTTTGTAATCAATTGTGTTGCGTCTAAACTTGCGCAATTTCCGATCGTGAACTTCTTTCGCGTGTTCGTCTAGTTTGTCATTGATGTCTTTGAGGGGTTGCTGAAGTTCGTCAGATGACAATCTTTGTGAAAGATCATCCTTTAAGTCTTTGATTTCAGTTTCCAATTCTTTAAGTATTACTGACAGTTCTTCAATGATCAGTAAAATAAGGTCTAAAGAGCACTTATTAAGAATTGCGAACCATTTAGTCATAAATGGTTTATTGAATTTAAACAACATGGGTCGTAGTGCTATGCGTAACCCTCTAGGGATCCGCTTCGCCTTGTGGTACTGAATGAGTGTGGTTGCGTGGAGTCTGATTGATTTCCCTCCTCAAAGTATATTGCAATTGTTTAATTAGTTGGCTGGTAGCACCAGATGGGGCCTGAAATGCCCTGGTTTCATCAATGAGGGAATATATGTTTGCTGCTTCTTCAGCAGAATAACCTTTTGTCTCTGCTTGGTTTGTGGTCAAGTGAGAGATGTCCTCAAAATCCATGGTGGGTGCTGGTTGTCAAAAATGGGGCTGAGCTGTAAATGACTAGAGTGGGGGGGGGAGACAACCTGCACTCCGAATTGTATCAAAAAAGTGCGTTATTTTAAAAAACGAAAGGTGTAACTGTAAATCTTTCAATTATCAAGGGTGCTGCCTTTGTGTGACCTGTTCAACCCCCGAACAGGCTACGAAATATAAGAACACAAAATTTTCAAACAGCAGTTTGAACAAAGGCGCACTATACACCAGCCCTGTAAGGTGCAAATTTTCAATGTAGCTAAATTTTAGAAAGTAATCAATACATCAGACTACTAATACAAAAAATTGCATTCAGGTGATATTTTTGTAAATGATACTTGGGAGCAATATTTTTATCAGGTAATATTTGAGCCAAAATATTCTTGCACTATATTCTTGTCAATATCTACCAAAGCCCTGGAACCCATGGACTTACTTCCACTCCTATGTTGGGAGCAACAGTGGTTTTCCATCAAACTTGTTGTCTTCTCCCATCCTTTTATTTATTTATAAAGTTTTACATGGCGCAAACTTGACCCAGCAGGGTATCAGAGCGTTTTACAAATGGTTCAATAAGTAGAAAACAGACAACCAAGAAACATAAAAGCTGACACTATCCGTTGCAAGTCGGGAGTAGGACAGTGAGCTAGAAACAAGGACATAGACGGCGAGTGCAAACGCTGGTTGCAGAACTGCGTCATATCAGTATCCAAAGAAATGAGACATCCTGTTTGCTGAAATTCAGTTTTATTGCCTCTAGGACTCTGAGTCCTTTAGCACTGATAACCAGTGCTGAAGCACTTGTGCTTACTGCTTGAAACATGGTATAAGTGGCCTACACCTGATTGGTACAGTTTTAATTTCCTTACATATCTTTAGTAAAGTGCTACAACATGTACCCAGGGCCTGTAAATTAAATGCTACTACTGGGCCTGCAGGACGTGTTGTGCAACCCACTTAAGTAGCCTTTTAGGACATGTCTCAGGCCTGCCACTGCAGCCTGTGTGCAAATACACATTTTGCAAGGCCTAAAACTCCCATTTTACTACATATAAGTCACCCCTAAGATAGGCCCTGAAATGCTCATAGTGCAGGATGCATTGGATTTAAAAGGTTGGACAGGTAAATTTAAGCTTTACATGCCCAGCTAGTGAAAAATGCACACATTTGTTTTTCACTAATGTGAGGTCTATAACAAACGTATAACATTGAGTTATAACGTTTGTTTGGGAAACTATATGGTTGTCCCCACTTTTTGCCTTGTGTTTTGCTGGTTTATGACTTAGTTGGACTGGGATCCTGCTATTCAGTCTATCTGCTTTCTCTGAAAAATGGTTTCCATGTACATTAGGTACACATCTAATTGGATTTTTGGAGTGCCTTATAAGCCCCTAGTATATGGTATACTATGTACCTAGGGCATAAGTACCTCAGAGGCTTACCAGGGGCTGAAGCATGTATTATGCCACCCCTGGGAAGCACTCCAAAATAGGACCACAGATCTGCTACTGCAGCCTGGGTAAGGTGGTGCTTGCACCCCTTATGGTGGTATAGGCTACCTATGTCACTATCATTGCACACACATATAAAACCTATAAGTCACTCCTATGGCAGGCCTTAACAATCCTGAAGGCAGAGTGCTTGGTTTTTATGTGAGAGGGTGCCCCTGCATGAGCAGAGCCCCTCTGCAGCATTCGGAGTACCTCCTCTGATGCTGTTTGTGGTGCAGCCTGACCATATACTCCTAAGTGCATTATAACCTCGCGGTAAATGATAACTTTGGCATGGCTGCACGGAAACATGTTGTGTTTGGTGTCAAACGCTTTGGAATACTACCCACCCCGCCAGTTCTGGCGGCGAAGGTTGCATTCCACCCTTCTAGAGGGAGAGACATGTTCACACTGGTCTAACCCGATAGGACTTGCTAAAGCCCTGGCATCACGAAATGGATGCCTCTGCCTCTGCCACAGACACGGGTCTGGCCTCCTGCTGCTGACCGAAACTCCGGCAGGGTAGGCCTGGACAATAGGTTTCCTGTCCCAGGGAGGTGTAACCACCTCCCCAGACAGGCAGATGTGTATTGGAGCTGGGCGGGAGCACTCTCTGGTACTTTGAAGTCCGGCACTGGGGCCACACTTGGTGTCCCTGTGCATAGTCCAGTTCAAACCGGTTGCAGGGGCTACTTGCCCCTGCTCTGGCACGAAACTGGACAAAGGAAATGGGTGTAACCACCCCTCTTTCCAAACCCTCCCATAGGTGGGTTCCTAGAGTATGTACAACCCCCAAGCTTAGTATAAGTATGGGAACCCAGTCCTTGCGACTTTAGATTACCCTGGACGAAACTCTGCAACATATATCATGGACCTTCGACGTTCTACTTTGACTAGAAGACTGAAGAAATCTCCCTTGGGGTCAAGGAGTGACTCCCCTGCATGGCAGGCACCAAAGAAGCTACCCTAAGTCCACAGCAAAGCTGAGGCCCGTGGCTATCGTGGGTGCTGTGGAACCGTGACCCCTGGACACCATGAACTTTTGCAGCAACACTATCTTCTGGGACTTCCTCGAAGTTGTGCTTTGGGCTCCGAGTAGCCCCAGCCTGGCGCACCTCCTGCACTGAAGATTGCTGGCCTCCACTCCACGAGTGACCCGTGGGCCAGTTTCAAGTGCGACCTCTTGAGGCTCCTTCTCAATCGCTAACCCGCTGGCTAGTAGGTCCCCACAAAGGCAACTCCTCTTCTATTTGGGCTTTCCTGGTTGCCCCAGATGTGACCCGACTTACACGCACTGGGTGAGTCCCTCAGACCTTGCTGGTCTGTACCGCAGTCCTTTCTCTGATTTCCAGTGACTTGCCATTGCCAAGGCTTGTTGGGTCCAATCTGGTCGCCGACACCGCAGCACTCTATAGATTTTGTAGGACAGCTCGAATCCAGCTCCTGGTTGTCATCGGCACCTCCTGGACCTCGTGGCTGAAGAGTCAAGACACCCATCAACTCACCCGAAGCACCCGACATCTGTGGGCATTGGTCCATACTGCCCTCGGTCACTGGCTGACCCAGACTCTGTCCCCTCTGCTTTCAGGTTCCTTCCATCCTAGATCCAGGCTTGGATCTCTTCGGACACTTCTTCTCTTCACGGCAGCAGCAGTTCTTCGCCAGCTTCCATTGTAATTGACGACGCGGCCCGACACCAAAAGACACCTATGCACCCAGCTTCCCTGACTGAGGTAACTCAAGTACTCTGGTGCTCCATGGGTGCTAGCCATAGAACCTCTTAAGTCCAAAAGGGTTTGGTCCTGACTTGATTCTAAGTGTCCCTAATCTTTAAATTTCCAACCGCGACATTGCCCGTAGAAGCTAATGGGAACCCGCTGTTGTGTTTACACACTGCACACAGTCCCCGTGGGTACCCTGTGTCACAACCTTGGGTGGTTCCTTGGGGTCCCAGTGATTCTACAGGCTCTAGGCCTTGTGTCTAGTTCAGTCGTGGTTCTTATACCACTTTTTTGGTATAAGGTTTGGTACGCCCCTAGGGTCCAAACGTGTATTTGTGCTATTACTGTTGATTGCTAACTTGTAAATTAAATACTTCGAACTCCAGTCTCATAAAGAGACTAGAGGGGTGTGTTTTATCTTAAATACATATATTTTGAATATATACCTGGTGTGGTTGTCTTTTCATTTGGTCATTCAAGAGATTATTGACTGGTAAAACAAGCTGCTTTACATTCCTTCAAGACTTAGCCTGAAGGCTGCTCTCCATAGCTACAACTAGGATAGCTTTCAATAAAGGTTGTCTTTAACCAATTCACCATAAGGTGTTGTTTGGACTGATACAAGGTGCCCACTAGAACTAGTGGACGCATATATCATGCCACCTTCTCACATTGGTGTGCAGCATGTGGGATTCCAGCTTGCTATTGTTTTACCAGATAATCTCAATTGAATTGATCAACTGAAAACCACAAGAGGTACCTAAGGTACATATAATATCAAGTTTAGTTACAGTAAGTTCTACTGAACTTAGAGTTGTGTGTTAAGGGATAGCACACCCTTTCTACAACTCAAGAGAGTTTAGTAGGCCACACTAGTGTAGGTAGTGCAATACACCACACCACATTAGTAATGTCCAATCAGCCAGGAACCAGTGGGTCCCTGCCAGAAGCCAGTGGGCTTCTCCCCTATAAATATGAGGATCTCTCCTTTGCACAGCTTAGGGCCTTATGTTCCATTAGGAAGCTGAAGACAGACAAAAGCCCAACCACCCAGCATCTCATAAAGATACTTAAGCTGGATGATATCTCAGGGCCTAGTGGGCCTGATGGGGTAGGCAGTGTGGGTGGGGCAGCAGGTGAGGGTGGGCCTAAGAGTAGATATTCCCCTGACCCTACTTCTAATGCTGACCAGACTGGTGACAATGACCAGAATCTGGTGAACCCAGCTCTCCTGGATGAGGATGAGAAGGATGACAACAATGCTCCCTCCTTTATTCCTCCAGGCAGAGTTGAAAGTAAGGCTAGAAGGGATAGATCTCTGTCAAGGGGATCTGTCCAGTCTAACTCCTCTATAGGGACCTCTGTCTGTTCTCACAGAGGGGGGGAAACCTCCCAGGAGAGGAGAGAGAGACTGCTGAAGTATGAGCAAGACAAGTTCAACCTCAGAAAGCAGCAGATGGCCTTAGATAGGGAAGCCCTAGAGCTCTACAGAGCTAGTAAAAAGGAGGGACTATAGTCCCTTGGTGGCAGCAATTTCCCTAGATATAGGGAGAGGTCTTATAACCATAGAAACCTAAGTAAGATTGTCCCTCCCTACCAGAGTGGGGATGATATCCACAAATGGATAACTGCCTTGGAGAGGGCCTGTAAAGAACAGAAGGTCCCTCAAGGTCAGTGGGCAGCAATCTTATGGCTGTCCTTTGCAGACAAAGGTAGAGACAAGCTCCTCACTGTAAGAGAAGAGGATGCTGATGATTACAAGGTCTTGAAGAGTGCTCTGATTGATCGGTTTTGCCTAACCACTGAACAGTATAGGTTGAAGTTCAGAGACACCCAAAAAGCTCAGACTCAAGACTGAGTAGACTTTGTTGATTGTGCTATTAAGGCTCTGGAAGGTTGGCTACATGGCAGCAAAGTGCATAACTTTACAGGATTGAACAATTTGATTATGAGGGAGCAGATCCTTAGTAATTGTCAAAAACAGCTTTTACACCAGTACCTGGTGGACTCTGATCTGACCTCTCCCAAGAATTGGGAAAGAAGGGAGACACATGGGTCAGAACCAGGATAAGGCCTAAGAATCAGGGGGGTGACCAACAGAAAGAATCTGCCAAGCCCCAAGAGAAAGGTGGGGATAAATCTAAAGATAAGTCCACTACAGGGCCCCAGAAGTCCTCTTCTGGGGATGGATCCCAAACTCCTTCCTCTCCTGAAAAGAAACCATATTGCCATGTTTGTAAAAAGCCTGGGCACTGGACAACTGATCCCAGTTTCCCCAGGATTGGCAATAAAGAAAATGTCCCACCAACTAACACTAACACCCCTCCTGGTACTACCAGTAGTAATCCCCCAGTTGGGAGTAGTGCACCCAAAAAGTTAGATGCTTTTGCAAGTGGAACAGAGGTAGGCCCCAATTTAAGAAGGGCCTCCTCACCTGACACCTCTGACTCTGATGGTGGCATGGGATTTGCCATTTTTACCAAAGGTCCCAATGCATTGGGCAGGTACAGATTGGAGCCACTGATTAATGGTCAGAAAGCTGTGACCTTCAGGGACACAGGGGCTAGTGTCACCATGGTGACAGGGAATCTAGGCCCCCTCTGCAGCTTTTGCCTGAGTTTAAATACCAGGTGACCAACATTGATGGTGTCAGAACAGATCACATGACCATAGTCAATCTCAGCTGAGGAGGGGTCACAGGCCCCAAAAGAGTGTCAGTCTCCCCAAACTTGCCTGTAGATTGCCTGATGGGCAATGATCTGGAAATTTCCGCCTGGGCTGAAGTTGAACACCAAACCCATCTAAGAATGCTGGGCATCCCTGAAAGAGTTAGTGGTGCTGTGATGGCCACAGCCCAACCCCAGAAACATTTTGAAGTGATGGAGCCTGAACTAATGGCCCACTCTCCTCCACAAGAGAGCACAAGGGTTGAAGAAAAGTCTTCTTTCCCCCCAGACAATAGGTAAGGGTCAGCCTCCTCAGGGAGCTGATCCTACCCCTTGTGAAGGAACTGCCCCAGAGGTAGTCAGGCCTGGCCTGGCAGCACCCCTGATAACAGTGGACCCTTCCAATGTGGTACCCAGTCTGGAGCAGGTAACCTGCCCCTCTCTACCCTGTCTGAGTCAGCCCAGGGCTGTGGAGGTCAGGGAGGTCAGTGGACCCCAAGGGGGCCCCTGTCCAGAGGAACCCCCCATCAGCAGATTAGGAGCTCCCAGGCTAGTAGCCCTAGCCAGGTGAAAGTTCCTCACCCCACTGAGGGATCCCCATTACCATTGTGTAGGGACCCCCCCCAGCAGGAATCTGTTGGACAAGGGCAAACATGGGACCCAAAGGTTCCAAACCTGCCCAGCCCCTCCAGTGTTCCACCCAAAGGGACCCAACCCCCAGCTGTAGGGAGCCAGAGGTTGACCCTTAGAGCAAAGTACAACGCAGTCATGGAAAGTAAGGCATCCATGGTGACAAGTGATCTGAGGAAGCTGAGGCCAACTTTATTAGGGCCTCACTTCTCTACTCAGACACCTCACCAGCCTTCTACTTTGCCAAAACACACAACAGGTAGTAATTCCCCATGGTGGAGATCCTCTAATGCCCTTAGGGTGAGGAATAGCTTAGTGGACCTTAAGACAGGGGGCAACCATGCTAGTGCAGGTGCTTCCTTATATGGCCACTTAGTCAATAAAGGCTTAAATGGCCAAGGTTAGTGTAAAGATCCACTCCAACACAGAAATAGAGTTGGTCGTCTTTATTAATAGTATGCAGGATAGGTACCTCCAGCTTACTCTTCCAGCTTCACAGCATCACCTACTCCACTTCAAAGATCAACATTCCACCCTTGCAACATGCCTTACATTCTACCCTTGAGTAGACTCCACATATCTTCCCCCCTATGCACAAACATTGCAGAAGTAACATCAATCATGTATAATCGCCTCAGGAGCACGACACTTAGAAACATTTCCTGTACTCCAAGCGGAACCATCTTTTAGGATGAGAATGTTCTTTTTCACTGCCTTGACTTGCATAGGTTGTGTAAATGTGCTCTCAACTTTGATGACAATTCCCCCCTGCCTTCCTTTATATTAGGATTCTTGACACCTTTTCTAATATTGCAAAACCATGCAGCAGCCCTTTGCTGTTCCACTACATAATTTTTCACTGCAGCTCGATCAACCCACACACACTCCTTATTTTTAAGCCATCCAGGGACTTCTTTCACACCTGGTTCACGTCCCTTTAGAGAGACAAAAGGAGACACTCCAGTCACTGAATGTGGTGTCACTCTATACGACCACACCAATTTCTTGAGTTCCACAGACCACGACAAACCGTTGGAAATAGAAAGCTGGATATTTTCCATTATCAGGCGATTAATCCTTTCCACTAAGCCATTGGCCTGAGGCCTGAACAGCGCAACCCTCTCATGATTGACTCCCACTTTGCAGAGAAACTCTTTCCTTCTTTTGGAGACTAATTAAACTGTACAAGTGTCTTAGGTATTCCTTCATTGATGAATACTCTTTCCATGAACCCAATTACTTTTCCAGTTTCAATGCAGTCAGTGGTTTCAACAACAAACCATTTGGAGTGGTAATCCACCAAAACCATCAAGAATTTACTGCGTGAACCAAGTTTGGAAATAGGACCTAGATAATCAATTGCCACTCTTTCCCATGGACGCTTGGGGAATTCTGCACATGCAAGGGGCGGCTGTCTCACAATCTTTGTCTTATCACTTCTGGCACATGCATAGCACTCCTTAACAACCTCCTGAACATCATTGTCCATACCCGGCCACCAAAACGACTGGCGGACACGCCTTTTAGTCATGTTTCTACCTAAATGCCCTTTATGAGCTATGTTTATTATCTTACTCCTAAAACTAAGACTAATTGGCGGTACCAATTTGTTCCTTCTCCACAACTTTCCTTCACTTACGCTCAACTCATTTTCAATATGCCAATAACATCTGAAACGAACATCTTGACAATGACTGTCCCTCCATCCTCCCGACACACAAATCATAACTTCTTGCAGTACCTCATCATTGAACATGGCAGTGTCCCATTCTTCTTTGTCAAACGCCTGCCCTTCATTACACGCAATCACATCTACTCCATCTTCCAAATCCTCCTCAATGACATCCACTGGCATCCTAGATAGATAATCAGGCACTACATTTTTCGAACCCCTCATGTTTTCCACTTCAAAATTATATTCAATCACTGATAGAATCCACCTGGAAATCCTTGGAGCTACATTGCCTTCCAGACCACTACCACCTTTAAATAAATGCACCAAAGGTTTGTGATCGGTGCGGACCCTAAAAGGCAGACCCTAAACAAAATAATGAAAGTGTTTTATGCCCCAACAACATGCCAAAGCCTCTTTCTCGATCACAGAATATGACACTTCTGCACCTTGTAGCCTTCTAGATGCAAATCCAATAATCCTTTCCACCCCATCATACACTTGAGTTAAAACTGCACCAATGCCCACAGCACTAGCATCCGTAGTGATAAATGTTCTAGCATATACGTTGAAATGTCCAAGAGTGGGAGCATGAAAGATGCAATTCTTTATACTTTTGAACGCCCTATCACAGCTCTTGTCCCAATCAAATGCAACACCATTCTTCATTAGCAGCATTAGTGGTTCTACTATCTACGTAAATCCACTCACAAATTTATAACTGTACTCTGCTAGTCCTAGAAAAGATTTCAGTTGCTCCTTATTGAGAAGAGTAGGAGGATCATTGATAGCAAAAACAATACTTTTTTTTGGCTTGATCCCTGCTTCGGATATTTCATGACCCGAACAGGTTACACAATTGTTTTTCAATTGACATTTTTCTTTTTTTATAGTTTGCCCATGACTTCCCATATGTTTCAAAACCTCATTCATTATTTTGTCATGATGTTCACTACTCTTCCCTACAACCAATACATCCTCGTGAAAAAATAGTACATTCTCTAGTCCAGCAAATATCTGTTGCATAACTCTTTGGAACACCGCTGAGGCAGAAGCCAAGCCAAATGGCATTCTGCAGTAGCGAAAGGCACCTAGCGGTGTTACAAAGGAAGTAAGATGTCTTGATTCCTCACTAAGATCAATTTGGTGATAAGCTGCAGACATATCAATCACACTGAAGAGCACACCTCCACCCATAGCAGTCAGCATCTCGGAAATATTAGGCAGGGGTTGCCTATCTACCCATATATTCCGATTTAAATCGCGTAAGTCAACACACGAACACATTTTGTTTCCATCCTTGGGCGCGACCACAATGGGTCCCATCCATTCAGAGGCCTCAATAGGTTCAATAATACCTTGTTTTAACAGTTTGTTTAAATCATCTTGAAGAGGACCTCTCATTAAGTGGGGGACATTCCTTACCTTATGAACAACAGGCACTGCATTCTTTTTAAGAATAATTTTATGGGAAAAATTCACAAGTTTTCCCAACTTGTCAGAGAAAACACTGGAAAATGTCTCCATCACGCTCGCCTCATAATTATCAACATTATGAACAGTAGTGGATTTAATAGGCTCGCTAGCATTTGGATTTAGCATAATCCCAAGGTCCTTCTGATGACGCCAACCTAATAAGTTAGAGCCTTGTTTTGTCAGATATACTCGACAATAGACTTTCTTCCCTGCAAAGCTTATTACCATCCACTTAAGACCTAGAATGTCAATTGTTTTACCACCATACCCTACAGCCTTAATGTCAGGAATGTCCCAGTCCTCCATATTACTCATTTCGCCCCATACTTTGAGATCCATGTCTTTAGATAACAACGTATACAGACTCCCAGAATCAACTAACATCCTTACGTTATTCATATCTAAGCCAATGATAGAGTGTGGGTTTTCCAGCTTATCAATGCTTTCTGTAGCAATATTAGCACTATTATCAACATTGCAACATGTTTTGTTAGGAATGGAGGACCCATCCACGCACAGCATTAATTCATGAATGTTCTCACATGTATCATCTACTTCTTGTACATACTGGGTTTTAGAGTTGCACACTTTAGCAAGATGTCCCCTCTTTCCACATGCTCTACAGATAGCATTTCTAGCCATGCACCTAGTGCTAGAAGCAATATGACCAGGAGTACCACACCGATAACATTTGAAAACACGTGTAGTCGTCTGTGGAGTCATATTTCCTACTAGGGCAATTTCAGTGGGCTTAGATTGCAATTTTCCTAAATGTTTCACTGCTTTAGTTTCATCTACACATGCATGGATCTCTGATCCTTTAGAATCTAAGTCCTTTGACCACAAATCTTTTAACATCACATCTTTTGGTACTATTGAATTGCTACACTTGTCCATTTCTTTTATCCATAAATCAGTATGTTCAAGACCTTTAGCTATTTGTATTACTTCTTCTAATTTAGAATCTTTAATGAGCAGTTTCTCACGCACCCTCTTGTTATTAGTGCACCTGACAATCTGATCACGTATGAGTGAATCCCCTAATCCTTCAAAGCAGCAAGTTAAAGAAAGTCCCCTTAGTGCAACCACATAAGTCGCGATGTCGTCATTTGGTTTCTGCACACAACAGAAAAACGTATGCCTTTCTAGCACAACATTAATCTTGGTGATAAACCTCACTTCCAAAATTTGCATGCTCATTTCATAAACATTAGTAGGTTGTCCATCACCCATCCCTAGGGAAATTTCAGGGAGATTCTCATATAAACGTCGACCTTCAACACCTAAGTGGTGGAGCAAAATAGCTTGTTTACGCACTGGACCATATTTATCTGCACCAGTTGCTAATATATAAGTTAAGAACAACTTCTTCCACTCCTTCCAAGGAATGGAAGGGTCACCAGGGGTAGGGAGAAAGGAAGGGGGAGCAGCTAACCCATGATCAGTCATTATGGGTGATGAAAAATAATCAATAGGTAGAAGAAAGGTTCAATGTTGAATAAGAGTAACAATTTATAGCAAGCTAGCCCTTGTATAGCAGTTAAGGTATGTTAATTTTCGCAGATAAATAGTTGAGACAAGTTAAGAAACAATAAGCTAAACTGTCAATAATTTAAGGTCCACCTGAAAAAAAACGATGTTAAGGAAAATAAAACATTAAAACAATAAATTACTGTTTGGAGTTAGGAGCTGAAGCAGTTTAGTCGCTGAAGAATTTTGATAGAATTCTCTCTTGAAAACGATGAAAATGAGGAAAATGAGGAAAACGACTAATGAATTCCAAGAAGAAGAAAGTACTGGTTGGAGGTTTTCTCAACCTCTTAAAATGGCCGCTGTGCGGGCTGTGCGGGCTGTGCGTCACTGTCTAGAGGAAGTTGGGCACAATAGTTCACAAGAGATTGTCCCAATTTCCTAAAATGGCTGCCACGTTGCTAGAATGCGTGCGTCTTGCGTGTTAACTGGAACGCTGTCAGGCAGTCGAAAAATGCCTGGAGGTACTCGCGAGCAGACTTCGCGTGATCCAGAAACGGTGCCTTTGCACGCTGCAAAAACGGTATTGCGTTTTGTTTTGCTTATTTTTGGTGCGATGACAAAATCTTGAATGTGTTAAATGCGGAGGCACTCCAGAGTATATACAATGCCAAATGCCACAACCGGCGCGGTGCAAAATACCACAATTTTGAACGTGCCCAGTGCAGTCCACATTGAAGGAAGGAGAGTCAAGTGCAGAAATGTAGCACAGCGTATACATTCATATAGCAAGATCAGGGACGATGAAACACGATGAAACACCAAAGTAGAAACAGCACAAACTCAGTGACAATCTCGAACAGGTAACAGTTTTTTCAGTCACAGGTGCTGGAAGAGTTATAATAGAATAAGTAAATGTGAAAACGTGGGATTCTTGCAGGATATAAAGTACATACCGAAACTTTTATGTCTTGATAATTCATGCAGGGAAACGCTGGGTAGTTCTTCTTAAACGCTGGGTTCTTCTTAGCATGTACCAGAAACTTGGTAATTGGTCCAGGGGGTACTTGATGTCTGCCCCCTGTGCAGACTGGGTCCTTTGTCGCCAATGTAAAGATCCACTCCAACACAGAAATAAAGTTGGTTGTCTTTATTAATAGTATGCAGCATAGGTACCTCCAGCTTACTCTTCCAGCTTCACAGCATCAACTACCCCACTTCAAAGATCAACATTCCACCCTAGCAACAAGCCTTACATTCTACCCTTGAGTAGACTCCACAGTTAGTCCTTATCTTCTTTCGTTTGGGGGGGGTTATGTAGGAAGGTGGAATCTGACTATATGGTTGCCCCCACTTTTTGCCTGGTGTTTAGCTGGTTTATGACTTAGTTTGACTGGGATCCTGCTATTCAGGGCCCCAGTCTATCTGCTTTCTCTGTAAAATGGTTTCCATGTACATTAGGTACATATCTAATTGGATTCTGGAGTGCCTTATAAGCCCCTAGTATATGGTATACTATGTACCTAGGGCATAGGAACCTCAGAGGCCTACCAGGGACTGAAGCATGTATTGTGCCACCCCTGGGAAGCACTCCAAAATGACACCACAGGTCTGCTACTGCAGCCTGGGTAAGGTGGTGCTTGCACCCCTTACGGTGGTATAGGCTACCTATATCAATATCATTGCACGCACATATAAAACCTATAAGTCACTCCTATGGCATGCCTTAACAATCCTGAAGGCAGAGTGCTTGGTTTTTATGTGAGAGGGTGCCCTGCATGAGCAGAGCCCCTCTGCAGCATTCGGAGTACCTCCTCTGATGCTGTTTGAGGTGCAGCCTGACCATATACTCTTAAGTGCATTATAACCTCACGGTAAATGCTAACTCTGGGATGGCTGCACGGAAACATGTCGTGTTTGGTGTCAAATGCTTTGGAATACTACCCCCCCCCCCTGCCAGTTCTGGCAGCAGGGGTAGCATTCCACCCTTCTAGAGGGAGAGACATGTTCACACTAGTCTAACCCGGTAGGACTTTCTACAGCCCTGGCATCACAAAATGGATGCCTCTGCCACAGACACAGGTCTGGCCTCCTGTTGCTGACCGGCAGTGGAGGCCTGGACAATATGTTTCCTGTCCCAGGGAGGTGTAACCACCTCCCCAGACAGGCAGATGTGTATTGGGGCTGGGCGGGAGCACTCTCTGGTGTTTTGAAGTCCTGCACTGGGGCCACACTTGGAGTCCCTGTGCATAGTCCAGTTCAAACCGGTTTCAGGGGCTACCTGCCCCTGCTATGGCGCGACACTGGACAAAGGAAATGGGTGTAACCACCCCTCTTTCCAAACCTTCCCATAGGTGGGTCCCTAGAGTATGGTCAACCCCCAAACTTAGTATAAGTATGGGAACCCAGTCCTTGCGACTTTAGATTACCCTGGACGAGACTCTGCAACATATATCCCGGACCTTCGATGTTCTACTTTGACTAGAAGGCTGAAGAAATCTCCCTTGGGGTCAAGGAGTGACTCCCCTGCTTGGCAGGCACCAAAGAAGCAACTGATCGGTCTGCATCGCTGAAGCTCCCGCCGGACGCCGTAGTCTTTGCATCACCAGAGGTGGATTTCCAGACTTTCTCGAGGCTACCCTGAGTCCACAGTAAAGCAGAGGCCCGTGGCTATCGTGGGTGACGTGGAACCATGACCCCTGGACACCGTGAACTTTTGCAGCAACACCATCTTCTGGGACTTCCTCAAAGTTGTGCTTTGGGCTTCGAGTAGCCCCAGACTTGAGCACCTCCTGCACTGAAGATTGCTGGCCTCCACTCCACGAGTGACCCGTGGGACAGTTTCTAGTGCGACCGCTTGAGGCTCCTTTGCGATCGCTAGCCCATTGGCTAGTAGGTCCCCACAAAGGCAACTCCTCTTCTATTTGGGCTTTTTTGGTTGCTCTAGATGTGCCCCAACTTACCCTTGCTGGGTGAGTCCCTCAGACCTTGCTGGTCTGCACCGCAGTCCTTTCTCTGATTTCCAGTGACATGATATTGCCAAGGCTTGTTGGGTCCAATCTGGTCGCCGACACTGCAGCACTCGACAAACTTTGTGGGACAGCTCGAATCCAGCTCTTGGTTGTCATCGGCACCTCCTGGACCTCTGGCTGAAGAGTCAAGACACCCATCAACTCACCTGAAGCACCCGACATCTGTGGGCATTGGTCCATCCTGCCCTTGGTCACTGGCAAGTGACCCAGACTCTGGCCCCTCTGCTTTCAGGTTCATTCCATCCTAGATCCAGGCTTGGTTCTCTTCGGACACTTCTCCTCTTCACAGCAGCAGCGGTTCTTCGCTAGCTTCCATTGTAATCGACGGCACGGCCTGTCGGACCTAACGTCCTAGGGTAGCCTGGCTAAAGTGGAAAGGCCCAAGAGACATGTTGTGCTTGCATCACACTCACTTCACACTCCAGCGTACCACCACTAAAAATGACGCTACACCAAATGGTTAGAAAAGGTAGAAAAGCTTTATCTTTCCTTATTTCATGTACTTCTATTCTTTTCAATGAATTCAATCAGTTTTATCTTATACACATTAGGATCAATAGCATTTCATTATGACCGGTTTGGCATCACATGAATACCTTAAGCCTGGTATGGAACCAAAGCGCGACACCTGGGAATCCTGAGGAGTGTCAACACAGTGGTGGTGCAAGGCGCTGCACCAAGCAAATGATTAGAGCTTCGTGTATTTCAACATAGCGCCGCACGTTGTCTTTCAATGGCACTATAAAACCTGGTCTTCAACAAGGCGCCGCACATAGCCATTTTATAGCATTCATCATGACAATCTAAGCAGGGCACTGCACATAGCAATTTTGAAACGCGCTAACTCGGCAATGTCTTAGCATGAAACCTTGCCTATCACTAAAGGGCCAAACATTGTATTTCCTGGAAGCGCTAAACTTGGGGAGGACTCAGGGCACTACAGTTATGTCAAGTCTTCACAGTATTAATGCAGAGCATAGCCCAAACCCAAAGAGCTAATCATTTACTCCATTGAGGCGCTAGACATGGCTAGACATGGCAAGTTTTCCCAGCGCTAATTGGGGCCGGAAATTCCTACTTTACGCCCAGCCTTCAGTCAGAGTCTTCACCTAGGGTGGTATTCTGGATCAGAGATCCGAGGTTCAAGAGTCACGGTGGAAGGAGGCTGCCTGCCGAGCTCCGACGATACGCGGCCCCCCCTTCCCCCTTTTCCTTCCCCAAACCTACTTCGGGGGTTGGCTTCCAGTTAGCCCCTCTCCCGGGCCAGAACTTCTGCGGCCGTCGGCCGATGTAGGGGAAAGCCCGTTCCGGCCGTAGGGAACCCAGCAGACCCTCGAAGGATCTCCCCAGGAGGAGGGACGAGCTCCGGGCCTCTCCCCCTCCTCCCCGGGGGGAGTTACCTTGCTTGTTGGCCTCCCGAAGGCCCTGGGGATGATTCTCCAACCGGCAGGGGCTCGCTCCCCTGGGAGCCCCACCCGACAGCCTACCAGGCCTCCCGGCGACGTCCGGGACGAGGGCCTCCTCAGAAGCCGGGATTGGAGCGCACCCGCAGCCGCCGAAGCTGCGCGACCTGCGGGGCGTGGCCTCTTCCTCCTCAGAAGTCGGTGGGGGCGGCGTTTGGCAGTCCGCCCCCGTCAGGTGATCCCAGATGCTGGCTTCAGGCCTACGCGGCCTTCCTGGTAAACCGACAGCCCTCTCCACACAGAGGGCCGCCTCGCTCAGACGGCGACGGCAGCGGCAGGGCCCCGGTCTTCCCCGCGGGCCCCAAGGAGGGCAGGGAGCAAGAAACATGGCCCAGGGCTGCGGTGGTGAGTAATTCTTTTGGGCAGCCCTGCCGGGGGTGGTTCCAATTAAATGGGTAGCCTGCAGTTCGGGGGTGGCAATTCACTTAGCGCCCAGCACCCCCTTTCACTCGCAGGGATGTCCCGGTTCAGAATAGGCAGGTTGAGTGTCAGCAGGCCACACGCCAGTGGCAGAAAGAACTAGGAAGGGGGCCCAGATGACATCAGTAGGCGCAGGGATGGCACTGCGCAGGGCCCCGGTTGATTCCCCAACAGTTCTGTGACAAGTTCTTGTGAGAAGGTCTTTTGGCGGGTTGAGGTCACCCCAGGGTCACAGGCTGGAAACAGGGCTAGGTCACGAGGTAGGGGGCAGTGTCAACCGAGGTGGGGAAGAAGCAGGCCCTAAGAACAGTCAGTTCCCCCCTCTGGCGCACCCACCTCCCCACTCAGGTGCCTTACTCCTGACTACCTCACTACGCACAAAATGGCCGTCGCCCCTCACCTCTATTTATAGCCTGGGCCCTAACTGTCCAGAAGGGTCCAGAAGGTTCTGGAACTCCTCATGCCAGCCTATGGCCCAGGTTCTGAGGTGACAGTTTAGGCCACCATTTTGTGGAGGAGCTCTCTCTCTCCCTCCATTTTAGGGAAGCACCTTGCGCCACATTATCAATTAGTGACAATGGGGCGCCCAAAGCCTCTAAGTCAACACACAAAAAGAAAACTAGTGGACAGGAAAAAATTAGAGGGTAAAGGTAGGAAAAAAAATGAGGAGGGGACAGCCAAAGGGCTGGCAGGTCTAACACGCGTCCCCCCCAGCTGGAAGTGGGGAGAGCTACCCAATCCCTTGGGAGTTCTCTTCACTAAGGCGGAAATACCTGGAGAGACCGTCAGCATTGGCGTGGTCCACTCCTGGGCGATGTTCCACCCTAAAGTCCATTCCCTGTAGGGAGATGGACCACCTCAATAACTTAGGATTCTCACCCCTCATTTGCATCAGCCACCTGAGGGGCTGGTGGTCGGTCTGAACCAGGAAGTGCGAACCAAACAGGTATGGCCGCAGCTTCTTCAGAGCCCACACCAACGCAAAAGCCTCCCTTTCAATCGCACTCCACCTTTGTTCCCTGGGGAGTAGTCTCTTAGACAGGAAAACCACAGGGTGGTCCAGACCCTCCTCATTGAGTTGCGACAGCACTGCCCCGATGCCATGCTCCGACGCATCCGTTTGGACGATGAATTCCTTGGAGTAGTCAGGGGCCCTGAGGACAGGTGCCGCACACATTGCCTTTTTCAAGGTGTCAAAGGCTTGCTGACACCCCTCGGTCCAGATTACCCATCGAGGGTGCTTTTTGGAAGTGAGCTCAGTCAAGGGAGCCACGATAGTACCATACCCCTTGATGAAGCGTCGGTAATAACCGGTGAGGCCCAGAAAGGCTCGGACCTCTGTCTGAGTCTTGGGGGGTTCCCAGGCCATGATAGTTTCAATCTTGGCCTGGAGGGGTTGCACCTTGCCCCGATCCACCAAGTGACCGAGGTACACTACCGACCCCTGCCCGATCTGACACTTACTGGCCTTGATCGTCAGACCCGCCTGCTGCAGAGCCTGAAGGACAGCCTGAAGGTGACACAAATGGTCCTTCCAGCTGCTGCTGAAGACAGCGATGTCATCCAGGTAAGCAACCGAAAAGGCCTTCATCCCGGAGAGAACCTGGTTCACTAGCCGCTGAAAAGTGGCAGGGGCGTTCTTGAGCCCAAAGGGCATTACACAGAACTGGTAGTGACCCTCAGGTGTGGAGAAGGCTGACCTTTCCTTTGCTCCATCTGTCAGGGAGATCTGCCAGTACCCATATGTAAGGTCAAAGGTACTCAGATATTGGGCAGCTCCCAACCGGTCAATGAGCTCATCCGCCCTCGGGATAGGATGAGCATCGGTCTTTGTCACAGAATTCAGTCCCCTGTAATCCACACAGAACCGGAGTTCTGGGGTACTGCCCGGCGGGGCAGCTTTGGGTACCAGTACCACCGGACTGGCCCAGGGACTGCTTGAAGGTTCAATCACCCCCAGCTCTAGCATCTTGGTGACTTCCCCATGGATGCTAGCCTTCACCTTATCCGATAAACGGTAGGACTTGGACTTCACAGGTGGGCTGTTCCCTGTGTCCACATCATGGGTACACAGATGAGTCCTCCCCGGGATAAGTGAGAACAAGGAAGCATACTGCTCCAAAACCTGGCAGCAGTCCTTCCGCTGTTCGGGAGTTAGGGATGGTGAGAGGATCACTCCCTCCACCGACCCATCCTTTTCCTGGGACGCAAAAAGATCAGGAAAAGGTTCACTTTCCTCTTCCTCTGTTCCATCAGTCACCATCATCAAAGTGACCTCTGGTCTCTCTTGGTGGGGTTTGAGGCAGTTGACATGGAGCACTCGATAGGGCTGCCTGGGGGTCTTAAGGTCCACCACATATGTGACCTTACCCTTCTTCTCAATCACCTCAAAGGTGCCTGACCAGCGATCCTGGAGGGCGCTAAGCTCTCCAGGCTCCATAACCCACACCTTCTGGCCAGGCTCCAGCTCCACCGGGTGAGCATTTCGGTCATACCATTCCTTCATGACCGTCTGGCTGGCTTCTAGATTTTCGGAAGCCTGCTTCCACAACCGAGCCATTTGGCTACGAAAGGCCAGCATTTAGCTCACTACATCCGAGGGAAGTTTTCTGGGAGTCCTTTCCCATCCATCCTTCACCAAGCTGAGGGGTCCACGAACAGGGTGTCCGTACAACAGCTCGAAGGGGCTGAAGCCCACTCCCTTCTGTGGTACCTCCCTGTAGGAAAACAGCAAACAAGGTAGGAGGACGTCCCATTTCCTCCGCAGGCTCTCGGGCAGACTCCTGATCATGCCCTTCAAGGTTTTGTTAAACCTTTCCACCAGACCATTGGTCTGGGGGTGATAAGGGGTGGAGAACCGGTAAGTGACTCCACACTCCTTCCACATAGCCCGCATGTATGCCGACATGAAGTTGGTACCTCTGTCCGACACCACTTCCGGGTAAAAATCCCCATCAGAGCCCGTGCCACCACAGGTACAGTAATGGTCCTCAGAGGGATAGCCTCTGGGTACCGGGTGGCATGATCCACCAGTACCAGGATGAACCTGTGACCGGCGGATGTTGGTGGATCTAATGGCCCAACAATGTCGATGCCCACCCTTTCAAAGGGGGTGCCAACGACCGGCAGTGGTTCCAGGGGAGCCTTCAGCTTCACCCCTGTTTTCCCACTAGCTTGGCAGGTTACACACGTCCTACAAAAAGTGTCGGACGTCATCCTCATCTGAGGCCAGTAAAAATGAGGGACAAGCCGAGCAAAAGTCTTGTCCTGTCCCAAGTGTCCTGCCAAGGGTATTTCGTGAGCCAATCCCAACAGGAAGGCTCGGTAATGCTGGGGAACTACCAAGGCCCGGGATGACCCATGCACCGGAGCCTTGGGTTCGCTATAGAGGAGATCATCTTCCCAATATATGTGGAAGTTCCCCGAATCGTTACCCGCTGCCTGGGCTTCGACCTGTCGCCGCAAACCCTCAAGGGTAGGGCACTCTTTCTGGGCCCAACAAAGCTCCTCCCTAGTAGGTCCTCCCTCCACCTGCCATTCTGCAGGGGTAGGTAAGCCCTCCAGGGAAGTCACATCCCCCTCTGTAGACTCCGGGACCACTTCAGTCGCCCCATCCACCTTCTGAGGTGCAGATGCCGGGGAAGGCTTCCCCTGTCCCTGTTTACCCTTTTGGCAGCTGGTTGGGCCTTTGTCCCAGGCTCCAACCTTCTGTGAACTCCCTCTTCGGGCAGTCTCGGACCGCGTGTTGGCACAAGTCCACTCGGGTGTCCCCAACATCTCCATGTGAGCCTTGAACTCGACCTCCTTCCATGCCGTATGTTCAAGGTCATTTCCCAGCAGACAGTCGACCAGCATGGCAGGGCTTACCGCAACTCGTAGAGGACCCGCAACCCCTCCCCACTCAAAGGGAATCTGGGCCACCGGATAGTGACCCTCTCGGTTGTCAGCCATCGCAACCGGGTGGACTACGTTGGGAACTACCTGCTCTGGGGACACCAGCTGACTCCGTACCATCGTCATGCTGGCTCCTGTGTCCCTCAGAGCCTCCACCCTCTGGGCATTGATGGTGACCCATTGCCTGTACTTAGTAGTATTCGAGGGCACATGGGTCTTAGGAACCATCTCACAATCCCCTAGGGACACTAAGGTTAGCCCTGCCCACTCACCTCCCTTATCTAGGGGCAACTCCTCCCCGAGCACTACGCTCGCCACCCCAGGGGTCTTTCCTACAATGGGAGGGTGTGGTCTCTTGGGACACTTGGCATCCCCCTTGTAGTGCCCAATCTCGCCACACTCATAACAACGGACAACCCTAGGCTGCTGACCACGATCAGGATAAGAGGGTTTGTGGGGGCCAACCTTAGAAGGGAATCCTAATCCCTTTCCTTGCGAACTCTTTTGGGGGCCTTTAAGGAACTCCTTCTTTTTGTCTCCCCCCCTCTTTCTTCTGGGGGGCGCCCTGTCCAGCCCCTTGGAAATTCCCTCCAGTCCCTTTTGAGGATACCCGGGTACCCGCCCAGATATCCGCCTCCTCTGCAAGCTTCCTAGGATTAGTTAGCTTGCTGTCCACCAGGTGTTGGCGCAGCTCCGGAAAACTTTTCTCGAGGAGGTGCTCCCTTAAAACCAGGTCATACAACCCCTCGTAGTCCTTCACCTCACTGCCCTGTACCCAGCCCTCCAAGGCCTTCTTGGCGTAGTCCAAGAAGTCCACCCAATTTTGAGTGGCCAGCTTTTGACTACCCTGAAATCGCTGTCTATATTTCTCAGGGGTCAGCCCAAACTTTCTAATCAGGGCGACGTTCATGGTGGGGTAATTGGTCTACTCTCTTTGTTCCAGAGCTAAAAGGGCGTCCCTCCCCAGCGGAGGCATATACCTATATATACCACTCCCCCACTGAGCTTCGGGGATCCCGTGGGCTCGTAAGGAGACCTCATAGGCAGCCAGCCACTTAGCAATGTCATCCCCGACACCGTAGCTGGCGACTACGTCCTTTGGCAGATAGGGTCTGGGCTCTCTGGTGATCTCTCTATGTTCGCTGCCACCAATGGGACTGCTGGGGGTTCCAAGCTGTAAGGCCTTGAGTTCCAACTCCTTTAAATGGAGTTCATGGAGGAACCTCCTCTCCTCCCTTTCTTTTTCCAAGCGGGCTAGATCCATTTTGAACTGCCTCTCTTCCCTCCTGTCAACTAAATCAGCTGAAGACAGGCTTCCCCCCGAAGCGCTACTACCCGCTCTTGAAGGGGCACTAGGTCCTACATCAATGTTGCCGCTCTCAGGGGGAAAAAGGGATTCTGTCCCTTCCGTAGTGTCCGGTCCTGGCCCCTCCTCCTCCCGTTTTCCGCTAGGGTGGGCCATAACCCAGGCTCTCAAGCTAGTTTGGAGTTCTATTTTCTTCGCCCCCTGCTTGAAGAATACCCCCCTCTCCTGGCAGAATTCCTTTAGCTGGGTTACAGTATACTCTTCCAGCCTACCCAACTCAAACTTCATCCTGCTAGGTGGGCCCCAACACTGCAGAGAAGAACTTCACAATAGGAGACCCTTCCTTTAAGAAGAAGTACACCACAGGACAGAACAATTTCGAAAAATTCCAATTTGGGAGACAACCTGGAGAAAACTCCAATAAAAACAACAATCAGGTGTAGGTTGTGGCGCGCGCTAAACTGCCAATGAATGGATGCAAGCACAGACTCAGGATCCCACCGCTGAACACCAACTTGTTGGACCTAACGTCCTAGGGTAGCCTGGCTAAAGTGGAAAGGCCTATGCCCAAGAGACATGTTGTGCTTGCATCACACTCACTTCACACTCCAGCGTACCACCACTAAAAATGACGCTACACCAAATGGTTAGAAAAGGTAGAAAAGCTTTATCTTTCCTTATTTCATGTACTTCTCTTCTTTTCAATGAATTCAATCAGTTTTATCTTATACACATTAGGATCAATAGCATTTCATTATGACCGGTTTGGCATCACATGAATACCTTAAGCCTGGTATGGAACCAAAGCGCGACACCTGGGAATCCTGAGGAGTGTCAACACAGTGGTGGTGCAAGGCGCTGCACCAAGCAAATTATTAGAGCTTCAGATCGTGTATTTCAACATAGCGCCGCACATTGTCTTTCAATAGCACTATAAAACCTGGTCTTCAACAAGGCGCCGCACATAGCCATTTTATAGCATTCATCATGACACTCTAAGCAGGGCACTGCACATAGCAATTCTTAAACGCGCTAACTCGGCAATGTCTTAGCATGAAACCTTGCCTATCACTAAAGGGCCAAACATTGTATTTCCTGGAAGCGCTAAACTTGGGGAGGACTCAGGGCACTACAGTTATGTCAAGTCCCAAAGCGCTAATCATTTACTCCATTGAGGCGCTAGACATGGCAAGTTTTCCCAGCGCTAATTGGGGCCGGAAATTCCTACTTTACGCCCAGCCTTCAGTCAGAGTCTTCACCTAGGGTGGTATTCTGGATCAGAGATCCGAGGTTCGAGAGTCACGGTGGAAGGAGGCTGCCTGCCGAGCTCCGACGATACGCGGCCCCCCTTCCCCCTTTTCCTTCCCCAAACCTACTTCGGGGGTTGGCTTCCAGTTAGCCCCTCTCCCGGGCCAGAACTTCTGGGGCCGTCGGCCGATGTAGGAGAAAGCCCGTTCCGGCCGTAGGGAACCCAGCAGACCCTCGATGGATCTCCCCAGGGGGAGGGACGAGCTCCGGGCCTCTCCCCCTCCTCCCCGGGGGAAGTTACCTTGCTTGTTGGCCTCCCGAAGGCCCTGGGGATGATTCTCCAACCGGCAGGGGCTCGCTCCCCTGGGAGCCCCACCCGACAGCCTACCAGGTCTCCCGGCGACGTCCGGGATGAGGGCCTCCTCAGAAGCCGGGATTGGAGCACACCCGCAGCCGCCGAAGCTGCGCGGCCTGCGGGGCGTGGCCTCTTCCTCCTCAGAAGTCGGTGGGGGCGGCGTTTGGCAGTCCGCCCCCGTCAGGTGATCCCAGATGCTGGCTTCAGGCCTACGCTGCCTTCCTGGTAAACCGGCAGCCCTCTCCACACGGAGGGCCGCCTCGCTCAGACGGCGACGGCAGCGGCGGGGCCCCGGTCTTCCCCGTGGGCCCCAAGGAGGGCAGGGAGCAAGAAACACGGCCCAGGGCTGCGGTGGTGAGTAATTCTTTTGGGCAGCCCTGCCGGGGGTGGTTCCAATTAAAGGGGTAGCCTGCAGTTCGGGGGTGGCAATTCACGAGTACTCCAGTGCTCCCGTGGGTGCTAGCCCTAGAACTTCTTAAGTCCAAAAGGGTTTGGTCCTGACTCGATTCTAAGTTTCCCTAATCTTTAAATTTCCAACCGCGACATTGCCCAAAGAAGCTAACGGGAACCCGCGGTTGTGTTTACACACTGCACACAATCCCCATGGGTCCCCTGTGTCACTACCTTGGGTGGTTCCTTGGGGTACAGGCTCTAGGCCCTGTGTCTAATTCAGTCATGGTTCTTATACCACTTTTTTGGTGTATGGTTTGGTACGCCCCTAGGGCCCAAACGTGTATTTGTGCTATTACTGTTGATTGCTAACTTGTAAATTAAGTACTTCGAACTCGAATCTCATAAAGAGATCTGAGGGGTGTGTTTTATCTTAAATACATATATTTTGAATATATACCTGGTGTGGTTGTCCTTTCATTTGGTCATTCAAGAGTTTATAGACTGGTAAAACAAGCTGCTTTACATTCCTTCAAGACTTAGCCTGAAGGCTGCTCTCCATAGCTACCACTAGGATAGCTTTCAATAAAGGTTGTCTTTAACCAATTCACCATAAGGGGTTGTTTGGACTGATACAAGGTGCCCACTAGAACTAGTGGACAGCATAAATCAGGCCACCTTCGCACAAGGTAGACATGTCATGTTTGAATGAATGGTAGTTTAGCATACTCTTAAATGGTAAAGTCAGATTTTAAGTCACAATTCTAAAAAAAAAACACTTTTCGAAAGTTGAGATTTTCTTGCCCCAACCATTTGGCGCCTGCAGCCTGTGCCCTGGGCCACATAACTAGGTGGGACTGGTAGTTGGACTTTGTGTATTCCTCGCCAACAGTAACACAAAGGAAGTCTAGGTGCTTGCAGAATGATCCATCTTGCCAGGATGAGAGGTATGAAGCTGTGCACAGCCCGACTTACTTTCAAAGGGGCTGCCTCAGCACACCTACAGAGAAATTGACATTAGCCTTTTGTGACTCCAGACCAAGTGAACCCCAGGCAGGGAGCAAGTAAATTCCAGAAGCATTTGTCAGACTAAACTCCAGAAGTTTCTTCCACTTCAATGCTGGAACCAGATATAAAAATAGAACGCTCAGGCGCACTCTTCATTTTACTGCTGGACCTCTGGAGGACACTCAGAATGCCTGACCTGGACTTCAGAGGACTTCCCTGCTTCTTGAGGCATGCTTTGTACTTCAGAGGACTACCCTCCTGCTTGAAGCCTGCTTTGAACTCTCAGAGGACTGCCCTGCTACTGGAGGCCTGCCTTAACAAGTTCCAACAACATGAACCCTGCGCCCGAACCATGCCTGAAGTAAGTAGTCCTACCCTCCAAATGTTGCCCCTCAGTCCTGGACCATTGGAAGAGGTGCTGGAGGTCCCCAAACAGCCTAAAATCCAGGTTGGGACTTAGAAACTTTTCTGCCAAAAAGTGCCCTGAGAATCAACAGAGGACCGTGACCCACGTGCTCGCTGATTCGCCTATGGTACATCGCTGGTTGTCCTGAATTTGTAGTAACTCACCCTATGTTTTTCTTAGCAGCAGCAAATCATGTTCAGGGGCTCCTCTTTGGAAGGGTATCTGATCTCATGGAGCCCTCGTCAGCTATAACCTGCAGCTTTGTACTGCTGGAGATTGTCGATTTCCAAAAGAGAGACTTAGGGCCGATTCCGATGTCGGACAGACCAGAATCCGTCCGACATCGGTTGGGAACAGGAACCAACCGACCTCCCATCATTGGTTTCAGCCCCGCAAGTAGGATGCGACCGAACCCTGTTCGGTCACAATCCTATTCTTTACAATGGGAGCATGCATTGCGAACTGAATGCATGCTCTCATTGCAAAGTGCAGAGGTGCATTTTATCCCTGCAACCTGTGGCAAGCACCTCAAGGTGCCTACCACCGGGTGCAGGGAATCAACAGGGGGGCGCCATTAGGAGGCCTTGCACCAATGGGGTCCCAGCTGGTGGTCCCTAAAGTAGGATTCCCACAGCCTTTATTTCCAGAAAGGCCGGCACAGAAA
Source organism: Triturus cristatus (assembly GCF_964204655.1). Classification (NCBI taxonomy): domain Eukaryota; kingdom Metazoa; phylum Chordata; class Amphibia; order Caudata; family Salamandridae; genus Triturus; species Triturus cristatus. The sequence goes on from NC_140581.1 coordinate 1,092,901,266, forward strand.
GGCTGTGGGAATCTTCCTTCAGAATCCCAGAGCAGCCTGAGGGATTGATGAAGGATTTCCTAATGGCAGCCAGGCTCTCCAAGCCCATCGGATGCCATTCGAAAAATCCGGTTCAGATTCCTTTCCGACCGACCCCATCAAAATGGGTCAGTCGAAAAGGAATCAGAACGGGACATTCCTATGTGGTCGGAATGGCCCCTAAGTCTGAACATTGAAATCTTCACTGCAACTTTGGCTGGGAGCTCCCTGACAATGCCACCTCCTCGGACATCACTGGTTACATTGCCTTCATTGAACATTACCTTCTCAGGCATTTTTTCTGATATTTCTTGTAAGTCCAAAGGTAAGCAAAGAACTGGCCCAATCCACCTTGTGTATACAAACAGCACACCAAAGCGGTCAGCCACAACTTTCATCTTTGCCCTTGTCTCACGCGACTGGGTGTCCACAGTTAGCTCTATGATCTTATAAGTGTACTTTTTTGCTAAAACATTAAAAATGTATAACTCCGGTTCTACTGTGTTTTGCCATTTTGGTGTGAAATAATGTATTCAATTTTGCTCTATTTTTCTAAATTGGTGTGGGATTGTTCTAGTACTTTCACTTTATTACTGGTCAGGTGCTGTATAAATACATTATACATTGCCTCTAAGTTAAGCCTGACTGCTTTTGTGCCAAGCTTCCAGAGGGATATGCACAAGTTAATTTAGTGGCTTTTGGCGTTTGCCCTGACTAATTTCTAACGCAAATGATCAACAAATTCAGTCACCATGAGCAGATCAAGAAGGTGTCCATGCATCGGTTTTGCAGAAACTGCGCTGCCTTCATTGCATATATTAACACATAAAATTTCCAAGTCAGTATATGATCTGTACATCATACATCTCCTATATATGAAGACACGGCCACTGCTATGTTTCCTAGTATGTGCTTCAGGTACCACAGTTTCAGCAAAAACAAGCATATGGACTTGTTCTGAGCCTGCGTAGTGATGCAGAAAGCATTCAGCCTGAGGATCATAGATTCAACACTGAGAGCCCGATTTATAACTTGGCGGTTGGCCTGTGCATCCTCAGCAGCAGGGTTTAATTCCACCACCAGCCTGGCAGAGTTTCTCTCATCCAATGTATATATAGAACTGGAAAATCCCTGTCCATCGTGTAGGAAGGAGATCTGTCATCCTGCCAGGACGACCAGGCATGCTAGGACTAAACCGCTTCAGTCGGAGAACTCTCCATCACTGCTGAGGTGGCAATATTTCACCCACCAAATTTATATATGTAGGTCAACTGTGCGCTGTTGAAGGAAATACATCTTAGAATGGTAGTTTCGTGGTACAGCGTTGCATCTGAAAGACGGACACCAATTCAAGCACTTTAAATTAATGTTTTAAGTAATCACACCTGAAGAGCACACTATAAAACACACTCCATGTGATACCATGATCCTTTGCTTTTCTCACAGGCAGCCAGCAGTAGAGAGCAGTTAAGTGGTCAAGTCATTTGTTTTCCCTGTGCCGTTTTTGTTGGAGCTCTTCCCTACTTATATTTTTGCATTTATTGCTTAACCATTTTATATATTTTAAAAAACAGGAAACATGGCTAGGAGAAGAACTGTTGTGTAGTTCTTATAAAAACATATTAAGGATCTGCACGTTCGGACAACATACACTTTAGGATTTGTGTCAGACTGATTCTAAACACCCCCACCAGATATGTTGGCCTTCTGTATCAGCTAGCTCACAGTGCCACTAGAATCTCCTCTTACCAAGGAAAGAATAGTTCTTGGCAACCATTGAACATGACAAACCTGATCCCTCAGGATCGTGGAAACAATATACTACCTTTTGCTCAGTCACTCATGCTTACTTAATCTGTCTCTGAGAGATACACAGAATAAACAGTCTGGGCATTTGCAATAAGTATTTATTGAACAGTTGTTATTCTGGTGTAGAATAGATGAGCTGCAACAACTGTCAGACAGTAACAGATATAAATGATTAGAAGCACCATGAAAGTAAAAGGATGATAGAGTTCTACCATCTTGCGTTAATCATGAATACATATGAGTGCATAAAATACATGACAAATAAAAGTGTGCACTCCTACGATGCCTCCCTAACTAGATGTACCTAAGTGTACCTAGTATGTGTGTAGATGTTGAGCCAAAAATCCCTCTAGGACAAAGTCAACCCCATTACCTAAATTGAGAGACTGTGGGACCCCGTCCTGGTCTCGGGTTGGACACCTCGCGACAGATGTTAGACCACTGCGAGGTGGAGTGTCTGCATGCTGAAAGCTCAGCGTCTTGTGTCAGTGTGTCGGCTGGGAAGTTCTGGTCTCCTATCTTTATCTTAGCAAGATGTGATGTATATTTACACATAGGTGTCCCAGGGGGTTCCACCTCGCTGTATTACTTTGTCAGACTTAGGATGACGTTGGGAAGGAACTTTGTACATAGATATTATACAGGAGATGTTAGCCCTGCTGTGCTTCCAAGAATCCTCATGCATAATGTATGAGGTTTTTGCCAGGGAAAATCCTGCGTTCTGAATGCAGTGTTGTATCTAGGCAAAAGGGCAGTCCCTATGAACCGTTATGTACGTAATGCAGGGAAGAATATAGGTGAAGGGTTACGATGTTACCTGAGCCTATATTAGGGTACTGTTGGAAATGGCCCTTTTTGCAGGGTTATCCAAAAACTTTTAGCTTTTTCCCCCTTTATTTTTCCTGACCTGTGGTTGTTGGCTATAGGACTCTGGGCACTTTACCACTGCTAATCAGTGCTAAAGTGCATATGCTCTCCCTGTAAATTGTTATTGTGATTGGTTATCCATGATTGGCATATTTGTTTTACCAGCAGGTCCCTAGTGAAGTGCACTGAGTGTGCCAGGGCTGGTAATTCAAATGCCACTAGTGGGCCTGCAGCACTGATTGTGCCACCCACCTGAGTAGCCCTAAAATGGTGTCTCAGGCCTGCCACCGCAGTGCCTGTGCGTAGTCTGTGAACTGCCATGTTGTCCTGGCCAGTGTGCACACTTGCCAGGCCTGACCCTTCCCTTTTCTTACACATTGGACACACCTATGGTATACTCAAGGTACCCCCCTGGGCAGGGCGCAGTGTATGTGAAAGGTAGGTCATGTACTAGTGTGGGTAACATGTCCTGATAGTGAAATAATGCCAAATTCGCTTTTCACTATTGAAAGGCCATCTTGCCCATAGGATAGAATAGGGAATACTGTGTCCCACGTGTACCTGCATATCTCCCCATAAGAGCAAGATGGGAAGCTGAAGTCTGGTATCCCTGAACTCAGAATTTGATGACACATCTTTTAGGGTGGATGACTTTTAAATTCTGTGTTTGAAAATAGCACTTTTAGAAAGTGGCTATTTTCTTGTTCAACCTTTCTGTGTGCATCTGTCTGTTTGTGTATTGACTGTCTGGTTTTTGAGTGACAAGGGCTGGGGTGGCTGCAGGAGGCTGGGTGAGTCAGCACTAGGCTGAATAGACCAATCTGCATTTGGAGTGGTGGGAGGAGTTGCACCTGGGTCTGAATAGGGCTGTGCCTGCCTTCCCCAATGCTGGCTCCACCTCCTGCGGTGCGTCTGATGGCCCTGGCCCACACTCACAAAGGAAGAAGACATGTCCTGGCAGAGGGCACCTAGAACCGGTTTGGACTGGATCCTGGACCCCTCACACATGTAAGAACAAATACTTTTGGGGTATAAAAGTAAGAGCTGAAACCCCAGTAAAATTAGACTACTTTTGCCAACAAGAGGAATCCCTGCCAAAGAAGATCAGCTGAAGAGACTGGAAAGGAAGACTGCCTTTGCTGTGTGTTCTGGGGCTGACCTACAATTTGCTGATCCTACTAAAGGAGAGAAAAGGGGACTTTGCTGTGTTCTGTGTTTTGTAAATGCATCTTAATGCATTCTTGTGTACTGTTCACCTTAGTTCTTACTTCTAGAACATGCTGTGTGTTCCAATTCTAGTGACGGATTCTAGGACCGCCAGTTAGCAGTTGGTCAGCTGGCGAGGAGTTGTTCTGTCTATATCTCTGCATGATTAAACTACAAGCTACACTTACCTGTGTTCCAGTGATGCCTCTTTTCAACATTTTGGCGACGATTTAATTATCAGCTGACCGGCACCTGCATTCACACGGACGTAGCACTCCACGTCACGTGTGTGGCGGCAGAAGCAACTCTTCGCGGACGATTGACGAATCCACGTGAACTTGTGTTCCCTCGCTAGTGGCCGAGGAGTAAGGACGTCCGAATAATTGCTGTCGAAAATTGAGAAGGCTTTCGCACCAACCGTGAGTCTGCTTATGCGCGCGCTTCTGCCAGTAAGCGACGCCTATTAAGATTCGGCGCGAGCATGCTTCACATCCCTGTTGCCTAGCAAATGGTGTCACGCACCGCGTGTGTGAGTTTCAAGCCTCGTTTTCGAAAATAAGTTCATTCTCGTATAGGAAACGTTACGAGAGTGCAGCCTTGGAATACTAGCTGCTTAAATAAAATAAAAAATAAAAAAGAGGAGCGTTTCAACTATTCAGGCTGTTTTCTTGGAAATCCAGCTGCACAGACAAATAAAAAAAAAATACGAACGAGCGCTTCAGCTATTCAAGTGGTTTTCCTTCAGCCATACATCTATTTACAGCCAATTTTTATGACTAGTACATGCGCTTCCAGTGTGTGTAGAATATTTATTCCTGTACCAAAGGATTTTGTCTTCGTTGTGTTTACAGGCGTGCCACTTCTTCTGCATTCGGTGACACGCACACCATACTAATTAAATCTGATACTATAATTTGATATAATCCAAATTACAAGTAAACACAGACAGTACAGGTTGGATTTATTCATCTAGGTTTATTATTTATTGTTTTAACCAGCCTTCAATTGAATTCACACACCAGCGAAGCAACATACAGTGGTTTCTTGGCAAATAATACTATGTCCCAACAGTAAACATTACCCTCCCAGCACCCTTTCTTCCTGAACCTGGCAATCCTCCCATACCATGGGAAGACTGGTTTATTATGTTTGATAATTATCTAGATGCGCCAAATGGCCAAGAATTTTCAGGGAAACGTAAAAAAGCAATTTTACTTAGCACTCTGGGCAAAGAGGGCCAGCGTCTATTCAGATTTTTACCGCAAGCTCTACAAGCCAACGGACAACCTGTTCCTGATTAGTATAAAGAAGCCATTTGCAGACTTGAGGCTCGTTTTTCGAAAGAGGAAAACTTAGTCATGAATAGATATAAATTCTATACACATCGTCAGCAGAGCGATGAGTCAATTGATGATTTTGTTGCTCATCTCAGAGAGTTGTCAGTCAAGTGTAAATTTGGAGCTATGAACGATGAGCTCATCAGAGATCAGTTAATTGTACAATGCAACAACAAAAAAATCCAAGAGAGACTATGGGCAGCAAAAAACCCTTCCTTGTCCGTAGCTATTGATTTGGCTAAAGTAATTGAAGAATCTGAGAGTTGTATGAAGGTAATTGAGACTCATAAGAAAATTAGTAGTCAGCATGAAGTTTCTGAAGTCTCCGAGAAATGTCCAGAAGGCTCCAAAGAACAATCCAGTGAAGAATCTGTTGCTGTAGTTAAGAACAAAGTTAAACCACCCGAGACGAAAATTCAAAACCAAAACAAATTTTGTTCACGTTGTGACAGTAATAGTCACACATCAGACGCTAGATTTTTTTTGCTTCAAACAAAGAATGTCTCAAGTGTGGTCGTCTAGGACACTTTTCAAAAATGTGCAAAACAAAAAATCGTCAGAAAATTGCTGTTGTCCATGATGGTGAACAAGTCAGAGACAAACTATTAGTGGTTGATGATATTGACATTATTCATTATGACCACAGGAGACAGAATAGACCTAAAGCCATCTTCACTATCGACGGACTGGAAGTATCCCTCATGGTTGACACAGGCTCCAGATATACCATTATTACCCAATCCTTTATGAATGGACATTGGAGCACCAAGGTGTTGCTAAAAAGTGACATCTCGCCCAGGGGTTTCCAAGGGGAAACCATTGACATTTTAGGTTATTTTGAATCTGATATCTTGTTTAAAAACAGGTCTACCTTTGGGAAAATATATGTGTCAGTTGATGGGCCTTCCATTCTAGGGTGGGTTCACCAATATGATTTACACATCATCATAAACCCAAGGGCTCCCAATCAGGTTATGGTCATTGAAGACCACTCCTTGGATGACATCATACGTGAGTGTGATACTGTGTTTAGAGATGATTTAGGGGAGTTGAAAGGGTACGCACATTTCATAAAAATTAAGGAAAACAGCGTACCCATTCAACACAAGCTAAGGAGAATTCCCCTATCTATCCGGCCTGATGTAAAAAAATTGTTAAATGAAATGTTGCAGAATAAGGACATAGAGCCTGTCGAAGCCTCTCCATGGGTGTCTCCGGTTGTGATATCCCAAAAATCGGATGGAAATCTGAGATTCTGTGTAGATCTAAGATCTCTCAACAAATTTGTGGTTGCAGATACCTTTCCTTTACCAAATATTGGGGAACTTGTCTCTACTCTCCAAGGTGCAAAATATTTCACTAAACTCGATTTAAAGAGTGCATATCACCAGATCAGACTCCATAATGACTCCAAGCACTTCACTGCATTTATAACCACTGAGGGTATTTTTCAATTCACACGTCTGCCTTTCGGATTAATTTCTGCTTCGAGTGTATTTCAACGGATTGTCACTGAAATTTTCAAAGGCCTAAGTAAAGTTGTATTTTTTCAGGATGACATTCTCGTCTTTGGTGACTCAATAGCTGAGCACAATCTCATACTCAAAGATGTTCTTTTCTGAATAATGGACGCTGGTCTTACTTTGCGTAAAGAAAAGTGTTGCTTTCTCGTACAGCAAATAGAATATCTTGGGTATGAGATATCTGCTCTGGGTGTCAAGCCAAAGAAAAATCTCTTGGAAGCCATCCGTTTGCCCCAAGTCCTGTTGACAAAGACCAGCTTAGATCATTTATGGGTTTGGTTGAATGTTATTCGAAATTTGTAAAGAATTTCTCAGATAAAACTGCTCAATTGCGACTCCTTCTCAAAAAAGGCACGAAGTTTGTGTGGGACAGTGAGACAGACTCATGCTTTTCAAAAATCAAAAAGGAAATTTGTGAAGCCAACATTTTAGCTCCTTTTGAAACTAAACGCACCTCCACTGTTATGGTTGACGCTAGTGTGCCTGGATTGGGTGCTGTTCTCCAAAAACATGCCGTGGGTGAGCGGGCAATTGCTTTTGCTTCCCGCACTTTAACGCAATCTGAACGGAACTATTCCGTTATTGAGAAGGAAGCTCTAGCTGCAGCATGGGGTATCCAATATTTTAGAACTTACATTTGGGGTACCAAATTCCTGTTAAAAACTGATCACAAACCTTTAATCTGTATATTGTCTCCTGGTGGTGCAGGGAAAGGTTCTCCTAGGTTAGCAAGGTTGGCTTCTAGACTTCAGGAGTATCAATATGAGATATCACATGTTCAAGGGTGGCGAAATTTTCAGGCAGATTGTTTATCCAGATTATCTATGTTTCATAATGACTCAAGTGATTCTTCATTTAACTCAGAATTTGATGATGATGCTGTTGCCTGGGTACAGGATGTTTTATCTGTTGGTGAAGGGAGTTTTACACAAGATGACTGGTCCAAGGCCATGGCTGATGATCATGTCTTACAAGAAGTTTTCCGTCTTATTAAAAGTGGTGCAAGACGTGAAAGCTGTGTGCACATTTCTGCTCGTCCATATCTTCAGGTGATTGATGATTTGTCTACATGTGGCACCAGCATTTTAATGCGTGGTGATAAAATTATTCCCTCTTCAGACCTAAGGTCTATACTGTTCAACATTGCTCATGAGGGTCACCTAGGCCAAACTTTGACACAGCGCAGGCTTAAGGCTAATTTTTGGTGGCCGGGGTTGGATTCACAGGTGGCTTCATGGGTAGAGAGGTGTCCGATATGTAAAGAAGGCGAGTTGAGACTTAAAGTTGCTGTCGGCTCTGCCGGGGTCATTTGATTAATCCTGGTTCTCCTTGGCAAAGTATTTGTCTTGACTTTATTGGTCCCATTGAAGAATTACCCTTGAACAAATGGATTGGTATTGTTTCCATCGATGTTTTTTCGAAGTGGCTCACTGTTGCTTTTGTAAGCGATATCACCACAGAGAGCACTATAAAAAAAATTTAAAAAAATTTTCAGGATGAAGGCTATCCCAGTGTTTTAATTACTGACAATGGGACACAATTAGTCTCGCATGAGATGCGTTTGTTTCTTTCTAAATCTCACATTACGCACCATCGCACGTCATTATATAATCCACAGAGTAACGGTCTTTGTGAGAGAGTCAATAGATTGATAAAAAGGGACCGTTAAAAATGCTTGCTCCAGTGGTACTTTCGATCAAGATATTGTGCAGGACATGGTTAATGCCTATCGCACCACTGTTCATGGATCTGATGTTAAGTCACCTTTTGAACTTATGCGGGGTAGACTCCCTGGTACCAAATTTGCTCCTTCATGGATCAAAAACTTGATATCCAATAATGGTGTTGCATCTTCCACTCCTTCCAATTCTATTAAATCTACTTCTGCTCCGCATATTTCAAAAGGAGATTTGGTTAAGGGTAAACCTGGCAGGATCTCCAAAGGGTTGTCAAAGTTCAAAGGAACTTTTTGTGTTAGTGAGGTTTTTCCTCATTATGTCGTTTTGACCAATGGTGAAAAGTGGAATCTTAGGAGAGTGGCTCTTTATCAAAGGGGATCTACCAACATTAATCATGACCATTCAATTGTTCCTTCACACTCTCAAAATGTCGATACCAATAGTGGTTATATGTTATCCACCACGGCGGAAGATACTTCTGTCTCATTCTCAACCGGCAGAAGTTGTGTCGGGGGAGGTGATGCCTCCGACCATAGTAATGTTGGCCCTTCTGGTCCTTCCACTACAGAGAGTATTCCTTTACCTTTCAACTTGCGTGTTACTAGGAATCGTAGACCACCATCCTATCTTAACGATTATTGTTGTGAATGATGTTTTTTCCTTTCTTTCTCTTTCTTGAGTTTTATTGATTTTTGTAGTTTTGAATGTGAATTTAATTGCTGCCTTTGTCAAGAATTTAACCAACGTTTGATGCTATCATAAATTTGTTTTGTTTTCTTTAGGTTGTTTCTTTATGTTCCTCCTCAAAGGAAGAAGGTATGTTGTAAATGCATCCTAATGCATTCTTGTGTACCGTTCACCTTAGTTCTTACTTCTAGAACATGCTGTGTATTCCAATTCTAGTGACGGATTCTAGGAGCGCCAGTTAGCAGTTGGTCAGCTGGCGAGGAGTTGTTCTGTCTATATCTCTGGATGATTAAACTACAAGCTACACTTACCTGTGTTCCAGCGATGCCTCTTTTCAACACTGTGCTTCCCCCCACCTACTTGCAGATAAGACTTTGCTGTGTGCTGTGTCTTCTTCAAGTCTCCAAGGGCCTGAGAAGAGCTGGTCTCCTGTTTAGGGAACACAGGGTTACAAAAATTCCCAGAAGAAAACTAGCCTGCTTCGTGCCGCCTGCCTGACGTGCACTATACTCTTTGTGTCGCATGAAGCCTTTCGTGCCGCCCACCTGACGTGCACGGTAATCGTTGTGCCAGTGTAAAGGTTGGAGGGTCGGCACCTTGTTCTCGCCAGTCCCCGTCCTGCCTGAAGTATTGTGGCCAGACTGGGATCACCGCCGCCGGCCCGGTAAACCCAAGACCGCTAGAAGCCCGAGTTCGCTGCCGCGGACCCGGAGACCACTGACGTCATCACTGTTGCCGCGCTGTGATTGGGCCCAGCGAGAGGAAGAGGTACCACGTGACTGGAGGCTCGATCTACGGGGCCGTGCTGGGATTGGCACAGCGCTCAACGCTGAGATTGCAGCCGGAGGTGCCAGGGAAGCTGCACTGCCCGGAGCAACATCGAAGTGACGGCTTCCTGTCCCCACACGCCCAAGGTAACTGCCTTCGGTTTAGAATCTAAGCCAACGCGGGAAGAGGGAGCCACAAGAGGAGCGCGGCGCATTGGGAGCAATTGTTAAATATACGGACTGGGAGTCCCTGCATATAGCGCATCGGAAAGGCCTTTGTTTTAGCCTCCTAGTCCCCGCTGTTACCACACAGAGATTGAGTAGTGCTACAAGAGACTGTAGGATTAAAATCACAGTTTCTACTGACTTACTTGGCTATAATTAGGAAAAGGAACGTTACAGTGAAATTTTGCTTTTACAGAACTCAGATTACTTTTGAAACCTTGCAAGAGACCTTTTTAAATAAGGAGCTCAGTGTGTATGTTGGATCTATGTCGTTTTTGGTCTTGTCTAAATTAAGATAAAGATAACTTTAATTTCATAACTACCTGTGTGGTGTCCATTTGTGGTGTTTCACAGTGTCATTGTGGGTGTTGGTGCAAATACTTTACACATTGCCCTGGGGATAAGCCTGTCTGCTCGTGCCAAGTTACCAAGGGTGTGAGCAGGGGTTATCAAAAGTGTGTGTTTCCCCCTTACCCTGACTAGAGTGGTGGTTTCTGCCTGACTTCGCAAGCCTCAGCCAACCAAAAAGCCCATTTCTAACAGGTACCTGTATGGAATATAACAGAACCCCAAGATTCATAGACACCGGACTGACAGTCATGGTAAATGAGATCATCAGGGTAGAGACCCACTTATTTGGAGCTCTTTTCCAACCAAACTACAACTGCTACTCAGAAAAGGCAAATGTGTGAAAGAATTGTCTCAAGAGTAGATGCTATGACTAACAACGTGTCCACAGGAAGAAATTAGGAATGATCTGCGGAGGAGGGTAAGATCTCTGGTCTCCAAAGCCTATCTAATAGCCCATCAGACAGGTGATGGTTCTCCCAGGCCTATGTACTTCTTGCCATTATAGGAAAAGGGTAATGGTATCCTGCACACTGAAGGCTTTGTAGCAATCTGAGGTGGAGTGGAAACCAGTAAGTAAAAGCACAGCAAATAACAAATAGAAGATAATCAGATAGAGGTGTGGCTTGGAATATTAAGCAATCTGAAATAAACCTAAGCATTTCTTACAAATGTACTCTAAATCTAATGTTAGGTACTTGTGATAGCCAGTAGGTCTCCACGTCAGTTAACCTAATTTCCTTATCAGAATGTTTTAAAAACAGGCATCAATATGTACTTCATGTGTAATTTTGAAAAGACATGATATAACAAGCATCCATTGTCTGCCTTGGTACATTCCATGCACATACACACACTAATGTAAAGCATGTCAACTTCTCAGCATGCGCTTTGTTCGCATCATAAGGGTCAAAAAGAAGAATGTGAACTATTTCTGTGTAAGTTGGTAACTTATTAAATAACTGTTGTAGTGACTCGTCTCTGAAGACTCTACTACAAAGTGTTGTCTTCATCATCCTGTTCTCTGAACCAGGTATGGGCAGTCCCTTAGGACTAAGAAAATGTTACCACTGCTGCTCAAAACCATAGTGCTTGGCTTTGTTCCTCTTACATGGTGAGCACAGCTCAAACACAATTTGTACAAACAAGTAATTTGTAATTACGCAACAAATGTGGATTAGCTGTACCAATGACCGGTACGACAAAATATACTAGTGTGACAGGATCACTTATTTTGCCAATCCCTTCATTAGCCCTATAAACATGTTACAGGCCTGCCATTACAGTCTGTGGATGTACTGTTAAATTACAATTTAGGAAACAAATAAAACTACATGGAGTGATCCATTGGTGCCGTAAACAACAACAGCTACCCCCTTAGCAGTCAATGACTACACCCACCATAATGCATTCTGATAGATAACATACCTTCACATGGTTTCTCACTCTCTCCATACCCTAACTTGGAATTAGATGTTATATTTAGGGGTGAACCTGCCAAAAGGGCCAAGTCCAACAATGACCTAATCTGTAAATAATCAAAGTGCATATTCTGCAACGCATATCAACTTTAATATGGGTCACTTGTGTCTGTGGTGTTATGTTCAAAATGTTGGAGCTTTGGCAAGGGTCTGGGGACCAGGTGTCCTATAGTGAATATAACAGTCAGAACAATGTACATGTGTGTCCTTTACTGTGCAAGGTTTGTCTCATGGCTTGTAACACTACAATGACTTGTATGTAATTTTACAATGTTACATTAGTACAATGTTACAATACATGGATGAGAAAGTGACCACATGTGAAAGGCCAGCATATCACAGATTGTACATGACTGATAATCGTGATGTTGTATAATACTGAACATGTAATAACACTGTACTTTGCAAGATTTTGTACATTTGAAGCAGATTTATGAAGTGTAAATTGATGCCATAACCAAAGGTAAAGGCAACTCTCTTCCCCCTAAATATTCAAACAAATAACATATAAATCAACGTGTTGGTCAAATTGTAGGTTTTGTACATAAGCATACTGATTGTTAAAACTCTGAGAGTTACCATGAAACTGATAAGATGACAGACAGATGATCATCATGCATATTGTAGGATCAGCTCACACAGCAGAAGCTTCTGAAAGCACACCTCCAGCTCCCATCACAGTATCAACTCTTGCACAAGCCTTCAGTGAGGATGCAAATCCTGCTGGTCCTGATCCAAATGAGTATCTGCCTGGTCCATCAGTTGTGTCTGGGGAGGCTGCTAGGGTAAGAATCACTCTGCCCACCACAACTTCTACCACCATTGTTGTGTCTCCCTCCCACAACATCTAGTACAAGGTACTGTTTCCTGTTGCCCATCTCCAACATGTAAATTGCCAGTGTGCACCCCAGCCCTGGCTCCTGTATTGCCAGCTACTATTGCTACTAATACATCAGCAGGTGAGCCAGGACCCAGTGGGATGGTGGCAACTCGTCCAAGGCCACAGGGCAGTGTGGGTAGGAGGAGGCCCCAGTAAGACAGCTGAGAGGTGCGTCCACTGATGCCCATAATTTTAGGGACACTATGTGCAGAGCTTAATTTGTAAAACAAATAAGTGCCAGGGCACTTAACTGTTGTTGTGGTCATCTTTAAATTTGTGAGATACACCTTATGGCAGACTGTCATAAGGGCTGTTGTTGACAATGAAGTGCTAGAGCCGAACACCGGAAACCACCAGCTCAAATTAAGAACTGACTATGTGCCACATATCATTGGAGCAGAGTCCTAGCATGAAGAACGTATGGACAAGGTCATACAGCTCCTCCAACACAACAAAGAAATATTGGGTGACTTTAGGCAGTTACAGAGGAAGCACAAAGATCTCCTTGGAAGGCATATATCTGTCTTGTCCTCCTTATCTGGGGTGGTACAGGATGGGTTTTGGGACATATGTACAGCTATACAGGAAACAATTACCCCTTTCTGTGGACCAGACCATCAGAGGAGCAAAGAACACACTCTTCAAAGAGAAGGAGGCCCTGCAGCCCCAGGAGAAACCTGCCATTCCTGCAAATCCTGCAACTGCTGAGCCAGCAGTCACCCTGAGGAGGAGGTCCTGACCAGTGGGAAATGATCACAACAAAACCACCACCAAGAAGTGCAAGTAATTCCCTCCTGTGCAGCAGCTACAGTGACTCTTGGAACAAATTTCTTTTCACATTTGCCTTTTGAGAGTTGTTTGTAAAATGGACATTTGCACCAAACATATGGGGCCAGACCATTAACAATCTCATGCACCAGGGTTCTGCAAAGTCGGTCCTGGAGGGCCGGATCCATGCCAGATTCTTAAGATAACTACATTTATCTAAATGTGGATATACTAAAAATCTGGCATGGGTCCGGCCCTCCAGGAATGACTCTGGAGAACCCTGTCATACACCATGGTTGTCATTTTTGTGTTTGATCCAATGTATAACATATATATGAATGTAAACACAGTTTAATTGTTTTGCCCACTTACCTTCTTCAAAGAATCATTAGTTTTTTCAATAAATAGTTTTTACTGTGACTACATGCCAATTGTAGTTTTCTAACTACTACTTTTTGGTCTAAGTAAAAGTGTTGTCTAATTAAAATGCTCATACAAATGTGGCTGACAGTCCACCAACATCTTATGCCAATAATCATGGTTCAATACTCCTATAGAACAACATGCATACAGACCACTGAACAAAATGTAAAACTGTGATTTTGTGGCAAAATAAATAGTTATATTGCATTCAACAAAATCATCCTGTTTGTTCCTCACATATTTCTCTAAATCAAGACAGTACTTAATAGGTGTGTACCATTATTCTCACATTACATAAATATATTCACACATTAGTAGCAGCCATTCCTACAAACACCCAATGCATTAAGGGCAGCAGTTGCATTTTATTGAGTGGTTAAAAGCAAAAAACAATGCACTGCAACAGAAAGAACATTCATTACATCAACATTTGTATGAGACAAGTTAGCTAACTTACCCATTTAATCGGTCACCAATGATTCTTTTGAATTACAGAAAATGACCGTGTATGTTCAATTAAGGGAAAATCCAGAAGGTTAAACTTTAATATGTGCCCTAACTTCAATACTTAGGTACAAACTAATGTACCATCTTTAGTTACAACATCTACTCATGTGAATATGTAAACATTGACATTATCAGTTTGTAGACTTCCATTCAGCCATGTACTCATCACAGTAATAACCCTTACTGTGTGCAACCACATTATATGGAAAACAACATTACTTCAATATTATACTACAACTGCAGGAGTCTGCCACCTGTAGGCCAAGATTGTTACATCTAAATACATGTTCATTCAGTGATATACACCCTCGTGAGAAGAAATTGACAACGACTTCTTGACATAAATCATGTCAAATCTTCATCAGCACCCTGGGCCTCCTCATTGTTGTCATCATCTGGAATGAAAGGAATGTTTCCCGCAGGGCAATGATGTGCAGCATACAACAGAGCATTGAAAATTGGCATACTTTCTCAGGTGAGTAGAGGAGGGCTCCTCCAAACTTATTCTTTTTTGTGTAATTTTTATTAGCTTTTCAAAAAACAAAAACAACATACATTAATTTGGAGCCAAATAAAAAATCTCAGCTTATTAGTATATTTCCACAATATATTCGGCTGCTCCTTCCTTCTCTTCCCCCTCCCCCCGGCTCAGATCTCAATGTGAGTGGAACGAGTATTTCTGAACAGCATTACGTTGGGGACATTGGCTGTGAGTCTGGTGAACCGAGGTCACCCAGAGTCCATAGGGGGACACCACAGTCATTCTATATACTATGCCAGAGCCCCGACGCAACTGCTACAAGCTTCCTCATCACTTTGGTCTCTGGGGGTAACCCATCTGGTGGAGTCAACAATTCAGTGAGCATTGCTGTCCATGCCCACATGTCTTGCTCCAATTTCTCATTTCTGCGTGTGAGTTTCATATGACAGCCCTCAGCATTAATCCGTTCAGCCATATCTCTCAGCCAGTCCTCGGCCTTCGGGCGTCTAGGGGACACCCACCCTATCACAATCCTACGTTTAGCCATGAGCAACCCCAAACTAAGAAATTTCCTGCTGGGTTTGTTTTCCCTACAGAACGGGATGTGCCCCAACAGGCACTGGGCTATCTCCCTGGGGACCTCCCATCCCGTGACTGAATTGAGCCTCTGAATGATGGCCTGCGAGTAGCCATCGACGTCTGGTCATCTCCATAACATGTGCAGGAAATCCCACATCTGGGACAACCCGCCGATTCCGTTGGGTTCATGGCTTGCAGCCGTTTAGGCATCAAGTATACTTGATGGATCACATTATATTGGAGTAACTTGAACCACGCATTGGTAGAGGTGGTTCTTAGCCCCTCTTGAATTGTTTCCCACGTATTTGTGTCAAGAGGCATTGCCAATTTAGCCTCCCATTAAGTCTACACAGTAAGTGTGATCGTGGGGGTATCCTCGCTCAGGGCCATGTACAGATGCAATATCATTTTCCTGCCCTCAGCCATCATCAGTGGAGTTTCCAGTGTCCGGGAGTCAGGAGGTGCCTCTGGGGACATCGGCAATATCTCCCGCGCTGTCGCTGATATTTTTGCAAACCGTAAAAAATTGCCCAGTTCCTAGTTGGAATGCCTATGAGGCATCCGCCAGAGATATGAATTGGTTGTTGGGGTACACTTCCCTCAGTGACCTACAACCGCCCTCCCGCCATTCATGTAAGGACATGGAGCTTTCAATACTTTTGAATGGACGCAGTTCCCAAATATTAATTTCTGACGCAAACGGGTCCGTCTTCAGCACCGTCTTGACTGTCTGGTTCCAATCTCCATACCATTCGGACTATGTAAGGCAACCAGTCCGGTGTGCTTGACCCCATCATTAGGACCTCAGGTAATGAATATTCACCACTCAAGCTCCTCAACAGTGTGCGTTACCAGTTTTCATGCTTGTACAACCAAGGAATCGCATGCTGGAACTGCGAGGCCAAGAAATAGTACTCCAAGCAAGGGCCTTCCAGCTCACCCCTCCGCCAAGTAATCTTCAATGTTGCTAAACTGACTCTCCTCCTCACAGTGTCCCAGGGCAATTCCACTATCAATTTATCCAGATCTGTGAAGACCCGCCTCGGTAGTACGAATAGGGCCCCCTGAAAGAGGTAGAGAAACTTGGAAAGTACAACCATCTTGATTAAGGCTATTCTACTCATCAGTGATAATCTAAGCGTGTTCCAGAATTTGATGCTGCGTTTCAAGCCTTCTACTATCCTGCCCATGTTTGCCTCCTCGAAATTATGTGCTCCATGTAAGACTCGAACCCCCAGGTACCGGACCACCTTGGTCTCCCAAGGGAGATCCAGAGGCAGCAGATTAATTTCAGACCGACTTGCCAGGGCCCCTAGGCAAAACAGCTTAGATTTGGTGTGGCTGACATGTAGCCCTGAATGTTCCCTGTATTCAGTCAGGATTGCAAACATAATGGGGACAGAGCACCTAGGACTCATGAGATATATTAATGCATCATCTTTAGAGAGGGAGACAATGTAGGTGGTATCCCCAATCTGTATGCCCCATCCCTTTTGCATCATCCTGATATGGCAGGCAAATGGCTCCATGGCCACTGCGAGAAGCTGTGGCTACAAGGGGTACCCCTGGTGAAACCCCCGTTTTAGCTTGAATATTCACGATACCGTCCTACCCACTCCTACCCTGAAGGTCCACTGTACAGCAACTGCACCCATTTAATGAAGGTGTCCCCGATGCCCACCTTATGTTACCCCTCCCATAGGAATTCCCGCGATAATGAATTGAAAGCTTGTTCGATGTCCAACAGCATAAGCACATACTGACCCTCCCGCAAAATTGTGAATGTGTAACCAGGGACAGCCAACGCAAGTCATACTGAGTATTCCTATTCTGGGAAAACCCGCATTGGTCATCTGCAATCAGCTGCGTGAGATAGGTCAATAATCTCATGGTTAGTACCTTACTTAGAATTTTTAGATCAACATTTAACATGCATAGATGGCAGTAGGAGTACACCACTGAATCAACGCTTTCGGGCTTTGACAGCATATCTATTATCGCCTCCCTCATCGACTCAGGTAGTAGCCCATTCTCATAAGCCTCTTTATACACTTCCAACAGTTGTTCGCCCAAATTTCTCTGTCTAGTGGGACAGAATTCAGCTGGTAGGCCGTCCCCTCCCGGGGTCTTGGCTATCTTCAACGCTTTAATTGCCACTATAATATCGTCTTTAATTATGGGGTCTTCCAGAGTGTCACTTTCTTCTTGCCTTTGGCCTTTTTACAGCTCAGATTGGATAGCACTGTGCTAATCCTATGCTTAAAGACTTTGCTGTGGAAATGGTGAAAGACTTTGTCCCTTTCTATATCTCAGCGTGGATGGCACTGTGCTAATCTGACACTTAAAGACTTTGATAGAAAAGCAGACAATTGAGGTGAGCAAATTTAGAGTGTCGCTGGTGTTGAAAGTGCTCTGTACTGGAGCTGCTTTCCAACTAAACTTGAGAACTACCCAGAGTTCTCTGCTTCTTTTTTTGCATAATTTAAGCATCTCTATATGCCTGTATCTCGAAGATGGAAACTGGAGTTGAGGGGTTAATACACCTAGCAATGTAGAAACAAAACTGTGGTTGGGGGTTAATAACCCCAGCAATGAAGATGCAAAACTGGGGTTGGGGGGCTCATACCCCCAGCAATGTAGATGCAAACTGGGGTTGGAGGTTAATACCCCCAGCAATGTAGATGCAACGCTGGGGTTGGGGGGGTTAATACCCCCAGCAATGTAGATTCAAAACTGGGGTTGAGGGGTTAGTACCCCTAGCAATGTAGATGCACCACTGGTGTTGGGGGGCTAATACCCCCAGCAATGTAGATGCAAAACTGGGGTTGGACGGCTAATGCCCCCAAGCAATGTAGATGCAAAACTGGGGTTGGAGGCTAATACCCCCGGCAATATAGATGCAAAACTGGGGTTGGGAGGTTAATGCCCACAGCAATGTAGATGCAAACTGGGGTTGTGGGGCTCAAACCCCCAGCAATGTAGATGCAAAACTGGGGTTGGGGGTTTAATAACCCCAGCAATGTAGATTTACCACTGGTGTTGGGGGGCTAATAGCCCCAGCAATGTAGATGCAAAACTGGGGTTGGGGCTAATACCCTTACCAATGTGTACTTGAACAATGTAACTGATGCTCATGCAAAGTGCCTCAATACCTACAGGCGCAGTACATGCGGCAGGAATGTCTAAAAAACAAATAAAAAGGTCATTTACGCGAAATGCATTACCACACTGTTGCAGCAAAAGTAACTGGCAACTTTGAGGAATGGGCAGAGATGAATGGCTGTGCTCTTGGAACTGTTGAAAAACGAACAAAGCCTCATTAGCTAGTAAATGGTCTCATCATAACCTGTGAAATACTTGGGGGTTGATGCGCAAACATGACATACTAGCCACCTACAGCAGCTCAAGGACTGACTGTGTGTGTGGGAAAGCTGTCTCAGCCTGGGCTGACACACATGATGGGGGACCGAAGCATGTAGAGCCCTTTGGGCGTTGAGTTTGATCAGAAAGTGTTCTGCATAGGCTTGGATTGGCTCTGGCAGCAATTGGGCATTGGTCGAAGGGCTGGTGTACCAGGGTCACCTTGGTGCACTGTCTTACGTGCCTTGACAGAGGCAGTGTCATTTCCCCCACATGACCATCACTTTCAGGTTATGGCAGATGCAGGGAGGTTGAGTTGTATTTTAGGGTCTTGCAGGGAGGCAAGTCTCATTTGGACAGTATAACCTACACACCACCCCCTTGATCAGCAGCAGTATGCCTTTTTGAAACACCCCTTGCCTGGTAAAAGCACAGAGGCCACAATACAAGAGGTGATCATGAATTGTGTATCAATTACTTTCAGAGTGCCTGAGCAATCCGAACATGGGTCCATTGCATATTGTGTATGTTCAATGGGGGAATGTCATCATCAGGATGGTAAATTTAGCCCGCTAAATACTAGAAGAAACACACATTTGGCAGTGGAACAGGAATTGCCATAACCACACATATGTATGCACCACAAAGTGAAAGCATGAGTCCAACACAAAACACACTGAAACATCCACTAACCTGAAAACGAGACGGAACAGTAATCCGTCGGTCATGCAGTTACGAACCTCTCGTAAGACGGACTTACACGTCCGCTTACTATTGTGGGACTCGGAGTACTCGGGGAGAGCGACAGACCTGTCCTCCCCTTCCACTTCATGTGACATTTCCACATTCTCCTTTCAAGAATTTAACCCGTGTTAAGACCGCGTTGGAATTATCACCGGGCCAGCGATATATCGCACAGCCGTTCTTTTCTTTTCCTACAGTTCAAGAAACGTATTATAAAATTAATCTTAAAGATTTTCCTGGTGTCGACCTTCACATTTGTGCACAAGAAGTACTTTAAACTGTGGTTTTTACACTAAAACCAATACCCTAAATGTGTGCGCGGGACTTGGTTCTAACACACTGAAACATCGCAGGGCAACAAAACTACAATGTACTCACAATAGTATGACATTGTGATGCGTCTGTGTACAGTAAAACCCAGAGGATATTGGTCAAGACAACACAGTAGTCCACACACCCAGCCACACAGTATTGAATTCAATGGGCCCGATTCACAGAACTAACTTAAGACAAAATCCTAAACTTACTACCATTTTGGTATTCACAGAAGGCACTTACTCATTTTGGTATTCACAGAAGGCACTTACTCATTTTGGTATTCATAGAAGTTAGGAGTCCTAACTTTAGGACTCCTAAATGCCTTCTGTGAATACCGAAAGTCTTAAAATTAGGATTTTTCTCAGTTTAGTAGTAGTAAAGTTAGGACTCCTAACTTTACTACTCCTAAACTGAGAAAAATACTTATATCAGCAGACGTTAAATTTAACATGTCAAATGGACCACTCTCATCACCAGTTGCACCCTCAGTAATGTCTTGTACTGCACTCATATCACAAAGTGCAGCATCACAGCTCACTCTGTCATGCACACTTTACACATCATCACATCTCAAAACAAGACACTTACAATGCTCAATGAATATGTCCTCAGTCCTTCACATATCAACACACCCACCCTACTCTATTTAAGTTCTACAGATTGTCTTTTCTAAAACAGTTGCATACACAGATGCAAACACAACATACATCAACTATACAACACCTCAAATTTCACTGTTCCACACACTAAAGTACACAACTGGTATACCCTGTACATACGCTTATCAACTTTGTTAAATATGATAACTTTAACCTTGTATCACTGTGGCACTGTCACATCCACATATGACTTCCATGCTCCACACCCCCATTGACTTATGTACATTAACAACTATCCTCAAACATTGAAACTGCCCTGCTACAGTCATCTATCACAATGGTACCACAGACTACACCTCACATCTCCTGACATAATCAAAGTTTGTCTAGCTTGTTATACCCCTATCACATCTACCTATTCCTACCATACCTTGCACAGGATTTAACCAGTCTTACAAGTTTGTATACACTGAATCACACACCAGCATGTAAAACAACTCACATTGGGACAATGTGGATACTCTGTCTCCTACACGAGAACTGCCTATGAACTTAACTCATACCATACACTCTCTGTCAACCTACAAATATGTCCAGCATCCATTACGCAGGAGTATCCACTCCATTTAAAAGTTGTAAACACTACCCTCTCATCTCTACCCTTGTCTGAGCTAGCTTAGCACATGCAACATTAACATTGCAAAACACACCTGCACTAGGCCTCACATTCAAACCCCACATTCTTCCCTGTGTGGCAACTAAGAGCATGAATGTGACACTGGCTCCTGTAGCATCTGCACAGCAGACGGACCCACAACACTTCTGTGTACTCACTGTCCACTCGGTTTAACACATGTAGCACAGGGCAATCCAATAGACATAAGAACACTCCTAGGCCAGCTCTGTGTGATCTGGAACAGCATCAAGCATAGCTCAAAAGGATACCATTGTCAGTCATGCACAAATGCCAACCTACACACAAATCATATGCACAACTACGACAGATGTGTGGTTGCAAAAATGAAATTCAAGCTTGGATAGACAAAACACAACATCAACATGATGTATCCAAACAAAAGCAGGATGGCATGACTCACATATAAATAAGAAAGCACTGGAGCATTAAGAGCACAGACACCTTGCAGTACATAAATGTCTGCAGAAATTGGAGTTCTTGGAGGCAACAGGGTCGGATGGCTATGAGAATACTGCTCACCTTACAGTCACCATGGACTCAGGAAATGTACGCTGCCATGAAGGGTATTTGCCTATAGTTGCATGCCACCTGTGGCAAGGTTGTCATTGCCAATAGGCTACCAGATCTAAGGAAGACACAGACATGGGTCCACCGCTAACAAGTCACATACATGTATTGTATCATTACTTTTTGTACAGGGGTGTGTCCAAAGTCAATACCATGTAGTCAAAAACTATATGTACCAAGGTGTTTCGATGAGATAGGTGTCTTTCTGTACATCACAAATATATGCAGCATGTTCCTCCTAAACTGTTGCACTTTAAAACACTTGCACTATGTTGACATATGAAAGGATTACCTATGTGTAATTGTGATGTAACAAATTAAAGCTTTGTGACTTCATGTTACACTCAGAGCAATAACTGATGTGGACGATGACACCCAGCAAATGTAGACACCAAAATCTTGAATATATATTGTCAAAGGGCATACACTCCATGGACCATATGCAATTCATGCCTTACTAACATCATTTTATACTTACTCTACTAATTGTACATGATTCACAGTTAGCGCAAAATCAATTTGAGGGACACAGAGATCAGCAATTAAAAACTTGAAACACGCTTTATTCTGCAGGAAAAGGCAGAACTGTAAGTTAACAGAAGGCCAATGGCCAGTCCATAAATGTTCATATGCCCAATGGGCACACAAACTTGCCTATAGACTCTTGCCTGTACCAAAACTGCAAGGGGTCACATCCCCTGGAAGGGGCATCAAGGGGGCATGCCAGGTATCAAAGGGACAAAACTAGGGAGGACTGCATTGGGTTTTGGGAGGAATGGGATCAGCAGGGGAGTGTGGGTCCACTACAGTGGTTGGGTCAGATTGAGGGGTGTGTGGGTCCACTGCAGTGGTTGGGTCAGATTGTTGGGAGGGGGGTTTTGGTGTGGGAGGTACTGGGCTGTGCTGGGGAAGTACAGGTCGGTGGAGGTGTTTTGGACTTGGGAGAAAGGAAGGATTTGCGTGGGGGGTTTGGGATTTTCTTTTTTGAGGGAGGGGGCAACAGCTTTAGATGTCATGGGCGGGGGGATGGGTTGCCTCTTCTTCTTGGGAGGGGGTTTAGATGGGTCAGTAGGGAAGAGGCCACGATCACACAGAAGGAGTTTCTGGGCAGAGGGGGGAACAGGCGATGAAAGTGTAGGGGCTGTGAAGGCAGAGGGTTCCAAGGTCTGCGGAGTGTCTGTGGATGCATGTGTGTCATCTGGTGGTATGTCCCTGGTGGTGAGTGTGCTGTCTGTCTCCTGAGTGTGCGTGTGTGTGGGTGTCAACTTGTGTCTGTATGTTTGTGCGCTGCGTGTGGCCTTTGAGATGTGTGCATGTGTATGTTTGCATGTGCTTGGGTCAGGGAGTGTAGTTGGGACTGTTGATGAGGAAGAGGCAGGAGGGGGAGGGACTGCTGGATTTGGGTCGTTGCTGCTGTCAGTGTGGAGGTCAGAGACTGATTGGATCTCTGTTGGGCGGACATGTCCGAGTGAATGCCATCCAGGAATTATACCATTTGTGCCAAATGAGTGATATACACCTGGAGGAAATTCAGCACTGCTGTCTGCCCCACAAAGATCTGCCTCAGGATTTCTATGGCCTCCACATTCAGGGCAGCAGGGTAGACAGGGGCAGGGGCTGAGTGCCTGGCGTGAATGAGACTGGTCCCCTGCCATGGGACCCACCACGGACACTGGGCCTGTGAGCAGCTGGGAGGGTGGAGATGGTAATGGTGGTGGACTCCGTGTAGAGAAATCATCCCCTGTCTCCTCCACCACCAGGGAGTCATCACTGGAGCTTGACTGGTCCTCAGATTCTACAGATATTGTTGCAGACCAGCCCTCAGTGTGGCTCCCTTCACTCTTCACGCCAATGGATCCCTCCACGTCCGACTCCGCACTGGTGAACTGCTCCCGCTACATCTGTGGCACTGCCTCCTATGCTGGCCAGGGAGTTCAGAGCTCACAATGGGAATAGGATTTACACAAGTGAATTGAGACATGGTATCCATTCTGCAATCCCTAGTCATCAAATTGGTAACCATTGGCTCTAATGTCACAGGTCAAATGACTTGCTTGTCAAACTTTAAGCTGGCGTGGTCATTGCATGAGTCATGTCACACAGATAACAGTGATTGTGCTCATTTGTCCTGTAACTCATCTTCTCTACTGTCGGGTTACACTCTGACTTTAATTGAGGATTCACCAAGGTAGTAGGCATAGCTAGGGTGAGAGGCACATGACCCACTGTCTTTTGCCATCTATGCGCAGTGTCATGAAGATGAATGAGAATGTTGTGCACATTGTAAACAGGTCACCATTTTCAGATGTGAACAATGGTCAACTCACTTCCAAGTCCAATGACTGAATCTACACAATGCTTTTGGTGAAACATCATGCCACTGGTCCGTCTGGGTGCACTGTTTGTACAGACTTACAGTACTGAACCTCCATTCTTCATGAGTCCATTCAACATGGTGTACCAATCCTGTCTAGACTGCAGAAGTCCCCATGTGTATGGCCCAAGTCAGAATGTCCCTCACTTCCATTAGACATATTGCACACTTCCTGCAGCATAGATTGCTCTTCTTTCCCATCTCATTTTGTTGGCTTACTTCAAAATGATGCATATTTTACACCTCTCAGTCTGACAGTGATGCATCATACACATGGTTTAAAAAGCCCCAATTATGTATAGTCAACAGCATTTACATACATGGCAACTGTTGTGACTGTGTATCTAACATCATACCTCACATTTTCAGCCATGTTTCAACCAGTGACCACCTGTGTTTGTCAATGAATGGCATGTGGTGTCACTGTTACAGAGGCAGACACATGGACTCACTCTTTTGAATGGAGAGAGTGGAATCTTCCACACAATCATGTGACAGGCCAGTGCGACAGATGACCAGAGTTAACACACCTGTAATTGGCCCCTTTTTACATTTTATAGAAATGGGCACCACAGCTGGGACCTACCGTTGGCACAATGAGCAAGCAAAATTAATCAAGGCCTCAACATTGATGTCACCTACTGCAGGGATGTATAGCATAGCCGCCTCTTCACACTTGTGTGCTCCAATGACATCATTCTTCATAGATTTGTGGAAACCACACTGAGAACAGATCATACATTAGTCAATGTGCTGGCAAATGTTGGGCAATTGCATTACTCCAGAAGGTTACCTCTATGCACGTGTTGTAATTTGTGGTGATCACATGAGCATGGCACTACTGTCACTTCCCTGAACATAACTGAGTCACATTTCCCAGATGAAAGGGGCATAACTGGGCATCGAATTATCGAAGTGCATATGCATTTTACAAAGCTGACCAGTGGGTTTGGCTGACCTACAACCTGTAAAAGGGTCAGCAGGCTGAGGTACTGTGACATGCATGTTTAACAAAGCTGTTCAAGAAGTCACATACTCACCCCCTCCTTGCTGCTGTTTGGCTTTCACTTCCCCATCCACGTCAGGGAAGACCACCGCTAGGATGTGGAGCATGTGGGGGGGGGTCAGGGTTCAACGCCCGTCCCAATTGCCTGGAAGTAACAGGCCTAGCTGGACTTCAGAGATCTTCTTGGTCCAGCCACGAAGGTCCTGCCACATCTTGTGGCAATGATGGACATGCAGAGTTTCCAACCCCACGGAGCACACCTTCCCGGCGATGGTCCTCTACATCATGGCCTTTTCATGGGTGTTGACCTGTAAGGATGACATGGTGACAGAACATCAGTTCACATGCAAAATGTTTCTGAGTCAGACACATGTACACATTGCTCATGGTCAGTTTGGCAACAATATGTAAGGGGTAGGCATATGGCATCCTGTGCAGTTGTACTGGATTCAATGATGAACCCATCCCATGAGAACAGTGATAGGATGTTGACCCCAGTACACACACTCCTACAGCAGTGCCTCTGGCCAGAACAGTTATCTACATACTTTTAAACTTACATAAAACCTCTCACATGCTTGCCAATTATGTTCCTATGGGTAATATAGTATGGTGATTGCACATGTCCAATGAAAATGCAGTGTGATCATCACTCACCTGCTCCTCTGGTTTGCCATACAGCTGGTTGTACTGTGGCAGGAGGGGGTCCAACAGGGCCTGGTTCTCCTCCTTGTTGAAAGCTGGGGCCCTGTCCACTGTACGTGCCATAGTAGCTCCCAGAGGATGTGGACACAGCAGCAGAGAGATGGGGAGGCGCAGGATTTTTTTCAGAGTTTTATATTGCGCGAACTTGACACGAATCCAATCAGGTATCAGAGCGCTTTACATAGCACCAGTTACGTTACATGAGGACACACATTCATTTTTTTGGTAGGCATGGGGAGATTAAGTGATTTGCCCAGAACCAAAGGATGTTTAGCGCCATTACCGAGACTCAAACCCAGTTCCCCCAGGTCCAAGGTCGAGCACCCTAGCCGTTAGGCCAACTCCTCTCCCGAATGATCGAGGTAGTGCAGGCAAGTGAGGTCTCTAGGGAACAGACAGACTTCTATCTAAGCAGCAGAGGAGTTCTTAAATCCATGCAGCCAAAGTGATAGATTTGGATTGGTCGCATTTTCTAAATCGGTCCAACGCATAACATTGACTGCAGATGGCACGCCTACCGCAACGTTCAAAAACTCATCATCTGATCGCGATTGATTATGATACATTGGTGATGGGAGGTTACCGATTGTTTTCCACTCGATGAGGACACTATCCAAAACAAACGTCGGTCACCATAACTACCAACATCCAATGGGTCTGACTGAATCGGTTTGGAAGCGACTACCCCGTCCTTTGACTACTCACCCACGTTGGTCACCATTGCAACCAACAGCCAATACCTGTGACCGAAGCAGTTCAGATGCGTCTACTGCGGTAAATAGACATAATATCGAAAAAAAAATATCGAGTGGACAGAATATCGAGTTTTAAATATAGAATGGACAGAATATCGAATTGCCAAAATATAGTGGTGAAGAATATCGGAAAACAGGTAAGAAATATCGATTGCAATAATATAGAAGTAAGTAATATCGACAGTCATAATATAGTTGTTAAAAATATCGAATATTTAATAGTGTTTTAAGTGTTAGTGTATGTGTTAAAAGAATGTATTAATATTGTAATGTATGTTAGTATATTTTTAAAGTCATGAATTTTATGTTATTTTTTTTTTGTGTAATTTAATTCCGTAGCGGGTTGTGGGTTTATAGGGGAGTAGGGTGGGAAGTAATTTAATTATAGTACATTAAATAATAATTTATAGGAATTATTAATTATTTGTAATTTTATTTTGCGTTTTACTTCTGTAGCGGGTTGTGGGTTTATAGGGGAATAGGGTGGGAAGTAATTTAATTGTTATTAGTTAATTATTAATTGGTATTGAAAATTAATTGGTTGTTGATTAATTATTAATTGGTAAATAATTTGTATTAATTGGTAATTTATTTGTATTAATTGTTTAATTGATAATTATGTTAATTGTATTCATTTAATATTTGTAGCGGGTAGTGTGTCTATAGGGGAATATGGTGGGAAGTAATATAATGGTAAATAATTAATTATTTAATTGATGTGTGTATATTGTTAATTAATATATCTTTAATTTAATTTAGCGTTTTACTTCTGTAGCGGGTTGTGGGTTTATAGGGGAATAGGGTGGGAAGTAATTTAATTGTTATTAGTTAATTATTAATTGGTATTGAAAATTAATTGGTTGTTGATTAATTATTAATTGGTAAATAATTTGTATTAATTGGTAATTAATTTGTATTAATTGTTTAATTGATAATTATGTTAATTGTATTCATTTAATATTTGTAGCGGGTAGTGTGTTTATAGGGGAATATGGTGGGAAGTAATATAATTGTAAAAAATTAATTATTTAAATAATTTGTGTATATCGTTAATCAATATATTATTAGTTAATGATTAATTGGTATTATTAGCATTTATTAATGTGTGTTATTGAAAAACAATTGGTTGTACTTAATTATTAATAGGTAATTAATTAAACAAAAATATATTGGTATTTATAAATAATCAATTATCAAATCTTGTGTGATTGGTAATTAATTGTAATACTTGTTTTGGTATTAATAATTAATTAATTTTTAACAAAATATTAATTTATTATTTTCCCTACTTTTGCACTTACTTGAGTGGGAATAGTAATTTTTACCCCTACGCTATCCAATGCATTCCCTATTATTGCACTCTCTGGAGTGGGAATAGTAATTTTTACCCTACCGCTATCCAACGCTTTCCCTACTGTTGCACTCTCTGGAGTGGGAATAGTAATTTTTACCCTACCTCTATCCAACGCTTTCCCTACTGTTGCACTCTCTGGAGTGGGAATAGTAATTTTTATCCCTACGCTATCCAATGCTTTCCCTACTGTTGCACTCTTTGGAGTGGGAATAGTAATTTTTACCCCTACGCTATCCAAGGCTTTCCCTACTGTTGCACTCACTGGAGTGGGAATAGTAAATTTTACCCTCCCGCTATCCAACGCTTTCCCTACTGTTGAACTCTCTGGAGTGGGAATAGTAATTTTTATCCCTACGCTATCCAACGCTTTCCCTACTGTTGCACTCTTTGGAGTGGGAATAGTAATTTTTACCCCTACGCCATTAGATGTTTTCTCTACTGTTGTAATCACTGGAGTGGGAATAGTAAATTTTGAACTCCCGCTATCCAACACTTTCCCTACTGTTGCACTCTCTGGAGTGGGAATAGTAATTTTTATCCCTACGCTATCCAACGCTTTCCCTACTGTTGCACTCCCTGGAGTGGGAATAGTAATTTTTACCCCTACGGTATCCAACGCTTTCCCTACTGTTGCACTCACTGGAGTGGGAATAGTAAATTTTACTCTCCCGCTATCCAACACTTTCCCTACTGTTGCACTCTCTGGAGTGGGAATAGTAATTTTTACCCCTACGCTATCCAATACTTTCCCTATTATTGCACTCTCTGGAGTGGGAATAGTAATTTTTTCCCTCCCGCTATCCAACGCTTTCCGTACTGTTGCATTCTCTGGAGTGGGAATAGTAATTTTTACCCTCACGCTATCCAACGCTTTCCCTACTGTTGCATTCTCTGGAGTGGGAATAGTAAATTTTTACCCTACCGCTATCCAACGCTTTCCCTACTGTTGCACTCACTGGAGTGGGAATAGTAAATTTGACACTCCCCCTATCCAACGCTTTCCCTACTGTTGCACTCTCTGGAGTGGGAATAGTAATTTTTATCCCTACGCTATCCAATGCTTTCCCTACTGTTGCACTCTCTGGCATGGGAATAGTAATTTGTACCCCTACGCTATCCAACGCTTTCCCTACTGTTGCACTCACTGGAGTGGGAATAGTAAATTTTACCCTCCCGCTATCCAACGCTTTCCCTACTGTTGCACTCTCTGGAGTGGGAATAGTAATTTTTACCCTCCCGCTATCCAACGCTTTCCCTACTATTGCACTTACTGGAGTGGTAATAGTAAATTTTACCCGCCCGCTATCCTACGCAGAAAATATTGAATATTTTTAATAAATATTACGTTAATATATATGTATTAATTATTTTTTTTAATTACAATAATTATTTATTAATTTTAATGTTATTTAAGTATTTTTAAGTATGTGTCAGTTAATTATATGTATTATTTCATTAATTTTACATTACTTTTAAAACATTTAAAAAATTCGATATTTTGACTAACTAAATTATTTACAACAATATTTTGGATTCTATATTTTTGTACTTTCCTGTTTGTAGATAGGGAGTCGATATTTTGGTATTCTATATTTTGGCATCGATATTTTTGGAAGTCTATATTTTTGTAGTCGATATTATGTCAGTGATCCGTCTACTGCATCCTTTGAATCCTCACCCGCATTGGTCACCATTACAACTTGCAGCCTATGATTCAATAATAATAATAATAATCGGTTAGGATGCGGCTAACGCGCCCTTTCAATAATCGGTCGGCAGGGCAGACACTCCTGTAATTGATGTATTTTTGTGCATTACATGTGTGAAGACAGTTTTATCATGATGAAATTGCCCTTTAAATAAATAGCTCACACTCTCATGAGGAGCTAACCTTGAGGGACACATGACACACTGTTTTTGAGGCAAATACCAGCATTAAGACAAAACTACTCCCTTTACCCTCCTAGGCTTGGTCAGAGTGCCAATGAGTTTTGGGGGATACATATGTGTTTTCTTTACCTATTCATTGCTTTTAGGGGCTGTGTGACCCAGTGTGCAATCTGTGAGATTTCTGTCTGTAAATGTTGGGTGTTGAAGTCATGGAGAAAGCATTTACCTTTGAATGAGTAGACCATGACATTAAGCAGCCACATAAGCTTGTTTTTGTTATGTGAATTACTAGTGTATCTTTGTGTCCCAGACTTAAGTTGATGATGGCGTAATGTATGCAACACCTACATTGTTCATGTTCTGTGTATGTGTTAATATGTGTTTGGCAGACATGACAACATAGTAGTGTCTGCCCTGTGACAGTAGTGGACATTGTGAGATGCTGTGTGTATCATGTGTCCCACATATCTGGCATTATATGATCCGATTGTGGGTACCTTTCAACCATGTAACAAACCTATATCTTGGCTTATTTGGTGGGAAGTTGTTGAGTATGTGATGCTTGATCACATGAACTGTGACAGACACTAGAGACTTTTTACAGTACAGCACTCTAATTGCTGTGTCACCATACTTTGGTAACAAGTCATGGGAAGGGTACTAATGCTGTTATGTGTCAGCCTTTTTCATAGAAATGTTTATTTCCAATGTTCTGTACCTTTATTTGTGTTCAGATTTCATGTTCCATTTGTCTCAATGCATGTTGCTTTGTACATTGTAAACTGACAACAACTCTGTTTACACTCTACACATAGGTATCGCAGACGACCTCCAGTCTACAGACCCTTTCCCGACCTCCAGACCATGGAAGAAAGGGAAACCCTAAGAAAATACTGTTTCACCTTGCCAATTATTGAGGAGTTGTCTGAGCCGTTAGCACTGCATTTGTAGCCTGGTCGCACATATTCTACAGCACTGATCCCCAAGGTGAAGGTGATGGCAGCCCTACATTTCTTTGCTATGTATACATTCCAATACACAGTGGCAACATCTGTTGGAATGTCCCAAACCATGTGCAGCCATGGACTTCCGCATTTGTTGGAGGCATTGCTACATTACCTGGACCTGTACATAAAGTTCCCGACACCTGGAGAGTTGTAAGACATCAAGGGGGAATTTTATGCCTTGTGATGATACAACATGTCATTGGCTCTATTGATGTCATCCACGTTGCTTTGATCCCACCTCAAGCAAATGAAAAGACATATGAAAACCGCAAACATTACCACTCGATGAATGTTCAGGTGGTATGTCTGGCTGACATTTTGATCTCCCACGTTTGAGCACGTTTCCCTGGCTCTGCACAAGATGCCTACATCCTGAGGAACAGCGTCATCTCCCATTTGATGACTCAGCTGCAACCTGACTGTGCCTGGCTTGATGAGAGGTGATGTATGTTTATGTTGTGTTGTGTGTTGATTGTATGTCAGATAGTGCTCTGTTTGTCAGACAACTAAATTCTTTTCTGTGTTCAATGTAGGAGACTCTGGGTACCTCAATCAGCCTTGGTTGCTGACACCACTCCATAACCCTGTCACCCCTGCAGAAGTTCGGTTAAATGAGGCCCATATTAGGACCAGGTGAGTGATGGAGCTGACTTTTGGCCTACTGGAGACCCGATTCCGTTGCCTGGATCGCACAGGAGGAACCCTTCAATATGCCCCATTGAAGGTGTGCAAGATAATTACAGCTTGCTGCATGCTCCACATCCTGGCTAAAAGGAAGGTAATACCTCTCATACTGGATGATGGGGACCATCAGCCGCCAGTGAGGGAGGCTCCAGGTCCGGGACATGTTGCCAGTGGTGATGAGGAGGAGTGCTTGGATTTGCGACAACAGCTCGTTCACAACTTTTTCACATGAGTGTAAGTATGCAAGGAGAGGAGTTGAGAAGGTCCAATTGTTTGTTTGTGTGTTGCTGGTATACAATGTGCATGTATTTGTGTGAGTGTATGATAATTAACATGATCTTTTCCAATGAAATAGTACAATAAAGTTTGAAGCTTAACAAGTAAAGTGCTCACATGAATCCTAGCTAATGTTCCCACAGACAATGTTGTGCTTTTGAATAAATTATTTGCAAAATTGGGCCAACCGATTCATGAGTTTCTGACTCTGTTCTATGTTTCTCCTTACCAGGGTAATTTGCCTTGTCGTCTGCAGACTTGTGACCTCACCAGACCCATGATGCAGTAACATATTCCAACATTGAACTGTTGTGGAATTCCCTGGAACACACTTACTTCTGTCCTGATGTTCACCTTTTGTTCTTTTGTGCTGTTTGACACAGTGTGATGTGATCAGATTTTGTGTCAAGGCACCAGGTTGTATCTGTAGAATAAACCTATGCTCCACCTTGAGGTTTTGCTTGTCTGTTTTCACACATTCAAATATTATTTAGAAACAAAACATGTACCATGATTATCTGGTTTGCTGACAATGATTGTTGATTGTGCCTGCAAAAAGTGATATGTTTGTAGACAGTCAACTTAAATGGCATCAGTACCATGTACTTTGGGTTATGTGATAACCTGGTTGTGCCTATCTATCATGCTGTGATAAGTTACATTTACTCACAAGGCAGTAGTTAAGATTTCTCATCCAATGTTGTTGACACTTTCTTCTTTGTGATTTTGTGCATCATTTCAATCTGTACATTTGGGATTCAAAGTCACGACATGAGCAAGTATTTTGTGCAAAGTGATTTATTTTAGTGCATGACGTAATGAGTGCAATCCACACAATGGGGGAGTTCTCAATAAAACATATGAAACAAAGTGCAGAGAGGAGTTGGTAGTGTTTGTAGATGAAGTCTCCAAGAGTAAATCCACAGTTATTTGAGTCCAAAGTCCAACTAAGACCCTCCAGTCAATTTTGAAAGTTCAATGACAGTCAACAAAGAGAATGCTTGGCACATACTTGGGTGATGCATAGCCATAAGTCTCGCATGGATTCTTCTTTGGCCGACCCTTTTTACGTTTTTCAGGGGGACCCTCAGGTGCAGGCAGTGGCGGTGCTGTGGACTTCCTGCCAGAGTCAACGTCCCTCCCTGTGTCTTGTGTAGATGTTGATGCACTGGATGTTGTGGGCACACAGGGAGGTGTGGCCATGTTGTTAGCAATCTGGCGGAGGCAGGAGACAATGTCCCTGTGCACTGCAGTCATGTCATCTATTTTGTTCATGAAATAGTCCAGTTTTTCATTTTGCTCTGCCTGCTGCTGTTGAATGGTCCTGAGGAGCCCAACGACCTGGCCTAAATCTCCTTGGCAACCCTCATAGGCATGGAGGATTCTGGAGAGGTTTGTTTGCTCCTCCTCAGCAGCACCAGCTACATGACGGCCCAGGTCCCCATGGCCCCTCCCACTACCCATCCCTACCCAAGCAGGACCAGTTGTTGTTGGCAACACTGAGCCTCTTTCCTCATTGACAGGGATGTTGTTATCCGCCAACTGCAGAGTACCCTGTGTTGCTGTGCCGTTGGTTGTGTCCTGGGTTGCTGTGTCTGTGAGGGTAGGGGTCAGCTGGGTGTTGTCAGCTGAGGCGGGAGTAGTCGCAGAGGATCCTGCTGCAGCTGCTGCTGGTGCTGTATGGCTACCCAAACCAGATGGGCCAGGTCATTCCTCGTCTTCCGAAGATGGGTAAAAGACCTCTACGCCGGAGAGTTCCGGGTCAACCAGAGTCTGGGACTGGCTGTACTGGTTGCTACCAGTGGTGTTCCCAGCTCGCCCTGTGGATACATAAATAACACAATAATTGATGCGAATTTCTACTGCCCCTCAAATCATACCCATTACATAGGCTACTTGACCTAATGATGAGTTTATGTAGGTAGATTGGCCTCCTTCATCCATGATGCCGGCCTATATTTTTGTAGTAAAATATATTTCGGGCAAGTTGTGGATTGATGGACATGTCCAGCTATGTGCAGAAATGAACCTGTTGTGTTTATTTGACATTGCTTTCCCAAAGTCATTGACTGGTTTGTAACATCCTGTGAATGGCACAGGTGGGTTGGTGTTCACTTCTTTACTTTCATGGTGACATACATACTTTTCTCTCCCAATGTAGGTATTTTGAGTCCTGTGTACTGGGCGTAGTGCATGTCTTTAGCAGTCACATTGGTGTGGCTGCCTAAACACTCACAGTCGGTTAATCTTCCCAGATATTTTTTGGAATGGTGTAATTGAGGTGATTCTTGTTCTCATCTCATTCTACACATGTGAATGCCTGTGACTAGCAAAATGTGTGAGTGCTCTTTGTGCCCAAACAGAACATGCAATTTGTACATTGACTCCATAGTCAGATGAGTTATCAAGCTTGGCTTTCTGCCATTTTGTGGCAAAGAACTTAAATGATCTGCGGTTTGTGTGCTTGTGGTCTAATTGTGAATACTTACCCTCCTCCTCCCACCCAACCCCTACAGGCCACCAGGAAGAGTGTTGTCCAGACAATGTTGGTAAGTGTACTTGCAAGATCTTTGTCACTGGTGACTGGTATTTGTAGCCAGGAGGCAGATGTGGTAGCTCTGAGTGGTTCAGACATCAGTCCCCAGTGTCAGCCATCTTTCTAGTAATCATTCCCTCACTTTCATGTAGCCATAGGCCCATATGATCTCTTTAGTTTGTGTGGAAGGAGGAGTGTTTACACTGACTCCATCTCCCATCAGGCGCTGTCCTACACACATTTTCCCACCTAGCGAAACAGCCCAACAGGACTTAGGCTTACCTCACAGGGTATCCGAATGTACCTACAGGATGCCTGACACATGGCACTGGTGTCTGACTTTACAACAACTCCACTCATGGTCTTGTGCTCCACACACCAGTCCCCACTCTCAGGCATTTTGTTGTTACATTTGCACTCACTGTCAGGTAAGCATGCTTCATAGTGGGCATGTTGGGCTGGGTGGGAGGAGGAGTGTTTTGAATGGTCAGACCTCCCATCAGGCCCCATACTACATACACTCTTTCCACCGTGCACAACAGCACCCCTGAAACAATGGTTTCCGGGGAGTGAGTGGATATGTAGTGACATAGCTGGCTGGCACAAGGCCCTGTTGGTAGTTGAGGAAAAGTCAGAGACCAGTGTCCAGTTTCATGCATCCAGCTAGTACATTTTGAAACACTGTGGGTAAGCTTTATTCCTGTTGTTCTGTTTGTGGTGGGTGGGAGGGTGTATGGCGGACAGTGCCTGATGTGAGTTGGAGCATTATAAATACTCATCCTCCCACCCAGCCCAGCTAACTGACAGTGAGGGGAAGTGTACTAGCAAGGAAGCTGACACTGGTGCATGGTGTTAAACTTGAATCCAAATCCCAACAAGGCCTTGTGCCCCAAACACCATGCTACAGTGGCAGCCATCTAGTGCACTTCCATTCACTGTCAGGTAGCCATAGGCCCAGATGAAGTGGTTGTGCTGGGTGGGTGGAGGAGTAGTTGCTATTATTCCAACTCCCATCAGGATCTGTCCTACACACACTCATGGCAGTATTGTTTTCTGACAGTGTTGGAATTGTATTATCGGGATGTGTGATACCTCTGCCTGGTGTCTGAGCTGTCCACAAATCACATAAGTGCCTTGTTATCCACACACCAGTCCACAGTGCCAGTCATCTTTCTAGTACATTTCCACTTACTGTCAGATAAGCATAGTTCCAGATAGTCTTGTGCTGTTTGGAATGAGTAGAGTTTGCACTGATTCCATGTCACATTGACTCTGTCCTCCACACACCTTCCCAGCCAGCCCAAACAGCACACCTGGAACCATGCCTACCTCACAGTGAGTGGCAATGTACTATCAAGATGTCTGAAACTGGTGTGTGTTGTCAGAGTTGACCACAAATCCCATCATGGCTTTAAGAAAAAGAAGGAAGGTGCACTTCATCGGTAGTTGTAGGAAACAGACACTTGTAGTTCAGAAGTCTTTTTTTTCGTTTTCTTTTTATTCGAAGATGATTGACACAGAAACGGCACACAGCCAACGCGTTTCGTTCCCTTGTGCCTTGGGAACTTCGTCAGGGCAATATAATTTCAAAAGATATTTGTGGGGAGAACCCCTCAAGCCATGTGATGTAGATCCTTATATTCCAAAGGGTTCTTAGGTACAACCAAAACCCGCAATTGAGACCTTAGTAGGTGTAAAAGAAACATCCAATGTAAGGACACTTCAATTATTAGGTAGTCCTGAGTATGTGGGAATTATCCCAAGAATTATCCGTATATAGACAAGTGTCACTGTCACTGCTTTCCGTGTTGAATGTCGGCACCTAAGAACCCTTTGGAATATAAGGATCTACATCACATGGCTTGAGGGGTTCTCCCCACAAATATCTTTTGAAATTATATTGCCCTGACGAAGTTCCCAAGGCACAAGGGAACGAAACGCGTTGGCTGTGTGCCGTTTCTGTGTCAATCATCTTCGAATAAAAAGAAAACGAAAAAAAAGACTTCTGAACTACAAGTGTCTGTTTCCTACAACTACCGATGAAGTGCACCTTCCCTCTTTTTCTTATGAACTCTCGTGTTTAAATAGCATCTTTCAACAGCAGATGCTGGAAGACGTTGCACTCACTCTAAATTTGCATAAATAATTGAACTTAAGTGCTTGACCTTGGTCTGCTGTTGGTTGCTTTGTCATCCCATCATGGCTTTGTGCTGCAGACACTAGTCCCCAGTATCAGCCATCTTCATAGCATATTTCCTCTCAATGTCAGGAAAGCAGAGTCCCAGGTAAGCTATTTGGGATGGGAAGGAAGGTGTGTGTCTGACAGAGTCTGATGGGAGTTGTAGTGACAGCAAACACTGCTTCTCCCAACCAGCACAGGCAGCTCATCTGGGCCAATGGCTACCTGACAGTGAATGGAAGTGTACTCGCAAGATGGCTGGCACAGTTGCATGGTGTTTGATGCACAGGGCATTGATGGGAGTTGGCTTCAACTTCAACACCAGTCACCAGTGTCAGCCACCTCACCAGTACACTTCTCATCACTGTGAGGTAACCATAGACCCAGAGGAGTTAGCAGGGATGAGTGGGAGGATGAGTATTTGCAGTGGCCACAACTCCCATCAGGCCTTGTCCCCCACACACCTTCCTACCCAGCACCAAAAGCCTACCTGTAACTGTACTTGCAAGATTGCTGACACTGATGACTGGTGCCTATTTGTCCACAACTCCCTGCAGGATGTAGTTGTACCGACACCAGTCCACAGTGTCAGCCATTTTGTAAGTACATGTTCACTCTCTATCAGGTAAGCATGGTTCCTGGGGGTCTGTTTGTCCTGGGTGGGGGGAGGAGTGTTTGCACTGACTCCAACCCCCATCATGCCCTGTATTCCACACACCTTGCCAGGCAGCCCAAACAGCACACCTGGAACTATGCAGCCCATAAGAGTTAATGGAAATGTACTGGCAAGATGGCTGACACATTTTCCTTCTGTTTGTGCCACAGGGCCATGATGGTATTTGCCTTCTAGTTGAACACCATGCAGCAGTGTCAGCCATCTTGTCATTACATTTCCAGTCACAGTCATGGACATCATAGTCCCAGTTGTGCTGGGAAGGTATGTGCGTGACAGAGCCTGATGGGAGATGTAGTCAGTGCAGACACTACTCCTCCCAGACAGGCCAACTAGATCACTAGGCAGAGTGATGTCCTGACAATGAGGGAAGTGTATATTCAAGATGCCTGACAGTGGTGCCTGTTGTTTGAGTTGACTGCAAGTCCCATCAAGACCTTCTGCTCCAGACACCATGCAGTAGTATCACTCATCTTGCTAGTACATTTCCACTCACTGTGAGGTAAGCATAGTTCTATGTGGGCTTGTTGAGCTGTGTGGGAGGAGGAGTGTTTGCTGTCACTACAACTCCCATCAGGCCTGTGCCCACACCCACCTTCCTAGCCATCCCAAACAGCCTACCTGTGACTTAGCTTTCCTGAGAGTGAATGCAAATGTGCTGGCAAGATGGCTGATACTAGTGACTGGTGTTTGGAGCACAAAGCCTTGCTGTGAGTTTCTAAGGAGTATGTACATGGTAAGAGTATTATGCATTTTCATTTTCATTGCAGGTATGTTGTTTATCAATATGACATACACATCACAAGCTCATTGACTCTAGTTTTTTCATCTGCTAACAATCATTTCTTTCACTTTACAGTGATGTACATGGAGGTGTAATTGGTAACATTGTTTAAATTTGGAGTAGGTACTTACCAGACTCTGGTGCTTCTGGTAGTCCATAGACGCTCTCCAGCGGAAGGATGGCACGCATCTTCTATTCCCAGGAAGTCATGTGCACGAGGGCCACTGCCAGGCTACTGGCTCTGGGCGTGCTCCCTGGCCAGCAGTTTCTTGACCCTCCTTCTCACATCATAGTACCTGTTCCTGATATCATCCATTGTGTGCAGGACAGGTGCTTCAGCATTCACCTTCTTGACTATCCTGTCCCACATCCTGTTTCTCTGGGACAGGGGGTCTGTTGAACTTGGTTCCCAAATAACTGTGGCTCTACTCTGACTACCTCATCTACAAGCACTTCCAGCTCCTTCTCTGTGAACCTTGGCTGCTTCCTTGGAGCCATGGTGGGGGTGAGTGTGAAGGTGAAGGTGAAGGTGAGGGTGGTTTTGAAGGTGAGGGTGAGTGTGAGTGTGAATAAGAAAAAGAGTGTGTGTTTGTGAGAATTGTTATGACCAAAACAATTTCTGTGCAAGTTGTTGGGTGGGTGAAGTATGAGGCAGAGAGCAGGGGATGTGTGGCAAATCATGTGACCTTTCAGCAGTTCTGTTGTGGCAAAGGATCATGGTCATGTGTTTGTCCCTTCATATAGGTGGATTGATGGGTGTGGCTAATGATTTTAATTTTTTTCTTTGAATTTAGCATTGACAATACTTGTTTAGTCTGTTTTTGCAATTTCAACTTGCCATTTGTAACACAAACAGACATGGTTCAGAAACCACTTCAGATGCATCGTCATCTGTGTCGCCTAGCCACGGGACTGGAGGAGAACATCGAGAATGCCATTATTGACGGGCCCTTTACACCTCCCATGCAGGGTGCTGGCGGCCCCTTTAACGTAGACTGGATCACTGCAGAAGGAGGAACGGCTCCGACGACGTCACCAGGATCGGACGAATCAGAAGCCAGTGAGCCCCGTAAAGCGGAAGTCCGGAGACAGAACAGCGCAAAAGCCCTTGGAGGAGGAGACGGAGTGAGCAGAGCGACGGGAACGGAGAATCAGGAGGAGAACGGAGGACGAGAACCAGAGAGCGGAGCGGCAGGAGCCGGGAAACCTGCGGAGCCAGGAGGCCAACTTCACGGAATCTCACCCCGCCACGCGCCTGGTGGTGCGTGGCTGGGAAAGGTACGGGGCCGGATCCTGGGGTTACTATCCACAAGGGGAGGGAGAAAGTCCGGGAGGTGTTTTTTTGTGAGGAGGTCATGGGGTGTCTTGAGGGTTTTTTTTCTTGTGTTCTCGGTACACGAAGCACTCACAGAGTTCCTCTTTTGTCACGTGTGTTGTTGGTGACGGACCCCCGGTGATTCCTCAATACCCTTCCCCCTCAAACCTCGGAAGAGTAGGAACAGTAGACTAATCCTTGCTCTTATCTTCCTTTTCGTATCCCGCGGAAGCATAACCCCCCCGACCAGGGCCCCGCCGTCGGTGAAGACAACCGCTACCCAGGCAGGACCCCCTGACCAGGACCCCTCCGTCAGTGAAGACAACCTCGAACCTTCCACCTCCTGAAGAGAGAAGAAACACAGAGAGACCTAGGAGCTGTATCAAACGTTAATAAAACCTCAACCCTATCCAGTTGTCTAGTGGTATCCTTGTCATACTCAGGGGGAGTACAGCGCCTAGGCGACAATCTGTTAGCGGGTTAAACCAGTCTGATTCCTAACTGGAATACTATTCTTCAGCGTTTGCGGACGACTTGGTTGCATTGAGCTTGTTTCTGACGATTCGGTCGGATGGATTGCATTCCGAACGACTCGGTGGGATTTAACATGCATTGCATCGTGATCCGTCATTCGGGCAGCTTGCGGTTGAGTTGTTCAGAAACAATATAGCACGGTACATGCTGATGACAAAATGTTATATGATTGGCCAATGACTGCTCTTACAAAAGTAAAAGGCAGTGCAGTACAGAGGGACATTAGCTAAAAATAGACTCAAGTTGAGCCTCCATTGATAAATCAGCAGATATAGTCTGTAAGATTCATAAATAGATTGGACAAAGTAAGGTGCAAATAGACGAAGAAAGGAAGATGACAAGTGCCTTTCGAGCAGTGGTGGAGAGACAGAGAAAGCGGGTCTGATAATTATACCCGAGATCATTTACATTGTGAGGATGGAATCTGCATAAAGATAAATTACCTAAGGGTTATGGATGTATCATGGCAAGGGGCAGTGGCAGTAACCAAGAGATAGGATATATCTATGGTTGAAGGAGGATTTTTTTTAAAAGGAAAAGGCAGTGGATAGAAAAGAATGGCTCATTTTCTATGTGTGTAAATTGAAAATATAGCTTTTTAAACATTTAATATACATATAATGTATTTTTTAAATACCATCAACATTTAAGTGTAAATTATTTATTGTTTAAAAAATGGATAATCATCCTAAGCTTTTTAGGTGCACAAAAACTTGGCTTCCAAGCTAGATGTGTCCTAAAGACCAAGGTTGCACCTTACTGATGAGGTCAAGTATGATTGGAGCATGTCTTGGATCATTTATCGTCACCTTCAAAGGGGAAATAGTCTAGCAGTTTGTAATTGGCAGCAATTTCTTCATAGTGCCCCTCTATGGGGTATATTCACAAGAACGTGTGATAACTACCACAAGAGTAGCTCGACGCAACTCTCAACATCACAGCCCATCGCGGAAAAATAACCCTGAGTCAACGTGGAATTCACAACAAGGCGGTACAATGCGATAGTCTGCTGACATCGCGGACAATGTCCGCGATAAAACCACCTCAATGGAGATAAAAACCACAACACAAAAAAACCTGCGATGGGCCAAAGCGCAATGAGGAAATCAGTGATAAGCAGTGCCAGGCCTGCAACACACACCTGGCAGGCGGGAAAGACCACCATAAAAGTAGAAAAAACACCCAAACACAAACTGACCAACACCCAAGCACCATGGAGGCAGCAAGAGCAGGTGCAGAGGACAAGCGCAACCCCACAAGCACCCCGGATGAGCAGCCCAGGACCTCGGGGACAGGGAAGGGCAAAGACAAGAAGAAGAGGAAGACGAAGTTCAGTCCGCAGGCAAACAGGATCATAGTCACGGAGGTGATGGAACACCATCAACAACTGTTCGTCACCTCCAACGTGTCACTGGCCACCAAAACTGGAATATGACGGGACATCGTGGACATGGTAAATGCTGTCCGAGAGCACAAGAGGACAATGGACGAGGTCAAGAGGCGATGGAATGATATCAAGCAGAAGACCAATGAGAAACTCACAGCCAACCAGAAGGCAGCAATGCAGGCTGGAGATGGGGGGGGGCCCAGTGCCACAGCTTGAGCTGGATGACATGGAGGAGCTGATGTTGACAGTCATCAGAGTTGATACTGTTGCCAGAGTTGGTGGACTGGACACTGCTCGACTGGACACAACACAACCACAACAGGGTGAGTGACCACCAGGTTCTGGGGGGACAAGTTGAGATGGCCACGATGGCACACATGCACAATCAAGCAGATCACAGTGCACACCCTCAATGACTCTGGGTCATCGTCCAGATCTGTAAACTGTCACAATGTACAATGCCATGCTGTCTGAATGTCAACATGTACCATGAGGCTACATACATGTGGACACAGTGCAATACACCATCTCCCATTCACATTGCAGGGCCACCGTCAACACCCCCTGCAGAGTAGTCCCAGCCACTCTTCACTGATGACGAGGAGGACAACCTCAGCATCGACGCACAAGCCCTCCTAGACATCATTGACATCATCCGCGACTCACCTCCAGGATCAGGGCTGACCACTGCATCGAGGAGAACCCACCCACCACCCAAACCATCCAGCAGGAGGCACCCACGGCCCTGGCAGTCTCCCAAGATCCCCAGGAACAACACACGGCTTTTCAACGCCATGTGCTGGAGGCCCAGAGGGAGACGGCTGAGCAGGTGCGGGTGGGGTTCGACCTCATGGCCATCATACTGAACGCCATCCATAGCTGTCTAGGCCCACTCCATGGTTTCCAACGAGCCCTGACTTACATCGCTGGAGTCCTGACGCAGGGAGAAGAACACCTGTCTGCTCAGAGGGACTCCAGCGATAGCAGACATGAGCTGGCACACATGCGGAGGCTCATGGAGGACATGGTACGGATGGAGGCAGAAAGGATGGCAGCCACCGCTACACATCAGCGAAATGTAGCTGGGATCTACCATGCCCTGCAGATCATCATCATGTCATTGCTGCCACAAGGCATGGTGCAGATGCTGCTGCCCCCACACCACCCACATCTCTGCCCCCTAGTGTGCCATTGCCTCACAGTGCGGCAGATGTATCCACTCCGGCACCTGATGTGTTAGTGGCACACAGTGCCTCAGCAGGTACTGCAACACCCATAGGCGGGGCAGAGCACACATCTGGGGATGAGGTCCTGATGAGTTTGTGATCAGGAGGCACTAGCATTCATTTCCGCCACCTGGCCTGTTTCTGCTTGGTGCCGCACATGGCCTCATGACTTTCCACTGACCCCCGATACACTCTGATGCACTCACCTTGGAAAGCGACATGGACTGCCATATCCTGTTTGATGACCAATGACACAGCGACCAGACTACGGACTGTACCCTTCCTCTTCCGCAGAAATTTGTCATCCATGGATGGACACTGGCTGGCCCTCCACTGGCCCATATTGTGTAGTGAGCTCGGCATTGCCCTGTACTGCTCCAGCTGCAGAACTGCACTGGATGTGCAATAAACATCCAGTGACGCACTGCTGTGTCATGTCTTTCATGATTCATGTATGAATGTGTGGATGAATGTAGGGACAGTGATTTCCCTTGTGTCAATGATGCTCATCCTGTGGGATGCCAGTCAGAGGGTGCTACATTGCATATTGTGTACCGGGTCCCGTGAACACTAAAACAGGGACACATGCATCAGTCACTTCCATGTCCGGACATGGGCTGAACCACGCTCAGAGCCCACGAGTCATTGTTGCAAGCCCTGCGCTGGTCCGGCGTATGGCAGACCAGGCCGAGGAGGGGCCCTCATTGCTATCCGTCACAGGCGTACTCGCTGGTGGTGTGCAGGTCACTGGTCTAGTTGTCAGCATGTCACAGCCACTCCCTGAGGGCAGGTTTTTTTGTACGCCACACCCATCCGGCACAGGTGTCACAGGCCATGTGACTCCGCCAACATAAGGGGCCGACGACGACGTCACATTCCCCTCTGCCGGTGGTGACTGGTTGACGGACGCTCCACGGTTCTCAATCATATAGGGCCCATGAGTTGTTGCGCACAGGGCTAGTGACACCCGAGGGCTTGCGGCAGTCACAGGCCTACCACCGCGTGGCGCTGACTGGGGTTGCACAGGGTTAGTGGCTCCCGGAGCATTGCAGCCAGCACAGGCACCCCGCCACGGGACAGTGACTTTGGGTGCACGGAGTCAGTGGCACCTTAAGCTGCTGAGCGTGTGTGCAGCCTGTGATGATGCCCCGTCCCGGCGGTCCAGACAGCTCAGGTTTTGTGTGCCCTGCTGGACCGCAGTGTAAGCCAGGGCCAGCGGGCAGCGTGGGCCATCCGCCACGTGGCATTCCTTCTGGGATCCCAGAGTTAGTGGCACCTATTGGGCTGAGCGGCGTGCAGCCTGCGATGATGCCGGGTGCACTGGTATGTCCTATGCCATGGAGTAATCAAGACCCAGCACCAAACGTGAGACCTGGTGGCCTGCAGAGCATGGCTGCATGGTGTGGAAGGTG
Organism: Triturus cristatus; assembly: GCF_964204655.1. Taxonomy (NCBI): domain Eukaryota; kingdom Metazoa; phylum Chordata; class Amphibia; order Caudata; family Salamandridae; genus Triturus; species Triturus cristatus. The sequence continues at coordinate 1,092,945,233 of NC_140581.1, forward strand.
CCATGTCCGTGAGCACCGGGCTTGTGGCTTGCAGCGGCACGCGGTGGGACCTCCTGTCTACACGCAGGTGATGGAAGTTGAGCAGTGAGGCCTGGGTGTGCATGGGCGGGCATGCTTCGGTGGGCAGCGGGAGTTGCTGGGGGCCTCTGCCTGGGTGTGCATGGGCGGGCAGGCGTAGTTGTCTTGTGCAAGTGTGTGTACTGTGCCAATCATGTATCTGGACTCTGTTTCAGATGACGCCTCTGTCTCAGATGTGTGACCTGGTGTACTGCTATACATACCGGCAAGTGGTTGGAGACACACCAGTGGCAGAAGGTGAGCAGTGTGGCCTGGGTGCGCAGGGGCGGCACTCTCTCTCTCTCTCCCTCTCTTCTTCTCTCTCTATCTCTCTCTCTCTCTCTCTCTCTCCCCCCTCTTCTCTCTCTCTCTCTCCCCCCCTCTCTTCTTCTCTCTCTCTCTCTCTCTCCCCCTCTCTTCTTCTCTCTCTCTCTTTCTCTTTCTCTCTCTCTCTCCCCCTCTCTTCTTATCTCTCCCTCTCCCTCTCTTCCTCTCTCTCTCCTTCGCTCTCTCTCTGTCCTTTGATGTGCGCAGGACACACCTTGTCATCATGATTTTTATCTTGCAGGCTGTGACCTATGGATTGTCCCGATGGGAGCCGTCATGTGTCTTCATTTCATTTCAGTGGTCATTTTAATAAAGTTTCATTTGTTGCTTCGAAAGTGAATGTGTGATGCTCAATTCTGTGACGTCACATGCATGTCACCAGTTGTGATTGTGTGATATCAAGCTGATTATTTTGTAAATGTTTAGGTGTAGCTGATGTGGAATGTCTTTTGTCGGGGGTGCTGGGGAGGGGGGGTCCTGGGGGTGGTGGCGGCGGGTGTTGTTGCCCTTTCCGCCCTCCGGGCTGCATGTTTAATTTCCCGGGTGCATCTGTTGTTCTTCTGGTGTGGCTCTGGGCTGTGCTCCCTTTTGTGGTGCAGGCTGTGGTCCGACTTTACACCAGGTCAGAGCAGGTGTTATTTTCCTGCTGTTAACGTGCCTTATTGCCTGTTTTGTGTTCTTATCGCAGTTCTGTCTGGTCATTCTGAATGTTGTGGAGTGGTGTTTTCGCAACTTTTGGCATGGGAATGCCTACTCTGCATCTCATTAGCGATAGTTGCGTGGGTCATCTGTGGAGATGTTTTTTGCATCTGCTATCGCGGGTAAACTGGTGCTGTGGGCTGTTAACACCAGCTTGTGAGTGGGGTGATAAGTTTATCGCAACTTTGGCTGTGCTAATGTGCCGTTAACTCAGCGATAGATCCTTGGGAATATCCCCCTATATCTTTGATTGCAGTAATAACTAATCATATTCCCTCGTGAAAGTCTGGTGTGATAAAGCCCAAGGGCCTTTGCCAGTTGAGGACCTACAAATACTTGTGTAACTCCATGCAAGAACAAAAAGGTTTGGAACTGCTAGGTGCCCAGTGTGCAAGGCACATATTTATCATTAGACATTATTTCTCTTCCTTTTTCTGATTGGTGATTGGAGCCCATGTCACCACCCAGACCATTTTATTTTTCTTGAAAGCATATTCATTTGTTTCCTGCATCAGCTCATAATTGTAGCATCACAAAGGAAATCCTTTGTAAGATTATTTGTGCTCTTAATTAGAAATAACATACTCTACCTTTTATAAAACAATTTTATGTACAAAATGCATGCAAATGTAATTATAGAAAAACACTTCTGTGCTGATCTGTTGACAGACCTGAAGTTCAATGGGATTCAATCATCCATTTGCCTTTCGCTGATAAAACGTTCGTTGTCTTATACACCACCTGGGACCTACCACTAAAAAGGGTGGTTGGTGTGGTGCGAGGGATGCTCAAATCCTTCACAGCGCAAAGGGACTGTTCACTATACATCACAAACACCCCCTCACTAATATTAACGGCGTACAATCAACTTACAACTCCTCGCAAAAAGTTGAAAGTGCTGGCATGGAGGCCTGCTGAGGACAGTAGATCCCCCTCTCTTACTTACTGTCTGCAATGTCCACTCATTACCAATTCCCTTTACCATCTGCAGCAATCACATGTGTTGAGGGTCTGTGGGGAATAAGCTGTCAACCCTGGGAGATCTTCTGGGATCAAAGAGTGTCATGTTATATTATGTAATGCAGATTTGTAGAGCACACTATCACATGGGAGGGTATAAGCTCTGAGCAGGAGTGAGTCTAGTCAAGCCTAGGGCCTGCTCAAAAAGCTAGGTCTTTAGCTTCTTGCGGGATTCAAGAAGTGAGAAGTGGGCTCCTATGTGTAGCAGCAGGTTGCCATAAATATCAACGGAGGGAGTGGAGAGAGGAAGTGTCCAGAGGGACACAGGGAGTGGATTCAATCTCCCCTGACTATAATTATTAAACAAATGGAATCCACCCGCAAGGAATAGGTGAAACAAAATATATGGTCTTGGGTGGGGTGTGTTTCCTACATTGGTGGGAAGCACATAGGGCCCGATTCACAGAACTAACTTAAGACAAAATCCTAAACTTACTACCATTTTGGTATTCACAGAAGGCACTTACTCATTTTGGTATTCACAGAAGGCACTTACTCATTTCGGTATTCACAGAAGTTAGGAGTCCTAACTTTAGGACTCCTAAATGCCTTCTGTGAATACCGAAAGTCTTAAAATTAGGATTTTTCTCAGTTTAGTAGTAGTATAGTTAGGACTCCTAACTTTAGGACTCCTAAATGCCTTCTGTGAATACCGAAAGTCTTAAAATTAGGATTTTTCTCAATTTAGTAGTAGTAAAGTTAGGACTCCTAACTTTAGGACTCCTAAATGCCTTCTGTGAATACCGAAAGCCTTAAAATTAGGATTTTTCTCAATTTAGTAGTAGTAAAGTTAGGACTCCTAACTTTAGGACTCCTAAATGCCTTCTGTGAATACCGAAAGCCTTAAAATTAGGATTTTTCTCAGTTTAATAGTAGTAAAGTTAGGAGTCCTAACTTTAGGACTCCTAAACTGAGAAAAATCCTAATTTTAAGACTTTCGGTATTCACAGAAGGCATTTAGGAGTCCTAAAGTTAGGACTCCTAACTTCTGTGAATACCGAAGTGAGCAAGTGTCTTCTGTGAATACCAAAATGAGTAAGTGCCTTCTGTGAATACGAAAATGGTAGTAAGTTTAGGATTTTGTCTTAAATTAGTTCTGTGAATCGGGCCCACTGTGTTCTTTAAATACCCCTCACACACCAAAAGTGCCCTTGGTGTCATGCTTCTTAATAGGGGTCTTCGCACCCCTCTACGGAGCGGGGCATGCTACTAACCAACGGGTACGCAGGAGCACTTGATGTAACCACTATGTGTTGTGTGTGGGGGTGTGAGTGATAGGGTCAGAAGTGGATGGTGAGTGAATGTTAAAAAATACCTGGCAAGTGAGGACTAAGAGAATTTTTAATAAACCTCTCTGCTGGTATTGTTAAAAACAGTGAGGTGGAGGTTTAATGTATTAATGTTCAAATCCTCCTGCGTGTGTCTGTGTCAGCATGTTTCGAAGCATGATGATTCTTCTTCAGGACGGGTACACAGATCCCTACTCTACTCACAAAGGACAGTATAATACCGTCAAAAACATAGGGAATACTATGTGTTGATTAACATAAAATGTGCCTATTATGGTCAATTTATATGGCGACAAGGTAATGCTTTAATGTCCACTTGCTATCCAGAAGTCCGAGGCCTCATGAGCCTTCAGAAAAACCCAGAGGACGTTGTGCTAATTAGCACTATATGTGGGGAAAATACCTCACTCGATCGTTTCACAACGGAGCTGCAGAGCCAGTGAAGCTTCCACAGGTGTGGCGTGGTGTGAGTGTAGCATGGGAGGTTGAGAGTGATTCTACCCACTGAGTTCTGAATGGCCTGTAGCCTTCTGGTGAGTTGTTTGTTGATCCCGGCATACAAAGTGTCACCGTAGTCCAGCTTGCTTGTACCGAGGACATGTGTGACAGTTTTCCAGGTGCTGATTGGGAGCCATTTAAAAATCTTCCTCAGCATCTACTGAGTATGGAAGCTTGAGGCAGTGATACATTGACTCAGGCGGTCATGTTGAGTTTGCTGTTGACAGCGATTCCAAGGTTCTTGGCGTGGGTGATGGGAGTTGGTGTTGGCCCTAGCTCTGTTGGCCATCAGGTAGAGTCCCAGAGGTACTCTTCCTAAAGATCACGATTTCAGTCTCATCAGTTTTCATCTTCATCCAGTGGGTGATTTCATTCACGTGGGCATTAAACTTGATCTGGTTACAATGCATCTTGTTCATGAAGGAGATAATAAATTGTGTGTGACATCGGGTATCTGAGTGCTTTACATGAGCACCAGTTTCATTAAAGATGGACACATTCTTTTTTATATATCAAATATCTTTATTCGGGTATTTGAAAATAACCATAAAAGATGCACATCTTAAAATCGACATTGTTTTGTTTAAAAAGCACAATCAAATATACAGAAAAACCCTAAAAATCAACAGTACATAAAAGAAAAAAAAAAACAAAATGCGAGGTCATTTTAAAAAAAACAGGACAATCAGAGGCTATAATTCATTATATAATCTTCTCGTAACAGTTAATAATGGCTAAGTCTGTCGGGAGCTTTTAAGATCATATAAACAAGGGAACAATCCTACAAGTTAGTTCTCACCTCTAGTATTTCTTAATCTAACTGCCAATCGCAGAAAGTGCACAGTGCTAAATAATACAAATGGATCAGCGGAGAGTTTGAGGAATAAGAGGGCCACTTTGGCCTGTCTAATTTTCGAGCGTTTCAAGATGTTTTTTAGAAACCGCTTTCTTGGGAGAGCATAAAAAGGACATATAAGAACAAAATGCATGGTGTCTTGCGGAGATCGTTGATCGCAGTCGCAACACCCTTTTTTGATAACATCACTCACGTAACCAGCTGGAACTGATAAAATGTGGTGCAAGAGGTTTAATCTAAATCTTGTTATCAGGAATCTGTCCTGTCTGTTATGTATATTGGACAGGTAAAATTCCATACCCACACAGGTTTTTAAAAGCTGGTGTTCTTTTACAGTACATTTCCGCCCTTCCCTTGCCTCTCTAACACTAGCTGAGTGGCGTGAGAAGTCTGCCTTAATGGCGCCCTTATCCCTATTAACTATTGTAGAAGGCTTATCGAAAAGATTAGCATGGCCCAAACTGGTTAATGTATCCTTTACGTATTTGAGCCAGGGTATTTGCATCCCCTTATCCCTATTCATGCAGTCCTCCAGGATTTGTCTGCTAAGGCTTGCCTCAGGGTTTGTCCAGATTTTGATCCAACAAATGATGGGTTTGAGGCAAGCCCTTTCGCTGATATAAGAAATCCCCAGCTCTTCATGGACTATAAAAGAGGGAATGCTTTGGGGGACTTGCAAAATTCTTCTTAGGAACTTATCTTCCTCCAGCTGAATTTTTCTGTCATTTATGAAGCCCCACACCTCACTTCCGTACAGGGTTTTGGCACAACAGATGAGGTTGTATAAGTGTACTATAACCATACCCAGGTAATTAAATTGTTTTACCTTCTCCAATTTGTGGGTGCCTATGGTAAAAACACAATTCTTGTGTGGGATTTTGCCCACTTCCATGATAAAGGATTTTGTGAGGTTAGGGACCAGATCAAGGTCTGCCATGAAGCTAACAAATCCCCCAATGAGGGCCTGCAAGCTCCTTCCAGTACGCGCCTGGAGGACCGCGTCATCTGCATATAGGAGGACGGGTATTCCTCTCCTCCCAATGCAGGGACAGTCTGCCTCCAGGGCTCCGAGCGCCTTATCTAATCCATTAATATAAAGCGTAAACAGGAAGGGCGCCAGGATGCATCCTTGCCTCACCCCACCCTTACACTGGAAGTCCTCTGTGACGTCACCCTCATTTGTATATCTGACCCGTGCCGTGGTGTTTTGGTGGAGCATACGCAGAGCGTGGATCAAACCTGAGTCCACGCCCATGGCACTCAGGATTTCCCACAGCCTTCTTCTGTTTACACAGTCGAAGGCCGCGGAGAGATCCATGAATGCCAAATACATTGTCCCCTCCCTGGCCACAGTATACTTTGCCACCAGATGGTAGAGATTGAGGCATTGATCAGTTGTGGAGCGCCCCTTTCGAAAGCCATACTGGACGTCAGTGATAATATTATTTTCGTCAGCCCATGTCATTAGGCGGTTTAAATGACTCTTCCCAAAACTTTCGCCGTTACATCTATTAGGGATATTGGGCGGTAACATTGTGGGTCATTTTTATTGCCCTTCTTGAATAAGGGCACAATAACGGCCGTAGACCAAGATCTTGGCATGCCCACTTCAAAAGCTGTGTTAAAAACCCTGGTTAAAATGGGGGCCCAAAGGTCTGTCTGGCTTTTGAATAGATCCGGGGGTATCCCGTCTGGTCCTGGCGCCTTCCTCATTACTAGACCTTCTATTCCTAATTGAACCTCGTCCACTGTAATAGGAATCCAGGCACAACTGGGACATCCAATGACTGATGTGGGCTGCATCTCCGGTACCCCACGGTTATACAAACTGGTAAAATGTGCTTCCCACGCCTCTGGTAGGATGTGAGACGCCATTTGCGGTTTATCTTGGGGTTGAAAACATGGGGCATTTATTATCCTCCAGAAGCTGCTCATATCTCTAAGCTCGGCAGCCTCTCTTAAGGATTCCCAAGCTTCAATTTGTAAGGCTGTTTTCCTCAGCTTGGTCGCTTTTTTATAGCGACTCCTGCATACGGCTATGTATCCTTTGTCCTTGGGGACCTTGATTAGTGCCAACTTCAAGTCCCTATGGGCCTTTGAACAGTTCTTATCGAACCACCTGGGACAAAAGTCAGCCTTAGGCTTGGGTTTACTTCTTAGGAGACTATCGATATGCTGGGCAGTGCCCTCAAATGCTACGATTAATTCAGTCCCCTCTACCTTGGGATCTAGGTACCTCCAGGTATGATTGTCGGCATTGTCTAGGAGGGCTCTATGGAGTTCGACACCATCAATGTTACTCCATTTGATTCTTCTCCCCTGATCCCTGGCCTTATATTCACCCACAGTAGGAATCTCCGCCCTCTTGGTGCCGAGTGTGTCCCTTATTGACAAAATCAAGGGGTTATGGTCACTGAACACACTTGGCATTATCTCAAAATGGGCTACCCTACTTTCTAACACGGTGGATATAAAAATATAATCTATAATTGAGTCCCTTCCTCTCGCCTTAAAGGTCGGGATCAATACATTAGGTGTCCCATGCCCCATCAAATCCATCGTGTGGGTTAAGGCAAACTTACACAGGATTCTGCTTAGTGCCAGGCCCTCTCTAGAGTGCTCCGGATGCCAGCCCTTAGTAGAGGGACAGGCATCCCACGTACCACCTTCCCATTTCAAGTGTGGGCACTGATGACAATTAAAATCCCCCATAAGAATTAACTGAGAGCCTGCATCCCTTGAGTCGTTTAAACTAGTCAGCCTGTCTTCCAGCTCAACCAGGTTTAGCATAGATTGACCTGCATTATAAAAATTTATAAAAATGATCTTTGATCCCTTAGAATTAAATCTCACTCCTTGTAGGCAACTTGAATCCCACCCCAGGTCTACCCACCTCCCATTCAGTGCCAGTGCCACATACATGATTAACCCCCCCATGGCATGACCCATAGTTGATTTCCTGGCTGCAACAAAGAATGATTTAAAACCTTCAACAAATGAGGCATTATTACTTGTTTCCCAAGTCTCCTGTAGGCAAATAACATGATATTTTTTGATAAAATCTTGCCAGTCCGGGTTTTGAATCTTAGATGCCAGTCCTGCGGTGTTCCAGGAGATCAACCTCAGTTCATTATGGTTTGGATCTAGACCTTTAAGTGCTCCGGGCAGGCTCCTTGGGGTGGTGCCCCTGGTTAAGCGGTTAACTGGAGGGGTTCTGGTTACCATTTCTCTTCCCAGCACACCTGCAAACCCAACTGCTTGGTCAAGATCGAGAGCCCCCAAGACCAGATCAGGTGCCACTAAGGGTAATGTTTCTACATGATTGCTATAGGTGTCTGAGTCTATCTCGTACTCCCCATTCCCTGGTGTCGGTAGTCAATATTGCTCATCCAGGGCAGACAGACTTGTAAGTGGGGCAAATCTATTCATTAGAGGGCCATGAGCCTCCTCCCCTCTTACCAGGGCTACCCCTAGCCCCTGCCAATTCGAATCCCTGACCGAGGCTTTGTTTCTATAAAAAAAGTGTAGGGGTAACATCCTAATGCAGGACCCAGTGCCTCCATCCTCATGTCGATTGTCCAACAGTTCTCTGACTAACTCAGGGTACCTAAAGTTAACGATCACGCAGTCACCCGCAAATTTTTTCCCAGACTTTCCAATCCATGCTACCCTCCTAGCCATAAGGATGTGCCTGTGCTGCAAACTCCTGGCAGGTGTGTTACTAATTAACCAGTGTGCAGCTTTGTTAATCAGAGCGTTGGTCGTTTCTTCTCTGTCATTACTAAGACCAGGCACTCCTACCAGCACAATCGAGTAAGGACTAGAAGCGGGTGGTAAATCCAGGATCTGGAGACCTGGGGTGCTCTGAACGCCAACATTCATGGTGGTTTTTTCCGTGGTGGCTTGCTCGTTTGGTCCCCGACAAACCTCGTTAGGAGTGATTCGTGTGATATCCTGGACCATGCCACCAATGGGTCTATTACTTATATTCCCCTGGTCCAGAGGTGTTTTCCTATGAGCTCTCTCCTCGGGGTCGGGGTTCGTTACAAACTTTTCCCCACTGTCAGCCACTACTGACTCCAAATTCCTCCTCAATGGGTTAGCCCCAGAGGGCTGATCTCTGTCTGGGTCTGCCAGCCTACTTATATTCTCCACTAGATTTAAAATTGCAGTCAAGACTGGGTCTAGGTGTTGAACTATGAGCTGTTCCATTTTTTCCCCAAAAGCTAAAGTGATGTCCTGCAGCTCCCCCGCCCTGTTTATATTCTGACAGTCTGGGCATTCTTTATTCTCGGGATTTATCTTCCCTCCTTTGCTAGGCTTAGTTTGCCCTCTACGGCCAGGCTTGCTGGGGCGATTAGCGGCACAACTTCCGCCACTCTCTAGTTGCCCTATCCCAAGTTGAGATCTTTTGGAGCGCGTGATTACTTCGCTAATGGGTGGCTGTGTAGGGTCAGAATTAGGCGTTAGTGGTTGTACGCTGATCGCCCCACTTAATGTTTCATCCCCCGTGGTGTTGTTATCATTTACCAACTGAGTGTTGTTACTGGTGGGCAATGGCTTTGGCCTACCTATGTTGTCCAGATCTGTTGTTAGCAGGCCTGCTGAGTCTGAGACCCCCTGGGAACTTCCATCTGCTGCTATCGACGAGTCAGAGGATTGAGGCTGAGATAGCTGTGCTTGCGTCAATTGAGACGAGCAGATTCCTCCGCCAGGCGTAGGGCAAAGGGCTATGTTGCCCAATGAGGACCGTTTGTTAGCTATTAAAGAGTCCAGCGAGAGCCGTTTCTCCGTCAACAGGATCTCGTGGGTTAAGAGTGACTCTGCACGTGTGATAAAGGCATCCAATGTTCCTCTTACCCCTCCCTCTGCCCTTGTATGATGAGTCTTAGGCTTGACCATGGTATGATTAGTTCTACACCACTTATTTGCTCTCGTGCCTTGGTGGGGGTAATTGTGTCTTTTATGTCTTAGGGGTGTACGAGTTCACGACAATCCCACTCCTGTTGTCCACCTGGCACTTATCAGTTCCGTATACAGGCAAGGGGGTATGAGCGAACAGAATACTTCAGCAGATAAACTTCAGTGCAGGATACTTACAGCTCACCAGCAAGGGACCGGGCCCAGCCCTGCCTCCTCCTGCCCCGGACGGCCACAGACGGTCCCGCCCTTGTCCCGGGCTTCTCCCGGCGCCGCCCGCGCGCGTCCCACGACGCGGAGGGAGGCTCGCACTTTTCAGCGCCTCCTGGCGCGACGGCGGGCGGAAGTGCCCCAGTAGCGCTTGGGAGGCTGGGAAATGTAGTCCCGTGGTCCCGCAATGCCGTGAATGGCAGACGGCAGCAGCAAGGCTGACAGCGTGAGTGTGGTAGAACGCTGCCAGCAGGTCCCAAAGTAAGTGCTTTCTCCACCGCCTCCTCTCTCGACTGCTTACAGAGTCCCCCGCTCCACCGAGGGAGGCTCGCGCTTTTCAGCGCCTCCTGGCGCGACGGCGGGCGGAAGTGCCCAAGTAGCGCTTGGGAGGCTGGGAAATGTAGTCCCGTGGTCCCGCAATGCCGTGAATGGCAGACGGCAGCAGCAAGGCTGACAGCGTGAGTGTGGTAGAACGCTGCCAGCAGGTCCCAAAGTAAGTGCTTTCTCCACCGCCTCCTCTCTCGACTGCTTACAGAGTCCCCCGCTCCACCGAGGGAGGCTCGCGCTTTTCAGCGCCTCCTGGCGCGACGGCGGGCGGAAGTGCCCCAGTAGCGCTTGGGAGGCTGGGAAATGTAATCCCGTGGTCCCGCAATGCCGTGAATGGCAGACGGCAGCAGCAAGGCTGACAGCGTGAGTGTGGTAGAACGCTGCCAGCAGGTCCCAAAGTAAGTGCTTTCTCCACCGCCTCCTCTCTCGACTGTTTACAGAGTCCCCCCACATTCATTTTTGTTAGTCAAGGGGAGATTAAGTGATTTGCCCAGAATCACAGGATGTTGAGCATCGTTGCCAAGACTCGAACCCGGTTCCCCAGCTTTGAGGTCGACCGCTCTAGCCGAAAGGCTACATCCTCTCCCCTTATCCTATTTAGAAGGGATTAACTCAGCACAGTGCCACAAGTTATTTGGGTGCGCCGTGCTGTGGTAATTCTGAAGCACAGGGATGCGTCATATCTACAATGATATGATGGATCCCTATGACCTCCTCTGCCCTGGCGCACTAATAGCTGCCATGTGCTGACACAGGCACCGTTGCACTATGGTGCAATGGTGCCTGTATCATGGGGGTGATTGTTTTTGTGCAGGAAGGGACACCTCCCTGCACAAAAAAATCACAAGAGGGGATTTCTTCATCCTATGTGTGCTACAGAATGCAGCACTCATAGAAAGAGGGAAACAAATTAGGAGAATTGAAAACATTTCTGCTCATTACGCCTCCCTATGCCTCCCCTAGGGAGCTGTAGAAATTCTGACGCAGTTCCAGGTTTGTGATTTCTCGTAAATATGGAAATGCAGCAGAAGCCATGGGTATTGCATGGGAACAACCACAGCAACACCCACGACACGCCCCTTTCATGCAAAGTGTTGCATGTAAAGGGGTCATATATACAAGGACACAAAAAGCCATGCAGGGTGGCTTTATGTGTCCTTGTAAATATGGGTCAGCAGGTTGCGCTGACGGTGTGTCACAAAAAGTGACACACCAGCAGCGCAAGGAGCTTGTAAATAAGCCCCTATGTCTCTACGATCACAAAATGGTCTGATGCAAGGTTTACTGTTGTACAATTCAGCTGCTACATGGTTATTTCATTCTCGCTCCCATTTTAGATCAAAGCTTAATAGTTTGTGTTTAATTCTTTGAGTACTTTCTTAAATACACCCCGGCTATGCATGCTTAATAAGGATTGGTGGTGTTAGTGTTTGGGGAGGGCGGGGTTTTAATGCAGAAATTAAAAGGGAAGCAACACCACCTATCCTTGGTCAGTTGTTGAATTAATTCATCCAGCCACCCCTCAACATCCAACAATTTCTTCAATGAGTAATTCAGGCATGTTTCCACACTCCATCTATCAATTCAATAATTGGACGTGGTTGTATAATGAAAAAGGTGTTGCAAAACGTATAACATATGCACCCACTTTGCAGTAGTCAGAATAACGCTGGCCCACTACATGCAGTTTAGGCAGTGCCGTCTTAACGCATGGGCACGCTGGGCAGTTGCCCGGGTCCCCCACAAGAAAAGGGGCCCCATGCAGACCAGAATATAACACTAATATTCCGTCATACAGTTTTATTCCTGTGAGTGGTTGTATAGGCAGGGCCCAGTGCACTGCTTTGCCCGGGGGCCTATAATGCTGTTAAGACGGCCCTGAGTATATGGGGGCTGGTTTGCAAAAAATGCCAGGGCTATGTTTGGTTCCCAGTTCGGCCATGGTTGCCCATACTTTGTGCAGTGTAGCTCTGATGCTCTGGCAAGCAATGATTAAACAGCACCCTAGGCAGACTTAAGCACAATAAGAAGGCGTAGGGGCATATTTTCAAGAGACCTATCGCCGCTTTTTCGACACATAGCGCTGAAAAAGCAGCGATTTTATTATCGCATTATTAACAAGGACTCGCTAACAAGTGTTAGCGTGAGTTTCCTTGTGATAACAGACGGTTTTCTTTTCACTTTGCATGTCAACAAAATATATCGCTAATGACATGCAAAGTGGGCGTTCCTCACCAAACCTACATGCAAACATTCAGCAACCCAACATCGCACTATTTACAATGCCGCCACGGCTTAGCGAAACGTTGAGAAAAGCAGCGCTAACCACGGTTATCGCAGGATTCTAACACCTGATTGAAACCTGACTTAGCTATCTACACAATGGGAGGTGGATTGTCAGGTTAAATCCACACTCCCCTATCAGCAAGCTTTTCTGTAGCGCAGGTACATTATCTCCGGATTTCCCTCGCTAATGCAGATTATCGCCGTCTATCGCTGTATTTTACATCGCCTCAGTGCAAGGCATTGATGATATGCCGCTAACACGGCGAACTAAACCAGCGATAGACGCGATAATGTACAACGCGCTAAACGGGTTTAGCGAGAATTATCTCTGAATAAAGGAAATTTGGGGGCATATCAACAACAACCGGCGATAATTATCGCTCAGCGCTCTTAGCGTGAGGATAATTATCGCCGGCTAGCGTGAATTGTTATCGCTGAGATAGCGTGCTATTAGCAACGCTTATCTCAATAGCGATAAAAATCTACACGCTAACAGGCTAACGTGAGATTATCGCTGGAAACCCAGCGATAATCACACGTTACCTTGTTGATAGGGACAGGCAAACTTAGCCATGATATCCTCCTTCCATAGGATATCATGGCTAAGTCTGAAAATTAGCAGACGTAAAAAAGCAGCGTTAACCGCGGTTAGCGCTGCTTTTTTTGTCTCTAACAGGGTTAGCGACATTCTTGATAATAGGAGAAATGTCGCTTAGCGACATTTCTCCTATTATTTTACTCTGGAACGCCCCCTTTGCATCTCATTAGAGATGCAAGGGGAAGCGTAGAGTAAAAGGGTGCTAACATGCACATTTGCGTGTTAGCACCCTGTTGTTGATAGGGTGCTAGTTTTATCTCTGCTTTTTTGGCTTTTAAAGCCAAAAAAGCAGAGATAAAGCCCTTGTTGATATGCCCCAAATTGAGTTCACAATCCGATATTAGTAGACTGATGAGTAAATGAAAAAAGTGAGCTGATTTAATATCATGAAGAATCCCTTAAAATAGTTGAAACGGTTGTTCAAAGTAGCATATTGATTTGCAGGAGTGGAATTACGACGGCAAAAATACAACATGGATAAAATGAAACCTAACATTGGAGAGGTGTGGTGCCGCGGCCATGGCAATTTACTCCGGAATCTGGGGATCACCGGTTCGATCCCCAGCGCCGGCAGCACATTAGCCCAGCACCTTGCGACTCTGGGCCATAGCTTGCTTAATCTTCTCGACGGCGCCTAGAGACCCTTACGGGTGATTGTTCGTGCTTTAAAAATATGGATTATTGTGATATTACGTTTTAAAGAAAAAACCCAACATCTCGCTGGAGATTCTTCTCTGTTAAAACTTTGATTCTTAAAAAAATAATATAGTGCTTCATCAGAGCTGTAATGGATTTCAACTCAGGGAATGATATGTCAATGACATGATGGGAGGGAGAGGATGTGGCCTAACGGCCAGAGTTGCCGACCTTGGAGCTGGGGAGCTAGGTTCGAACGGCATAACGGCCAGAGTTACCGACCTTGGAGAGGGGGGGAACTAGGTTCGAACCTCGGCGTCGGCTCAACATCCTGTGAGTCTAGACATTTTACTTAATCTCCCCATGCCTAAAAATGAATGTGTCCTCGTGTAACGTAACTCCAAGCCTCCAATAAATTCAGGTCGAGTTCGCGCTTTACAAAGCTACAAAAAGTGACAGCATGAAAATGTGCTTTTCTTTAACTGTAAACGTGAAAACGTATGCTCGAACTCTGCGTGACTCAAATACAACACTAACTTGCTCTGCCTAGTTTATAGCTGAGTATATGGGTCTTTACTGGATGTGCTACTACTTTTAGAACTAAAATCGACAGTAGTCAAGAGGATATAACTAAATCTAAAGCGTTTTATAGGTAAAAGAAAAACTTGGCAGAATGTATGTAATACTTGTGCGGAACGCCGTTTGTATGTTTATACAACTGACTGGCAGTAGGGGGCAGAATATCACCAAGAAAGTATTGTAAGTTAAAATGCGTTACATAAAGAGCACTTGTTTTTCAGACTACTCATAAGTATGATGCGTGTCCATTTCATTTTGAATGATGCCATATCTCATGGGATAGTATGTAGACGTCACTGCGGAAATGATTCAAGGTACAAATATTACTTTTATTAACCATATCGGTACAAAATATTTCTTCAATATTTCAAAACTGTACACAATCCATCGGCAGAATAATCTTTACAGCTGAGCCAATCTCCTACTGACTCCTGCGACACTGTCTTAGTTGAGCCCTGACTATCAATGAACATTCTCACATCATATATCCATTGACATAAGTGTTCTTTACATATTGACATCTTCAGATGAAATGTACCCACTTATTGTAAGAAGAGCATTACTCTGACCCAGGCTCATTTTTATCTTTGATTCTCTCATCGTATGTAAATCTCAAAATGGTGTTTCCTTACTATGGGGCATATCAGCAAGGAGGCAATATAAAATTATCGTCGGTTTTGTGTCCGTTTTCTGACGAAAAGCGGCGATAATTTTCACGCCTTATCAGCAAGGTCACTCTATCGCGTGAATCCTTGATTAGCTCCCATTCCCGCAACGCCCACCTTTGCATCTCTAATGAGATGCAAAGTGGGCGTTCCGTCCCAAAATAACTAGAGAAATGTCGCTAACCCACATTTCTCCAATTATCAATGGGCACGCTAACAGGCATAGCGATAAGAAAAGTAGCACTAACCTTTGTTAGCGCTACTTTCCTTACGCCTGCTTTTAGTTTGACTTAGCCATTATATCCAATGTATGGTGGATATCATGGCTAAGTCTGCCCTGCCCGATCAACAAGCTATCGCCAAACTTTGTGAGATTATCGCTGGATTTCCAGCAATAATCTCACATTTGGCAGTTAGCGCTTGGAATTTTATCGCTTTTGAGATAAGCGTTGCTGATAGCACGCTATCTCAGCGATAAAATTCCAAGTTAGCCGGCGATAATTATCCTAGCGCTAAGTGCGCTTAGCGATAATTATCGCCGGTCCTTGATGATATGCCCCTTTGTCCTTCTAGTAACTGACCTCAATTTGAGAGTGTGATTCTAGCTTCAGCACTTGACTGAAAGTCATGTGATTCTCCGCAAATAACTTAACATCCCTGTGCCTAGAAAAAATATAGCAGAAATACAAATGTAATATGTGGGATTTCTTTTCAACCAAATAAAACTATATTGTATTTATAAACAGTACATTCATAAAAGCATAACATAGTGGCAACATGTAGGGAAGAAAACAACTCAAGATACATTAATTATGAGGATACAAACTTATTCTCTTTATGTGACTTTCTGTACAGTAAACTGCACCTGTTTCAGCTCATTTTGTAACTAGTATGCTCCTTCTAGAATGTGCTGCAAACTTGTGACCTACTGGTTCTAGTGGGTTGCTATGGAGACTGTGCTAAGAGTGTATTGGGGGAAGGGTGTTTAAAGAGAGAGTTGTCTGCTTTAAGAAATTACAAGTCTTTAGTGTACGTAAATTCGTGGATTCGCAAAACTGGTAAAATGGGTGATTTTTTTCAAAAACAGTTAAAAGGTGCTTTATATATACTTGTAAATATTTTCACACTGATGTTATTAACCCCTTCGGTGCGTCGGACGGCCATGGCACAGGGAATCCTTCTGGTGTGGGCACCAGAGGCATTCCCTTTACCCCCAACAGCCTCAGGAGCTGGGGAAGATCTTCCCCAGCTCCTGAGGCTGTCTGCTTTGTTTCCCTGAAATGACAATCAGAGTGCACGTCGCCCTGACGTCATTTCAGTGAAACCGAAACTGAAATGAGCCAAGAGGCTCATTTCAGTTTCGCTTTCTACGTGCTCACGGGGCTATATCAGGCCCCTGAGCAGGTAGAAAGTCAGGAGAGATATCGTTGGAAAGGGGAGAATCTCCCCTTTCCAATGTTGCCACTCCCTAGTGGAGCCCTGCTAGGGGATCGTCCCAGGAGGGTGATACCCAAGCAGGGATCCACCCACTAGGCACCAGGGAGGGGGGAGTGGCCACTTGGGCAAGGGCCTTTGCTCCCCCCATAACAATGAGGGTGAATTCATTCTTCTTGCCCCCCTCTGGGGGGCAAAACGCCCACTAGAAACAAGGGATTTTTTTGGGCCATTTAAATTAGGGGTGGGAGCTGCCCTAAACGGGCATGCCAATGCCCCCACCCCCACAAAAATTACAGTCTTTCTGCCCCCGGGGCAGAAAGCCCACTAGAAACCAGGGATTTTTTTTGGCCATTTAAATTAGGGGTGGGGGCTCCCCAAAACGTGCATACCAATGTCCCCACCCCCGCAAAAAGTACAGTCTTTCTGCCCCCTGGGGGGCAGATGTGGGCATTAGCCTCCTATCTGCTCCCAGGGGGGCAGAAAGCCCACTAGAAACCATTTTGCTTTTTGGCCATTTAAATTAGGGGTGGGGGCTGCCCAAAACAGGCATGCAAATGCACCCACCCCTCGGAAAAATATCAGTCTTTCAGGCCCCCCTGGGGGACAGATGGGGGCAGTAGCCCCCAATCTGCTCCCTGGTGCAGAAAGCCCACTAGAAACCAGGGATTTTTTTGGTCATTTAAATTAGGGGTGGGGGCTGCCCAAAATGGGTAGGAAAACGTTGGGGGATCCACGCAAGCCATACCTCGCTGGACTCCCCCGGTTGTCTAGCTTTCAGCAATGTGTGGGTTTGGTAGTTTCCCAAGATGGCCGCCGAGCCCGGGGCCAAAAACCCAGGTGGCCCCCCTTGCAAAACCAGGTTGTTTTGTAATAGGTAATTTTGTGGCATCCAGAATACGTTTTGGGCCCTTGCCTGTTTTGGGTACTGGTGAGGTACCATTTTTATTGGGAGACCTGGGGGAACGTTGAGTGGTAGGACATTTGTGGATCCATGCAGATTCCGAACTTTCCACCACAGAAATGTGAGGAAAATGTGTTTTTTTCTACAAAGTATGAGGTTTGCAAGGGATTATGGGTAACAGAACCTGGTGAGAGCCAGACAAGTCACCCCATCCTGGATTCCCCTGGGCGTCTAGTTTTCAAAAATATATAGGTCTGCTAGGTTTCACTAGGTGCCCGCAGACCTAGGGTTTATTTATTTAATTTATTAATTTATATAGCGCCTGAATCGACCCCCAAAGGGGTATCTCTGCGCTGCAGACACAGCTGTAGGGTTAGCTGAAGAGCAGGATCAAAATAGAATGGTCTTAAGGCGCTTCCTAAATTGAAGATGATCCGAACACAGTCCCAGGTTAATGGGAAGCTTATTCCAGTAGAGGGGGGCCAGGTGGGAGAAAGCTTTACCACCCAACCTGGCTCTTCTGACTCGGGGAACTACGAGAAGGGATTTAGTTCCCGAGCGGATGGAGCTGGAGGGCACATAGAGAGTGAATTTCTCTGCAAGGTACGAAGGGCCGATATTATATAGGGCCTTATGCACAGCGCAGCAGATTTTAAATTGAACCCGCTTACGAACTGAGGGCCAATGCCGCTGGCGAAGAAGGGGAAGAGGGGACGTTTTGGAGGGGCATTTAAGACCAGGCGTGCCGCGGTATTCTGGACCACCTGCAATCTACATAATAAGGACTCATTGGCTGAGACCAGTAAGGCATCGCAGTAATCCAGGCGGCTCAGTATAAGTGTCTGCATCAGAGTTTTACGAGTAGAGTCCGGGAGCAAGGGAAAGACCCGGCGCAAGAGACCCAACGTGTGAAAACAAGCGCCAGCAGTCTACGCAACATGCTCTTTCAGGTTGAGTGCCTGGTCCAAGCGTATGCCCAAGTTCTTAACAAGGGACTTAGGGGCAGGAGGGGTGCCGAGGTCCACCGGTCACCAATCAGGGGTCCACAACAGCGGGGCCTCTCCGAAAAGCATGAGCTTCGTCCTTCCGATGTTGAATTGGAGAAAGTTACATCTCATCCAGTTGGAAATGGCCCTCATACCAGCGGAGAAAGCCGACTGAACAGAAGGGGTGAAATTGGTGAAAGGGAATAAAAGCTGCGTATCGTCGGCATAGGATATGGGAATAAAGCCACATGTTCTAAGGAGCTTGGCCAAGGGGGCAACATAGATATTAAATAAGGTAGGGCTCAGACAGGAGCCCTGTGGTACTCCCTTGGTCAGTGTCGTAGTTGCCGAGCGGTACGGACCCAAGTTGATGGTTTGGGAGCGGGAGGAGAGAAAGCTCATCATCCACTGGAGGGCAGAATCTCTGAGTCCAATCTCCTCCAGTCTCCTGAGCAGGATCTGGTGTGAGACCATGTCGAACGCGGCAGAGAGGTCCAACAGCACCATAATCGTAGATTGGCCCCTGTCTAAGGTCATCCTGATGTTATCCGTGACCGCCAACAGGGCAGATTCTGTGCTGTATTTGGGCTTGAAGCCTGATTGCGAGGGGTCCAAACTGCCTGTGCGCCCGATATGGTCGGACAGATGTTTATTTACCTGTTTTTCAAGTAACTTGCTCAAAAGGGGGAGGAGCGAGATGGGCCGGAGATTAGAGAGATCTGTCAGGGGGACATTTGTGTTTTTCTGGATAGATATCACCTGTGCCGCTTTCCATTCCAAGGGAAGATGGCCCTCACTTAGGGAGAGGTTGAGCAGACACCCTATGGGCGGGGACAATTAATGGAACAGGGAGGAAGTAATTTTTGCCGGCATGATGTCAAGAGGAGAGCCGGACTTTACTGAACGTAGGAGTGCTTCAACATCTACAAAAGTCAGTGGGGGAAAACTCTCCAACAACTGAGTGTTCATGCGCTTTGGCATGTAGTGTGACACAGTGACCAGGGCCTGGTGCCCTGATGAGATAATTTTGTCATATATAAGCTCATTTGTTCTGAGAAATGCTGTGCTATATCATTACAAAGAGATTGGGAGGGGGCCTCTACGTTGTCGCAGGCCTTGGGGTTGGTAAAAGACTTAAGAATTTAGTAGAGAGTTTTTGGGGCATTCCCTGCTTGAGCAAGCTGAGAGGCAATAAAGGCTTTTCGTGCTGCCTTTATATTTTTATGATAGCAGGAGAGCGTTACTGTAAAATTTGTCCTTGGCCCTCACATCATGGGTACTGCGCCATTGTCTTTCCAGTTTTTTGCACTGCTGTTTTTCTGTCGTGAGCTCAGACGAAAACCAGGCTGACTGGGGGTGTTTGGTAGAGTTAGGGAGTAATTTCAGCGGTGCAAGCGGGTCAATGGCACCGGAGACCGCAGAATTATACTTAGCGAGTTCCTCCTCAATATTATCTGGTGCTATATTCCAAGATGCCAAAAATAAGGCCTGGAAGCGCTCCGGGGAATTTTTTTTCCATTGTCTGCTCGCGCATTGGGTGACAGGACCAGAAGCGGCAACTGCCCTAGGGCCCTGCATAAAGAATTCGATAGATGCATGATCAGACAGGTCAGTGGCTGGGGTGGTTCACACAGAATATTGGATGAGATGGAGAAAATAATATCCAGTGTATGACCAGCTGTATGTGTTGGGCCCTCATTAAGCTTGTCAAGGCCTAGAAGCGCAAGATCTACTAAAAGTGAAGACGCCTCGGGGTTAATAGTACATTCTCTATGTACGTTAAAATCTCCCAACAAAAGGAAATTGTTGGTCGAAATTACACGGGGGGCAATTAATGTAATAAGTTGGAGGGAAAAATCTGCCAGGGGGCCAGGGGGCCGGTAGACTAAGGCCCCCTTCCAACTGAGTTGTGAAAGGAGGTCAATCCGGAAGACCATGATATCAATATTGGCATTGCATCAGTGCTCAAGTGTGGAAATTTTAATACCATCCTTATGAATTATTGCAATCCCACCTCCCACTCTAGTCTGTCTATCCATTCTTATAATCCTATAGCCTTCAGGTAGGGCCAGAGCGATGGCAGGGGTAGAGTGAGGCTTGAGCCACGTTTGCGTCAGGAAACCTAGATCAGGGTTCACCTCAGAGAGAAAGCCCCACACCTCAATTGCATGTTTTGGTAGGGATCTGATGTTACATAAAAAGACCCCTTTCCACCCTGATTTGGGGTTATGGAGTGGATTTGCGGTGTCCACAATTAGAGGAGTGGTGTGTTTGGGGGGGGGGGGGAGGTTGTATTCTGTAAGGGGAGCACCGGGGTTCCCCATTGGTAGGAGCAACCTTTATATAGGAGCCTTGATACTGCCAAGCAAGGCAGGCAAAAGGGCCCTCAAAGATTGGCCAGTGCCCAGACCGACAGTGGGGCAGTGAAACTGTCCTTAGTTCTAATAACTCCTGACTTGTGTAGAACAATAAAGGAAGCGGGCCCCTCTCAGCAGAAGAATGAGCATAGTCCCTGGCTCCTGGTGATGTCAGGACGCGGATGGGCGCAGACGTTCAAAATCTACAGCCAGGTACTTTGCAAAAATATGGTCCGTTGTCACTGTGAAAATGTGGTGTGTCCACGTTGCGTTTTGGGTAGTTTCCTGTTGCGTGCACTAGGTCTACCCACACAAGTGAGGTACCATTTTTCTTGGAAGACTTTGGGAAATGCAAGGTGGGTGGAATATTGTGGATCCACGCAGATTCCAGAACTTTCCACCACAAAAATGTGAGGAAAATTTGTTTTTTTACAAAGTTTGAGGTTTGCAAGAGATTCTGGATAACAGAACCTGGTGAGAGCCAGACATGTCACCCCTTTCCTGGATTCCCCTGGGTGTCTAGATTTTCAAAAATATATACGTGTGCTAGGTTTCCCTAGGTGCCGGCAGAGCTAGGGTTCAAAATCTACAGCTAGGCACTTTGCAAATAAATGGTCAATTTTCACTGTGAAAATGTGATGTGTCCACGTTGCATTTTGGTCCGTTTCCTGTTGCAGGCACTACACCTACCCACACAAGTGAGGTACCATTTTCATTGAGAGACTAAGGGAAACACAAAATTGTAGAGCAACTGTTATTACCTTTCGACTTTCAAATGTAAGACAATGTGTAAAAAAGAAGTCACTTTGGAAAATGACCTATAATATACATGCTGGTATGGGTACCCACAATTTCAGAGATGTGCAAATAGCTACAGTTTCTAAACTCCATATTTAATTCCCATTTCGAAATACATAGGTGACTTTCATACCGATTTTTCCCTGTTTATATTTTCCCAAATGAATTGCTATATATCCGGTACACAATAAAAAAAATTGCAAGACGCTGCTCAGTTATTGGCTCTGGGTTCCTCGGGTTCTTGGTGAACCTACAAGTCCTATATATCCCCACAACCAGAAGGGTCCAGCAGATGTAACGGTATATTGATTTGAAACATCTGTCGTACTTAGTAGAAGTTACAGGTGAAAACGTTGGCACAAATGGCTGTTTTTTCAAACTCATTTTCAATTTTTTCTATTTTCAACTGTTAGTTTCTATAGGAAACCCTTGAAGGATCTACACAAATGACCCCTTGCTGAATTACAAATGTTGTCTACATTTCAGAAATGTTGAGCTTCCCAGGATCTATCATTGCTTTCATACCCATGTTTACCACTAACTGGAAGGAGGTTGAAAGCACAAAAAATAGGAAAAATAGGCTATGTCCCAGAAAAATGCCAAAACTGTGTAAACAATTTTGGTTTTCTGACAAAAGTCTGCTTGTCCCTGAAAGCTGGGAAGATGGTGATTTCAACATCACAATACCTTTGTTGATACCATTGGCAGGAAAAAAACAAGACGCTTTCATCTGTGGCCCTTTTTCCCATTAAAAAAATAAATATATTAGCTGTATTTTGACTAATTTCTGGGTCCCCTCCAGGGGAATCAACAAACCATGGGTACCTTTAACATCCCCATGATGTTGGAAGAAAAGGCCACAAATTTGGCGTGAATACCTTATGTGGTCAAAAGGTTATAGGGGCCTAAGCTTGAACTACCCCAAATAGCCCAAAAAAAGGCTTAGTGTGGGGGGGGAGGCCGAGCAGCGAAGGGGTTAATGACAATGGAGGGGTGTAGATATGCATAGTAATTGGTAAAGTTTTTATCAAATCCAAGGATTCAGACCCACAGATTGATTTTGATCAGGTGATCGGAAGTAAAAACCATAGAATGACAGCCCAGACCTGCTAAGGTACAGAGGAACCTCAAAAATGTTTTTACAAAAATAAAATGTATTTAATTACATTAAAAAACTTCTTTTACTTTACATTAGGTACCTATGTGATTTTTATATTTTAAAATGTATAAAAGGTTTATTTGTAAAAAAAAAAAAGAATACCTACAGTATTAAAAAAACTTAATTAATAAACAACATACACAATAATTTGTAATACACTTACTATTAAAAATAAACCTTACAAATTACCTACAAAAGTAAGTAGTAGAAGGACATTATATTTTAGAATTGTAAAACCTTAGAATTTCCCTGGAAAAAACAAAGGTTACAGAGATGTTACAGTCAGACAATAGAATTAAAAAAATCTTAGAAATTTACTGAAAAAAACAGAGGTTACTCTCAATGTCTTACATCTCAAATGAAATCACTGATAACATCATCTAGTGAGTTTAAGTGCTTCATAAAAGTTTCTGAGATTTAAAGATATATACTAAGCTACTGCATAAGTTAAATGACTATTCTTTCTGTACTACTAATGAGTGATACTATTTCTAACATATGTCATCTAATCTACAATTCTGTTTTTACTATTTAACATTGAACTGCCTCTACGCTGACACTTATCCCCTGCTGATGTATGTGTTATGGTAGTGCTATGCAACAGTCTAATCTGTTCATTGAGACTTCACTCTACTGTGTTTTATGACATACTGACCAGTTTCCGAAGACCTCTGTCCTTTGTGATGAATGAGTGTAAAAGTAAAAATAAATCCATCTGTTCACTAAAACCTTTCTCTAGGTTGATGGCTCAGTGTAGTAGGCATTTACAACAGACTAACCTCTCTGTCCACACCTATCTCCAGGATGAAGAATAATTTTACTACTGGTTTGTGAGAGAAGACCTCTCTACTGGGTGTATGTTGTAGTGGTTTGCGTAAATCTGACATTTACACTAAAACATCTTTCCAGGTTCCTGAATGGTTTGCAATAGACTAGCTGCTACGGTTAGATGTTTCACTTTGGTCATTAGTGTTTAGAGTAGTGGTTCAGAAGAAACAGGACTATCCACTGAGAACTGTCTCCTAGGTGATAAGTGAGTGTAATAGTTGATAACGTTACAGGGAGCTCTGTGGTACGCATCTCTCACATGTGAATTCTTCTTATTTTTAAAATATGTAACCAGTATTTTAAGAAGTATATTGAAGTTTACCTTGCTGGATGATGTCATGAGTGATGTCATTTGAGATGTCATAAGTGATGCCTCTGACCATGTCATGAGTGATGTAATATGTGAGGTCATAAGCAGTGCATTGGGGGGCATAAGTAACTATAACTCCTGAATATCTATGGTTTTATGTGTGTAAAATCTGAGCCTTGCTATAATGTCCCTGTAACCTTTGTTTTTTCAGTGAATTTCTAGTTTATTTTTTTAATTCTATTTCCTAACTATGGAGCCTTTGCAACTTTGGTTTTTTTTCCAATGGATTTGCAATTTTGGTTTTTAATGCTAATTCCTAACTAAAACATCACTGTAACCTTTGGTTTTTAGTGAATTTGACTGTTTTGTGATATAAATTGCACTACAATTTGACATATAAGTTCAATTTAGTAATACATATGATTACAAGTTTAATAAACACATTTTATTCACATATTTATACTTAAGGGCTCGACAAATCCACTCGCCCGCTCGCATTTGCGAGGGAGAATTGATGAGGACGAGCTATTTTTAGGTCCTACTCTCCCTTTCTGGTGAGTAGGAAGACAAACTAACTTTTGTCCTCTGTATTTAAAAACAGAGCAAAAGTGACAAGATAACAAGATTTAAAGGCATTTTTATTGCTCACAAAGGGAATGAGCAATAAAGATGCCTTTAAATCTTGTTATCTTGTCACTTTTGCTCCATTTTCAGAGACGGAGGTCAAGTAGGTTGCAGTGAGGTCGAGGGGATTTTCCAAGGGACTAGACCTGCAGGACTAGTACAATTTTTCGGATTTTTCGAGCCCTGTACTTATTATACATTTTACAAGTAACAATTAACAAACCAAGGTAAGGTAATATGCGGTCTTTCTATAAATGAAATCCACTAAATATTAGCCGTTTTTTATTCATTTTATGGATACGCTGCAATGCCACCAGCAATCCACTGTGATTCCAGGAACACACCCATATCTCTACTTCTCATCGGATAGAGTAAGTCTCCACCCATGCACTTTGTAAACCACACCCACATCTCTTTGGAGATAGACTGACACCACAGCTCCATCCCTTTTTTAGATTTCCTTCAAAAGTACAATTTTAAAGTCAGGATGTCTTATGCTGAAGATTGAAGAGAAGGGGAAGAGCAGGACGGAGAAGACATACCACCTACAAAGAAGTCCTCTGATGTTTAGAAATATTTTTCTGTCCTTTCAGGAGAAAAGAAAGTTGTTCCAAAAATTGTCCACTGCAATATATGCAGGAAACAACTGTTGAGAGGTACAGGGAAGAAGTATTCACATGGCACATACTCTTTATGGAAACACCTGACAACCATACATTCATGGACGTCAAAGGATTATGAGAGAGAGGGAAGGTGATATGTCGATAGCAGCAGCTGGTCCATCTGGGGGACCCTTGCCACCTGACCAGATAGCTACCATACCCGCTGTTTCATTAAAACTGCAAGAAATGGTGAATCATTTTGGCAAATGCCATATGCCAGTTGCACTGAAATTACATCTGTTGCCCAGTTTATGGATGCTGTCAACAAGCATAATTGTTAACTTTTTTCACCTCCCTGTTCACTCTTCAATTCCTCTTTAAACACAAGTAGATATTTGAAAAGAAAATATAGAATACATTGAACTTTATATTACATACTATTATATTATACACTATAAGCAAGTGAATAGTTACATAAGTGGTTTTGTCAGTGTGTAAGAGGCCATATAAGCGTCTGAGTATGGGTGCATAAATGGGTATATAGGTGGCTGTATGGTTGGGTGACTGAATGAGTGAGTGGTTGATTGGATATGTGAGTAAGTGCATCAGTGCATCTCTGGGTGTGTCACTGGATGTGTAAGTAGCTGTGTGGTCATGTGACTGGGTGTGTTAGTGACTGTATAGATATCTACAGCTCAAAAGTGTGAAAAGGAAAGCCCTTGCAAACCTCATCAAGGCTAGCTCCAACCACAACTTAAGGACAACTATCTGGAGCTCAACATGGACAAGACCGAAGTACTGATATTTGACAACCATGCCTTCCTCTGGAATGACACCTAGTGGCACACTGAACTCGGACCCACCCCCACACCAAAAGACCACACCCACAACCTCTGTATCATCCTGGACAGCAAACTAACCATGAAATGACAGATCAACACAGTCTCCACTGCCTGTTTCCACACTCTCTGCATGCTATGAAGAATTTTCATATGGCTCCCTATAGGCACGAGAAAAACAGTTGTGCAAGCCCTAATCACCAACCGGTTGGACTACAGCAACACACTCTACAGAGGAACCACCACTGAATTCATGAGAAGGCTCCAGACAATACAGAATTCATAAGCCAGTTTGCACCCTGCCAAACTGACTCACATCACCCTACACCCGAGTAACCTCCAGTGGCTCCTCATCCAGAAAAGATGCTAATTCAAACTAGTGACATACGCTTAGAAAGCCCTCCACAACCAAGGGCCGCCATACATGAACCACTGCCTGAACTTCCAACAGCCATTCAGAAACGTTTGCTCTGCCTTCCTTCCCCTTGCATCCCACATAGCCACAGCGGAGGCCACTCCTTCTTCCACATTGGTGCCAAGTTCTGGAACATACTCTGTCTCGACCTGGATACCCTCACGGGTGATAAGCCACA
This sequence comes from Triturus cristatus, assembly GCF_964204655.1. Classification (NCBI taxonomy): domain Eukaryota; kingdom Metazoa; phylum Chordata; class Amphibia; order Caudata; family Salamandridae; genus Triturus; species Triturus cristatus. Next base: position 1,092,971,634 of record NC_140581.1, read on the forward strand.
CTCTACAAGTACTGATTGATTGATTGACTGATATGTAAGAGACTGTATGGATTGTTAACTGGCTGTGTTAGTGGATGTTTGCATGTGTAACTATGTGTGCAAGTGGATATGTTAGTGATGGATACATAAGTGCTGTGTGGGTGTGTGAGTGAGTGGATGTGTTTTTCCTCCTATCGCTGTCTGACTGGGTGTGTTAGTAGCTCCATGGTTTTGTAAATAGGTATGAGAGTGACTGTATTGGTGAGTGGCTGGGTATATAACTGGGTGTATGGTTGTGTAAGTGTGTGTAACTGACTGTCTGAGTGCTGGGTACATGAAGGATTGTATAGGTGTGTGAGTGGGTGTAACAGTGCCTGCATGAGTGTGTGAATGACTATGTAAGTGGATGTATAAGTAAGTAAATGGGTGTGTGAATGGTTTTATGTGTGTATGACTGAGTGTGTAAGTCACTGTCTGGCTACATGAGTGATCAGTACATGCTTTTGTGGTGGTATAACTGAGTGTGTAAATTCCTGTGTGACAGTGTGAGTGGGTGCAAATTATATGCTATTAAATTATATACTATAATCAACCACCCACATCTAATTTCAAACGCATTCTCTCATCCTGGCTTAATAAAATAACAATATTTTCAGTATCGTAATTCCCCTTCCTCCTTTGCTGCTCACTATATTTTTAGTTAATATTCTCATCTAACCTCCCTTCTATTTTGCCTTTTTCTGTAGTGTCTAGCAGCTACACATACACATTTTCTTTCAACAGATATACACTCAATTCAAAATATATATATATACTTTTTCATAGTACAACCTCATTAACATACTTATATAATAGAACCTTGTTCAGCACCCTCCTTAAATAGTACATATACTCATTCAGTCATGAATATATTGGAATCATAAATTCAGTTGATCCAAAATCATTCCAACACATAGGGGCCGATTCACAGAACTAACTTAAGACAAAATCCTAAACTTACTACTTTTGGTATTCACAGAAGTTAGGATTTTGTCTTAAGTTTGTCTTAAGACAAACTTAAGACAGACTTAAGATAGTCTTAAGACAGACTTAAGACAGTCTTAAGACAGACTTAAGACAAACTTGAGACAGACTTAAGACAGACTTAAGACAGACTTAAGACAAACTTAAGACAAAATCCTTACTTAAGTCTGTCTTAAGTCTGTCTTAAGTCTGTCTTAAGTTTGTCTTAAGTCTGTCTTAAGACTGTCTTAAGTCTGTCTTATGACTGTCTTAAGTCTGTCTTAAGTTTGTCTTGAGACAAACTTAAGACAAAATCCTAACTTCTGTGAATACCAAAAGTAGTAAGTTTAGGATTTTGTCTTAAGTTAGTTCTGTGAATCGGGCCCAAAATGTCTACAGTCCTTGAGTATCTTTGCTAGAAAATGAAGATATTACAAGAGTCCATTTGTCTTTTCAAATTAGTTCCACTATTGGTTTATTCATTGAAGGTTCCAGCACAGATCAGCCACAGATCAGCCAACACGTGTTTCATCTATTATAGACTTTTTCGAGGCTAGAATGCAAATATGATACATATTGTCTATGTTCATACAAAATGATGGTAAGATTATAGACAATTCTTCCTCAATAGTACACCAAACTTTATACATCAATCCAGAAGGATAAGAGTGTTGTTAAAGATGAGAAAGAAGGATACCAAGTATTGTGCTCATAGCATGAAATGTTACCCAAAGTCAAGAGGTGTGACAAGACACATAAAGTGAAGTTAGTCCTTGGCTAAAAGTCATTTATTTAAAAAATCACCACGCATGATTCCGCCTAATTTGTGAAAATGTAAAAGCAGTTGGTACACCTTGATAATCTATGACATTTGGTGTGGTGACCAGCCATCCTGCACTATGAGAACGGTGGTAATGGTGGATACATTTTATGAAATTCTTTATCTCTGTGTCTGATTTTTAACTTCAAAGTTCTAGACTTGGTGAACTTCAAAATCTTAAACACTTGAACTGACAGCGCGGTGGTACTGACAGATAGCATATCGCAGATTAACATTATTGCTATGACATATTCTCACCTAAATATAAGAATTAACAGTATATTGGATCTAAGAACATGTACTATGATCCATATTAAGCATTATTACATATACCAGGACGAAAAGTTTAAGATGGCATTATGGATGATTTGGCATGTGAGAACTATATATCTTTTATACGGCTTTTGAAAAATGTTTATTACGTTAACAAGATGATTAGTGTATATTATGAATCTGGATGTTCTAGTACTTGCTAATATTTAAAAATATGATTCATTCTCTTTACTTTTTAAACAAATTAAAGAATTACGTCTCGAGGCCCTACAGGACTGAAATAGTCAACTTCCGATTACACTTAAAGAATACCTATTGGATTAGAACTAATATAAATTGATGCCATTTTGGAACGTACTCAGTAGAATCTGAACCTTTCCAAAATGGCGGTGCCTTTTGCTCCGTATTTTGAATGGGACGCATCCGACGTTGCGGATAGATATGTGTGAGTCACCTGACTAAGGCTGATTTAAAAAAACAGGTGAAAAATGCCCACGTAGCCATGTTGCAGTTCACATGAACCCGAGTCCCGGACAAAAACGCCGAAACTTGGGTAAGTGAGAACCATGAAAATATGAGGTCAGGATATTTTCACCATTAGAAGGGACCATATACCTAACCAGGGTGATAGATTAATATTATTCTGTTTTGTGTGAATTTGTTCCACAGCGAGGAAACTTAGCAGGGACTTCCTCAACAAATCGTTTGATTCAGTTCTTCTGACTTAGTATTGCAAAAGATAAGCCTCCATATGCTTTAAGGAATTATCTTTGATCATACGGTAAATATGTTGCTTTTAAACAATTTGTGATTGCATTGCCCATGAGTAGGTCACTGGCTATATATATTTTTAGGACTATTTTCACATACCTGTCCCCTGAGTAATTCCAACTTCGCGCGGGTACTTTACTTCAGCTATCACTCAATAGTCTTTAGCGCTTGCTCTGTTTAAGAGTAGACTACTAACGATATTTAGGACAATAACAATCATTGATTCCGCCAAATTCATGAAAACGTAAAAGGAATGGAAAGAAGTTGTCAACCCACCAGTTAGAGTTCTGTTGACTAGTCATTAACCTCCATAAATATCCGTATTCAAGACGCCAAAAATTTCATGTACAGGTAACGTGAGCATAAATAGAAGTCTGAAAAGGTACAGTCAATCATTTTGGAGAACTGTTGTAAAACCCACCAATTCTGAATTCAATTATTTATTCATGAGTATCTTTAAATATCCATAGCCACCATGTCAAGATTACCACCCTGGCAGTTGTGTATACATTAGGATCTGAGACGATGAAAATACGGTCAATTATCTTGGTAGACCGATAAACCGAGACCAATTTGAATAGCACAGTCTAATATTACTAAACGTACTTAGAAAGTCAGTCCAATCTCCGAATAGCTCGTACCCTTTCAGATAGGATGAAAAGTTGTCTAGGTAAAATATAAATGCCCATATTATAGCTTGTTTTATATTTACTATAGCCAACATAGATTATTGATCAATGATTGTTATTGTCCTAAATATCGTTAGTAGTGTACTCTTAAACAGAGCAAGCGCTAAAGGCTATTGAGTGATAGCTGAAGTAAAGTACCCGCGCGAAGTTGCAATTACTCAGGGGACCGGTATGTTAAAATAGTCCTAAAAATATATATAGCCAGTGACCTACTCATGGGCAATGCAATCGCAAATTGTTTAAAAGCAACATATTTACCGTATGATCAAAGATAATTCCTTAAAGCATATGGAGGCTTATCTTTTGCAATACTAAGTCAGAAGAACTGAATCAAACGATTTGTTGAGGAAGTCCCTGCTAAGCTTCCTCGCTGTGGAACAAATTCACACAAAACAGAATAATATTAATCCATCACCCTGGTTAGGTATATGGTCCCTTCTAATGGTGAAAATATCCTGACCTCATATTTTCATGGTTCTCACTTACCCAAGTTTCGGCGTTTTTGTTAGGGACTCGGGTTCATGTGAACTGCAACGTGGCTACGCGGGCATTTTTCACGTGTTTTTTTGAATCAGCCTTAGTCAGGTGACTCACACATGTCTATCCGCAACGTCGGATGCGTCCCATTCAAAATACGGAGCAAAAGGCACCGCCATTTTGGAAAGGTTCAGATTCTACTGAGTACGTTCCAAAATGGCATCAATTTATATTAGTTCTAATCCAATAGGTATTCTTTAAGTGTAATCGGTAGTTGACTATTTCAGTCCTGTATGGCCTCGAGACGTAATTCTTTAATTTGTTTAAAAAGTAAAGAGAATGAATCCTATTTTTAAATATTAGCAAGTATTATAACATCCAGATTCATAATATACACTAATCATCTTGTTAATGTAATAAACATTTTTCAAAAGCCGTATAAAAGATATATAGTTCTCACATGCGAAATCATCCATAATGCCATCTTAAACTTTTCGTCCTGGTATATGTAATAAATAATGCTTAACATGGATCATAGTACATGTTCTTAGATCCAATATACTGTTAGTCCTTTTATTTAGGTGAGAATATGTCATACCAGTAATGTCAATCTGCGATATGTTATCTGTCAGTACCACTGCGCTGTCAATACAAGTGTTTAAGATTTTGAAGTTCACCAAGTCTAGAACTTTGGAGTTAGAAATCAGACACAGAGATAGAGAATTTCATAAAATGTATCCACCATTACCACCGTTCTCATAGTGCAGGATGGCTGGTCACCACACCAGATGTCATAGATTATCAAGGTGCACCAACTGCTTCTTCATTTTCACAAATTGGGTGGAATCATGCGAGGTGATTTTTTAAATAAATGACTTCTTGCTAAGGACTAACTTCGCTTTAGGTGTCTTGTCACATCTCTTGACTTTGGGTGAAATTTCATGCTATGAGCACAATACTTGGTATCCTTTTCTCTCATCTTTAACGACACTCATCCTTCTGGATTTATGTATATAGTTTGGTGTACTATTAAGGAAGAATTGTCTATAAACTTACCATCATTTGTATGCAAATAGACAACATGTATCATATTTGCATTCCATCCTTGAAAAAGTCTATAATAGATGAAACACATGTTCGCTGATCTGTGGCTGATCTGTACTGGAAACTTCAATGAATAAACCAACAGTGGAACTAATTTGAAAAGACAAATGGACTCTTGTAATATCTTCATTTTCTAACAAAGATACTCAAGTACTGTAGTCATTTTGTGTTGTAATGATTTTGGATCAACTGAATTTATGATTCCAATATATTGATGACTGAATGAGTATATGTACTATTTAAGGAGGGTGCTGAACAAGGTTCTATTATATATGTATTTGGCTGTACATTAGATTACTATTGTACTGATTTTCATCTATGGTAGTAGGGTGACACAATCATAATAGCACCTCCACAATTGAACAACTGGTTTCATAAAATATTTTTTGTCACACACAATTGGATGGAATACGAAGGAGTCTTTTGAGGTGCGGTAACTTTCCCAGTATGGACCACTACTACCAAATCCATATTTTTTTCATTAACATACTTGTAAAATCTCTTTGCAGTTGTCCGAATTTTATTTTAATATCTGTTTTCCACTGCAAATCTCAAGTTAGAAATATGGCAATCCACCTCCACTCTCAGTACAATAATGTATTAATAATGACTACCCTTCCTACTGTACTTTCACCCATACTCCTGTACTTAGCAAATCACAGACTTCCTTTCATCTTTTATGTTTGTTATACCACTCTTAAATGGTCACTATTTTTTAACCCTTTCTATGTTTCCTGTAAAGAAGCCTAATTTTGGTAGGTTTATTACAGATCCGTGGATCCGCCACGGGGCTCAGCATGGCCCCGTGTGTTCCGCGGTGGATCTGCATGAAAGCTCTTAAAAGCATTAAACAATCTAATGCTTTTCATTTAATATTTTATTTTGTAAAATATTGTCAATTACAAGACATGCACTCCTTACTGGGCATTTGTTGTACACAAGTATCTTTTGTTTCGTTACCAGCCGCACTCTTTCAGCTACATTTTCATAGTAGCCATGTAATTAATAGTCTCTGCCTACCAATAGGTCAAAAGTTCATGAGACTTTCTCTCAACAGCATAATAGTTTCACATTAATTGTAGCAGGTGTGGTTGACTGTGTGCAATTAAAAGTATATACCAAACAACATAACTTTTTTATTTTCCAAAGCTAGGCAAGGAGTTTTTGTTACTACCTAATTTTAGCTCCCTGCACATCTCCACCACCCAAATATGTTCTTTTATATTTTATTTCCTGTCCTCCATTGTAACTGCCTTTCATCTTCAAAAACGGCCTCATTTTGCTGTGGTCTTTTCCTGTGTGCCATTCCGGCTTGTCTCAAAAATGGTCAGAGTCTGGATTGTGTGCCATAGTTTTGTGTTGTGGGCTAAAGAGAGTGCTAGAAGGAGTGGCCTTGACAGAGACTTAGGTTTACCTAATGTAGACATTACTTGTGTTGGCCAGAGAGGGTTAAAGTGACTTCAATTGCTGCCTTTGGTTGAAAACATTGCAGATTGCCAATATCCAGACCTCATGATCGTTCACTGTGGTGGCAATTACTTAGGCACAATTGCTAGGGTGGGACTGGAAATCCTACCTTTGGTAAATTAATGTCACTTTTCCTGCATACTGCTTTGGTGTTCTCCATCATTGGCCAAAGACAGAAGTGGCAGTGGTCAACCAAACTTTGTCTGCAGAAAGAAAAAAAAACAGGAAATGTGTCGATAAAGCTGTTTCTGCATTTCTCCGAGACCACAACATGGGCTCTATATATCATAACAACTTATACCCCAGAAAAAAGGGTGTTCCTCAACAACTTAAAAGGCTGCATCCTGTTCTATGTGTAATTATCATCTACACACCATAAACATAAAGCCTCACTTAGAGCCCCCTCTTTTCCCAAACACTGGTTATTTTTGTTTTCAAATCCTTTTTTCTAATTTCTCATTTGGATCTGCTGTGGATCACTGGCCAACAAAGGGGTCTGCCGGCTATGTTGCGGGCAGATCCATAGAACCGTTCCTAACCAAAAGCACAAATTCAATACAAAACAAAAACCCATTTAATACAAACATATTCTAATGCAATTTATATAACTGTATCACTGCCTGTGTGTAGGTATGTGAGTGGCTGTTTAAGTAACTGTGTAGGTGCATGATAGGCTATATGAGTGTGTGAGTGCGTGTGTTAGTGTCTGTGTGGGTGTATGCCTGGGTGTGAGAGTTACTGTGTGAGTGTATGAGTAGCTTTCTAATGGCTGTGTGGGTGTGTGAGTAGTTTTCTGAATCTGTGTATGAGTGTGCAAGTGGCTGTATTGGTGTGTGAGTAAGTGTGTGAGTGGCTGTGTGGGTGTGTAAGTGGTTCTGTGAGGGTGTAAGTGGTTGTGTGAGTGTGTGGTGGGTGTGTAAGTGGTTCTGTGAATGAGTATGTAAGTGGCTGTGTGGGTCTCTGAGTAGTTTGTGAATGTCTGTATGTATGTGTGAGTGGGTGTGCCAGGTGTTTTGCTGTATGGGTGTGTGAGTGGGTGTGTAAGTGGCTCTGTGGATTTGTGAGTCATGTGTGAGTGGTTCTCTAGGTTTCTATGTGTGAGTGACTCTGTGGGTGTGTGAGTGGATTTATGGATTTGTAAGTGGGTGTGTGATTGGTTGTGTGGGTGTCTGAGAGTTTGTAAGTAGGTCTGTGAGTGGGTATATGTGTTTTTTAATTGGGGTCTGGATCTGCAGATCAAACGTGGATTCACATGGGGTGGTGTATGAGTATCTGTATGGATGTGTGTGTGTTTCTGGGTCTCTCAGTGGGTGTGTGAGTGGCTATATGGATGTGTTAGAGGATGTGTCAGAGGTTGTGTGGGTGTGTAAGTGGGTGTGTGAGTGTCTGACAGGTGTGGTGTATGACTGGGTGTTTAAGTAGATGTGTGGGTCTCTGAGTGGTGTGTGAGTGGTTGTGTTGGTGAGTGTGTCAGCGGATTTGCTATATGTGCATGTGAGGAGCTGCGTAAGTGGCTGCGTAGGTCTGTGAGTGGGTGTATAAGGGGCTGTATCAGTGTGTACATAACTGTGTAAGTGAATGGTTCAGTGCCTTTGTGGGTGTTTGAGTGGGTATATTAGTGGTTCTCTTGATCTCTGAGTGGATGTATCAGTGATTGTATGGGTTTGTGAGTGGTGTATGGATTTGTGAGGAGTTGTTTGGGGGTTTAAGAGAGTATGTGAGGTGGTTTGTGAGTGGATGTTTGTGTTTTTTAATTGAGGTGAGCGACGCAGTGCATCTATTGATTCTAGTGTAAAAAACTGTTTTTTACTATTACTTCCCTATGTAATTTTCCCAGTGATGTAATCAGTGATGTCACTGACCATGTCATGAATGATGTAATATGTGAGGCCATAAGCAGTGCATTGTGGGGGCATGAGTTATAGTCAGCTCAGCTAACAATAAATGCTAAATTTCACTGGTTTTGTACGATTGAATCCTGAGCCTATCTATAACGTCCCTGTAAGCTTTGTTTTCTTAGGTGAATTTCTATATTTTTAAAAATGTAATTTCCTTTCTGTAACATCTCTGTAACATTTGGTTTTTTTCAGTTAACTTCTAAGGTTTTTTAAATGCTAATTCCAAACTATAACGTCCCTGTAACCTTTGTTTTATTGGGTGAATTTCTATGTTTCTTTAAGTAGTAATGGAGTTTGCAGAGTGGTGGAGAAAGTGGGTGGGGCCTCTGACCAGCTCTCAGCAATCTCACTGTGTAGGACTTAAATGAAGTACCAGGAGGGCTTCTTGTCCCCCAAGGTCCCTCAGGAGTAAAGTGGACTTCATCCCCCAAACAGTATTGTGCTGGGAGCTGCGTATGCAGAGTGGTGGAGAAAGGGGGCATGGCCTCCCACGACCTCTCAGCAATCCTGCTGTGTGTAACTTATTGGAGGTAACAAAAGTGCTTGCTGGCCCCCAAGGGCCCTCTGGACCCAAGGGGACTTAATATCCTATTGGCCCGTTTGCAGAGTGGTGGTTAAGTGGACATGGCCTCCAGTGATTTGCCAGAGGTTTTTTTGAAAGAAAAATTTGAGTAAGGGGGCTGCATGGCCCCCCTTTCCTAGGCCTTTTTCAAACCTGGGGACCCAATCATCTAAGGCCAGGCCATTTATCAATAGGATGGGGGGCCAAACAGCCCCCAGGCAGATTGCAGCCCAGAGGAACACATCCCCCAGGCCCAGGCCTTTCTTTTTTTATAATTGAAAGGGACGAGGGCCATGCAGCTCCCCTCCAGGACCTAATCCCCTGGGCCATGCCCCTTTTTTCATTTTTTCTACAAAAAAGGGAAGGGGCCATGCGACCCCCCCTCCCGGGCTGATTTTGGCCCTGGGGACCCCATCCCCCAGGGCCTGGCCTCTATACTGGATGCCATAGTCCCACCCAGTGCATCCAGTCATTTTTGTTGGGACCGCGGGGAGCCTGAAGGCCCCCATGGTGCCGGCCGGCTCCTCACATCCTGCGAGAGACGGCATTGGCTTTAGACAGAGGGAGTTGCTGAACATGCAGCTACCTCTAACCAAAAGCAATTCTGCTCTGCTTTCAGCAAGCAAGAGCATTTTTTCTGCTCTTGCTTGTTTAAATTGAAGTGTTTGCTATTGCTTTGCGGAAGCCATAGCAAACTGCAATGTCTGGGGGTGGACAGCCAAGGACATTGCTGGAGCCAGCCCTGGGTGGTGGCGGTACCCAGGGCCATCTACGGCTCCACAGCGCTTCCCCTTTTTTTCAAGTATTTAGCCCAGGGGAGGTGGTGGTCCACAGGGCCATGGGTGCACAACGGACCCCTTTAATTATTCTGTTTATGACCCGGGTTGATGGTGGTCCCTGGGCTGCATGGGGCAACATGGCCCCACTTCAAAAAAATATTAAATCTCCAGGGAGTTGGCAGCCCCCGGGGCCTTGGTGGGGTCTGTACAGCCCCCTGCATTCTATTAAAAAATCCCCACAGAGGTGGTGGTCCAGGGGCTGGGGCAGTCACGCAAAATTTCAAAAGCCCGGGGGAGGTGGTGGTCACAGGGGCAGTGAGGAGGCCATACAAGCCTCCCCCACCTTTGAAGAAACAGAAAGCCCTGGGGAGGTGGTGGTCCCCGGGGCATTTGGAAGCCCTAGGAGGAGCGCCTTGTGCCCCCTCCTATTACTGTAAACTGCCTCCAGTCTTAGGCTAATTACTAACAAACTGCGGAAGACCACACTTCGTTTTAAAAAACCATTTGGTGGGTGTCGCAAATCAAATGCGACTCCAACTGAAACCTTTTTTTTAAATTCTTTTTTCAGCCCTGTAGGGTCCTTGTGGGACATCCCCTAAGAGGCTTAGGGGGTAAGGGTGTTTCTACCCCACCTCCTTTTCTTTTTTTAATGTTTTTTTCCTGTGACTCAGTTCAACTGAGTCACAAGATGGCTGCCAGCACTTCCTGGCTTGAACTGTTGGCAGCCAATAAGATCTCAGCAGGTGATATGGAGGTTGCGGATCCACCACATCCCTATATATACAACTGGGATTTTCAAATCACAAAAAGGAACTTCCTTGGACCAACATCTACCTTCCTGCCAAGTTTGGTGTAATTCTGTTCAGCTGTCTAAAGGTCCTATGGGAATTAACAAGAGTAAAATGTGCTTTTAAGCACTCTCTTGTTCTAGGTTCCCATTTGATGGATCACCCTGAAACTTTCAAGACAGCAGCTGAAGCGAGCTTCATATCAGTTTTTAAAAAGAAGTTTGTGATGATTCATCAAAAGGAGGCAAAGTTATTGGCAAATGAAAACAAATTCTTCCTATGGGAACTAGGTCCTAACTGTAACTGCCTACTAGGGAACAACCAATAGGTAATATATACATATATTACCTACTGGTGGTCACCAGTAGGTAGTTATAGTTAGGACCAAAGTTTCCATAGAAAAAGCGTGTTTTGTTTCTCCAATAACATTGGCTCTTCTGAATCTTCAAACAATGTCCCCTTATTGGTTTAGCTGCTATGTTAAAACTTTTGAGGTGATTTGTAAAGCCAGGGCAAGAACAAAGGGGGTCCCAAAATGCGTTTTCCCCATGTTATGTCTATGGTAATTTTTCATTTTTTGAACATGATGACAGCTCTAACTGCTGAACAGAATTACAGCAAATTTGGCAGAAAGCTAGATGTTTCTCCAGAAGCATGATTTTTGTAATTTGGCGCAAATTCGTTCAGTAGTTTCAGAGATAATAACATTTTAAAAATATAGATATGTCAGGACGCGGTGGACTTGTGGATCCTACTAAATTTGATTGGCTGCCAACACTAAAACCAGGAATTGTTGGCAACCATCTTGGGACTCAGCTTGAAGCTGAGTCTCACAAAAAAAGTAAATATTTATGAAAAGGAGGCAGGGTAGAAATACCCCACAGATATGGTTGGGGGGTCCCACAGGGACTAGGCTGGGGGTAAAAAGTATTTTTTTTATTTAATTTTGCCTCAAATTCACAGGTGGACTGCAGGTCCACAGCAAAAATTGTTTTTAAAGCGTGCATCTTTTTTAAAGCCCGCAGGTGGACCAAATCCTGGGGGCAGGAATGTAATGAAGGAGGGGGGCTCATGGGCCCCCCTCTTAGGCTCATACATAGAACTGGGGACTGCCACCTCTCTGTGGCAGTAAACAGTAGACATGCGGGGGCATGCTCGGCTCCCCTGCAGCCCCAGGGAAGGGCACCTCCCCAGGGCAGTAAAACAGTAGACATGCTGGAGCTTGCTTGGCCCCCCCACAGCCCCAGGCACTGCCACCTCCCAGGGCAATGAACAATAGACATGCGGCGGTGCCCACTTGGTCCCCCGTAGCCCTGGGGACCGCCACCTTCCCAGGGTAATTGACAGTAGACATGCGGGGAGCCCACTCGCCCCCCCCCCACTGCCTTGAGGCCTGCTAACTTCCCGAGCCACATACATTCTTTTTTTAAATTGTAATTTTCTGTAAAAATGCGATGGAGGCCATATGACCTTCCCCACAGCCCCGGGGACCGCCTCCTCCCCGGTGCTCAAAGAAAATAATTTAGGGGGTCCTTTGCAGACTCCTGGCCGCTGAGACCACAACCTCCCTTGTGGTACATGAAAGAGTGGAGAGGAATCGCGGCCCCCCTCCTGGAGCCCTAGATGGTCCTAGGGACTGCCAACCCCAAGGGCTGGGTCCAGCAATGTCCCAGGGTGTCCATCCCTGGAAAATTGGAGTTTGCTGTTTCTTGGTGGGAGCTTCCCACCAAGCCACAGCAAACGCTCCTCTTTCAGCAAGTGAGAGCAGAAAAAATGCTCTTGCTTGCTGAAAGCTGAGCATGTGTCTGTTTCCCTGCCCGCTTTCAAGTGAGCAAGGAAACAGAACAATTGCTTTGAGATCTAGGGAGCTCCATATGGAGCTCCCTGAGTCTCAAAGCAATGCTGGCTGCCGCAGAAGGCAGGGAGCCAGCAAGGACCTCGGCCATTCAGGCTCCCACCGCGGTCCCAAACGGAGCAGTCAGGCCTGGGGAATGGGGTCCCCGGGACCAAAGTCGGCCCAGGAAGTGGGGCCACCTGGCCCCGCCCACCATTTAAAAATGGTATGTGTTTATGAATGGTTGTGTGGGAGTAGGCGTATGAAAGGTTCTATGGGGTGTGAGTGGGAGCATTAGTGATTTAGTGGATGATGTCATCAGTGATGTAATTTGGGATGTTATCAGTGATGTCATGAGTGATTTCACTGGTTTTGTATGTGCGAAACCTGAGCCTAACTATAATGTCCCTGTAAGCTTTGTTTTTTTCAGTGAAATTATATATATATATATATATATATATATATATATATATATATATATATATTATCTACTGGCGGTCGCCAGTAGATAGTTATAGTTAGGACCGTGTTTCCATAGGAAATCCGCAACATTCTATTTTGAATAACTTTGGCGCCGATTGTCGAATCCTCGCGAAATTTCAAAATAGGTGGGGCGCTCCGCTCCGCTCCTTCCCTGAAAGTCTCGGGGGGATTCGTCAAGCGGGGGCTGAGAAAAAGGGGGGGTCCCAAAACGCGTTTTCCCCATGCATTTTTCCATAGAACCTTTAGTCCAAGCTACAGCCCGAACGGCTGAACAGAATTACTTGAAATTTGGCAGAGAGGTAGTCCTCAGGTCAGGGATGTGCCTTTTGCAGGTCTGGTGTAAATCTGTTCAGTAGTTCCTGAGAAAATAGCATTTACATCAATATATATATCTATAAGCGCGCTCCGAGCGCGTACGGTAAGCTTACCGTAAGCGCACGACACCGTGCGCAAGCTTAATTCTGATTGGTGGTTATATGACTGTAAACATTCGAATCGGTCGAAATCAGGAAGTGTCGGCCGCCATTTTGTGTGTCTCACACTGATAAAGAAAGGAGGAGAACGTGAAAAGGGGGCAACGAAGAGAGTTGCAGACCCCCTAGCGTTTGCCAGGGGGTCCAAGAAGGACCAAAAGTATGAAAAATAGAATTTAAATTTTTTTTTAAAAAAATCGCGGGGTACGCGTACGGTAAGCTTACCGTACGCGCACGGCAGAAAAAAAATCATTAAAAAAATAGAATTAAAAATCAAACTTAAGTGTTTAGATATTAGGGGGTTCTAAAAAGAGCCGTTGTGTTGATGAAGTGTTTTTTTTGTGGTACCTACAAGTAAGTACCGATGCAGAGTCTAAAGTTCAAGAGGAAGACTCTGTTGCCTTCATCTGTGAAATGTACACCGTCTCCTCTATAAATGCCTTGCATGTTGTAACGCAAGTTGTTGTGGTATATAGAACCCATACCATAGTCTCTGAGGAAAGCAGAAATAGATTTGTTGACGTGCTTTCTTGCTTTCTCAATCTGTGGACAATATTGGTTGGACCAGTTCCACTTTTGCCTTTGGCATATATTAGAATATACAAAGGCAGATTGTGGAAAAAGCGACATCAATTGCACAAAGGTGTCCTTAACAAGCATCTCCAGACCTACCCCAGTTAAAGTGCCTAGGTCATTTCCACCACAGTGCACAATAATAAGGTTAGGCTGTTGGAGGTGTAGAAAAGATTTCACCAAAGGCATTAATTGGTGCCACTTTAACCCTCTCTGACCAATCCATTTAATGTCTACATTTGGCAAAGCAAGGTCTCTCACCATACCTCTTTTTTCTGCATATTTTTCACTCCAGAAGACATAGCTGTGACCTACAATCCACACTGTGAACATCTTCCAAGGAGATCTGGATGCACTCAGGAGGTGTCTTTCAGTAGAATGGCAATATGAAATGAAAGACAGTTGAAAAATGGAGGCATAGATATTTTTTTCATAAAAAGAACTCATTGGCTGTTTCAGACCATTCAACACTAAAAACTAGGCTGTATGTTTAGATTTTTACAAGCCTGTTTTGTATTGGTTCAGAAAATTGTGTTCCCACAGAAGATTAATTTGGATTTGCTGTTAGGTTTGACAGGTCAAGCACTCTTGCTCTTTGGAATAGAAACATTGTGTGCAGAACTTCTGACCTCTCTGCTCACACCAGTGTTCCATGAGCTGTTGCTAAGGTAGCAGGCAGAAGTCAAGTTGGGGGAAGGGTTCATTTGGAAAAGGGTTGAAGTTTTCAACCAATAGAAATGTGTGATTTCATTTGAAAAAATGTGGGAAGCACTGAGATTTGTACTTAACATATATATGTGTGAAAAAAGAGAGGGAAACATTGCCATTTACTGGTTCTGGTGAGAGGAGAGAGGTGTACAGCTCTGAGATTCTGACTCTGATAATCTGCTGTTTGAGTGCCACATTTCTTTCTCAACTAACTAATTTTAAATAAACCATTCATTGATAAATAAGTTATTTTGTTGGTCAGGTAAGTGTGAAATTTCTGTATTTATCACACATTTACTTTCATGCTCCCTTTTTTTGACTTCTCCTCTCTCTGCTTTTCTCATTTCCTTTGTAGTCCCTCAAGGACCTTGTAGGGAGAATTTTTCTTTTTTTTTTTTAAATAAAAATAAAAATGCGCACAGTAAAAAAAAAAAAAAAATTAATAAAAAAAAAAAAAGTTGTGAGGTAAGGTTGGCTCTTAAAAGAGCCGTTGTGTTAATACAGGGACAGAGGGAAGAAAGAATGGGAATATTAACAAGGACCACAGATGTGCTGGTCTATCTTATTGTTTATTAGGGAAATACTGGTCTCCCCATGAACAATTAGGCCATAACATCTGGTGCACCTCATTTGTACCCTCTGAAATCGAGGGTTCCTTTCCACAGGAGCGGAAGAGGGTGATGCTCCCACCGTAGAGGAAGGGCTCAGCTCTGCTGCCGAAGATGTACTCGGCTGAGCTTCTGCGGATGTGCTCGGGTGACTTACTGGAGATGTTTCTTCAGTATGTCGAGCAAAAGTCCTGGGATGTACATCCCTAATGTGTCTAACCATAGTGTGATTACCAAAGGAATACTTCTTCCTTGGATCACCTCTAGATAAGACACGCTCACAAAGTGAGCAGGTGACTAATGGAGCATTTACCTTTTTCTGCCCCTCTGGAAATGTGAAATATTCCCAAACAAAAGAATTCTTTTGTTTCCTCCTTCTCTGTCTAATGATGGTGCTGCCCTGTTCACTCTCAGAAGAGGACTGCTGCTCTGCCATTGTATCCCAAAGACAATTCAGCTCCTTCTCCTAGGAAATCACAAGCAGTAATGAGGGGAATGGGTGTGGTGTAGGAAGATTCTGGAACTGAAAGTAGTTTAAACCAATCAAAAGTGTTGTTTCTTGATCACATGACCAACCGTACGTGCACGGTAAGCTTACGGAGCGCTTACGGTAAAAGTACGCATGCGCGTAAAGAAGACACACGGAGTATAAATATTACGTACGCTCACCGTACATAAAGCGAAGCGAGCGCTTACGGTAAGCTTACCGTACGCGCACGGTAAAAAGATAAAAAAATAAAAATAAAAAAAAAGATAAAGGTTTGTTGAAGATTTTAACTATGTTATACAACTATATCTAACCATTTATTTAAATAAGGTGAATCTTTCTATATTGCAGAATGCTCTAAAACCATGAATATATACATAGGTAGCATAGTGTTTAAAGGGAAAAAGAAAAAGAAAAAAAAAAGATGTAAAAAACCAAGCAAATTCAATGAAAAAACCATAGGTTTCACACACATTATAGGTAGGAATTTGCATTTAAAAAACCTTGCAAATTCACTGAAAAAAACATAAGTTTCACACACGTTATAGTTAGGAATTAGCATTTAAAAAACCTTGCAAATTCACTGAAAAAACCATAGGTTTCACACATGTTATAGTTAGCTGGACATTTCACTCGTGAAAAACCATTGAAATTCCCCCGTTATAGTTAGTGCAGGCAACTATAACTCACGCAACTGCAATCCTCTGCTGATGACGTCAGATATTACATCACTGTATTTAGACACTTATTTACCCATGTCTTCTTCCATTCATTTTTAGCTATACATATATTACAAATATTTCTTTTTCAGAAAGACACATATGTCATCAGTGATGTAATATCTGACGTCATCAGCAGAGGATTGCGGTCGCGTGAGTTATAGTTGCCTGCACTAACTATAACGGGGGAATTTCAATGGTTTTTCACGAGGGAAATGTCCAGCTAACTATAACGTGTGTGAAACCTATGGTTTTTTAAGTGAATTTGCAAGGTTTTTTAAATGCTAATTCCTAACTATAACGTGTGTGAAACCTATGTTTTTTTCAGTGAATTTGTACGGTTTTTTAAATGCTAAGTTATGTATTTTTTTAATTTATTTTTTAAGGTTTTTCACCGTGCGCGTAGCGTACTCTGCGATTTTTCGCAAAAAAATTAAAGGAAATTTTGGCCCTTGGGGGTCCTTCTGGGACACCCTGACTAAGGCTAGGGGGTCAGGAACTGTCCACCCTGCCCCCTTTTCACGTTCTCCACCTTTGTTTTTCACCCCCTCAGACTGCGAGAGACAAAATGGCGGCCGACACTTCCTGGTTTCGACCGATTTTAATGTTTACTAAGATCTAACAACCAATCAGAATCGCGCTCGCGCACGGCAGCGTGCGCGTATGGTAAGTTTTACTGTACGCGCACGGAGCGCGCTTACAGATATATATATGCTTTTAAATGCTATTTTCTCAGGAAATACTGAACAGATTTACACCAGACCTGCAAAAGGCACATCCCTGACCTGAGGACTACCTCTCTGCCAAATTTCAAGTAATTCTGTTCAGCTGTTCGGGCTGTAGCTTGGACTAAAGGTCCTATGGAAAAATGCATGGGGAAAACGCGTTTTGGGACCCCCCCTTCTTCTCAGCCCCCGCTTGACAAATCCCCCTGAGACTTTCAGGGAAGGAGCGGAGCGGAGCGCCCCACCTATTTTGACAATTTCACGAGGATTCGTCAATCGGCGCCAAAGTTATTCCAAATAGATTGTTGCGGATTTCCTATGGAAACACGGTCCTAACTATAACTATCTACTGGCGACCGCCAGTAGATAATATATATATATATATATATATATATATATTCACTGAAAAAACCATAGGTTTCACACATGTTATAGTTACGAATTAGCATTTAAAAAACCTTGCAAATTCACTTAAAAAACCATAGGTTTCACACATGTTATAGTTAGCTGGACATTTCACTCGTAAAAAACCAATGAAATTCCCCCGTTATAGTTAGTGCAGGCAACTATAACTCACGTGACCGCAATCCTCTGCTGATGACGTCAGATATTACATCACTGTATTTAGACACTTATTTACCCATGTCTTCTTCCATTAATCTTTAGCTATACATATATTACAAATACTTATTTTTCATAAAGACACATATGTCATCAGTGATGTAATATCTGATGTTATCAGCAGAGGATTGCGGTCGCGTGAGTTATAGTTGCCTGCACTAACTATAACGGGGGAATTTCATTGTTTTTTTACGAGTGAAATGTCCAGCTAACTATAACATGTGTGAAACCTATGGTTTTTAAAGTGAATTTGCAAGTTTTTGAAATGCTAATTCGTAACTATAACGTGTGTGAAACCTATGGTTTTTTCAGTGAATTTGTACGGTTTTTTAAATGCTAAGTTATGTATTTATTAAATTTTTTTTTTTTCAGGTTTTTCACCGTGCATGCACCGTGCGCGCTCTGTGGGCGCTCGGTGCGCTTCGCGCACCGAGCACCCACGGTTCACAGTGCGTGCCGTGCGCGCACGGTGCACGCACCTCGCGATTTTTACAAAAATTAATAAATTCTTTTTTTCTCCCTTGGGGGTCCTTCTGTGACCCCCTGACCAAGGCTAGGGGGTCAGGAACTGTCCCCTTTGCCCCCTTTTCACGTTCTCCACCTTTTTTTTTCACCCCCTCAGACTGCGAGAGACAAAATGGCGGCCGACACTTCCTGGTTTCGACCGATTCGAATGTTTACTGACATCTAACAACCAATCAGAATTGCGCTCGCGCACGGCATGGTGCGCGCACAGTGCGCGCACGGTGCGCGCGTATAGATATTGGTATGCTTTTAAATGCTATTTTCTCAGGAAATACTGAACAGATTTACACCAAAAGGCACTTCCTTGACCTTATGGCTACCTCTCTGCCAAATTTCACGTAATTCTGTTCAGCCGTTCGAGCTGTAACTGCGACTAAAGGTCCTATGGGAAAATGCATGGGGAAAACGCGTTTTGGGACCCCCCTTTTTTCTCGGCCCCTGCTTGATGAATCACCCCGAGACTTTCAGGGTAGGAGCTGAACGGAGCGCCCCATTTGTTTTGAAAATTTCGCGAGGATTCGTCAACCGGCGTCAAAGTTATTCAAAATAGAATTTTGAGATTTCCTATGGAAACTAGGTTGTAACTATAACTATCTACTGGCGACCGCCAGTAGATAATATATATATATATATATATATATATATATATATATATATATATATATATATATATATATATATATATATATATATCCAAACCCGCAATTCAGTGTAAAACACTGAAAACCACTTTCCCCTTCCTCTTTGGACGGCGGTCCGTGACGAGGAGGCGAGCCTCAAAACACCAGAACAAACGCTGTTTCCTCATAGAATCACAGCAGCCGCGGACACCAAAAAGGCTTTTAAAGCAGTTGTTTGTTTCTGCGAAATAAACAACTGCTTTAAAAGCCTTTTTGGTGTCCGCGGCTGCTGTGATTCTACGAGAAAACAGCGTTTGTTCAGATATATATATATATTCTGACAACTATAACTGACAAAATACTCACTAACCACAAGCAAAGCTCGTAAGAGTTGAAACGCGTTGGTGTTTGCTACGTAAAAATAAATATGTGAAATCTACCGGAGACTGGTGTGCAGTGGCCTTTTTTTCATAAAGTGGATGTGTGTGCATATGTATATTGATCTCTATAGATATATATTTATATATATCAGTGGCAGTCACCACTGGATACCTGAGTAGTTATATTTTGGTCTGCTTTCCATTGGAAGAGTCTTTTTTTGGTTTGCTAATACTTTGGCGCTGTTTGATAAATCGTCATGAAACTTTCCCATTCACCTCAGCTCCTTTCTGGAAAGTTTCTGGGCGATCTGACAAGGGGAGGCGAGAAAAAAGGGGCATCCCAGAATGCAAAATCCCCATGCCTTTTAAATTTACTTTTTCACGAAGCACTACTGCAAAAATCGGCTGAAGTTTTTGAGATATAAAAAAAGAAATACAAATAATTATATCTGGAGGGGTGGGTTCATGGGACTCCTATGAGTGACTCCTGAACCCAATTAGAAAAGAAATCGTGTTTTGATTGACCCAGGGTTCTTTTTCCCTGGGGCCAATTATTTCCCAATGAAGTCAGGCTTCTGTGGGAGTGTGCTCTGTTACTGGCTGCCTGCCACATGAGATAAAATGTTGCAGGCAGCCTTTACAGGACTCAGGGACTTAGCCCGTTGTCATGAGAGTAATTTGAAAACAAAAATATAAGGGGTATCTTGCCCCCTTGACCTTGTCTAGGGGTCCCAGAGGATCCCCCAGCCTTAGGCTGATAATGGCCCAAGGTTACCCATTCCCCAGGGCCACTACTATAACAAGCATTTGCAATGCAATAGGTCTAGCATTTGTTAAAGTTAGAGCTGTTGGCGTTAAAAATGACAATGTTTTTTACTTTCGCTTTTTCATTCCAATGCCTATAGCGCTATGCACATATAATTACTCAACGGCAAATAAATAAAAAAAAGTAAAAAAACATTGCCATTTTCAAAGCCAACACATGCGAGACCTATTGCGTTGTAAATGTCTGTTTTTACTGGATTACCAAAGATCGAAAGCAAAAAATGACCTTCAAAATATGTAAGTAGAGGTGTGACCCCCAACTCACCTGGAGCCAGTGTAGGAAACAAGGTGAGGAAGCAGGCGGCGGGCACCCTTCAGCGGGGCTCTCATTCATTCGAAGTCCTATGAGTGAGTATCCGTGAGACATGGGAGTTTCAGGCGCCCCTCTTAATTCTGCAGGTGGGCCCCTTAAAGCGACATGCGGCTACATACAAACAACTTTTTTATCAAAAACAAACCAGCACTGGTCATTTATCTAGAATGACCTAGCAATCACTCAAACAGATTAAACTGAGCTAAAATGGGCTACTAGACATTGCAACAAAACCAGCCATCAAAAAATATGTATCCAAGAATAAATATATTTTACCAGAACTGTCTACAATGACAGCTGTTTGAAATTAGACAGTGCAAAGGGATAGTTTTGTAGGAAATACTAAATGCATGAAACCTCCTGCCCTTTTTTCCATGACAAAAAAACACAACTAGACGGCCTGCCTTTTAGCCAGGAAAATGCAGCCAGACAAAGTAATCTTATAATAGAGGATCAAGCATCCAGCTTTAGAATTTGGCAATACATGCTTGCCACCCTCGGAGAGGGCAGGAATTGAAAATGTTGTCTACTGGTATATCATATTTCAGTCTTACATACCCCGCTTTCCGCCCCCTATGTGAAATATCGTGGTATGCAATTTTTACATAATCACAAAATAACCTTTTTTACAGACTGTTTTACTTGCGTGTAAGACTTTTATTAGTAATATTCGCAATGCATTGCCTTCATGTATTCTTCAGCGCACTCCTGCTTTTTCCAGTTTGAATTTAATTTAGTACTGGGGATAAACGTCAAGCAGAACTGCCTTTCTATTTCTGTTAAAAACTTTTGGTTCATGCAATATTTACAAATGGCAACTAGATGGCAAAGAGATGGCAATAATGTTGACGTGTCCGTACCTTTTTTTTCTCTTTTGTACATGCAATTTTATTGAGTTCTCATGTGTTTATTTTAAATGACTGGTTAACAAACTCACAGGTTTCTCTTCAGTAACAAGAAGTTCGGGAAAGGCGCCCCCTAAAAAAAATTAACCTTGCGATGTGTTCAAAGAAGCCAAAAAAATATAAAAGCAAGCAGATTGTAGACAAAGCTGTAACTGACAAAAATATGTAACAACATGTTGCTTTTGTATCAAAGATTTAGAGCTTACCTCCCCCGCAATAAACAAAGTAGTAAACGAAGCAATGCACGGCATGTGTAACATATTTGAAAACAATGTCACTGGCGAGATCGAAATGAAAAAGTGAAACCGATAAATATAACACCTAATTAACAAAGCTCGGTCTTGTCGAGTCTGCCGTAAGCTAAAGAGATGCCGTGCGGGTGCACATCTCTTGTC
Source organism: Triturus cristatus (assembly GCF_964204655.1). Classification (NCBI taxonomy): domain Eukaryota; kingdom Metazoa; phylum Chordata; class Amphibia; order Caudata; family Salamandridae; genus Triturus; species Triturus cristatus. Next base: position 1,092,993,437 of record NC_140581.1, read on the forward strand.
CAAGTAGGCATGGCAAACAGGAGACAGGGAGGGAACCAACATGCCTCCCTTCCAATGTAAAGCGCACATTTTTGACGCGCCAATGAGAAGCAAGGGTGGATCTTCCACCCCGCTTCCAAAGCCAAACCGACAACAATAGTCTTGCAAGCGAGCAGCGCATGGGCTGTGTCGCTAGTCGAGACCTAAAAAGGAGAGGCCCCACTCCCATACCTTAAAAGCTCCGAGGGAGGACCTCATCCCCTGGGCCGGTTCATAAACTGTGTCCCAAGGATCCCAGCCCTGGGACATAAGTTTGCCCTGCCTGCAGAAACACGGGCATGGAAGGCAAGTATGCTTCAAAAATGCTCTGCTAGATAGGAGCAGACTTTTATTCCCCAGGAGATGGGACCCCTGAGTCCACAGTGGCTCAGGGAGGGGAGCCACTCGTCCCCCGCCCTTGAAATATATGTTTTGAGCTCAGGAGATGGGGTTCCATGCACGCCTAATTGCCCCACATATTACATCACTCATGATATGTTCTATAACATCATTGATAACATCACTACAACATTTGAAATAACATTGTTGATGAAAAGACTGTGCACGTGAGTGGCTGAGTTATAGTTACTGGAGATAACCATAACTGTTCAATTTCAGTTTTTTTTTTGTTTAAGATGTTACATTGTCAATTAAATTTTCAACTTACAATGTCGCTTTAAACTTCGTGTTTTTTGTTGAAAAGATATATATACGCACCTGCACACGCACCCACAGGAGGCTTCTGTCTGTGACGTCGTATAAGAATTCTATGCAATAACTTAGAACATATTAATTGTCTCAATTAACAATCAAGTGTATTTCCCATTATTATTTCAAATTCCTTTTAGTTTAATAGCTTTGATCCAGTTTTGAAAGAGTGTCTTGCGGTAAAGCTTCACCTCGTTGCATTCCACCAAACGTGCCTTTTATTAAGCTTTTAATTCGTTTTACCAAACTGAACACTTCCGCGTGCAATGCGTGTTTTCTCATAAACAGAACGCGTGCTGCGTCACATTCAGCTCTGCTCTTTCCTCACCCCAAACAAACCTGCCAAAGTAAGACGTGATGCAGAGCTTGGTCATGTCATTCACTGAATGAAAATATTTAATCGGTGAATCATTACTAAATCATGCCTGAAACAATGGTGAGAAATTGCAGAATGCGAACTTTTCACCACGAAAAGCGATGCATGTGTTCACACTGGAATACTCATCGTGAAGGATGCATGGTAACCCGAGGCGCCATTTAGGTACACTCCCAAGAGCTCCTGGGACATTTGCACGCACGCACGGCTCCGATTTGAAACGACGCCATCAAGTGCTTTCTGAACCGTCATTTCTGAGAATATTGTTCCCATGCCACGGATGCATGTGTGCTCTGCTGAATGGATCATGATTTGGCAAATGCCAGGGTTAGCGGAGTGACACCCTACACCCTTAGACTCCTGATATCACCGGATTAAACCCATGTTCCACCATTAATTAGATCCTTGATAGCCTCCTGATAGGTTAGGGAAATGAGAGAATGCGGTGCCATAGCTAAGGCACTGTGAGCCTAGGTACAAGCAATGAAAATACCCCACCCCTCAGCCGGACTGGTTAGATCGTCATCTACATCAATAATCAGGGTTCAGTAGCCGTCCAGGACACTGAGATCCGGTGCTGCGGCACCATTGCAAGCTATACCCTTAAAGGATTATAAACAACACCACCCCATGTATTCAAAGATTCATTTAAGTAACTACACTAAGAAAACTGCATCATTCTATTAATTCTGGATTTACTGAAAAGGGCTGCATACATGCTTGAATACTTCTACTTCCTTTTGAAAGGGCTTTTCTTGCTTTGGATGTCGCTTATCTCGTTGGCACAGACGTTATCGTTCTGAGGTTATATGTTCATGGTTTTAGGTCTCGCGCCTAGCGTTGCAGTGCGTAGCATTGCTTGCGCAGCGCGAGACCTCTTGTACGGGGTTTACAAAGCTAACCACACGCTTGTACCTGTGGTTTTGCTTTCCCCGTCTGGCATTGGCTTGCACGCGTGTTTTTTTTTTTAAACGGCATGCGATTGGGCAGGCGGAACAACGGGAAACGCCCATTTCTGATGGTGGCCAGCACGCGCAGCAGAGCTTGTTCGTGTTGCTGTCGCTGCCGCGCTCCCTCCCCCCCTCCTCTGTGGTGCGCGCGCACCACTAGTTGTTGACAAGAGCGATCGCGCCGCGATCGCTTTCAGTGCCGCTTTTTTTCTTTACTTGTGGTATAATCGCGGCACCTGCGCTTTACTTTTGATGTTATAAGTAAAGCGCGGGTCGCCGCGATTATACCAAAAGTAAAGAAATAGAAAAAAACATCTATTTCTTTACTTTTGGTATAATTGCGGCACCCGCGCTTTACTTTTGATGTTATAAGTAAAGCGCAGGTGCCGCGATTATACCAAAAGTAAAGAAATAGAAAAAAACATATATTTCTTTACTTTTTCTATAATTGCGGCACCCGCGCTTTACTTTTGATGTTATAAGTAAAGCGCGGGTGCCGCGATTATACCAAAAGTAAAGAAATAGAAAAAAACATCTATTTCTTTACTTTTGCTATAATCGCGCCACCCGCGCTTTACTTTTAACAATAAAACTAAAGCACGGGGGCCGCGATCATACCAAAAGTAAAGAAATAGATTTTATTTCTATTTCTTTACTTTTGGTATAATCGCGGAACCCGCGCTTTACTTTTAATGTTATAAGTAAAGCGCGGGTGCCGCGATTATACCAAAAGTAAAGAAATAGAAAAAAACATCTATTTCTTTAGTTTTGGTATAATCGCGGCACCCGCGCTTTACTTTTAAGATTAAAAGTAAAGCGTCGGTGCCGCGATGCTTGTTAAACTAGGGACAGAGCCCGGAGATTTGACGACTCGAATACAGACACATTTACGCCAAGCTAGTGAAAATAAATAAATGCAGCTAAAAAACACGCTGTTTGCAACAAGCACATTCATGAATACACTTTCACTTCTTTATTAGCACAGGGTAAATGTCAAATTGTCAAGTTCCTTGAAACGGCCTCGCGAAAACAAAGCTTATTGTCTCACAAATTCCAATGTATGAGCAGTGTACAGAAGCAAGCCACACACTCGGCCCTACTCACAGAGCTTGGTGAATGTAGCTCACTGCATCCTTCCTTCTAACCCCTTGTAGTCTGGAGAGATGTAGAAGGGATATGGGTGTACCCTAGAGATATATATATATGTATATATATATATATATATATATATATATATATATTCACTGAAAAAACCATAGGTTTCACACATGTTATAGTTAGCTGGACATTTTACTGATAAAAAACCAATGAAATTCCCCCGTTATAGTTACTGTAGGCAACTATAACTCACGCGACCGTAATCCTCTGCTGATGACATATGTGTCTTTATGCAAAAAAAATATTTGTAATATATGTATAGCTAAAATTTAATGGAAGAAGATATGGGCAAATAAGTGTCTAAATACAGTATTAGCATCAGCAGAGGATTGCGGTCGCGTGAGTTATAGTTGCCTACAGTAACTATAACGGGGGAATTTCATTGGTTTTTTATCAGTAAAATGTCCAGCTAACTATAACATGTGTGAAACCTATGGTTTTTTCAGTGAATTAGCAAGGTTTTTTAAATGCTATTTCCTAACTATAACGTGTGTGAAACCTATGGTTTTTTCAGTGAATTTGTACGGTTTTTTAAATGCTAAGTTACTTTACGCCATTTGTGGCGTGCGCGCCCACTTAACGCAGTTCCTTCCGTGCACGGTTTTTATCAACTTTAATAAGCCCTGTACATTTGGTGGCCTTCGGCCACCAAAAGCACAGGGGGTGAGGTCAATGTGGATAGTGTTTTTTTTATTTCGATTTTATAATTTCATGTTGCCAAAATTACGTTTTTTTTCTCTATTAATAAGCCCTGCACATTTGGTGGCCTGCGGCCACCAAAAGCACAGGGGGTGGGGTAAGTGTGGATAGTGTTTTTTTTATTTTTATTTTTTTACCGTAAGCGTACGGTAAGCTTACGGTAAGCATACGGTAAGCGTACGGTAAGCGTACCCCGCGAAATTGCCGAAAAAAAAATAAAACCGTTTTTGCTCTTGGGGGATGTTTGGGGACTCCCTCAACATGACTATGTTGGAGGGAGTTGTCAAAACAGCCCCGTAACATGTTTTTGGCCATCATGTTTGATAAACAACACTCAGTGCGAGAGACAAAATGGCGGACGCCGCTTCCTGGTTTCGGCCGATTCGAATGTTTACTAAGATCTAAGAGCCAATCAGAATCGCGCTCGCGCACGCCACCGTAAGCTTACGGTAAGCGTACGGTAAGCGTACGGTAAGCGTACCGTAAGCGGGCTCAGATATATATATTGATTTAAAGGCTATTTTCTCAGAATCTACTGAACAGATTTACACCAAACCTACAAAAGGCACTTCCTTGACCTAGGGACTACCTCTCTGCCAAATTTCTAGTAATTCTGTTCAGCCGTTCGGGCTGTAGCTCGTTCTAAAGGTCCTATGGAAAAATACATGGGAAAAACGCGTTTTGGGACCCCCCTTTTATCTCAGCCCCCGCTTGACGAATCCCCCCGAGACTTTCAGGGTAGGAGCGGAGCGTAGCGCCCCACCTATTTTGAGAAATTCGCGAGGATTCGTCGACCGGCGCCAAAGTTATTCAAAATAGAATGTTGAGGTTTTCCTATGGAAACGTGGTCCTAACTATAACTACCTACTGGCGACCGCCAGTAGGTAATATATATATATATATATATATATATATATATATATATATATATATATGTGTGTTCTTCGCTATTGCACATTAGACCACAGCATGCCATGACCCATACAAGCAGATCTGCTGAATGGATCATGCTACCTAGTAAAATTGTTGAGGGAAGGTGGCCCCCTTTCCCGTTCTTTCAAATTGTGTCTTAAATGCATGTGCAACAATGGTAATAAACCCCCCCACCCCACACACATTAATGTGATTAAAAAAATAAATAATTGCAGGTGGCAAAGCTTTCTTAGGCAGACACTGCTGGCGCTGTTGAATGCTGGGTTGATGGATACCGAGGCTGTCTCTTTCTTCCACCATCCTACACTTCCAGGCTCTTTGTCTCACATTTCACAGAACATTTCTTTCCCCCTGCTGGCATTCCTCTTACATCTTTCACGCTTGTTAGGTTTTACTCCGTCCTGTGTATTGCTTCCACCACCCACGCCATCCTAGTTGCGTCCCCACCCCACCCTCCGTATTCTTGTGATTCTTTGTGGTGCTCCCTCTGCACCCTCGGTATTTCGTCCACACATCAGTGTCACAAAAATAAGTACAAAAAAAAAGTATACGCTACTTTTTATTTTTTATTTACAGATAAAAAGAAAACAAATAGTGGCTGCATCATTTTGTAAATGCGCACATGGATGTTGTGCACGCTAACAAAATGCGGGAGGCAAATGCACCATAGTGCCTTTTAATTTTGTTTACTTTTTTTTTTTTTTGCCATTGTATGGTTTAATGCACCTATTCAGAAGTTCAAATGCCTTTCAACTCCATAGCTATACTTTCTGAATTGCACTTTTCAGTTGCTGGGCCGCATCGTCTTCAGATTTTTCTTGGAGCGCTGACCTCAAAGCCAGGAGGATACAGTATTCTGAGGCAGTTAAATTTGACGACTTCAAGCCTTAATAAAAAGCTATATCCCTCGCCTGGGATAACCATTAGCCAGAGATGGGCCCACAAGGAGCCTAGAAACCGGAGAACAAACCACAAACCTCACACGAAAGGCGGAAATGAGAGGTTTTCACTGTATGGAACCAGCGGTACAGATGCAATGTCAAGCGTAATAAAAATTATGTTAAAGTATTTCCACATTTAACATGCACTTGAAAGACACCCATAAGCTGGAATGTGTTCGTGCACACAGGACGGAGGTCATCATCCCATGCCTTTCAGACCGTGCTTCTTAACAAACTTCTTCAGTCTCTTCATCTTTTTTCGGTGCGATCTGCTGCTTTTGGAAACAAAAAAGCTGAAGTACTTGCAACCTTTTCCCAATAAGATGTTTGCCACAAATGCCTTCTTCATTGCTAGCCTTTCATTTTGTTGCCAATCCTTTTTAGCCTGGAAGTGACTGAAGTGATAGGCCGGCCACCAGTCCTTCCTCGAATCCCATTCTTGATGTAGCCATTCAAGATGCTCTCCTTGAACTGCAGCTTTCATCTGTTTTGCTAAACAGGCCAAGGTTTTCACATGCTCCCTCCATGCCGAATAATCCAGTACCTCGAAAATGACCCACAGCGCGAGCTCGTGGTGCTCCGTCAGATCAGATTCCTGAAGCAGTGCACTCAACTCCAACATCAGTTCATGAGAAGGAACAAGCTGATGTAGAATCTACAGTACTTTGATCAAAGACTCCTTTGACTCGCCGTTCCGAAAGCATACAAGTAGACATGAGCATTGGGGGTTGGCTGGGTACTTGCTGTCATAAGCATAATCGGTCAGCAGATTTCCAGCTGCCTCTTGGTCACCATGAAACTCTAGAAGATCAGCATAACTCTGGACGAAGACATCCCACACCCCTGGGACCTGGATGATCTCACGGAGGGCTACTGTCGCCTGCTGGAAGTAACTGGCCATCTCCTGTGCATAGTCTGATTCAGGTAAGTAATCCAACTCATTCTCCAATGTGACACACCGCTTTTGTGACCATTTCTGATAGACTAACAATGCCCGGTAGGCCTGGATAAGTTTCATGGTTTTATCTTGTGACCTATCGCCATGCCTCCAGCTCTGTGCTGCAGTAAGGGTGAGATATGCATCCTCTGTTAACCCATGACACAGGAGATGAAAAACGTGCTCTAAGCACACCTTTCAAATAATTATTGATTCCTAAGCTCTTCATTCTGTCCGCAAACACGTTGATATCTTCTAGCTTGCTTTGTGGATGATGGAGCAAAATTCCAGTTCTTAGTCTCCAAATCAGCTCCTTAGCCGCAATTAATCTGGTGGTGGAGGAGCTCTCCAGGGACTGGACGAAGCCCTTCATGAGCTCTGCTGCTCGCTGCCACTGGTTTTGGAAAAGGGCCTCCTGAATGTGCTCCAAGCAAACTTCTGCAGTCTCGTTAAATCCCTTCCTTTTTCCGCTAATGACCTTTTTGTATGGATGATGCCTGTGGGTGTAGGGTAGTCGGATATTAGGGATCGACGTCTGTGGCATCTCTACACCCGACTCGTCCATGGACTCTTCCATATCTGCAGGAGAGACACAACCCGAGAGCTTACAGCCTGACAAAATGCTTCCCTGAAAATCTCCACCCACAGGCTTAAGACACAGTAGGTAGAGACGCCATCTGTACAGAAGTTTCCTGGACAGTCCACGATTTGGTACCTAAATCAGTTGGCCGGAATTGGAAAAGCCTAATTACTCTAGATTGGTGGACGGGCTTCCTGTCCTGTGATTGGCTGGGAGTAGCGATCTTAAGCGGTCCGGTAAAGCTCGCAAATATTACTACAAAAAAGTGTAGTTTGTTTACTCTTTAATGATGCTGTACAGCATCGCAAAAAAATATTTGCAAAGCCAATACGTCTTGAATGGGAGATCTATTAGCCTTGCCCATGGTTGTTTTTAGGGGTAGAGCACTGTGGGCTCTGAATATCTGGTTGTAATCCTGGCACTCTCATGAGATCAAACTATATGATCTTGAGAAGGTCACTCTGTCTCGCTGTGCTTTGCATCTTCTGTTTGCCTATATTTGGAGGTCTTAAAAACAAACCAACCTGCAATATAAAGCCCTTGACTAAAACACAGGACATCTAAATGTAAATATATAAAGATCAGTGACATGGTCCTAATGTGCTATATATAAAAAAAAATCAATAATTACTTGAATTTTGCAAGTTTGGAAAACATTATGGATGGGTTAATTATTTTGAGCAGATCAGGAAAATCTTTATGACGTTCAATGGAGACGAGAATCAATTACTGCTGGATTAGAATCCTTCTGAGTTGCGTGTATGCATTTCTGATAGCAGCATATAGCACAAGATTGATTTATGTTAAACGCCAATGTCCACATTTCATGTACTATTTTTCAGATGCCAAAAACATTTAGCTGTCTTATTTAAATTCCATAGTAACTCATGACCTTTAAGTGTATCAATGCATCAGTACGTTTAACTTTAATACATTATTATATGTCAAAAATAATAACTTTAAGGAACTGCTATTCCAAGAAAAGGTATTTTAATGTGACTGAGTGAGGAAGGAGCGAAGATGGCCAGACAAAGGTGTAGACCCTAAAACTAACCAACACCACCATTAAACGAGACTGCCACCCAGGGGCGCACACAGGCGACAAGGCTATGCAGCTGAATAGGGCAAAGATATTCTCAAACAAGCATTTGCAATGCAATAGGTCTCGCATTTGCCAGAGTCTAAGCTTTTGGCATTGTAATGTCAATGCCTTTTATTTATTTGTTTTCAAAACCCACACATAAATAAAAAGCATTGTAATCTACAATGGCAATAGCTCAAACTCTAGCAAATGCGAGACCTATTGCATTGCAAATGCTTGTTTACTGTTGTAACTGTCCGTTTTGATTTAATATATATAACAAAAGCTCTGAAATCTCTACTGAAGGATAATGGTAAAGAGATCAAAGTGTACATAAAGGTGGTGGAGGGGTCGTTGTTGTAGTTTATGCAGACTATAATGAGAAGGCTTTAAAATAATTGAATAAAGTTCATTTTTACAGAGAAGCAACATAAAATGACCTAATTTTATTTGAGACTGAGCTGAACTTGATAAAGCCACACTGAAAGAAAGGAAAGGGTACTTGTACTCATCATTGATTCAATAATTTTCTTTAAATCTTTCTTTTTGTGTCCACTGTGGCTTTGAAATTGTTTATGAAGGAGATAGACTGGGCACACTGCAAACAAATGCCAAATGACCAGCCCATTGCCTGGAACGATCCTTCCTCTGTTTTATTATGCAAACCTGTGAGGCTGTTCTCTTTGTACATACAGTAGCAACTGTAGTAAAACGCTAATATATCCAATTGTGTCTTGTTCGCCATATATACTTCTGAACATGAAGGAATCCATTAAGGGTCCCTGTCAGCCTTGTATCTAAGTGTATTAATTAATTTTTTTTAAATGTATGTTGTAATGAGTTTAAATAAGCATCACTCAATATATTTCATTCACATTACAAGGATCTAGTAAAGATCTTTAAATCATCACTCTCTCTAAGTAATCTTGTCCTTAGATTTCAATGTACCAGTCCTCCTTGTCTTTCCTGGTAAAATAAACCTCCTTATCCTATGGGTTTGTATTGTGTTTTGTAGTATTTCATTTCCTATATATACATACATATAAGTTACCTTCTGGCAGGTGCCAGTAGGTAGTACAAGTAAGGACCTAGTTTCCATATGAAAATCATTTTTGGGCTGGCCTAGATCTTTGGCACCGGTTAATGAATCTTCCCCAAATTTCCCCCAAAAAGTATGCTTGTTAGTCTTATTGTGCATGGAAAGTTTCAGAGTGATTCATCAAGCTGGGGCAGAGAAAACAGGAGGGTCAACAATGTGCATTTCCCATGGTGATTTTAGACATGACTACAGCCCAAACCACTAAATGGAATCACACCAAATTTGGCAGAAAGCTAGATCTTGGTCCAGAAAGCAACCTTTTGTGATGTGGTGTAAATTAATTCAGTAGTATTTGAGATATTAAAGAAAATCCAAATTTGTATATCTAGGGTCACGAATACTTAGCAATTTATTCCCGATCTCGTGCTGAGATCTGATTGGCTGCCAACACTTCAACAAGTAAGTGTTGGCAGGAATCTTGAGACTTGGCCTCAGCAAAGTCCCAAACCAAAACATGCAAATAAAGAAAAGGGGGCAGGGTATGCATACTCGGACCCCATAGTCCTGATGATAGGGTTTCCCAAAGAGCATGCCAGTGCCAAAAACCATTTTTTGTAAAAAAAAATATTGTAGCAAAATCATGAATATATGTGAATTTGCGGCAAAAACAAAAGGAAGAAAAGAAAAAAACTTGAGAGCGCACTTGTTTAAACATTTTATGGGGGGGTCCAGTCCCAGGGGTATGGCATATGTAATATGCAGCTCCCCTCCTCAGGCTCTTTTGAGTCCTTGGGGCCACCACCTCCCCAGGGCATTGATAGAAATATGGAGGGGGGCCGCATGGACCCCCCTCCTTGTACCCTTAAAGGGTCCTGGGACAACCACCTCCCCGGGGCTTAAATGAAATTAAAAGGGGGACGGGGGCCATGCAGCCCACCTCCCGGCCATTTACAGCCCCGGGGACTACCACCTCCCTGAGACTTTGTTACAATTTTAGAAGGAGTGGGGCAACGAGGCCCCACTCCTGGTCCATTCTCAGCCCCAGACACCAACACCTCCTGTGGCAGGCCCTTAAAAGAGAAAGGAGGGGGCCACGTTTCCCCCCTGAAGCCATTAATGGCCCTGGGGAATGCCGCCACCCAGGGCGGGCTCCTGCTATCTTCCGAGGTGCCCACTCTCGGGAGATAGAAGTTTGCTCTCGCTTGACAGGAGCTTTGACAGCCCCCACCAATCAAGAGCAAACAGTAACTCCACTCCCTGTGGGTGGGAGAAGGAAAACTGCTCCCGCTTGCTGGGATCGGGTGTTCATCTGTTTCACTTCCTGCTGTCAAGCAGGCAGAGAAACAGATGACAGAATGGTTCCCACATGCAGGGAGCAGAATTTTTGACTGCTCCCTAAGTATGGGGATAATGCCGGCTCCCACTGGAGTGGGGAACAGGCAGGGTATGTGGGGTCATTGAAGCTCCCCCTGTGGTCACCAACTTAGTACACTGGGTGCCCTGGGTGGGCTCCAGGGCACCTAGGAGCGAGAGGTTATGCCCCAGGGGATGGGGTCCCCAGGCCCGAAATCGTTCCGGGAAGAGGGACCATATGGTTCCCTCTCCCATGAATGGAGGAGTGGGTTTCTTGTCCTGTCCTGGTGAGTTCAGAGTCCATAGTTCACCCTTTAAATTACTATGAGTATAGCAATGTACAAATCACGTGGAAGGTCTGCCCCTTTGACCCTGCGCCGTCCACTTTAGTAGTATGCAAAGGTCTTCCCGCCTTTTATCAGGAACATGGACAGCTTTACAAAAGACCCCCGAAGCATGTTTCTCACCGGTTTTGGTGACACATTCTTGATGCCAAGGAATATGAGGACATCTCCAACAAGCAAAGAAGCAGTTACTTCATTCAACTGAGAGGAAGGATCCTTGTTTGGTGGAGATTTACCTCTTTGTAGTCTTGTAGTCTTCTCTATAGAAGGATTCATGTGTTTTTTTTTTTTTAAATAAAATTTATTAATTTTAAACTAATCTACACTGAGCTTGAAGCAGTATAGATATTTGTTACATACAATCGCCAATACAAATACCCATTCGGTGGGGGCATCAGGTTATGATGGAAACATTAGTCATGGAGCAGTATCATTAATCTGTGCCAGTGTCATTCCTGGGTTTTGTGAGCTTATTTGTTGTACATATTTATTGTAATAAACATTATCCACTTCAACAAAGACTCCTGTCCATTGTCTACCATACATGTTTGGTGGATGCCTTTGTTGTGAGCTAAGATTGGGTACAGTCGGGTATGCATGCATATATGAATTGTAAGAGTGAGAAGGGGTAGGTAGCCGGACACGACATGATATATGGTTCCTAGTGTACCAAACCCACTGGGGCAGGTGTCGTTGTATTGTTACCCATCCCAACTGTGCATGAGCATGCTGTGGGTGTGATGTCGCTCTATGACTGAAAGGGATCTGGGGAGGGGTAAGGAGGAGGAGGCAGCTGAGCGTACGGCTGTGCGTCGCATGACGCTTGTGTATGTTTATATCCTCTTTGAGTACACAGTGCAAACATCACAATGTTGCTTCTGGTCTACTACAAGACTGTGTTTGCCCCGTCTAATTTGGATTCAATGACAGTTAAATAACCTTGCCAGTCTACAGGGTGCGTCACTGAGGGCAGGTGTGCAACATTAGATAACCGAGTCTCATGTTCAGCTACTAGTGCTCAACGAAGATCTAAAAGCCATGCGTGAGTACTAGGACCCACAGGCAACTTCCAGGCCATAGCTAGTCTGAGTTTGGCTAGGACCAGTGCTAAATCCAAAACTTTGTTGAAATTCTTACGATGTGGATTGGGTTTTGTGATGCAGAGTAGAAAGTGTATTCCCTGGGCTACGACTGTGGGTACCGTTGCTGTTGTTAATATTTCAGATACTCCCTCCAAGAGTTTAGGGGATGACCAGACCCTCAGTGGGAATGTGTCATCTGTGTTTTGACATCTGGGCCAGATATCAATGGATGTTGGATACATGCGTGGCAGTTTGTGCGGAGTTAAATATGTGTGATGGAGATAATTTCAGCCTAGCATTCATGGATATTATCTTGTGAACCCCTATGCATTGTGTCCATTGTTTGTTGGTCATTTTAGTTGATAGTGCTTTTTCCCAAAATTCACGTAGTGGCGCAAATCGGGGCATCACATCTGGTCTGAGGTAGTTGTAAAGGACTGTGATTACCTTTCTATCCATGCTATGCGTCAATAGTGTCTGTAATGTAGCAGATGTGGTGGGTTCGGCGCGTGTGTTCCCCCATACTTGAAGTGCTTGTTGTATCAGCGTCACATAGAGCAATTATGGACGATTGAGGCAAGTGTAAGGGACAGAGATCACCTCGAGGGGAGGTCTGGCACATACAGTGGTGACTTGTATCTAGACAATACGTATTTCATCCAAGTATTACGAGCTGTAGTCATCAGGAGGTTGCCCTGTTTCTTCTGTAGTGTTGTTTTGGAGCCAGACAGCCATTCCAGCATAGCTGGCTGCTGAAGCGTCATCGCCCAGGGGTCTAATTCGGCTAGATTACTTCTCGCCAACCAGCGTATGGGCCATTGGAGTTGTGCCGCTGCATAATAGTGTTTGTAGTTAGACGCCCCTAAGCCACCCTCCGACAGAGAGAGACATTGTTTCGGAAGTGCCACCCTGGCCCTGAAGCCATCCCAGACCAGGGACATGAGTAACGACCTTAAGTCCTGGAATATTTTCTGTGGGAGTCTGTAGGGGACAACTGTGAAAAAGTATAGGAGTCTGGGGAGTAAAAGCATCTTGGAAATAGCAATTCAACCCATTGGGTGTGATGGTAAAATAGTCCGCAATGAGAGTGCAGATCGTATGCCGGCAATCCCTTTGCCCTAATGTCATCTATGAGATCTGCCAGGGAGAGGTAGATCTGAACCCCATAATATTTGAAGGAGTTGTAAGCCCAGGTGAGTGAGGCATTGGGCAAATGCCGCCTCTGCACCATGGGCATAGGTGTCATTGGGAACAGAACCAATTTGGACCAGTTCATTTTCAAACCAGAAAGCCGGGCATGAGCGTCCAGTAGCTCCGTAAGGCCCTGTAAGGCCTTACTTTGGTTTCAAAAATAAATCAACGCATCATCCGCATAAAGGGAAACTATGTGCAATTGTGTGTACACCTGTATTCCCCAGTCCAGGACATGACTGCGGAGCACACATGCCAGTGGCTTCATGGCCAGGGCAAATATGATTGGTGATAATGGGCCTGTCTGGTTCCCTGCTTTATCTCGAAGGGGGAGTTAGATGATACGTCCTATTTTCACCCTAGCTTGTGGATTAGTATGTAATCTTTACCCATTTTAGGGACTTTGGGTCCATGCTACACTGCCAACAGGTATTCCCAACCTAAGGTACTGAATGCTTTTTCTATATCTCGAGCAGCGATCCAGTGTTGCTCCCCTGCTGATTGTGTCCATTCCAACAGTTTAAGTAACCGGCGTGAATTTAGATCTGTATTTCTTCCTGAAATTTAACTCGTTTTTATCCGTATGTACCAGTAGTTGGACAGAGTCTATTAACCTGTTGGCCAATATCTTGCCCAAGATTTTATAGTCTGAGTTCAGTAAGGATAATGGGCGATGCAAGCTCATATGAAGTGGATCCCTGCCCGGTTTTGGTTTTGCCACCAGTGTCGCCTTCTGGAGAGAGGGTGGTAGTGTGCCATGTTCAAATGATTCCCTGTAAATGGTATGTTAGCGGGGGCTAACTGCATGGTGTATGTTGTGTAAAACTCCAAGGCCCATCCGTCTGTCCCAGGAGCTTTTCCTCTTGCCAATTGTTTATTAGTTTCAGAGATTTCGAACTCAGCAATAGGGGCCTCCAGCGCTGCGTATTGGACTTTTGTTATCTGTGGGAGGGCTGCTTGCTCTAGAAACTGTTGCATTACCTGTTGATCTCAAGGGGCAGGGGCTTTGTACAGTGAGGTGTAAACATTTGTAGAAGGAGTCATTAATCTGCTCCTGCGTGTTAACCAGTTGGCCGCCTTGGGCGTGGATAGCCGCAATGGGAGGCCGTGAGGAGTAGTTTTTTAGCAGCCATGCTAGTGTCTTACCAGCTTTGTCGCCCTTGGCGTCTGGCTAGGAATTGCTTATAGTCTAAAGCACAAAGTTTGTCCAGTGTTTCCTTATGCGTTAATCCAGCTATGGCTAGTGCAGGTATTATGTGTGGGTCAGTGGGGAGATACGTTTGCAGTGCTGTATTTCTTCTTTCAGCTCCTGTAGGTCTTTAGTGAGCATCATGCGAGACCCATATACTGTTTTGATGACCTGCCACCGCAGAACCACTTTGAATGCATCCCACTCTATGCTGGCATGTGTAGCAGTACCTGCATTAGTCTGAAAGTACGATGTAATGGATTGTAATATGGAGGTATGAAGGGTCAGGTCCTTGAGTGCCTCCAGGGGAAGACGCCAAGTTGGTAAACTGCTTTTATGTGTTACCCAGGTTAGCTGCAATTATAGGTGGCTGTGATCTGACAGCATACGAGCTAAGTACTCGGCGTGGGATATTTTAGACATAGCGGCTTCGAAACAATATATTGCATCGATTCCCATGTACAAATCGTGGATGTTTGAGTAGTGACAGTATGTCCGTTCTGTGGGGTATGTACCTCACTAGGCATTGCATAACTGCATATGGGTGGCCCAGGCCTTCATGTGTTGTGTGAGTGCAATAGCCTGTGCCCCTGGGAGTGGTGGAAGTGAGCAGTCCAATTCGAGGTCGGGAACGCAATTGAAGTCCCCCCCAGTACGTTGGTGCCATTGGGTCTCAAAATAATGACGGGGTCAGTGTTTGTAGGAACGTAGGTTGCCTCGATCTGGGTGGGTGTAGAGAAACCAATGTTATCGGGTAACCATTTAGGAGACCCTCTAAAATCGCATAGCTACCTTGGGTATCGACACGTGTATGTAGCATCTGCAGTGGAGATCCAGGAGCCACCCATATCAAGGCACCCCTGGCATAGCCAGAGTACGTTTTCCCATTCACTTTGCCCCTCCAGCATTTACGCAATTATTTGAGTGTCTGCTGAGTGAGATGGGTCTCTTGTAAAAGTGCCATTGAGACTTTGTGACTGCGCAGGTATTGATATACTTTATGGCATTTGACACATCCAGCTAAGCCCAGCACATTCCAAGTCAGTTATAGGAAGCTATTCCCTACATCTATTTATTTGGGTTCGGGTTACAGGAGAGGGTGGGACTGTGTTTGCGCGGGCTGTAATGTTTGCTCAACCTCTCCACGGGCGTCATGTTCCTGATTATTGTGTTGATAGCATCACGCCTTATATGTGAAATATCTGGTTGTACAGTATGGACAGGGCCTGGTGAACAGTCAATTAACTGAACTCCCCAACCCAGGCCAGTTTGACAATGGGAAAAAGGG
Source organism: Triturus cristatus (assembly GCF_964204655.1). Classification (NCBI taxonomy): domain Eukaryota; kingdom Metazoa; phylum Chordata; class Amphibia; order Caudata; family Salamandridae; genus Triturus; species Triturus cristatus. The sequence continues at coordinate 1,093,009,304 of NC_140581.1, forward strand.
CATTTGCATTGACATGCAAACATAATGAACTTGAACGAACAATATTCAATTCAATTCAAATGATCTTTATTCAGATATATTTAAAAAAACATCCATAAAAGTACATTTAAATCACAACAATCGTCCCTATAGACAGTAAAAACTGCATTTGGTGGCTATGGTATATACGATGGGACGGGCATTGGTGCAAATATGCAATGTGCAAATAATACAGAGGTAATTCAGGCTTGACAAACCATGTTCATTATTGCTCAACATCAAACAGCAGAAGGTAAAAGACATATAGCTCTAAAAGTTACATCCATAAAAATATATATAAGTCACGATAATCATCCAAGTAAAACAATAAGAACAGACATTTTTAGCCATAGCATGTGCAAAGGAACAACCATTGTGCAAAAATGCAATGTGCAAATAATGCAAAGAAATAATGCAACCTATCAGGCCATGTTCATTGAGGCGCGGGAACGGACAGCAGTTTGGAGAAAACGACTAACTCTATAGATTACATCGTCTGAGCTTAACATCAATAAATCTCTAAAAGCTGAGTTAAAATCCATCAAAGCACTAGCTCTAAAGTAGGGAATTAGGAAGTGTTTGGTATATTTTACATAAAAACCACAAAACAGTGTAAAATGTAACAAACTTTGTTTACCACCTAGGTTACAGGGACAACTTAAATTTCCCAAGTTGTTAATATAGCCTAAGGGAAAACAGAGTAAATTTACCACACTTCCGTCCCTGAACCGAAACAGCAAGCTCCTGTTCCATCTCCCCAGTTTCTTACGCAGGTAACCGTGGGGCATATTGTGGGACCTACCACATGGTTCCTGAATGGGGATGTACCTGAGGATAGCTGGCTTTACAAACTCGATATTTTCTCTATTTGCTCGGTACAGGTCATATAAAGCCCTTTTTACTGTATTCATATGCGAGCGATCTATTGTTTGGGGTGCTGAGAATAAGTGCCATTTCCGCGCTTTCTAAACTCTTCTCTACTGCCCTGAGCCAAGGAATATGATTGGCCCGCTCGCTTTTTAGGCAGTCTGAGATAATATCACGGGTCAAAGAGGCAGCAGGGTTCCGCCATATTTTCAACCAGAACAGAGCGGGTCTTGATTTTATAAAGTCCTCTATATAGGGGAGATTCAATTCTCTGTGGCACACGCAGGAAGGGGCCGAAATGACCCCCCCCCCCCGAGCCTTCCTGCAGAATTTGTTCTCTTCCATCTGGATATTAGTACAATTCGAATATCCCCACACCTCCGCACCATAAGTTCCTGTAGGTATGCACTGGGTCTTATAAATTTGTAAGAGTGGCAGAATGACCTCAGCATGTTTTGGTTGACGAAGGGTGATTATAGAATTAATGGCTTTACCCAGTTTGTTCCTCCCTCTGGCAACATGAGGTTGCCAGGTTCCAAAGTCAGAAAACAACAGGCCTAAATAGGGGAAAGTGCAAGTGCTATTTAAAACATTGTTCCCTGACATGATATGGTGAATTTTATGTTTCTTTGGGCCGCGGGACATTATATAGGATTTTTTAAAATTTGTGCATAAGCCAAGATCAGCCATATAAGAGACAAAACCTGAGATTAAAGTGCGCAGTGCGTTGGGTGTGCGGCCCATGAGAACCGCATCGTCCGCATAAAGAAGTGCGGGAAGGGGATTGCCATTGATGAGCGGGACATCAGTAGTTAGTTTACCCAAAGATGTGCTTAATTCATGTATATATGATAAAAAGCAGGGGGGCCAGGACACAGCCTTGTCTTACCCCCCTGCCGATTAAAATCGAGCCCGAGACCTCACCATCATTGTTTATTCGCACGCGGGCTTTTAAATCACTGTGTAGGTGGGCCAAAAAGTGGACCAAAGGTTCATCTAAGCCGTAACTCAGCAGAACTGTCCATAAACGGGAGCGGTTAACAAAATCAAATGCCGAACTTAAATCCATAAAACCTAAATAGAGTGGAGATTTTTTAGCTATGGTGTATTTAGCTAATACTAAATTTAGGTTTAGACATTGCTCCACAGTCCCTACGTTGCTTCTGAAGCCTAGCTGGCATGGGTGTAAAATCGTATTTTCTTCAGCCCAGTTAATGATTTTATTAAAAATGACCCTGCCCAAAATCTTCAAAGTGTTATTGATTAACGATATTGGGCGATAACTGCCAGGGTCAAGTCTATTACCTTTTTTAAAAATTGGTACAATGATGCTGTTAGACCAAGAATCAGGCAGTGAGGTATTAGATAGATTATTAAAAACATTGCACAGTAGGGGTGACCAAAAGTCAGGCTCTGATTTGATTAGATCAATGGATAGTCTATCAGGGCCAGGAGCTTTGTTCCCTGCACTTTGTGAAATGGCATCCTCCACCTCCATTATGGAAATGTTCGGTGACTTAAGAGGCTGAAGATTTACCATAAGAGGGGTCGGTGCCCTATACATATTTGAAAAATGCTCCACCCACACATCCCCTAATATGCCACAATTTATAGGGGTGATATTAGATCCAATCGTTCTCAGGTTCTTGACCTCGCTCCAAAACCCAGCAACATCCTTCGTTGCTGCTGTACGTACAAGGGATTCCCAGTGGGTTTTTAGAAGCTCTTCAGATCTTGATTTTAAGGTGCGCTTGTATCTTGACCTCAGAGTCCTCACCAGTAACTGATCTGGTGGATCAGCTGTAAGGGCAGCCCTTAGTTCCCTGTTTGCTTTGGAGCATAGGTTGTCAAACCATCTTGGATTTTTATTGATGTTGATTAGGGCTGGTTTAGATATCTCCTTTTTTATAGTCTTATACAGCCCTGTGAATGCTTCCACAATAGCATGTCCGAGGCTATCAGAGGATAGGCAGGTGGATACTAGTAAAGGCTGAGATTTTATAATACGGGCTAACACCCCCTTATTATCAATCCCCTTCCAGACCACCCTAAGTTTGTCTGTCGACACAGCTACGTTTTTAGCCCCGATTTCTCTCCGGTTCGTCGTTTTTTTAATGAGTTTAAAACAAGATAAAATCGGATGATGGTCACTATATATAGTGCTAACAACTGTGGCCTCTAATAAAAGATCCACGAGCGGGGAGGTTATGAAAACATAATCAATTGTAGATGCGCTCCCACGCCCGACATAGGTGGCCACAGGACATTTATTTGCTGCAATATTTGCCTTTTCCATAACATTAACTAGATCCCGTGTGGCTAGGTGGTTAGACAATTCTTCACCTCTTTTGCAAGGAGGGATTTTACGGTGGATATGTGCATTAAAATCTCCTCCTAAACATATGCCATCGAGTTTGCCATGCTTTTGATTGTCTGTGATTTCATCAATAAAATCAAACAATTTTATAAAATTCATATTAGGATGTGTTGTAAAATCATTGTTATAAAAATTAATTAAACATAGTCTCATTCTACTGATGTAAAGCAAAGCCTGAAAACTCATATTATTTGTTTCCAACAGTTCTATTTTAACGTCTGCCCTGATTTTGACCCAGATGGATAGTCCCCCACTGGGTCTGCCCATAACCGGGATCGGTACAATTTGGTTAAAACAGCTGTATCCCTCAAAAAGTAGAGGGCTAGTACACCAAGTTTCTTGAAACATTAGGATTTCAAAGTTAGAAACCCAGTCCACCCAGTCCCTAATTTTTACTTTCGCATTGAGACCTGCTGTATTCCAACTTAGAATTGTCAAATTATTATTAGATGTTGGCGTGGTGATGGAATGGCTAATGGCTTTGGGGTGGGATGACAATGTGGGCACTTTAGTGCCACTGAAGGTCTTTATAGTGTGGTAGGTAGGCAACTCCCCCGCCGGGCCAGGTGTGTTAATATAGTTCCTGGTTACTAAATCTGGAGTAGTAGCGGATGGTCAATCCAGGGTACCCAGCTCAGACAATGCGCTAAACCTATTATACAGTGGAAGAGGTGGTAGGGCAGGCCTGGGTGATCTGTAGTGGGGTCTGTAAAAATAGCCCAGTGGCAAAGAAGTTATGACAGTAGGAGGGGAGAGACAAGTATTAATACTGCCAAGGATGAATTTAACTGTGGAGGGTTTCTGAAGTTAATAACAATGCAATCTCCTGCTATATTCTTAGATGATGGCCCAACCCAGTTCACCCGTCGGACGGACAACATTTCTCTCGAAATATTAGGACCTACCCCTTTGTGTTTAGATAGCCAGTCTAAACACTTGTTGTTTAACTGAACCCATGACTCTCTCTGTCCATCCCTTAGCTGTGGTACGCCTGCCAAGATTATAACATAAGGGCAGGCATCGGGAGGCAGATGGAGGGCGGGCCCCAGGTGTTTAATCGGCCTAGTAGCAATAGTTTGACCCTTGTCTGACCCGATATTGGTAGGCGCCTCCGGCCTTATAGAGGGCAAAGTAGGACCATCCTTTAGCGTATTAGAGGCCATGCTAGTGGGACAAACTGATTCCGTTACTCCAACCGGGGTGTGCTGGGGAGTCATAACAGTATAATTACTCCCTCCATTAACACCTTTTGATACAATGTTGGGTGTGACTGTGCTACTTATGGTGTTGGATCCTCCACCCAAAATGCCCTTATTAGCAACTTCCAACTCTTTCAAAAGGCGATCTCCCCTCATTAAATCAAGGCTAATCACCCCTTTCCTTTTAGCATCTTCATTTTTTATCAAAGTTTCTAATCGATCTAATCTTTTAAAAATATTATTAAACTGTTTGATCATTTGACTTTCCATCTGTTTAAAAATAGTGTCCACAATAGGTTCCATAAAATTCTCTTTTGACCTTTTTAAGGTAGCGCTTTCAATTATGGGATCAGTCTGTGTGCATACGCAATTGTGTCCATTTTTGGGGGGGACAGTGTCCAAGAGCCCTTCAACGAGTTGCAATGATTCAGTCATAACGCTACTACCCCCTGGCATTTTTTGCTTCCCTCTAGTCCACATACTCTGCGGTGTTGGTTGGCTCTTGTTGCGTGTAGGTTGTTTCCTTTTGTTGGCTGATGGTTTCAAAGAACCTCTTTTTCTTTTTTCCCCTACAATTTTGTTATTCGGGGACAGAGAAGGGATGGGGGCATACGCAATGGGGTCAGACTGTGAGTCAATAATAATTGTACCACGATTTCCCCCTGGAGGAGTAGATAATAAGTTAGCCGAGTTAGGTTTGGCAACTATGACCATGGGGGACAGCGGTAAGGTATAATCTGGGTTTATTTCCTGGGGCTCTGGAAGTACACGTAAATGCTCCAAGGACATTCTCCTCTCAGTGTTCGCTATTTCGTTTGCAACCATATTAAAAGCATTGTCCAGCATACTTTCTAAGGATAGCGGCATAGCAGAGTGGACCACAGATGACTTTTTGGTTGAATGAGCAGTGCGTTTCCCCATACTTGACATGTCACTGGCCTCACCTTAATTGGCAGCTTAGAGGGATGGCCCGCCCGAAAACTGCTGACCTCTGAGGGCCTCAGAGGGCCCGCCCTTTGCCCAGGCTTAGCCCGCGCGCGGTCCCGCATCGCAGGGGTTGAGGCGATCTTTTGTGCGCCTCCTGGCGCGAAAACGGCGTGGGCGGCTCACCTGCCGCTAGGGTTGCTGGGATATATGGTCCCCGTCTCCACTCCGCGGCCGCAGTTGATGGTAGAGCGGCGGCGGGAGACGGGAACAAGCTGAGGGCGAGAGCGCTGCGGGTTCCAGGGGACAGAGTCACAGGCAAGGTCCGTAAGGTCAGAACAAAAGCCCCAGAACGAACAATAGAGAAAGAGAGAGAGAAACAATAAGCAGAATGACAGAGAGAGAGGTGACGGCAAAGGGAAGCAATAAAAAAATGCCAAAATGAGTCTGTATCAGTCACTTATCGTGTGTGGGCGTAGTAATTCTACTTCTTTTCAATCATGTTCGCCATGGCTGCCATAATGCTGCTTGCTCGCCTGAGCCATAGTGTTCATAAGTGTTCGTCGTGGCAAGTGTACTTTACTTATGCAGGTTGTGGAGGTGAGTCTCCCAATTGTAACACATGTACTACAAATAATTGTAGACGGTCACCCTAGTAGTTCAGAGGTTTGTGGCATCACTGGAGGGCCTCCGCCTAGTATTGCCGTGTGTCGCGAGTCTGTAAGATGATATGCCTGTTCTGGAGTGCTGTCAACCTCAGATTTGGACTGCAAGGGGGAGACAGGAAAACAATACTTCTCCACGTATTTGAGGGCTTGTTCTATCTCCTTTCCTGCTGGGGCTTTCCTGGGGCACTGCCCTTGCCCCTTGCCTCGTCGCCCACATTGTGCTGCATTTCTCCACTGTTGGCAAGGTTCTACTGCAGATGCCTTCGGGGCATGTACCAGGCCATTCTGCTCTATCCAATTCCAGGCTTCTCCTGGAGTTTGTCAGAAGACGCTACTGCCTTTGTGTTGTATTCGTAGAGTGGCTGGGTATTGCAGCGCATATTTTACTTCGTGGTCCAGAAGGAACCTTTTGACTTCCATAATTGACGACCTTCGTCGCTGCACCGAAATCATGTAGTCCAGGTAAATGTGTACCGTGGTGTTCTCGATTGGCCATGGACTGCGGACTCGTGTCACCTGCAGGATGTGGTCCCTGTCATGGTAGTTGAATAGGCAAGCAATCACCTGCCTAGGGGGTTGCCCGGCTGAGGAGGGCCCCCCAGTACCCTATGTGCATGCTCAACTGAAAAGAATTTGAAGTGCTTGCCCTTAAGGATATCTTCAGAGAACCAGGTTTCAAGGTACAGTTCCAGACCTTTGACGTGTCCGGTAGGCCGACTACGCACACATTGTTCCTGCAGGATCTGCCATCTTGATCATCCACGCGTTTTTTCAGATATTCCACCTCTTCCTGGAATGATTTAATATGAGGTGCTGCTGAGGTCACTGTGGGTCTTAAAGATGCAATCGCCGACTCAGAATCCTCAACCCTATTTTTGAATTTGTTGTAGTCTTCACGTAGGAATCCCATTTCGACACACAGTGTGTCTATTTCGAGACCCAAAGTAGATTTAATGTCTTTGACTGCTGCCATGAGTTCGTCAAACCAATGAGAGTGGTCCACCTGGTGTGTCGACTGTGCTGCTATTGACTGCCCAGTGCCCTTGGAGGAGGATGACTGGATCATTGCGTCACTTGCTTGCGATTGTTGTTTGTCCACTCTGGGTTTACCCATTTTGGGAGTTGAGGAAGGGCGTTGTGTGTCTGTGCCCTAAAGTCGGTGTCACCAACCCCCCAATAAGGCGTCCTCTATTTACTTATTAAGGTGCTCATAGGCAGCCCTAGTGAGTTTTTGACTCGTGCAGAGTTGCTGGGTTGCTGCTAGCATCCCAAACTGGGTAATTATGTGAGTCCTAAGTTCCACATTCGTTTCGGCCTGTCCGAGTCAGTGGCCAACCTTTGCCTGATGATGTATGCTGCTGCCCAAGAAGGGAGAGCACCTGAATGCACCAGTACATGCGTGTTGGATCGCAGCGGTCTTGCTCTGTGACGGGCAGGAATACTGGTGGAGCACAGGTTCAGAGTAGCACAGTGTGCATGCGCAGGTGCTCGTTAGGCAATTTTGGACCGTTTACTGTTACATGCCTCACAGCACGTGGGGCATACAACCTTCCAGTGGTCCACAGGGTTGTGCCCCTTCCCAGGAGCTTCCTCTTGTGGAGCTTAAAGGTGCTAAGCATGTATCAGGACAATCAGAAGTACAGGGTTTGCACCTCATCGGGGTATTTTCAAGGCTAGCGCTCGGTGTCTCCGGGCCCAGGACAGTAACACAACTGGAAGGGAGCCAGCTAAGTACAATGTCCAACATGCTCCATTGCACATAAACTTGCAATGGTGGTGTGCGATGAGTTGTGCGGCGGGGTGGAGAACCCAGGCCTCGGGAGGGAGAGGAAGGGCTTACCAGATGTGGCCCAGTGAAGCGCCGCAGCCATTGGGCCTGCCCCGGCCAGCCGAGCAGAGAGTCAGCGCCAGTCACCCTCGGTCACTGGGGAATGTTCGGCTCTGTCTCCCGGACGTCACCTCATGCCCAATCAGGTCCCCGGTAGGGACGGGTGGTGGCCACACCCCGCTCCGGTCCAGCCACACACAACATTAGCCAGGAGTCTCCTCGAGCCCGCATGCCATGTAGTAGACCACCAGGGCAGTGCCGCTATGTGCGCGCCTTCCTCGTTCCACGCTGCTGGTGATATCTAGGGGCCCAATCTGGGCAACTCAGTCGAGCAGGGTGGTACAGCACCCTCAGGGGACAACTCTCTGCCATTCACAAGTGTTTCAGCAGGTTTACAAGGGCTAGAAGTAGGATGTTTGGTGGGCCAGTTGCTGAGCTAGCTTAAGAAGCATCTGCTCCCGCCACCATCTTGGCCATGTCCCCCTATAGAGGGATTCATATTATCACAGATTTCTGTATAAAGACCCATGTGGAATAATCACATTGCCAAAACGTACACCAGGTCACTGGAGACATTTCCTCGTGGTTTGTTATGCAGCTGTAGTGTAGAATAAACACTAGAAATTTACCCAATGAGGTAGCACTAACTAATTAACCATTAGAAAGTACTTCAGTTAGATAGATATTTTGTACAAAACTGTGAACTCTTGTTGGATAAACGGACAGGTGAGGTTCCATTCTGACTCTGATGCTCATTTCACAGAAATTAAACCTCAACAGGAAGCACTTACAAATATAAACATAGCTGGTGTCCCAGTTGAAGCTCCACTTCTGTAAAGGACAAATGATCCTAACTTCTTGGGCTAGGCAAAGACAAAGCAAGTGTGTTTCCTCTCGTATTCTACGTTGAAAAATGTTATGCAGTCCTTAATGAAGGTGAGTTCATTGTTGATCTATAGTACGCAAATGCGCAAAACCCATAGCACCACTCACACACCCACTCATAGACATACACAGGCACTCACACATCCAATCACAAACCCACAAACCCACACAGGCACTTACACACACACACATAGACCCACACAGGCACTCACATACTCACACAGACACTCACAACCCACAAAGTCACTCACAGACTCACACATGCACTCATTCACACACAAGCTCACAAAGGTACTCATAGACCCACTCACAAACCCACTCACAGACTCACACAGTAGCAAGACCACTGACTCATTGTCAGTGAAATTGCTCCACCTCCCTCGCAGCTCCACCATTAAGTAAGGCCTGCCCCGGCACTTTCACTCTCGTGTGTTGGTGATTAAGGCCCTCCTCCACCCGCAGGTTTCCCTGCGCCTCATCCCTGGTGGTCCAGTGGACCTCTGTCTCTTTCCTCTCGCTCTGCTCTTTCACTCGTTTCTCTGCCCTCTTCTATTTTTCACCTTTATGCCCTTTTCTTCATCTTGACTCTTTTGTGCCTTACTTCTGCTTATTGTACCCCCTTTCCTTTTTTTCCTTTATCCCTTATTTCCCTGCTGCCCCTGTGGCCCCTCCCCCCCAGCGCAACCGGCCCAATCCAGCTCTCCTCCCCGCTCCCGCCTCCCAGCTGTCCAGCCCTCCCCGACCCCTACTTAATGGCGGCCGCTGCGGGGACAGGCAAGCAAGACCACTGACTCATTGTCAGTAAAATTGCTCCCCTCACACGCAGCTCCACCATTATGTAAGGCCTGCCCCTGCACTTGCACTCTCGTGTGTAAATGATCGAGGCCCTCCTCCACCCACAGGTTTCCCTCTGCCTCATCCCTGGTGGTCCAGTGGACCTCTGTCTCCTTCCTCTCGCACTGCTCTTCCACTGGTTTTCACTCGTTTTTCTGCCCACTTCTATTTTTCACCTTTCTCCACTTTTCTGCATCTCTGCTCTTTTGTGCATTATTGCTGCTTATTTTCCCCCTTTCCTTTATTTCCTTTATCCCTTATATTCCCCCAGCACGACCGGCCCAATCCAGCTGCCCTCCCCGCTCCCGCCTCCCAGCTGTCCAGCCCTCACTGACCCCTACTTAATGACGGCAGCTGCGCTGGTGCGCCGCTGGCGGACAAAGGGCACGCAAAAGGCAAGCCCGTCTGCGACCCGACCGTGACCTGTGCCAGGAGCCCTGGACCTCTGCCCCTCCAACGCTATGACCCAGCGGCACCTCACGCACTCAACCCAGGCCGCAACAACAACCGCAAGCTAGCATCACCAGCCGACACCCACGGACCCTTCAGCTGTCACCGCTGCCTGCACTCCTGCAACACCGCCAAGAACACGGACCCAGCGCAACCCGCCCGCAAGAACACAACCGAACCAAAGACCCTGCAATGCATCCTCCTCAACGTCCGTTCCCTCCACAAACACACCACCAAAATCTGGGACCTCCTCGACAGCAACACCCCGGACGTGGCGTTCTTCACCGAACCTGGACCAACAACACCTAGGGACCAGACATAGCCATTGCCATCCCCCAAGGATACAAGATCTCCAGGAAGGACCACCCCACCCACCCGGGAGGAGGAATTGCCATTGTCCACAAATCCAGCCTCAGCCTGAGCACACTCCCCGACGAGCCCACAGAACTGATGGAACACCTTCACTTCAAGATTCTGGCCCACCACCCTCCGTGGAACCCTCATCTACAAACCCCCTGGACCCCGTGGACCTTTTGCCACCTCCATCACGGACATCATCTCCCCTCAGGCCATCGCATCCACCAACTACACCCTGCTGGGAGACCTCAACTTCCACCTCGACAACAAACTGGACCCCAACACCACATCACTCCTGGACAACCTTCACAACATTGGACTACGCCAGATCATGACTGAACCCATGCACTCAGCAGGACACCCCTCAACCCCCTCTTCACTACAGGAAACTCCATCACCTTCAGCCACACCACCGAACTCCCATGGACCGACCATTGCTGCTTCCACTTCACCTTCAGAACACCCACCATCCACAGACACCAGCACCTGCTCCCACGAAGAAACGACCAAAATCACCGACGACCAGCTCACCTCCTCACTCAACAATTCCACCCCTACCATCCCTGAAAACGACGACCCCAACACCGCAGCCCGAACCCTGCATAGATGGATTTCGGACAGCGCCAACAGCCTAGCCCACCCCTTAAGTAAAACAACAATACCCGCGCCAAGAAATCCAGATGGTTTACCACCGAACTTCGAGAGTCCAGACACACTTGCCACCACCTCGAAAAGGCCTGGAGGAGTACAAAATCCACAGAAGCCCACAACAACTTCAGAGCCGCCACCGACGCTCACCATTAACTCATCAGAGATACAAGGAAGAAAGCGATTGAAGACAGAATCTCCACCCACGTGCACAACAGCAAGGAACTCCTCAGCATCATCAAGGAGTTCGACCAACCCACTAGCGAGTCGACCGACATCCCTCCCTCACAAGACCTCTGCGACAAACTGAGCACCTTTTTCCACCACAAAATCAAGAGCATCTACGACAACTTCGACGAAGACAACCAGCACACTGAACCCTCACCAACCACCCCCGACGCCCGGAAACCAGCGATTGACCACTGGACAGCCCTCACCACTGAAGACACACTGAAGACAATGAAGTCAATCCCCTCAGGGGCCCCATGGACCCCTGCCCCACCACATCTTCTCCAGAGCCACCGACACCATCGCACCCATGCTCCGCCACACCATCAACCGCTCCCTTGGTGACCGCCTCGTTCCCCGACGACTGGAAACACACCAAGGTCAACCCCCTCCTGAAGAAACACTCGGTGGACCCCATCAACCTCAAAAACTACAGACCCATGTCCATGCTCCCATTCCCAGCGAAAGTCATTGAGAAAGCCATCAACAGCCAACTCGCCACATTCATTGAAGAAGACAACATCCTCGACTCCTCCCTGTCCGGCTTCAGAAAAAAACTGAGCACGGATACCGCCCTCCTCACTGCAACAGATGACATCCGCACCCTACTGGACAAAGGAGAGACAGTAGCCCTCATCCTCCTCGACCTCTCAGGGGCATTCGACTCAGTCTTCCACCGCACCCTAATACGCAGACTCTACGACGCAGGAATCTAGGACAAGGAACTTGACTGCATCCACTCCTTCCTCTCCAGCAGGACGCAGCGGGTCAGACTCCCCCCTTTCCTCTCGGCCCCTACAATTACCACCTGCAGAGTCTCCCAGGGCTCCTCCCTCAGCCTGACGCTTTTCAATGTCTACATGGCTTCACTCGCCCCCATCGTCAGAACCTACGGACTCAACATCGTGTCATGTGCAGACGACACCCAACTCATCCTATCCCTATCCAACGAGCCCAACACCGACAGACACAACCTTCGAGAAGGCATGGAAGCCATCGCCAAATGGATGAAAAACAGCTGCCTACAACTAAACACCAACAAAACAGAAGTACTCATCATGGGCCCAAACCCCGACGCCTGGAGCGACACCTGGTGGCCCCCCGCCCTTGGAAACCCACCAACCCCCATGGGTAATGCACGCAACCTCGGAATCATCCTGGACTCTGAGCTCAAAATGGACCGCCAAATCAACTCTGTCTCGTCTTCCTGCTTCCACACCCTCTGCCTCCTCCGTAAGACCTTCAAATGGATCCCCGTTGAACACCGAAAGACCGTGATTCACGCCCTGGTCACCATCAGACTCGACTACGGCAACGAACTCTACGCCGGAATAAACAAAAACCTCAACCGCAAGCTACAGAACATCCAGAACACTGCCGCAAGACTAGTACTCAATCTGCCAAAACACTGCCACATCTCCCAGCACCTGCGCACACTCCACTGGCTCTACTTTGAGGTGAGAATCACTTTTAAGATACTCACCTACGCACACAAGGCCCTCCACGGTACCGGACCAGCATACCTGAACAGCCAACTCAAATTCCATGCACCCCAAAGGACCCTATGATCAGCCCAGCTCTCCTATGCCATGGTCCCCCTCACCAGAAAGACCAGATCTGGAGGCCCGTCCTCCTTCCTCGCGGTCAAAGCATGGAACGCCCTTCCGCGCCACCTCAGACAGACATCGCTCCCCATCTTCGCAAGAAACCTCAAAACCTGGCTCTTCGACAGACCCCCTCCTTGAGGGAATGGAACCTGCACCCCCACCCCTAGTGCCTTGAGACCCTTACGGGTGAGTAGTCGCACTTCAACAAACCCCTGATTGATTGATTGACACAGGTACTCACACACCCACACACTCACCCACTCACAGACACACGCACACACCCACTAAGACCCTACTCACAGACCCATACAGCTGGTCTCATATCTACTCACAGACCCATACAGGTACTCACACACCTACTCACAGAACCATACAGCCACTCACCGACCCATACAGCCACTCACACACCCACTCACACATCATCAAAACACTCATGTGCTCACAGACCCAGACAGCCACTCACACATCCATTCACTGACCTATACACCCACTCACACACCAATCTCAAGGGCAACAGGATACAATTCTGTTATTTTTAAAAGACGTCAAAATTCACAGAAAAAAAATCAAAGGTTATGGGGGAGTTATAGTTAAAAAAATATGTTTTAAAAACCATAGAAATTCACTTAAAAAACCAAAGTTTACAGGAACATTAAAGTTAAGAACTAGAATTAAAAACACTTTACAAATTAAGTGAAAAAAGTAAAACTAAAGGTTATATGGATGTTATACTTAGTAAATAACATTTACAAAACCTTAGAAATTCACAGAAAAAAGGTTACAGGGACATTATTGTTTGGCTCAGATTTCACTTGTCTCTCAAAACAAGGGAGCCTAGGGGGTTAAAGGGTAGGTAGCCCCCCTCTCAAAATCATGAAATACAACAGGACCTACCCCGTACACAAATTTATAAAAATTCTTATGTAGTGTACAGGTACTCAATGTCTGTAGTGCCTGCCTTACTCTCATTCACTGGTCTATTTACCGTATGTGTGTACAAAAGTTGTTGCCCACTGGTCCCAAGTACTATCACTTGGTAGTGGCAACAACCCCGTAAAATTTAGTGTTGAAGTGTTTCCCTGTCCAGTGGTGCTGTAAAAACCTGCTGGTGCTCAGATCAAGTTCAAAGAAGGTGAAAGAGATAAAAAGGGTAAAAAGGGTGTGATAGGACGACAGCGCCTCACGGAAGCAGCACCAACGAGGTATGTGTAGACAGGTACTCGCCTACTACCTCCTGTTGTCATCATCGGTCGCTGCCGCCCAAACAGAAACAGTAAAGGTGGAAAAGAAATTTATAATGTGCGTCACTAAAACCCTCGTGATAGTCCTAATGACTAATGTCTACAGGGCAACCTATGTGTTGAAATGGTGTAAACTAATCTACAAAAACAGGAAATGTCGACCCAAATTTGGTGAGTTGAGCCTGATCAGGACTCAAGTCACTCAGAAATAAAACCGAGCAGCACTACACTGGCTATACGGTGCTTTATTCTCAGCTGTGTCGCTGCTCATTAAAAACCGACATGTTTCGTTGCCATATTTACTTTACCGGCAACTTCATCAGGGTTGGGGTCGACTGGTCTCTCTGCAACGCTAGTGTGTGCCAGCGATCACTTTCAGTCAGCACCTGGGGAAAACACAATAAGAACACATACACTCAGTATCTCACCCACCAGGTCACACCTGGTCTTGCCGAGCGAATGCTCATCATCCAAAATAATGGTTTCACGATTGGCAGGGATATTTACCCTCAAAATGCTGTGTGGCAGCATACCTGCACCTCCATTATGTAAGTGACTGGGGTATTTTGCACCAACCCTTTGGCTGTTTCAATCAGAACTGCGGGACTTCGTTTCTGAAAAGTGCACACATCAAAGAAATACATGTATCATGATCGGTGGAATAGCATGCTTTAAGAATTGGTATCAGAACTGTTTAGGCTCCTCTTTATGAATGTCATGTCAGAGTTATTTAGCTGTATCCAGGTATTGCCATGATAACTCGATTAAAATTCGACATTCACCATTAAATGCCTTGACACTGGAGTATGTTTCCTAAGCGGTTACTCCTAATTGCCAACTTGCGCTGTCTAGCTTATTTGACATGATTGCCTGCTTTTAAAAAAACCCTGTAGGCATACTATTACGCGGACAGTACAACGTGTGCTTGTTAAGCCTGTGTAAACATCCTGCCGTGCCCCCTGCTCGTGGAGAACGCGTCCTGCCCTCGTTATCCAGCATGGAAAAGAGCGCGCCGCCTTGCTTAGCCCGGGAAACCGGGTCTTACCTCGTCAGTCTGAGAATCGGTGCTGGCCTCACTCTCGATCACTGGGAGGTGGCCCGCTTCCTGCTTAAATATAAAAATCGGGCGGGAGCCGCGCTTGCACGTTGGGTGGTTAAAGGTACTGCGCATGTGCAAAAGAGTTCTTGAAGAGGTGTGCGGCCATCTTGGTTAAACCGCTACTACCGAGTGCACTGTGGTGGTTGTATGCCTGATTCCTTAACATATTAGTGTCAGCTCTTAGCTCAACGGGCAGAATGCGATGTACCAACCTCCTCCCTGCTTAAGTGGTGATCAATGTAAGCGGTCGGTATATTTATGCATCTAGCCCAATCTGTTCATAACTACTCTTCGCCGGACTGTTTAAAAGGGCGGTAATGATAGTGGTGAAATCCTACATTTTAAACAGGCCCCCGTCCGAGTGTATATAAGTGTAAGTATGTGTATGCCTGACCCTACTAAGTTCTTAGACAGTGATACTAGGTTGATTACTACACCTAGAGATCTATAACCACAGGATACAGTTATTTTTATATTTATATATTTACAGTGGTCAGGTTATACTACCACCTTATTCCACTCAATAAGGTCATTGAGACCCTGTTGGTCTACCTTCTCCTGGTAAATCCAACGGGCCTCTTTGGTCGAAAGCCTGGCTTCCATGTTGTAGGGATCGCCCATAACACGTTCAAGGACTACCCATTTGACATCTCTGGGGTTATGCCCAATTGTCAAGAAGTGTTGTACCAGCTTGGTGGTCAATTTGCCTGCCCTGATGGTGCTGAGGTGTTCCTGTATTCTGATTTTCACCTTTCGGGTGGTAAGACCAATGTAGTGCATGCCACAAGGGCATGTTAGCCTGTAGATGACATTTTGGGTGTTGCAATTGCTAAATGCATTCAGATACCAGATCTTCCCATTACTCAAAGAGACATTCTTGGTAACGGTAGTGAGCTCACACACTGAGCACCCACCACATTGGTAATGCCCTGGTGGAATGCTGGTGTCCGTGGGCTTCGGCTGGGGTCGCGAGTGCACCAACCGGTCACGCAAACTAGTGGACCGCTTAAAGGCGAATCGCGGGTGTGGCATCGTCATGGATGGAGTATTTAGTAAAGGCCAATGTTTTCTAATGACTTGTCTGATTTTGGTAGACAAGGGGCCAAACGTAGTGACCACCGGGATGCAATCGCTCTTGGTTTTCGGCGTTCTTTCTAAAAGAGCAGCTCTCGGAGTGTTCATGGCTCGTTTACGTGCTTGTTTGATAATCTTCGTGGGATATGCTCTCTCCTCCAACTTGTTGGATAGGACTTGGGCTTGTGTAATGAATTCCTCTGTGGAAGAGCAGTTCCTGCGGTAACGCAAGAACTGTCCCACAGGTAAGTTGTCTCTTAGAGCTCTGGGGTGATACGACCTGTAATGCAACAGGGAGTTCTTGTCGGTTGGTTTATGATGAACGTTGGTGACCAACTTGTAGTTTTCAGCCCTGATGTCCAAATCCAAGTATGTGGCTGTGGTGTCACTGATGGTCCAGGTGAATTTCAGACAATCATCCAAATTATTAAGCCATACAAGGAAATCTTCCAAGTCAGTCCTCGGGCCCGTCCATATACATAGAACGTCGTCTATGTATCGCTTCCAGAGGACAATATTCCTCTGGAAGGGGTTCTCATGATGTAGGACGTATCCAGCTTCAAATTGCCCCACATAGATGCACGCTAGACTGGGAGCAAATGTGGCTCCCATAGATGTCCCGGACACTTGCAAATATAGCTGGTTTTTATAAGCAAAGAAGTTCCTTGTGAGGGCCAATTCAACACATTGGAGCACGAATGATTGTGGGACATCATAGAACCATTCACACGATTCCAGGGCCCGAGCTGCCGCCACCAGCGTGGCTGCCTGGGGAATACTCGTGTATAATGATTCTATATCGATTGTCACCAAAAACTGATGCTGCGGATCATAATCGATGTCTTG
This sequence comes from Triturus cristatus, assembly GCF_964204655.1. Taxonomy (NCBI): domain Eukaryota; kingdom Metazoa; phylum Chordata; class Amphibia; order Caudata; family Salamandridae; genus Triturus; species Triturus cristatus. The sequence goes on from NC_140581.1 coordinate 1,093,026,454, forward strand.
GAGGATCCTCAATACGTCGGTGGTGTCCTGGACGTAAGAGGGCTGCGTAATCACGCATTCCCTCAGGAAAAAATCAGCATATTGGGACAATGGTTCCAGTGTAGATTGAATACCCGAGACTATAGGCCGCCCAGGAGGGGGCCTTTGTGCTTTATGAATCTTCGGGACAATGTAGAAAGCCGGGACCCGTGGCTTATCATTGATAAGAAAATCAGCCTCCTTAGCCGTCAGCCATTTCTTTTCTTTGGCCTCTGCGACCATAGTGTGGATAGTCGCTTGGAGGGTCTTGGTGGGATCCCTCATCAATGGTTGGTAATTTTGGCGAGCACCCAAAAGCCTGGACACCTCAGCTTCATAATCAGTTGTGTTGAGCACTACCACTGCCCCACCCTTATCTGCAGGTTTGATAGTGATGGTGTCGTTCTGCTGCAGAGATTGTACAGCTAACCAGTCAGCATGTGTCATATTGCTGCGGTTGTAGCTATGTTGCTGTTCCTCGAGGACGGTGATGTCCTGTATCACCTTTTGTTCGAAAACCATAACCTCAGGGCCAATAGAGTGCATAGGGGGACAGAATCGAGAAGGGCGTCTGAGATTAGTGGAGAAGACCGATGGAGCTTCTGCTTCCTTTCCCTCAAAGAATTTTGTGAGTTTTATTTTCCTCATCACGCCATGAAGTTCACTCCTCAATTTGAAACTGTCATGCTTAGGTGTTGGGACATATCCCAAACCCTTGTTTAAAACCCTCTGTTCATCAATAGTTAGTACGTATGATGACAGATTGACCACAATGTTGTTTTCCTTTTTTGTTATCAGAGCGGTGTTCTGCCTCTGCTGCGTGTGATCCTGGGTGAGGAGTTCTGCCACTGTACGCTGTTGTTGTGACGGCCTCTGCCTCTGCCTCTGCCCCTGTGGCTGGTACCTCTCTGGTCCGGGGGGCACTGTTCTAAAAAATTCCTCAATAGGACCCCTAGATCTTCATTAGACCTATCGGTGGTGTTAAACCTCACTCTTTGATTGGCGCCTGGAATGGAACCTGAGGTGGAGGGTTGCTCAATGGGATCATCATCCTCACTGCTCGTGTTGTCGAACGTCCAGTTATTGAACGTGCGTCTACCTTGGCGTCTGCCTCCCCCCCTAAGCCCTCGTGTGTAGGTTGGTGGTTCTGGCGGTTGCTGGTAATGGCTGTCCTCGACATACGGGAATGCCCACTCGTGGCTGAACCTTTCAAGGTTCCTTTTGAGTCCCTTGATCTTTTGGTTCACCATATAGATCTGATATTCCGCCACATCATTCTGGATGATTGTAAATTGCTCCTTAAGATCTTTTATGGTGGTATCGGCTTTAAGAGCTGTTTCCAGATCTAAGATTTCCTTGAGGAGCTCCTCGCTCAGCCTTTTGGCGGTATTTATAATTAATACCAACCAGTCGCGGGTACACTTGTTGGCTATATAGCTCCAGTCTACTCGGAACCGCTTGTCCTCCAGGAAAATCCTAGGCTCGATGCGGACTAGTAGACTGGCTGGTGCTGCCCCTGCTCTGAGGTATTCTGTCATGAGGGCGCCATGTAGGGCTATCCTGATTTGTCGTTTTTTAATGTTGGACAGTTTTTCCCATTCTTCCCTAGCTGAACCTACGCCACTCAAGGGTGCATTGGGGAGGAGTGAAGGACCTGACAAGATAGAGGCAATATGGTCGTCTGTGAAGGCCAAACAACAGCGGTCCATGATGTAAACCGGAACTGTCTACGGGGGGTGGTACAGCAAAAGGCGGACCTCACCTCAGCTCTACTGTACTGGGTGACAGAACTGACCAGAAATGTGAGATACCAAGTGAGTGTCCCCACGAAATGTGGGAGATAAACTAATATGTGTACTTAAAATGTGAACTTTAAAATTGCTCTCACGGCTAAGCTGCCGTTCTTATATCTCTCAAAACAAGGGAGCCTAGGGGGTTAAAGGGTAGGTAGCCCCCCTCTCAAAATCATGAAATACAACAGGACCTACCCCGTACACAAATTTATAAAAATTCTTATGTAGTGTACAGGTACTCAATGTCTGTAGTGCCTGCCTTACTCTCATTCACTGGTCTATTTACCGTATGTGTGTACAAAAGTTGTTGCCCACTGGTCCCAAGTACTATCACTTGGTAGTGGCAACAACCCCGTAAAATTTAGTGTTGAAGTGTTTCCCTGTCCAGTGGTGCTGTAAAAACCTGCTGGTGCTCAGATCAAGTTCAAAGAAGGTGAAAGAGATAAAAAGGGTAAAAAGGGTGTGATAGGACGACAGCGCCTCACGGAAGCAGCACCAACGAGGTATGTGTAGACAGGTACTCGCCTACTACCTCCTGTTGTCATCATCGGTCGCTGCCGCCCAAACAGAAACAGTAAAGGTGGAAAAGAAATTTATAATGTGCGTCACTAAAACCCTCGTGATAGTCCTAATGACTAATGTCTACAGGGCAACCTATGTGTTGAAATGGTGTAAACTAATCTACAAAAACAGGAAATGTCGACCCAAATTTGGTGAGTTGAGCCTGATCAGGACTCAAGTCACTCAGAAATAAAACCGAGCAGCACTACACTGGCTATACGGTGCTTTATTCTCAGCTGTGTCGCTGCTCATTAAAAACCGACATGTTTCGTTGCCATATTTACTTTACCGGCAACTTCATCAGGGTTGGGGTCGACTGGTCTCTCTGCAACGCTAGTGTGTGCCAGCGATCACTTTCAGTCAGCACCTGGGGAAAACACAATAAGAACACATACACTCAGTATCTCACCCACCAGGTCACACCTGGTCTTGCCGAGCGAATGCTCATCATCCAAAATAATGGTTTCACGATTGGCAGGGATATTTACCCTCAAAATGCTGTGTGGCAGCATACCTGCACCTCCATTATGTAAGTGACTGGGGTATTTTGCACCAACCCTTTGGCTGTTTCAATCAGAACTGCGGGACTTCGTTTCTGAAAAGTGCACACATCAAAGAAATACATGTATCATGATCGGTGGAATAGCATGCTTTAAGAATTGGTATCAGAACTGTTTAGGCTCCTCTTTATGAATGTCATGTCAGAGTTATTTAGCTGTATCCAGGTATTGCCATGATAACTCGATTAAAATTCGACATTCACCATTAAATGCCTTGACACTGGAGTATGTTTCCTAAGCGGTTACTCCTAATTGCCAACTTGCGCTGTCTAGCTTATTTGACATGATTGCCTGCTTTTAAAAAAACCCTGTAGGCATACTATTACGCGGACAGTACAACGTGTGCTTGTTAAGCCTGTGTAAACATCCTGCCGTGCCCCCTGCTCGTGGAGAACGCGTCCTGCCCTCGTTATCCAGCATGGAAAAGAGCGCGCCGCCTTGCTTAGCCCGGGAAACCGGGTCTTACCTCGTCAGTCTGAGAATCGGTGCTGGCCTCACTCTCGATCACTGGGAGGTGGCCCGCTTCCTGCTTAAATATAAAAATCGGGCGGGAGCCGCGCTTGCACGTTGGGTGGTTAAAGGTACTGCGCATGTGCAAAAGAGTTCTTGAAGAGGTGTGCGGCCATCTTGGTTAAACCGCTACTACCGAGTGCACTGTGGTGGTTGTATGCCTGATTCCTTAACATATTAGTGTCAGCTCTTAGCTCAACGGGCAGAATGCGATGTACCAACCTCCTCCCTGCTTAAGTGGTGATCAATGTAAGCGGTCGGTATATTTATGCATCTAGCCCAATCTGTTCATAACTACTCTTCGCCGGACTGTTTAAAAGGGCGGTAATGATAGTGGTGAAATCCTACATTTTAAACAGGCCCCCGTCCGAGTGTATATAAGTGTAAGTATGTGTATGCCTGACCCTACTAAGTTCTTAGACAGTGATACTAGGTTGATTACTACACCTAGAGATCTATAACCACAGGATACAGTTATTTTTATATTTATATATTTACAGTGGTCAGGTTATACTACCACCTTATTCCACTCAATAAGGTCATTGAGACCCTGTTGGTCTACCTTCTCCTGGTAAATCCAACGGGCCTCTTTGGTCGAAAGCCTGGCTTCCATGTTGTAGGGATCGCCCATAACACGTTCAAGGACTACCCATTTGACATCTCTGGGGTTATGCCCAATTGTCAAGAAGTGTTGTACCAGCTTGGTGGTCAATTTGCCTGCCCTGATGGTGCTGAGGTGTTCCTGTATTCTGATTTTCACCTTTCGGGTGGTAAGACCAATGTAGTGCATGCCACAAGGGCATGTTAGCCTGTAGATGACATTTTGGGTGTTGCAATTGCTAAATGCATTCAGATACCAGATCTTCCCATTACTCAAAGAGACATTCTTGGTAACGGTAGTGAGCTCACACACTGAGCACCCACCACATTGGTAATGCCCTGGTGGAATGCTGGTGTCCGTGGGCTTCGGCTGGGGTCGCGAGTGCACCAACCGGTCACGCAAACTAGTGGACCGCTTAAAGGCGAATCGCGGGTGTGGCATCGTCATGGATGGAGTATTTAGTAAAGGCCAATGTTTTCTAATGACTTGTCTGATTTTGGTAGACAAGGGGCCAAACGTAGTGACCACCGGGATGCAATCGCTCTTGGTTGGATTTCCTTGTATGGCTTAATAATTTGGATGATTGTCTGAAACTCACCTGGACCATCAGTGACACCACAGCCACATACTTGGATTTGGACATCAGGGCTGAAAACTACAAGTTGGTCACCAACGTTCATCATAAACCAACCGACAAGAACTCCCTGTTGCATTACAGGTCGTATCACCCCAGAGCTCTAAGAGACAACTTACCTGTGGGACAGTTCTTGCGTTACCGCAGGAACTGCTCTTCCACAGAGGAATTCATTACACAAGCCCAAGTCCTATCCAACAAGTTGGAGGAGAGAGCATATCCCACGAAGATTATCAAACAAGCACGTAAACGAGCCATGAACACTCCGAGAGCTGCTCTTTTAGAAAGAACGCCGAAAACCAAGAGCGATTGCATCCCGGTGGTCACTACGTTTGGCCCCTTGTCTACCAAAATCAGACAAGTCATTAGAAAACATTGGCCTTTACTAAATACTCCATCCATGACGATGCCACACCCGCGATTCGCCTTTAAGCGGTCCACTAGTTTGCGTGACCGGTTGGTGCACTCGCGACCCCAGCCGAAGCCCACGGACACCAGCATTCCACCAGGGCATTACCAATGTGGTGGGTGCTCAGTGTGTGAGCTCACTACCGTTACCAAGAATGTCTCTTTGAGTAATGGGAAGATCTGGTATCTGAATGCATTTAGCAATTGCAACACCCAAAATGTCATCTACAGGCTAACATGCCCTTGTGGCATGCACTACATTGGTCTTACCACCCGAAAGGTGAAAATCAGAATACAGGAACACCTCAGCACCATCAGGGCAGGCAAATTGACCACCAAGCTGGTACAACACTTCTTGACAATTGGGCATAACCCCAGAGATGTCAAATGGGTAGTCCTTGAACGTGTTATGGGCGATCCCTACAACATGGAAGCCAGGCTTTCGACCAAAGAGGCCCGTTGGATTTACCAGGAGAAGGTAGACCAACAGGGTCTCAATGACCTTATTGAGTGGAATAAGGTGGTAGTATAACCTGACCACTGTAAATATATAAATATAAAAATAACTGTATCCTGTGGTTATAGATCTCTAGGTGTAGTAATCAACCTAGTATCACTGTCTAAGAACTTAGTAGGGTCAGGCATACACATACTTACACTTATATACACTCGGACGGGGGCCTGTTTAAAATGTAGGATTTCACCACTATCATTACCGCCCTTTTAAACAGTCCGGCGAAGAGTAGTTATGAACAGATTGGGCTAGATGCATAAATATACCGACCGCTTACATTGATCACCACTTAAGCAGGGAGGAGGTTGGTACATCGCATTCTGCCCGTTGAGCTAAGAGCTGACACTAATATGTTAAGGAATCAGGCATACAACCACCACAGTGCACTCGGTAGTAGCGGTTTAACCAAGATGGCCGCACACCTCTTCAAGAACTCTTTTGCACATGCGCAGTACCTTTAACCACCCAACGTGCAAGCGCGGCTCCCGCCCGATTTTTATATTTAAGCAGGAAGCGGGCCACCTCCCAGTGATCGAGAGTGAGGCCAGCACCGATTCTCAGACTGACGAGGTAAGACCCGGTTTCCCGGGCTAAGCAAGGCGGCGCGCTCTTTTCCATGCTGGATAACGAGGGCAGGACGCGTTCTCCACGAGCAGGGGGCACGGCAGGATGTTTACACAGGCTTAACAAGCACACGTTGTACTGTCCGCGTAATAGTATGCCTACAGGGTTTTTTTAAAAGCAGGCAATCATGTCAAATAAGCTAGACAGCGCAAGTTGGCAATTAGGAGTAACCGCTTAGGAAACATACTCCAGTGTCAAGGCATTTAATGGTGAATGTCGAATTTTAATCGAGTTATCATGGCAATACCTGGATACAGCTAAATAACTCTGACATGACATTCATAAAGAGGAGCCTAAACAGTTCTGATACCAATTCTTAAAGCATGCTATTCCACCGATCATGATACATGTATTTCTTTGATGTGTGCACTTTTCAGAAACGAAGTCCCGCAGTTCTGATTGAAACAGCCAAAGGGTTGGTGCAAAATACCCCAGTCACTTACATAATGGAGGTGCAGGTATGCTGCCACACAGCATTTTGAGGGTAAATATCCCTGCCAATCGTGAAACCATTATTTTGGATGATGAGCATTCGCTCGGCAAGACCAGGTGTGACCTGGTGGGTGAGATACTGAGTGTATGTGTTCTTATTGTGTTTTCCCCAGGTGCTGACTGAAAGTGATCGCTGGCACACACTAGCGTTGCAGAGAGACCAGTCGACCCCAACCCTGATGAAGTTGCCGGTAAAGTAAATATGGCAACGAAACATGTCGGTTTTTAATGAGCAGCGACACAGCTGAGAATAAAGCACCGTATAGCCAGTGTAGTGCTGCTCGGTTTTATTTCTGAGTGACTTGAGTCCTGATCAGGCTCAACTCACCAAATTTGGGTCGACATTTCCTGTTTTTGTAGATTAGTTTACACCATTTCAACACATAGGTTGCCCTGTAGACATTAGTCATTAGGACTATCACGAGGGTTTTAGTGACGCACATTATAAATTTCTTTTCCACCTTTACTGTTTCTGTTTGGGCGGCAGCGACCGATGATGACAACAGGAGGTAGTAGGCGAGTACCTGTCTACACATACCTCGTTGGTGCTGCTTCCGTGAGGCGCTGTCGTCCTATCACACCCTTTTTACCCTTTTTATCTCTTTCACCTTCTTTGAACTTGATCTGAGCACCAGCAGGTTTTTACAGCACCACTGGACAGGGAAACACTTCAACACTAAATTTTACGGGGTTGTTGCCACTACCAAGTGATAGTACTTGGGACCAGTGGGCAACAACTTTTGTACACACATACGGTAAATAGACCAGTGAATGAGAGTAAGGCAGGCACTACAGACATTGAGTACCTGTACACTACATAAGAATTTTTATAAATTTGTGTACGGGGTAGGTCCTGTTGTATTTCAGATTTCACTTGCACAAAACAAGTGAAATTCAGGAGTTATAGCAATGCACTACTTATGACCTCATATATTACTTCATTCATGAAATGGTCAGTGACATCACACATCATGCGAAGAGCAGGCAGCACAACCAGCACTGGTACCGCAGATTTATTTTATTTCATTTTAATATTTATTCCTCCATAGTGCAAGAAAGTACAAATGGCGATGTGTGTCATCCAGAGCCTTCAATTGGCTTTTAATATATACTGAGTACAATTATCAATACATTCATAATATACTTCTGTCAAATTATCACCGATCAGTGTCATGTTAATCATAAAACTATCTCAAAGTCAGTATATAAATTGTTATTCATACACATTCAAATGCACCATGGTTAATCACCATTTTCAGTCCTATACTGAAATCTCAACATCATTGAAGATTTCACAATTTGCCCATTAAATCAAAATTGTATTGGGAAGCATCATAAGTGTAGACCTTCAGCAAACATTGTAATAGTACTCATTCCTTAAATGTTCACACTTCTATGGGGTTTTTCTGGTTTGGCTATGCCAGTAAATGATTGTTGTGCTACATGTATTTTAATAATATGCAATCACCTTTAAGGATATCCTGGAGCTGTAGCAGGTGTGTGGGACTGACCTCGGAGGGCGTACTCAAAGAGTCTGGTCTTCAGATTCTTGCAAAAATCAAGAAGGGAGGATGAGACTTTGATGTGCTGTGGAAGGTCATTCATTGTTTTAGGAGCAATGTATGAGAAGGCATGACCTCCTGATCTGCTTTTGTGTATGCGTGAGGTATGTGCTAGTTAGAGTCTGGCAGAACAGAGGTGCCTGAAGTGGTGGAGGAATTGTATGCAGTTGTTCAAGTAGGCAGTGCTTTCGTAGTTAAGTATGTGTGGTTGAGGAATTTGAAGTGTGCACGCTTGTGTATTGGGAGCCAATGGAGTTCCCTTAGATGAAGTGTGATGTGGGCCCAGCATGGGAGATTGAGGACTAGTCTGACTGCTGCATCCTGGATACTCTTTTTATAATTTGTTCCTTCCTGTGCGTCGGGTGTTCCTGTAGTTCAGTCTGCTGCTGATGAGGGCTTGGGTAAGAGTTTTCCTGGTGTTGTTTGCTAGCCCCTTGAAGATCTACTTGTGCATCTTTAGGGTGTGAAAACATAATGATGCAACTGGGTTAATTTGAAATGACTTGTCCCGTTTGCTATTTATAATGACTCGGAAGTTTCTAGCTTGCGAGCTAGGCATGGGAGCAGGTCAAGATCTGTCCTCCACCTGGTGGAGTTCCACTGCAAGGTGTAATAGTGTGGAAACACCAGCCAGAGGTTGTCTTGAAAATACTTACTAATGATTGGATACTAAGGCCTGAGGCATGACATACTTGTTATTACCTGAAAAGGAACTAGAGTTTTTCCTATTTTTCAATGCACTGGACTGAGGGACTACCGCTATCAATACTCTCCGATGAAGATTGCATGGTACCAGTGAATTGTATGAACAAGCAGGCTATTGTTGGATACAAAATGAATTAGTAAGACTAGACAATCTGTCTAATGAGAGTTCAGATTTTATACTAGCCTTGGAGACAGCGGAACGGTGTATAAACCACAGCACATGGGTCAGAGCTCACAACTATCACTCACTCAGGAAGATAGTCCACTTGGGTACTATAGCCCCTGAAATGTTTATTGCACACCCTTTGTTTTGTGCCATTTCAGACTTAGGAATATACATGGCCATAAAGTCAACAAATATATTTCAGGCAAATAACAGGAAAACTCTTCATTATGGCACATTTGGATAGGAATTAATGTTTAATGTTGTATTATTGTCGCCTGAAATATAAACGATTTATTTGACAGCTATGTTGCACAACACCATGCTTGAGCATCATATCCTCTTTTCAAAGAAAGCCTTTTGGTCACCACAATACTTCCTGAATGTGGCAATCAGGGGGAACAACCTTTACAACGCAACTTTTACAACGCACTACACTTACAACACATGTTTTACAACGCAACATCCACTACAACGCATTCCATTACATAGCATGACACTACAACGCATTTTTAAAAACTACCTTTACAACGCATTCCATTACATCGCATACTACCTTTACAACACATACCATTACAACGCATAATATTACACTACACTATCCAACACTTACCCTACTGTTGCACCCCCTGGAGTTAGAATAGTAATTTTTACCCCTATACTATCCAACACTTACCCTACTGTTGCACCCCCTGGAGTTAGAATAGTAATTTTTACCCCTATACTATCCAACACTTACCCTACTGTTGCACCCCCTGGAGTTAGAATAGTAATTTTTACCCTATACTATCCAACACTTACCCTACTGTTGCACCCCCTGGAGTTAGAATAGTAATTTCTACCCCTATACTATCCAACACTTTCCCTACTGTTGCACCCCCTGGAGTTAGAATAGTAATTTTTACCCCTATACTATCCAACACTTACCCTACTGTTGCACCCCCTGGAGTTAGAATAGCAATTTTTACCCCTATACTATCCAACACTTACCCTACTGTTGCACCCCCTGGAGTTAGAATAGTAATTTTTACCCCTATACTATCCTACACTTACCCTACTGTTGCACCCCCTGGAGTTAGAATAGTAATTTTTACCCCTATACTATCCAATACTTACCTTAAATGCAATTTAATATTATGCGTTGTAATGGTATGCGTTGTAAAGGTAGTATGCGATGTAATGGAATGCGTTGTAAAGGTAGTTTTTAAAAATGCGTTGTAGTGTCATGCTATGTAATGGAATGCATTGTAGTGGATGTTGCGTTGTAAAAAATGCGTTGTAAGTGCATGCGTTGTAAAAGTGTGCGTTGTAACGACATACATCCGGCAATCAGTGCTGACTGCTGTGGAACATGATCACTGCATTTCAGCTGTTCTTGTTGCTTGATACACACTGAAGTATTTACACAAACTACTTAAATATGTCTAATCACTGTGACGTTGGCCATGCAAATGCATTGCCCTTCAGCATAAGACATATAAGGAGCATTTTGTTGAGACTTCAGACATCATTCTATGATTTTTGTAAAAGTGTCAAGTAGAGAAAGGAAGGTGCATGCGATCACCTTTGAAGTCACATTTGAGACACTTGTGAGGGCAAGTTCAAAGTATTTGGACTTTGCACATCTCGTATTATCATATCATTTATAGACATTTATGAATATCATTTATAAATACTTTGATTGCATACTATTTGCAACAGTTATCAAGCACTTTACAACACATCAAACTATTTCTAACATGCTATTTAAAAAACGGTCCTTCAGTTAGGTTTAGATTGTTAAGTTTGCCCCTTCTGGAATGTACCATTTGCTGTGGAGGAATGCAATTTACTCACACAAATTATGAAGTGTTTACTAAATAAGCACTGGCTAAAATTACTGTCACCATGTTGCCTCTCCCAGACCAGTGAATGTGGAGGATGATCAACCTGACAAATAACACAAGAAAAGGGATTGCTCCAGGGAGATAGGATTCTTCTGAAAGACCACGGACCAAGATAGATTGATCTTGGTCTGTGGTCCAAATGTGGACTTTCTTTTCTTAGAGGTTAGCATTTGTTGTGATACATAAAGTATGCATGGTTTCTTTAGGTGGAAACCCCCCACATAATGGCAGTAGTGAACCATTGGTTGCTTACATAATCTTTTTGAATGACTTATGTCAAGAAGTGGAATGGCTGGGAGTGTATGGGGAGGGAGTGCGGTGAAGGGGCAAGTGGGAGGCCTTAACACAATACGGTCATAATGATTAAACATGCGGGTCACCGGTAGACGCGGAAGAATTTCAATGAAAAAACTCAGACATTTCCAAAGCCAAGTGCTGACATGGCATTGAGGGTGCATGCAACATGCTGGTAATCAGTTCTGACTTTCATGTTCGCTGGACGGCGAGACTACCCATAATGCAGATATTGATTTCCGTATTCTAGCTTCTAAAGAGAGCGTCCCCTAATCACTAGATGCAGGGCCCTGGGCGTAGGAGACTAGGAGAGGATAGTGCCCTCTCTCCCTGGGGAGATTTGGGAGAATAAGGCATGGACACAGTGACACAGTAGCCACGTGGCCCACTGAAGAAGCCTCTCAGTGTCTTGCTTCATGCATTAGTTCTGCTGCACCCAGGAGAAGTGATGCGTCAAATCTGGACTATAAGGGCAAGTGATGAGTTGATTCCAAGACGGTTATGGTCTACTGGTGATGCGTTGGAAAACTTGCTGCACATGTGTGATGCGTGGAAATCTGGATGTGCTGTTGGTCGATACGGAGGCGGCAAAACAGGCGCTGTGCCGATTTTTTTATCCATGATCTCACAATGCATTGATTCTTTCAGCTGCACAGCAGGGCCTGCATCAGAGTTGTTGCAGTGATCTCAGACTTCAGAGGTCAGTGGACTGGACTCAGCGTGCACCAGATTTTTCAGCCACTGACAGGTGCTGTGCCAATTCTTTGGCCGCATGGGTGCGTGAAAAGTCTTCCTGCAAGGCAGTGCAGGTTGGAAATGCGTGCCCGTGTGGGCACAGAGGCCCTTGACGGTTGCTTGGCGGCCCTCTCTTCCACCCCTAACTATTTCTCTACTGAGGAGGGAAGTTATCCCGAAACCCGAGCCATGTCTCGGGCGATATTTTAAAACCCGGGACATGTATCGGGTCTAGAGATTATCAACAAGTACTTACTTGCACCCACTGGGGTGAGCCACTTAAGAACTTCATGCACCAGCTTCCCATGGGGCAACCCGGAGGAGGAGCTAGCGGTGTGCGCTCCATTGCGGTTGTTTATAAAAATGGCTCCCTCGAGCTTTGAGCTGACGAGCTCCTGGACGACGCACCTGCGTGCCTGTGTGGGCACTGACGCCCTTGACGGTTGCTTGGCGGCCCTCTCTTCCACCCCTAACTATTTCTCTACTGAGGAGGGAAGTTATCCCGAAACCCGAGCCATGTCTCGGGCGATAATTTAAAACCCGGGACATGTATCGGGTCTAGAGATTATCAACAAGTACTTACTTGCACCCACTGGGGTGAGCCACTTAAGAACTTCATGCACCAGCTTCCCATGGGGCTACCCGGAGGAGGAGCTAGCGGTGTGCGCTCCATTGCGGTTGTTTATAAAAATGGCTCCCTCGAGCTTTGAGCTGACGAGCTCCTGGACGACGCACCTGCGTGCCTGTGTGGGCACTGACGCCCTTGACGGTTGCTTGGCGGCCCTCTCTTCCACCCCTAACTATTTCTCTACTGAGGAGGGAAGTTATCCCGAAACCCGAGCCATGTCTCGGGCGATATTTTAAAACCCGGGACATGTATCGGGTCTAGAGATTATCAACAAGTACTTACTTGCACCCACTGGGGTGAGCCACTTAAGAACTTCATGCACCAGCTTCCCATGGGGCGACCCGGAGGAGGAGCTAGCGGTGTGCGCTCCATTGCGGTTGTTTATAAAAATGGCTCCCTCGAGCTTTGAGCTGACGAGCTCCTGGACGACGCACCTGCGTGCCTGTGTGGGCACTGACGCCCTTGACGGTTGCTTGGCGGCCCTCTCTTCCACCCCTAACTATTTCTCTACTGAGGAGGGAAATTATCCCGAAACCCGAGCCATGTCTCGGGCGATATTTTAAAACCCGGGACATGTATCGGGTCTAGAGATTATCAACAAGTACTTACTTGCACCCACTGGGGTGAGCCACTTAAGAACTTCATGCACCAGCTTCCCATGGGGCGACCCGGAGGAGAAGCTAACGGTGTGCGCTCCATTGCGGTTGTTTATGGAAATACAAGTACTGGAAGGGCAATGCATTCATTTTCTTGGTTTCTTCAAGCTTGTTCAGCTCCTAGCAACAGGAATAGCCTCCAGAGGCCCAGAACTGGAACAGGCACCAGTTGGCAGGTCAGAACTCCCAGTAGTGGAGTTTAGGGAAGCTGGTGATGAAGTCTTTGTGCCCCTGACACCTTAGAACAGGAGGCAAGCACACACACTCCCTTAGAGATTCTTCGCAAGCAGACTCGCAGCAAAGTTCCAGTCTTTGACCTCTCCTTGGCAGAAGCAGCACCCGCAGTCCAACCTAGCAAAGCAACACACAGCAAATGAGTAGATTTCTCCTCACAGCTCTTCAGCTCTTCTTCCTTGGCAGAGGTTCCTCTTGATTTCAGAAGCAATCTGAAGTTCTGGGTTTTTAGTTTTAATATTTATAACCCATTTTCTCTTTGTAGCCCTTGTTTCAAGGGTCTCTGAGGTCAGTAAAAGCCAGTTCTGTCCTCCCTGGTCTCGCTTCACTACAAGAGGTGGAGACAGCATTTTGCAGAGCAGACACAGACTATTCAGGTGCTAGTGAAAACTCCTTCCACCACTCTAAATGCAGAAATGTCTATTCAGCCTGGCTATGAGTTACCCAGGAAAGGCAAGACAGAACTCAAACCCACTTGTGACTTTCTAGAGTGGATGCACATGCCCAGCTCCTGTCACTCCAAAACCAGACAGCTATTACACAAACACGCCGAGGCACACAGGATAGTTAAACAAGAAAATGCCCACTTTCTAAAAGTAAGAGCAAGAAGTGTCCTAGCCGTCACTTTTCAAATGCTGCTACATTAATTTAACAGACTATGAACCAACAATTCAATTGATATTGGCTTGAGGCATTTATTTGCTGCTTATTTCTATGTACTTTACTCCACATTTCGGCGATACTTCTTCCAATGGAGCAGTTATGCTTGTTGGCGGTAAATGGAAGCTTAGTTGAGCTTTCATGGGGCGATTTTTGCCATGCCGGCGAGTTCGTATATTTTGTTTGTGGCAGTTCAGCAGCTTGTTTTGTCAGCGGTGGCCCAGATTGCTTTAAAGTTCACTAAAAAACAGACTGCATTGTGTCTCTTTGTATTCAGCTAAGGGAGTCTTCTAGTGGTGCCTCAGTTCTAGTTCCAATAGAAGTATCGACCGATTGGCGCAAGTCCTGATACTTACATTTTAACTTGCATCTTTTCACCTGCAATACGCAAATTGCTCACTCAAATCGATCAGATATACCAGTCCACGCCCTGAAGAGAATCTCATAAGCCACCTTGGGAATCAAAACGCACCGGCATTACACAACACGGGGACTGTTGTATTTGATTACATTGGAAATGCTTTTTGAATTGTCTTAGTACTGGATTTGATTGTTTTGTTCTCCATGATAGCAGCTACTTAACTTAGTTATACAATGTTGATCTTAAAGGATATCCAAGTAGCTGCTTTGTTTGTGAATTAAGACTGGTGACATAATGTTTGTATAATTTGTGGTTTTGTATCACTTGTTCACGTAATGTTTTTTACATCACACTACTTCACCATGAAGTGTGTTTGAGCTGTGGCATAAATAAGTGTAATTTGCTCTAGATTGAAACGTATCTAACTTCTCTGACCCATCATTCAAATGTGGAGTAAAGTACATGGAAATGAGCAGCAAATAAATTCCTCAAGCCAATAGCAATTGAATTGTTGGTTCATAGTCTGTTAAATTAATGTAGCAGCATTTGAAAAGTGATGGCTAGGACACGTCTTGCTCTTAGTTTAATACGGCCAAGTCCAGCTGCCTAGGGCAAGTCTCCTTGTTGCTATCACTTTCTCTAAGTGGCATTTTAAAACACACAATTTAAAAAACACCTTCACTAAAAGGTGTGTTATTAAATACTGAATTCAGAGAGCCTAAACTCCAAATCTCTATTTTGTCCCAATGGAAAGTTGCACTTTTAAGGTGTTACAAGGCATCTCCCATGTTCACCTATGGTACAGACACCCTTTTCAATAGTTTAAAACGAAATGCACAGTATCTCACTATCAGGACATTCAAAACACACAGCAAATGTCTCACCTTTCACATACACTTCACCCTGCCCCTGGGGGACCTTGGGCTTATCTGAGGGGTGCCTTACATGTAAGAAAAGGGAAGGTTAGGGCCTGGCAAGTGGGTGAACATGCCAGTTTGACATGGCAGTACAAAACTGTGAGCTCAGATACTGCAGTGGCATGTCTGAGACACATTTACAGGGCTACTCATGTGGGTGGCAAAACCAGTGCAGAAGGCCCACAAATAGCATTTGATTTACAGGCCCTGGGCACACACAGTGCACGTTACTAGGGGCTCGCCAGTCAAACAAATATGCCAATCATGGATAACCATTCATAATCACAATGGGAGCACTTGCACTTTGACACTGATCAGCAGTGGAAAAGTGCCCAGAGTACCTAAACCAGCAATAGCGAAATCCAGCACACAGTCCAAAAATACAGGAGGTAGAGGCAAAAAAAACAGGGGGAACAATGCCAAGGATGCCAGGTCTAACACTTCCCAAACACAACCACCTAGCATGCCAACTGATATTGGACATTTGGGAAGGGCAGGATCTCCTTTCTCTACAAATCCCTTGTACAAAAAGACAGCAGATCCTCTAGTGAAACTCAGGGCCAAATGTGAGGCAGTCCTGGGCACTCTCAAAGATGATGAGTGGGCTGAGGCTAGGATGACATCTAGACAATTAATAACAGCTATGAGCTTTTGACTCATACATTTTAAATATTTTCATAAATTCTATTACTCCCCCTCTAGACTGTGCCACATGGGTTGTACCAAAGGCCCAGAATGCCCCTGATGTAATCTCTCACCGGGCTCAGTCTTTCACATAGTATGGTACTGCTCACTGTTTCTCTTATACTGGTGGGCTGTCAGCGGGGCCATGAGTCAAATGGTGGGGAGCCACCTGGACCTAGACCCTAAGGTAGCCTGGCTGGGAATTATGGACACCTTAGCAGAGACAAGCACCTCCTGCATACTCATAGTTATAGGCTACCTCATTGCAAAGAGTGAACTAGCACCTAATCCTTTATTAAAGAATGGGCCAGAGGGATGGAACAATGCGTAGTAATGGAGAAACTGGTTATAATGTGCAAGGCTTGCAAAAAATATAATAAACTCTAGGCTCCTGGGACTCAGGGCTCCAGGGCTTTGGATTAAAGTCTGATCAACTTTAAGGCATAATACTTGTGGATAGAAGTGTATGCTACCAACAGCTACTCCTGTTTGTACTGATACTTTAGATGACATTAAGCCACAACATGGCACATAAGTGTTTGACCCTTTCTGTTGGGCTTGGCGGCTGCATCACACCCAAACCTTACTGTTTTCTGAACCTGTTTGTTTGCTTTTAGGACTCTGTGCACTTTGCCACGGCTAACACATGGTAATGTGCTTGTGCTTCCTCCTTTAAACATGGTAGAATTGGTTTATACCAAATTTGCACATTTAATGTACTTATACATCCCTAGTACAGTGGTACTACAGGTACCCAGGGCCTGTAAATTAAATTCTACTAGTGAACCTGCCGTACTAATTGTGGCATTCACTTAAGTAGCCTTTTAAATATGGCGAAGGCCTCACATAGCAGTCTGAGTATGCAGTTTTGAACTGTCATTTTAATTGGCCAAATAAAGCCTTTTAGCAGGCCTAAACCTTCCTTTTTAATACACATAGGTCATCCCTTCGGTAGACCCTAAACAGCCCATAGGGCAGGGTGCATTGTCTTTAAAAAGTTTGGCATGTACTTTCAAATTTTACATGTCCTGGTAGAGAAAAACTTTCAGATTCGTAGTTCATTATTGTAAGGCCTACTTCTTCCATATTGTAAGGCCTACTTCTTCCATCAGATTTTCTCTACCTCTTCTATTACAGTTGCGCCCCCCCTTCCTGTGTTATGGTCCGACCACCTACTGGTGACTTTTAATATCCAGTCCAAAACCACTGTGACTATTAGAGGTAACGGGTGTCAACCCCGGTTGTCACGTGCTTTCCATCGAGTAACACCGGAAATGATTGATCAGTATCGGCTGACTCACCCCTGCTCGCTTACGGGTGATTTAGAAGAGGACCTAGCCCGCTTTCAAGCATGGCTCGTGCAGTGTTTGGAGGATTTGGCCCCGCCTAGGCGGTCTTATAAGAAATCTATGCGAGCGTCTGCCCCATGGTTCACGCCTGTGCTTAATACCAGCAGAAGGCTCTGTAAGAAGGCCGAAAGAGCATGGCGAGCAAACTATCTGGATCCTTTGAGGGAGGCCTATAGGTGTTGCACCAAGGCCTATCATAAGGAAATCTATCTGGCCAAAAAAGCCTACTTTGCTCAAAGGATTGAGGAGGCCGCCAACACCAGCAAAGAAATCTTCTCGATTGTGAAAGAATTCACATCACCCGCCTCCATCACTCCTAAGTGCTCTTTTTCGGAACCTTGGGTTTTGCAACTAGCCAGCTTTTTTCCAATAAAATCAAAACCATTCAGGCAACTTTTCCATCTTGTGCGCTGGGGGGAACGTCCTGTCCTGAAACCCAGTCGGTTGTGTCTGACCCGGGACGGCCCAGTTTGACGAGTTTTCCACCTATTGAGCCTCTAGTCTCACTGGAATTTCTCTCTAAAATGAGATCCGGCTCTCCTCTGGACCCCTGCCCCGCTAAATTTCTAGCTAAAGTGGCTCATGCTATTAACCCTATGGTTAACCCAATTTTAAACTGCTAATTGGAAACAGGGATAGTGCCGCCTGCCTGGAAGCAGGCGATGGTCATTCCTCTTCTGAAAAAGCCTTCCCTGGACCCTGCCATTCATGCTAACTACCGACCCATCTCTTTGCTCCTTGCCCTGGCTAAAGTGGCAGAAAAGCATGTACATGCTGAGTTGTTGTTGAGTCCCACGGTGTCTTGCACTATACCCAATCCGGTTTCCGCGCGAATATGAGCACGGAAACGGCTCTGTTGGAGGTGGTTGAGGCCATTAAGGAAGTTCAGGACTCCGGGGGGAAGGCACTGCTGGTGCTGCTTGATCTCTCGGCGGCGTTTGACACCGTTCCACACGATCGCCTATTGGCGAGACTTGCGGCGATTGGTTTTGGAGGAACGGTGTTCAGATGGTTTAAGTCCTTCCTGGCCAACCGCCAACAGACAGTCTGGGCTCCTCCGTACTCGGCGGCAGTGCCGCCTCTGGAAGTGGGAGTTCCTCAAGGGTCAATATTAAGTCCGACTCTCTTTAACATCTATATGTCCCCTTTGGCGGCGCTGGTTGAGTCTTTCGGCGCCCAGATTGTCTCATATGCTGATGACACCCAGCTTCTTTTCACATGTGGAAAAGATATGGACTTCAACGGAGATCGCATTAAAAGCTGTTTGGGTGCGGTTTTTACCTGGTTCCAATGCAACCAGCTTAAATGTAACTCGGATAAATCCGAGGTTCTTTTTTCGGTTGTCCTCCTGATCCCTGTTGGATGTCCTGGTGGCCGGCGGATATGTTTCCCCCTTCCGCTGTGGCCTTGGTGGCTAAAAATCTTGGTGTTAAGATGGACAATTGTCTTACTTTTAAACCACAGATTAAGAGCCTGGCCGGTCAATGCTTTGGGATTCTAAAAATGTTAAGAAAATGTATTCCTTTCCTATCCATTGCCCATAGGAAAATTACGGTGCAGGCCATGATAGGATCTAGGCTGGACTATGCCAATATCCTTTATCTGGGTCTTCCGAAGTTCCTTCTCTCACGCCTACAGGTAGTGCAGAACTCGGCAGCTCGGGCAATCTTAGGCCTCGGCCATCGCTCCCATGCTACGGGACTGTTGGAGTCTCTTCACTGGCTGCCAATTCAGAGGCTCATTGAATTCAAGGCGCTCACTATGGCATTTAAGGCCCTGTATGGCACTGGTCCCCTCTATTTGAGGAAGAGGATAAGTTTTCATCTGCCTGCCAGAGCCCTGCGTTCAGCGTCACTGTCTCTCACCACGGTCCCGGCAATTAGGCGTGCCCGAGTCGGGGGGCGGTCTTTTAAATATCTTGCGCCCCGGGCCTGGAATGCCCTCCCACTGTCCTTAAGAAAGAGTGAGAGCTGAATGGCCTTCAGAAAGAAGCTCAAAACATGGCTGTTCGGCCAATAAGTCTTTTCTTCCCTGCTGGAGCTCTATGGTTATGGGTCCGATAGCGCCGGGACACTCTGCCTGAGTAGCTGAGCGCTTAACAAAACCCCAGATAACATAACATAACATAACATAGGATAACATAGGGTTACCTTATTACATTTAATAAGTGAGGACTTTTGATTGGGAGAAGGAAGGAACATTGAATTTGGTGTCAAAGGAATTTTAATTTAAATCCTGCTTTAATGGAAAATTTTGAGTTTAAGTTACAATTCTGAAAATGCCACATTTAGAAAGCCTGCAATTTCTTATCCTAACCATTTGGGTCCTGCAGCCTGGTTCTGGGTCACATGACTAGGGATAGTTGGCGGTTGGCCATTGTATATTCCTCCGAGACAGAATCATACAGCAGGGTCTGGGTGTTGGCAGGATGGTCCATCTCTGACTTGATTGGAGGCGGAGCTGTTACCCACACATTGCACTTCAAAGGCACTGGCTCAGCTCATACACACAGGACTTCACAATAGCCTACTGTGCCCCCAGATAGATGGGGACAAGGAGGCAGGAAATTCCGGAAGCCTTTCCAGGGGGATCTAGAAGCTTCTCCAACTACAAAGTGCGCACCAGGTATAAAAGATGATCCTCAGACCATTATTCAGATCACTTCTGTACCTGTTGGAGACTCAGAAGAAGGACTGCTCTGCTATCCTGCTGCTCTGCTACAAGAAGGACTGCACATCTGCTCTGCTGCCAGAGAGACTTCTCTGCTGCCCTACTCCCTAAAGGAAGGAGGACCAAACCCACCAACTTGAATCCAGGGCAACCAAAGTGTCTTCGAGGGCTAGTTAGCTGGCCTCCTATCCTGAGCTTCTGGGACACAACAGGTTCCTCTGTGCTGATACCACCTGCTGCATCTGGATGCAGGACAACATACTGCAGTTCCAGTACGGCGACCTCGCAAGCACCAACCCAACCCAGCGTGACACATCCCAACACGACAACCAGCCAAGCTTGACGCATCGCACCTCAGCGCTGGACCGCACATCACAGCTTCTGATCAGAGGCTTCACAAACACCGATCTAGCACGACATACCTCAACACCAACAACAGGCTCCGCTTATGGCACTTCAGTGCAGCACCGGTGCATCTTGACACAAGTCGTCACAAATCTCATTGATCTCGACGCAGCGCAGCACATCTGGGTGCCGGAGTCGCCATCGCAAGCTCCTGCCAACAGCTTCATGGACCGTGACTCAGCATGATGCATCTTGCTGCAGGACCTCGCATCACAACTCCTGTCGATGGCTCCTCGATGCCCAGCCCATGCTGGCCTATGCAAGGACTTTGCTTCTTGATCAAACAGGACACAAGGTACTTTTAACAGTGGACTGAACTTCATGGTCAGCCTGATTTTGTGACCTGGACCCAGTCCACACCGACCAGATAACTGCAGTTGGGATCTTGTGCATTTAACTACTACTTTAATTAAACATCTAAAATTGCATATATCTGGTTCTCCTAGATGGATTTTCGTCATTTGGGGGTCAAATGATACATGACATTTTACTCTATTTTTCGAAATTGTTGTGTGAGGGTTAAGTACAAGTTAATTTAATGAGAGGTTACGTTTGGAATTCACATTAACAAGGATTGTAGCTTGAGAAGGGCTCACACCCCCCACAACCAAGAACCCAATCCCATTTTCCATTGTGTTTCATTGTATTGTTTTTTCTCTACAAAAACCAATAAAGTGAGTTATAAAATAAATGGGATCTGTTTAGTGCTGCCCTGTTGCTTGCTTTGCCTGTGCCTCTTTTTGACTTCTCTCTGTCGACCCACCTCCTCGATGCTCCCAAACCAACTTCCATCCCCCTCCTCCTAAGGTGTGTTTTTTAATTCGTTATTTACCTATTTTATGAAGGCCCGCCAATTCCAAGAGCTCACTTTATTTTTGTGTTATTAGGTGGAGATGGTCACCTCCTCTTGGATAATATGGCCCCTGATTTGTTGTGCTTTGTAACATCACACATATTGTAAATCAGGGACCCTTACTCCCGTTGAAAGGCAGTGAGAACGAGGTTTAAATTATCAAGAATATGAAAAAAGATAAGTTTCGTTTAATTCTTGCCTCATACTGTCAAATGACAATGAAAAGCAAGTTTTAGACTACGTATTTCTCAATTTCCTGCTCCAGCATCACATCCACGTTTCAAAGGATATTTATTTGTAACTTCTCTAATGCTAAAAAATAAAAATACGCGCTGACGTGTCAATATGATTACTGTATGCTGACTGAGCTGTTGGGACGCAACAGGGGTTCGCGGCATAGCTAAATGATAAAAATGTGATTTGCTCCGTTAAGGACATCCTTAATTTTTATCAATGCGTATAATCACCATGACGTTGACCAGCTCCATACATTGTGCTAAAGAATGAGATACCAAGGGGGCACAAAGAAGGGATCCCAGGTTATCTTGACAAGGACGGACGGAGTCTATGAAGTCACATTCAAAACAGAAATAGAGGGTGTTACGAAGAAAGACGGATATATATCTTAAAGTAGAATTGTCTTTATTAAGGAATCAGCACGCAACCTCTAAGGTCACCTCACAGGCTCAACTGACAAAACATTCCAACTGTCCATGATACCTGGAACATTCCATGCTGAGAGGATGATAAAGGTACAGGGGTTATGGAAGATACCACATTTTTACCCCTGAGTTTTATATAGCTCAAACTTGACCCAAAGGTATCAGGTATCAGTAGTGGTGGCCGTAGGAGCAGAGGGGGGCAATAAGACCGCAATTGCTGACCCACAGCAAATGCATGGAAGAGTGAAGGGGGCGGATAGATGGATAGATAGATAGATAGATAGATAGATAGATAGATAGATAGATAGATAGATAGATAGATAGATAGATAGATAGATAGATAGATAGATAGATAGATAGATAGATAGATAGATAGATAGATAGATAGATAGATAGATAGATAGATAGATAGATAGATAGATAGATGAATGGATAGATGCCATTCTGTGCTTTCAACCATCCAGTATTTTTGCCACATATGCAGATCCAACAGCAATGTTGGGTAAATTCAGTTGCAGATTGTCCAAGACTCTCTGCAATACCCCTACCCTCAAGCAATGCGGCTGCCCGAAGCGCCCGCAGGGTGCCCTAAGGAGGGCGGGCCTCTATTGCCAGCAAGGCACCAGTCCCCCCCCCCTCTTCTCGGTGTGGGGACCCCTCTGGGAGGAGTCCCCATACTCTGGCAGCCATGGTGCTGTGGCGCGCAGGGCGTGTCATTTCCGGGGCGTGAGGAATGGGGGGTATATAGGCCTCCCCCTCCCACTGGCCTTCCTCTTTTGTGCCCTGGACACACCGTCTCCCACCCTACCGCTTACCCCGCGTGGAGGCAGCAGGGGAGGCATAGAATGTTGTAATGTGATTCTTTTTTGTTGCAGGCGGAGTTACAGGGCGATTTGGAAGCAAATGGGTAACGAAGGGTACTTCTGCGCGGCACCCTAGGGGGTGCCAGAGCCCAGGAGCTTCATGGGAGGTTCCTGGAAAACCGTGTTGGCGCCCCGTTAGTCCTTCGGGTGGTTGTGGGCCTGAACAACCGGGGGCTTGCCTTGCTACGCTTCGCCCTGGAAGGTGCATGAGTAATAAGGGACCGTGATCCGGGAAGAGGATCACCGAGGGGCGCGAGGAACGTGGGGGGGTATATAGGCCTCCCTCACCCACTGGCCTTCCTCTTTTGCGCCCTGGACACGCCGTCTGTATGGTGGACATGGGGGGTGGAGAGGCTGAGTCCCGGGCTGTGCGAATCGCTATTAGGAGGTGAGCGCAGAGTATTAGGGTCCGGTGGCGTTAAGCCCCTGCCCTGCACCCCTTGATGTCCACAGGTTCATGGTTTCGGGTAGTGCGCATGATTTTAGTTGTTGGGGAAATTAGGTCTCCGCGTTGGCCTGCAGTCATGTTAGGCTGACGGTGTGGGTTCGATCCCTGGCCAGAACTTGTAATTTTAAATAACTTCCATTACTCGAAAACAACCTCCTTTTAGCCGCAGTGCAGTGGACTTTTGTCCCCAGCGGTCTTGCCCCAGACACCCCGTGATGCAGGGCGCATGTGGGGGAAGGGCATCGGAAACACCACGATGCATCGCAGGTCACTGTGTCGTGAGCAGGTGGCTGGGTGCGCGCATCATGCATGGTAGGTCCCCGGTGTCGCGGCAGGCGTCCGACCGGGTCTGCCATGTCCTGTGCCAAGTCATCAGGCCCTCGATGGGTGTAAGGATTGGGGTAGGTGGGCCTTAGGCACGAGGAGGCCGCTGCAGCCCACCCTCCCCACCTCTCCCCCCCCTCGGAGGGGAGCGCTACCGCCCTGTCCATCGTCGGGCTGTTCTCCGCTCAACGGGTCCGCATACGCCTGCTGGCAGCCAGCACTAGCGGTATGCACTGAAGGTAATTGGTTTTCTGCAGCGGGGGTGCTTTGTCTAAATTGAGGCTCGCATATCTGCTCGTGCTTCTGTGCCTCACCTGTGGCTTCGGGTGCAGCACTGTTTTCAGGGGCTCCCAGGACTGCGTGCGTCAGCGCCTCAGCGGTGGCTTCGGGTGCCGGTTTGTTGTCAGGGGCTCCCAAGAGTGTATGGGCGTCAGCGCCTTAGCGGTGGGTTTCGCTCGCTGATTGAGGCAGCCCCGCGGGTCCGTGTATACGCGGCGGCATGCGCGTGCACGCATTTTCATGGACGGTGGTTTCAGCGGCGGCAGCGCTGCTATCGTGGCATTTCCCTTCCCCAGGTCCGCCGCAGCAGTAGCGGCTCCCATCCAGGCAGAGGATGGGGGGGCAGCAATTTATTTATTTATTTATTTATTTATTTTATGCGTTTTTATATAGCGCGGACTTTGCCCGAAGGTGTCAGAGCGCTCCACAATAGGAACAGTACTGATACATGAGGAGAAAATTACAAGTGAGCATGTTACAAAAGCAAACGTTATGTTACATGAGGCAATAGTGACAATTGTGCAAGTATCAAGAGCAAACAAAATACAAAAGATAGCAAATGATACGTTACAAAAGGAAAAAGCGACATGTGTGCAAGTTACAAAAGCGTGTTACGTGTTGTGTGTAGCTGGTTCTCTGAGGGGGGGAAACTTTCCGTAGTGCCTTTTCTTCAATGGGAGTTCCATCGGGTGGCTTTTGAAGCGAAGGTGGTATGAACTGGTGGTTTCAAGGCCTGCTGGCGAGCTGCTCGTTGATGCCTCAGCACAGTGTTAGGGGCGCGTTTGGGGCCTGGGGCCTGTTGCTGTTTGGATTGGCAGCGTGATCCCGCAGCAGACATGGCTGCGCCAGCTGGGGCAATCGTTGGTCGCCACGGACCCCGAGTGGAGATTGAGGGTTGTGGTGTCCACATGTACCGCTGGTGCTGCGCGACGGGGGTGGGGGTGGTTGTTAAAAGGCCCCTTTATGTTGCAGGCACGTGTCATGCAGCTTTTGATGTGGCGATCACTCCTTCCTTCTGCGTTGGCCACATTGGGGCCCCGCCTCAGCAGCCCGGTAAGACAGCGGCAGCGTAATGATCTATTGTCACACTATGTCGCACCCGACATGGGTATGCACACAGGGGCCGGGCCGCAAGTGGGTTCTTATGAAGTGTATTCGGGATCCGCGCAACTGTGGCTTGGTATGCGATCCTGGAAGGTGTGAGATGATGAGTGCAGACATTTTATACAGGTTGGCTGAGCTAAACATCTCATTCTGCTACTTGCATCAAAGGTTGATATGACTGTTAGGGAAAAAGGGGGTGGTGATGGACAGAGTTTCTGAATGAGGCAGAATACTCTTACCAAGTCAAGAGATCATGGTTTTAATCCATCAACGTTTTTTAGCTCACTGCACCATCCCAGCTCAGAACCTGGCTACATGCAAATTAGTCTGTACCTGTCCCAGTGCATGATGGGAACAGGGCAAACCAAACTACCAAGCCAATTCTTATACTGGGAAGGAAACAAGCTTCCGGGGACCGGTTTCTGGCATCACAGCCTTCGTCGGCCCTGTTTGCCTGAATCCTGATGGTGCAATGAGCAAGGGACTCACGTCTGAGCATACCCTCCCACACTGAGTGTGGATAAAAACGATTTGGGAAAAAAGGGGTGGTGATGGACAGAGTTTCTGAATGATGCAGAATACTCTTACCAAGTCAAGAGATCATGGTTTTAATCCATCACCGTTTTTTAGCTCACTGCACCATCCCAGCTCAGAACCTGGCTACATGCAAATTAGTCTGTACCTGTCCCAGTGCATGATGGGAACAGGGCAAACCAAACTACCAAGCCAATTCTTATACTGGGAAGGAAACAAGCTTCCGGGGACCGGTTTCTGGCATAACAGCCTTCGTCGGCCCGGATTGCCTGAATCCTGATGGTGCAATGAGCAAGAGACTCACCTCTGAGCATACCCTCCCACACTGAGTGTGGATAAAAACGATTTGGGAAAAAGGGGGTGGTGATGGACAGAGATTCTGAATGATGCAGAATACTCTTACCAAGTCAAGAGATCATGGTTTTAATCCATTACCGTTTTTTAGCTCACTGCACCATCCCAGCTCAGAACCTGGCTACATGCAAATTAGTCTGTACCTGTCCCAGTGCATGATGGGAACAGGGCAAACCAAACTACCAAGCCAATTCTTATACTGGGAAGGAAACAAGCTTCCGGGGACCGGTTTCTGGCATCACAGCCTTCGTCGGCCCCGCTTGCCTGAATCCTGATGGTGCAATGAGCAAGGGACTCACGTCTGAGCATACCCTCCCACACTGAGTGTGGATAAAAACGATTTGCGAAAAAGGGGGTGGTGATGGACAGAGTTTCTGAATGAGGCAGAATACTCTTACCAAGTCAAGAGATCATGGTTTTAATCCATCACCGTTTTTTAGCTCACTGCACCATCCCAGCTCAGAACCTGGCTACATGCAAATTAGTCTGTACCTGTCCCAGTGCATGATGGGAACAGGGCAAACCAAACTACCAAGCCAATTCTTATACTGGGAAGGAAACAAGCTTCCGGGGACCGGTTTCTGGCATCACAGCCTTCGTCGGCCCGGCTTGCCTGAATCCTGATGGTGCAATGAGCAAGGGACTCACGT
This sequence comes from Triturus cristatus, assembly GCF_964204655.1. Taxonomy (NCBI): domain Eukaryota; kingdom Metazoa; phylum Chordata; class Amphibia; order Caudata; family Salamandridae; genus Triturus; species Triturus cristatus. Next base: position 1,093,053,149 of record NC_140581.1, read on the forward strand.
CTGAGCATACCCTCCCACACTGAGTGTGGATAAAAACGATTTGGGAAAAAGGGGGTGGTGATGGACAGAGTTTCTGAATGATGCAGAATACTCTTACCAAGTCAAGAGATCATGGTTTTAATCCATCAACGTTTTTTAGCTCACTGCACCATCCCAGCTCAGAACCTGGCTACATGCAAATTAGTCTGTACCTGTCCCAGTGCATGATGGGAACAGGTCAAACCAAACTACCAAGCCAATTCTTATACTGGGAAGGAAACAAGCTTCCGGGGACCGGTTTCTGGCATCACAGCCTTCATCGGCCCGGCTTGCCTGAATCCTGATGGTGCAATGAGCAAGGGACTCACGTCTGAGCATACCCTCCCACACTGAGTGTGGATAAAAACGATTTGGGAAAAAGGGGGTGGTGATGGACAGAGTTTCTGAATGATGCAGAATACTCTTACCAAGTCAAGAGATCATGGTTTTAATCCATCACCGTTTTTTAGCTCACTGCACCATCCCAGCTCAGAACCTGGCTACATGCAAATTAGTCTGTACCTGTCCCAGTGCATGATGGGAACAGGGCAAACCAAACTACCAAGCCAATTCTTATACTGGGAAGGAAACAAGCTTCCGGGGACCGGTTTCTGGCATCACAGCCTTCGCCGGCCCGGCTTGCCTGAATCCTGATGGTGCAATGAGCAAGGGACTGTTAGAGCAGTGCTTTGCCTCAACCTGCATAGTAATATAGAATAATAAGATTTTAATTGCTGGTATTTTCCATGTGATTCACTGTGGCAAATCACTGTCGCAAATTGTTGATGTTCACATGGTGGCTCTATGGTCACAGCAGCAGTTAGGCATCGGCAATTCATGAAGTGCGTGGGGATGTAGCTCAGTGGTAGGGCACATCCTTTGCATGGGTTGGGCCCCAGGTTCAATCGTCAGCATCGTGGGTCCTTTCGGACATATACGCCACCAGGCCGGGAGCCCGGAGGGCAGGGTGCTTGCTTCGGGTTCCCCCCCCACCGAAGCTTGCGGCGCACCCGACTGCCTTTAAGACTACGGGTCCCTGGTGTTACCCGCTGGACACGCGATCGCCGGGTGGCATTATGTTTTGGTGAGTGGACAACGTAGAACAGAAGTTCATCTCTTCCCCCTGTTGCGGATTGCATCATTGCCACCGAGAGGCTTTTGATGTATAGTTATCGTATCGCAGCATATGTTGATGGTCGGCTGGCGAAGCAAAGACGCGCCTGATGTTGCCTGGGCGCACATTGATTGATTAATACCTCCTCTCTGGCAATGCACAGCCTTCGTCAGAATGCGTTGGGGGCCCTTGTGCTTTTAACAAGGCATTTTGAAGGTTGGAGGTCAAGACTGGCCACCCCTCTGCTGTCGGATCGAACTGTAAATCTTGTCAGCGCTCACTTGCTCAGTTAAGATGTCATATTTAGTCATTGTAAGGCCAGTCTGTGGATCTCTCTTCTCTGCTTGAAACTCAGTATTATTGATGGTCGGGTGGGGAAGAGAAGACGTGCTTGAGGTTGCCTGGGCACACATTGATTCGTTAATTCCTTTTCTCTGTTGGCAATTCACAGCCTTCTTCAGGATGCGTGGGGCGGCTCTAGCACATTTAACATGGCATTTTGAAGGTTTGAGGTCAGGAGGGCATACTTATGCATGACAACACATGTGGTAGTATTAGCAGCTGCCCTAAGCAGAAACTTATTCGGGGGCCCCCGTTTGGAACAGCTTTGAATGTGGACAGTCCAGCGACCGTTGGTTAGTTTTGCTATCACACTGAGAAGAATAAAATAAATTTGCACCTGTGCACTTCACTTAACTGTCACACCGGTGCTTGTGACAGCCTGCCACGAGTTGGCGTTGTCTGTCTATTTTAGAGATGACTGCAACAGGCATTGTTTAATTCAATTTACATTAAAATCACTATTGCCTGCTGCCCAAGCCATTCTTATAGCTTTGAGGGCCTTGGAATAGGCGGACTTGTCACGCTTGCACGGGTGTCAGGGTTAGTAGTTGTGGTGATAATAGGATGGGCAGCACAGCAGGAGCAAGGTATGGTGCAAAGGAAGTGGCCGCCTGACGTGAGTCAAGGCATATAGTGGCACTAGTGTCAGGTTGTCTGTTGCACTGCCTTGCGGTAAGGTAGTGCAAGCGTATGCGGATTCTAGTTTCGCGCAATATTGGGCGTCTATGTAGGCGTCACCGGGAACAGCTCTAGTTCAGAACTTGTTATGCTGCCTTCAGTTGGCATTGCGGTGCGTCCAGGGACATCTTAAGGATGTTGGGTGCCCTGGGCCAAACATATTTTGGGGGCCCGTGTTCAGCACAGCTCTGAATTGATGATCCATGCCCCCTGCGGCCTGGACACTGACAGTGCACACCAGCAGCACACTAATATTACTGCAAATAATTTCTTTGACACCCTCCTATTTTTCAAATGTGAGGTCCTGTTTTGTTAAAAAAAAAAAGGTTTTATGGATGTTGCATGAAACAAACACATTTCTCTGAATGAAGTCTAACTCTGCCTTCAGTTGGCGTTGCGGTGCGCCTTCCTTGGCAGTAATTGGACAGAGTGCCCGGGGTGGGGCGAATTCATTTATTTAGCTTTCATGGCTGCAGTTCCAGAGTTTTCATTTTCCGTTAGTTTCAGGTATAGCATGCCACCAACCAAGGTCGCATGACCTCAGATTATGGAAAGGCAGGTAAAGAAAGCACCTTATTTGAGGTTCCCTCTTATAGCAAGAGCCTTTGCACCGCGGAGAGCTGTTACAGTGATATGCCTCTTTTAAGTCACCAGGCATTCTGTTAATGATTATCGAGTTTCAGATGGAAGGGACAGGTTGTCTGGTATTGTTTAGGTCTCTACAATGCCCCAGATAAACTACGTCTATGGTTTCGTCTGGCCATGGCTGGGTTTCACACACATTTTACCTGTTTTACAGGGGGGTACGGTTGATTTCCATTGATTGGTGGTGTTGCTTAGTGTAATGGTTCCATTTGCGGTTGAGCTTGCTATTTATTGAAGGCGTTGTTCAGGGGTGGACTGTTCAGCGGTGCCTCGGTGAGTGACTTGCGCAGGGGTTTGGGTTTGTGGTGCTTTTTCTTTGGAGTTGGGATGTTCGGTGTAAACCTCGGTGTCCTGTTTGGCGCCTGGGTGGCGTGCGCCATTAGAAGTCTGTTTCGTATTATTGCCTTGAGCAAAGATTTCGCCGCTTGGCCAGCAAGGTCCTTTGGCCACCAGGAGTTATGCATGTGGCCCTTCTCAATGTCCTATTGATGAATGTGCTACTGATGACAAATGGTAAAATTATTGTCGGTTCTGGCTGGGGCTCGGCAAGTATGGTTTCATCTTCCTCACCTAACACTTGTGCATTATCGGCCTAGAACCCAAGTATACTTCACGGGGCTCTGGTCATGCCAAAGTGGGCCAAGATCACACAAAGCACAGGCTGAGAGTGCGGTGTCAGTCATATATGGCGAATTATGAGAAATATGCCAGAGGTAGCGAAGAGGACATTACAGACTTGGTCAGTGATAATATCATGGTTCATCTTTTGTCCCTATATAGGCAAAAGATACGGACAGGCTCTGTTTTGCTAAGAATAGTCATTTTGTCTCCGCATGTGCCTCTTTCCTTAGGAATCATCCAGCTTTCCTTCTATCCAAATAAGGGCAGTTAGCGATACATCAGCGAGTGGGTAACATACCCGGTTATCAGCGACTTCATGCCCCGGGGGCACGCACGCTTCACATAAACACAGAGCTGCAACCAGTAGGGTACCAAGTGGCAGAATCCAGCAAATAGGTTGAATATTGTGTCTCTCTGGCCTACATCTGTGTGGAGCCGGTCTCATTGAGGGGTACGCCCAGGTGGTAATTGTGTGCTTCTTAAGGTTCTTATTACCAATACGGTTTGTGGCAGCACACCACGCGGATTGTTTAAGGGTCACCCTGAGACCAGTAGAAGCGTTACAGCTGGGTGGAGCCAGTCCCAGTTAGTGGTACGCCCGGGTGAAAATCGTGTGCTCCTTAAGGTTCCCATGACCTAGGCAGTGTGTGGCATCTCCCACATCAAGTGTTAGGCACTGGATTACAGACAGTATGCCCTGTATCGAATCAGACAGATTTTCTAAGCGGGTATGCCTTGGGGGCTTCACCAGAGGGAGCTGAGTGTTCGAAATTCCCATAAAGAATAAGGGATGCAGGGCAAGTGCTGGAGGGCAGCCGTGCTCATTGTCTCATACGCCTGTTATGGATATTCCTGTGCTCATGGATTTAGCAAGTAAAGGGACCGTTCCAGGGTTAAGCATAATCCCCCTCGCCCGTATAGCCTAAGCTGGCAAGCGGGGGTGGAACGGTCTTCTAACATGTGAGCTGCTGTCCCAGAGATGGGAGACACATGTGTCCAGTCACACACGTTGCTAGAGGGGCGGTTGCCAGTGTGATCAGCAAATAGGTGGGGTATCATGTGCCAGGGTGTCTGAAACTGTCCCGCCCAGAGTGGGACGGAGCTAAGTCATGAGACGCAGTGGAACTTTGTGGCATGAGGTGAATAGTGCTTGGCACAACTTCACAGGCATAAAGGGCGTTTTTGTTTCATCAGACACTAGCTGATCCAAGCTAACGTCTAGGGCTATTGGGATATAGATGGGGCATCGATAACCAGTAGGGATGTTCTCTTTCATCTAGATTTGCAGGAGGCTCTAGCCAGGAGAGTTAGTGGGCAAGACTAAAGCTGTTTCGCTGGGGGGCTCTGGCGGCGACGGTGGCCGCCTCCAGAGGTGTGGCGGAGTTACAGGGCGATCTGGAAGTAAATAGGTACCGAAGGGTACCTCTGCGCGGCACCATAGGGGGTGCCAGAGCCCAGGAGCCTCATGGTAGGTTCCTGGAAAACCGTGTCGGCGCCCCGTTAGTCCTTCGGGCGGTTGTGGGCCTGAACAACTGGGGGCTTGCCTTGCTACGCTCCGCCCTGAAAGGGGCGTGAGTAATAAGGGACCGTGATCCGGGAAGAGGATCACCAAAGGGGCAGCACAGATGGGATTCGCCCTAGTGCTGCTTGGCTCATCAGGCGGGCAGGCGGCCCAGATGGTTTCCTGCCCTTGGGTCGCCCGTAAGATAACCCACCATTTTACATAACAGTGTATGTAATAAATCTGCAGCAGTTTTTACCCAAACAAAAATTGTGTGGTGTGTTTTATTTATGCGTAGATCATGCATACTATTGTGGTGGGGTGGGGAGTGGTGCCTACTTCTGGTGCTAATTCACATGCAGCCATTAGTACAATGCCATAGTAGTAGTAGTAAAATTACTAGTAGTAACTTACCTTTGTGAATACCAACGATTAGTGTCAAATGCCATCTGCCAGTCTACTGATAGCATCACCGATTGAGGACCACAGAGCAATTTGGATATTAATTCCAGAATACACAACAGTTGGTGGACATTGGGGCACTAGCTCCTTCTTTATACAAATCCACAGTAGTAAGGGTACACCAGTTCTGTAAGGACCCCAGGAGGCATGTGGTTATTATTTTACTGATAATCTTATTATCATGTTCAATCCCTATAGGAGTTTATATGCTCCTGCTGTTCCAGCGTCTTGCCTTGACTCTCTCACCTTTCCCTTTGTGTTAGGTAATTTCCCAGATACATATCTTTTGTCATATAGGGTCTGTAGTTTGGGAGCTAGTTTATTTATACAAATTTTTTGCAGCTCAGCCCATAGTCTATCCGACTCTGGGCATTTCCTTGTGGTCAGATGTTTTATTGCTGCCTGTATTTCCTGCTGTGTTAAGAGCTCATCAATATCTGTCTTTAGCTCTGGGGTGAATTCGGGGTGGTCAGTAGTGTCTAAGTAGTCCTCCCTCACTTCTGGGTTGTATGCTTCAGGCCTCAAATTTAACCTGGTGTAACAATTATGAAACATTGCATTTATTTTATTTGCAAATTTTGGACCTGCCCTCGTTTGTCCACAACGTAAGTAATGGGAGCACATCTCTTCTCTCGGAATTTAATCCAAGCCAGGAGACTATCCATAGTGCCACCCTCTTCATGTTTGGATACCATGTATGTTTTATAGCCATGGCATTCCAGTTGATGAGTAAGGACTGCATGTTGCTCTCGCAACTTACCCCTTTGTTGCGTGCCAGGTTCAGTCATTGTGACCTGATGGTCTAGTGATTGTGTTTTATTTTTTGAAGTGCATAATTTAGTGTCCAAGGATTTCCTAATTCCGCATGTTGTCCTAACGCACAAGCCCCTTAGCACTCCTTCAAATGCTTCCCATTCTTTGGTTTCAACATCTGATGTGTCCTCATTATCGTCAATATAGTGTTATATTTCATTGACAATTGTAGTCATAAAGCTGGGGTCATCTGCAGGTGCTGGTTGTAGCCTCCACATGGGGGTGGGCAACTTAGAGTGGCGCCACATCAAATGCAACATGAGAGGGTTGTAGTCCGAGTATGCACTATCCAAATGTTCAGTGTGCAATATCTGAGGGAATGCCACAACACTACATTGTATCCAGTCCGACATGTAAGTCATACATGGGGAAAAAGAACTAGTGTTCAGCCAAGGTCAGTTGTGTGGTACGCCAGGCTTGTGATATTTCCCAGTGTTCACCCCAAGCTGTAAAGGCTTTCATTACCTGGGTGGGCTACACTGTTGCCAATAGTGGGTATGATCTATCATGAAGTATATCCTTAATTCCAATAAATTCACCCCCATCAATGTGATAGAGCCTGCAAATTTAGCTAGACAAGTTGTGAGTACATCATAGATCTCTACTTCTCCCACATTAGATGCATAGATACTTGCTAGCATTATTTCTGCTCCATCCAGCATTCCCAATATTTGGATGTAGTTCCTTCTTGGTCTACTGTTTGTGTTGTGTGTTGAAAAAGTATCCCAAGCCTCATCCAACTTAGTGTACACCTGGCAAAGGCTGGGTAAGTGACTCAATAACGATGTTCCCTCCACTCCCTTTTGAAGGCGAAGGTTTCAGCCGGAGCCAAGTACGTAAGTGGAGCAGAGCTATATCCACTCCTCTTCTGCGCAGGTCGGTCAGGACATGATGCCACTTTCGAACTTTGTTCAAACTACAGACATTCCAAGTTAATATTTTATACTTGCCCAGCCCTTTGGTCAATGTATAACCCTGTAACTCCATGGATTGTCCCTCTACAAGTTTATGATGGTGACAAGCCCCCTGTATTGGCTTTGCGCAATGGTCCTCCAGACTATCCCTCCCTGGTGTGTGTTAAACTGTTTTTCTTGTGCATGTTACTGCCGAAATCCAACTTTAAAACAAACTCCAAGGTAACATATAAATTAGAACAAACTCCCTCACTTGGGGGAAGGACAAACTACCTGGTCCATAATAGGAGCAACAGCTTGATTAAACAATTGGTTCAGCCCTCAGCTAGCCGCAACTAGGTTATGGGGGGGCGCTGTATCCTCCTGCGTACTACCCTAGGTTATCAGGATGATGGCAGACACCTATTACAGCCTCTCCCAAGCCTTCATGTGCAATAAACATTGTGATGAAAGACTTGGTCATTAAATCTATTTGTCATTTATTGTTATCATAGTTATATAGTTTAAAATGGAAATATAAATCAACATACAATACATAAAACAATTAAAAACACAAAGCATTGCTTATTGTTTAATACTAAATAACACAGAAAAACAGTAAAGAGAGTGAAATATACAATCATAGGAAGAGAGAGTTAACATTTCTATTACAAAAACACAAAACATGAATACAGATCAGTAAATTTCAAAGGAGAGACAAACATGTGAAATCTTAAAGTTTGACTTTCAATTTCGCATATTTCATTACAATATTTTTCTTTGGGCCCATGTTCTTCAAATATCCGGCACAACAACAAACTGATAAGCCTTGTTAAGAATTTTGAGAATGGTTGAGATTAATTCTTCACAGTCCTAGTTTATGATTAGGCCTGGGATAAATTTCCGTTCCGCTCGCAGAAATTGCGATAATTTGACATTTTCGCGTTCCGCGGAGAGCGCGAAAATGTCAACATTTCCGCATTCCGCAGCTTAGCGATAATTTGTTTCTTGCTCGCGCTGTAAAATAATACATTCTCGCACGCGCGTGATTGCCTTACCTGAATCCCCGCGTTCGCCGACAAGTTTTCCCGATCCGGTCGCGTTCTCCACGAGATGTTGGATTGGTGGTAGCCATTTGCGCTGTCTCGCGACAGTTCGCGCCCGCAGTAACGTCATGCGTCGCGCGATCACGTCTTTCTTCTCGCGATCATGCACTGCGAGAAGAGTGAAAACAAGATGGCCGCACCCGCGAGCAACCGCATGGGTAAGTTGGCGAGCCGCGACCACGCAGAAAATACCGCGAACGGGCGGGAAAAAAACTTCCGCATCTTTGTGATATTTCTGCGTGTTTGCGGAGATTTTTAACATTTTCGAGATAATTTGCGAAAGTCGCTTTCGCAAATTCCGCCTACCCCTATTTATGATTCCTTAATTTGTTTAATTAATGAATAGATTACTTACCATTCTATTGCTAATTTTCTTGTCATTTACAGTGTGTTAACTGCATATATTCTGTGTGTTAAGGAGTCTTTTTGACTACCTTGACCCCATGTCGGTCGTGCACTTCTTCTGGTGAAGTATCATACTTTAAAATTTAGTTAGAGATGGTTAGAGGTCTACCAAGCCAGACCTTTGTGATGTAACATAGTGTTCATTTGACACAGTAACATGCATTCGTGCCAGAGCAGTGCACAGTGGTTGCATCTAAGGCAAGCCAGTCTATACTGAGATGATACAGATGGTGTGTTACTCTGCTGACCTAATATTCTGAACTCAGAAATGGTTAGAACTGGCATCAATGGTGTAGTTTTCCCCTAACTTTTTGCCTTCAGACCTCTTGTTTTTGCAGACTTTCATTTTGCTGTCCTTAGGACTCTACACACTTTACCACTGTGAACCAGTGCTAAAGTGCTTGTGCTCTTTCCCTAAAACATGGTAGAATTGGCATACACCCACTTGGCATATTTAATTTACTTATAAGTCCCTAGTAAAGTGGCACAAAATGTGGCCAGAGCCTGTAAATTAAATGCTACTAGTGGGTCTGCAGCAGTGATTGTGCCACCCACTTAAGTAACCCTTTCAAACGTGTCTCAGGCCTGCCATTGCAGCCTGTGTGTGCAGTTTTAAACTGCTTTTTAAACTTGGTAAAATAAACAATTTGCCAGGCCTAAACCTTTAGTTTTAATACTTAGAAGTCACCCCTAGGATAGGCCCTAAATAGCCCATAGGGCAGGGTGCATGGTGCTTAAAAAGTTGGATATGTACTTGTAAGTTTTACATGTCACCATTGCAGGGCCTACCTCTCTCATAGGATAATATTGGGTTAACTTATTACATTCAATAAGTAATACCATTTTATTGGGAGCAGGTGGGAAAGTCATGTTTGGTTTCAAAGGAATTATACCGTAATGCCTCCTTAATGGTAAGGTCAAATTTTAGGTCACAATTCTGAAATTGCCACTTTTAGAAAGTTGATATTTTTTTGGCCTAAGCATTTGGTGCCAGCAGCCCATTTCTGGGGCACATGACTAGATGTAGTTGGCAGTTAGCTTTTGTGTATTCCTCCTAGACAGTGTCACAAGGGAGGGTCTGGGTGTTGGCAGGATGGGCCATCTCTGACTTGATAGGGGCGGAACGGTCACCTACCACACTTGCATTTCAAAGCACTTGCTCAGCCCACACTCAAAAGACTTCACACCAACCTATTGTGTCCCCAGACACATTGGGACAGGGCAGAGAGGCAGGAAATTGCAGACAACTCTCTATAGGAAAACTCTGGAAGCTTCTCCTACTGGAAAGTGGGCACCGGGTATAAAAAGGGGACACTCAAACACACTATTCAGATCACTTTTGTCTCTGTAGTAGAATCAGAAGAAGGATTGTGGCCCTACTGCAAGAATGAGTACAGAGTTGCTCTGCTGGAATATGACTCATTACAACGCATAGTAATACAACGCATGCCATTACAACGTGGTTATTACTACACGTCATTACAACAACATCGCATACTTTTGCCATGCATATTCCTTTACCACGCATGCCATTACAATGCAAAGGCCTGCGTGGCAAAGGTATACTCATGGTAAAAGTATGAAAAGTAAGTGGCGCTACACTGCCCTACCCTAAACCCTAATTTAGTATCCCTGCACAACACTCCCTCGACCCCCAGTCCTAATACTACCCTGCACGACCCCCTAACACTACCCTAAACCCTAAAACACTACCCTACACTACACAAATACCACAACACTACCCTAAACCCCAATACACTACCTCCAGCACCACCCTTCCCCGACTCCCAGTCCGGTCCCTACACTCAAACACTACCCTGCACGATCCCCCGGCACTACCCTAAACCCTAAAACACTACACAAATACCCCAACACTACCCTAAACCCTACAACACTACCCCCAGCACGACCCTCCCCCTTCCCCCAGTCCGGTCCCTACACTCACACACTAACCTGCACGACCCCCCAACACTACCCTAAATCCTAAAACACTACCCTACACTACACAAACACAACACTACCCTAAACCCTAAAACACTAACCCCAGCACAACCCCCCTCTTCGCCCAGTCTGGTCCCTACACTCAAACACTACCCTGCATGACCCCCCGACACTACCCTAAACCCTAAAACACTACCCTACACTACACAAACACCACAACACTACCCTAAACCCTAAAACACTAACCCCAGCATGACCCTCCCCTTCCCCCAGTTCGGTCCTTACACTCAAACACTACCCTGCATGATCCCCCAACATTACCCTAAATCTAAAAATACTATCCCTTTACACAAAAACCACAACACTACCCTAAACCCTAAAACACTACCCCCTGCACGACCCTCCCCCTTCCCCCACTCCGGTCCCTACACTCAAACACTACCCTGCACGACCCCCCAACACTACCCTAAATCCTAAAACACTACCCTACACAAACACCACAACACTACCCAAACACTACCCTAAACCCTAAAAAAGTAACCCCCAATCCACCTTACCTCTCTCTCCTCCTGGTTCCTGCTTCACGTCCTGCACGGTGCACGTTGTTGTGAGGAAACAGAAGAGCCTCAGTTTCCTCACAACGATGTGGATCGCTATTACATCGCATGCATTGTAAAAGCGCATGCAATGTAATGGCATGCATAGTAATGGCTACGTGTTATTACATCGCATGCGTTGTATCGCATGTGATGTAACATCTAGCGGGGAAACAGCCTTGTTGTAAGGGCTGTTTCCCTCTCTGCTGCCCTGCTTATGATAGAAGCTTCTCCCCACTTAGATAGCACAGCTCTGTATAAAAGAAGGACCTCAGACATCAACTTTCCAGTACACTTTTGGATCTGTTGGTACTTTGCCAGCATGAAGGACTACTGTGCTGCTGCAATGACCACCACTCCTCTGAACTGCTGCTATAAAGGAACTGCAGCCCTGTTGTGATGACCTGCTGCAATGGGAAGAAGAACTGGACCTGCAACTTCAACTTAAACCCAGGACCTCAGAGTGACTCAAAGAGATAGTCTGCTGGCCTCCTGTTCTGAACCTCAGAGAAAAAAACGGCTCCCCAACAGCTCCTTGCTGTCTTTGTAATAGCACAGCAGTCCTTCTTCCTGGCAGAGTATCCACAGGCCCAGAAGTGTACTGAAGAGTTGATGTATGAGGTCCAGTATTTATACACAGTTGTACCTTTGAACTGGGGAGAAGCATCTAGAGGTGTCCCGTTGAAGTCCCCAGGCATTCTGCCTTCCCTGCTCTGGCTTCAGACTTATTACAGGGGCTATACAGCCCTTTGTGTGGTGGCAGGACACATCCTATTCAGGTTTAAGTTGGGCTGTGCCCAGCTCCTTCCTCTCATCCTGTCAGTAATGGCCCATCCAGGCACCTCCTGTGTGAGGCTGTCTAGGTGGAATACACAAAGCTCAATTGTCAGCTACACCCAGTCATGTGACCAGAGACAGGCTACAGGCACTAAACGGCTAAGGCAAGAAAATGCAAACTACCAATGGAATTTTTCAGAATTGCAATTTAAAACCTGACTTCATCATCATTTAGGATTTTAAATTGTGATTCCAGTGACACCAAACATGAACTGCTTCTCTCTTCCCATTTGGGAATTACACTTAATAAATGCAAAAGGGCAACTCCAATGTTTTTGGTTCTGCTCCCTGCTCTCCCACAGCTTCAGGCTCAGTGTAACAGTATGTGTCAGGCCACTTCCTGGTTGTGGGGTCATCAGGATGCACCGAATTGGCTGATTCACTAATTAGCGATTTTTTTAAATAGCGGATTCACTAATACCGATTCGGTAATGCGAAATCGGTAATACCGATTCGGAAATGCGAAATCAGTATTTTTTTAGCGATTATTACCGATTTGCTATCTTTTAGCGATTTTTTATCTACATCGGACTTTGTGAGTTCTTAATAGCGATTCGGTAAAAATCGCTATTAAGAACTCGCAAATTGGGTTTTACCTACATCTGGCCCTAAAACTCCTGCTCTAAGGTAACTATAACTTGCACCCCTGCCATGAACAGTTTTCTCATCAACAATTTCACTGCAGATGTTGCAATGATATTATCAATGATGTTATAAACGATATCATGGGTAAACTAATATGTGGGGTAATTAACAGTGCATGGCGAGGGAGCGAGTTTAAGCTACCTTAGGGCATCCATCGTAATGCACTATACGTGCTTCACACCCATGAAGATAAGCTGCCGATTAGAATGGAGGATTAAAAGATGTTTCCAAGCAAGAACTTGGATGTTTAAAATGATTTGAAGAGCAGATTTTCATAAAGAAGCGTTTCAACCAGTGAAGCAAAAAGTATGCAATATTTCTTTGTCTTCTGGGAGGGATGTTAAGATGGTTTGGAAGAATGGTGCCAGGCAGGCATTGTTGAGCCAAACAATGCATCTCAGTAGGTGCTGCTAGCTGTGATTGTCAGAAAAAACATTATGCAGGGTATACATAGTTTTGGGGCAAATTAAATCGCCATGTTGTAGTTGACTTTCTACAGCTACCACTAATCCACAAAATGATAATTAGTCTGAGCACTGCCACAATATTCACAAAACTGGATTTCAGTTCAGCTTGCCAACAGATTGATTTGCACAAGTATTCCAGGAACTATACTGCTATCTTCACCTGAGAAGGGACATATCAGTTTCGTAGCTTGCCCTTTGACTTGACTTAAGTTTCAGCATTATTTAAAAGGTTAAGGAACAAGTTTTTGAATGGAATGAAAGGCAGAGAAGCTATCCAAGGTGACATAATAATTTACAGAACAATGCTGGAAGAACAGTGGCTTCATATTACAGAAGGCGAAATGTAAATTCATGAGGCCAAGCATGGAGTACTTGGGATATGTTATTAGTCGAAAAGGTGTGCACTACAAACCTTTACTGGTATCACCTATTTCCAAATGACTGGCTTGGAGTAAAAGGGAAAAACTGGCAACTTTTCTTGGATTGTGAAAATTGTACTAACTCAATTTATCAAAAACTATGCAGAGAATTTAGAAACCATTGGAAAACCAGTTATAAAGGGTGTGGACTTTAAGTGGGATTCTGTGTACAAATTTAGTATGAATAAAGCAAAATGTAAACTTCAAGCTACATAATTTCTAAAATATTCAGATAAATTCCTGATGTCTGCAGTAACAGTTAACACAAGTCAAATTGACACTGAGGATCTCCCAATAGCTTTTGTATCATGTAAGCGTGAAGGATCAGAGTTAAAGTACTCTGAGAATGAACATGAGTTGGTGGGTTATGAGCTGGCAGTCAAGAAATTTAAATATTTCCTTCAGGGAAGACTTATTTCAATTCGCGAAGACCCTAGGTTTTGGTGGGCTTCTTAGAAAATGTGGTTTCTTGGAAGGTATCCCCACGAATTGCCAAGATGGCCTTCAAGTTACATGGGTATATTCAATATCAATGGTATCAAAGACACTAAAAAGAGATTTAGCATGGCATATTGGTGTCTCTAGATGTGGAATCATTTGTGAGACAGTGTGGTGTGTGTAAATCTGCTCCTAAAGCACTGAAAATGTTCCATGACCTTGAAAGAGTTACTTGAATGACCATTGGCAAAACATTTGTATTGTTTTATTGGTCCCATGTACACATCACCTAGTAATATTCATTTTACAATTGTGATTACAGAGTACTGCATTGGGATGAAGTTTGTAACAAACCCCAAATCTTAAAAAGTTATTGATTTTTTTCAATAGGTTCATCAGTGGGATTGAGCATGCCAATGATTGCTTGTATGGCCAACAAAGTAATGGTTAAGTTGAAAGGACCAATACACTAGTGGAAAAAAACATTTAGTATACATAGAGAAGCTATGCATCACTTACAAAAGGTATTAAGGTAAAAGCTGTCTGTGTATCTCACCACACCACATTGTACGAAACAGAAGACTCAATTTGAGCAGTATCTGGTAATCAAAAATTGAATAAGAATTGTTATGACAAAAGGCATTCTGTTAAGAGTATGAAGGTTTCGGTGGATGACATTGTGAGGGTAAAATGTTCAAGCTCAAAACTAGTGGAGAAAAGTATGGTAATCCTTTGAGTAGTAAGTGTTTGTGCTACAGTTCGAAAATGGTCACAGGTAGAATAGTCCATGTGCTGTAATTGTCACATCATGCAATGCAATGTTGCTCTAACTAAAGGTTGAACACAGAGTGAGTATCTTAGCTCAAAGCAGTATGCAGAAACTTGCGGATCAGCACATGATGTTTCTGAGTTGGTTTGGATGAATGAGATTGGTAATGGTGTGCTCAGAAGTGTTCAGTCAGTAGTGACCAGATTAGGAAATGTGATGCACATTGTATATAAGCGTGGTCTCGTTTCTTGAAATGCTGGACTACCTTCAAAAATTAAAGTATTGTGTAATAGATTCAATTAGTTTATGAAAAATGAAGCTAACGTAATATTCTCAGGAGATGTATATATGTTACATAATTATTTATTCACGTCTTGTGTTCCATCATTTCCTCTTTTATTCCTTTCCTTCCAAGGTATCTTTAAGCACATGCTTTTCCAGTACAAGTTGTTGTAGGAACATTGGGCTGAAGGGTCCATTGTAGTAATTAGTGGGATTCAGCACCATTTGTGAGTAGAATAAACTGTTACATTGTACTTACCTTTGTGCTCTTCTTTACAGTGATCCCGAACATAACATGTTCTTCTCCAGTTGATTTACAACACAATCTCCAGAGGTGTGTAAATCATGGAAATAGAGTGTGCTTAGGTGAGTTCTTGATGATACAATCCCCTAATCATCAAAGTGAAATTAAGATCTATACACACATTAAGCAGGAACAACGTTTGATTAAGTTTAATGAACCTGTGGGCATTTAACGACAGAAGAGTCAGAGATATGAACATATTAACCATACCAATAATTATTCAGTTTGAGGTTGTTTTTACATATACTGAGATACTTGCTGGTGGACTGCATTAAACTTTGCTTCTGTTTAATTATGAGTGGTCCTTAGTTTTAGCCAAGACCTTTGATTTTACTAACATTATATACATAATATACTTACTTAGCCTTCAGTCAGCCCTTTTCACGCATTGACCTGCTGAAGTGTCATTCATATTTTTCTTCCACCCACCACTGCATACTGCTCTTTCATTATTAGCTAACTTCGTTGTGAGTGTTGGCATAGTGCTCTTTCAGAAGGAGTATAACCAGATATAGATAATCAGATCAAGGAAATATTACAGCAATGTGTGCTTTTTGAGACCAAGGTGACATTTTCGCTTTTAGCCAATCATTTTTTATAGCTGAGGGATCAGTATCTTCCCAACAATTAAGTTTTACATAAACCATAGCGAAACAAGCATTTGCAAAGCCAAAAGGCTCCAGCTAGCGCTGACCTATTGTGTTGCCAATACTTGTTTGCATGTGCCTCAGGGAACTTTCAAAGATTAATTTTTATTTGGTTTCCATAAACGCCAAAGTCACTCCGGCATTTTAATGTTTTAATTGCATCCAGTACATCTTTTCAACTCTGAGCTTTAGGATTAAAGCAAACGGTTACGGAATTCTTGCACAACACAGAGTGGCGGCTACAACTTAGATATATTTTAGGGCCGAATGGCCCCAAACTCATTATATGTACTGCTCCCCTGGTGCGGCACTTCTCACCCCATATCGCCATCCTTGAGCAGGAAAAGGAAAGAAATCCTGCTCAGGGGTACACCAACAACCAATCCTGAAGCTGCTCTCAGCATGAGAGCAGCTCCAGGATTGGCGGGAGAAGGCTAACCCAGTGCTCATTTTGAGGCTGGGGGCCTGTGCCAGCAATCCCCCACCTGTTTCACAGCTATGGGATTGCTGAGTGTGCACTGAATATGATGGGCTGGCCATAGCAAACCAGTCAGCCAACATGATTGGCACACTGCAGGAGCAGCTGTAATCCTGCAATCGCAGGATTCAGACCCACCTCCTGCACTCACACCGTGTGTCTAAGTAAAATGCCATTGACGTGCCATTTTACTTATTTGTGTGTGCCTTCTGCACTCCACGCAGGTAGGGCGACGCTCCTCCGCGCTTGAGGACGAGCCACCCCTGACAACACACAATTCCTGCCCTCTTTTGCCAAATGTATCACAAGCTTTCATTGTTGTTTGAGTAACCCTATTCAGGGTAGAGAGGGAGGACTTAGAATTAAAAAAGCCATTAGTCAGAAGGAACTATATGCTCATAACTGTCTCTAGTCTTGAACCCTATTTGGCCTTTGTAACCAGACCATTTCATCGATCTCTTCTAATCAAATTTTGTTTTAATCTGATACATTTTTTGCTTGCTTTTTATCCCACATGGGCTACTCCAGAAAATGCAACCCCATGTTATTGTGATAACTTTTCCACCCAAGACACGCTACATTTTATTATGTTCTGTGAACACTATGCACAGATTAGGAAAAAATACTTGTTACCTATTCTGAAGGAGGCTGGTTTTTTACAAGTGAGGCCAGCGCTCCTGTTCTTGCAACTTTTACCCAGCATTAGTATTGCATTTCATGTAGCAAGTTTTTTAGTTGCGGCTGTCCGTATAAACAAGAAGCGTGTTAATGTACGGACAAGCTCCATTATGATCTGACTTGGTCTGAAGGGATGGGGGGTTTTCTTTTTGGAGTTAATTTTTACTCTATTAGATTCTTTTATACTGTAAATATATCAATTTATCATATTTATTATTTTTTTTAACTTTGAACTGAACCCATGATATATGCTAATTTAATTTTTTTAATATTGATAATATTATTTATAATTATCAGTGTAATTGATGAATTTTTGTTCCGTATTTCATGTGACTATCTGTTTGTTATGTCTTTTTTTGATTTTTATTAATCGAATAAAAGTAATTGACTGACTGCTTCTTTTGTATAATTAAATGTAAATTAATAATATCACCAGAGAGTCAATCAAAGTAAGTGGCATCACTTATTCTTAGAGACATGGTCAGTTTTGCCTTTTTAGGAAATATTGCACCATACTTCCTATGTTCAAATGGAGACTTTTAGAATGGGTGTTTGTTGAATTTCCCACATGGTTTCTAGTTCTCCTTGTAACATAATGTGGTTTTGTGACAATGTTCCTGCCTTCAGTTTTTGGGTTTTTGATCGTTTAGGCCATTCCCAGACATACAGGAATGTTATACAACTTTAAACTTTCTTTGGTGGTTTCACGTGCTATTATGATTATTGCTGACATGTCATGATGATGCTTGAACATTTGTACCTTTTATTGGCTGTTGGACATAGCAATGGCTTTTGCTAAGGATGAAATATATGTCAATGTTTATATGCTTAGGTCAAATTAGATTAGTTCAGTGATAACCTGATTTATGCCCTATGTGTTGCTGCTGCCTTTCTAAACTTCTTTCTGTCTGAATAAAGTATTTACAATAGTAATAATTTGATAGAATATCCGGTGCTCCTAAACATCACAACTAGATGTCCCCTGTTACAAAACAGCCAACTCATTGCCCTGCATGTGAGTGCAAGGAGACATCAAGAATTATTTACATCCAAGAGTGTGCCCAAGTACCACGCCTGGCAAGTAGCTTGGTGCAAATTGAACATACCTTTGCTAGTGAAACAACAGGATCTGGTTGATAACTTAGAAAATATAGGATAATAAATGATAATATGGTCCCATATGATGACTTATAGGGGCCTAATGCTACAAAAAAGTATCATTGCTTTACGCTCCTTTATTAAAAAGTTAAAGTCGAAACTTTAGGATGGTGTTAAAAAACCATACTTGGCAAAATCCATCTCAGTAGCCACCTATGGGGCGGTTGTTTGGGGATCTTCTAACCCTACAGTTCTCTAAGTTTTTGAAGACACCTCCTGGGAAAAACTGGTAGGTCTCCCCAAAAGTTGTTCAAATGTTATTGCCATTGTTAACTGAATGTCCCATATATTTTGGATCAGATTATCCTGGCCCCAATTCTTTTATGGCACTCTATCTGGAGAAGGGATCTGTTAACCTTACACTTCAATTTATTGAAGACTGCTGTGGTGTCCTGTGCCTGTGGAGCTTGCAGCTCCTATTCTAGAACTTTGATATGTTGCCAAGCGCCACTTGAACTATACGAGCGGTTGATTGACTACCCACTGGGGTCTCTGCATAACTCAACACTCATCTCTTCAATAAACCTACGATATTTATAACACCTACATTTCTTGATGATTTGTTGAAACTTCGATCCTTTTCACATTGGCGACGATCTACTCACGTGCTGGCAGAGACCCCAACAGACTCTTGATTGAATCATGTCGAAGAGACTTCTGAATGTCCCGGTGTGATCTTCGTTGGCCGCTGAGTTCAGGAGTTGCTGGGCTTTTCCGACAGACTGTTGGTGAGGACTGCTTCGCTCTCCAGTGAGGCGTCGGCGATTTGCCCAGATTAACCTGTGGTGTGGTATGTTATTTTAGGGTTTGTTTTCGACGATCTGGAGCTGCGTGCGTGGCTTCCTGTGCCGCTTGACTGTCTGTTTTGGAAGACGGAGGTGTGGCTGCTCTGTTTGCACACAAACTCGTCCCGGAAAGTGTCGTCCCTGAGAGTGACATCATCACGTCACTACGTGGCGGCCATCTTAGGTTGGGTTGAATACGATTTAAACTTGTTGGCCCTACGATTCACTGCGTGTCTTTCTGCATTTTTACGCTGACATGCACAGCTGATATTATATTAATGATTAGTTGAAGTCGTGCGCTTACGCGCACAGCAATACAGTATTTCAGATTGTGGGTCACTCCCCTTGCGCTGACACACACAGCTTGATATTTCTTCAATACGTGTGCCATCACGCAACTACGCTGACACACACAGCTTGATGTTCTTTCAATACGTGTGCCATCACGCAACTACGCTGACACACACAGCTATTATAAGCTGACAGATTCTACGGATTTTTGTACAAGTTAAGCTGAAACACTTTCCAATTGAATTTATAATCCCTGTGTCACATCATACGCTGACACACACAAACGTTTGTGCTTAGTATATCTGTTCTGCTTTGTATTTATGCTGTCTCCCACATCTACTACATACTCCATATTTACATTATAATTTTTCAAATTATTTGTTAATTTTTTTTTCTTTTAGTACAAAATGAAAAATGTTACTGCTCCTCCATTCTTCCTTGCTTCCCCAGGTGAACCACCCCTACTTTGGCAAAAGTGGAAGAAGGTCTTTGCTCACTAAGCTCGTGTATGTGACACCTCTCTCAGTGCTGAGAGGAAAACCTCTCTACTCATGCACTGTTTGGGGGCAGAGGGGCAAGAGGTGTTTGAACACCTACCTGAATTAAGTGACAGTGTGTCATCTTCCCTTAATGAGTTAAAAATTTGCATAAAAAAACTTGATTTACACTACTTACCAAAGATAAGAACAGTATATTACAATTTTGCTCAAATTGGCTTCAACATGCAACTTTGGAGCAACTTTAGAAGAACATCTGAGAGATCAGTTCATGCTAGGTTGTGTTCAGGAAAAAACTAGGGATGCCCTTTGGAAAAAGGATGATCCTCCTTTACAAGAAGTCATTACCATTGCTAAGAGCCATGAACACTCAAAAACGTGTGTTGACATTATTAAGAAAGATTCTCCTTCGGATAAGAAAGACAATTCAGAAGTGAAAACGGTCGAAGATGAAGCTCTTAAATCTAAAAACCTTTCAGAGCAGAAACATTTCAACCTTCCCAGTAAAAGTTCTTCTTATCCTCAGAGGTCAACACTTCCTAGTCAAAATTGGAAGGGCAAACAATGTCAAGGAAAGTGTTATTGTGGTGGTGACACTGGTCATATGGCTGATTTAAAAAAATGTCCTGGTTGGAAATCTATATGCAAAACATGTGGAAGAAAAGGTCATGTCTCCAGATGTTGTAGATCTGGTATGGCAACAAATTATGTAAAAGAAATTGACATTTATGATGATGATCCTGAGGAAGTTGTTGTTTGTCAAGTTGATGAAGACAAACTAGGTGGTCCTTATGAAGATGTTCTAGTTAACAATGCTGTTGTTAAGATGTTGTTTGATTCTGGAGCAAAGATTACTGTTATCCCTAAGGTTTTCTATGAAAATTCCTGAAAAATAAGGTAGCTCTTAAAAAAACAGACATAAAACCAAAAGGTTATGGGGGTGTCACTATAGACTTACTTGGTTATTTTTGGGGTGACATAAACTTCAAAGGGAGAGTGATATCGGGAAAAATGTATGTGTCAATGAAAGGTGACTCCCTGATTAGCTGTCTTCACCAAAGAGATCTCCATGTGTTTCTCGATCCAAATGAAAATCCTCAAGTCTGTCTAAAGGATTTACCGGTTGTCAGTGTTGAAAATGTCTATGTCAATGATCTAATCAAAGAGTTTCCAAGTGTCTTTGCTAATGAACTTGGTTGCTTTAAGAACTACGTTCACCTGATAAAACTTAAGGAAGGTGTTACTCCCAAGGTTGCTAGAGTGAGGAATGTTCCTCTCTTAGTAAAGGATAGTATGAGGAAGGAACTTGACAAGCTTCTTGCGAAAGGTATTATTCAAGAGGTTGAGGCATCTGAGTGGGTCTCTCCTGTGGTTATGGCTCGTAAGGCTAATGGGGAGGTTCGACTATGTGTGGACTTGAGGGAGGTTAATAGAGCAGTGGTAGTCGACCATTATCTCCTGCCGAATATCTCAGAGATGCTCTGCTCTCTTGAGGGAGCGAAACACTTTTCTTCTCTTGATTTAACCTCTGCGTTCCACCAGATTAAGCTACATCCTTCTTGTCAAGAGTATACTACCTTTACTACACCATTTGGCACATTTATGTTTCTTAGAATGCCCTTTCGGGTTGATTTCAGCTGCCTCAGTCTTTCAGAGGGTGATGGAGGGCATTCTTGGAAAGGTGAAGGGTGTAAAGGTGTATCAAGATGATCTGCTCATTTATGGTACAAATACTGAGGAACATGATTCAAGATTGAGGTCTGTCCTAAATAAGTTACAAAATGCTGGTCTAACCTTGCGTCCTGACAAATGTAAATTCAATGTTAAGGAGATTGAGTACCTTGGACACTTGGTATCGGCTGAAGGGATCAAACCGAAGAAAAATCTTGTTAATTCTATCATTAATTTACACACACCTTCCAATAAGGATGAGCTCATTAAATTTCTTGGCATGTCAGAGTTCTATCACAAATTTATACCGAATTTTGCAGAAAAGACCTTATCCATGAGGTCTATGCTTAAAAAAGGGTGTGAGTTTGAGTGGTCACAAAATTGCGAGAAGGAATTTATTGAAATTAAGGGTCACCTCAATAATGCCCCATGTCTCAGTAGTTTTGATCCGTCTAAGCCCTCGATACTTATGGCTGACACAAGTTTGACTGGTTTGGGTGCTGTCTTGCTGCAGAAGGTAGAAAATGTTGAAAGGACGATTTTGTTCATTTCTCGGCCGTTGAGGGGTGCGAAATTTAACTATTCCGTCATAGAGAAAGAAGCCTTAGCTGTTTTCTGGGCGGTGCGGAAATTGAAGACATTTTTATGGGGAAAAAAGTTTAAAGTTTTTTCTGATCACAAACCACTTAAAGAAGTCTTTTCAAGGAAAGGGATAGATTTTGTTTCACACCGCATTCGAAAATGGGTGGTTACGCTTCAAGAGTTTGAATCTGAAGTTTTGTATTTTCCCGTTTCCTGCAATGTTTTGGCTGACGGTCTTTCGAGACTAACTGGAGATTTTGATGATGTAGGTGAAGACAAGGAATATTTTGCTGGTGAGGTTTTGGACGAGGTAGTAAATGTTGGTGTGATCAGCGAAGGTGTGATCTCGGAAGATGTCTTGAAAGAAAATCTCTCTAGTGATCAATCTTTTCAAAAGGTCATTGATATGGTGAATAATGGTTGGTGCAGAAAAGGTGTTTGTGATGAGAGTTTGAAAGGGTTTTGGGATGTAAAAGATGAATTGACTGTTGTGGACAATCTGCTGATGCGCGGGAGTAAACTCGTTCCACCTTCTACACTCAGGGAGAAATTGGTTGCTAGCGCCCATGCCTCTACCCATGGGCATAGCCAAGACTAAGGAATGAGTCCGAGAAGCATACTGGTGGCCTGCCATGGACATTTTTATAGAAAGGCTTGTGCATGAATGTTCTGACTGTTCCTATTGTGACAAGTCAATCAAGTGTAGAACGCAACCTATGGTTATTAGGGAGCAAGCTGCTTCTCCTGGTCTGATATTTCTCTAGATATCTTGGGGCCAGTGAAGTTTAGATCGCAGGATCGTTATGTCATTGTATGCTTGGACATGTGTTCACGGTGGCCGGAAATAAAGATAGTGAATTCTGTAGAATCTTCTGTTGTTATTGAATTCTTAGATGAACTTTTTGAGAGGGAGGGTTTTCCTCTGTCGGTCTTGTCTGACAATGGGGTTCAGTTTACTTCTCGATTGTTTGAGGATTTCTTATCAATGAGGGGAATCAAGCATAAAAAGTAGGCTCTTTATCACCCACAAAGTAATGGGGTCGTTGAAAGATTTATTAAGGTGCTTAAAGAAACCATACAGCAAGCTAGATCCTGTGGTGTTTGTTGGGAGGATGCTGTGAGGAAGAAGATGAGAGTATCGCTTCACCCCTCATTCCTCGACTGGAAAGTCTCCGTTTAGGGTATTCAAAGGGTGTATGGCCCATATGGAGGTGTCCCCCTCTTGGGTTTCAGATAGAAGGTTGTCTGTGGATCATGATGTGAATTGCATGGATGGCTGGAAAGAAAAAGAAAGAATTCATATGGAAAAAAGGAAAGTTAATTATGATTTAAGGAAGGCTGTGAAGAAGACGTGTGTTGAGGTTGGTGATTGGGTCAAGATCAGGTTACCTAAGAGGAATTCTGGCGTGTCAAAATACAGTCAACCCACAAGGGTAGTAAAAGTGTTCAGGAATGCCATCAAAACTATTGATCACAGAATTTGGAATTTAGATAGGGTTGCCAAGTGTCATACTTCCATCACAAATCGCGGAGTGAGCTCCACTTCGCAGGCAAGTCTACATGATTCTATTGCTCCAGGAATTAGTTCGAGACCGCTTCGTTTAAAGCGGGTTCCCATTCGTTTTCAAGATTAATGTAACAGTTCTTTTGTTCTCATTTTCTCTCAACTCTGAAATTTACATTGTTTCATGCATCCTGTATGTCTTGTTTATTTTCTATTATTGTTGTTGTTTTTTTTTATGTTCCTGTTGGTATGGAGGGAGGTGATATGTTGCCAAGCGCCACTTGAACTATACGAGCGGTTGATCGACTACTGGCTGGGGTCTCTGCATAACTCAACACTCATCTCTTCAATAAACCTACGATATTTATAACAACTACATTTCTTGATGATTAGTTGAAACTTCGATCCTTTTCACAACTGCCTTTCTCTGGAACAGGTACACAGGATCCCTTGGATCATGTACGTTAAAAACGGTCTAAACTGTTTAGGTCGAGCGCACATCTTTGAAACGCCAAGAAAATGTCTAAACATCACTAAAAAGGAGATTAAATCCCAATTTCTAAATTTAAAGGCAAAAGAAAGATATAAAATTAACAGCCCAAAATATATGGTACAATCCTTTTTAGAGGGACCAATTATCAACGAAGAGATAACGTCATACTTAACTGTCCGTGACAAGCCAACGCCATAGATTTATACTAATTAGGTTTCGTTTAAATCTTATCCCCTGCATGTTGGCCTGTCCAGCAGGAATTTTGTTCTGTACAAGAGCTTCCTCCTTTCCCATGTGATGGTGTGTCGATGCAATCTAATCTGCATATTTTCTTTTTCTGTAAATTTTATTCGGAGCATCGTAAAAGAATCATAATGTCAATCATTCATAAATTCAATTTTAGACAATGTTGGCCAGGGAAGTACTTTTTACAGCTGTTGTCTGATCACTTTGTTTGTTACTGTGTTGCGTCTTTTTTTTATGTCTTTCTTTAAAGACATAATAACCTGGCATGAATTACAAGTTTTAATTGTTTTTAAATAAAGTTTTTTTAAATAGGACATTTTAATAGTATATTTGTATAATGATGAATGTTTTTCATTTGTACATTTGAACTTTTATGATCTTTTTGAACAAATATAAAATAAAGTGATTTGACTGACTGACTGACTGAGTGGATAATCACTCATGATGAAGTAGGAACTAAAGCTAAGAATGCTTTGTTTGTTTAATGATTCCATAATAAAGAGCAATTGAATCAAAGACGACTAAATATATTTTAGCAAAGGAAATTAACAATGTAAGGAAGTTAGTGTGGAGAAGTAGGGTCTGTAAGCGGTTCAACATATATTCTGAACTCGTGATTAGCCATGCATTCAGCAGTAAATTTCTGCTACACTGCTTAGTTGCTGAAAATGTTGCCATCTTGAATATAGGCCAGTCCTGAATAAGATGTCCTGTATTTATAAGGACCCTACTAATTTTAGACCTATTTCCAACGTTCTGTGCTATCCAAACATTTTATAAAGCATAGTACGCTAACAGTGGTAGCAAATTATTAGTCGTATCTTGTTGTTAACTATTTCACATCTGTTGCCGACCCTCCGCACTGGATCTGCTTGGTTGCTCTTTTGATAAACACTGATGTTGGTTACCTTAGGGTCTTGATCCTCTGGGATTTATCAAATTCCCATGGCACTGTCCACTGACAACCACCCAATGCAGGCTCCCTGCTTGCATGGACATCAGAGTCAGGAACTTACGTTGGAGTGGCTTTTAAAGTATAAAACATAATGGATCCCTCTACCACCGTTCCAATCTGGGTTTAAAACCGAGTGTACCCTCCACCTTCTCAACAAAAGCCCCTGGACGGTATCTTCCATGTGACTCTGAAGGTTCTTTGCTAATGACTGGTAGGCCCGAGCCATGTTTATTTGACTCATCTTTCTAACCTTCATTTTTCTAAAAGCTGTTTAAGATTTAACTTGTTTGCAGCTTGTGACTTTGGATTTTTAAGCTGTTATTTCCGGTGGAATACTTGTGCAAAAGTTTACACTTATGTAATGTGATTATGTTCTAAATGAAGCTCTTTGACACTTCCGGGTAAGAAATGCTCTATCTAAAATGCAAAAACTAAACTAAACCCAGCTCCAGAATGGTGTTAAGGTAGATACTGCTTTGGACGTTAGCAGGAGTCTTCAATGAGTTGAACTTCCAATCGTTTCCTTCATATTGGGAAGAAGTTTCCAGTGCTGGTGATTCACTAGCCAAAAGCATCTATCAGTACAGCAATTTTAGCTCTTTAACTTTTTCAAAGGAATCCGTTATTCTTCATTAAAGACTATGGGCCTATTCACAAAGCTACATTTATATGTGAGTAAATCTACATGTGTAAATTTACTCCTACTGTAGGAGACCCACCTCCCTATATAGTGTACCACAATAGGATACACGGTGCAGAGAGGTCGAAGAGACCCATACTGGTTTACAGAGGCAAAAGTAGATAATGCTAGAGCTCTATTTTTGTGGTAGTGTGGGCGAGCAGTTAGGCTTATTTATCCGAGGGCAGTGCTTAGCATTTTGTTGTACACACCAAGACAATCAATGATTTCACACACTCAAGGAATGAAATCGAGACAAATAAGAAAAATACTATTTTTTATATAAATATTTAGACCAAGAACTTCAGCACACAGTAAATACGTTTTGCAATATGATAAATTACAGTAAAATGTAATGTTTACAGTTGTGCGCAATTACGCACAATACAATTTCTAAAGGAGAAAAAAAGCAAGTAGAAAAATGAATGCAATGCAGTTATCATGTGGTTACCATTTTGTGAATCAAAAGGTCCAGGTCCAAGGTCCAAAGCACCAAGCTCAAGTTCTTGGGAGCTTCCCAGATTGCTCGGGAAACAAAGCAAAATGGGTCTCTGTAGCTGGTGCTCTACGAAGAAAAGGGGCCACCTGAAAAGGCAAATCAAAAGGGGGTCTTGCAGGCAAGACCGAAGGCTCTCAAGGATGAGTAGAGTTGCAAGGGCTCAGGGGCCTCGGAAGCACAGCTGGTTTAAAGATGCCAAGGCAGGGCAGGCTGGGTGCAGTGAAGATGTGCAGCTGGCCAAACAAGCGCAAAGAGTGACGTTTCTGGAGCTGCTGGGCCACTGCTGAGGTGGGTCACTGGTGTCCTGAAGTCCCTCATCAGGTTCTGTCTCGCTGTAAAGTAGGAGTTTGCCTGGACCCAGCTTTGTGTGTTTTTGCAGCAAGGGGTTCAGTAGCCCGGGTATTGGTGCCTTGCAGTGCTGGAGCAGAGTTTTCTGTTGAAAATTTATCGAGTTTTAAGCTCCAGTTTTGTTTATATGTTATGATTAAAATTACTAATCTGTAATTACTAATTTTTAGTTTTGTTTAAATGTCTAAATTAATCAACATTACTAATGGGAGAGACTACACGTGGGAATGCATATATGTTGCTTAGTAATAAAGTGCAATTTTATTAAATGAATATCGCAAAGTGCTATTTGTTTTGGGTTTGCGCTTTTTAAAATAACGTGTGCTAATGCTTCTTTATGTTGCAAACAACTAGGTAATTACATACACATAAGGGTATTAGTGGGAAATAACACTGAATAATCATTATGATGTGGTAACGTTGTTTTGTGTTTCTTTTAATTAAGATGGTCCGTTTTAGCCTAAACAAAGATGGCTGCTATTTACAGCCTGCGCTCGAGTGATTGAATTTTGACGAGAGGCCTTGCTGAACATGGTTGAAAGTCACCTGACCACAACCTCTGTCTGATTGAAAAAGTTTCCGTGAGGACAGCAGCTCTGGGCATGATTCCAATTATCCTTGGAGAAGAATAAAGCCACAATGAATGATGATAACTCTGCGGTGGCTCTGCTATGTTGCTGAGGAAAAGCATTAATAACTGTATAATTTGCAAACTCGAGCTTCCTTCTTCCGTGTTTTTTATTTTTGTTATTTTTCCTGAGCGGAGGTTTTTCTAAATGTTGCAACATCCTTTCCTGCTCGCTCTGCTCAACGGACAACGGACGATAAAAAGATTGTTTGTAACTTTAGTATGCTAATTTTCAGTATAAATATTTCTAGACTAGAGAGGGTCTTGGCTTAGCATTTTCCGATTTTGGCCACTTCTTCCTGAACCTATGTTCGTGAGGACAGATGCTGTTCGTGAGGACGGTGATCTGAGAGACTTTACTGAGAGACCTGTCCTGACCCATTAAGCTAGAATAGGTAACTATGAGAATAATGATTTTGCAATTGATTGACTTTCATTTTGAACTAATTTAGATAAACAATCATTTGTTTGAATTCCGGTGTCGGGTGGTCATTTCTTTGTCATTTATTGAGTTACAGATGTATTTCCTATGTTTAAAATCATGACTCAGGACAATGTCTTTATGGTCGCATTGACCTCGTTTAGATGCAGATTGGTTTAGGTTTCTCTCCTATATTCTGTGTGGATAGAGTAATAGTATGAATTTCAGTGTGATGGGCCCTAGCGTATGATGTGTGTATGTGCGTGTGACTGTAGGTTTACTCTGTCCGTGGAAGCAGGGAGATTTTATATGCGCCGATCTGCAGCAGTTTTCTGGTAGCAGTATGATGGTTAGATTATTGTCTTGATCTGATAAGATTGTTTGTACATTGGCTTTTGATTCATTGATTTATTGATTTATGTTGGTATAGTATATGTACTAATACTATATGTTAAAGTCGTTGTGTTGAGTTTTATGTAGTGCTTCTGGAACTTGGGAGCTGGTGACGGTTCTGTAGTAGGGCAGACGGAAGTGAGTGCTGCTCTCGGGAAAAACGGGATTGTTGGAATTACCTGTAGGTATGCAGAAAAAACGTGTGACAATTGAAGTTGCGCGTCACATTGTCTGGGTTCGGAATCAGTGACATTGTTGTGTGTTACTATTAGGGACATATTTTCAGTATAAAAGGAGTGCGTATGGTAGTGAAGGTTATCTGTGAAACTCTGGTCTGAAGTCCCAGGGATCCGTAAGGTTTGCCGTTAAAGCTTACTGCTGGAGAAGTAATAGATATTCTCTGAGCTTGTCTGAAGGACTGAGCAGAGGTAAGCGCTGCTTGGTTAACGCGTGTTATAATTCTGTAGTGGGACAGATTGTTCGCTGTTCTCGGGAAAGGCAGGATTCTGTGTGATTGTGCTACATTTTCTGGTATAAAAGTGCGTGAATGTATGAGCATTTAGTTGATTGTGAGACTCTTTGGAGCAGTCCTAGAGGAAACAGTTAATAGATGCATGTTAGAAGGGCAGAGTAGAGGGATGTGCTACTGTGTCAACAAAAGTGATAGTTCCGTGGTAGAGCAGAGGTATGGCTGTTCTAGAGAAAAGCGGGATTCTTGTGAGAAAGAATTTTCTTTACTATTCTGTGGTTAGCGAAGCAGACAATGGAGATGTTTATATGTTGTAACTAATAGATTTTGTGAATCGATCTGAAACGAAGTCTATTGAGAAGGCTTTGTAAAGGAGGGGTAGACGAGTGACAGGAGACAGAGTAGAAGCGACTGCAGCGACTGCTGACGTCATACAGACCGTGCTGTGATTGGGTAGTGGATCTGAACAGTGCTCGCGCTGGGATTGGTGCATTAGTGTGAGCTGCGCAGGGATTGGAAGGAGTACAGAGTGACGTAGATGCTCCAGGATTGGTGCGTTGGTGTGAGTCGCGCTGTTATTGGACAAAAGATCGTACAGTTGCGGAAGGGACTAGAGAATATTGGTAAACGTTAAAATGTATTACCAACCGGAGGAAAAGAAAAAGAAATCCTTGTTCGGTAAAATTAAGAGGTGGTTTGACAAGGATAAAAACATAATAACTAGAAAAGGTGAATTGCTACCTCCGACTAGAACTCCTGCATCCTTCATGGTTGCGAAATATGGGTATCATACCTGTATATGGTTGGATAACTGGGCTAAGTATACTAAGGACGATGGTGTCTTAGCGTTCCCGGAACATGGTTCATTTAATTTGGCCGTGTTGAGAAATTTACGGGAAAAAATGATGTGTCTAGAGCCTAGACCAAGGCCGACACAGTTCGAGGCGTTGGTGGAATGGGAAGATGAGGTGCATGAGCGAGAAAAGCAGAGGAGTGGAGGTAATTATAGGTACCTTTTTGGGAGGAAATATGATCGTGAAACTCATCATGATCGAATGAGGAGATGGCGAGATGCTAGTATGTCAGAGGGATTATATCCTATGAGGACAGTTGATGAGACAGAAGGGAGGAAAGGTGCAGAAAAGATGCCTGATGCAGAAGTGAGAAGGTATGGGGCTAATGATTATGAGGATGAGGTCTTGGATGACATGATTTACAAGAGACCGCCTCCATATAGACCAGAACCAGAAGAGAGCACGCCAGTTGCTACTCCAATAAGAGATACTTTGCGAATTGTTAAAACTGAGGTTGTGACACCTGATCTGAAAAGTGGTAGCTCTTTCACGGAAAGGGAAAGAGAGAGAGAGCGAGAGAAAGAGAATCGAGTCGGTGATGAAAAAACAAGAGAATTAGCTAGAACGACATCTGAGCTGACTGAGAGAATAAGAGAGCTGACGAAAAATTTAGAAGCTGTTACAGTGCCTGTAACGATAGGTCCGGTTGTGCCTATTTTTGATAAACAAAGAATGGGAGAAAATGGTTTGACAGTTCCTTATGTTGGAAATGGTTTGGTTGGTTCTTGCACTTTGGAGGAATCAAGAATGAGGACTGGTGAAAATAATTTGAGACAGTCGAGACATGACACATGTAGTGAAGGATTAGATGTGCAGCCTAATTCAGGATTGAATACTGGTTGTTTGGGAGGATCGATTTTGGAACCACAGAGGATGACAGAACAAGTGAGTGCAGTGAAAAAGTCTACTGAAATAACAGCTGAAGATTTGAATGATTGGTTGAAAGTTCTTCAGAGGAAGGATAAAGATTCACAGGCGATTGATGTAGCCAGGTTGCGCATAGAATTGGAGGAGCTTATTGCAGGAACAATTCCTACAGATATACTGAAAAACCATCATGATGGAGAGTTGTTATTTATGTGCAAGAGTATCACCTGGAGGGCTAAAAGTACACATGACAGGTTAAAGGCAATAGCGAGTGAGCAAGGAGTTGACATGGATAAGGTAAAAACTTTGCAGAAGTCTTACAGGATGGATTTCACTGACAAAGATATTGAGAATCTGAATGGTGTTGGCAGAACAGGGCAGATTAAGGAAATGATTGCCTTATTGCGAAAATGGGGTGACGTAGAAAAATGGAAGGATAGGTGGTACAAGAAAAGGGAAGATTCAGTGGACAGGACTTACTCAGCTTTTCCCATGAGAGAAAAGGAAAAAACAGTGGATGCTTATCCTATGAGAGAGATTCCTGGAGGAGGATATGTACATGTCCCATGGACTAGACAGGATATTTTGTCATTTACGAATGATTTCCCTCGACTGAGAGAAAAGCCCGTCGAGTGGTATAGGCAAGTAGACAGGTTTGTGAAATTGTCAAAAGTGCTGTGGATTGACCTGAATAGTCTGTTTGATATAATTGTTCCAGCAGACTTGTGGGCAGAGTGTAAAATAGTTGTAGATTGGCCTGCTAAGGAGTATCCAAGAGATCCGAAAACAGGAGCACCAGATCCAGAGGTTATGAAGAAGTACGATCAGGTTATTGTGTTCCTGAAAAATAAAGTACCCCCGAAAGAGACAGACTGGGTTAAGATAGATCGAACACATCAGGAAGCAAAATAATCAGTTCATGCTTTTTATGAAAGGCTGATACTGGCGTTTAAACAGTTCAGTGGAGATGAACACCTGGGTGACAAGGATTTGAGTCATTTTGTATACAGATTTGTATATGGCTTGAGACCTGAAATCAGTGAAAGAATACGAGAGCATACGGTTGATTGGCAGAGTAAAAAGATTGATGAAATCTTGAGACATGCAAAGTACTTCAGTGATGAAATTGAAGCAAAACAAAGAAAGCTGAAAGAGAAAGCAATGTGGGCACAGGTGAAGGTTGCTGAAAGACAAGAAGCACAGATGATGGAACAGGCAAATAATCTAGGAAATAGACCCAGATATCCAGAAAAGGGAAAGGGGAATTTAGAGGAGGCTAAAAAAAAGTTCCCTTGTCACAACTGTGGACAATTGGGGCATTGGAGATCCGAGTGTACCAATCCACCATTAGTGAGTAATGAAAATAAACCCTTGAATCAACAGGTGCAGAATGAGGGGTGTAATCAACAGCAGCAACAGCAGAAGGTTGTCAGACAGCAGAGCCAAGAGCCGAAACCGCCCTTGCCGCAGAATAGAGGGTCCCAAAAGTATAACCAGGACTCAGGATTCTACAATGATGAGCAGGTAAACAAACCGAGATGTTCAAACCCGGTACAGCAGTACTGGTTAAAGAATGAGGGGAGTGAGTCTGAAGGGGACTATTCGGTGCCGAAGAGAGGAGGAAGAGTGCATACTTGGTGCAACTCTAGAAATAGACCAGGCAGGACCCTTCGTAGATGGGAAAATAAATGGGGAGAGTGTTACTTTCTTGGTAGACACAGGAGCGACAAGATCAACTGTCAGGTCAGCAGATGTTAGAAATCTTCCTCTCTCGGACGAAGCAATCCAAGTGGTTGGTGTAGCCAATACACAGATTAAGACTCGTCTTACTGAACCAGTGAGGGTAAGAATAGGGAAATTTTCAGACATGCACAGGTTCGTAGTCTGTGACACTACTCCAGTGAACTTGTTAGGTAGGGACCTATTGTGCAAGATGAATTGTACAATTTTCTGTACTCCAGATGGAATAGCTTTTGAAACACCAGATGAGGATGTTTTGTACCGAATGACTCTAGACAATAGAGAGAGTGAGATTGTTGGTACATATGCTGTGTTTAATCCAGAGGATTTGCCACAGGAGTTGAGACACAGTAAAAACAGCAGTTTGGGATTTTACTGGAGAAGATGTGGGGTTGATGAACAATGTTGATCCAGTGAAGATTTCAGTGAAAGAGGGGATTGTTTATCCTAATATTCCTCAGTATAGATTGACACCAGAAATAATTGAGGGAATAACACCTATAATTGACAAAATGATTCAGCAGGGTGTTTTGAGAGAATTACTGAGTAGCCCGTGTAATTCACCGATAATGGGGCTGAAGAAACCTAATGGAAAGTTCAGGATTGTGCAAGATTTGAGAAAGGTTAACAACATTGTGGTGGCATGTTGTCCCATTGTGCCAAATCCTTCAGTGATTTTGTATCAGATTCCTCATGATGCTGAGTGGTACACAGTGATTGATTTGTGTCATGCTTTCTTTTCAATTCCATTGCATCATGACAGCCAGCCGATTTTTGCATTTCGGTTTGGACAGCGTATTTTAGCATGGTGTCGTATCCCACAGGGGTATACAGACAGTCCATCGATATTCAATCAGTTATTGAAAAAACTCTTTGGAGAGTTTGATCATGCCTGAAAGCTCAGTGCTAGTGCAATACATCGATGACCTATTGGTGACATCGAAGACACGTGAAGCTTGTGAAGTAGATACCATAGCTTTACTGAATCATCTGGCAGATGGAGGGTTAAAGGTATCTCCAGCCAAATTGCAGTTTTGCAAGAAAGAGGTGCATTATCTTGGACACAATATTGAAAAAGGTCTGAGAAAGGTGACCGATGACAGGATCAAAATTATCAGAGGAATGAGAGCCCCGATGACCCAGAGAGAAGTGAGGATGTTTCTGGGGATGGTGGGTTATTGTCGTCAGTGGATAAGTAATTTCTCCCTGATAGCAAAACCACTGATTAAATTGACTAAAAGTGAGGTGAGAGACCCATTGGAATTGGACGCAGAACAAATGGCTGCATTTGAGGAGTTAAAGAGCAGAATGTGTGAAGCCCCTGCTTTGGGAATGCCAGACTATGAGAAAGAGTTTGAGTTGTACTGCAGTGAGAGAAATGGATGTGCACTTTCAGTGTTAATTCAGAAACATGGACAACTGAGAAGGCCGATTGCGTACTTCTCATTGACACTTGACCCCGTAGCTGTGGGTTTGCCAGGTTGTCTGAAAGCAGTAGCTGCTACATGCAGAAGTTTGGAACAGAGTGAGGGTATAATAATGGGATATCCTGTAAGGGTATTTGTACCTCATGATGTGGCAATTCTTTTGACAAGAAGCAGGACTCAATATATGTCACATAGTCGGTTGACTAAATATGAGAAAATCATTCTGGGAGCATCAAATGTGACTCTTGAGAGATGTGTGAATGTGAATCCAGCAACACTGTTGCCTGATGCTGACAATGTAAATGTGGGAGATGATGTTGATCATGATTGTTTGGATGTGCTTGACTACTGCACAAAACCTAGACCAGACATAAGAGATTTACCACTGCCTGAGAGTGATCATTTGCTGTTTGTAGATGGATCATGTCTGAGAACTGATGATGGTGTGTTGAGTGCAGCATATGCAGTGTGCAAGGTTTCAGAAGTTATGGAAGCTTCGTCTTTGAAAGGAGTAAGATCTGCTCAAGTGGCTGAATTGGTTGCTTTGACGAAAGCTTGCAAAATTGGGAAAAATCTGAGAGTGACTGTGATGACTGATAGTCAGTACGGATTTGGAGTCGTTCATGATTTTGGCCAACTTTGGCTACAGAGAGGTTTCTTGACGTCGAGTGGGACTCCAATAAAGAATGCTGAAGTGATTGGGAAGTTGCTTGAGGCGATACAGCTGCCTAAAGAGTTAGCAGTTGTAAAATGTGCTGCTCATGGACAAGGAGATGATTTTGTTACTCTTGGTAATCGCTTCGCAAATGACATAGCACAGTATTGTGCAAAGAACAATCATTCGATCAATAGGGCACGAGAAAGGGAAATGTCTTTTTGTTCTGTGATGTTTACTAATGTCCTAGAAACGTGGGATGAAGTGAAACAGTTGCAGGATGAGGCAGGAGATGAGGAAATGAGAGATTGGATCAAGGCAGGTTGTGCCCCAAGAGAAACAGATCATGTTTGGATCTATAGAGATGGTAGACCAGTCATGCCTAATTCCATGCTGTCGACAATGGCAAGAATGTATCATGGCCAGGGACATCTGGGGAGGGATGCGATGATTAGGTCATTCAAGCAAACCTGGTACAATGCAAAGTTTAGGCTAATTGCAGAGAGCATCTGTCAAAGATGTTTGATTTGTCAGCAGTTCAATACTGGAAAGAAAACAGTGGTGAGTCTAGGAACAATAGGCAGAGAAGGAGGTCCTTTTACTAGAATGCAAATAGATTTCATTGAAATGCCCCAAGTGAACAGATTGAGGTATGTTCTAGTGGTAGTCTGTTTGTTCTCAAGATGGGTGGAGGCCTATCCGACTAGGAGGAATGATGGAATAACAGTTGCAAAGTTACTGTTAAGGGAGTTGATTCCTAGGTACGGGTTCCCAGTGACAATTGAGTCTGACAGAGGTGGACACTTCTACAATGAGCTCATGGGTTTAATTTGTGAAGCATTGAGCATACAGCAGAAGCTACATTGTGCATACAGACCAGAGGCTTCTGGAGTCGTTGAACAGATGAACGGCACAATCAAAAACCGAATTGGTAAGATGTGTTTAGCCACTGGAATGAAATGGCCTGATGTCTTGCCTCTAGTGCTTATGACTATTAGGTCTACTCCAGATAGAACCACAGGTTTGAGTCCGCACAAAATATTAATGGGACGTGCGATGAGACATGCATTTGTGCCTGTCAACAAGTTGATGACAATAACTGATGACATGATTTTGGATTACTGTAAAGGCCTGGCTGACGCAGCTCATTCTGTGTTTCACCAGGTTGGAGGAGACGCTACCACACTTGAGAAGAAGCAAGCCCATGATCTAAGTCCAGGGGACTGGGTGAGGATTAAGGTGCACAGAAGAAGAAATTGCTTGGTTCCAAGGTGGGGAAGGCCAAGACAAGTCATTCTGACTACGACAACTGCAGTAAAGTGTGCTGGTGTGAAAAACTGGGTTCATGCAAGTCATACTCTGAGAGTTTCAAATCCAAAGGATGGGACTGGTAAGGAGTATTTTGAAGAATCAGATTCCAGTGATGATCCAGACACTGAACCAGTGAGAAGAGGAAAGAATCCTGAAAGGGGTGAAGGAGAAAGAGAGTCAGGAGATTCTTTTTTCTTTCCAAGAGAGGCTTCAAGAGAAACATTGAGAGTCTCAGAAGAGAGATCGGATTCTGTAAGAGTGCCTGAAGTTCCAACGAGCAGTGGTGAAGAAAGAGCTGAAAGGAGCAATTCCACGGAGACTACTCCTGAATCAAATGAAGAAGTTGAAAATCCACTTGAGATTACGCCTGAAGAAGCAGGGTCAGTAGAAGATAGAGAGGGACAGATTGCGGAAGACCCCCGAGGAGGTGTAGGGAACACTTCTGATAAGCTAGGTGAAGGGACAAGTAGACAGCAAGAAGATTGCGTGTCGGAGACCCGAGGAGGGACAGAATTAGGGAAATCTCAATCGGTGGTGGAAAAGACTGTGGAGCGAAAGAAAACTGTTGAAGAGCAAGAGGCAAATGAGACAGAATCGGATGAGAGTGAGAATGAGAAATCAGAGGGTCGAGTTCTGAGAAAGAGAACTTGGATCGGAGAGAGAAGTAACAAAGAAGTGAGACCAAAAAGAAGTGTAAGAGGAGATCTTTGGCCTAACAGGATAAAGAGGCTGAGGTATCGACTGACACGAGTGAATTCATCAAAAGCTGAACAAGTGAACGAAGTGTCAAGTCAAAATCAAGCGAAGGAAGAAGAACAAAAGAAATCAAAAGAACCAGAGGAGATCAAAAGAATCAGAAAACCCAACCAAAAGTACAGGTCACCGGAATGGACTTATGTGGCATTGCCTGAAGGAGAAGAAGAAGAGGCAGAAAGTCAAGTCAATCCGGAGGGGATCTTGAGAAAAGTGGTTGAGGAGAAATCTGTTGGAATCCTAAAAGTTATCCTGACTGACATTGGAGAAGAGTCGGATGCACAGGATGTTGTTGAAGATCTGATACAATTTGATGTTGCTGAAGAAGAAGTGAAAAGTGATGAAAATCCAAACTGAGTGAACTAAAGGAGTCACTTGGAGAAAAGTGAAAGAGAAAAATCTGAAATTAACTGTGTGAGATAATCTAGAGTTCCAAAACTCAGTAGTGGAGTAGAAGAGGCTAAGTCAAAAGACACTGCCAAAGTAGTAAAATGGCTAACACAGAAAATAATCAAAGTAGATGTGCCTTCTTGAAAAGATGGTGTAGAATGTGCTGCTGCTGTACTGGATTATTAATGCTATTATGGGGTGTATTAGCTTTATTAGTTACCTTTAGGGTTACAATAGATACCTTTGGAATACATCCTGAAAATGTGACTAATGTAGAGAAGAGTGCACAAAAAGTAGTTCCAACTAGAATTAGTAACATTTACATACATAAAGATAGGTCAATTAATGATTTTTCTAGCAATGTTTTTTCAAAGTTGTACGAATACGTAAAGACAATGGAAGTTAGGGACTGCTACGTCTGTATGCAGTTACCTGCATCCGTTTCAAAAGGTGTTACTTATCACCATTTACAAGCTACGTATGGGATTTCATGTAGTGTGTTAAGTTGTGTTTTTTATTTGTTAGTAAAAATAGATTATGAGATGTCTAACAAAGATAACATTTTTGGGCAATTGCCTATGGATAAAAAGCTGAATCCAGCTAAAGAAGCTAACATTTTTGGTGAGATTTTTATTGAGAAAGAAGAATTAACATTAGATTACATTTTTAGAAACAATTTAACTTGTAGTTTGAAAGAAGAGGAGAAGGCTTTCCTAAACATGGTGGAGGAAAGAAGAATGAGCATGCATGAGAAAGCAGGGAAATATAAAGTGAGTGAGACGATTTGGGATATTGAGATGGGAAAGGAGTTGAAGAATGGGGCTAGTCCAACTTTAGCTTTAGATGCACCACAGAAGGGTAAACTATGCATTACCAGAAGGAAATCCCAATATGATACTTATTTTGTTGGGACTAGTGAGTGTCATGATACATACTTCATTGCAACAGGATGGGGTTTTAAAGGTGGAGAAGATCCGGTTTTCCCAGGAGTGTATTATGTTTGTGGGAACAAGGCTTATTACAAGTTGCCTGACCATTGGTATGGCACATGCTATGTGGGCCTGGTCTTTCCAAAAAATTTCCATATAGATAGGATAGAAGATGTAGAACACATTAATCTACTAACACGTTTTAAGAGAGAAACTTGGTAGGAAATTGTGGGTGATATTTTTGGAGCTTTGATTCCAGCAGTGGGAATTTCTTTAAATGCATATGGGATTCGGAAACTGTCAACAGTGGTGGATCGCTTATCGACAAGTACCGCTGGAGGGTTTCTTTTGGTAAATACGGAGATGATTGCCGTACGTGCCATGTCTATGCAAAATCGACTTGCCCTTGATATTCTATTGGCCAAGGAGGGTGGAGTCTGCGGAATGCTGAAAGTTCAACATTGTTGCACTTACATTCCTGATGAAAGCAAAGATCTAAAAGTCTATATCAAAAATATTACTGATTTGCATGAAGAATTAGTACCACTGGAAGCTGAAAGTATCTGGACTAAAGTAGCTAATAAGATAGTTGCTGTTAAGAGTTTTATTACTAAAATAGGTAGTACCTTTATTGGTAAAATATTATTTCCATTGACATGTGTGATTGTTGCTTTATTGATACTAAGATTGTTGTGTTTGTGTTGTAAAAACAGGGGAGGGAAGAAGAGGAAAATTGGGCAAAATATTACAAAGAAACAAAAGAGGTCAAAAAGAGACCCACAAGAAATAGAATTAGAAGAAATGAGGGAGAATGTTTATTTGGAGACGAAGAGAGATGATGAGAGAGAGTCTGGTGTTTAATGTTGTGTCATAAAAGACATTTTCAATTTCTCCTAAATTGGGACTAAAATTTAGACTAATTTTTTTTTTTTTTTGGGTTGGTTTTTGTGGTGATAATATCACCAAAGGGGGGATTGCTGGAGCAGAGTTTTCTGTTGAAAATTTATCGAGTTTTAAGCTCCAGTTTTGTTTATATGTTATGATTAAAATTACTAATCTGTAATTACTAATTTTTAGTTTTGTTTAAATGTCTAAATTAATCAACATTACTAATGGGAGAGACTACACGTGGGAATGCATATATGTTGCTTAATAATAAAGTGCAATTTTATTAAATGAATATCGCAAAGTGCTATTTGTTTTGGGTTTGCGCTTTTTAAAATAACGTGTGCTAATGCTTCTTTATGTTGCAAACAGCTAGGTAATTACATACACATAAGGGTATTAGTGGGAAATAACACTGAATAATCATTATGATGTGGTAACGTTGTTTTGTGTTTCTTTTAATTAAGATGGTCCGTTTTGGCCTAAACAAAGATGGCTGCTATTTACAGCCTGCGCTCGAGTGATTGAATTTTGACGAGAGGCCTTGCTGAACATGGTTGAAAGTCACCTGACCACAGCCTCTGTCTGATTTAAAAAGTTTCCGTGAGGACAGCAGCTCTGGGCATGATTCCAATTGTCCTTGGAGAAGAATAAAGCCACAATGAATGATGATAACTCTGCGGTGGCTCTGCTATGGTGCTGAGGAAAAGCATTAATAACTGTATCATTTGCAAACTCGAGCTTCCTTCTTCCATGTTTTTTATTTTTGTGATTTTTCCTGAGCGGAGGTTTTTCTAAATGTTGCAACATCCTTTCCTGCTCGCTCTGCTCAACGGACAACGGACGTTAAAAAGATTGTTTGTAACTTTAGTATGCTAATTTTCAGTATAAATATTTCTAGACTAGAGAGGGTCTTGGCTTAGCATATTCCGATTTTGGCCACTTCTTCCTGAACCTATGTTCGTGAGGATCGATGCTGTTTGTGAGGACGGTGATCTGAGAGACTTTACTGAGAGACCTGTCCTGACCCATTAAGCTAGAATAGGTAACTATGAGAATAATGATTTTGCAATTGATTGACTTTCATTTTGAACTAATTTAGATAAACAATCATTTGTTTGAATTCCGGTGTCGGGTGGTCATTTCTTTGTCATTTATTGAGTTACAGATGTATTTCCTATGTTTAAAATCATGACTCAGGACAATGTCTTTATGGTCGCATTGACCTCGTTTAGATGCAGATTGGTTTAGGTTTCTCTCCTATATTCTGTGTGGATAGAGTAATAGTATGAATTTCAGTGTGATGGGCCCTAGCGTATGATGTGTGTATGTGCGTGTGACTGTAGGTTTACTCTGTCCGTGGAAGCAGGGAGATTTTATATGCGCCGATCTGCAGCAGTAGCTCCAGTAGGTCCTCAAGACTTGGTGCTGAAGCTGAGCTGAACCTCCAGAGCAGGCATACCTTTGGGTGGCACTCAGAGGCGTCATTCGGGCTAGGGAGTTGGACGATGCTGGACCGGACTTTGCTGTTTTTGAAGTGCTGTGGCTGCAGGGAGATAGTACCTCTATCTCGATGGAGTTCTTTGGCAAATTGCGAAGTGGTATTAACCCTCCGGGGTTTATGGAGGTTACACAGCGATGAGACGAGCTGGTGGATGGCAATTGTTGAGTTCTATGGTGGCAGGCAGGAGTTTCCACCCAAAATCCACCACAAGGTCTGCAGTTCTCATTCAATAGTATTTCTTCACATGTCTTCTTCTTGTGTCCGTGGAATCTAAGTTCAGTGTCTAGGGATGCCACCTAATTACTACATTTAGGGGCGTTTGCAAGGGAGTGACTGGTGGTGGTCAGAGGGCCCCTTACCTGGGGTGTCTACACCCTCTATTATGTCCACCTCCTGTGACAGGGGGACTTAGCCCTAGCCCTGATTGGAAACGTCCTACCATCTTCAAAATGGTCGACACTGAACAATGTGCTTCACCTCGCCTCCAGTGCCTGTGTGGTGGACTTGGCAGAGGGGGCACACCTCCTATTCTTTCTAAGTTTTCCCACCTGTCTTCCCGTCAAACGGGGGTGAGGACAGGAGAAGAGGCCTACTCCCTCTATCAGGAGAGGCTGGGATCGCGTTTCAAAGGTGGCAAGTCCTTTGAAGCTTCCCGCCACAGATGGCACTTCCTGACAAGGGGAAGCTGTGAACACCTCCACCCAGGACAGTCTTTGGTCTCGACCTCTGAGCGCACTGGTGCTCATATAATGAGGTCAGAACTCTGTCTGGTAGTGACAGGCTAGCTTAGACTAGTCGGTGAACACACTAAGGGTTAGTAGGTTTCAGGGGACCCCTCTAAGGGGTCCTCTGTGTGCAATTATTAATAAATATGACACTAGAATCAGTGCAGGTTTATTAGGAGGAGTTGTTTGGTACCAAACATTCCATAGTACAGTAAAGCCATCATGGAGCTGGAGAACTCATAATGATGAGTGTCTCGCCCATGGACTCTCTATGGCTCTCCTACATTATCCAAGAATTGACAGGGATATTGCAGGGGCATATTTGCTCATGCAGACATGTCCTCACAAGAGAAATAGTGTACCCTGCGTTAGGGCTTTAAGGCCTTCCAGTGGGGTGTCTTACCTATATCCCATGCAGTGTCTGTTGGCATGGCACACAGGGGTGTGTGCCATGTTGACTCTTTGCTTTTGTCTGCACCAAGGCATGCAGTCTGCAATGACAGTGTGCATGGACTTGGTGAGGAGACCCTAGGGTGGCACAATTTGCGCTGCCACCCTGGGGGGTCCCTCTTCAGTACCAATGACCTAGGTACCAGGAGTACCATTTACTAGGGACTTATGAGGAGTACTGATATCATGCCAATCGATAAACAATAGGTACAGTTAGGAAACAAGCATCTGGCACAGGTGACCTGGATGGCAGGGACCATGTGCACTTCCAGTCGAAATTACAGCATTTTCCAGGCAAAACGTGGGGGTGAACCTTATCCAATAGAGACACTTTCCTACACTGACACTTTGTAATACATTTAGTACATTTGGCTAAGTGTAGATCTACATGTATCCACTCCCTAAAACAGGGTGTCGAGCCAAATCTATGAGTGTAAATTTACCACTGGCAAAAAGAATCCAAAACAGTAGTAAATGAACTCCACCTCAGACATGAAATAAGTCCAGCAACGTGCATGAGCAATCACTAGTATTGCAACACCCTGACATTGAAAGTAATTATATGTAAATATAAAAAATATTATTTTATGATAAAATAGTTTTTTAACTTCTTAGTACTACTGTATACACTACAAAATGCAGTTCGTGAATAGACCCACAGTTTTCAATCCAGGTTCTGTCTCTCCACTATCCTTTTCAATCAAAATAACACTATAACAGACTAACATGTTCACTTCTCAATTTCCATATTCCACTATACTAATTCACCACTAATCCTTTATGGGCTCCAGAGTAGCCTGTTACTCGCCAATGAAGTGTTTCAACACACCATCAGGGTTACCAGTGCCATATAAACACAAAACTTTTTCCCTTTTCTACCCCTCCCCAACCCTTCTCAATCCAAATAAATGACTAACATATCCACCACTCAAATTACTTTCATGTTTCGCCATACTAATTCAACAGTAATCCTAATGGGTTCCAGAGTAGCGTGCTGCTTGCCAATAAAGCGCTTCACAACCCCATCAAGGGGTAGCAAGCGCTATATAAATACAAACCTCTTTCCCTCTTCTATCCAGCAACCTACCCTTCTCTATCCAAATAACTGAATAACATAGCCACCACTCAAATTACTTCATACTTCACTACACTAATTTTCAACGCTAATCCTTTATGGGTTCCGGAGTAGCATCCTACTCGCCAGAAAAGCACTTCAACACCCATCAGGGGTAACAGGTGCTACATGAATGCAAACCTTTCTTCCCTTTTATCCCTCCGCTACCCTTCTCACTCCAAATAACTGAATAATATCCACCACTCAAATTACTTTCATATTTCACCACACTAATTCAGCACTAATCCTTTATGGGTTTCCAGAGTAGCATGCTCCAACACCCCATCAGGGGTAACAAGTCCTATATAAATACAAACCTTCCGAATCCAAATAACTGACTAACCTATCCACCACTTAAAATTCACTTGCATGTTTCACTATACTAATTCAACACTAAACCTCTATGGGTCCCGGAGTAGCTTGCTACTCACCAAAAAAGCGATTTGACGCCTCGTCAGGGGTAGTAAGCGCTATATAAATGCAATTACAATACAATACAATATATGTAGTATACTGTACCAGATCTTTGTTCCTTTTTTTGTCTTTACCTGTGAGGTAGGCTGTTCTTAATTTGTTTACATTCTTGGGGGGATTTCTGTTTTTGC
This sequence comes from Triturus cristatus, assembly GCF_964204655.1. Classification (NCBI taxonomy): domain Eukaryota; kingdom Metazoa; phylum Chordata; class Amphibia; order Caudata; family Salamandridae; genus Triturus; species Triturus cristatus. Next base: position 1,093,096,076 of record NC_140581.1, read on the forward strand.
TTGGATTTCTACTGTGCTTGGAATGAAACGTGCAACACTTCTTGTAAATTCTTTAAGTTTTATATGCAGATGAATTCTTTGCAGTCAAACTTTCATGTATGGAATTTTACTGTACTTCTTGATGAATTCTATGCGGTACATCTGAACATGTTTCACATATTTTCATGGAACTATACGTTGATACATATTCAAAACATAGTGAACAAAATTCCACATTATTTGTTGAAAACTCACTTGTGGTACTGGTTTCCGTGGTAGGTTCCTCCAAATAGTTCAGAACCCCTAACTCTGCGGTCCAACAGGTTTCTACACTAGTTTCATTATACAATATTGTCCAAATGCTCGCCTGACTAGATGAGGACTGGAAGTCATATGTAGTTTGGTTTGAGGACTAGAATGTCTTCGGTGCCTTGCAATCTCTTTACTGCCTCATGGTGAACTCCTCTAAGATGGATGGTTAGTAGTTGTGGGCAACCAGGATCTTTGGACGTCAGTGTTCTGGTCTCAGACAAACAGAAGCTGTTCTGTAATAGGGGAAGCAGAAGAGGAGAGAAATTCAAATCTGCACTAGTTTCATTATACATTATGGTCCAAATACTCGCCTGACTAGATCAGGTCAAGAACTATGTCAGTAGTTCTTGAAAAGGAGAGAGTATGCAAAGCCTTATTATATTTTGCAAGTAAAAGCAAGAACATGAAGTAACAAGGCTCATCCAAGCAAAGATGTTAGCATTAATATAGCAAAAGCAAGGTGGAGGGGGCCAGTAGCTAAGGAAAGTGATGGTAATTTAGTATAACCATCAGCCGTCAAGAGATGGTATTAAGACCCCACTTGGGCTTGCAGTTTATGCAATGATACATCTAGATATGCCAGTCTTATTGGATAAGGACACCTCACCCACATTTTGTGACATGATTCATCATTGGCAACACTCAGATATGTACATCTGATGTTTTTTAGACAATGGCAAGAAATGGGGGGGGGGCTTACTTACAAGCCCCTTGTGCTGCCAGTGAGTCACTTTTTTTTATGCACACGCTGCCCAGTGTGTTGGCCCATATTTACAAGGCCTTGCAAAGCCACCTAGGAAGGCTTTTCATGGCCTTGTAAACACTTCCCCTTTTCAAGGATCACTTTGCTTGAAAGCGGCATGCCATGGGTGTTGCTGTGGGTGATCCTACACAACACCCACGGAATCTGCCGTATTCCCAGATTTACAACATTTCGTAAACCTGGGAACGCGTCGGAATCCTACGCCTCCCCAGGGGAGGCATAGGGAAGCACAATGAGGAGAAATACTTTTGTTTCTCCTCGCTTTTCCCTCTTTCTAGGTGCACACATAGAAAGAGGAAAACACCATCAATGACTGTTTTTGTGCAGGAAGGTGCCTTTAAAAATGACGCCGCTCTGCATACCAGAATGGTTTGCAGCGCTGCGTAATTTTGTTGTAAATGAGGCCAGGGATATATACGTATACAGAATAAATACGGATATGCAGTATACTGAAGAGTAGAGAATGCCTACATACTTACATGTTTTGGGGATTTCTAAAGTTTCTCAATAAAGACAACCCAAAATATAAACCAAAGGAAACAGTGAGTGGTTTATTCAAGTAGGGGGTGGTCATTTCCACATAGACCCAAATGGCACCTGAGTCTGATTATTGGGTGGGTGTTGTGCACTGGTGTAAGCTCGGGGTGCCTTTCCATGCCCAGTGGAGGTGCACTCGGGTTTAAGTCATTATAAAGAATAAGGGAAATGTTTATGTTGATTGTTTATTCCCGCCTGCAGTAACTGTGTCGCCTTGCAATGAAAAAGGGTTTTTGTGATGTGTTTCACAATATCCTGCTCAGCTATCACATCCTCTTTTGAAAGGAAACATTTTTTGTAACCTCAAAAATGTCAGAAACCTCTGGTCAATTAGTGCTGATCTCTGTGACATACACTGACTGCATTTTGACGGTATTATGGTTGGCTGGTTACAACAGGTTTCGAGGCTATCTGATGGGCAAAAGCATGATTTAGACACCAAGGGGTTTCCATGAATGTCATGAATGTGTGATATCATGGTGATGTTGACCTCCCCATGGTCTGTGATAAAGCATGAGACACAAAGCAAGCAGGATCTTAGCTCAGTCAGAGGAAACAGCATCAGGGTGACTGTGGTTAGTGTGTCAAAGACGAAAGGAATGCATTTGTAGTCTGCAAATCGCTCCTAAAATTATAATCTAGTAATTGAGGATAATTTCAGAATGACAATTAGGAGAAATGGGGAATTAATTTGTTAAAGTCGGAAAATCACACTATTCAGAAATTATGTCTGTTTGTTCGCATTGAAAACTGTGTCTGGTATGACAGTTTTAGATGGCATTTGCATGGGAGGAACTCACCCCAAGAGATTGTAAGGTGATGCTAAGTTCTTAAAGGGGCCTTCCAGGGACACCCCCCAGAAACCAAACTGTTTTTCCCAGTCCTACATTCATAGAAGTCACCAACAATAATCATTTTAAAATGCTCCTTTGTTTGGTGACATCTGCTTGAGTTTAGAGTCAAATTGCAACGTCATTTACCGGATAGTTCCTTTAAGCACCAGCAATAATTAATGAAGGTTATTAACCTATTTAGAGCAAGTCAGCCCTATACATCTCACATGAAGTAGAACGAAAGCTTCATCCAGATATGCGTATTGTCCATAACTAAAAACTCTTGTTTTGATTCACTGATTTTTTTACACACACAAACGAAAGCTAGGCATGGATCACTGGTGAATCTACAACACCAGTCACCTCACAAAATCAATGTTTACTTTTGCATCTATATTTTGTCATCAGTCGATATACTGTATGGAATTTATAGTACATTTTATGTATTTTAAAATATGATTTGATTCAGTTTTTAAGGAAATGCTCCAATTTATATTTTTTATTGTCAACTTGCTGTGCTGATCAAAGAGAGGTGTGGATTGTGTGTCATACTAAAGTCTAAGCTAAAATATTCATAATTATAGTATGTGATTTACATGGCATTAGAAGTAGTTTAGGAGTAGAAGACCGGCCCTACTTCTGTGGAACATTTTATTTACGAGTACTCTTTGTAACTTCATATGCATTGGCTGTAGGGGAGGAAACTCACAAGCTCAGTTGGGGAGAAACATAGAGAAGTGAGGTGGTTTTTCGACACCGAAGAGGCAGAAATGGCAGTGTGACATTAGCGGACATGCATTTACAATGCATTTAAAATGCATGCCTTTAGCATCTATTACAACGCAATGCTTTTAAGGTAAGTATATATAAGGTAAGGGAATACCCCACACACACTCACATATATATACATATACACACACACAAGTATATATATTGTTAGACCCGGGATCCCTGGTTGGCTGAGGTAGGTACCTTAGGCAAAATAGGGACCTGCGTTTCAAGGTCAGGGTAAGCAAGGTCACCTTCTGAGATAGGCCCCGCTCACCCCCTTGGTAGCTTGGCACGCGCAGCCAGGCTTATCTTCAAGGTAAATGTGTAAAGTATTTGCAATAATGCTCACAGCAACCCAATGATGACACCACAAGTAGACTCCACGCGAGTTTTATAAAAACGAGTATACATTTTATATAAAAAGATATACGATAAGACCACACGATATATATCCAACATATGAATGAGTATGTGTAATATTCCTACTGGCTGGTTGTTAGGCCATAAGCAACAACAAATAGACCTAATCTGCTCGGGCAAAAATTCTATTAACTTCATGAGTGGGAGTGGAAGTTTATTTTCTTCCTCAACAGCAACCCTTCATATTTTATAGGTATTGTCCCTACTCATACTCGCCCTGTATCTTATTGTTTAAAAGAACCAACCTATGAGTCAACAGTCACTGTGTTCAAACAAAATATCCTACACTTTAACAGGTATATATAACACACAAATGTGCACCAGTGTGGAAAAAATTGTGAAAAAACGAGGTAGCACCTCACGTGGGCACCACCAGAGGAGCTTGCTGGTTAATTATCACCAGTTATGCCCACGTTTCTCATCATTGCTCACTACCTCGCAAAAATTAATATTGTTGGTGTCCAGAAAACCAGTGAAAATAGTGAACATGTGTATAATAATAAGACAAATCAACCACGTGTAATTAAAATTGAGATAAGCCACACAGTCACCAGGGAGCCACTTTTATTCTCAACTCGTGGGTTTATTAAAAATAAAGACATACTGCATGTTTGCAGACCATGTAATGATGGGCCGACATGTTTCATTGCCTGTAAATTGTAGTAGCAATTTCTTCAGGGCACGAGGACTTTGTCCACCTTTTTTGGAACCTTATTGTGAACAAACAGTGACTGTTTAAACAAAAAGAAGGTTCATTAAAAGCACATCCAGCCAGTACAGAATTCTTCTTACTGCATTCATCCTATGTATCTTCACACCCAAAATGCATATTTACCTAGTAGTAGCCAAGGCCCCTCGTACCAGCTAACCACCTCGTCACACAGGGACTATATGTTATTAGTAGCCTTGTTTCATAAAAGAGGACCCTTCTGTTGTCCTTGTTCTGCAAAGACAAACAGGCATTAGCGACTTCATGTAGAACAATTTTTTCGTACAACAATTCTTTATGTGTAAATATACATGAAACTGATTGTGACCCATTGTCATCAATATCCAAACCCAGATCCTGTTTGATATTTCAACGATGACCTTTCAGCATACTAATCTGCTCATGCTAGAATGTTATTCTTATCATCTGGCTATCGATGTCGATAAAAACCCACAGTGGCCTCAATTGCCATCCCACTGTATTGCTCAAAGCGAATTCAATCCCCATCAACTCATTTTATCCTTGTCCCATTGCCGTCACTATTCTTAGATTCAATCTAATGAAACTGGTAACTCAGGCTAAGAACCCACTCTGCAGTGTATACCTCCCAATGTGCTAACGGCGTCTGCCAGAAAACGAGCCTTATCTCGTTCCCGTTCAAAACGCGGAAGAAACATCCATATTTAAATACGGCTGTTCGGAAAAGAATCCAGTTCCTAGTGTATATCTCCCAGTGTTCTTACTGCGTCTGGTACACGACGAGCGTTGTCTCATTCTAGTTCAACACACGGAAGCAACAGCCTTATTTAAATGCGGCGGGTCAAAACAGCGGAAACCTGCTTGGCTTTCAGGTCATATGATCGGCACTAAAATATAAGCGCCATATTGGAATGATAAAATTACTCATTGCGCCGATTCTCACCTGAGAACCGGATCATGTACCAGACGTGATCTATCCTATTAAGACTCGGGTGTTAGATCTATTTACACAAAGCGGGTCAAATATCTGTGGCCCATTCATTCATTGGTAACAGAGTCAGTGCTATTCGATAAATTCCCAGATGAACTGAATGACTGACGCCATACTTCGATTTCCTATCTGTTTTAACCCGATGGTTATTAGGCCAGCCAGCCCTTGTCAGTTCTGACGATATTAATGAGTGTTTCTAAACATTCTACTGTAATCCTAATACCATGTTATGCAGTTCGTAATGCTAGAATCAGGCACCTTTGCAATGTAACGATAATGCAATGCGTAACGCAACAATCAGGTACTTTGCAAATGTAAGAATAATGCAATCCGTAATGCAACAATCAGGCACTTTGCAAATGTAAGAATAATGCAATGAGTAATACAACCACCAGGTACGTCGTTATGCATAAATAAGGCAATGCGTAATACACTAATCAGATAGTTCAGTATGCAGTAATAATGCAAGGCGTAATACGCTAATCAGGTAGTTCGTTATGCAGAAATAATGTTATGCGTCATACACTAATCAGGTAGTTCATTATGCAGGAATAATGTAATGCGTAATACCCTAATCAGGTACTCCGGTATGCAGAAATGATGCAATGTTTAATACGACAATCATGTACTCCGTTATCAGAAATCAGATAATGCGTAATACACTCCGGCACCGATCACGGTGCCTTCAGCGGTCTGTCCGCCACTCCTTCTGACTCGAAGTCAGCCTCTGTCAGTAGTTGCCCCCAACACGGGTATTGTATGACCAAAAAGTGCAGCTTCGCACTCCAGCCCCGGGACTGCCACTCCCTTGGCAATACGGGCCGCGATACAGGCCGAAGCAGAGGCTCGTGCTGCTGTAATGAGAGAGAGGCCGAGAGCATCTCCCTATGAGCCCGCACTCCGCCCCAGGAGTCAACACACGTTACCTGGGGGGCGTGAACTCACTCTCCTCTCCTCGTCCAATGACGTGGGCCTCCGATGCAATCTTTGGGGAATTGGCAACAGTGGGCTCGGGCCGGCGGCTCAGCTCCTCTGGGGCTGCCGGTCCGGGCCGCTACAGCTACGAATATCTCAGGCTGCCACAGGGCACATGCACACAGCGTCGCGGAGACTCCCTTACGCTTCGGGTGCACTATCTCCGGGCACTGCACATGATGATCTCAGGCTGCACGAAGATCACGCACACAGCGTAGTTGAGACTTACTTTAACTCCGGGTTCACGTTAACAAGGCAATCCTCACGAAGGTCTCACGCCGCACAAAGCACACGCACACAGCGTCAATGAGACTCACTTGGCCTCCGGATGTATGATAACAAGGCAATCCTCACGAAGTTCTCAGGCAGCACAAAGCACACGCACACACCGTCACTGAGACTCACTTGGATTCTGGGTGTGCACGATAACAAGGCAATCCTCACGAAGGTCTCACGCTGCACAAAGCACACGCACACAGCGTCGATGACACTGACTTGGATTCCGGTGCACACGATAACTGGACAATCCTCACAAAGGGGTCAGGCTGCAACAAGCACATGCACACAGCATCGCTGAAACTCTCCTGGAAAATGTTGTGTTCCTGAGTTTCCGCAACAGGGAGCCAGCAAAGTCCTTTCAAGCAGGGGGACACAGCACACAGCAAAGTCCCTTTAGCCTTTCCTTGGTTAAAACAAACTGCAGGCGTGCCCCAGAACACACAGCAAGGGTCAGTCCTACCCTTCTGTCTATTCAGTTGTTTCTTCCTTGGCAAAGGTTCCTCTTGACCATGAAGTAGCTCCAGTCTTCTTCAAACCTGATCAAGCCATTCTCCAAAGTTCAGGGGCTTCAGCTCTCATAGTTATACCCCTCAATGGCTTTGAAGTCTTTGTGTTCAGGGGGGCACTGACCCCTGTTCAAACCAGTTCTGGGTGCCTCCCTGCCAGTGACACCTTTCTTCCTTTGATTAGTGGGGGTCTGGATTCTCAATCACTCATCAGGAGATTGGACAATTGCTTTATGGCAGCAACCCAGGCCTATTACCTCTAGGGGCTTCTCCTCCCCTACACTCCAGATGCAGGTCAGCCTGTTGCTGTCTCACCTCCTCCCCTGGGTCAACACTTTCCCCAGATCCTATTGCTTTCAAATCCAGACAGTCAATCCACAACCAGGCAGAGAGACACAGAAATGTTAGAGCACAAAAACTCAGGCACTTCTAAAAGAGTGGCTTCTAAACACACAATGCAAAAACCACCTTCATAAAAAGATGTGTTATTACATGGTGAGTTCAGGCATACTAAGCTTCACTTCTCCATCTTAAGCCTTTGGGAAGATAGGCTGGAAAACATATTACACAGCCTCCCCATTCTGTCCTATGGGCAAGATGGCCTTTCAACTGTGAAAAACGAAATGGAGATCATTTCACTGTCAGGACATGATGCACACCTTAGTACACGTCCTACCTTTCACATGCACTGCAACCTGCCCAGGGTGTACCCTGGACCTACCATAGGGGTGTCTGCTGTACATAGAAAGGAAAGGGTAAGGTCAGTCGAGTGGGTGCACTTGTCAGAACAACATGGCAGTTTTTAGGGCTTCTTGTGTGGGTGGCACACTTAGTGCTGCAGGCCCACTAGTAGCATTTGCATTACCAGCCCTGGCACACATAGTGCACTTTACTAGGGATCTTACTAGTAAGGCAAACATACCAATCATGAACAACCAATTACCATTACACTTTATACAGGGAACACTTGCACTTTGACACTGATCAGCAGTGGCATAGGCCCAAAGCATCTAAGTTGGCAACACCATGTCAGAAAAAAGGTCTAGACACAACCCTAGCACTCCACAAGAGTTTTTTTAAGATGTAATAAATGACAGCAACACGTTTCAACCACAAGGTCTTTGTCAAAGCCAACAGTGGAAAGTGTTCAACCACCCTTAAAAACTTGCAACAAACAATGAACCTAGAAAACAGATCACAGTTATTGTCCAGAAGTCAAAAACACAAAGTGACAAGAAATGTATTCATCGTCAGTGTTGTGTATAAAAACAATAAGTAAAACATTTTCACATTATATACATGGGATACATTTTTTACATTGAAAATACAATTCGTCCTGTAAATAAATCTACTCAGTTTGAGCATTAAATTAATCTAATGCACTGACTGTAATAAGATTGTAATGTCATTAAATCTGTATAATGGTTATACATAAACCATGTAATTATCCACTTGGTTTCAGTGTAATCAGAAAATAATTTATAGAATTGCTGTCAGTTTGACAATATCTATAATGAAAACGAAATATTGTGCAAATACATTGATAATGGGCTCTGTGGGATAAGTTTTATTCAAATGTAACTAGAAATATTTGAATGCCATATGCAGTATGCACAAATTCATAACACAACTTCTTCAGATCCCATCAAAGTCTTTCATTAAACGTAGTAAGAAACTTTTAACGCTAATCATGATACGCAAAGATAAGTGACACATCTTCTTAACATTTATTATAGGAAATATAACCTCCCTGCATGATAAGTATCTACTTTTTTACCCACTCACAAAACACAACAAGAAAGGGACGTAGGGAGTAAAGACTCATGTACTAAAGGAATCAAAACGACAGATCCAATTGCATACAAAAAAAAACTACTTGGTTAACAAATCTTTTCTGCAGTGATTCCTTTATCGCAACTCCATGCCCTTCATATTTTTAACTAAAAACTGCAGACTCATACTAGAAAAACAATTTTGATGTACAATATCAATCCATTACATAAAGATTGGATAGTTTAGGAAAAATAAATACCAAAATATAATCAGTACATGTTACTACTTAATGTGAACAAACAGCTCCACATCCACATTCCATCCTTCAGGGGCATTGTGTGGAGACGGATTAAATATTCAGATTCCAGCTTTTGCAATTTATTCTCTCTATCCCCTCATCTCTGTTTAGAATCAATTCTGTCAATTCCAAAAAATGAAAGAGTGTTAGGGTTTTGGGCATGTTTCAACTGTCAATATCTGGTTACTGGATAATTTTGGTCACAGAGTTTTATTGCTCCAAGATGCTCTAAATCCCATTTTACCATCACACCGGGCAAGTGGTACCCCCAGCTTAAGCTGCTAGAGTCGAGGGGAGCTCACTATGCCACAATACCACTGATGTAGATACCATCCCTGCTCTCTTTTGGTAGTTTGATCCCCCCCATCGCTAAAGCCATGTAACTTTCAGACATTCATTATGGTATCACAAACAAAAAAGTAATTGTAACTGCTCTTTTCAACAAGGATACTAAGCAACTTCTGAACCCATTAGAAGGCGTATTTGTACAATGAGAATTGTATTAAAGTGTTGTTGCTTGACCTTCCCTAGTCTTTGGTGGAAGGAGAATGAGTCCATGAATTTATGAAATGCCGTTTTCTGATATGGTGGGTAGCAAGTCACATGTCTCCACTGTAGCTTTCTTTAATTTCACAGTCAGTTTAAAGTACACTAAAGATGTCAGCATTACATACTATACACTTTACAGTAGACGTGTGAAGCAGTGGGTAAGCTACAGATTGCTGCACATTGGGATAAAGACTTCAGAAGACTTCACTTCAGGCCATCCACCCCCTCAAGTGGCATGCAGGGTAAGCATCAGTGTGCAACTATTGCTAGGGTCATCACAGATAAATTGCATGCATATGTGTATTTGAATGGCTTCCGTCAAGCGGTTTGACTGCTGTTGCTGCTGCATCTGCTGACGCTGGTGACATGGAAACAATGGCATATGGCAATGCTTCATGTACTGTTTTTTGCCTTTTCTGAAGCTCACCGTGCAAGGTCTTTCCTGAAAAGGAAACAGTGGTTCACAACACCATGCATATCTGCTGCAGAATGTGGTTCTCTTTAACCGCTCTTTTACGGTCTGGAGGCATTTAAAAAATCTGGGAAAGAGTCATTCACCCTAGCCTACAAGGTTTACTCATGCCCTTGATTTTGTATACTTGGAAAGGGGACTAATGAAGAGGATCAACCAGACTCTTACACCTTGCAAGAATGCTACATAGGAAGCATGGGTCTTGTCATCTCCTGCGCTCATGTGTTGCATGACCAAATAGTGACAATGGTATATGCCTTCATAAAACAGGAGGATGATGGAGCTTTGGTTCTATCTGAAATCTTACTCAAACACTTAGAATCAAATACAACCACCACAACTAAGATAGTGGCCTAGGGCAGTAGAATTTGCTAATATTCAATATCACTCATTGGTTCATATTCGTCATAAAATGACAGGAGTCCAAAGCTAGTATTTTCACTTTGGATCTTACAAAAATCATTCCTCTGTGCTGGACCCAGTTTATTATTTGGGCATTTTCCTACCATATAGAAACCATACATACATAGTATCCCTATATGAAGGAACCCATATATCTAACTGCACCATCAAGCTATCTTTTGAAACTTTCGATGCACAGGCACAAATATCATCTACGAAAACACAGCCTCAAATGTCCAGCCCAGTATGGCCTAAAATTTACAGACACATTCTCACACGCATTGATGCAATCAGAAAAAAAAAACAAATGTACATTAAAATTTCTAGGCATTGTTTTAATTGTAGAGACAACATCGTCATTTACCTGATGTTGTTCATAATGCCGAACCCAGAATGAATGTATGCAATGACCAGGGTGACAAGCCTAATTAATCAATGTAGACAAGTTCTTCTGGAAACCATCTACTTTTTCTGTCAACGTAAGCACTCTAACACCAGTTCGATGACATGGGGAGTAGATCCTGACCTGGAAGAGGTTTCAAGTCCCAGTCACACCTCTCCCATTGCCCATTGGAGGAATTGATGAACTTGTCTTTCTGTTAGCTGTGAAGTTATCCCATAAGGCATAACTGGAGTTGCAGAACCCCCTTAAAGGTTCAATATAGAAACACTGTCCTAGGAGGAGTCTTCATCTACAAACCATATATATACTGCAAGTGATGGGAGAGGATATGTCTCATTAATATTTACTTAGGAAAAGGCCTTAAAGAACTTGGAGTGCATCTTAACATAGTGCAACAAAATGTGCAACATATTAGAGAGATCTAGGGATTGATTCAGGGATCCATTGAATAGCTTTCTAGCTTGACTTCTTATTGTTAAACCATCGAGCACTGATGCAAGAGAATGACTTCCCCACACAGTAAGAACTAGCAGAGTTGCCCTGATTTTGCCATATTGCCTATTCAATTAGGATGGCTAGGACTGGTATCACATATTGGCGCTAGTGATATTGGTGCTAACTTCTGTTCATTGCTTATGAAGGAGACCAGTGTTTCTACTTCGGGGCTTAGAGGTAAAAGATCACAACCCTCTGTTGAGCCTCCTGCGTGCAGGTGCTACTGCCGTCCTCTGGGCCTCTGGCAGATATATAGAGACTCTCGAATACCGAGACACGTGATTCATTCCCTTTGATCACGACTCTATCAATAAAGGAAGCCAGGCACAGAGGACGGCAGCAGCACCTGCAAGCAAGGAGCTCAACAGAGGATTGTGCTCTTTTCCCTCTAAGCCCCGAAGGAGAAACACTGGTCTCCTTCATAAGCCATAGGAAAAGTCTGCACCTATAACACAACATCAGAGATTGAGTGATGGAGCTTACTGACAAAGAGTGGTAGGTAAATCTACTTACACACGCTGAGCGATTCAAAAACAAGTCACTCTCACACAAGTCCTGATGAAGGCCCCACGGCCCACAAGGGCAACCTAGGGCCGAAACATTTTAACCTACCACGACCAACCGCTAGATGCTGTGGATCCCTTACACATCCACCAAAGCACCAATTTTTACCTTTTTTTTAATGTTATCCCTTTCCTGACCAATAAAACTCTAAGGGCCCCATGCATCATACAAATAAACGGTCGCAAACAAGCAAATTCTCAGAATCTGCCCCTTTGCGACCGGTATTTTTGCATTTGGGATGCATCATCCCAAATGCAAAAATCGCAATTTAAGTAATCTCTAAATTGCGATTACTTAAATTGCGATTGCATTTAAGGAATCCCAAATAGAGATTCCTTAAATGTAATGCATTAAAGTAAAATAAATCGGGATTTCGCTAATAGGCTGCGCAAATTACCATCAAGTTGAACTTCATGGTAATTTGCAAAACCTTTGAAAAAAGCACTTTTGTGCATTTTACAAAGTTTCATGTTGCGCACACACATGCCCTTAGGGCATGTGTGTGCGCAACATATGTGCACAGGTCAATTCCAGGGGTGCAACAGGGTGTCCTTTTGACACCCTTGCACCCTGAAATTGCATGCACAATTTGCGAGTACCTATTGACGCTCGCAAATTGCGCTTGCAATTTCCCATTCACTCCTATGGGCCTGTAGGCCCATAGGAATGAATGGGAAGCTATTCCTTATTTGTGAGTCGCAAATAAGGAATGTGTAGGAATCGCTATTATTATAGCGATTCCTACTTGCATAGTATTTTGTGAGTCCTTAATTGCGAATCCTTAATATTCGCAATCAAGGACTCACAAAATCCTAGCTTGATGCATGTGCCAGTAAGAACGGAGTTAATTGTAACTTTTATTTTTTGAACTATCTACTTAACATTCACAACTGGCATAAACCAGAAAGTCTCCCTCCTGGTGGAGGATAGCAGATTACCTGGAGAACTGAGCACTCAGGGGGTAAAGACCCGATGATGATACTATTCGCCTAACTGGAAGAGATGAGAATCAACATATACCGCGCCCTTTGTTAGTGTGAATGAGGGTCTCCGTGACAGATATATAGAGACTCTGGAATACCAAGACACGTGATTCATTCTCTGTGATAAAGCTGTGAATAACTGTAATCTTTGGTTGGAAAACGATGCATGCCGGGCATCTTATTCCTTTGCTTTGGTTGAAGGTGCTCATGACTGTGGTCTGCTGCCAAGGGGTGCTTGTAGCAAAAGTATTTGTACCACTGTAGATAGTTACTCAATATCACTTTTTGTTAAATAACTGATTGCACTTTATTTAGTACTGTTAGAGTCGTGTTTGTGCACCAATATACATCACGGGTGCTGTACGCTGTTGGATGATCCATTCAGGGAGTGTGTTTATGGGTGTCCTTTACTATGGTAGCCAGTATTGTGCAAGTGGTGTTTCCTTTTAATTTTTCAGGCACTTTGTTAGTTGGCTATTTACTCGATCCACTGAGCCAAATTTATAACATTTGATTGTTTAGCATCATTTTGCCAATTATTGTGCTATTTGGGTCAATAAGGTAAACACAGGTGCTAAAGGCGTTTGCGCTGGATATCAGTTCTATTTTTGAACTTTCTTATGACCTGAGTGGAGAATAACAAGGAATAACCTGAGCACGCCGTTTTTCACCCATAACTACCATTTGCACACTATTCTGCATGGTAGTTACCACCAGTTATAGGCTGCTGTTAAATTGCCCGGGCAAAGCAAGTGCAATTTACACTTAGCTTCAAATAGAAGCAAATTCCAAAATGGGTGCTCATTCTGATCTCAATCCCATTAGCACTAATTCAGGGGTTTAAATCACCATGAGCTTCTGATGTTATTCTATGCCTTGCTCGAACAGAGCAAATCTGTTCACCTTGAATTGCTCATTGGAGGCAAAGTAATTAATGACATTATGGCATACCAATTTTGACCTGTTTATTGTCTTTCTGTGCCCCATAATAATGTTTTACCTTTCTGCTTTGCATTGTCAAATACAGATGTAAATTCAGCTATTGTTTCCTGCAAGGTGGAGGTGAACAAGGGCTGCATACATAATCTTTTCTTTAGCCACTGTATTTAGTTCAGCACTCTTTTCATTCAGTTTTCCTGAGTCTTAGTGCTTTAATGTGTTACAGGTAAAGGAAGTCACCAGGAGTTAAAGTCATTTGCTCAGTGACGGGCGGCATGGTTCGGGGGTGGCGGGGCTGGTGCTAATGAGTGGGGGGAGTCGCGATGGGTGAAATGGTAAAAAAAATAAAAATGAGAATAAAAGAAACACTTGCCTCACCAGTCCTGCATCTCTGCTCCTGTTCTCCTCGTCAGACTGGGGCACAGGAAGCACAGAAAAGGCTCCCCTGACCAATCACAACACTGCAGTGCAGCGTTGTGATTGGTTTTGAGAGTCCTGGTTCGACGATCAACCAGGAAATGGGGGGCTGGACTTGTTTGCCAAACAAGCTGTAATGCAGCCTGCATAGAGAACGGGGAAAGTGCGCAGAGGGCCGACCAAACAGTCATTGCGCACACTTAGGAGTGGGCAAACCAATCCTCCCCTGCCCTTCTCCGAAAGCAGAGTATCCCCGTCTACCCTCCCGCCTGCTAAGCAGCAGGAAACATAAAATGATAACAATTTTTTTTTTTTTTTTAAATACATTTCTTTTATTGAGTACCAACAATAATACAGTGCGACACTTGCAAAAACACTTACATTAGGACAGTTGTTTGAGTGCATAAAATCGGTCAAAAATGTTGTTGATCCTTAATACTAGATTTCAATCGCTCATCAACGAGGTCAACTCTAGTGTCCCTATTTCCATTACAGTTGTGATCCCCCCCACGAAATCCGGGGGAAAAACAGAGATGAAAAGAGGAAGGGGTCAGGGGGGGAAGGAGGAGTAGGGGAAATCTCTGGCCTTCTGAAAAGACTTGTTTGTAGGCTGCATGTTCACGCACAGCCTATGCGCAAGTAGTTCCATTCTCATTGCACCGCCCCCCTAGGTAGACAAGGGGAGCCCACTCTGGTCCTGTTGAAGATAGCTTTGCAGCGGCTCCCAAATATCCCTCAGATGAGCCTGTGCAGGCATCAGCTTCCAGCATTCAGACAACTGGCCATGGCAGAACGCCATGTCCTTGTGTCAATCAGAGGCGCGCGGGCTTCTGTGACAGCCCCAACACATCACAATTCACCATTTGCTCAGCAATAAAAGCATAGCTGCTAGTTTCCTGACGCTGGCACTGCACGCACATAACCAAGCAGCGCTGTCAGGGTGGAGCGCTCAATTTTGTACTCCAGCATCGTCTCCAGCACATCAAATATATTTCCCCAATACTGTGCAATTTCCGGGCAGGACCAGGCCAGATGCAAAAACGCCGCATTCTGAGCCTGGCACCTCACACAGCATGCATCCTCACTCAACCATGCTTTGTGCAACAATGCAGGGGTCCAATATAGTCTGTGTATAAACCTAAAATGGATCAGCTTCAACCTGTAATTAGGGGACAACTCCCTAGCCTGCGTGCAGCAATATAACCATTTATCCACCTCTATGGGAGATTCCAGCATTTCCTCCCACCGACGTTGTGCCGGGGGGGACGCTGATTGGCGGCGTGCACTGCATGCCTGTAAAAATCCAGGTAATGAGTTTATGTGGTGACGGTTTGCCTAGGAAGCCTTCCAGGACCTGGTACATTGGGTGCGCTATCAGGAACGAAGCAAAGTGATGACACAGCACCGCACGGAGCTGATAATACGTCATTCTATCGAATAGGCCAGTGCTTTCCCCCAGAAGCTCCGTATCAGGCAGTATAAATGCCCGATCTGGGAAAAAATCTTCCCAAGTGTGTAAACGTGCAAAAAGGTATGGCCATTCCAAGGTATCAAAGGCCTTGGTGGCATCCAAAAAGATCGCAGCTGCTGGGAGGTAGGGGTCTATTTGCTGCATAGTCATGAAAAAGGTGCGTAGGTTGTGAGATGTACCCCTCCCGGGGACAAAGCCGCACTGGTCGGTGTGCAGGAAAACGGATAACAGAGGGAGTAATCTTGCTTTAATCAGTTTGGTGAGAATTCTATTGTCCAGGTCAATCATTGTTAATGGTCTGTAAGAATCGCACAACAGTGGATCCTTATCTGGTTTAAGAATCGTGATGATAAGTGCTTCCCTGAGAGATGGAGGAAGTGTACTCTGCTCCAACGATTCCTCATATATATTGATGAGGTTTGGTGCCAGCAGTGGAGCAAATTCTTTGTAAAAAGTGACCGTCAAACCGTCCAATCCCGGCGTGGATCACTCCATTCACCTCCACCTCCGCAAACGGCGCATCCAGATAACTGCGGTGGCAGTCCTTTAGCCATAGCAGATGGATGGGATCAAAGAAAGGGAGTCAGGTCAGGGTGGATGTCAGATTGCCACGCCGCATAGAGTGATGAGTAAAAGGACAGCCTTTCTGCCTGGACAGCCTCATGGCCGATCACCGTCTCATTATCTGTTGTGCATGCTTGCTAATGTAGTAGGTGGCCCATGGCTTATTAAGGAGACCAGCAAGTGTTTTGCCAGCACGATCTCCCTCACCATACAGTCTAGAGCATGCCTCTTTCCCTAGGTAAAGTGTTTCCCTTAGGGCTGCCTCCTCAAAAGCGACAATTTTACCTCTTATGTCCCCAAGAATCTCAGTCTTATTGGTGTTGAAGTATGCATTTTCGAGCTTCCGTATTTCTCCCTCAAGGCGCATAAGGTTCCTTCGCAGTGAGAGCAGTACTCCCGCCTGTTTACCAATACACTCACCTGTAGTCACCGACTTAAATGCTTTCCAGAATGTGGAGGGGGATTCCACCGTGCCCTCGTTCAGTGCAAAGTATTCTTCTATTGCTGATCGAATAGCATCTCAAAATACTTGGTCTCGCAGAGCCCCTGGTGGGAGTCTCCAGCTAAATACTCAACTAGGAACGCCCGGCAGAGCGAGCTCTAGCTGTACCGAAGAGTGATCAGATAGGGTATGTGCTAGGTGAGTAATCTTGGGGACCCATGTCAATGCATCCTTCGAGGTCAGCAAGATATCTATTCTGGACCAGGTAGGGCCAGCCGGAGGTACGCACAAGCCTTATTCTTTGTGCATTTTACTGTGGCGCCATATATCTGTCAAGCTGTAGTCTGTCATGATAGTCTGCAGCTGAGCCACTGCAAGTGGGTGGGGGTGCAGGGAGTCCCCGATCTGTCTCTGTCTGGTCCAAATATTACAATAAAAACCCCTCCCCACAAGATGGCTCCCGGACCAAGCATCTCTACCAGTCGCCACTCCTCCCCGAAGAGTTCTGAGTCATCCACATTGGGCCCATATACTGAAAGGAAACTAATTAGGTGCCCCCCCAGCAAACTTGCTAATATTACATATCTCACTTGCGTATCACATAGCTCAGTGCGCGTGCGCCAGGGTAGCCCCTTCCTGAGGATAATCACAGTCTCTCTCGCGTAATTGGAGTGGCTTGCAACGTATTTCTCACCCATCCATCCCACTCACAGGGGCGCACAGTTAGCCCCCGTCAAATGCAATTATTGCAAGAAACATATATCTACCCCATGATGGATAAGATATGCAGTGACCAGCCTCACTTTCCTGTTGTCATACCGGTCGTCAACATACCACGTTATTGCCTTCAAAGTAGTCACATTTTCAGTGGGTACGTTTCAGACTCAGCGTCTAACAGCGTGTGACAGAAAGAGGCCAGAGAGACAGCCAACTTGGCTGAAAGGCAATTCTCCTCCCCAATGCGGCCACAAGGGGCCAACCGACAGAACCAGAGTAGGACTCATCCCTGAGGGGAACCACTAGGGGCCCGGCATATCCCACCTGGTGGAAGCTGGGTAGCTGGACGTGGTTAGCTCAGCAGGGGAGTCCCCGCTGTCAACAAGGCAGACAAAGAAAATCTATACAGGGTATCCTGAAAGGGTTAGTCCTATATGAAGCTAAGATGAGAGAGGACGCCCAACCATGCCAACCCTAAGAATATTGATCATTAGTCCAGCATAGTGCCGTCATTTAGTCGTTTTCACTGAGAGGGTCCCCCTCCTCTGTGTTCTTCTCCGATCGTGAAGGCAGCTTGACTGGCTGAAGGTCCTGGTCAAATTTGGTGGCTAACTTGGGATCTGTGAAAAACGAATTTTTACCCCAATGGAAAATGTGTAATTTTGCTGGGTACAGCAGAGAGTATTTATTGTCCTATTTCTGGAGCATCCTTTTAACGAGCTCAAACTCCCTTCTGGCAGCCTGTACAGCCAGGGTAAAATCTGGTTAGAATGAGACAGCGTTTCCCTGGTATATTGTTTCTTGCTGATCTCTGGCCTTGCGCAGCACAGTGTCCCAGTCACTGTCATTTAGTAAACGGGTTATTATCGCCCTAGCCTGGGATCCCCGAGGGGGTCTCGGGTCGAGAGCCCTATGGGCAGATAACAACTAAAAGTTATTCGAATTTTATGTCTCCTTTACTTTGCAGTGCACTGCTTAAAAGAAGTGGGGTGATGCTCCTCCGCCATGGCGGAGGATCTGCCACTGCATTTGCCCAGGATCACACAGTTTGATCAAGTGTGGAAGCTGTAATTAGAACCTAAAGCTCATTGTTACATAGCCATCAAGAAGGCCGCTAGATACAGGCCTTTGTTGATGAAAATGATCATATATATCTATATATATATCTATATATGAATTATTTTGTTGTTGGTTCTTGATTTCCTAATATCAAAACACTTTCTGCAATAAGTTTCTCAATATCCCACCCGAGCACCAGTTTCTCAGTTTTATGCTGAAATCATGTTAAGAAAGCATTGGGCAATTGATTCTAGGCCCTGTTGGATGAGGTCATTCGGACTGGTGTTGCTCGCATGATAAGAAGAGTTTACGGAAGAAGAAGCTGGAAAAAACCCTATTTGTACATTTCATGTAATAAACGCGTGCAGTAATGGTGACGGTGACCCGGTCATACATTTTTCAACTGCATTTTAGACAAAAACATTATTGTATTGAAGGTGGTTATTAATGTGTGTCAAAAAGAGAAGAATGTTTATTTGTGGTCTAGTAGGTTCGAAAGTCACTGGTTCAAAAGACAAAATGGCGACACTGGAAAGGAGAATTTCAAACAGAGCATTACCTCCTCGTCCAGTCTTCCTCGCCACAGTATTCACATATGAGCCTCCGGCTCCACACAGAACTCCAAGTAAAATTAAAAGAGCAGCGCTCTAGTCTCCCCTCCCTCCTCCAATATGGCCCCCAGTGTCTTCAGCCAATCCCATAAAGGGATACATAGCAATCAACACGACCTGTTCTTTTTTTCTGCACTTCTCCGACTGCTGTGTTGCCTGTTGATCAGGTGAGTGGGGCTGGGTTCCTGCTTCAGCAGACCCGTTATGCCCTGGGGTATCTAGTTTGGGGGTAGTAGTATACTTTTTCAATGTTGATTCGGTAGTTTGATTAAATGTTTGTTTACCTCCTGCTACTGCCTTCGCGCCTCTGGTCCTGCTTCAGCGGACTTTCAGTGGCGTTCGTTTGTGGTGAGTCATGCTGTGACTCTGGATCACCTCCTGACGGTGGTTTATTTACTTTACCGGCCGCGCGTCCTGCTAAGCGGACGTAGCGCGGCCGGATGCGTTTGATCTGGGGGCCGGAGGCTCCCGGTAGCGTTTTTCCCTCATGACGGGGCCGCGTGTGTTTGCTGTGGGGGTGGGTGATTCCCGTTTACATTTCTTGAGCTGCAGGTTCGGTGCACGTTACTTACAGTGGTAGGGCGATGTTCGATCTGTCTCCTTCCTCACACGACAGTCTCTGTGTTACATCGTCTGTCTATGGGCATGCGCGCGGCTGTTTCCTACGATATTTATGTAAATTTGTCTGATGCATGTATTGGCTTGTTAGGTTGCCTAGCAACCCCGGGGCCTTTTTATGCCAGGTGTGTTGTCTTCTTACCTGCCTGTGTTTCACTTCATGCGTTCACTGGTGTATAACTATGATGGAGAGTGGCTCTGTGCCTGATTCTGCTCCTGTGGCTTCTGGTTCTGGTGTTCAAATCCCATCTATGGACGTATTGCAGCAGATGATCAATTCTGCTGTGGCTGCTGCTATGCAAGGTCAGATGCCTGTTCCTCCTGCGAAGCGGGCTAAGGTTGATGGCGCTGCGGCTGCTGATTCTGACATCGAGGAGGAGGTTGATGTCAGAGGTCGTTTTGTGCAGGGTGCCGACCTGAAGGAGGTGCTGGGTCACATTAGAGAGAACTTGGTGTTTCCTGCCTCTGTTGTTCCTCTGGAAGACGATCTATTTGCGCAATACCAGCGTCCTGAACCTGATTCTTTGCCTCTACACTCTTCAGTTTTGAGGGTCCTGGAGAATGAATGGAAAGATGTAGACAAGGGTTCCTTTCCACGCTTTTTGAATAAAAGGTACCCGCTACTGGACTTTGATGTGAAATTTCCTTCCTCAGTGAAGGTTGATTCCTTGTTGGCCAGCATGGCGTCTCATGGAACTGTAGTGTCTGAGGATTCTTCTCCTGCTGACCCGGTTGACCGTAAAGTGGATGGTGCGGTGAAGCGCACTTTTGCGGCTGCAAATTTCTCTATCAGGGCGGCTGCCTATGCTTCTTACACTATACAGTCCTTGCTTAAGGATTTTCAGTCTCTGTCTGAACTGTTGGACCAAGCGGAGGATGTTTCTTCTACCCTGGCTATGATGGAGCAACAAGTTCGGTTGCTTTCGGATGTATCCTTTGACTCTATGGGAGCGGCGGCTTCCGCGGCTGGGTCTTCGGTGGCTGCGAGACGCCAGTTGTGGCTTCGTTCATGGAAGGCTGATGCTGCGCAGAAGAATCTACTGATGAAGATTCCTTTTTCAGGGGTTAAACTTTTTGGGTCGCCTCTGGATGACATGGTTAAGAAAACGGCGGAGGACCGTAAACTCCTGGCTCCTGAGAGGGCGGGTCACTTCCGTTCCTTTGGTTCCCAGAGGGCTTTTGGGCCTTCTCGGAGGGGTAGGGCTGGTCCGCCCTTTCGTGGGAGGGGGCGTGGCTGGGGTGCTCCTTCCTTTGGGAAAACCCGGTTCTCCGGTTCTTCCTCCTCCACTCCTGCACCAAAGTCGTGACTGGATCGCTCCTGGTATGGGTCCGGTTGGGGGTCGCCTCAGTTTCTTCCTGGAGTCTTGGAGACTGACTGTTTCGGACAAATGGGTGCTGCAGGTGGTTTCAGAGGGCTTGCGTATTGGATTTATCCAGACTCCCCCAGACTGTTTCAGGGCCACTCCTTATCCCAGAGATCCTGTACGGAGATTGGCGCTTTTGGAAGGCATCGAATCCCTGGTGGTCAAGGGTGCGGTGATTCCTGTTCCCATCGATCAATTGGGGTTGGGTGTGTATTCCATCCTATTCCTGGTGTCAAAGCGCACTGGGGATCTTCGGCCTGTGATGGACCTGAAGTGGGTGAATACTTACATCCCTCACCAGAAGTTCAAGATGGTTTCCCTTCAGTTGATCCTTCCTCTGATATCTCAGGGCGACTTCCTTGCATCGATAGACTTGAGGGATGCTTATCTCCATATACCTGTTCATCCAGACTCTCAGAAATTTCTCCGGTTTTGCGTGATGGGTCGGCATTACCAATTCCAGGTAATGCCCTTTGGACTCTGCTCTGCTCCCAGGGTCTTTACTAAGGTTCTGGCTCCTCTTATTGGCCTTTTGCATGGGGAGGGCATTAGTGTTTTTCCTTATCTGGACGACATTTTAATTTCTGCTTCTTCTCTTCCTAAGGCGGAGTTGCATGTCCAGAGGGTGTGCCATGTCCTGGAGCATCATGGGTTCCTAGTGAATGTACCGAAGTCCTCCCTGGTTCCTGCACAGGAATTGACTTTCATTGGGGCTCTGTTCAGGACTCAGCTGGGTATGGTGTTCCTACCTCCTCCCAGGATTCTGTCCCTGGTATCTGCTGTTCGTGCCCTGTTGGTGGGGCATTCTCATCCTGTGAGCCTATGGCTGAGGGTTCAGGGTCTGATGTCGGCGTCATTGTTGACGGTGCCGTGGGCTCGACTCCACATGTACCCGGTGGTGTCACACGTTTTGTCGCATTGGGACCCCTGTTCCCTAGATATGACTGTTTTGGTTCCTATGTCGGCAGAAGTTCGGGTGGTCCTGGGTTGGTGGTTGGACGAGGGTCATCTGTCCAGGGGCCGCCCCTTTCTGATTGTTCCCACCCGCGTGGTCACTACCGATGTCAGCCTGCTGGGGTGGGGTGCTACTCTGAGGGATTCGACGACTCAGGGGGTTTGGCCTCAGTCGGTGTTGTCATATTCCTCCAACTACTAGGAGCTGAAAGCCGTACTTCTGGGTTTGTTGGATTTCTCGGATCTGGTTCAGGGTCACCATGTGCAGGTCCGAACGGACAATCAGGTTGTGATGTCGTATATAAACCATCAAGGAGGGTGCAAGGTTCAATCCCTCAGTTGCCTCAGCCGTCGGATTTGTTGTTGGGCGGAGTTGCATCTGGAGTCCCTATCTGCCATTTATCTTCCTGGCACGGAGAACACTGTGGCGGATTGTCTGAGCCGGGTGTTTCCCTCCATGGGATCTTTGTCCCTGACACATGTGATGTTCAGGAGGTTGCGGCGGATGTTTGGTTGTCCGATTGTCGACCTCTTTGCTTCCCAGGACAATTTCAAGATCCGTTGCTTTTGCACAATTATGCCTTGCCGGGATGCATGGAGGGTGGATGCCCTGTCGTTCCCTTGGCCGACGGGTCTCTTGTATGCCTTTCCCCCTGTTCCCCTGATTCCGGCAGTATTGCAGAAGATCAAGAGGGAGGGATCCTATGTGCTTCTCATTGCTCCGGGTTGGATGCGTCGACCTTGGTATCCCCTGATGTTGGAATTAGCTGTGTCTCCGGGGTGGGCTTTGCCTTTCAGTCCTTATCCTCTGTTGGGTCCTCTTCTTCCTCTGCCTGTGTTCCGTTCCCTGGGTCTGCGGGCCTGGCTCTTGAAAGGGATTCGTTGATGCGAACTGGCTGTTCATTGGCTGTGGCTGGGGTCATTCAGCAATCCAGGAGACCTTCTACTCTTAAATCCTATGCGAAACACTGGGATAATTTTGTTTCTTGGTGTCTGAGTCGCGATCTGTCGATGGCTTCTTTGGATCCGGCTCGCGTTTTGGATTTTTTGAATGATGGTTTTGTGCTGGGCTTGGCCATTTCGACTCTTCGGGCTCAGTGGGCTGCGATTCAGGCGTTCCATGTCCTCCCTTTAATTTCTATTTCTCCATTGGTTGCTAGACTTTTTAAGTCTCTATCTTTCCAACGCCCCCGTCCTATTATATGTCCTCCACCTTGGGACCTGCCTTTGGTTTTGCGCTCCTTGCAGTTGGCTCCCTTCGAGCCTTTGGAATCGGTGGGGTTGAAGTTTTTAACACTCAAGGTGGTGTTTCTTGTGGCGATTGCTTCTGCCAGACGTATGGGTGAGTTGGGTGCCTTCCTTCGTTCTGCTCCTTTTTTGTTGGTTTTGTCGGACAGGGTTGTGTTGCGCCCTCATCCTACGTTCATTCCGAAAGTGGATTCTTATTTTCACAGGTCTTCTGAGGTGGTGCTTCCTTGTCTTTGTCCTGATCCTTACTCGGATGAGGAATCCCTGTTGCACCTCTTAGATGTTCGCCGTGCTTTATTGATATATTTGTCACGCACGTCTTCCTTTTGCAAAGTGGACAACTTGTTTGTCGATTATGGTTTGTCGCGTCAGGGCCTGAAACCCTCCCTGTCGACGATCAGTCGCTGGATTAAGGAGGCCATTTTGTTGGCATATGCTTCGGTTTCTGATGTTCCCTCCCTTCCTGTTCAGGGGCGTTCCACCCGCTCTGTTGCTGTGTCTTGGGCCTCCTTCAAGGGGTGTCCATGGAGGATGTTTGCCGGGCTGCTACTTGGTCTTCGCCTCATACATTCATGTCCCATTACCGCCTCCAGGTTGGGGGTGGGGGTTCTGTTTCATTTGCATCTTCTGTTCTGACTGCGGGGATGCCTTGAGAGGTTGTCTTGATTGCTGTAACTCTGTGTATTAAATTTTGTTTTTCACTGCACTTTGGTGTGGTCTTTTTCCTTACATGAAGCTGGTTGCTTTGGTATCGGCTCATATGTGAATACTGTGGCGAGGAAGACTGGACAAGGAGGTAATGCCCCGATTACTTACCGGTAATCTTCATTACTCCGAGTCCTAGTCTTCCTCGCCACAGTATAGTTTCCCTTCCCTCCCAGCCCTGGTGGTGGCTTCATGTCTGCGGCTTTGTTTATCAGGTCGTGTTGATTGCTATGTATCCCTTTATGGGATTGGCTGAAGACACTGGGGGCCATATTGGAGGAGGGAGGGGAGACTAGAGCGCTGCTCTTTTAATTTTACTTGGAGTTCTGTGTGGAGCCGGAGGCTCATATGTGAATACTGTGGCGAGGAAGACTAGGACTCGGCGTAATGAAGATTACCGGTAAGTAATCGGGGCATTACTATGGTGGGTGGAGCAGTAGTGTGTATATCTGAATATCGTTTTTGGGGAGTTTGACTGACAGGTGCAGGGTGGATTTCGTTTACATTCTCGTTCATCATCGCTCCTCATAATGGGTATTAATATAGTCTGAGCTTTATGTGTATTACTTTGGGGCCTGACTGAGTGGAAACTCAGCATGAAAAGTATAAAAATAAACACACCTATTTATTTACTAGACACATCGTTCTCTACTTCAACCAGCATGATTTATTTGCTTACAACCCATTTTTCTCACCCAAAGTTAGACAATTATGTTACCACCTTTGCAGTTTCTGTTTCACATCATCTTTGACCGAGCCACTAATTTTGCGGTGTTTAAAAACATAGCGCTTTATATGGACAATTCATTCTTGCCCTTCTGTCTAAACCTGAGCCACTTAAACCTACACATTTCATGACTGGCAGAGAGGCAGTCCCGAAATGCAAGCCTGGTCTTAAAATTGAAACAAGGTCAGTAGTTCGAAACTTTTAATTTGAAAAATACTCATTGCAAAACGTGTAGTTGAAAATTGATAATTGAGAATTTACTATATCTTTAGATTAAAAACACTGCAGGCTGGTTTTTGGCGTTCCCACGGCGGTGCCTCTAAAAATGGGCACCACAATGGGAATGCCATGAACAGTTCCTACACGGCACAAAGTGTCAAGTCCATGCTGTGCAGAAACTTGTGTGCAAGCACACAAGGGGGCACATGTTGTGCCCCCCTGTGTGCATCCACATGGTGTGAGGCACCAGGAATCCCTGTAGGGCCCCCTTGTTTCCTATCCGCCACAGTTTTCATGGCAGTGGAACTGCCATGAAAACCGTTGCAGAGAGGAAACTTGCAATATGCTTGTTGGGACTGCCGTGGCCGCGAACGTTACAGTGTAACCGCGGTATCTTTCGATTGTTTCACTCAGCGCGCACCACACGTGTTGTTTTACAAGGTTATCCAGCTTGCACGCTCCCATGGTGCATATGTAGGACCTCTGAAGGGTTGTGTTGGGTAGGGTGTGGGGGCTCTACACAGTGTAAGAGGGCAGCTGCCCACGCACCATAAGAGGCACCTGATGCAACAGGTGCTCGGCTGACACAAGTACTGTAAATGCAGCGGTGAAAACTGCTCTAAGTGCCACCGCTGCAAGGGCAGGTTGCCCAAACCTTTCCGATGAAGTGTGCTGCGAAGACTGGTTGGGCATCTTGTGCTGCAAGTTGTGTAAGTGCCTGGAGCAGCGCCCTTGTGCCCACTCTTGCAAGCACAGTCAAGTACTCATGCTGCAGGTTGGTGTGAGTGCTCCTCCTGCAAGAACCCTGACACTTAACAAAACAGGGAAGGTTGCTGTGAGTGCTGGAGGCAGGCATTCTCTGGGGTTGTGGGGCGCTCCTTGGTAATTTTAGGGCCACACCCCTCACTGTGCAAGACATAGAGGAAGTGCAGCTGCTGAAAGTGACTGAGGCAGGAGACTGTTGCTGAAACATCGCCGATAATGCAGGTTGCCTTTGTGGTAAATTGTGGAACTGTGAGCCCCTCTGGTAGTTTGCCTTAATTGCTGCATCTGCACCCCACGAAGGCTAATACTTTACCCTCTCCACCCTTCGGTGGCACCAAAGCGCCCAGACACCATAATTGCCATCACTGTGTTTCAGCAAAGTGCCTACTGCAGTAAGTGCCATTGCGAACGTGGTGTCGGCAAAGCATCACAGCAGTTAGTTACAAATATGTTACTTGCGTGGTACCAGCCTCTCCATTGTTTGTGTTTCCTATTTGCCTTGATCTTTGGGTCGCTCCCTTCCCATCCAAACTCTATTATACTCCCTCCTCCCCCGAGTCCCGTCTTCTGCACCACCTTGTATGAAGCACTCAGAAGTAGCAGCAAAGTGCAGTGCACTTTAAAGACAACTGTAAAAGGAAATGGGCCTCTCAAGCCTCGAGACAGAGATCTGGCTTTGGGTCAGCTTGAGGGCCGCTTTGAATCTCAATCCAAACTTTTTATGTGGTTTCTGTTCCTCCACTACTTGCCTTAGTTACCATTTTCTTGAAAATCTTGTTTCTATTTGATTTATTATGGAATACGTGTTTTACGTAACATAATGTTTTGATTTAGCTCCTCAAAAATGTCGAGACAAAGCTAACATGTGATGTAAAACGGGAGAAAAGGATGCCCATCTAGTCACTCCATTGCACAACCAGAAAACCTGGGATCGCTTCCGGATTTCCTGCTTGACCAAATGGTGTAACCCCAGGGAATTATCTTAATTCACTATGCTTCCTTTTCCTCGACCCGGACAGACCCAAGTTAAGCCAGCAAACACACAGGAGGAGGTCATTATGTTGGCATCTAGCCGTGTGACTTCAAGAGAATACAAAACAATGGCGGCCCGTCACACAAAGGATTGATTGTGCATTTCCTGACAACCGGTCCTTAATTTGTACCAGCGGTTACAGGCGTGGCACCATCACTTATTTTGGGAGCCAGTTTTTTTAACATCAGAGTTTAATCCAAAGCAACAAAGAGAGAAAGGCAGAAAAGGGAGAAACCGAGGAAGCATAAGATAAAAAACAAGCATTGGCATGGCCAATAGGTCTCGCCATTAGGACCTTATAAGTGTTTGGTTATCCAGCACAATATCCTTGGTGCAACATCAACTGTTGCATGGCTAAACACTTATAAAGGTCCCAAAGGCTACACCTATTGGCAATGCCAATGCATTCAAACCGCCTCTTATATGTTTAAGTTTACCCCAAGCACTGATGTTATTAAGATAAGGCCTTTCTGGAAATCTGTAGGACGGTAGGGCTGAGAAAGAGTCAGTCGCATAAAGGCACAGTTGATGTGTCTCAGTCCACTCTAAACTCTAGGGACACAGCTATCACCAATGCAGCAGGTGCAGCAGCACTGGTGCCTAGGGATGCGAGACCTCACTGCATTCAATCAAGAAAGTTTTTTCCTGCCCAACCAGGATGTTATAGGTCCCATTTTAGGCTAGGAGAGTTGGTACCCTTGTTGCGCCACCGCCATACTGTTTACAGAGAAAGGGACCTCTCATGGGAGCCAGGCCGGTCAGACCCTCTGGCTCGTCCTCTGTACTCCAATGCTTTCTAAGGCTTGTAAATACGCTGGGCCGGTCCAAGTCTATAGCTGATCGACATAGGATTCATTCTCCACCGCATGGGCATGCTGGGATTACACTGCTGGCCTACAGATCAGACATCTGAGGCCTCGCACCATAACATCCCCCAGTAGTTCCTCGGGCTCTTTATTCTAAATATCCTGCGTTCACATAGAGGAAAAAGCTAAACTACAATAACCAGAATGCACTGAAAGCAACATGATGAAACTGGTTGAAGCGCTGGCACATGACGCACTGGACCTTGGCGTCACAGCTAGCTGGAACAGGGCCATCCTCGTGATAGGTCTACGCCTGGGTGAGCAGTGTGCACCTCGAGTGGGTGGGTTACACATTAACCAGCTCAGGTGTGTGCCAGGGCCCTCCGGAGGCCTGTGCACCCTCCTGCTGTAAACAAAGGCCCGCAGCTGGGCAGGAGCCTGTCCCACCCAGCTCCGCAGACAACGTCCCTCCTCATTGGAAGGGGAAAATACACCATTTTAATCTTCACATTCCACTAAGTGGCGATTAACTCAATGCCCCCACAATCCAGGTCTCATTCTACGAAGAATCACATGTGGAAACATGGTTTGGACTAATCTTAAACTGCAAGCAAAGGGGGAAGAGAGACTGTGTTTGGGTATTCTTACCGAGTGCCCACATATCGTGGTAAAAGTCTCTAGAGTGGTTGGCTCTTTTTTTGCTTTAAAGAGGTAAACTGCTAATCTTGTGACCAAGTGGGTAAAGAGTGGTCAGTTGGCAAGTTGTCGGCACTATGTTGCACATACTGCATACAGGAAGCGGCATTTTTGTTGCCATAACAATGAAAGCTTTGCAAGATGGTGGCGAACTGTCCACAGCAAGCTGCATACGCGAAGCGGCATTTTCGTTATGACAACAAGATGGCGACGGACTGTCCACAGTCCATACAGACACGCGCTTGCGATTTGCTTTGGACAAATGGCGAGAGCAGCCATCTTTGTCCATGCCGACGCATGTATGCCTTTGGGAGAATTGATTGCAAAAAGGTACTCGCATGGCGAGGGCAGCGCATGCGCTGCTATCGCCAGGCGAGACCTAAAAATCCAGCCATGTGTCTCTATGCCTCCAAAAATTAACTTTGATTGACTGTCAGCACAAAGTACAAATAAAACTGCTACACTAGTAGGTATTAGATGAGACGTATGGTTTAATTTTCATCCCCCGATAAAGGATGGCAAAAAAGCCTGCGTTCATTAGTATGCAGCATCCATGGAGTCAGAGTGCTTCTTGATGCATGCAGCGCAAAGCATTACTTGGCAACACATGCAGAAGTGGTCTAATGTAGACTCCATAGGTATCTGCCCACTGTAGTGGAGTGGTTAAGCCAGCTTTGCAGTCTTGCTTAACAATGGGCAGCGGCATAGCTTTGCACAAAAATCTAAAGGCACTAGGTACCGTGAAGAGGGTGTGTTTGGGATGGATGACTGAAAAATGTGCAACATCTGGCGTGTGGAGAAGCATTATGGACAAGCTTTGTATATAGAAGGGTGCAAAGGATGACTTGGGCTCACCAGCTCCATGTAGAGTAGCATGAAATCCTACAGAAATTGTAATGTTCACAAATTAAACCATGACATTCCCAAATCGTGCTTATACTGATTTCATTTTGCACATATTGATACTTAGAGTTTAATATTTTTAGGTTAACGCACAACACTGTGTACTAGAGTGAGGATCACAGATTTTAGAGACCTGCAATATAGCTTCTTACTTTATGCCACTCCTGCCCAACCATATCTTGCTTTAAGACTCAATGATGCTCTATGCCGCTAGCTGTAATGGGTTTGAAGTCTCTCATTGGCGTTGAGAGTTCCATAATACTTCTTAGGGAAGAAAGCTTCCCTGGAAAAGGCAGTGCATACAGATAGCTCATTAGTACAGAACCTACCCTTTACGATTGAAATCGTTTCGTCAGAGCCTGCCTGCACATAGATTTTACTGGGTGCCCAGACACCAGAAGGCTTGGTTGGAAGGTGCTGCCCCTTTAGAGAAACCATGGTTGGCTTCAATTACCACATCAGTAAGGGCTTTCCGTAGTGAATTATCCTTTAAAAAAACCTTTTCAAAACATCATGTAAAATCTAAAAAAAAAAAGGTTTTTAAAAAAACTCAATTTGAAGTAAAATGTCCTGCTTTTTAATCTACAAAATCCTTATCCTTTAAGAAATACAAACTACAAACACTACAGACAGTATACTGCTCTTCAGACTGCAAAGGGTTGCTATGCTAGTCTGGGGCCAGGTTTGAATGCCATCAGGTAGTGTTGTAAAGGAATGCCAGAATTCAAGATGGGTCACTTTTCTTGCATTGCCCTTACTAGTGGTGCTTTACTGCTACACATGGAGTCTTCGGTCTGGAATAAATAGGCGTATTAATAACGTGAATGCTAGCCTGGAAGGTCCAGCAAAGGGTTAGCGCTGGGCTACAACCGTGGCCAGCACCTGCAGAGCCGGACTCTGAAGTCAGCAGGTGGCAACTGAAGAGGCACTGAAGAGCAGAAAGCTGCCCAAAGGATATAGGTCAGAGATTCTGGGACGGAGGAGCGGGCCAGCAGGAGTCCCTGCCAAAGATGATGCAGCGTATACGTGCTTAGCTGCTCCTTACATACACGAAGGATTCTTTTCTTATGCCACTTCCTGCACAAGAAGCCTTCCCTACATAAAACATTTTGGAATAGGAGCTGCTTGGTGATGCGGAAAATGTCTCAAACTATTCGTCTCGTCCGTAAGTGGATGTGTAAGAGGAAGACTTCAGTGTCATCTTGAAAAAAAGTATTTTCTCCTTCTACCCACCTTGCCACTTAAATAAAAGATCTCACCAACTACAGCACACAGACAGCAAAACATTTTTTGACATATCTAGATACAAGTTCATAAAGCCTATCCAAGTCATTACGGATTGGGGAAACAGGCCGACCAAAAGTAAAATGCTGCAACAATAAGGAACTTGATAGACAAATCATTCTCATTAATCATTAGATCTGAAGACACCCTAAGGCAAAAGGGCCTTAATTTTTTTTTTTTTTTTTTTTAGAGAACATCCACATTTGGCCATTTCATATGGACAGCAGGACTTGAAGGATAAGACTCCAACTCAAGGAACCATTTATTATCACCCTAACGTCTACCTTTCGACTAAGGAAGTAGCCAAAGGGCGCAGATTTAAATTGCGTTGATGCAAATTATATTTCCAAAGCATCGTGCTCGACACCCCACACAGATAATCGAAACGTAAATGCGGACGTAAGTATGTTATTACTGGTATCTACAAAACACCACATGGTAGGACCACAACTTTTGTACACAAATGTGAAGTAAAACTGCTCAAAACCTGCTCAAATAAACATGATCCGACCCAGAAGACGCAGTGGAGATCATGGTCAACTGTCACCTAGCAAGACACCTTAGACAGAGCCTACAAGTTACTTGCAGAAGGAAGAAAAAAAAGCAGTGCTCAGCTGAGAAAGCTGATGAAATTGGTTTTACTTGTGAAACAATGACACTTCATTACTTGGCCAGCAAGCCCTATGTTTACAGACAGCACAGCTCTATCTGGAGAATGCTCAATGCAAGCTGACCAATCTACCACACAGTTCACTGCACAGTAGAACATGGTCAAATCGGGCAACTATAAGGTACCGTACGTAGCAGGTTAGGTGAAGGGGAACATGCACTCACTGGCAATGGGGGCCTGGCCCCACCCCGCTTCTCACCGTTAGCTAGGGTAAAAGGCCTACAGTAGGAACGACAGGAATGACTAACTCCCGGCAAGACTAATACTCAGTCGGATTGTACTTTCAAGTAGCTGTGGCAACCGTCTTGGTGCCCGCATATGGGGTTGCTGCTAGCAAGAAAGCAAAAGACACACAAATGGACGGAATGGAGAACAAATCAAACATTCACCCCTGGTCAAGAGATCTGGGTTAAATTCATCATTCTTTTGATCACCATGACACCCCAGTTTAGATCCAGTCATATGCAAATCAGTCATGACCCTGCTCCTCATGGGTACAGTCTAGCCCGAACTGCCAAGCCAGGTCCTCCCTGGACCAGAAACGAGCATCTTTGGACCGGTTTCGGGATTTCACCCCTCATCAGCCAGGCTCACTTGAATCTAGTGCCACAGTAAGTCCAGGGCTAGCAAGAGGCTATTTCGGCGGGAATCGAGAAAGGTGTAGCTCTCCGTGCTGTTCTCTAAAAAGTGATACACTATGTCTCAAACCAAAGACTTTTTACCAAAGATTCAAGGCTCAAGTGTAAGTTTTAGCTCCACTCTACAGCAGCACCCTACATCATGAACGGACTGGCCTAAAGGGCAAGCACGCAGCCCCTGAAGGGCTGCGCCGACAGATCCGGACGTGGGCCGAATTTATTTTTTTAGCTAGTTGTGTGCCTATTTTATAGTCAAGTGGGCTGGGTTTGTAATGCCGATTTACCTGTTACTACAAACATGCTTGCAGCAAACACGGAGTCTCCCACACCGTACAAAATACCCATACAGCGTGTATTTTTACAAGTTCAAAAGTGGCCTGATTTGCAAATGGGGGCCACTTTCATTTTGGTGCCCGGCCGAATATTTTGTTTCAGTCCAACATTTAACTACAGGCTTACCTTTGACTACAGGCTTACCTCTCGTGGTACCCTAAAGTCTACATTAAGAAATATTCGTGTAAGAGCACGGCTTGATGCAAGATGGACTGGCTGTCAACAACGCACTAGACCCCGAGGAGCTGTCCCGACTGCTGCGCATCTTCACACGGAGCAATCAACAACATCTCCACAAACACCGAGGCATCCATCTAAAGGAACAGTTCTCGGCTGAAGCAGCATGTGCTGCTGCAACTACGGTGTACATTATACATCATGCTGTCACCATCCTGAGCAGACCCGCTCCTACCAGCAGCCAAGCACATCAAGATCCGCAGCTTGAAAGCGGAGTCCGAGTTGGGAACGACAAGCTCACACACAAGAGATGTCAGAAGGCGAAGCTTGGCGCAGGCCTGCAGTGTCCGCTCCCAGACTCCAGTATACACCTCGTCTGTGGCGCGGGCAAACAGTGGTGGTCATTAAGCCCTAGAATCGGGGCCGAGCTGCACTCACAGTGCCTGTATGTGTTATGGTAGGTGGGAGCTTGGAGTTTTTCACGTCTTCAATTGAAGAGCTCTATTGCAGACGCCCTGTTTAACAAATCCTTCATCGGACTGATGCATTTTACTGGAAGCGTGACATTACAAAACAAGCGCTAGTAATGTTGCCAGTTGTGGGTGTGCCGGCAGAGGAGGCTGGGTCTGCGCGAAATTGAAAGTGATCGCGATCGCGATCAAAGCGGCCGCGAAAGTGAAAGTAAGCGCGGCGCGCGCGCCCGCGCACATGCACTGTAGCTTTAGGCCACGGCAGCACTTTCAAAGCCCAGATATAAAATGTCTCTTCGAGCCTTTGGCTCGCGAGACCTAAACAGTGACACACGGAGAAGCTTGCATGAAATGAAACATGCATAGGGCGTCGAACCCATGAGGTGGAGGCAAGACCTTGTAACCTTGGTACTCAGCAGCACTTGTGGTGGGCTCCTCGGAAATACGTTGGGCCCCAGCGCTTAATTTTTTTTATTTATTGCAAGCTAAGCCCCGTTGAGACGCATGCACAGAATTTCCTCACTTTACCACCGTCAGGAGCATTTAACCCACATTTTCACAAGGTGATTCTGAACACTGTGTGCCCATTTCTTGTTGAAAACGTAACATGTGATGGAATTCAGCACATTCAGGCCAACGCTACAATTCGCAAGTAGCAAACGTGACTTATTTGGCACCCATAGCAAAATATCTTCTTTTATTTGAAGCTTGGGGAGAGGATATGGTCTCACGGCTAGACTGTCGACTCTGGTGCACGAAACCAAGGTTCGAGCCTCGGGGTCCCGTCCACATCCTGGGATTCTGGGCAAATCACTTTCTCTTCCCGTGCCTACCAAAAAAAGATGAATGTGTCCTTGTGTAACGTAACTGGTGCTCATGTAAAGCGCTCCAATAGCTTCAAGTTCACGCTATATTAATCTGCACACAAAAAAAGCTTACATCTCCACCGACGTTTCTTATAAATAACAATAAATATGTTTTCACCGATGAATGAAATCTGCTTCATATTTTAGGCCCTGGATCCTTCGATTTAATTCTGACTGGGCTGGCGAGGATCAGAAGAGATCCTCCCTGTTTTGACAGAGTGAAGTCAGCTTTTTTTTAAAGCTAAAGAACAAAGACCACGAAAAAAGAGACCCGCACTGGGTTAATCTTCTCTCATGTCCCTGTCTTCTACAGTAACGCAGACTCTGCCCAATCTCCAGCTCTGTCTTCACACACCATTTTACAGATGTGCCTCGGTTTTATGTTTGAAGATCCCCGGACATGTTTGCAGTACTCCCCCCATACTATGCACAGTATGGCAGCATCTTACCTTCAACAGCGCAGCAGGTCCACAGTATCAGCACAAGACGGAGCACCCCAGCGGCCCGGGCTGGTGCAAGCTGCAGCAGGCAGCGCTGAGAGCGCCGTGGCCTGCGCCTTGATTATTTGCAGCGCTTCTTCGCAGCACTGCCTCACACTAGCCAGGCAACCAGCCGCCCTTAGGCTCGCAAAACAAACTCCCCGCGCTTGCCGCGCTCCAACAGCAGGATATGACGTCCCCAGCAATGACATCAGGTTGATAGTCAGAGGCTGCGCCGCGGGGATTGAAAAGCTCAATAATGACACATTGTAGCAAGCAGTTGGGCGAGGCTGTCAGCAGACTGCTGCAAGCCCCAAGCTTGCTGGAGCAGCAGGCTCAAGCCACGGGCCGCGCCACGTCTGTGAGTGTGCGTGTACAGTGTACAGTGTACAGTGAGTGCGCTTAGGGGGCCCCTGGAGCTCGGGGGCTCCCTCGCACTGCAGGGGCTACGGGGGCCTTTGTTACGCCCCTGGTGGCCAAGTCTAATGGGGCAGTCAGACCGCCGGTGCCTGAATCACCACCACCGCGTCACTATGAGTCTAGCGGTCCTCGAACCGCCAGTCTCGTAATCTGGCCCTAAGCTGTTGTTTTTACACCTAAATTCGACTTAACCCATTATCTTGTCATTACGTCAGCTCATCAGATTTACTATCATAACTCAAGCTGTTGAGGTCAAAGTTCAAATTCAAAACGGTTTATCAAAACTAAATCAGGAGTGTAGGTAATATTAATGCAGCGGTAAGTGTAGTGACACCAGGGCAAGGGTTCAGAGGGGCCCCAACGCTGGAGCACTACTACACCACACTAAATCTCCCTAAAATCATTTGTTGCTGTTGACTTAATCTACCATCAAGAAGGCATTTGTGATCCTTAATTCAGAACCCTATAAATCGCAGTTTATTTGTCTTGCACTGCTTCTGTCATGTCTATTTAGGGCAGCAAGTGTTTCAAGATGGCAATGCATAGTCAAGATAGGTAGGCAAAGATTATTTTTGAACACTGATTCCATAAAACTTACCGTAAATAAAACAATCATTAATATACACTTTTTCAGAATTATTATGGTCAGATAAAAAACCTTCAAGCCTTATCCATTGCATCATAAACTCACTTTAAAAAGAATAGAAACAATTTCCGTAACACAGCAAGATGTAAAAACACATACATGAGGAAAATAGCAACCAGTGTCACGGAACCAATCTCTCCTGGTCAAACGTTTAAGATCATTAGCTTTCCTTATATGCCCGAGCATGAATCAGAACTTGCCCACAGCAAAAACAGTATAAATGGATATGCCGCCCTTCTAGATTCAAAATTTCTCCAAATACCTCCAAATGCCATAATAGTTGCACAATGGATTTATCCATTTCCCTCTAGGGTATGTATATGTTGGACAGAAAAATAGCATGTGAAGAATAGTTTCATTTTCTGTCAGAGATCACGTAGAACATAGAAACAAATGGACAGGGCTCCTGTCAGGGCTACATAATGCCGTGAATGACCCCAATTCAAATGTATCATAGCAACATTTGAGGTATAGAGATTTTGCCAATTGTTGGAGTGGTAGATCAAGAAAGGTTTCAAAAGAGGGATGATCCTTAGTAAGCAATAATTGGTTTGTCAGCCTCCCAAAGGTGGAACAGCAAGAGAGTCTGGTTTGAAAGTACTCACAGTAGTGTATTTTTAGCTGAAGCTTAGAAGTAGCCACCAGCAAGGCAGGTTCTGACCAGAAGGGTCCAAGGTCCAATCTTTCAAACCAATGTTGGACATGTTTGAACCACAGGAAAGTGAGGCCTTTGTCAAGGGCTAACAATTCCTCAGGGCCTCAGGTCCTCAGTGGTTCAAAGCCTCATCCAATATAGGAGGGGCCTTAATCTATCTATCTCTCCCACTCTTTTTAGGTTGACATTATAAAACATTGGTAATAAAGCAGTGCTCATGGAGAAATGGAGTAATGGGCGAACAAACTTGATGTCGCTTAACCCCTTCGGTGCTCATGACGGAACGGTTCCGTCATGAGCCACGGTTGAGCTGTGCTCATGACGGAACCGTTCCGTCATGACCACGCCCGCGCAAGATTCCGTCAGCACAGCGGCGGAATTTGCGCAGCATGGAAGGGGTTAAGGCAAGTAAATCAAAGTTGCCCTATCCCCAAATTTCAGCCCCATGCAAGGCAGCAGATTGCGCCTTTAGTTTGTACAATTCAAGTGCCGGGAGTAAGGCTCTCAAAGCTGTTCCCTGAAACTTCCTATAAATTGCTGAGGCTTGATGTTGGATCCCAACCCTTCTCTTCTCAATGTGTGGAGAACATGATAATTTGCTATCAAGCATTATGGCCAAGTACTCAAATCTGAAGACACGTCCTAGTTTTTCATTAACCAGGAAAAAAGCATGCTTAAATGTTTTGCGAGGTCTGACTCTTATACATTTAGTTTTTGAGATATTAATCTAGAGGCCCTTAACTGAGCAAAAAGTGAATAAGAGCGTGGGCACCCTGACCCCATCCAGTTTAGGTGCATCTGTGTTCCCTTGCAAAAGAGCCTCCACTACATTGTTGACGTATAGGGAAAAGAGAGTAGGGGCTAGGACGCACCTTTGCCCCAAGATACACCCTTGCCTCACTCCCTTGCCTATCAGGATTCTATTGGTCAGTTACCCTCCAGGTTCCCAGTGAACTTGGGCATAATTGTTCTGGTTGAGGCTAATTATCTGGGCAAGGAGGACATCTGAGACCCAAAGTTTCTTTGTGGAAGCCCAAATCAACTCCCTGGGGACCAAGTCAACGGCGGCTCTGAGGTCGACGAATGCAATAAAAATATGTCCCTCTCTGCGTCTAGTATATTTCCAGAGAATAATCTGCAGCCTTAAGACTTGATCTATAGTACCAACTTTTGGTCTAAACTCTGCTTGTTATGAGGTCAAGATTTCGATACCCTCAATCCAGTTGTTACTTTTACTTAACAGTTGTCTAGTATACACTTTCTGGAGGGCATCTAAGAGGCCAATAGGCCTAAAGTTCGCTGGGATTCCCCGATTCCCACTTTAATGGGGATAATTTCCAACTCTTTCCATGTGTCCGTTATTGGGGCTCCTGCAGCTATTGATGTTGGGGCCCATACAGAGATATAATGGTGAAACAAGTCACCAGGGATTTTATCTGGGCCTGGGACCTCGCCATGCTTAATTGAGGTGATGGCAGGCTTAGTGTCCTCAAGTGAACAATAAGGGTCTATTGGAACACGGTTGGAGAGCGTAAAGAATAGTACATGGGAGTCTATCGGAGCTGTTCATATAAGCGGGAAAAGTGATCCACCCAAGTCTCTGGGTTCAAATGGCAATCTACCTCTGGAGATGCAGTCCTACTCCCACTGATAATTATTTTCCAAAACAAGGAATTGTCCCCCATTTAAGCAACCATTACCAAATCCCTCCAGCAAGCTTCCTCTCATGCAGCTCTGGTTATCTAGTTGTCTTCTAGTATAAGCCCCTTAAGGCACGTACCACTTGCAAATTATTATTTTTTTAATGCAAACATTAATGCTTTTTTGGCATCACAGAAAGCCGTTGTGTACCATAGATTGCGTTCAACCTTATGTGTCTCAGCTAATGCTTTCTTTGAAGGGGGTTTAGTCAAAATAAATTTCAAGGAAACAGCCAATTTGGTGTGTATGTCTTTGATAGAAAACTGGTCAGAGGCTAAGGGTATCATCTTTTGATAGGGCCTCTAAAAAGGCATTATATACTTCTGTGGGGTTCTTAATACAAGAGACCATTTAACAGACCTGTGGTTATTTGTCAAACATGGAGGTATCGCTGGAGGTACTGAAGTGGAAGGGATTTTAAGGCCATGGCACACTAGTTTAGCATGTTAGGGATAGTGGTCAATTTCCTCCCTAAGTTCTATATAAAAATCTGGGGGGAAGAGCTAGCCACGCCTGGAGATGGCCGCGCTGTAGGCGAGCTCCACTGATTGAGTCCCAAACCTACAATAATCCTTCGCTTATAACCTAATTCTTTCTCATAAAAATGGCCACCTGTGCGACCGAAAGAGACGTCCTCTGAGTGAATGACTTTCCACCATCGTACTTCACTTGGACAGCAGTGAAAAGCCCCGCTGAACTATCGACCAGGGCGTGACCTGATCATCGAGGACGCGCACGCCTGGGCAAAACCACTACGCAAGCCCCCGGACGCAGTCACTGAACCAGAGGCATGCAGGCCGAAACAGTAACTAGCGGACCTGCTATCAATGAGCTCTGGGGAATCCCTACTTGCCTGACTCCTGATGATCTGCCCGGAAGGTGAGCAGGGACGATACAAAAAGCCCCAAATAGCTCTGACATCCTAATTGAATACTGTTGATGCACGGTGAGCTTGACAGACTCGGGAAAGCACGAAAGTGCAGGCTCCGAAATGTATTAGTGCAGAGCTGCTCCTTCGCCACTGCACTACGTGACATGGGTCCCGACACCATAGTGAGCAATATCTGACCCCTAACAGTAGGAAGAAGTGCTGTAACCCGTGTGACGAGGTTGAGGCCTATGCCAGGTGTGAACAGGGTGATCGGCGAATAGGGCCACAGCACGAGTGACATACTGCTTGAAGGGCCTGTGGTACGGCCACAACGCCGCGAAGACAGGAGTGTGACATCTCGGAGGAACTAGTAAAAGCCCTGTACGGCACGGACACCATAATCACATACCTTTGCTTTCAGCTGTGTTTGGAGGGCCCCAACAGGTGTAACAGTGAGCGTCTATAATGTTGCCACGGCATAGCTGTTCCCTGATGGCGGAGCTGCATAGCGTAACTCCAGATGCCACAGTAGCCCATATCAAGCCTACTAACACTCAAGACCAGCATCAAACTTAGTGCAAAAAAGGGAGGTGAGGCCTGCGGTGTACCAAAGAAGACCAAGAGGTGTGCTGCAACAAGAGGTAATGTGCTGGCGGACCTATTACGCAGAATTAACACCACATATATATATTGAACTCTGAAGAAAACGCTTAACTAATGTATAAGAGGAGCACCACCTGCAGTGAATTACTATAAGGCTCTCAAGTGATTCATACTGAATTCGCGCTCCACAGTACAATACGCCCCATGTCCTATATAGTAAAGCTCATGAGCACTGGCGGGCTTAAAGAGGCAAATTGAACTGCTGTACTTGCTGGTACTGTAGTCTCCCATTACCGCATGCTACTACACAGCGTAATTTGCCTGCATTATAACCCGGAAAAACGAGACGAGTACTCTACCATGCTATCAAGACACTCTGATCCATACCTATACTCCTTGATAACCTGACATGAAAACGGCCTCCAGATATAGCTGCCTCACACTCCAACGCTATGTAACTGATCTGTAGTTGCTGCCAAGGGACACAGTTACTGGTATACTAAACTTACAGCTGTAAGCAAATCGATTGGACCACTGTGAAGTGCCAAAAACTGGACAAGTCACGATACATCCTACTCTTCACAATCATGGGAAAGCCAGGCAAAAATCAACCCAAATCACAATTTGGAGACCCTAATAAAAACAACCGAGCACGGCACTGATGGCCTCCCAAATAATCAGGCAAATACAATCGCAACCAGCCCTGATGCAACAGTAGACTTCCAATCCATGTTCAACACGATTCAGTCAATACTATCAAAAAT
This sequence comes from Triturus cristatus, assembly GCF_964204655.1. Taxonomy (NCBI): domain Eukaryota; kingdom Metazoa; phylum Chordata; class Amphibia; order Caudata; family Salamandridae; genus Triturus; species Triturus cristatus. The sequence goes on from NC_140581.1 coordinate 1,093,135,904, forward strand.
CAATGGCAAGATAGACTCCTTGACATATCGGGTCAACCGTATGTCCAAAAGATTAGATAAACACACGGAGCGTATTTACATGGCGGAACGCCTTACATCAGACACAGAAGATGCTCAAAACCAATTAGAATTAAAACAAACAAAAACAGACAAGGCCGTGCTAGCCATGATAGCGAAGACAGAAGATTTAGAAGCACTATCGCGCCGAAACAATCTACGCCTCATTGGAGTGGTGGAATCAACACAGACAGGAAACATGGAGCGCTACATTGAGACTCTCTTGACTGCTCTCCTTGGCAGAGAAACTTCCTCTGAAATATTCATTGTTGAGAGAGCGCACAGGTCTCTGGCACCACCTCCACCATCTGGGGGGAGACCACGTCCTATAATCGCCAAAATACTGAACTACAGAGACAGAGATGCGGCGCTCCATATAGCTCGAGAGCTGGGAACATTGCATCATGAAGGAATGACTATCTCCATCTACCTGGATTTTACCTCACAGGTTCAAGAAGCACGGAAGAAATTCCTGGACTTTAAAAAGAAATTGCGTGAGAACAATATCACCTATGCTATGATATACCCAGCTCGCTTAAGAATCACAGATGATGGGAAAAGTAAAATCATTATTGAGCCACAGAAAGTTCTTAAGTATTTACAGCTCAAGCACCCACAATCAACTAGACATAAGTCTCCGAGAGGGACGCAAGTCGAGCAGGATAATACTTCAGATGTGGAATGAGATACACCCTTCCTGCACCATGTGCCACATTATGAGAGAATGAACTAAGAACTCTCGCAGATGATGTCTGGGGACTCAGATAAGTCTAGCATACTAATGATAAATATCTAGTACGAAATATATTCCTAATGGTAATACTGTATAGTTAAATGCCAGGGTTGCCTTTGATACCTATGTCAATTGTCATTACTTATGCCACACAGGTAACTTACTTACACTATTAGGTTGTGATCGACACAATATATTCATCGACTGCTATGTGATGTAGACTCGATCCCCCATATGCTAGTCATTGGGGTTTACGACTGGCAGTTTACGCCTCCTCTGTGTACACCACAACCTTTCCTTCCCTGATAGGGAATACTTTGGAAGCGGGTAAATTGTTATTGGTTAATTGGGACTGTCTTCTATATGATTAGGATAGCGAAGTGGGTGGGGGGGAGGGCAAAAATGGAATTGGGAAATAACGGTAATTATATACATGTTGGTTTTGCATCCATACATATGTGTATATGGAATGTTCTTGGTTACAGCACGAGCAGATGCACTGAACACTGCAGGATACAACGATGCAGTGTACTATACCCGGTACATTTACAGTTATATAAATACACACTATAGGTAAAGCTACACCTTTGAAATTTATATCTTGGAATGTGAGAGGTCTTAACAACCCCAGGAAAATAAGGCAGGTCTTTACATACCTAGATAGGTATCATATAGACATAGCATTACTTCAGGAGACACATTTACTTCCTCCGAAAGCAGAAAAACTTGGTAAAAAATGGGCTGAACTAGTTGTATCGTCGTCATATTCCTCCTATACACGCGGAGTGATCACTCTTATGAGAAAAGGAACTTGTTTTATATTAGTTTTTTTTACTTAGAGAAAATAATGGGTTGACCCGGTGTCCCTCAGAACCTGGGTATACGTATTATATAGATACAATGGTTCTGTCGGGAAATTTCTAATTTCTTTAGAGTGTTCAAAGCATATATACATTACATGTAACACATATCCATGAGTCAGAAAAAAAGGGAGATAACACACACCGAAGTGGAATTTCAATTGGTATTTTTAAGGAATTAACAAATATTCTGGGCTGTAGTGATACATAAATGCAAATGAGAAAACAGAATATAAGTGACTTGTGATAAAGGAGTGACATGTAATGATAAATAATAAAGAGAGTATACTCCGTATACGGCAAAAATAAAAGTGTAGTCAAAGGGGAAGGGTACAATTTTATGGTTTTGTCCTTATGTTTTTTTCACATATACTTCGCGATCCTTTGTTAATTAATCTTTGATCAGAAGCGTTGTGCAGACATATAGTAAGCGTCGACGTTTCGACCCCGTGTAAAGTGCAAATATTAGTAAGCGTCGCGGCGGGTCTTCCTCAGGACAGTGGGGGTAGGTATAGAGCCTATGGGTTGAATGAAAAGCTAATTTAGGGTGTGTGTTATAAGAGCAACCAATTAATGAATGTTCTATTTAGCGGTAGTGGCGCTTACCCAAAAGCAGATTTGCACGAATATCTGCTAGAGCGTAGGGTGTCTTAGTCAAGTAGAGGTCCTCATGGATCAGGCGGTAGCCTAATGAGTGATAATAATGCTTTAAACACTCCAAAAGATGCAGTTAAAGAAGGCAAAAACAATAATTTATGAGGTGAAGGTCCTTCTATTAAAATGAAGACATACCTCAAATTTGTCAAGAATCATTGGGGAAGTGGAATATTCCTCACAGCCGTAGAAAGTCGTTTTAAGCCAGTCGGATGAAATAAGGGAGGTGTGCATTTAGTCATTATGGAATGTTGAGCACTTGAGAAGCAAAGCGCTTCTACATGTGAGCTAGGGGTTTATTTTACCTCAATCTGGTATTTGCAGGTCTCTCCAGCTCTCGATCGTTTGCAATAATGAGGCTGGGGACGGCAGCCTTTACTTTATGACAGGCTCTGCGTGCCTACCACGTGCACGTTCACCCGTGAAGGTGAAGGAAGGCTGCAGCTGCGTTCAGTTGACCTGGCGTCAAGGTTAAGGGATGTGCTGTAAATTATTTAGAGGCAATAATTATTGAGAACTGTCACGATTACGGAGCATTCTCACACGAACTGAATTTCATCATGTTAAAATAAAAGGCGAAATTAGGCTTTTGAAAACGTGGCCGAAGTGTTGAAATGAGTTCATCATACTTGAAAAGTGCCTGCCATGCGATATTAGGACACCTATGTTTGTCTCGAGATTAGCGTTTAGGCTTTGCAACATTTTAAACGAAAATCTGCCATAAAAGAGAACTAAGTCTTAACACAAGTTTATAAATAATAAAATGTGCCTGAGCTAGTTGCTTAGAATTAAGGGATGGTATGCCCCAACTCTCCTCTTCCTCTTCTAAGGATCTTGTTGTAGCCATAGATGGGTTCAGAATTTATGTTAATGTTTCCCCCTATAACAATATGATCATTAAAATCTGTTATGCGAACAGACTGTTGCAAGATGGATATGGTTGGTAATTCGGTATTCCTGCTTCTAGGTCTGTGGTACACATTGTGCAAAAACACACGACTCCCTTCGGGAAAACAATTTTTTCAACGCAAAACATCTTGTGAGGTAATATCTAGAGTCACAATATGTACGTTTAAGTGTATTTTTATCCAAATCACTAGACTCACAGAAGCCCTGTCATGAGCAGAGGATACGGCATTGACATAATATTTGGTGTAACCTATTTTATGGAAGGGTTCAGTGGCTCATGTTGCTTGAAACATGCAAATATCAAAGCCTTCTATATATTCCATCTTATCTGGTACTACCAGGTTGGATTTGATACCTGCAATGTTCCACGAAATATTATTAATTAGTCCAGTAAGAATGTTAGCAGTGTCAGTGTGGGGAAAGTCCATTAGCAACTCCACTGAAGGCCAGGAAGTCATTGCAGGAAGGTCCAAAGCACCTTTTTGGTCACCGGGGGTTGGGCAGATACACCAATCACTAGGTTTTCCGCGGAGTGAAACACAGATTGAAGATTACACCCCCCTTTGTTGATTTACAAATTGGGACCACTGGGGAGGGCGGGTCTGGGTCATCTCCTTTGGCCCTCATTTCTATAAGGGGTCGAGCACCAGTGGGTGCCATGTGATGCCACTGTCAATCTTGCATAGCCAACGATGATAGAGGTTCAAAAAATGTGTATGTTGGAATGTTAACATTTGTTTGACCAGGGTTGGCAACAAATTCATCAGAATGGCATTCAAACTTGTCAGTAAGTTGGTAGAATCTATTAAGCATTGAAATTGCGTAGACTCTCCTTCCTGTTACTCGCAGGAAGAAAGTGGGACCACGCCTTGCCTCCTGTCTTCCAAAAAATCTGGGGTGGTAAAAATAGCCTAATGGAACGATGGAAAGGCAGCTAAAGCCCTTCTAGAGTTCCAGGGCCCTCCCCGCAGAAGGATCACTCCAGCCGGCCATGGGTGCTGCCCCTTGTAACCAAATGTGGCTCAGCACCAGCTATCACCACACGCCGCCTGGCCGCCCTGCCATACACTCAAATCCACCAGTCTCCACAAGTGGACCGGGTAGAGTGAAGAAGTGCCACTGTTGTTAAGGGTGTTAAAGGCTAACTGAAGACTATGAACCAAGGGGCAAAACCCAGGGAACATAACAGCAGAGAGGGGTTGAATGGACAGGTCTAGAGCTTTAGGTAGAGTCGGTGCTCATCGCAGTCAGCGAGCAGAAGTACATCCTTCATTCCTCCCCTCGTGGCGTGGCATCAGGGGGAGGGGTTCAGGAGAATGTAAGAAAGTCACAGGTTTTGCATTCACGACCAGATCATCTATTATAATCAGTTGACACTGAACTGAGCTGTGATATTCAGAACATGTTTATGTGGTCCTCATCCATATCAAGTGGGCTTGCTGAACCCCCTTAAAGACATATGTAATCTTATGCTTAGGTTAGGAACTTAAAGACAAGCAAAACGTGCTTCCACATTTTCTAGAAAAGACTGGGGTCTTCAGGCTTATTTTTGAAATAATGAGGCTCGTGGAATTCAAGAATATGACTTATGTTACAAGTAGTATTTTTCTGTTCGCACTCAGGCCAGATCTCCACCCAGAGTGCGGACATAAAGATACTACTCTTAAATGCCCTTTGTGAATTCCCAAAGTCGTAAACTTAGACTTTTGCTGTAAGTTTACACTAAACCTCAAAGTTTACCTTTGTGAATCGGGCCCAAAATGTTTTTCCAACAGACAGCTGTATGTAGCTGAGAACTAAAAAAACATAACTAGAGCATTTCTGTTAAACATAGTTAAATGTAGCTTTCCAATTTTTGCATGGCTGATTACATTTTAGAGTACAAATTTTCAGTGATGCAGCCTTCATATTTTTATATTACCATTATGCTCAGATGTATCACTTTCTTAGCACCAGTTTTCTAAATGTGCTTCATTCCACATATTTGTACTTGTTTATATGAGTTAATGTTATGTCAGGAGCTCTGAGAAAAGTAGGTGATTAAAGAAAAGTATTAACTGCTCTCTTTCACCATTTTGCAAAAGGATCATCTGGACATGTTCGCTGTGAGAAGTTGGCCTGGCATATGCTGGTCACTAGTTATAGTGGCCACCTTGCACCAGCCCAATTCGACTCTTATGGTAGATAGGTTTAAGACAACCTTTTAAAGAAAGCTATCCTAGTGGTAGCTGTGGAGAGCAGCCTTCAGGCTAAGTCTCAGAGGAATGTAAAGCAGCTTGTTTTACCTTATAATCTCTTGAATTACCAAATGAAAGGACACCACACAGGTATATATATCAAATATATATGTATTTATTACTAGACACACTCTACTAATCTCTTTCTGAGATTAAAAGTCAGGAACATATGCAAATATCAACGTTTCACAATAAGTTAAGCACAAATATGGCTGGGGCCCTAGGGGCATACCAGACCATATACTAAAAAAGAGGTTTAGGAAAGTCGACCTGCAAGGGGACAAGGCCTAGGGCCTGTAGATTCGCTCTGGCTTCACTAATCCACCCAAGGCAGGTAAGTAAAGGACCCACGGGAGACGCGTGCAGTGTGAGAACACAGCCGCGGGTTCCCTATTGATTTCAATGGAGCAAGTCGCGGTTGGATGTTTAAAGTTTAAGGGTACTTCTAGAGAGTCTACAAGCAAGGCACTTACGAGGTAAGTAGTTTGAGGGCCAACACCCACAGGAGCACCGGCGTGCACGAGTTACCTCACCCAGGGAAGCCGGGTGCATAGGTGTCTTTTGGTGTTGGGTCGCGTCGTCGTTTTCTATGGAAGCCAAAGAAGTTTTGCAGCTTGTGAAGACTGAAGAAGTGTCCGGTGGAATCCAAGGCTGGATTCAAGATGAAGAATACCTGAAAGCAGAAGGGACAGTGTTCACAGTCACCTGCCAGTGATCCGGGGCCAGGAAGATGGATGCCCATGGAAGTTGGGTGATTTCAGGTGATCAAGGGTGTTTTGACTCTTCAGCCACGAGGTCCAGGAGGTGTCGAGGATGACCAGGAGCTGGATTCGGAGTATCCCACAAAGTCTACAGCTTACTGAGGTGCCGGCAACCGGATTGAATCCAACAAGCCTTTGCAACAGCAAGTCTTGTGGAAATTGAAGAAAGTCAGTGGTGCAGACCAGCAAGGTCTGAGGGACTCACCCAGCAAGGGTAAGTGAGGGCAGAACTGGAGCAACCAGGGGAGCCCTTTGGTTTGATGAGAAAGTCTTCAGGGGACCCACAAGCCAACAGGCAAGGGATCGCAAAGATGCCTCATGAGAATTCACTTCACAGGAGCCCACGGTCACTCGGGATGAGGTAGGCCTCTGATTTTCCAGGAAAATCCTGCTGGAGGCTTGGACCATACGTGGTCCAATGCACAAGTTCATAGAACGTCGTGAAGGGGTTGCACTTGACAATAGTGCAGGATACCCGGGTATTGCTGTACCTCATCACTTGTGGGGTCCACTCGCCTCAGCTCTGCTGGGGACTCACAATGGCCATGAAGAAATCAGGACATTTATTTCTAGGGCTGCAGGGACTTCGGGATCCAGCAGGAGCGGGAAAGTTTGCAACCATTGATTCAAGTTTTTGGTGCCTGCCAAACAGGGGAGTCACTCCTTGACTCCAAGGGAGATTCTTCAGTCTTCCAAAGGTAGTGGAACATCGAAGGGCCAGGATTCTTCTTGTAAAGCGTCATCCAGGGATATCTAGTTTGCAATGGCAAGGGTTCCCTATCTTATACTAAAAGAAAGGGAGGGACTAGCTTTATGACCACTCCTCTGGGAGGGTCAGGGTAGGGGGTGATTACACCCACTTCCCTTTTTCCAGTTTCGTGCCACAGCAGGGACAGGTAGCCCCTGAACCGGTTTGAGCTGGCATATGCACAGAGGAGTCTTCTGCTCCCCCAGTGCAGGACTTCAAAGCACTCTAAGAGTGCACCCACCCAGCCCCAATACACTAAACCCTGTCTGGAAGGTGGTGACACCTCCCTGTGACAGGATGCCTATTGTTGGGCCTCCTCCACTGCGAGTTTCAGTCAGCAGCAGGAGGGCAGCCCAGTGTCTGTGCTGGTGGAATCCATTTTGTGATGCCAGTGCTCTTTCAGATTTCTACCGTGTTTCCACAGTGGGTGCATGTCATCCCCTCTAGAAGGGTGGGATCATACTCCTACACCAGTTACTGGTGTGGGGGTATGATTCCAAGTTGTTTGACACCAAACACGACATGTTTTGATGCAGTCATTCCAAAGTTAGCATTTACCGGTAGGTTATAATGCACTTAAAAGTATATGGTTTAACCGCATCCACAAACAGCCACAGAGAATAGACTCTGCCAGCTGAAGAGGGGCCCTGCTCAGGCAGAGGCACCCCCTCACATTGTAAACCAAGCACCCTGCCCTCAGGATTGATAGGGCCTGCCTTAGGGGTGATTGATCGGTTTATATGTGTGTGCATGGTGAGATATAGGAACCTATACCTCAGTGAGGAGTGCTAACACTACCTCGCCCAGGTTGCAGTAGCAGGCCTGAGGTGTCAGATTTAGTCTGCTTCCCAGGGGTGGCATAATACCTGCTTCAGTCCCTGGTAGACCTGTGAAGTACCTATGCCCTTGGTACCTAAGGTACCATACACTAGGGGCTCATAAGGTACCACAGTATCCAATCACTAGTGCCTCTAATATGCACTCCAAGTTGTTTAGAGAGAACAGAGGGACTGGGGCCCTGATTAGCAGGGACCCAGCCAGACTATAGCCAGAAACCAGTGTTAAAATAAGAAAAAAAGTGAGGGCAACATAAGTGCAGATCCTACTCTCTTACATTCGCTTTATTTGTTTATTGTAAAAACTTGTATAATGTTCCTTATACTGCAAGTGGGCCAATGGGCTTTACAGAAAACAGTAAAAAAAAAGAAGTTGCCAGGGCAGCATGTACAGAGTACAGAGAAGGTGAAAGACACAAGGAAAGAGATGAGCAAAGCGGATGAAACAAAAGTAGCTTCTGCAGCAGAACTTGCTTAAACCAGAAGGAAAATATAGAAGAAGCCGAGTTACGATATTGAAATTCAGAGCCAAATGTACTAAAATTGTGGCTGCAAAACGTGGTTGCAATTTGCTTATTGAGTTTTGCGACCAGTAAAATATTTTGCGAACCGATATTTGTGCGAATAGGTCGGTTTACAAAATAAGGAATCACTCCGATTGGTGGCTATCACAGGGATCGTGGCCTGAATGATGAGCAGACCACCATGTCAGTGATCGTGTTTTTAAATCCAGGCCGGTATCCTTAAATGAAACAGGGTTGCATTTAAAAAATAGTTTACTTTTAAAAAAAAGTTTGCTTGAGAAGTGGTAGGGATTTCTTTTTCTGAATGGGTTACCACCCCAACTCAGGAGTCAGTAAGGTTTCTGCATTTTTTGGCAAGGTTTATGGCCTACAACATACTCCTTCCAAACACCAAAACATAAAGGGGTTGCAATCCCATTTAAGGGGTCAGTAAAACTTTGCTGACTCCTACAACGGTATCCGTGCATTAGAAAAAGCATTTCTGTGGCTAGTTTCAAACTCTGAATTGGAGTGTTTGAAGCCATAAAAATGCATTGTACATCTGACCCTTAGAGTCTATCTAACCGTGTGTGTGCAGGCATTGCAATACAATAGTAGTTCTCTGGTAAAGTGACAGAAATTTCTGTTTCACCATTATGACTCTAGGAAGGACTACATCAAGCATCATTATCACTTTTACATAGTGCACACTACCCAGAGCCAATCCCAGTGCTAGAAACCTACAAATGCTTTTCTAAATGCAAACAGATGCCTGTTTTTCAATTTTAAGATTTTAAGGCATGTGGAGTTTGTACCTCTGTGACCTTCAGTACCTACTGAGAGGTGAAGAAGAGTAGGTGGGTGCCTTCACCTGCAGGACTTTGAGCATTGAAGTTCATTGCTGTTTCATGTGGCAGTCCAAGCAAGTTTCCCAGAACTGTTGTTTTGTGTGCAAATGTATTTGATATTGAAGTTTGCATTGCTCAAGTGCATTGTCTTCAGTGGAGTTTGAGATAATGGAGGGAGACCAATGAGAACTGTGCTACCAGCAGCAATCCTTGAAATCTCCTGTGTTTAACATCCTACAAAAATATGAAGGTTGCAAAAAAGCATTCATTTTCTATAGTGAATGCTAAAAATAATTCCCAGTCTTCAATGCTTGATTAGCGATAGTATCCGGCAGAGATGAGTGAGGAGATACACTCTGTTGAACCAGAAGCAATATATCTATGTTGAAACTCGGCGATTGATTTAAACTGATTATGACATCAGATAAGAATAAACTTGTGGACTATTTGGGCTGATATGTCGGCTGCCAAATATCTATAATTTGGAGCGATCGTTTGGAATGAATTCCGATGCTAAATATTAATTACACTTGCGGATATTAAATGTGGATAAATATTTTTAAACGCATACTTTCTCGGAATTTGAGGATAAAATAGGAGATGAATTGTGGGATACTACTTTGAAAGCCCTGAGGAAGTCGTAGGGTGTACTACCCACATGCGACGAAACGCGTTGGTGTAAGGGAGTGGAAGGATTCTGAACGATTAAAGAATAGGAGAAGTCCAAGAAAAAAATGTATTTGTGTTTACTTTTATTACATGTATTCTATTTGCGTGTGCTTCAGAAATTGTTAAAACTTGGTTAGCGATAGTTACAGGTCTTACATGAAGCTTGAGATGAAACTTGTGCCAACTATAGGGGAAAAAAACGTTTCAAGTTGTAGGTCATTGAGCCAGGGTGGATCACACTAACTTGCATTTTTGTAGTAGTGGCAGAATAGGATGGTGTTTGCTTCTGGCAGTTTTTCATATTTCAAAAATAATAAAATGATGAGTGAAATGCTTAACTAAATTCTGGCCCCTGGTAGTTACTCTGGCTGTATTCCAGTCCATCATTTCTGTCTCGTTATGCCTCCCCAGGCAGGGACTACTGATACGCTGATCAAATGTGGCCACTCAAATAGAAAAAGTTCAGCCCAAGCTGCCCTGCCACATCCCCTCATGATGGGAATACAAGGTTCTGTGGATTGAGCATTAAAATGTTTATAAACATGCCAGGTTGTATCTATTTTAGGCATGTGCTCTCTTAGATGATGAATTTATATGATGGATACCTTTATGATAGACTGTTGGATTCAGAAATTAGTCCATGCTTCTGAAATCTTCAAGTATTAAGAAATAAAGACCCATCTCTTGCCAATTTTTAAGTAATGTCCCGTAAATAAGGAACTAAATTCCCCCTACAACATGCACAAGTCCATTGTTTTTGGGTTTCAAAATGGTTTCTACACGACAACTTCTTCAGCTCTTCAGCATTACCTCCACTGATGATCCCATGGTCCAATGCAAGCTCTGAACCTGGACATTAAGCATTGAGCAAAAGTCTATTCTGTTCTACAATCCAGTTTATCACTTGAGCCTGGCTTTCTTTTTGAGTACAAGGATGCTGTGATGTAAAACGAATTGCATAATATCTTGCGTACGCTACAGTAATGTACATGCTGCACGTGAAGCGGGTCAGATATGGCTCTACCAACTTATAGAAAAAAATTGTTTTGTGTTAACTGCATATTTGCTAATGGTGGCATGTACTCCCAACATTGGCCCGAAAAGGCTTACATTGGTTGCCTGTTGTACAAAGAGTTCAATTCAAGGCACTTTGTGTTGTCTACAGGGCAGTACACAACACTGGGCCTAAAGTACTACAAAGGAAGTTTGTATGGTACTCTCCTGTTAGATCCCTGCGCTCCTCCTCTGCATATCTGGTCTGTGTTCCCCATGTTAATAGGGCAGATCTTACAGCTTCACTGCTTCCAGACTCTGGAATGCACTACCTCCGGAGCTCACTGTCACGCTTCAGGAAGGAACTGAAAACCAGATTATTCCCCAGAGACTAGACTTTCGTTTATCTTAGCTTTGATACTTGTTGACTGGTAATCTAAGCGCCAGGATACCCTTTGGGTGACAGTTGCGCTATATATGTGCACCTTACATTGCATACATTACATTACATCTGTATTGTTAGTGCCATCATATACATTTAGTAACATTTCCTTTGTCAATAATTGTCACTCAGTAAAGAGGTAAACCATTCTAAAACCTTATCTTTCACTCCCATGTCTGTCCTCAGAGTATAAATCACCATTACACAAAATGCAGTTACTGTCATCAAGTATTACAAAGGCACCAGTTTCCATATTGAGGCCTCAGCGGCGTCACTATGGGGGTGCGGGGGGTGCGGACCGCACCGGGTGACACCCTCACATGGGGTGACACCACCAGGGCCGGTGTGCGCAGAGCAACCTAACCTTTTAGGAGGAGGAGGTGCCTGTGCGCAGTGCGCACTGTCTCCTCTCCTTTCTTTTATTTGCTTCCCTGTGAAATGGATCCAAAAAAGAAAATCACTTTTGCTGGAAATCAATGTCGTATTTTTCTGACATTTAATTCCAAAATGCAGCATCGGGAATAAAAGTTTACGCATTCTGGCCACGCCTCTGGCTCTGCCCACTGATCCAATCCTTGGGTTATTCCCGCCCTCTGTTTCTACGCCCACAGTTCCCCTACTTTTTTTCCCCCACTTCGACCACTGATATATCGTGTTGCTGGATAGTGGGAACACCACACCAGTAAAAAGTACCATACCTATGATATTATAAATTCCAATAAACTGTTGACTAGCAGGTAGCCCACTTTACAACCTGATTAATGAATCATTATCACACTGTTGTTAACAGGCACGTTTTGTAAATATAGGACCTACATTTACAAACGTTACTAAGGATTCTGTATAGTCCCGTTATTTGCCAACTGTGTCCACTGGCGGACTCGGGGCGGAGGAGATCCATGCGGTAAGTCGTGAGGGGGTGACACCATGAGTTACCCGCACCGGGTGACACCAACCCTAGTGAAGCCACTGTGCGGCCTGATAGGAACTTTTTTCTGTACTTTTGCTATCAAACAGTGCAAAGTGTGACGACACGGTTTACGTGGATTTTGGTATCTTGGTCCAGAGTCACAAAGAGGGAGCCGGTCTCTAGGCAAACACTGACTGTCACAGCTATCTCTGTTGCCGCCTCAGATCCACCTACTCTGATGTGGGCCTGCAAATGTGGTACAGGACCATGACACCATAACACCGTGAGAGACCCAGACTCTTTCCCATGATGCAACTTTTCTGCAAGGAGACCACAAACCAAGGCCCACTTGTATCAACCCAAGCAAAAACTATTGCATGTGAATCTCCTATTTTGTAATGAATGATTAACCTTTTTAGAGACCTTCATTAATCCATTACTTATTCCCTGGCAGAGTATGAATAAATAAATTGTATGACGTCTTCAGGCGGGTGGATTAGAATTTGCATTCATTCTTTCGTTTGCCTCATTTCATATTTCACAATCTCGAAAAACTCAGCAGCCCAGCATTCGGATCCCCACCTCAAAGGACCACATTGTTATACATAGACAGGCTGGAATTTCACTGCAAGAGTGTGAGAAGGGCTGCGGTACACGTGAGAAACTGACTAAAGCCTCAGGACTGCGTGAATGAGACGGAAGGGAGGGGATGGCATCGCGCGCTGTTGCCGGAATGTTGAAATATTCTTGGACAGGAGCACTGAGGTCACACAGCTTTTCACAACATCCAAGCACAGCAATCCCGCCAAATGATATCTCTTCGAATTTGTCATAGAAATGTGTTGCAAATCAGAGTTTTCTTCTGGAAATTCTCAGATTAACTTTCGAACCTTTGACTAATGCAGAGCCCACCTTTGTGAATAGTTAAGGAGAGTGGCTCTTGGCAGTACATGAAGAGAACCCCGGGGAACTTGTTTGTTGATGAAAAGCCGAACTTCTTTTATGCCTCCTACTCAAAGCAGCCCAGGCAGGTTTGTTGGTACAGCTCCGGTGTGGGGGGGGGGGGGGGGGGGGGGTGTGCACAAGTGTGAAGCACTGCTGCTTTTGTTACTGGGGACCAATATTGCAGCCGCTGCAAAACCGGCCCCCAGTTACAAACCCTCCACCACCGCTGCAAAACCGTCCCTCACCCTTTTATCCTCCTGGGGAAACGCCCGATGCCCGGTCGGCCAGTCCTGCCATGGTGATGTTGTATAGCTTCTCCCGCTCTCCAACTAGTGAGCACGTAACATGCATTCGGTGCCAAATCCACATTTGGTTTTGTCAAAACTAAAGCAATATTCATCAAAATGTACATATTTGTGCCTGTTCCCAGGTCCTTTACACATCCCAAATTTAGTGAAGACATAGGGCCTGTTTTACAAATGTAGCTACACTTTTGTGTAAGTATACAATTGGTTGCTATTGACAAACATATTCTACGAGTAGTAGCTTTATGACTGCTTATCTTTTTACCATATGGAGACTCCACAGTCGTAAAGAGAATACTAGTAAAATACCTCAGTGAATATGAAACAATCATACATTTACACAAAAGTGTAAGTTTACCTTTGTGAATCAGACCCATAGTATTTCCTTTGAAATTATTTGAACGATTTCCGAACCAGGTCTGGGACTGGTTTGCATTACTTAATTTAAGATGGTGGATGTAGATGGGGCCCACCAAAGCTAGTTTTTGGGGACTGGAACATAAATTTTATCAGCAGACTTTGGCAAACGAAAGGAAGACAGAAAAAGGTGAAAGGATAAATTGAAAATAGAAAAAGCCGTGAAAAAGGGAGAAAGAAGGAATGAAAAGCAACCTGGAAGTGAAAGATAAAGGGTCAAAGAGTATAAGGAGGAGGTTGCAAGAGGCATGAGAGGGAATCAAAATTAGTCAGCCATTGTATTTGGCACACCTCATATTCGGCAACAGGCTTCTGAGGCAATGTATCGGCTTTGGAATTGATTCTTTTACAAATTCATCACTGCTGACTCACATTGCTCATTTGTATGGAAATAAATATATAAAAAGTGCAGCAACAGTGCAGGCTGATTCCTCAACTCTGTTGGTCTCCACCAAGGCGTCAAGAATAAATATATCAAATCCTATTTTCCTGTCTTTTATTATTTCCAGGTTCGACCTAGAGACAGCTTTAGCTGTTTTGTAGCCTCATGTAACAAAAAAAAATCACAAACAAAATACAACTGCATAGATACGTACAAAGAGAGGGTTTGGGTCAGCCCTCCTCATTCGTTGATCTGTTCAGCTATCATTCATATTTTGGGTCTGCCCATCACAGCGTATAGCAAGGGGTGATGGGCCAAGCCATTAGCCATTGACTCTCTTGCAACATTCTTTTCAGCATTTATCCTGCTCATAAGTGCTCAAAAAGAATTGCACTTCTATTCCACAACTGCAGGGACAATAATTTACTTTGCCAATGTTTTTCTTAGCATTATTTAGCCGTCATTCTTTTATTTCATCCTTGTGTGCTTAAAGTAGGTATTTAGTTTATAGTAAGTGAAAGCAAATAAAGGCATTTCTTTGCACCAATAAGAATAATATTTTCCTGTAATATGCAGCAAACCTAGAAATTATTTATACCCCTGTCCTAAGATCATTCCTGCTATGATGTCCCCCGGTGAACTGACGTAGAAGTTGAAGGAAGTGGCCCGATTAGGGTCACTCGGGTCACTCACGATCACCTCTCAGCCTTCCATACAAATGAAGTGTCGGTCAGACAGTAGAGAATACAAACCAATTATAGCTCACTCAGAGTTCGCTCAGAGTGGAGCCCTGTCTGCCCAGTCGCTAAGAGTGCTGCAGAGAGATTCTGACATCAGCAAGCAGAATGAAACATTATGTACATCTCAGAATGAAAACACGCCCACCATGGAAATTTCCAGAGGGAAGCAGCTGGACAGTTAAATACAAAGGAGTAAGTTTTGATTCCGGGGCTGGGCACACATTATCTATCTTTCAAGTTTGCTCTGCCTGTCCCCGCCACTAGACAAGTGGGAGAAGGCCTACGTCTGAAGGAAAGGTATGCGTTAATATGAACAGTGCATTCATTAATTAACTCTGAAGAAACATAACCTAGAGAAGGCTATTTCTCAGAAATAGCAAAATTAGTTTCAATCTAAACATAAAATGGCGCCTACACACAAAATGGCGCAGTGAATGCTGACTTACGTAAAACAATACAAAAGCATAATTTTTATTCCAACTGAATTACAATTATGGAAAGTGTTTTTTAATTTAATTTTTTATCACAAGAATATGGGAACAATCTTTAGGTAGAGGCATGTTTTTTTTCTTTTTGTTTTTGTGTCACGTTTCCAATAATTTTTTAAAAAATATCCATTTCTCATGCTTCTCAATGACAGAATTTTTCAGCGGTGCCAGGTCATTTAAAAAAATGCTTGGGGTTTTATAAAGCATGCAACTAAACCTCTGGGCATCCTACAGCGGAGAAATACTGAAATACACACAGTAAATAAGAGACAGTGTTTCTGAGACAATAACCAGCACATGAGACTCCTGAACATCCTTTGGTAGCAAATTCCTGGTTTCAGAAGTTTTGTATGTAAAAGATCAGGCTCCCCTGTTGATCTTTGTGGTGTGGGAAGGACAAACAGGTGTGAAGAAGCATTTACTTACCTATACACACACTCAAACAGCTACTCACTTACCCATACAGCCAGTCAAACACCCACTCACACACCCACTCACACACCTATGCAACCACTCACACATCCACTAACTCACCCATACAGCCATTCACACACCCACTCACACTCCGAGGCCCAACCATAACTGAATGGGGAAGGGGGCTATGCAGCCCCCCTCACAAGGCCGATTTCAGCTCTGGGGATCCCATCCACAGGGGCCCAAACCTAATTCAATGGGGAGGTGGGGCATGCAGCCCCCCTCCCAGGGCTGATTTTGGCCCCAGGGACCCCATCCCCTGGGGCCCAGCCTTCAAATGCAGGGTGCCCTAGAGCCTACCCAGGGCACCCAGTCACCCCCATTGGGGGCCGCAGGGGGAGCCTGAATGCCCCTGCGGCCCCTGCCTGCTCCCCACCTCCTGCGGGAGCTGGCATTACCCTTACACAGAGGGAGCTGCTAAACATGCAGCTCCCTGTGTGTGAGTGCAATCCTTTTGTCTATTTCCCTTCCTGCATGACAGCAGGCAAGAAAAACCGATGAAAACTCTGCTATCAACAAGCAGGAGTGGTTTCATAGCTCTCGCTTGCTGAGAGCGGAGTTTGTGTTTGCTCTGACTTGATGGGAGCTGTCAAAGCTCCCACCAATTGGGCACCCCGGGGCATAGCAGGAGCCGGCCCTGGGTGGTGGCAGTCCCCAGGGCCATATATGGCTGCAGGAGGGAGGTCGCATGGCCCCCTTCTTTGTCGTTTGTGGGCTGGCCACAGGGAGGTGGTGGGCCCCGGGGCCATACATGGCCCCATATTTCTTTCTACATAGCCCTGTGAAGGTGGTGGTCCCCGGGGCTCGGGGTTCTGCACGGCCCGGCACAATTTCCTATTTCAAAGCCCCAGGGATGTGGTGGTCCCTGAGGTCCGGGGCTTCCGCACGGCCCCCGTCATAGAAACATAAGCCTTGGGGAGATGGTGGTCCTGTGCTAGATAAATGCCCTAAGAGGGTACACCCCTCCTTGAATTTTAAAATAAGTGCACATGCCCCCGGGACCTGGCCCACCTGGGGGCTTTAGTATAAACAAGCATGGGAGACACAAATTCACAAATTTCACGAATTAGCAGCAAAAATATCAAAAAAGTGATATATATATATATATATATATATATATATATATATTACCTACTGGCGGTCGCCAGTAGGTAGTTATAGTTAGGACCACGTTTCCATAGGAAAACCTCAACATTCTATTTTGAATAACTTTGGCGCCGGTCGACGAATCCTCGCGAATTTCTCAAAATAGGTGGGGCGCTACGCTCCGCTCCTACCCTGAAAGTCTCGGGGGGATCCGTCAAGCGGGGGCTGAGATAAAAGGGGGGTCCCAAAACGCGTTTTTCCCATGCATTTTTCCATAGGACCTTTAGAACGAGCTACAGCCCGAACGGCTGAACAGAATTACTCAAAATTTGGCAGAGAGGTAGTCCCTAGGTCAAGGAAGTGCCTTTTGTAGATTTGGTGTAAATCTGTTCAGTAGATTCTGAGAAAATAGCCTTTAAATCAATATATATATCTGAGCCCGCTTACGGTACGCTTACCGTACGCTTACGGTAAGCGTACGGTGGCGTGCGCGAGCGCGATTCTGATTGGCTCTTAGATCTTAGTAAACATTCGAATCGGCCGAAACCAGGAAGCGGCGGCCGCCATTTTCTGTGTTTCACTCTGAAAAAAAAAGAGTGAAAACAAGAAAAGGGGGCAATGAGGAGAGTTACAGACCCCCTTACATTTGTGAGGGGGTCAAAGAAGGACTGTAAAGTACAAAACAAACATTTATTGATTTTTAAAAAAAATCACGGGGTACGCGTACGGTAAGCTTACGGTAAGCGTACGGAAGAAACATGGCGTGCGCGAGCGCGATTCTGATTGGCTCTTAGATCTTAGTAAACATTCGAATCGGCCGAAACCAGGAAGCGGCGGCCGCCATTTTGTGTGTTTCACTCAGAAAAAAAACAGAGAAAACAAGGAAAGGGGGCAATGAGGAGAGTTACAGACCCCCTAACATTTGTAAGGGGGTCAAAGAAGGACAGAAAAGTACAAAAAAAACATTTATTGATTTTAAAAAAAATCACGGGGTACGCGTACCGTAAGCTTACGGTAAGCGTACGGTAAAAAAAATAAAAAAAAATAAATGAAAAGCAGATTTAAGAGTTTGCTCATCATATGTCCTCCATGTGCGCACGGTGCGCGAAGCGCATCGTGCGTTCATGGCCCATCTAGCGTAATGTGGGCACGCGGTGCGCGAAGCGCACCGCGTGCTCACTTTGTGCGCACGGTGCGCGAAGCGCATCGTGCGTTCATGGCCCATCTAGCGTAATGTGGGCACGCGGTGCGCGAAGCGCACCGCGTGCTCACTGTGCGCGCACGGTGCGCGAAGCGCACCGTGCGCGCATGGAACGAACTGCGTTAAGTGGGCGCGCATGCCACAAATGGCGTAAAGTAACTTAGCATTTAAAAAACCGTACAAATTCACTGAAAAAACCATAGGTTTCACACATGTTATAGTTAGCTGGAAATTTTACTGATAAAAAACCAATGAAATTCCCCCGTTATAGTTACTGTAGGCAACTATAACTCACGCGACCGTAATCCTCTGCTGATGACATATGTGTCTTTATGAAAAAAAAATATTTGTAATATATGTATAGCTAAAATTTAATGGAAGAAAACATGGGCAAATAAGTGTCTAAATACAGTATTAGCATCAGCAGAGGATTACGGTTGCGTGAGTTATAGTTGCCTACAGTAACTATAACGGGGGAATTTCATTGGTTTTTTATCAGTAAAATTTCCAGCTAACTATAACATGTGTGAAACCTATGGTTTTTTCAGTGAATATATATATATATATATATATATATATATATATATATATATATATATATATATATATATATATATATATATATATATATTCACTGAAAAAATAATGATCAAAGTAACAATATAGTTAGGTGCATTTCTCACTGACAACGTTAACGTTGCTAACACAAAAAACACAGAAATATCACTTTTCTACTTAATTTTGTAACGTTTGGGTGCAGCTTATGGGTGTAAATATTTAGAAAACACTTGTCCTCCTAATGCACCATAGCTGTAAAGAGGAACATGTTATAAATATTTGTATTCAAGAGTAACTCTGTGTAAAGGTGACAGTAGACTTGTGATGCAACAAATATGGGACCCCCTTGAAATTTTGTTTAAGGTCAGGGAGAAGGGGAAAGCAAAACAATCATAACAAAGAAAGCTCCCTCTTGACCTCTATTATTGAAAAACAGTTCAATTGTGAAAGGGAAACAGAAAGGCCTACACAATAGTCATTCCAGTCACAAAGAAATATTTTTGTAATTTATTTTTTATTTTTTATCATTTATCATTTTGTGTTTTTCTTATCCAAAACAATCAATATACTTCTTTTACTTTCCACGAAAATCAATTTCACAATCTTAAATTTCACTGATTCAATGCATTACAGTGAATGTACATTAAATTAATTAATAATTGACAGTAATCCCTGGAACAGCCTAATATAGATCACACACGATCTATCTCATTCAACAGTCATACCTACAAACAGTCCACATCATTCCACACTCAAACATATAGACCTCATAAAAAATATCAAAAAAGGCATAGGTTTAACTTGTTATTATCGTTAATTGAACTCTGGAGGTACTAGATACACCAAGCCTCCTGTGATTAACAAGTCTACTGCAAACGCAGAGTGGTGGTATCAGCTCAATGGTCGACGCGTTTCGATGGCATAAGTGCCATCTTCATCAGGACCACAGTTGTATTCACCAACGATAATGCCCAGGGAATACTTGTTTAAAAGAAATTCTTGTCAGAGCGTCTAGTTGTTTAATAAAGTAGTCGAGTTTCAAGAACCTTTAATTCTATCCCGAAATTTTTTTCATTTCCAGTTATTCGTTAATAAATATGTAGCCGTCGTCCTGTTGTATCCATCGATGCCCCAGTACTTTAGTGTTTAAAGAATTCTTTTCTTGTAATGCAAAAACAACGGCCCGCACAAAACCGGTTCTACTCCTTATGATTCTTCTATAAATCGGGGACGCCTGATGCCTTCTTTCTCAGAGTCACTCTTCGTCTATAGTTTTCGGCTTCACGATCGTCCGGGTCGGCTAGCGCTCTCGATACGAAGCTTGTTTCCTTCCCAGTATAAGAATTGGCTTGGTAGTTTGGTTTGCCCTGTTCCCATCATGCACTGGGACAGGTACAGACTAATTTGCATGTAGCCAGGTTCTGAGCTGGGATGGTGCAGTGAGCTAAAAAACGGTGATGGATTAAAACCATGATCTCTTGACTTGGTAAGAGTATTATGCATCATTCAGAAACTCTGTCCATCACCACCCCCTTTTTCCCAAATCGATTTTATCCACACTCAGTGTGGGAGGGTATGCTCAGACGTGAGTCCCTTGCTCTTTGCACCATCAGGATTCAGGCAAGCCGGGCCGACGAAGGCTGTGATGCCAGAAACCGGTCCCCGGAAGCTTGTTTCCTTCCCAGTATAAGAATTGGCTTGGTAGTTTGGTTTGCCCTGTTCCCATCATGCACTGGGACAGGTACAGACTAATTTGCATGTAGCCAGGTTCTGAGCTGGGATGGTGCAGTGAGCTAAAAAACGGTGATGGATTAAAACCATGATCTCTTGACTTGGTAAGAGTATTATGCATCATTCAGAAACTCTGTCCATCACCACCCCCTTTTTCCCAAATCGATTTTATCCACACTCAGTGTGGGAGGGTATGCTCAGACGTGAGTCCCTTGCTCTTTGCACCATCAGGATTCAGGCTAGCCGGGCCGACGAAGGCTGTGATGCCAGAAACCGGTCCCCGGAAGCTTGTTTCCTTCCCAGTATAAGAATTGGCTTGGTAGTTTGGTTTGCCCTGTTCCCATCATGCACTGGGACAGGTACAGACTAATTTGCATGTAGCCAGGTTCTGAGCTGGGATGGTGCAGTGAGCTAAAAAACGGTGATGGATTAAAACCATGATCTCTTGACTTGGTAAGAGTATTATGCATCATTCAGAAACTCTGTCCATCACCACCCCCTTTTTCCCAAATCGATTTTATCCACACTCAGTGTGGGAGGGTATGCTCAGACGTGAGTCCCTTGCTCTTTGCACCATCAGGATTCAGGCAAGCCGGGCCGACGAAGGCTGTGATGCCAGAAACCGGTCCCCGGAAGCTTGTTTCCTTCCCAGTATAAGAAATGGCTTGGTAGTTTGGTTTGCCCTGTTCCCATCATGCACTGGGACAGGTACAGACTAATTTGCATGTAGCCAGGTTCTGAGCTGGGATGGTGCAGTGAGCTAAAAAACGGTGATGGATTAAAACCATGATCTCTTGACTTGGTAAGAGTATTATGCATCATTCAGAAACTCTGTCCATCACCACCCCCTTTTTCCCAAATCGATTTTATCCACACTCAGTGTGGGAGGGTATGCTCAGACGTGAGTCCCTTGCTCTTTGCACCATCAGGATTCAGGCAAGCCGGGCCGACGAAGGCTGTGATGCCAGAAACCGGTCCCCGGAAGCTTGTTTCCTTCCCAGTATAAGAATTGGCTTGGTAGTTTGGTTTGCCCTGTTCCCATCATGCACTGGGACAGGTACAGACTAATTTGCATGTAGCCAGGTTCTGAGCTGGGATGGTGCAGTGAGCTAAAAAACGGTGATGGATTAAAACCATGATCTCTTGACTTGGTAAGAGTATTATGCATCATTCAGAAACTCTGTCCATCACCACCCCCTTTTTCCCAAAAGGATCTCACCACACGCAGAGAGCACAGCGGGAGAAACTGCGAGGAGGACAACGCTCTCGGGCAAGAGCCTGCTGCACAGGGAATATGAAGCAATACCAAGGCAATAATGCTAATAATGTGCACAAGAAACCGCTGTACAAACAGCAACAACGTCAGATTAAGGCAAGAATGTAAGGAATGCGCTTAACTGACGAGCAGTGAAGAAAGAGGAAGCGGAAGGGACGTCACGATATTATATACGATGGATAGTAATATGATTGGACTATAGTTGCCTTGGAGACTACCCCCTAATGGTTCATGGGTTGTGTAGTCTTTTGTTTAATGATTGTTGTGTTACGTTTTCTTTGAACTGCAAGGCAAATAAAGTGAGGAAAGATATGCATAATCCTCGCCTCTGTCCTGCCATAGAATTCATTAAACTTTATTCGATCTGATTTAGAAACATAGATCATAAAAGTGTACATAAAAACAGTAAATCTTCTTTCCTAATACAATACAGTGAGAATGAATTAAAACCAGTAGGTAAAAACGGGTGTTACAAAGCCCGGTTCAGAGCAACTTCAGGTTAACAGAATTGTAAAGTTCAATGTTTCGCAAGATCAATCTCATGTACTTCGTGCAAAATACGCAATAAGGGGTCCAAGTAAGATGTAACACTCCAATACCTGACCTATCTGCACTATATAAAACTGCAGAAAAACTAAAAAACTGTCATAAGTAAGACTGTTAGCGCTCTAGTTGTTCTTTAGAACACTCTGGGAAGCTGCAGTAGAAAACAAAGGCATCAACTGACAGGCTGCTCCTGTTGAAATATAACAGGAAGATATTTGAGATCACACTTGAAACATGTCCTAATTTTTCTTTATACAGCACTAACCATAATATCTATGACAAAATGAACCCCATCATTTTGTTCCTTTTTAAATTAAATGTTTTAAATCTTACCAGTTTATTCCAATCAAGATGACTTCAGGTGTGCCTTACTTTTGTCATAAGTAAGACTGTTAGTGCTCTAGTTGTTCTTTAGAACACTATGGGAAGCTGCAGTAGAACACAAAGGCATCAACTGACAGGCTGCTCCTGTTGAAATATAACAGGAAGATATTTGAGATCACACTTAAAACATGTCATAATGTTTCTTTCTACAGCGCTAACCATAATTTCTATGACAAAATAAACGCCATCATTTCGTATCCTTTTTAAATTAAATGTTTTAAGTGTTACCAGTTTATTCCAATCAAGATGACTTCAGGTGTGCCATACTTTTGTCATAAGTAAGACTGTTAGCGCTCTAGTTGTTCTTTAGAACACTCTGGGAAGCTGCAGTCGAACAGAAAGGAATCAACTGACAGTCTCTGCCCTTGTTGGATGTACATGATTTACTGAGAATGACAGACTTCATTCTCACATGACTGAGAAAGATAATGTGAATTTACAGAAAATATGCTCTCATTTTAGCTTCAGTTGTCTCTCAAACATGATTCAGGCTATCCCAGCAGAAGGTTTTTCACAGGGTTAAATCACCTTAGAACACACCACAATTCCTGAAATTAGTATGATAGCATCAACAAATTAATTCTAATGTAACTAATGTCTATTATCACCCTTTATAGTTCACCTTTTGGTAACCCTCTAAATCTTCGATTCACTACAATGCATTTCAATGGGGTACTATCATGTATATTGGTCCCAAGTTGGCTGCCAGCAATTCCAGGATGAAGTGCTGACAGCCAATCAGATCTCACGATGAGATGTGTCGTTAGGCTCTGCCCAGATATTGAAACTTTTTCTTTTTCTAATTTCTCATTAACTACTGAACAGATTTACACCATTTAACAAAAAGGGATCTTTCTGAACCAAGGGCTACCTTTTCGCCAAATTTGGTGTAATTCCGTTAAGCAGTTCGGGCTGTAGCCGTGTCTAAAGTTTCCTATGGGAATTAACATGGAGAAAACACGTTTTGGGACCCCCCTTTTTTCTTGGCCCCCACTTGCTGAATCACCCCGAATCTTTTAAGATAGGAGCTGACTGGACCGCCCCACGAGTTTTGAAAATTTCGCGAAGATTCCTCAACCAACGCCAAAGTTATTGGGAAAAGAATGTTACGATTTTCCTATAATCGGTCCTAACTATAACTATATATATATATATATATCGTATCGACGACATTTGGATAATAAACACTGCAAGCACTTACTTCGGGTCTGTGTCCATCCCTTGGTTCTCTTTTATTGGAGCCGTGCTGGAAGAAAAGGATATATATATATATATATATATATATATATATATATATATATATATATATCAAAGCTCAAAGTACCCAAACGTACAAGGAGCACTCGGGCCTCAGCTGCACACAAGGAGCCTTGATAGGTAAGCACGCCTCCAACACAACAATTCCTTTCACTGTTCAAACCTGCCCTGGATGCCTGACGCGTTTCGAAGTGTCCCCACTTCTCTTCAGAGGCTTTGGCAGTTTGGAAAAAGCGCTTAGGGCACCACCCCCTTAATTGCATAGATGCACGCCCTGGATGGGCTTGTGGGACTTGTAGTGCCTCACGTTGCGCAAATGTTCAGCTGGCAACCTTTCAAGCCCACAGATGGGCCTCGCTGTGCGTGATTCGTGCAAAATCCATACGCTGCTGCCCCACGATATCGGGCCATTATAAAGACCGCATGGCCCCCGGTTCTCTCAGGGTGGTGCTCCTCCCGCGGTGGTGCCCTAAGCCCGAAACGCGTCAGGCATCCAGGGCAGTTTGAACAGTGAAAGGAATTATTGTGTTGGAGGCGTGCTTACCTATCAAGGCTCCTTGTGTGCAGCTGAGGCCCGAGTGCTCCTTGTACGTTTGGGTACTTTGAGCTTTGATATTTACGCGGTGACCCTGCCGCGGGAGGAGCACCACCCTGAGAGAACCGGGGGCCATGCGGTCCTATATTATGGGCCGATATCGTGGGGCAGCAGCGTAAGGATTTTGCACGAATCACGCACAGCGAGGCCCATCTGTGGGCTTGAAAGGTTGCCAGCTGAACATTTGCGCAACGTGAGGCACTACAAGTCCCATAAGCCCATCCAGGGCGTGCATCTATGCATTTAAGGGGGTGGTGCCCTAAGCGCTTTTTCCAAACTGCCAAAGCCTCTGAAGAGAAGTGGGGACACTTCGAAACGCGTCAGGCATCCAGGGCAGTTTGAACAGTGAAAGGAATTATTGTGTTGGAGGCGTGCTTACCTATCAAGGCTCCTTGTGTGCAGCTGAGGCCCGAGTGCTCCTTGTACGTTTGGGTACTTTGAGCTTTGATATTTACACGGTGACCCTGCCGCGGGAGGAGCACCACCCTGAGAGAACCGGGGGCCATGCGGTCCTATATTATGGGCCGATATCGTGGGGCAGCAGCGTAAGGATTTTGCACGAATCACGCACAGCGAGGCCCATCTGTGGGCTTGAAAGGTTGCCAGCTGAACATTTGCGCAACGTGAGGCACTACAAGTCCCATAAGCCCATCCAGGGCGTGCATCTATGCATTTAAGGGGGTGGTGCCCTAAGCGCTTTTTCCAAACTGCCAAAGCCTCTGAAGAGAAGTGGGGACACTTCGAAACGCGTCAGGCATCCAGGGCAGTTTGAACAGTGAAAGGAATTATTGTGTTGGAGGCGTGCTTACCTATCAAGGCTCCTTGTGTGCAGCTGAGGCCCGAGTGCTCCTTGTACGTTTGGGTACTTTGAGCTTTGATATTTACGCGGTGACCCTGCCGCGGGAGGAGCACCACCCTGAGAGAACCGGGGGCCATGCGGTCCTATATTATGGGCCGATATCGTGGGGCAGCAGCGTAAGGATTTTGCACGAATCACGCACAGCGAGGCCCATCTGTGGGCTTGAAAGGTTGCCAGCTGAACATTTACGCAACGTGAGGCACTACAAGTCCCATAAGCCCATCCAGGGCGTGCATCTATGCATTTAAGGGGGTGGTGCCCTAAGCGCTTTTTCCAAACTGCCAAAGCCTCTGAAGAGAAGTGGGGACACTTCGAAACGCGTCAGGCATCCAGGGCAGTTTGAACAGTGAAAGGAATTATTGTGTTGGAGGCGTGCTTACCTATCAAGGCTCCTTGTGTGCAGCTGAGGCCCGAGTGCTCCTTGTACGTTTGGGTACTTTGAGCTTTGATATTTACGCGGTGACCCTGCCGCGGGAGGAGCACCACCCTGAGAGAACCGGGGGCCATGCGGTCCTATATTATGGGCCGATATCGTGGGGCAGCAGCGTAAGGATTTTGCACGAATCACGCACAGCGAGGCCCATCTGTGGGCTTGAAAGGTTGCCAGCTGAACATTTGCGCAACGTGAGGCACTACAAGTCTCATAAGCCCATCCAGGGCGTGCATCTATGCATTAAGGGGGTGGTGCCCTAAGCGCTTTTTCCAAACTGCCAAAGCCTCTGAAGAGAAGTGGGGACACTTCGAAACGCGTCAGGCATCCAGGGCAGTTTGAACAGTGAAAGGAATTATTGTGTTGGAGGCGTGCTTACCTATCAAGGCTCCTTGTGTGCAGCTGAGGCCCGAGTGCTCCTTGTACGTTTGGGTACTTTGAGCTTTGATATTTACGCTGTGACCCTGCCGCGGGAGGAGCACCACCCTGAGAGAACCGGGGGCCATGCGGTCCTATATTATGGGCCGATATCGTGGGGCAGCAGCGTAAGGATTTTGCACGAATCACGCACAGCGAGGCCCATCTGTGGGCTTGAAAGGTTGCCAGCTGAACATTTGCGCAACGTGAGGCACTACAAGTCCCATAAGCCCATCCAGGGCGTGCATCTATGCATTTAAGGGGGTGGTGCCCTAAGCGCTTTTTCCAAACTGCCAAAGCCTCTGAAGAGAAGTGGGGACACTTCGAAACGCGTCAGGCATCCAGGGCAGTTTGAACAGTGAAAGGAATTATTGTGTTGGAGGCGTGCTTACCTATCAAGGCTCCTTGTGTGCAGCTGAGGCCCGAGTGCTCCTTGTACGTTTGGGTACTTTGAGCTTTGATATTTACGCGGTGACCCTGCCGCGGGAGGAGCACCACCCTGAGAGAACCGGGGGCCATGCGGTCCTATATTATGGGCCGATATCGTAGGGCAGCAGCGTAAGGATTTTGCACGAATCACGCACAGCGAGGCCCATCTGTGGGCTTGAAAGGTTGCCAGCTGAACATTTGCGCAACGTGAGGCACTACAAGTCTCATAAGCCCATCCAGGGCGTGCATCTATGCATTAAGGGGGTGGTGCCCTAAGCGCTTTTTCCAAACTGCCAAAGCCTCTGAAGAGAAGTGGGGACACTTCGAAACGCGTCAGGCATCCAGGTCAGTTTGAACAGTGAAAGGAATTATTGTGTTGGAGGCGTGCTTACCTATCAAGGCTCCTTGTGTGCAGCTGAGGCCCGAGTGCTCCTTGTACGTTTGGGTACTTTGAGCTTTGATATTTACGCGGTGACCCTGCCGCGGGAGGAGCACCACCCTGAGAGAACCGGGGGCCATGCGGTCCTATATTATGGGCCGATATCGTGGGGCAGCAGCGTAAGGATTTTGCACGAATCACGCACAGCGAGGCCCATCTGTGGGCTTGAAAGGTTGCCAGCTGAACATTTGCGCAACGTGAGGCACTACAAGTCCCATAAGCCCATCCAGGGCGTGCATCTATGCATTTAAGGGGGTGGTGCCCTAAGCGCTTTTTCCAAACTGCCAAAGCCTCTGAAGAGAAGTGGGGACACTTCGAAACGCGTCAGGCATCCAGGGCAGTTTGAACAGTGAAAGGAATTATTGTGTTGGAGGCGTGCTTACCTATCAAGGCTCCTTGTGTGCAGCTGAGGCCCGAGTGCTCCTTGTACGTTTGGGTACTTTGAGCTTTGATATTTACGCGGTGACCCTGCCGCAGGAGGAGCACCACCCTGAGAGAACCGGGGGCCATGCGGTCCTATATTATGGGCCGATATCGTGGGGCAGCAGCGTAAGGATTTTGCACGAATCACGCACAGCGAGGCCCATCTGTGGGCTTGAAAGGTTGCCAGCTGAACATTTGCGCAACGTGAGGCACTACAAGTCTCATAAGCCCATCCAGGGCGTGCATCTATGCATTAAGGGGGTGGTGCCCTAAGCGCTTTTTCCAAACTGCCAAAGCCTCTGAAGAGAAGTGGGGACACTTCGAAACGCGTCAGGCATCCAGGGCAGTTTGAACAGTGAAAGGAATTACTGTGTTGGAGGCGTGCTTACCTATCAAGGCTCCTTGTGTGCAGCTGAGGCCCGAGTGCTCCTTGTACGTTTGGGTACTTTGAGCTTTGATATATATATATGTGTATATATATATATATATATATATATATATATTACCTACTGGCGGTCGTATAGTTAGGACCCCTTTTCCATAGGAAAACCTCAACATTCTATTTTGAATAACTTTGGCGCCGGTCGATGAATCCTCGCGAATTTCTCAAAATAGGTGGGGCGCTACGCTCCGCTCCTACCCTGAAAGTCTCGGGGGGATTCGTCAAGCGGGGGCTGAGATAAAAGGGGGGTCCCAAAACGCGTTTTTCCCATGCATTTTTCCATAGGACCTTTAGAACGAGCTACAGCCCGAACGGCTGAACAGAATTACTAGAAATTTGGCAGAGAGGTAGTCCCTAGGTCAAGGAAGTGCCTTTTGTAGGTTTGGTGTAAATCTGTTCAGTAGATTCTGAGAAAATAGCCTTTAAATCAATATATATTTGAGCCCGCTTACGGTACACTTACGGTACGCTTACCGTACGCTTACCGTAAGCGTACGGTGGCGTGCGCGAGCGCGATTCTGATTGGCTCTTAGATCTTAGTAAACATTCGAATCGGCCGAAACCAGGAAGCGGCGGCCGCCATTTTGTCTCTCGCACTGAGTGTTGTTTATCAAACAAGATGGCCAAAAACATGTTACGGGGCTGTTTTGACAACTCCCTCCCACATAGTCATGTTGAGGGAGTCCCCAAACATCCCCCAAGAGCAAAAACGGTTTTATTTTTTTTTCGGCAATTTCGCCGAGTACGCTTACCGTACGCTTACCGTAAGCGTACGGTAAAAAAAAAAAAAAAAAAAAAACACTATCCACACTTACCCCCCCCCTGTGCTTTTGGTGGCCGTAGGCCACCAAATGTACAGGGCTTATTAATAGGTAAAAAAAACTAAATTTTGGCAACATGAAATTATAAAATCGAAATAAAAAAAACACTATCCACATTGACCCCACCCCCTGTGCTTTTGGTGGCCGAAGGCCACCAAATGTACCGGGCTTATTAAAGTTGATAAAAACCGTGCACGGAACGAACTGCGTTAAGTGGGCGCGCACGCCTCGAATGGCGTAAAGTAACTTAGCATTTAAAAAACCGTACAAATTCACTGAAAAAACCATAGGTTTCACACACGTTATAGTTAGAAATTAGCATTTAAAAAACCTTGCAATTTCACTGAAAAAACCATAGGTTTCACACATGTTATAGTTAGCGGAAATTTTACTGATAAAAAACCAATGAAATTCCCCCGTTATAGTTAGTGCAGGAAACTATAACTCACGCGACCGCAATCTTCTGCTGATGACATATGTGTCTTTATGAAAAAATAATATTTGTAATATATGTATAGCTAAAAATTTATGGAAGAAGACATGGGCAAATAAGTGTCTAAATACAGTATTAGCATCAGCAGAGGATTGCGGTCGCGTGAGTTATAGTTTCCTGCACTAACTATAACGGGGGAATTTCATTGGTTTTTTATCAGTAAAATTTCCGCTAACTATAACATGTGTGAAACCTCTGGTTTTTTCAGTGAATATATATATATGTGTAAATCTGTTCAGTAGATTCTGAGAAAATAGCCTTTAAATCAATATATATATCTGAGCCAGCTTACGGTACGCTTACCGTAAGCTTACCGTACGCGTACGGTGGCGTGCGCGAGCGCGATTCTGATTGGCTGTTACATCTAAGTAAACATTCGAATCGGTCGAAACCAGGAAGCGGCGGCCGCCATTTTCTCTCTCGCACTCTGGGGGGGGGCTGTAAACAAAGGCAAAAAACATATAAAGGGGCTGTTTAGACAGCGCCCATGCACATAGCCATGTTAGTTGAGTCCTCAAAGATCCCCCAAGGCCAAAAACGGTAAATTTTTATTTTTTGAAAATTTCGCCGATTACGCTTACCGTACGCGTACGGTGCGCTTACGCTAAAAATTTTAATAAAAAAAAAAAACACTCTCTGTGCATGGCATATTATTGTCATCACTTACAAATTAAATTTAACAGATTACCTATCACAAGGAAGCGCATAATATGTCCTCCATGTGCGCACGGTGCGTAACGTGGGCATGCGGTGCGCGTAGCGCACTGCGTGCCCACCTTGCGTGTACGGCACTAACTGCGTAAAGTGGGCGCGCGATGCGCGAAGCGCACCGCGTGCTCACCGTGCGCGCACGGAACGAACTGCGTTAAGTGGGCACGCACGCCACGAATGGCGTAAAGTAACTTAGCATTTAAAAAAACGTACAAATTAACTGAAAAAACCATAGGTTTCACACACGTTATAGTTAGGAATTAGCATTTAAAAAACCTTGCAAATTCACTGAAAAAACCATAGGTTTCAGACATGTTATAGTTAGCGGAAATTTTACTGATAAAAAACCAATGAAATTCCCCCGTTATAGTTAGTGCAGGCAACTATAACTCACGCGACCGCAATCTTCTGCTGATGACATATGTGTCTTTATGAAAAAAAAATATTTGTAATATATGTATAGCTAAAAATTTATGGAAGAAGACATGGGCAAATAAGTGTCTAAATACAGTATTAGCATCAGCAGAGGATTGCGGTCGCGTGAGTTATAGTTGCCTGCACTAACTATAACGGGGGAATTTCATTGTTTTTTTATCAGTAAAATTTCAGCTAACTATAACATGTCTGAAACCTATGGTTTTTTCAGTGAATATATATATATATATATATATATATATATATATATATATATATATTCACTGAAAAAACCATAGGTTTCCCACACGTTATAGTTAGGAATTAGCATTTAAAAAACCTTGCAAATTCACTGAAAAAACCATAGGTTTCACTCATGTTATAGTTAGCTGGACATTTCACTCGTAAAAAACCATTGAAATTCCCCCGTTATAGTTAGTGCAGGCAACTATAACTCACGCGACCGCAATCCTCTGCTGATGCTAATACTGTATTTAGACACTTATTTGCCCATGTCTTCTTCCATTAAATTTTAGCTATACATATATTGCAAATATTTTTTTTTCATAAAGACACATATGTCATCAGCAGAGGATTGCGGTCGCGTGAGTTATAGTTGCCTGCACTAACTATAACGGGGGAATTTCAATGGTTTTTTACGAGTGAAATGTCCAGCTAACTATAACATGTGTGAAACCTATGGTTTTTTCAGTGAATATATATATATATATATATATATATATATATATATATATATATATATATATATATATATATATATATATATATATATATATATATATATAAAGTGGCTTTACTTACCTGCAACATACTTACATTTTTTTGTAAAAGCCTGCATGGTAAAAGCATATGAGTGGTAATGACTTGCGTGGTAAGGGCATTCATGGTAATGTGTCTTGATCAGTTGTGAACATTTCAGGACAAAAGCAACAGAAAAAAAATTGCAAGTTGAAATATAAACCTTTCATTTGCTCTCTTTTATATCTTTGGCCATTTGTTTACCAATTCTTTCATTCACTTTCTCCTGTGCTCACTTCATTCATTGCTTGGTTTTATGAGAACTTTGCTTCTTTAGTTCTAAATGTGTCTTTTCTTTGTTACATCAATTGTTACCTTGGAACTTCATTTAGTTAATTTGTTTATATGTTAGGTTTCTTGTTTTGAAAATCGATTTATTCATTCTTCCACTTGTTGTTTCATTAGTTTCACTGTTCTTCTGGCTGCTTCATGTATTAGGTTTACCGACCAACTCAGCCTGACATATTTCTGAGGTTGACAATTTGAGTACTGCTTAACTTGGTACTGGTAATCGTATTATTTATATCACATTGAAACGACTGAAGAATAGTATGAAGTACTGGTTAAAAAAGTTGTTATTGATAGCTTGACTCCTGTAAGTTTTGCTTAAAGTCAGTCCTACACCCAGGCCCTGATGTTCTTTCTTGAATTAATGAAAATATTTGACCAATGTGAGTGAGTGCCTAAAAAATATCTAGCTGCAACAACATTGGGTGATAGCACTGCAGGTGAGGAAAAAATAGAAAAGTTCGGGAAAATTACTCGAAATACAAATCTGTCATTGAGTGCTATATTTTAGGGAGAAATGCGTCCTCATATCAATTTTTGCTGCAAGGATGCATTTTAACTGTAAAAAATATACAAAACCACAAGTTCTACGAACAATAGTTGCCTGCGGTCTAGTTGTTCAGTTTTTACGGATGTAACGGACAGAGGCGTAATCATGCAAATTGGTGTAATGCTTTAAATTTGGTAATTTTGCATGACAAGTGCAACGTGAAATTTCCAAAATTACGCCAAATATGCTGGGGTAATTTGAATTTCATCCAAGTCTACTAACTAATCCCACAGCTTATTTGTTGTGTGATGAGAATGTTTCCTGTCAAGCCTCCTTGACTCTCCGGGCAGCTGTGGACTAGCAGCCAACACCTAGGAGATGGTGTGAGGCTTTGCTGGGGTACAGTACAGCTGCAATAATGATGTTAATATCCAAGTAGAGTTATGAATTTCCGTTAACAGAGAGCACGCTAAGAATAGCACATAAAATGTATATTTACATAAACATTAAACCATGATCAAACAGTAAAAAACACACAATCCATTTACACACAAAAAAAATAACATATAAGTATAGTGTCAAAACAAGGCATCCGAACAGCATACACAAGACACTGTTTGTGATTACTCAATGATTGTAAATTCCAAATGTTTACCCTATAGAGATGACTGCATCACTATACAGTTCACATTTTTGAACATATAGATAATTAAACATGATATATCATGTTTGCAAATCTATATTTCTAACACACTAACTGATCGCTGACCTTGTGTGGTAAAAGTGAGGATCACAATATTCTTGCTAAAACATAGATATTTTGTAACTATGTTCACAAAAACGTTAATGCTTGCTAGTCTACTAACTATGTACACCAAAGAGCGGGCAAAACATCAAAAGGAATACTCTGGAGCAATGAAATACTAAGTTAACACAATTGAAATTAAGTTTCTCAGATTTCAGTGTTCGAAATCAGCGAGGAGGAAAGATCTGCTTACCACCAGGTGTAGAGTGAGTGCTTGTTGGCCCCTTAAATGTGGACAAACTGCAGCAAACCAGGACCTTCTTTGTGCCTCTTGATCTAGGCAGCATGCAGGCCATGCTGGCCCTCTGTAAAAGAGGGTAGTCAAATGGTGTACAAAAACATGAACATGTGGGCATGGGGGAATGTGGGCACCGGTAAGAGTTATCATTCAACGCATGAACATTGGTAGATGTTTGTTCTTGGTGCTGATGACTCCTAGCATCCATAGATTTTAGTTCCTGTTGTCTGATAAGGTGGATGGACAGAGATGTTCTAGGTGCTGGATTGTGTTTCTGGTTTTTTTGGGATGGCTGTGGGCTTCATGTACAAAAGTAGGCCTCTAGGCTTGGCTACCATAGGTTTAGCAGTGCTTCAAACTTGTTCTTAGCTTTAAGAACTTGGACAAAAGATTCATACTCTAGATGCCCCACAACATGGTCCACACAGGTCTGTATATATGTTGATCTTCATTAAATGTGATACTTTCAGTCCTCAGCAGCTGCACATCTTCCCCCTCCAATCAGGAGGAAGGTGGAGCTGGCACCCCCTGGCAGAACTATACATGGAACCCACATATGGGTAAACCCATCACATATGGGGTATCTCACAAAAAGGTATGAGTTGAATGTGGGCTAGGGTATGAGTATATACTGTAGTAAATGACCAACATGGGGATCATTTACAGAGTATGTTTACTGTTAGTTATAATACATAAGGGTCTACTCAAGATGTCAATTTGACTCAATCGACTGGAACATATCAAACAAATGAGTTTATAGTTTTCTTGGACCTCTCAGATGCCTTTGACACAGTTGGCCATGACACTCTAATACAAAGACTGCTCTTGAATGGATCAAATCCTACCTTCAAAACAGAACAAATGTGATCCATTATCCCCTTTTCTTATCCAAACCGTACTTCTCAAAAGCACGGGTCAGTCAAGGATCTATCATTTCGCCCATGCTTTTCAGCATCTACATGTAGGGCCCGATTCACAGAACAAACTTAAGACAAAATCCTAAACTTAGTACCATTTTGGTATTCACAGAATGCACTTACTACTTTTGGTATTCACAGAATGCACTTACTACTTTTGGTATTCACAGAATGGATTTACGACTACTAACTTTACGTCCGCACTCGGGCCGGAAACTCCGGCCCGGAGTCGGGGCTTCCGGGCCGGAGGCGGAGCTTACGGCCAAGAGGTGGAGATTTTGGCCATGGCTAAATCTCCGCCACTGGCCGGAATCCCCACCTCTGGGCCGGAAGCTCTGCCTCCGGCCCGGAAGCTCTGCCTCCGGCCCGGAAGCCCCACCTCCGGCCCGGAAGCTCCGCCTCCGGGCCAGAAGCTCCGCCTCCGGGCCGGAATTTCCGGCCCGAGTGCGGACGTAAAGTTAGTAGTCGTAAATCCATTCTATGAATACCAAAAGTAGTAAGTGCATTCTGTGAATACCAAAAGTAGTACGTTTAGGATTTTGTCTTAAGTTAATTCTGTGAATCGCGCCCGTAGTCATTACCGGCACTGATCAATGAATTTCACCTCACATGCTATAACTATGCAGATGACACACAAATACTCCTTACACTGGAAAGCCCCAAAGACATTGGAAACTCACAGATTTGCAGTTGCCTGAGATCCGTTGATCAGTGGATGACATGGAGCCATCTCAAATTGAATGCTTCCAAAATGCAAATAATCCAATGTTACGTTAGGAAAAATTATGACAAACTCGCCACCTGGCCTGACGTTCTGGGAACATTTCCTAAAGTATCTAAGGAAGTTCGAAACCTTGGAATTGCCATGAACTCCAAGCTAACAATGAATGCCCAAGTGGACAAATTAGCAAGATCAAGCTTCATTACTATGATAACTCTGCGACACATCTTCCCCCACCTGGGATTTCCACGCAAGGCCCAGGCTTCTACCTCTCTTGTACCGTCTAAACTTGACTACACCAATGTCCTCTACCATGGATCATCTTTATCAACTGTGAAAAGACTACAATGGATTCAGAACTCTGCTGCCAGACTACTCCTACATGTAAAGCCAGAGGACCACATCTCCCCCGCCTTGATAGCCCTACCTTGGTTACTGATTGCCAGAAGATCCACTTTCAGACTGCTTTGTGTCACCCACAAAGCAATACATGGAACAGGGCTGATTTTCTTCAGGAATAAAATCACCAAATACACTCAACAAAGGAAACTTCGCTCCAGATTGACACCTTCCCACCATACAAGAAAAAAATATAGGAGGTACATCCTTCTCTGTTCAAGCAGCCAAACTATGGAATTCATTACCCCCAAACATAACATCCACGGATAGCTATCTTATCGTCAGAAGACTACGCAAGAGTTGGCTCGTCCCAACATAACTATCATACTCAAACACAAATGTACAGCATATCCCTGTGTATATAAGCATTTCATTTGGTCATGTATATGTATCTAGTTATGTGTATTTCTTTGTATAAATATGTATAATAATTATGTTTCTAAATATATAGATATTCTTCAGGTCTGTTTAACAACTGTACATGTTACTTATGGTTTTATTATTCTATGCTTATAATGTATATAGATCACTACATAGTTTTCATATAAGTTATGGATGCGTTTTGGCCCCGACCCTGTTCTCTCTCTATATAAACGGTGTGGCAGACCATCTGAGAGGCAACAGGGTCGACGCTCCAACCCTGTGCGGGGAAAAAATATCTACCCTGCTCTTTGCTGATGATACTTTCTTGATTTCGAAAAGCCCTATGGGCTTGCAAACACTGCTGTCCCGTTTTTCCCAGTTTTGTGACACCAGGGGGGCTGAAAATAAATACATCAAAAACCAAGTTGATGGCGCTCTCTCCCTCAAAAAATTTCAGGAATAACATCCACCTCAACGGCACCACACTTGAGTTAGTGGACGCTTTTGATTACCTTGGAGTGAGGGTCAATTACAAGCTCAAATGGGCCCCCATCTCTCTAAAATGCTCCTTGCCCATAAAAGAGCTACAGGGGCAATATCAAAACATCAGAGGCTCT
Source organism: Triturus cristatus (assembly GCF_964204655.1). Classification (NCBI taxonomy): domain Eukaryota; kingdom Metazoa; phylum Chordata; class Amphibia; order Caudata; family Salamandridae; genus Triturus; species Triturus cristatus. The sequence goes on from NC_140581.1 coordinate 1,093,171,984, forward strand.
CGCACAGTAGGCCAATAGCGGCGGCCATTAAGGTTTATGAGGGGAAGGCATTGTCATCAGCCCTCTATGGGGCGGAACTGTGGGGTTTTGAAAACTTGATAGAGTTAATTAGATCTGAGAACAAGTTCTTTAGAGACCTAGCCTCTCTCCCCCTGTCCACCCCACTAGCCCCACTTCGTAGTGACTTTGGCAGACATAACATCAGCGACATGGCTAGGCTGCGCCCCATTTTATTCTGGTCGAGGATCAGAAGGTCCCCCCAACTCCACCACTACGCCTCAGCCCTAGATGAGCTATTAAACTTGGGCGCAGATCACAAGATCCTCCTGGGTAATAAACCTGAAAAAACAACTGCAGAAGATTGGTTTGGAAGAAGCCTGGGTGACCCAGGTTCCACCCCCCAAACCTATGTTAAAAAAATTCTACTGGAATTGTGTTGTGGCCGAAAACTTAAGAAGTCAGGATGGTGTCCTCACTGTGCGTTTTCAAGATATGAAACCAGCTCCTAAACTGGAGCTTTTTTTGGATTTTATTGAATCACCGCATGACAGAGTATTATACCTTAAGCTCCGGTATGGCACCCTCCCTCTTTATGATTTCCAATCTAGCTGGAACAAGGTAAACACGCACCCAACCGGTTGCCCTGGTTGCGCTTCGCCCACAGAGTCCATTGGCCACTTTATGTTTGCCTGCCAGGCATACAGGCAACCCAGACTAAGGTGGCTCCAACCCGTTTGTAAAAATCTGGGTATAAGGTCTGCAAGGGTAGCATTGCGCATTTTGACATACGATACATCTGTCCCAAGTGTAATCTGTGGGACTGCCAAGTACCTGGGTTGGGCCTGGAGGTTAAGACGTAGGTTGTTTAAGGTGCATCATTTATAAGAATACCATCCACCTATTTGAATTTGCAACCTTTTCTGCTCACAATATTAATGTTAGAGGTCTTGTGAATATAATTTGAGTATATATGAGTCTTTTTTATCTTTTTTAACTTTATGTGAATTGAAGTCGTTTGCTGTAGTATGGTTTGTTTTAAACTGTCTTTTATATACACTGTGTTGAACTTTTATGACATTCTTGTCAATGTCGAATAAAGTACTACAACAACAACAACAATAAGTTATTTGATTAGATACTTATGGTTCTCCATTTATCTATCCATCACAATATACATTTGATCATTACTATTTATCTATAATTGCTTGAATATTGACTTATTTAAAAGAAAAATACACAAATACATTAGTTAAAGTACAGCAACACATGAAAGTCTGAGTTTATTAAATACAACTTCAATATTGATATATTACCTTCCTTATGCATGTATACCTCCCATGTACTTATGCATCTATATATTTATTACTTTACTTCTACTGTTAAAAAAAACTCACACAAATTTGCATCTCTCCAATGTGCTACCCTATGTTTCACCCTATACCTCTCTCAATATATCATCTACCTCCACTCTGTTACCCATTCTAATCCTCATTCTACTACTATGATCTCCAAAGTAACCCTTTCCTTTACCCTCCTCTGTCCCTCCTTGTATCACCCCAAACCTCATTTTACTACTAGATCTCACGTATCCCTCCTTAGACTCATCTGAGACCTCATTTCAGTACTAGGACCTCTCTAATCCATTTCTAAAGACTTTTTCCTCCACCCTCTCTCCTTTACTCATCCCAAACCTACACCTACTAATATGATCTCCAAATAAACACTTTCTAGACTCTTCCCTCTTCTATCCCTCCATTATCCTTTTCAATCCTACTGACAGACATACATGTTCACCACTCAAATTAATTCAAATTTCCCTATACTAATCCACCACTAATCCTTTTTGGGTTCTGGAGTAGCGAGCTACTCACCAAAAAGAGTTTTGACGCCTCATCAGTGGAAGTAAGCACTATATAAATACAATTGCAGTAAAATACAATACTTTAAAGACAGAACAAAACCCAAAAAGAGACAGCCTTGCAGGTGCGATGACATTTCATTCAATGTGTGCATTTTATAATAACATATTGCCGTTGAATCATTGACAAGGGGTACCAAACAAGCAAAAGACACACATCTATCCAGTGCTTTTGTAGTACAGAGCACTTTCTTAGAACACTGTTTGACAAATGTGTGATCAATCTCATTTTATCAGATCAGGGATTAGCTCACATAGTATACCACTGAGATGCTGAATTTGTTCCTGCATTTTTTATTTCAAGAATAGTAGTGGAATCACTATTGATGTTTCCGTCTTTCCTTCTTCTGTGTGCATGAGACCATTCTCAGGACTGATTAAATGTGTAGTTAAATGGGGATCCCTGGTTGAGTTCACCTCCTGATTGACAGCTGGGACAGGTGACTAATTTGAGTAAGTAGGGTATGGCCCTGTTCCTCAGAACTTAGAACAGGGGCAGAGAAAAATAAGACAGTGAAAGAGGGTGAGGCAGAGAGAAAGTTTAGTGGCAGACAGAAAGGTAGAGAGAAAGGTAAGGCAGACAGATGGGCAAAGAGAGCAGTAGAGAGATAGAGAGTTGAGGTACATAGTTAAGTTGAAGTTTGATATGAAGACACCGTGAGAAATGAAAAAGAGAGAAAAAGAAAGAAAGAAAGTATGTAGAGATAGAGAAAAAGAGGTAAGCAGAAAGGTGGAATATAGCACGGGAAGAAGAGGAAACAGAGGTAGAAAGAGAGAGAGAGAAAGGAGTGAGGTCGGGAGGTGGAAGTAGTGAGCAAATGTTGAGGTATTTTGAGAGGCTAGGTAGACAGAAAGATGTGAGGAGATTGACGAAATGGTGAGGTAGAGAGAAAAATAAGGCAGAGAGAGATGTAAGGCAGAGACAGGTGAGGCAAAGATGGAGATGAGAGAGAGGGAGAGAGAAGAACACTATAGCAAGATGGAGAGAGAGGTAGTGAGGTGAAGTAAAGAAAAAGGTGAGTTTGTGATATGTAAAGTAGTGGGAAGAATGATACAAAGAAGTGAGAGTCAAATAGAGCAGTGAGGTACAGAGAGAGATGAGGTATAGAGAGATTTGTGGCAGAGAGAGAGGTATAAATGTAGATGTAGGCACAGAGATGCTGAGAAAGTTGAGGTAATGGGAGAACGATAGAGAAAGATGAGGTAAAGAGATGTATTGAGAGAGAGGTGAGGTAGAGATAGGTGAGGAGTGAGTTGAGAGAGAGAGGGTTGGTATGCAGAGATGCAGAGTAAGGTAGAGAGATGGCTGGAAAGAGAGGTAATAAGAGAGGTTTAGTAGAAGCAGTGAGGGGGTAGAGAGAGCGAGACAAGAGTATTATTTCTTTCAGTTAATTGCCATCAACTGCCTGAGAAGGTGATGGTTAAGGTTGGGCAGGCTTGACATGTCCAGTGGTGGAATTCAAAAGCAATCTTTTTATGCACATAGGTTGGTAAGGGGCTAGAAGATTTGGGCCCTGGGCAATTGCCCATTTTGGCCATGCTTTAGAACAACTCTGCTGCTCAGCTTACTCCTCCTGTTGGTTGTGGGAAATGCGTAACCAAAATTATAGCTTTGCTGTCCAAAGTCTGTTGATTTAAGAACTCTTCAAATTGATTCATAATTCTTCGTCATGTGACATGTAAAAAAAAAATCAAAAATGTATTTATTGCACAGTTACTTAAAACCATTTGCAATATAGCAAGGTAAGAAAGAAGGCGATTCAATAACAATTATGGCTTTTTTCTTTCCATAAAGCATAAAACAATATGGGCATTATATAAAAGTGAAAAATTAGTTAAATAAAAAAAGACATTATCACCATAGTATAAACCTTTTTTGTGCACCTCGAGACTATTTTTCTACAATTATCCGAGTCCATTGTCTTTGTCAACTCTGGAGCGAACGTCCTGCATATATCTCCCGATTCTGGCCAGATCCGTTGTTACTGTACAAGAAAATATGGCTGTAACTGCTTCTTTTGTTGTTCGGACACCTTTTCGTAGCCATATTGGCTTTAGTAACTTCCAACGGGATTGTGAGAACCCCGTACAGCAGCACATCAGATGTGACAATGATTCTGTTTTGACGTTACATATTCTGCAGCACATTTTATTTTCCAAGGTTTTCCAGCCGGATTTAGTTCTTTTATTGGGAGAGGTACAAGTCTTGCCAATTGGATGTTTTTAGGGCCTTTCTCCCCAGTGCTTGATCAAGATAAGGCTGGGATTTGTGGTCCTTGTAAATTGTTATCACCCCAGATTGACCTCTTCCTTTTTCAAGATTTAATAAGTCGATTTCTCTTGACAGTCGATAACATTGTTTGTTTATTGCCATTTTAATAATCGGGTAGGTTATGCCTTCCTGGCTCCAGTTTTGTGTTGCCAAGGCCAAAAATCCTACTGCTTCCTGCAGATAAGCCTGCCATGGATTGGGTAAACCATCATAAATGGGTTTCAGCCTGCTCTTCAAGCTCCCGTTCGGTGCCTTAAGTACTGTATAGTAGTATTTTGCATGCGTACCTAAGCATTCTTTGCTCTGGTGCACCAAGCCGAATTCCAGGCGAATCCCGCTATTGCTGGTGTATTTCGGTAGTTTGAAGATGCGTTTGTACGCCCGACACTGCGCTTTGTCCATCATTGTGGTCATTTTTCCGGGGAAAGCCTGCTGGGCGTATCTCGCGACTGCCCTTATTTTTGATTGTAGCACCTTTCTAATTGGGATGGTGGTGGGGCTCTGCATTTTCTCTTGTAACTTGCACAGAGCATATATTGTGGACTCCACCTTAGATTTCATTTTATGTAAGTGCATAGTAGCTTTTCCTGTGTCGCTCAGCCAGCACCCAAGGTAATTATAAAACTTTGAGACAGTTATTGTCTCTTTTCCCACATGCCATTTTAGGAATGTTTTTTTAATTCAGTTCCCAAAGATCAAAACGTTGGTCTTTTCCAGGTTTATCATTAATTCATTTTTCAGGTTGTAATCATTTAGAGCGTTGAGGCCCCTTTGTAAGCCTGTTTTCGTGTGGTCCATCACCACTAAGTCATCCGCATATTGTAAAATTTGAATTTTGTTCGCACCTATTTTTGGAACTGCTAGGTTAGCATTTTGGATCGACTTGCCTAAGTCCGCTGTATATAAGTTAAAAAGTGTTGGGGCAAGTACGCATCCCTGTTTTAAGCCCCGGTTTGTAAAACACCTCTTTGTTGTAATATTATTTACCAGTTTGACTCTGATCCAGGTATTGCTATATAGCAAAATAATGGCATGAGGAGGCCAGATGGAATTTGCCAGTTGCGCAATTTGGACCAAAGCTTTCAACGTGGCACTCCGTCAAACACTGCTGAGTAGTCTATAAAACAGGCATAAACTGGTTTATTATCCCTGCTATTGGCTTGGTGACCTAGATATGATATTGCTGTGATGTTGTCAATTGTCGAGCAGCCTTTGCGGAACCCTGTTTGATTGAAGGGGAGAAATTTGTTTTCTTCAACCCATCTGGTTAATTCTGTTAGCAGGGTATTTGCATAGGCTTTCCCCTCAATGTCCAGAAGGGCTATTAATCTGTAATTCTTCGGTTCTGTATTATCGCCCTTCTTAAATATGGGTTGTAAGATTGACCCGCGCCACGAGTCTGGCACCTTGCCCTGTAATCGGCATTCGGTGAATAAGGAGGCTAAGACTCTCCCGCAATAAGTTGGATCTTCCCTGAACATCGCAGCCGGCAGGCCGTTAGGTCCTGGTGCCCCAACTTTCCTTATCTTTTTGATCACTTTTTCAACAGCTCTTACGTCCTGGTCCTTGAGCATAGCTAGATTTATGGGGTTTGTGGGTTCCACGTCGTTATTTATGCTCTCTATGTACACCATGGAGCTTCCACATTTAGTGAAATCTTCCTTATCCACGTATATTGCATCCACATGTCTCACCCATGCGTAGGCATGTACGGCATTACTTCGGACTACTTTATTGTTATCCAATTCTACTATATAGTGCCAGAGTTGTCGTTGTTTGTGAGGTTTTATTAATTCGTGGATTTTACTCCACTCTTCTTCAAGCGTATTTTGCTTGATTGTCCAGAGCAGTTGTTTCTGTTCTTTATGCAATTCATTGTACTTGTCCCATGTATTTTTCGAGCCAGCGTTCTTATATGCTCTTTTTGCCCTTTTTAAGTTACGAGTTATATCAATCAATTTTTTATTATTGTCCGTGGATTGTGTAATGATCATCTCCTTAGAGTTGTGCTCAGCTGTCTTCAAGCATGCTTTCAGGTCATTTGTCCACTCTGACCAATTTTCCCTATTAGGCGCAACACCAGGTTTATCCTCTGTAAGTTCTTTCCAATGTTTTAGAGCCGTCACCTGGTTAATATTCCATTTTAATCTTCTTACCAGGGCATGTTCTTCGGAGCCTGTTGATTGGGAAACCGTTATGATTTTTTGTCGTTCTTTGGTAGTGACATTAAGTTCTACTTGAAGTAATGCATGATCACTTGTGTCGTCTGTTTTAATTTCAAACTTTTCAATTTTGCTAGCAAGCTGATTGCATAGGAAAATATAATCAATTGTGGAGCAGTTCTTAAATGTGGGTCTCCCTTGGTTGTTTGGGTCTGAGCTCTTTTGTAGATACTCAGCTGAATTAAGTTCATAATCTAGTAAGAAATTATTATAAAGTCTTTCGGCTCAAGTTAGGTAAATTCTTTCGTACTGTTTTGTTCCTAAGTGATGCAAATTAAAATCACCTACGAGCATTTTCGCAGATGACATGTGACATGTATTTACAAGTACTTTGTATACTTAAATGACAGACTTGGTTTCCAGGCAATGTACCTGTATACATGTTACACCCTAAAATAGCTTTGCTGTTAAAGGCAGGAGCATGTAAGATGCCTAATCTCTTTACAAATTGAAAAGAACAGTATACCGAGAGACACGAAGAAGAAGGAGAAATAAAGAAGATGTAGAAGGATATGTGAAGTAGTGAGGGAAATAAACTAAATAGAGGAAGGTGAGGCAGACAGAAGGCTAGATCAGGATATACAGAAAGAGTACGAAGTAGGTAGAGGATGAATGGTACACACATAGCTATGGGTTTATAGTGCATTGTAATTGTAGTTGTAATTCATATTTGTAGAGCGCGTTATTACCTTCAGGTCTCTAAGTGCTATGAGAGAGAGCCCTACCCTAGCACATGAGGAGATGTTAATTTATTAGATTGTGCCCCAGGCTTCCGAAAAAAGAACTGTTTTTAACTTCTTCCTGAACGGGAGAAGGGCGTGTTCCTTATGCCCATTCTCCGGCAGCTTGTTCCAAAGTTGGGGAATGGAGGTTGAGAAGGCTCTTCCTCCTTTAGAGGACACGTTAAAGCGGGGGCGGCAGGCAAGCAGGCTGGCCTCCGAGGACCGTAGCACCCTGCTAGGAGTATAGCTGACTAGACGATCTTTGATGTACATAGGGGCTTGGCCATAGATGGCTTTATGTGCGATGCAGAGGCCCTTAAACTTGGTTCTCTGCCTGACCGGGAGCCAGTGCAGCTGATGTGGGGAGGGGGGTGGTGTGGGCCCTCCTAGGCGCTCTGAAAATTAGTCCGGAGGCGCCTTTCATTATGACCTGTAATCTGGCCAGCAGTTTTCCAGGGAGGCCGATATACAGGGAGTTCCCATAGTCAAGTCGTGACAGTATCATGGCTGATACAGCCATTCTGAGTGTGGCGAAGTTGAGAAGGGGGCAAGTTTCCACAGCTGTCTCAGCATGCCAACACATGTTCGTTCCCACTACTGCCGACATCTGCTGGGTCATGGAAAGCTTGGCATCAATTTTGATGCCTCAAGCTCTTTACGGCCAGGGCCGGCTCCGGATTTATGCCCAGCTCTTGTGGCCAAAAGAGGTCACTGCAGGGGTTGGAGTCTGTAGTGATGGCCAGTACCTCGGTCTTATCGGAGTTAATTTTGAGGGAGTTGGCCGTCATCCAGTTGACAGTAAATTTTAGAATGTTTTGGATTCTTGTGTGGGCGGCTGGGGAGCTGTCTATCTGGATGATAACCAGATCCTTATCTTGTCTCAGCCCTTTTAGAAACCGAAAGGTCTCTGTTTGTGTATTGTCAGCAGCTGAAATCTTAGCTTCAAAGAATTCTGCTTTCCTTGTTAGAATTGCCTTTTTATAGACTGCAAATATAGAGTGATATTCTAACTGGGCGCCTGGGTCGTATGCTTTTCGCCAGGCATTAGAGAGACCTACAGGTAGGAGAATGAAATGCAGAGAGAAGCAGAGAAGTACAGTACTCCAAGAGGTGAGGTAGTGACAAAGATAATGTAGAAATAAGATGGATTAGAGAGAGAGATGAAGGTGGCAAGGGGTAGACGTAGACATCGAGACCTGAGGCAAAAAACATAAATGCAAGATAGATAAAGAATAAAATGAGAAGAGGTATAGAAAACAGATCAGGTAAAGAGAGTAGTTGGGAAGAGAGAAAGATAGAGAGAGGGATAAAGTGTAGAAAGACGAATGTGGTGTAGAAGGAAAAGAGGAAGCCGAGAGGCATAAGTGAAACAGAGAAAGAGAGGTGAGGTTTATGCAGTGGCAGAGAGTTGTGTGATAGTAAAAGGGAAGAGATGGTGACTTAGAGAGATCAATAAAGAAAGAGGTTGAGAGGGATAGTTGAGGTGGAGGGGGTGAATTGAAATGGAGGCAGTCCAGTGACAGATATGTGCTTGTTAGAGAAAAAGAGTGAGTAAGAGAGAGAGAGAGAGAGAGAGAGAGAGAGGGGGAGAGAGAGGGGGGGAGAGAGAGAGAGAGAGAGAGAGAGAGAGAGAGAGAGAGAAGTTGATGATAGAAAAAACAATGTACGGGCAGATAGCTTGAGGGAACCAGAAATAGTTAAGATATGAAGGAAAGGGAACAAATGTTGAAAGGGGAAGTAGAGATGCGAGGTGATGAACTAATGTTGAGGTCAAATGAGAGGTCCGGGTTTAAGAAAGAGCTGTGGGGTAGAGAAAGGTGATGGGGATGTGAAGTAGAGAGAAACAAATTAAATAGAGATGGGAGGGAAAGTGATAAAATCGAGATGAGTTTGTGTGAGAACTAAAGTAGATGTAACACAGATACCAGTAGACCAGATGGAAAATGTTCAGGGCGGTAAGAGAGAGGGAGAAGGTAGAGGAGAGAGAGAGAAAGAAGGTAGCGAGAGGGGCTCAAGAGTGATAGCTATAGAGTGATTGAGAGGGGCACATGAGAGAGAGGTCGCAAGAGATGAAGTTGAGAGAGGTATATTGACAGAGAGGTGAGGAAGAAAAGGATGTGATAAAGAAAGCTGAGACAGAGATAGAAACCTCGTAGTAATACCAGAGATAATGTTTTTGAGGAGAAAAGTCGTCTAGCTGCTTGATTACCAGGCATTTTATTTCTTCTCTGTTTTGTTATGGGCGCCTTCATAAAAAGACCCAGATTTAAATTAGCATTTGCCAGACTCATGCTGTGGCTTTGATTAAAAACCTTGCCTTGAGATTTTACAGTGGTTTGATATTCAGTGGTGTGCAAGGGTCACTGGGCCCTCTTCCAAGTAAGGAAAATGCTGCCTACGCCACAGTTTATTAGACAAATGCAGCTGCAAATAGGGTTCACAGGGCCTCTCTCCACCCTTGGCCCCAGTGTCACTTGCACCTCTTGCACTACTGAGAGATGCAACCCCTGCTAGTGCTACATACTTCTCCAGTGCATTTCTCTGCTGTCAGGACCCTTTAGGGGGCACAGGCAAGCATGTGTTACTGGGTCATAGCTGCGGTGGTTGAGCTCTCTCACCACAGTTGTCCCAGAGCCTGATCCACTGTAGCACTGCAAAGTGAACACCTAATATGCCTTTTCAGGCGCTTGACCCAGAGGCTATAGGGGTAAGCAGCCCAAGGTTTCCCAGAGAGGTAGTGGAGGTGGGGGGGGGGTAGAAGCTCAGAACTCAGCAGTCATCAAACAGCAAGTAGTGAGGAATGTCCAAGCCAGTACTTATCATACATAAAACAGAAGTACTTTGATATACAAAAATGACATTCCATACAAAGGGATATGCCCGTGGGCACAGGGTCCTACAACAGGCATGACAGAAAACAGACAAAACCGTGCAGGCTTAGAATAATCTCACAGAGGCTGGCTCCCTGTGAATAGCATACACAGACTTCCTTTTCATTAGCCAGTCGTTCATCTCAGTCACCGAAACAACCCCCACCATAGATTTTCCATAATCTAACAAATTCCCAGTGTCTCGAGAACACAAGTTCAAGGGTGCAGGAGTTATCTGAGCATCACAGCAGTGAGATGTAGTGCAAGGCTGGCCCCACCCCCCTCTGATATTGTCTAGGATCTTGGGGTAGACATTGACTGGCCCGCAGGCGCTGCTGCAGGTACCAGCAGGACAGACCCAAAGGAAAGCCCCCCTTCCAAACCGGGGCTGGTGATCCTTTGAGTTTTATTGAATGTTGACAGTAAGCGAAGGGCGTTGGGTGCTGGCGTAGTCCATATGCTCTCTCCTTCTCTGTCAAGGTATGGGCACTGTGGAGTGTTCTTCAACCTTCAACATAGTTTGGTCTGTCTAAGATATGGGCAACACCCTTTTGCAGCCACTTTTGCTCTGCACCATATGGAATGTTGAAGAGCACAGTGCCCGTGAGAAGGAATCCTAAAAGGGAGAATAAAACACAGAGCAAAAAAATAAAAAGCACTGAAGTAGGCAGATGGAGTTTATACACAAGGAATTCAGTCCCCGCTGGTGGTAGAAAGGGTGGTAGTGCAGGATGGACCTAAGAAAACTGAAAACTGGTGAGCACGATTTCCAGTGGAACATAGGAACGTGGCGAGGAAACTGGTGAGCACAGCACTTTGACTGCATTGTGGCACAAGGACCATTTATGAAGCTTTTTATATTCAGCAACAGGAAGTTGTCAACAGAAAATTCCTCCTTCTTGTACTGGAAACTAAAGCATATTTCTGGAACTTTCTGGAAGGTTAATGAAGGTTCTGGAACATTCTAGAAGGAACTTTTCAGATGGTGTTTAAGGCCCTATCTGGAATATTTCCTTCTGCACAGCAAGATGGTCATATCCACCTCCTCACACCCTCCATCAATCCAAATTGCAGACCCTGGAAGAGATATTCAGCATGTCTCTGCTTAAAGGTCACTGCCGCAAAATGAAAACAGCCCTCTCTCCATCCGCCCACACCTTACTGACTGATTCAAACCCCAAAGCTCAGGAATACCAGCAATACACTTTGCCAGGCTTGGGTGGGTGTCCTGCTGCCTTCATCTTGAGAAAGATCCTAACTTTAAGACTTTCGGTATTCACAGAAGGCATTTGGGAGTCCTAAAGTTAGGACTCCTAACCTGTGTGAATACCGAAATGAGTAAGTGCCTTCTGTGAATACCAAAATGAGTAAGTGCCTTCTGTGAATACCAAAATGGTAGTAAGTTTAGGATTTTGTCTTAAATTAGTTCTGTGAATCGGGCCCACAGAGTTAGATAAATTAAGCCCCTCAAAATAGTGCAACATATGAAGATTTTTATGACTTCTTCATCAAAATTCACTTGTTCCAGTATTTTCTGGGCATTTTTGACCTGTCTATGGGTATCCGGGGAAAATTGCAGTGGTGCAGGCCTGATCACCCCATTAAATTACCAGGTTCTGTAAACTCCGCCTAACATAATTCTGGCTCCTGTGAAATCATACCTAGAAGAGGCCTGTTTTTGGGGCTCTCCTACACATACCGAAGATCATACTAAAGCACTGCTCAATGCCTTTTCCTATTGGGGCATCTCGAATGCAAGGCAATTTGTGCACAACCTAAATGTTCATTATGTTTTCTTAGGCCATTTGCTATACATAAACGAATAATCTTTCATTAAAGGTTGTGAAATCTAACTTCTGACCGCAAATCCCAAAGACATGACTGATAACCACGAAGGAAGTGATGTTTGATTAGCAATCATATGAGAGAAACGTGCATGTTTACACTGCAGATTTTACTTAATTGAGTCACTGTGCCGGAGGGTGGAGTTTGGGTGTTTTTCCAAGGGAGTGAGGGTTAAACCTTTCTCACAAAATGACATATAATTTTGATTGCGCAGGTATAAGAGCTGGAGGCATGAGATGGGCCCCTAACATGTTAAAGCTTAAGAACAAAAATATTTCACATGTTTTCCAAACATCAAAAATTTGAGGTGTCATTTTATTGCAATATTTGTATCCAACAGACACTGTTTAGGAAGGAAAACTTTGAATGTCACATTAGAGAAAACGTCTTGCCTGAAGAAATGTAAATTCTTTACTTTCGCAGTTTAAAGATGAAAGAAATAGAAGTCACTTGGTGCAGTCTAAGGGCCATATTTATTGTGCATTTTACCAGTGGCTAATGGTCCAATTCGCAGAATATGGCCTTTTGCAACCAGTAAAATGCATTTTGGTATGTATGAATTCCAATTTGCAATTCTGTAACATGTTACCAAATTGCAATTTGGAATTGCGAATACATACGAATTCGGTGTTAGGAAGGGGCGTGTTTAAGGCTGCTCCTAACACTGAATCGCAGTGGTATGTAAGAATGTTTTGCGACCGAAGTGCGGTCTCAAACATTTGCATTTTACCACCTACTTGAAGTAGGTGGTAAGCCATTCGCAAATGGGAATGGAAGTGAAAACGTTTTTTCAGAGCAGGTAGTGGTCCCATGAACCACTGCCTGCTCTTAAAAAATGAAAAGAAACCTTTTCTTTTTTAAACACAGTCAGTTTTTTCTTAAAGGAAAACAGGCTGGTTTAAAAAAAAAATGATTGCTTGATTTAATATAAATAACAGACATGGTGGTCTGCTAACCCCAACAGGCCACCATCTCTGTGATTTTAGCCATTACAAATAGGTCGCAAATTGCGATCTACCTCATTAATATTCATGAGGTAGATCGATTTTCAACCCACTAGGAATCACTAAATTAGGAATAGCAATTACAGAACTGTGATTCGCAGAAAATCGCAGTTAGGTAATCGTTATTTCCAATATTGATGCTTCTGGCCCTGAGACAGGAAGAGGGGAGCGGAGCGAATTCAAGGTACCGTTCAATGAGATTTATCTTTATAAACAATTTGGTAAAATCTTATGCATCATGGCTTACATGAATGTCAGATATATTTTCCTTCTACATTTGCCTCTATAATGATTCAATCAGTTACGGGTAATCTTCATTACTCCATATATCCTTTTTCTTGTATCAATACTTACTATATGAGGTGTCTAGTCTCTCCCAGGCACTAAGTGACCTAGCTAGAGCCAATTAAAAGCATCAAATAAAACGCTCTCTATCTTTCCTCCATGCCCCTCCAATCAATATGGTTATAAAGGGGGATGGCGCCCACCACACTTCCTGTACATTCCCAAGCAATTGAAGGGAATTCAGGTTGTGAAGGGGAATGGGAGGGAGGGTGGTAAATATTGGTACAAGAAAAGGGGTATTAAGAGTAATGAAGATTACTCATAAGTTATTGAATCATCACCTTCTCAACTCATTTTCTCATACCAGTACTTACTATATGAGGATATACCAGAGCAATCAACACAACTTGATTCCCTGATAATTAAGGAGAATTCCCAATTAATGCAAACCAGAAAAAAAGCTTTAATGCACATTTAGGAGATACAACCGTTCAGAGCGTGGAAGCCACCAACACCCTGGAACCAGAATTCATAGATTCAATATTCCCAACATCCAATGTATAATGGGAAACAAAAGTAGATGGTGCACTCCAAGTGGCAGTTGTGTGTGTATATATATATATATATATATATATATATATATATATATATATATATATATATATATATATATATATATCACTGAAAAAACCATAGGTTTCACACATGTTATAGTTAGCGGAAATTTTACTGATAAAAAACCAATGAAATTCCCCCGTTATAGTTAGTGCAGGCAACTATAACTCACGCGACCGCAATCCTCTGCTGATGCTAATACTGTATTTAGACACTTATTTGCCCATGTCTTCTTCCATACATTTTTAGCTATACATATATTACAAATATTTTTTTTTCATAAAGACACATATCTCATCAGCAGAAGATTGCGGTCGCGTGAGTTATAGTTGCCTGCACTAACTATAACGGGGGAATTTCATTGGTTTTTTATCAGTAAAATTTCCGCTAACTATAACATGTGTGAAACCTATGGTTTTTTCAGTGAATTTGCAAGGTTTTTTAAATGCTAATTCCTAACTATAACGTGTGTGAAACCTATGGTTTTTTCAGTGAATTTGTACGGTTTTTTAAATGCTAAGTTACTTTACGCCATTCGTGGCGTGCGCGCCCACTTAACGCAGTTCGTTCCGTGCGCGCACGGTGCGCTTTGCGCACCGTGCGCGCACAGTGAGCACGCGGTGCGCTTCGCGCACCGCGCGCCCACTTTACGCAGTTAGTGCCGTGCACGCACGGTGGGCACGCGGTGCGATGACAAAGCAAGAAAGCACGTCAACAAATCTGTTTCTGCTTTCCTCCGTGACTATGGTATGGGTTCCATTTACCACAACAACTTGCGTTATGACATGCAAGACATTTATAGAGGAGATGGTGTGCACTTCCACGATGAAGGGAACAGAGTCTTCCTCTTGAACCTTAGACTCTGCATCGGTACTTACTTGTAGGTACCACTAAAAAATCATTTCATAAACACTCTTTTTAGAGCCCCCTAATATCTAAACACTTAAATCTGATTTTCATTTTTTTTTTTTTTCTACCGTACGCTTACCGTAAGCTTACCGTACGCGTACCCCGTGATTTTTTTTAAAATCAATAAATGTTTTCTTTGTACTTTACAGTCCTTCTTTGACCCCCTCACAAATGTAAGGGGGTCTGTAACTCTCCTCATTGCCCCCTTTTCTTGTTTTCACTCTTTTTTTTCTGAGTGAAATACACAAAGTGGCGGCCGCCGCTTCCTGGTTTCGGCCGATTCGAATGTTTACTAAGATCTAAGAGCCAATCAGAATCGCGCTCGCGCACGCCACCGTACGCTTACGGTAAGCGTACGGTAAGCGTACCGTAAGCGGGCTCAGATATATATATTGATTTAAAGGCTATTTTCTCAGAATCTACTGAACAGATTTACACCAAACCTACAAAAGGCACTTCCTTGACCTAGGGACTACCTCTCTGCCAAATTTCGAGTAATTCTGTTCAGCCGTTCGGGCTGTAGCTCGTTCTAAAGGTCCTATGGAAAAATGCATGGGGAAAACGCGTTTTGGGACCCCCCTTTTATCTCAGCCCCCGCTTGACGGATCCCCCCGAGACTTTCAGGGTAGGAGCGGAGCGTAGCGCCCCACCTATTTTGAGAAATTCGCGAGGATTCATCGACCGGCGCCAAAGTTATTCAAAATAGAATGTTGCGGTTTTCCTATGGAAACAGGGTCCTAACTATAACTACCTACTGGCGACCGCCAGTAGGTAATATATATATATATATATATATATATATTTTTTTTTTTTCTCAAACGGGAAGCCCCACCCATCCTCCTCCAAGCATGTTGACATACTACGAGTAGACCTGCCCTGTATTCTGCCAAGTAAGGTTATCCACTGGGATGCCTAGATCATAGAAATGAGCGAATGTGTCAATTTCCTCAATGTTTAGGTAGATATTTTGTTCTCCAAGACGTAAAACACCAAAGTTCACAAAATGGTTGTCACATTGTCTGTAAGCTCATGATCTGGATAAATAAATCTTCACAGCTCTCAACACATCCAATATATGTAAAGTTTCTTCTTTAGCATTGGATGGCGCTGCAAAAAACAGAAGGCAACGTTATCTACTGTTCCTGATGAATGAAAGTATTAACTTTAGGATAGAAACCTGATCCCAATTTAACAACTAACCTGTCAGGAACAATCTTTAAGTAATGGGTTTAATTTTCAATGAACCCAACTCGACCAAGTCTCTGGGCTGATGTGATGGTCACCAAACAACAGACCTTCAGACACAAGTTTCAAAGCCACCTCTTCCAATGGTTCAAATGGAGGTAATTTTAACACCTGAATAGCTTAAGGAATATCCCAAGACAAAGTAGTAGGTTTCATCTTTGGTTTTATCAGTGGAAATCCCTTTAATAATCTTGCACTTAAAGATTCAATTTCAGAAATACCCCATGGAGCGCAAATTGTCCTTACTGCTTCCAGCTGCACCTTCAAAGTAGCAACTGCCAGACCTTTGTCAAACTCCTCCTGTAAGAATTGGAGAACCCATTTGGATTCACAATTGGTGGTTTCTAAAGATCTATCATTGCACCACTTATCGAAAGTTGACCAATGATGACTACATGACTTTCTGGTAGATGATCTTCTAGATTGTTGAAGTGAATGGACCACAGGTTAAGAGAATTCCAAATTCTTCAAACCCCTTCCTTAAATAGCCATGGCATCAGCTGCATCCTCTCGTAAGTATCTAGGGGGAGGGGAGGAGAATGAGGGGGAATTTGATGACTCATTCCGGAGCTGTCAATAGTAGTCTCAGTACAGGGAACCATCCGATCCTTGGCCAAAAGGGGGCGCCATAATAAGGGATACTCTCTCTTCCCTCAACCTGGTAGTAGTTTGGGTATCAAGGGAAAGGGCAAGAAGGCATACAATAAAACCTGAGGCCAAGGACAAGTCATCACATCTATCCTCCAGCAACCTGGTTCCTGAAACCTGAGGAGAAAATTTAGAAGAAGCGTATTCTCTGCAGTGGCAAAAAGGTTGAGCTGAGGCATACCAAACCTTTGACATATTTGCTCGAAGATATGTGGCTCTAGACAAAAGTCATGGGATGAAGGGAGCACCCTCCTCAACCTCTCCACCAAGCTATTGTACTTCCCCCGAATGTAGGTTGCTGTAAGAGACACTTGATGATCCTCCACTCAGATCATTATTTGGAAAGCTAGATCTGCAAGGTGCTGAGAGCCCATGCTCAATATTCTGATAACTGGGGGTATACCCATCAATTACCCTCCCATTACCTGGGTAAGGAAAACACAATCTAAGGAAAAAAGTGGTAAGGAGGAAAGAATAGAACAATATTTTTTGACAAAGGACACCTTTAATTATCCTTTCATATGTGTATAGATTCACATTTCATTTTCTTTGTTTTTTAAATAGGCTCACTTCTAGAGACCCTTCGTTATTTTTGACCCAAACATCAAGGAAATTGATTTTGATGTTGCTTGCGTTTTTAGTAAATTTCAAGTCTTGTGTACGAGTATTGAGCCAATTATGGAAGGCTTCTAGGTCTTCTTTGTTTCCATTCCATATCAGAAAGATGTTGTCAATGAATCTGACCCATCTCGCAATATGTGCAAAGAATGGGCCAGTCTCATTGAAGATAAAAAGAGTCTCAAATTGGTCCATGACCAAATTGGCTATCTCCGGGGCGAAGCTACAACCCATGACTACACCTTTTACTTGGAGGAACAGGTCATCTTTGATTCCTTGTTCTGTATTCTTCTTAATGTATATATGTGATAATGGATGGTAGAAGGATCGGAAGGATTATTTTCTTTTATATAAGGAGTGTCTTGAGATGTACACATATATATATTTAGAAAGATTTAGGCATGAATTTATTTGTGGATTTTTTCTTCACTTTATTCGGTGTTCCTCTCTTCTTGTGGTGGGACTTTTTGGTCTGCTCATCATGATTGGGGATAAGGACCTGTATATATACTGGCGAGTATAGAGGTGTTCATTGAATTTATATGTTACTGTAGTATGTTTCTTTTTATGTAGATTGCTGCTGTTTTTCTTGTCCTGGAGAGGCCAAAAGGAATTAATTGGCTGAAACGCGACCGCGTCGACAGTTTGGTTGTACAGAGGGACCATAAATAATTGGAATTTGTGGGGATTTAACAGCTTTGCATTGCCTTTGAATTTGTGGAGATATTGATTTCCTTATGCAATGTATATGCCCTCTGGGTAGTCCACATTATTGAAAGGTGGATCCATAATCGGAAATTATTTTTTAGGACAGTAGCTTAGTTTCGTCATATGTACAGAGGTGTTGTTTTGTAAATATATGTTTTTTATATATGCTCAGCAAAAAACAAAGAAAATGAAATGTGAATCTATACACATATGAAAGGATAATTAAAGGTGTCCTTTGTCAAAAAATATAGTTCTATTCTTTCCTCCTTACCACTTTTTTCCTTAGATTGTGTTTTCCCTACCCAGGTAATGGGAGGGTAATTGATGGGTATACCCCCAGTTATCAGAATTTTGTATTTACACTTATTCAAGTGTGAGGGTTGTGGTACAAATATAATTAATACATCTCTTGTAAAAATAGACTTAATGAATGAGCAGTGTATATGTTTCGTTTTGTATTTGTGTTAGTGATTGTACATTAGTAGGGTGCCCATAAGGATTCATCTCGGGCATGGCACTTCCACATATGGTTAGTTACTCGGAAGACGAGATCAATAAATTGATTGAGACTCCCTCTCTATTGGGAGTGTAGATAAGTGACTCCACTAATATTATTACAGACAAAGGAGAGAGGTTAGTACAACTCAGAAAGAAAAATACGAGGACACAACTCCATGCACAAGTCCTCCTTGAGTATCTGAAATCGAATACCATTCCAGTAGGTTTGCAGGTAAAGAACATCCCCATCATATTTGTTAACGATAAAATCTATTTGTTGGATTTTAGTGGAGTAGGAACTAAGTGTTCTAGAGATTGGTTAGTCTTATCCATCCATACAGCATTAAGAATAAGTGAAGAAGAGTTGAAAGAAATTTGAAAGTTAGAAGAAGAAATTAACGGTGACAGCACTATCCAGGATGCAAAAGCACTGTTAGATTCAATAGAAAAAACACTTATTGACTTTAAAAATCAAACTATCAGTGCCAAAACTTCAAAAGTTACTAGGGACATCAAGGGGTTTGACAATCTGACAGTCTACCCGTATCTAAAGGAAGACTTTCATAAAAATAATAACCCGAGTACATTGAATCTTCAATATAGAACACGATCACGATCTAAATTTATCACCTTTTCGGACTCTTCTTCTGATTCAGATCAGGGGGCAGGTCCCTACTATCCACCATATCCTCAATACTATCAATACCCACGTGCTCCTCCTCCTTTTTTAGGCAGAGGCAGGGGAAGAGGATTCAGAGGCAATTGGCGAGGCCATCAAGTATGGCAACCTCCTGTTCCTCAACAGATTCAAGAACAAAATTATTTCCGCACCAGACAACGAGCATATCAGAGATAGATCCACAGGTATCTGCCTTGTCCTTGATACCGTATGAGGTA
The DNA here is from genome assembly GCF_964204655.1 of Triturus cristatus. NCBI lineage: Eukaryota > Metazoa > Chordata > Amphibia > Caudata > Salamandridae > Triturus > Triturus cristatus. The sequence goes on from NC_140581.1 coordinate 1,093,191,260, forward strand.
ATACCAATCTATAATTTGTCAAAACATCAGTTAACTGTAACCGAAACTCAAGTGCTAAACAAAGGGATGTCATTTGTTCCACATGCTATACAGAACCCAATAGATACCAAAAAAGAGGTTCTACAATTTCTAAGGAAGGTTAGACTGAGAGTCTTTTTTTCAGAATACAATGAAACTCCTGATAATAATATTAGTGGGCTAAAGAATAAATCGATTTTTTGCCCAGAAAGTGCAGCAATGCCAGACCAAATTCTTCTGTTTGAAAACCAAATACTGAGGGAGGTAGACAATCTGCATTCAAAAAGGACTTTCTATAAATCCAACTTTTCGAGAGATGAACAAAAGGCACTTCAAAACTTAGCCAGTAACCCACTGGTGGTAGTGAAACCCGCCGATAAGGGCGGAGGAATTGTGCTATGGGATGCAGACAAATATGATGAGGACATTATTAGGCAACTTAGTAATCAGCTACACTATCGACCCCTTGCATGTAACCCTACAGCTCGCTTGAAAGCCGAAATATTGCACTTGACTAACAGAGCCCTTGAAAGTGGTTACCTTTGTAAAAAAGAATTTGAATTTTTGAATATTACTACACAGAAAGTTCCCACTTTGTACGTCCTGCCCAAGATCCATAAAGATGCCACCAAACCACCAGGGAGGCCGATTATCTCAGCCTGCGGTTCTATTCTCGAGCCTTTGACCAAATATGTCGATTGCTTCTTGAAACCGTTCATCCCGGACACGAAAGCATACATACGGGATACCATGGACTTCATTTCCAAGGTTGAGGGATCGATGTTCGATAGTAACCAACATTTTTTGGTAACTTTCGACATCGAAAGCCTCTACACAAATATTCCCCAAGATGAGGCACTTTTGATTATGACGTTGGTATTAGATAGGAGACCCAGACCACATCAGGTTCCAACCGACTTTTTGATTTCCTTGGCTAAAATATGTTTAAAAAATAACTTTTTCAATTTCAAAGATGACCTGTTCCTCCAAGTAAAAGGTGTAGCCATGGGCTGTAGCTTCGCCCCGGGGAGATAGCCAATTTGGTCATGGACCAATTTGAGACTCTTTTTATCTTCAATGAGACTGGCCCATTCTTTGCACATATTGCGAGATGGGTCAGATTCATTGACGACATCTTTCTGATATGGAATGGAAACAAAGAAGACCTAGAAGCCTTCCATAATTGGCTCAATACTCGTACACAAGACTTGAAATTTACTAAAAACGCAAGCAACATCAAAATCAATTTCCTTGATGTTTGGGTCAAAAATAACGAAGGGTCTCTAGAAGTGAGCCTATTTACAAAACCCACAGACAGAAACACACTCTTAGCATACAGCTCAGGGCATCCACGACATCTTAAGGATAATTTGCCATATGGGCAATTCCTTAGAATCCGTCGGAACTGTTCCAACCAAAGCGATTATTTTGACAACGCGGCCATCTTGCGGACTAAACTATGTAACAGAGGGTACCCGAAGAAAATAGTAAGGAATGCTCTTAAACGAGCATGGTTTACACCTCGGGAAACCCTACTAACACCAAGAAGCAAGGAAAAGAATGACCAACTTACCTGTGTGCTTACATATAATCCCAAAGCAAACAAAGTGAGGCAGATCATCCAAAGAAATTGGCGGATGGTCGACCACTTGGGGTTGGCGACACCGCTGTTTGCCTTCCAAAAAGGAAAAAACTTGAGAGAGTACTTGGTTAAGGCTTCTAGACCAACAGCGCCAAAAAATGATGTTAGAACCATGTTGGGACTGCCACCAGTGCAGGGACACTTTAGATGTCAGAGTTGTGTGGTTTGTCCCCAAACAAAAGATTCACAAGTCCACAATTATTGGCGATAAAAAACATGTCCAACTGGGTTTTTCGAATTGTAATTCAAAAAATGTGATGTATTCAATTGAATGTCCATGTAAAAAAACATATATTGGCCAAACAACTCAAGCGGTAAAACTCCGTATTCAACAACACAAATCACGGATTTGGTGTAAAACCCCTGCTGCTCCATTGGTTCAGCACTTTTTGGAACTTGGGCATGATGAGGATGAACTCAGGTGGTCCGTCTTGGCAGTTATGCGCCCTTTGAATAAAGTTATTTTGCAAAATACTCTGAATCGCCAGGAGGCACGGTTGATTGAGAAATACCGCACAGCAATTGACGGCTTAAATGATAAGGACGAAATTTGGGCTTTGATACAGTAGGAGCCTCATATGAGGGTTAAGCACTTATGCTCAGGGATAGCAAAGGCATTAGATTTGGTTAGGAAAATACCCTAGATGTACAGACACTATGTATATATGTGTATATTAATATGTGTTGTTAGATTGTGAGCCTTTATGTTTACGGGTTCCCCTCCTCTGTCGCTTCATACACTGCGTATAATTTTGGTGGTACTTTTTCTGATTTACTCTACGTCGAATATTATTTTCTCTACTTTATTCACTATATTATTTGGTGGTACTTTTTCTGATTTACTCTATTTTGAATATTAGTTTCTCTATTTTATTCACTATATTATTTGCTTCAAGTTAATCTATTTTCTCTAGATTTTGTCGATTACTATACAACAAGTATTAGATACACACAACCAAGTGAGAGAGGAGCTGATAAAACAGTTGGCCTTTGTAACTGCCCCATTCCAATATGGCCGATTCTTTACCTCTTTATCTGTGGAGGTTTTTAGTCCCTCATTACTTTCCGCACCAGGAAATAAGGTTCCGATAGCTTTCCGCTGAACTTACTAGCGCAGCAAGAGAGCGAGCACCGACAGATGCGGAGTAGACACCAGGGAAGGGGGAAAGAAGTAAGGTAAGAGAAGAAGACGAGTAGACGTAATTGAGTTAAATACACTTGGACTCTGCAGTATCTTTGGATTGATAGTGTATCTCCGTTTTTGTCTTTTGTTTATCTTGTTACGAACCAGCGTGTAACCACGGCGGATGAATTTCCTCAACCTTTGAACACGAATAAGGGGCCCAATTGATTTTCTAAAAAGGTACGATGAATGTAGCCCTAGGTGGTAATTCTATCCTTGTACTTATGCAGTGGTGTATAGTCATTTTTGAAATATATTATTTTGTTATAGAGATGGCATAGGGGTTGGACCCCCAGCGCCCCTCTCCTTGCGAGTACGTTGTACTCACGCTTGGTAAGCTGAGTGGAGAAATCAGCCTAAGGTTAGTGGAGTATTATAATCATTTGGGGATAGGTTCCCAGTTATGCTCGCGATAGATTCCTTGGAGAGTAACTGTATTCTTCTTAATGTATATATGTGATAATGGATGGTAGAAGGATCGGAAGGATTATTTTCTTTTATATAAGGAGTGTCTTGAGATGTACACATATATATATTTAGAAAGATTTAGGCATGAATTTATTTGTGGATTTTTTCTTCACTTTATTCGGTGTTCCTCTCTTCTTGTGGTGGGACTTTTTGGTCTGCTCATCATGATTGGGGATAAGGACCTGTATATATACTGGCGAGTATAGAGGTGTTCATTGAATTTATATGTTACTGTAGTATGTTTCTTTTTATGTAGATTGCTGCTGTTTTTCTTGTCCTGGAGAGGCCAAAAGGAATTAATTGGCTGAAACGCGACCGCGTCGACAGTTTGGTTGTACAGAGGGACCATAAATAATTGGAATTTGTGGGGATTTAACAGCTTTGCATTGCCTTTGAATTTGTGGAGATATTGATTTCCTTATGCAATGTATATGCCCTCTGGGTAGTCCACATTATTGAAAGGTGGATCCATAATCGGAAATTATTTTTTAGGACAGTAGCTTAGTTTCGTCATATGTACAGAGGTGTTGTTTTGTAAATATATGCTTTTTATATATGCTCAGCAAAAAACAAAGAAAATGAAATGTGAATCTATACACATATGAAAGGATAATTAAAGGTGTCCTTTGTCAAAAAATATAGTTCTATTCTTTCCTCCTTACCACTTTTTTCCTTAGATTGTGTTTTCCCTACCCAGGTAATGGGAGGGTAATTGATGGGTATACCCCCAGTTATCAGAATTTTGTATTTACACTTATTCAAGTGTGAGGGTTGTTGTACAAATATAATTAATACATCTCTTGTAAAAATAGACTTAATGAATGAGCAGTGTAAATGTTTCGTTTTGTATTTGTGTTAGTGATTGTACATTAGTAGGGTGCCCATAAGGATTCATCTCGGGCATGGCACTTCCACATATGGTTAGTTACTCGGAAAACGAGATCAATAAATTGATTGAGACTCCCTCTCTATTGGGAGTGTAGATAAGTGACTCCACTAATATTATTACAGACAAAGGAGAGAGGTTAGTACAACTCAGAAAGAAAAATACGAGGACACAACTCCATGCACAAGTCCTCCTTGAGTATCTGAAATCGAATACCATTCCAGTAGGTTTGCAGGTAAAGAACATCCCCATCATATTTGTTAACGATAAAATCTATTTGTTGGATTTTAGTGGAGTAGGAACTAAGTGTTCTAGAGATTGGTTAGTCTTATCCATCCATACAGCATTAAGAATAAGTGAAGAAGAGTTGAAAGAAACTCGAAAGTTAGAAGAAGAAATTAACGGTGACAGCACTATCCAGGATGCAAAAGCACTGTTAGATTCAATAGAAAAAACACTTATTGACTTTAAAAATCAAACTATCAGTGCCAAAACTTCAAAGTTACTAGGGACATCAAGGGGTTTGACAATCTGACAGTCTACCCGTATCTAAAGGAAGACTTTTATAAAAATAATAACCCGAGTACATTGAATCTTCAATATAGAACACGATCACGATCTAAATTTATCACCTTTTCGGACTCTTCTTCTGATTCAGATCAGGGGGCAGGTCCCTACTATCCACCATATCCTCAATACTATCAATACCCACGTGCTCCTCCTCCTTTTTTAGGCAGAGGCAGGGGAAGAGGATTCAGAGGCAATTGGCGAGGCCATCAAGTATGGCAACCTCCTGTTCCTCAACAGATTCAAGAACAAAATTATTTCCGCACCAGACAACGAGCATATCAGAGATAGATCCACAGGTATCTGCCTTGTCCTTGATACCGTATGAGGTAATACCAATCTATAATTTGTCAAAACATCAGTTAACTGTAACCGAAACTCAAGTGCTAAACAAAGGGATGTCATTTGTTCCACATGCTATACAGAACCCAATAGATACCAAAAAAGAGGTTCTACAATTTCTAAGGAAGGTTAGACTGAGAGTCTTTTTTTCAGAATACAATGAAACTCCTGATAATAATATTAGTGGGCTAAAGAATAAATCGATTTTTTGCCCAGAAAGTGCAGCAATGCCAGACCAAATTCTTCTGTTTGAAAACCAAATACTGAGGGAGGTAGACAATCTGCATTCAAAAAGGACTTTCTATAAATCCAACTTTTCGAGAGATGAACAAAAGGCACTTCAAAACTTAGCCAGTAACCCACTGGTGGTAGTGAAACCCGCCGATAAGGGCGGAGGAATTGTGCTATGGGATGCAGACAAATATGATGAGGACATTATTAGGCAACTTAGTAATCAGCTACACTATCGACCCCTTGCATGTAACCCTACAGCTCGCTTGAAAGCCGAAATATTGCACTTGACTAACAGAGCCCTTGAAAGTGGTTACCTTTGTAAAAAAGAATTTGAATTTTTGAATATTACTACACAGAAAGTTCCCACTTTGTACGTCCTGCCCAAGATCCATAAAGATGCCACCAAACCACCAGGGAGGCCGATTATCTCAGCCTGCGGTTCTATTCTCGAGCCTTTGACCAAATATGTCGATTGCTTCTTGAAACCGTTCATCCCGGACACGAAAGCATACATACGGGATACCATGGACTTCATTTCCAAGGTTGAGGGATCGATGTTCGATAGTAACCAACATTTTTTGGTAACTTTCGACATCGAAAGCCTCTACACAAATATTCCCCAAGATGAGGCACTTTTGATTATGACGTTGGTATTAGATAGGAGACCCAGACCACATCAGGTTCCAACCGACTTTTTGATTTCCTTGGCTAAAATATGTTTAAAAAATAACTTTTTCAATTTCAAAGATGACCTGTTCCTCCAAGTAAAAGGTGTAGCCATGGGCTGTAGCTTCGCCCCGGGGAGATAGCCAATTTGGTCATGGACCAATTTGAGACTCTTTTTATCTTCAATGAGACTGGCCCATTCTTTGCACATATTGCGAGATGGGTCAGATTCATTGACGACATCTTTCTGATATGGAATGGAAACAAAGAAGACCTAGAAGCCTTCCATAATTGGCTCAATACTCGTACACAAGACTTGAAATTTACTAAAAACGCAAGCAACATCAAAATCAATTTCCTTGATGTTTGGGTCAAAAATAGCGAAGGGTCTCTAGAAGTGAGCCTATTTACAAAACCCACGGACAGAAACACACTCTTAGCATACAGCTCAGGGCATCCACGACATCTTAAGGATAATTTGCCATATGGGCAATTCCTTAGAATCCGTCGGAACTGTTCCAACCAAAGCGATTATTTTGACAACGCGGCCATCTTGCGGACTAAACTATGTAACAGAGGGTACCCGAAGAAAATAGTAAGGAATGCTCTTAAACGAGCATGGTTTACACCTCGGGAAACCCTACTAACACCAAGAAGCAAGGAAAAGAATGACCAACTTACTTGTGTGCTTGCATATAATCCCAAAGCAAACAAAGTGAGGCAGATCATCCAAAGAAATTGGCGGATGGTCGACCACTTGGGGTTGGCGACACCGCTGTTTGCCTTCCAAAAAGGAAAAAACTTGAGAGAGTACTTGGTTAAGGCTTCTAGACCAACAGCGCCAAAAAATGATGTTAGAACCATGTTGGGACTGCCACCAGTGCAGGGACACTTTAGATGTCAGAGTTGTGTGGTTTGTCCCCAAACAAATGATTCTAAGTTCACAATTATTGGCGATAAAAAACATGTCCAACTGGGTTTTTCGAATTGTAATTCAAAAAATGTGATTTATTCGATTGAATGTCCATGTAAAAAAACATATATTGGCCAAACAACTCAAGCGGTAAAACTCCGTATTCAACAACACAAATCACGGATTCGGTGTAAAACCCCTGGTGCTCCATTGGTTCAGCACTTTTTGGAACTTGGGCATGATGAGGATGAACTCAGGTGGTCCGTCTTGGCAGTTATGCGCCCTTTGAATAAAGCTATTTTGCAAAATACTCTGAATCGCCAGGAGGCACGGTTGATTGAGAAATACCACACAGCAATTGACGGCTTAAATGATAAGGACGAAATTTGGGCTTTGATACAGTAAGAGCCTCATATGAGGGTTAAGCACTTATGCTCAGGGATAGCAAAGGCATTAGATTTGGTTAGGAAAATACCCTAGATGTACAGACACTATGTATATATGTGTATATTAATATGTGTTGTTAGATTGTGAGCCTTTATGTTTACGGGTTCCCCTCCTCTGTCGCTTCATACACTGCGTATAATTTTGGTGGTACTTTTTCTGATTTACTCTACGTCGTATATTATTTTCTCTACTTTATTCACTATATTATTTGTTGGTACTTTTTCTGATTTACTCTATTTTCAATATTAGTTTCTCTATTTTATTCACTATATTATTTGCTTCAAGTTAATCTATTTTCTCTAGATTTTGTCGATTACTATACAACAAGTATTAGATACACACAACCAAGTGAGAGAGGAGCTGATAAAACAGTTGGCCTTTGTAACTGCCCCATTCCAATATGGCCGATTCTTTACCTCTTTATCTGTGGAGGTTTTTAGTCCCTCATTTCTTTCCGCACCAGGAAATAAGGTTCCGATAGCTTTCCGCTGAACTTACTAGCGCAGCAAGAGAGCGAGCACCGACAGATGCGGAGTAGACACCAGGAAAGGGGGAAAGAAGTAAGGTAAGATAAGAAGACGAGTAGACGTAATTGAGTTAAATACACTTAGACTCTGCAGTATCTTTGGAATGATAGTGTATCTCCGTTTTTGTCTTTTGTTTGTCTTGTTACGAACCAGCGTGTAACCACAGCGGATGAATTTCCTCAACCTTTGAACACGAATAAGGGGCCCAATTGATTTTCTAAAAAGGTACGATGAATGTAGCCCTAGGTGGTAATTCTATCCTTGTACTTATGCAGTGGTGTATAGTCGTTTTTGAAATATAATATTTTATTATAGAGCTGGCATAGGGGTTGGACCCCCAGCGCCCCTCTCCTTGCGAGTACGTTGTACTCACGCTTGGTAAGCTGAGTGGAGAAATCAGCCTAAGGTTAGTGGAGTATTATAATCATTTGGGGATAGGTTCCCAGTTATGCTCGCGATAGATTCCTTGGAGAGTAACTGTATTCTTCTTAATGTATATCTCTGATAATGGATGGTAGAAGGATCGGAAGGATTATTTTCTTTTAAATAAGGAGTGTCTTGAGATGTACACATATATATATTTAGAAAGATTTAGGCATGAATTTATTTGTGGATTTTTTCTTCACTTTATTCGGTGTTCCTCGCTTCTTGTGGTGGGACTTTTTGGTCTGCTCATCATGATTGGGGATAAGGACCTGTATATATACTGGCGAGTATAGAGGTGTTCATTGAATTTATATGTTACTGTAGTATGTTTCTTTTTATGTAGATTGCTGCTGTTTTTCTTGTCCTGAAGAGGCCAAAAGGAATTAATTGGCTGAAACGCGACCGCGTCGACAGTTTGATTGTACAGAGGGACCATAAATAATTGGAATTTGTGGGGATTTAACAGCTTTGCATTGCCTTTGAATTTGTGGAGATATTGACTTCCTTATGCAATGTATATGCCCTCTGGGTAGTCCACATTATTGAAAGGTGGATCCATAATCGGAAATAATTTTTTAGGACAGTAGCTTAGTTTCGTCATATGTACAGAGGTGTTGTTTTGTAAATATATGTTTTTTATATATGCTCAGCAAAAAACAAAGAAAATGAAATGTGAATCTATACACATATGAAAGGATAATTAAAGGTGTCCTTTGTCAAGAAATTTTGTTCTATTCTTTCCTCCTTGACACTTTTTTCCTTAGATTGAGAGCCCATGCTCGACTGTCTATTCAGGTAACATTTTGTGACCATGTTGTTTGTTCTCACTGCAACAGCCCGGTGTAGCAAAACATGTGAAAATAAAGAAGTTAATGAAAGACTGCCTTCATCTCTTTCCAATTTGAGGAGTGTAATTGTTCCTCCGGTAGGCACATTCCCTGAATTGACTGATGGCCCAAAGTGGCTCCCCAACCTGCTCGAATCTGTGGTCAGGACACATGGGGGTGGCAAAACTAATGGAACTCCCCCATACAAGTGACTGGGATCCAGCCAGTTATGCATTTATACCCAAATATTGTACGTCACCGGTACCAATTGCTCATGGTTGTGAAGAGCTGGAGTTAAATGTGGCAGAAGCTGAAAAACCAGAGGTCCTAGATGCAGGTGAGCCCAGAAGACAACAAAGACACATGGTGCCTTTGAAAAGAGCAAATATAGAAAGAAATTATGACTACCTGCATCAGGAGAAACTGAAGAAATCTCTAATAGACAATAATCTTACCACATGACCCTGGACACACAGCCACTCCCTTGCCAACATTTGTGATTGTTGCCCCAGAGAAAGTACAAGCTCCTGCATCCTCTGTGCTGTTTCTTGTGGCAAAGTGGCCAACCCCAGAGTGGTTTGAAGCCAAGCTACAATGACTTCCAGGTCCTGGGTTGATATAAGATGCGACTCCTCTAGGTTTGCCAGAAGACCATATTCCTCCAAAGTTTTGCAAACTGGGTTTGCCTGATACTGAAGAGTCATCTGTGAGGGTGAATGGATAAACCAGTCATCCAGATAAGGGTTGATCAGGATACCTTTGCTGTGTAGATTGGCCACAATGGATGCCATGACCTTCGTGAACACTCTCAGAGAAGACGTCAGGCCAAACTGCAGCACCCTGAATGGCCAGGGACGGAGCCCCAAACAGAATCTGAGGAATCTCTGATGGGGAGGATAAATCAAGATGTGTAGATAAGCATCCCTCAATACTACAGATGCCGACCATTCTCCCAGAGACCCAATAGGAAGTATTTTCTGTAGCGTTTCCATTTGAGCTGGGCTTTCTAGAGTAAAAAATTCAGTTTCCTGAGGTTGCTGATTAATCTAAACTTTCCTAAAGGCTTTTTGACAAGGATGACACTGGAATAGAATCCTCTCCCTTTCTGGTTGTCTGGGACCGGGCATGCTTCTGATTCCTAAAGGCTTTCTTAAACCAGTCCTCCAACTCATTTTCAAATATTTGCTACCCAAGAAAGGCATGAACAAAAACCCTAACTTCTGAGCACCTCCTGTCTTCTAGCCTCTCAGATATATCTGGGGCCTAGCAGCTACACTTGAAGGTACTGAAGACGCGAATGCTCTCCAGGTAGCACAGGAAATATCTGAATGGAACTAAGCCTGAATTTCCAGACTAAATAAAGAACAAATCAGAACACTCAATCCTCTGATGAATGGCAGAAGTAATTGTCTGAAAATCTTTAACAAATGACTATGAGGCATATATAGCTGCTCTCAAAGCAAATTTAAGATCATAATGACCCTTCTTCAAAGAAGCTTCCACTTTCCGGTACACAAAATCAGCAACAGGAACATCCTCTACAATGACTACGTAATGCCCTGCCAAATTAGCAAACACTGGATCAATCTTAATTCCGGAAGGAATCTCCATGTCCCCCTTTGCAATAAGATATAATTTTGGCAAATATTTTTGGAAGTCAGTCTTTTCTGTATTCTTCCATTCCATTACCAGAAAATCCATAACTTCTCTATTTATTGCTAAAATGTAGGAGGATGTGATTACACATGTTGTATATAACCTAGAGCTAGTGCTCAGCACATCATCTTCCTTGGGAATGTTAAGATTATAACTCAAGAATCGGAAAAAAGAAGAGAGTTCAGTCTTTTGAATGAATTTATTTTTATGGACTGTTTCCGAAACCCTGACCTCCTCCTCATCATATTCAGGGGATGTCCAAGAAGAAGTGTAAGAAGGAGATGAAATGTTAAATAAAGAGCTTGAGGAAGAAGGAGAATGACAATCAACTCTTTTCCCCCCCAGACTGGTGTACAAGATGCAAACAGATACAGGTAGAAATATTCTGCCTAAGATTTTTACCATGGTCAACATCTTCTTGATATCTTGTACAATGGTTCCACTTTGAGGAGTGTTTTCTGTGCTCCATAATGACAATTGATAGAAAGCTGGCCCTAAATAGGGTAATTGAGGACCTTATAGCTGACCATAGATCAACAATTAATTCCCCTTCGGGGGCGGGGGCGGCGGCGGTGGCGCTGTGCTCGTGACGAGCCCAGCGGGGAATCAATGACACGTGGGGGGGCCGCGACCGTTATGACGAGCCCAGCTCGTCATGAGCACAGCTCCACTGTGCCTCATGACGAGCTGGGCTCGTCATGAGCACCGAAGCAGCTAGAGGGCACAAGAAAACAAGAAAGGCTCACAGCATGCCACCAACTCTTATCAGAAGAATAATTGGGAAAGCAGGCAGCACTTGACCGGCAAATCCAAGGGCACTCAGCAGGGAGAGGTGCCTAAAGGGACAGAAGCCATGTGTGCATGCCTCCTCGCATAGCGACACAAGCTGGAAGATGTGTGTAGGAGTCAGCACACGCCTTACTCTTCATAGTAACAGAGAGACGCACACTAAAAGGAAGACGCTAGCGCGCTGCATCTGAAACACAGCTGCTGTAAGGTGATGCGTGCAGAATGCCTAATTCTATACTTGGTGCAGGCAGAGATAAGCGCATCAGAGCGGGAGAGATTCTCACATGTGCTCCCCCTTGCAACAAGAGAACTCCTGAAGGCTCACCTACATTTCCTTCTAAACAGTCGTAACCAATCTTTACAACAAGGTAGTTGGGAGGGCACAAAGTCATAATTAGGCCTGGTCGGTGAACTCCACTCCGTTCATGGAGTTTGCAGAGTTTTCTGCACTGTGCGCTCCGCGATTCACACGCTCGCCAGCATCAGGTTGGCGAGCACAAACTAAGAAAATTCGCCTCCTGGAGAGATTTCTCAACGAGGGCAGTCAGATTTGTCAACGTGGGTGGTTGAGGATTGTCGCGACCACTCACATTGAGAAACCTTCTGTTTGCATTACTAAAGCTGCCGCTCGGGTAGAAAATCTACTTGAGCTGCATGAAAATAAGCAGCACCCTCTAGCTCTGTGCATGTTGCACTTCACGCTCATTTTACAGCATGGGACAAATACCTGGTGCTGAATATATACCCGAACTGCATGACCAAACGCACTCTGCCGCATGCAGAGCTCTGCGTAGCACGGCAGAGTTTTTTGGTTACTTCTCCGCAAACTTCGGCCAGGTCTAGTCATAATGAGTACATGCAAAATTATTACTGGAAAGGCCCCCACAATTAGTCCATCACAGGGGATCCAAAAATGGCTACCCAGTCAACCCTTTTCACTCCAGGCACAGTGCCCGTATCATGAAGAGCTGTGCAGAGCTGATGACCTGTTTTTTGTGTTTGAGATGACTAAAGTTCCAAGTTAAAGCATGAACTTTAGACCACATAAGACGAAAACAGAGAAGTGCAATCTCTCCCCACTGTTTCTGACATGAACTCTCTGCATTTCAAGCATTAACATGGAGAAATTAAATGTATGAACCTTATTCACCTCAACCACAAAAAAATAGGTTCTTGGTTCTCCAGTGAACCAGCGCAGTTCAATTGAATGCAGGACTTCACCCTTATGTAGTATGACACACTGGCGTTGGCCCGTCCAAAACATGGAATCACTGCTGAATCACTTAAGATAAGTCTTAACCAAACACCTCTTAATGAGTTCATTTTAAAGGTTTTCTCATTAGAGGAAATAATGCTCTCCTTTCAGGGAGGGCTTGAAAGAGTTGTAGCATTTTGAGCCGTTGGATCCCAGGGATCTGCCTTTGTATCTAGGTCTGGCGTTAGCCAAGACATTTTAATTTCACTAAAATAATATGCATAATCTCTTACTTAAAGGGACTTTCAGTCAGCTCTCTTTCATTCACATTGTGCTTCCTCCCACTACAGCATGCAGCATGGTAAAATGGCTCAGCCTACTTAGGACACTGGTTAATTTCACTTTGAGTGACTGCATTTTGCTATTTTCACAGTGAGCACACCCACACACAAGGAAGTTCCCTTCAGTGCCAGTGTTTTTGTTTTGACTTTATTGTTATTTTAGTGTTGCCTTTGTAATAGCAGGATGCTTTCTACCATCTTTTTGTGTGAGCACAAGGCAACTTCCATTTTTACTGGTTCCTGTTTCCTGCCAAAGGTGTTGTAACTTACTTTGGCAGTGGCCTTTGTTTATTTGACTGCTGCTGTTTCACTGCATAGCATATTCTGTTCCTGGACTCTGTTTCAATAAGGGTTCTTTTCTAAACTTTGCCCAGTAAGAAAACCATACTTCATTGTATTTAATTTGCAGCACTCTTGTACCACTTTTATTTAAACGTGGATGGGGTGTTATTCGAGTTTTAGTATTCAGTATTTTATACTGTGAGCCAACTTTCTTTCTGTCTTTCTTTCTTTCTTTTTTCTATCTTTCGTTCTTTCTTTCTTTCTTTCTTTTTTCTTCTTTGTTTCTTTCTTTTTCTTCCTTATTTTCTTTTTCTCTTCTTTCCTTTTAGCTTTCCTTCCTTTCTTTTCTTCTTTCTTTCCTCCATTCTTCCTTTCTTTTACTATCTTTCCTTCTTTATTTCCCTCTTTCTTTCTTGCCCTCTTTCCTTATTTCTTTCCTTCATTCCTACTTTTCTTCTTTCTTTCTTTCTTTCTTTCTTTCTTTCTTTCTTTCTTACTTTCTTTCTTTCTCTCGTTCTTTCTTACTTTCTTTTTTGTGTGCTTTTTCTGCTTCTTTATTTCATTCTTTTTTGCCTTCCCTCCTTGTTTCTTTTCTTTAATTTTTGCCGTCTTTCTTTTTAACCTTCTTTCATTATTTCCTTCTTTTTGTGTGCCTTCTTTCTCTCCTTCTTTGCTTCCATTTTTGTTTTCTTTGTTTCTGTCTTATTTCCTTGTTGCATTCCTTCTTTCCTTTTTATTGCCTTCTTTCCATGTTTCTTTCCTTCTTTCTTAGATTTTGACTTCTGTCTTTCTTTCTTTCTTACTTTCTTTCTTTCTTTCTTTCTTTCTTTCTTTCTTTCTTTCTTTCTTTCTTTCTTTCTTTCTTTCTTTCTTTCTTTCTTTCCTTCCTTTGTACCTTTTATGTTTTATTTCTTTTCTTACTTCTTTCCTTCTTCTTTTGCCTTCTTTCCATTTTCCTTCCTTCTTTCTTTCCTTATGCCTTCTTTCCTTCTTTTTTCTTTTCTTTTTGCCTCCTTTCCTTCTTTCTTTTTTTGCATTTTATTCCTTCCTTCTTTCTTTCCTCCTCTTTGTCTTTTTCTTTCTTTCTTTTTAGTCTTTCTTTTCTTCCTTCCTTCCTTCCTTTCTTTCTTTTGTGCATTATTTCTTTCTTTCTTTCTTTCTTGTCTCCTGTCTTTCTTTTTTGCCTTCCTTTCTTTTTTGCCTTCCTTCCTTTTGTGCCTTCCTTCCTTCCTTTTTGCCTTCCCTCCTTCCTTGCATTTCACCTTTCCTTCCTTTTTGCTTTCCTCTTTTGTCAATCTACCTTCCTTTTTGCCTTCCTTTGTTCATTACTTTTTGCCTGCCCTTCTTCATTCCTACCATCCTTCATTCCTTCCTTTTCCTTCCTTAAATTTTTCTTTCATTCCTTGTTTCTTCCCATTTTTCTTTCTCAAAGGCAAGAGGCTGACACCCAACACCAGATCAACTGGCAGTTTTGGTCTGTGTTAGCCAAGACCTTTTGATTTTATTTAAAGTATACAAAACATAGTCACTTCAGCATGCATCAAGGGGCAATGCTTCATTTGAGTACACAATGCCTTTACTTATAATTAGCCCCAAATCAATCACCATATGCCTAAATATAAACCATTTCTCAGCATCCAGCAAAAATATTTGCCACTGGCAATCAGAATATTTGTTGCTAGTTGATGTTCTAATTTCCATTTTATGAGCATCTGCCTCCTTCCCACTCTCTTCTCTAGATTGAACCTTGCATCTACATGCTAACATCTCCATACACATAGATTCCGTTTATGCTTTGGCAAAAATCTCTGCCTTGGTGGAATTATGAAATTTGGGTGGATTTTTCTGCCCAGTAGTGGATCGGGACAATTCAAGTGTAACTGAAATTATGACTGTAAAGTTATAACTTTAGTAATGTTGTTGGCATATTTTGGGCATTCACCTATAAACATGGTTCTAAGCAGCATAATTGAAGATTTTCACTTCAGCTATGTAAAACTAGGAATGGAGGAGAGTAGAGAAACAGCCATCATATGAGGAAAACCACACACCTATCAAATATTAAACCTGAAAGCCCCAAAATATAGCCAACACTCTAGGCTCTGCCCTCTTCCCCTTGTACTGAGTGACTTTGTGGAAGACATGCCAGATTCTGACTCCAGTATGCCTCTCACACCACTCAAATGGAAAAGGAACCTCACTGAGGAGGAGACAGAATATGTAATTACCTTACTAATGAATCCCTGCAGTGAACTACATGGTCTGCACCTGCACACCCTCATTGGAGCCGAGAAGGCAGCCATGTTGCAGAAGTTAGCAGAATCTATGAATGTATTGGGGTGGATGTGTATCCCAATGGGGATCTAGAAAATTAATGGGAGAATTAGAAGGGGCAGGGAAAGGAGAGGTTTTCCAGCAAACAGATGGCAAAGTCTAATAATGATGGCAAACCCAGCTCTTGCCTCCATCTTGATGAACGTATCCTCCATGCTACCCATGCTTACCTCATATATGGCCTTTCTGTTCCAGCAAATCCCAATGTCAGGCCAGGTAAGATTAAAACATCTCTGCCTTTCAACGTCATTATATCTCCCTGCTCATGTCACACTGTCTTGAAACAGAACACATCTGCCTCCTTACAGATAAACACACATCCCACACAGTTTTCTCTCCCAGCCAACCCTATCTATTAGAATTAAAAAATAATCTTGTAACCTTTGCACGTTAGAACTTTCCCAAATCTAGGGACCAGATATACTTAGGATAGTGTTTGCAATTACCAAATAGCAATTTATTGCAATTCTCTATTTGGTAATCGCAAACACCCATGTACAAATGTGTGTTTAACACATTTTGTGATTCCCAGTAGGTCGCAAATAGATCTGCAAGATTAATATTTATGAGGTAGGTCTTGGATTGCGACCCATTGGGAATCGCAAAATTCACAGGGATGGTGGCCGGCAGAGGTCAGCAGACCATTATGCATGTGATTGCTTTTCAATAAAGCATTTTTTAATACAGCCCGTTTTCCTTAAAGGAAAACAGGATGCGCTTCAAAGAGAAAAGAGAAAAGTCAATTTATTAAGAATAGACATTGGTTAGTAGGACCACTGCTTGCTCTTCAAAAATGTTTTTCCAATCTTTCCCCTTTCTGAATGGTTCACCACCTACTTGAAGTAGGTGGTAAAATCTGAATGTTTTGCAACCGCATTTTGGCTGCAAAACATTTACACATACCATTGCGATCTGGTATCATGAAGGAACTCGCTAAACAGGTCCCTTCCTAATACCGAATCGCAAACCCAATTTGCAATTCGTGGTAGGTTACCGAATCAAAAATTGGGCCTTTGTACATTAAAAAAGTGCTTTTTTGCTGTCAAAAACGACCTGATTCTGCGAATCGGGCCGTTTGCAATCTAAAAAATCTTTGTGCATCTGACCCCCAGCGCCTTAATTGTGACAGCTGGGCTGGAGCAGGAGTGGCCCCTCTTGTGGCAGGATGACAACCAAACCTAGCATCTCAACACCTCCTTACCACCCAGTCAGGTATGGCGCATTGCTATCAATGTCACAGCCCCACTTTTCAGAAGTGTATATCTTTGATTGTCATAGCTTAACACTAACAATAATGCATCTTACATGTGTATGCTAGTACAATGTACTTTTCAACATACTTATATTGTAAGTGAATATGCCTCAAACATGCTCATCCATACCATATCAATTTTGAATTTTACCTGTCCAGTATTGTCAGCCCCTGCGCCAGGTACCACTGCTGCCTCAATAAATATGCAAACAGTGGACTGGCCTCAAGCATCAGTTGGATGGCTTAACCCACTAAGGCTATCTTCTTATCAATTGGGAATTGGCTATGCATATTTTGCACTGAAAAAGTGTGAGGATAATTGCGATTCTCCTATTACCATGACTAGAGAATCTGGATTTCATTAAAGACACGGAGGGTACCATTATGCATATTTCTTTTAATGCAGTCTCCAAGCCGCATACATCATAAAGCAAAATTTCCAGAACGTTAACAATAATAAAAGGCATGAGCCCATAACAATCTGCCTCTTTTAAATGGAGTGTAGAGCAGGATAAGTTCCAGGAAAGGAGGAGATAACTTCGATAATCATCAGTGAAAGTAGTGGATCAGTAGAGATGAACATCCGAGTGTCATTAACTTGAAGATTAAGAAAGATTATCTGTAAGAAAGAGAGAGATGCAAGTAATTCTGGAATAAAGAAGGATGAAGTGAGGAAATAAACAATTTGGTTAGGCATAGGCAAAACAAAGGACAGTCATCAATAAAATTCATAATACATTTGATTGTAAAATATCAGAAATGTTTGAACTTAAAATATATATTTAATGTTAAAAGAATCAAAGGGAAGCGGAGGGGGGGATAATGTTAGCCTCCGTGTCTTTAATGAAATCCAGATTCTCTAGTCATGGTAATAGGAGAATCGCAATTTCATTACAAGACCGGAGGCTACCATTATGCATGTTGGTAGCTTTGTAAGACTACGTCAGACATATGAGAAATTGGTTTGCAATAATGGTGAGCGAAGGTACTAGCATTGGACCAGTCGGCGGCTTTGAGAATATCGTCCAACTTACCTCCGGACCAGAAGGACTTACTGGCCATGGCACCTCGGATGGAATGGGGTTTGAATAAATTTAGATCTATACTTGCTAAGCTCATAGTAATTTTAACCCATCTAGCGATAGAAGCAGAGGAGATAGCTTTGTGAGGTTTAATGAAGGAGATAAGAAGCTGATTTACGTCAGGGGGGCGAAAAGGGTTCATTCTGCGGTTGTACTCTTTCAAACAATCTACGACACAAAGTTTTGGGCACGAGTCAAAGCGCGGATAAAAAATAGAGTCAGACATCGTCTTGGTTCTTCTAAATATATCAAAATTGACTCCAAACATGTTGTAGGATCTATTGGAGATTTCAAGAGCATTAACATCCGAGACCCTACAGCAGGAAACTAGGCAAAGTAGGGTTGCGAGTTTAATAGAAAGATTCTTGTTATTCAAGAGAGTATTATCAGGCCAGTTGGAGAAAAGATTGAGGATCAAATTCACATCCCATAGAGATTGATATCTATGTTTAGGAGGTCTCCTAAGTCTAATACTTTTGAGAACTCTACAAATGATGGTATTTTTACCAACGGTTTTACCATTAACGAGAGCGTGTCCAGCGGAGATAGCAGATCTATAACAATTGATAGATCTATAACTAAGCCCTCTTTCAAATTGTTCCACGAGGAAGTTAACTATGTCAACAATAGGTGCTTCCACGGAATCCAGGTTCCTTTCCAGACACCAACGAACCCATAATTTCCAGATGTTATGATACCAGTAGTGAGTACCGGGGGCCCAGGATTCTCCAAGGAGAGTAGAAGCTGTTGACGAAAGTCCTGTGAGATGGTTGGATCTCCTGACACTCTCCAGGCAATATGGTTCAGATTCCCGGAATGAACCAGGGGATAAATTCGACCGTCTACGTCTGTAAGGAGGTCCCCGAGGGAAGGAATTAGGATGGGAAGGTCATAGGCAAGTTCCAGAGTTGTGGGAAACCAGGCCTGGGAGGGCCAGAAGGGAGTAATTAGGACGATGGAGCAGCGTTCGTGTCTGATTTTCTGGAGTACTCTCTGAATCATTGAGAAAGGAGGGAAGGCATAACCGTTGGTTCCTTTCCAGGGTTGAAGAAAGGCATTTACTGCTAGAGCACCCGGGTCTGGCATCCAGCTGTAGTAGTTCTTTAGTTGGAAAGTTAGTCTGCTTGCAAAGAGAGCTTATCCCAGGGGGCCCCAGGTATTGTTGAGGGAGTTGAAGACAGAGGGGTTGAGTTTCCAATCGGTGTGGTCCAGGAGGAACCTTGAGTTCCAATCCGCCGAGCTGTTTGTCTTCCCTGGGAGGTATTCGGCTCTTAGTGATATCTTGTGTTCTAGACAAAACATCCAAAGTTTCTTGGCTAGGTTTGAAAGATCTACAGACTTTGTTCCGCCTAGGCGATTTATATATGCAACTGCGGACATATTGTCCATCTTTAGAATGACAGATCTCCCTTGAAGGGAATGTTTGAAGCTCATTAAGGCATAGAGTCCCGCGGTCAATTCCAGCCATGGAGACTTGCATCGGATTCTAAGACAAATTCCGGAGTTGAGCCAAAAATTGCTTTCCCATTCCAAGCATCCAGGTTTTCTAACCACCAATTTAGTTCTAATATCGCCTCTTGATCCAGGGAGACGCGATCTCCGTACCAAAGACCCGAACGAAGGGCTTTGGACTTTATTCTCTGAAGAGCACGATAGTTTAGTGGGCCCGGAAAGATAGCTTGGATAGAAGAGGAGAGGAGACCGAGTAACCTGGCTAATTCTCTTAAGGATAAGAACTGTTGATTCAGAACATGTCTTATCTCTTTCTTGATTTTTAATATTTTCTTCTGAGGAAGTAGAAGGAGACATTTCGTGGTGTCTACCGTAAAGGATCTTGAGGAGGAGAGTATAGACTTTTCTTTGTTTATAATGAAACCCAGGTTTTCTAGTAGCTTTATTACAGTCTTCAGGTCCTGAATGATTTGAGAGTGGTCTTGTGAAAGAATAAGAATATCGTCGAGGTAAATGATCATCCGAATACCCTTTTCCCTTAGTGAAGAGGCGACTGATCTCATCACTTTGGTGAAGCACCATGGTGCTGAAGAGAGACCGAAGGGGAGAGCTTGGAATTGAAAGAGATGGTTTTTCCACAGGAATTGTAGGAAGGGTTGATGACACCTGGCCATAGGGATGGTAAAGTAAGCGTCTTTTAGATCTAATTTGACTAACCAATCTCCCTCTAGTAGTAGATCCCTGAGAAGGTGAATTCCTTCCATTTTGAAATGTCTGTAGACAAGGTATTTGTTGAGTTCCCTTAAGTTTGTGACAGGTCTCCAACCCTTGTCTTTTTTCTTGACGAGAAAGAGTGTGCTTATGAATCATAACGTTTCTAAGGGTACTTCTCTGATGGCACCTTTCTGAAGCATTGAGGAAATCTGCTCTTCTATTATTTTTTCCTGATCTACGGTGAGAGGGATATCTCTCGGGAAATAAGTTTGAGAAGGAATTTGTGTAAAGTCTATCATAAACCCCTTCACAGTA
Source organism: Triturus cristatus (assembly GCF_964204655.1). Classification (NCBI taxonomy): domain Eukaryota; kingdom Metazoa; phylum Chordata; class Amphibia; order Caudata; family Salamandridae; genus Triturus; species Triturus cristatus. The sequence goes on from NC_140581.1 coordinate 1,093,211,818, forward strand.
TTTAAGACCCATGGGTCTTGGGTTATTAATTTCCAATTCTGAAGGAAGAATCTGAGTCTCCCTCCCACTTTTGTTGAAAGGGGAGCGGAAGGGGAAGAGTAAAAAATTGTACTTACTTTGAGGGGTGCTGTCGTTGGAGGGACCGCGTGATCTAAAGCTTCTGGATCGAAATCCTCTTCCTCTTTGTGGAAAGAACTGAGGGATGTTGGAGGGTTGGCACCCTCTTCCTCCATATCCTCTGGATCTAGGGTAGGGCCTTTGGTTGAACCGGCCGGAAGGAAGGCCCCTTCTTCCGGCCCTTCCAAAAAGGTTGTTGGTGTTAAAGACCCTTTTCATGTTTTGATGGGCCTTGTCTAAGGCAGTGAAGGTAGACAAGTATTTGCCTAGAGTCTTGATAAGGTCTTCACCAAAAAGAAGCCCTCTAGGGTTGAGGGAGGGTTCCTTATCAGCTAGGTCGCTTAGTTTAGGAGAGATCTTATTAAGGACTACTCTTCTCCTTTCTGAGTTAAGGCTGGCATTGGCGTTACCCAATAGAATCAAGGCTCTCTGGCTTAAGCCTCTAATTAACTCAGTGTTAAGGGGGGTCCCATTAATGTGGCTGTCTTCTGCTGTATCGATAATCCTAGCTAGTGGGCCCAGGATATCGAGGACCCGGTCTTGGCATCCCTTTAGGGATCTCTCCATCCCTTTCCTTGGGTCCCTTCCGAGTTTGAATAGATATTTGATAAGTTCAGGGTCCAAATTTGGAGTTTGGCAGGTTTTGTCATTTATAGCAGGTCTTGAGCATTCAGCTCTCAATAAATTACGGGTATTTCTTTCTAAAGGGAATCTTAGCCATTTCTTAATGAATGTTATGTTATGTTATGTTATGCACTTTTGTATTGCGCACAGCTGCCCCAGCTAAGGGGCGTCCTGGCGCATGGCAGGCAAAGTGCAACAGAAAGCAGAAAACACAACACCAAAAAAGAGCTAATTAAAAAGAAACGTTTTCAACGCCTTGCGAAAGGCCAAGAGGTCAGTCCGAAGCCGCAAGTCTACTGGGAGGGAATTCCAGAGTTCGGCCGCCCTCACCCTAAAAGAGCGACCACCCGCCCGACACAACCTGTAACGGGGGACCAGCGCAAGCGCATGGCTTCCCGATCTCAAAACGCGGGAAGGAACATTTCACGACAGGAGGTCAGCAAGAATTGGCGGACCAACTCCCCTCAAGATCTTAAACGCCAGACACAACACCTTGAACTGGATGCGTGATTTGATGGGGAGCCAGTGCAAGGATCTCAAAACGCCTGAAACAGAGCTCCTTCGGGGTAGGCCTACGATGGCTCTAGCTGCAGCGTTCTGCACTCGTTGAAGGCGGGTAGTCTCCGCCATATTGGCCCCTACCAAAAGCGAGCTGGCATAGTCCAGGCGAGATAATACCGTGGCCTGGACTATCAGCTGCCTGGTACCACGGTCAAAGAACTTAAGAATGGGCCTCAGCGACCGCAGGATGCCAAAACAACCGGCCGCGATTTTCTTCGAATGGCCCACGTAACTTAGAGCGGGATCCATCCATACTCCAAGATTCCTAAGTTCAGTGACCGGGAAAGGGGCCGGCCCCAGTTCAATGGGCCACCACTGAATTTACTGACATGTTCTTGGGGAAACCATTCAGAACTCCTAGGGTGTTTTAAATTGAGGGGCGAGAACATTTCTGCGCCAAGAGGGTCAATAATATTGTCGTTAGAAGTAGAAGGTGTTTCTTCATCAAATGGTTGTGAATTAAACTCTTGGTCATCTTCGTCGAGGTCCAGGATATATTCATCTGGGGAGTCAGAGGAGTCGTTATGGTTATCCTGAAATTCCTCATCTCCAAATTGGAGATCATTTTTTTGAGCACTTCGATAATTTGTGCCGCGAGGGACACCCTGATAGTTTGTGCCGCTGAGGACACCTTTAAGATTTGTGCCGCTAAGGACACCCATTGAGTTTGAGGTGCGGTGACCTCCCGTAAAGGTAGAGGTGCTGAGACCTTCCATAGTGCTCTTGGGGGTTGCATGATCAATATTTTTATTCTTCTTAATTCTTTTCCCCCTTATCTCACAGAGATCTTCGGTAGGTAGGGTTAGATCGATCTCAGTAGTATCGTATTCATGAGATCTTTTAGAGGTTATGGCTTTAGAAAGGGTTTGAAACATACAAGATCTCATTTCTTTGTGGATCATGCTTTTGATTCTGTCGTTGTCCATGATAGGTATGGAGGAGTTACCTTCGTCAGATTCAACGTCAGACATTATGTAGATGACCAGGAGTATTTGATACTGTTAAAACCCCTTTTTTTTTTTTTATTAATTTTTTATATTATATATATTTTTTATTATTTATTCTTATTATTCTATTTATTCTTATTATTTTTTATTTTAAATTTGGGTAATTAATGGGTAAAAGATCTCATGCTATGTTTATATGATGAGGGTTGTAGTCATATGAGGTGACTATTAATATTTTTAAGTAATCTCCGTGTAGGGATGGTGCTGAAAATCCCAAAACGAGTGGAGAGAACTGAGCTAATAAAGCGGGGCGTCAGTTGAAGGGTTTCTCCAATCTGCGAGGGCTCGAATGACAGAAGCAGGATCGGGTTAACGCACTCGATAGAGAGTAGAGGAGGAATGCACCTTAGCGGAGCGGCTACGCAACGCGTGTGTTGCTAAGGTGCATTCCTCTAAACGGCATTGTCCGTGTTGAGGAATGGCGTCAACGATCGCCGCTTAACGGAGGATTTCCTCAGATTGCATTAGGAAGGAGATGCGCAAAAGCGGGTGAGAAACGAGGGGGGGAGCCACCGTTGGAGCGAGGCTCTCCCCCAGGAAATGAGGGTAAAAGCGCAGATTTTTTTATTTTTTTTTGTAAGAGGCTAAAAGGTAGGAAAAAATTAAGGGGAATTGGTTATTAGCCGATCTCCGTAAATTGGAGGTCGGTTGAGGGAAGAGGATAGAGAGATAGGGGAATTATGGCCCGAAAAGAGAGAGATGAGTGTAAGCGAGGAGTAGATAGCATACAATATAAGGGCAGTAAGAAAATACAATCACGTTTAGAAAAGACACAATCACATTTTTAGAGAAAGAAAAAATGTCAGTAGTATTAAACAGTATTAAACATTATCAACTAAATGGAAATAGCGAGAGAGAGAATGTAAAGGACTTATCTGCTTGGAGCCGCATTTAAAAGAGGCAGATTGTTATGGGCTCATGCCTTTTATTATTGTTAACGTTCTGGAACTTTTGCTTTATGATGTATGCGGCTTGGAGACTGCATTAAAAGAAATATGCATAATGGTAGCCTCCGGTCTTGTAATGAAATCAAAATGTGATTCTATACCATAAAAAGGATTTCATTTTTAGCATTTCTCACAAAAAGGTGTATCAGATGCAGTTATAGGTTTGATGTCTATATTCATATATCAAAAGATATATCCTTCAATTCAGCTACTTAATTGATAAACCTATGTGTATGTCTCCGTTCACTCACTCAATCTGCCCATGTGCCCATTTCAGCCAATCATAGACTCGTAAGTCCTTTATCAAAGCACTTAATGTGTTTCAAGTCACATTATTGTCTGCCTTTAACATACAACATTATGCCAGAAGCTGTCACCCAGGACACAATTCTGTGGATGTTTATTCACTGATTAGAAGTAACATCTTTCCATTCTCTCGTACTATTTATGAAGTGATATTTCAAAACGTCATTTCTCTCTCTCAACAACTAGTGATGCAGTGACCCCTGGTGCTAACACTACAACCCACCCATCGCACCATATCAGAAGGCATCCAGCACACAGCAATTAACCCCTCTATCTCTTCTCATCCTGGCTATGTAGTATAACTCCCCTCCACATACCCCTCAGCCTCATCCACCTCTGTTGTTCCACCGGTCTTCTCTTTATCTTCTCCACCCAGGGAACCCACAGATGGTGCTGACTTTTACACCATTGATCAATGCTCCCCCCCCATCCTTCCAGCGGCCAACATTCTATGAGGAGCCACTAGCTCTCTACGATGGCCACACATTTAAATGGGTCGACATCGTCCAATTCTGTCCTCTTGAAGGATCAATTCTTTAAAATAAGTTTTTCACGTGCAGGGACATCAATGAAATTGGAGCACCATGTGCAACAGTTCTACCCACCTGGAAGACTCTTCAAGTTTGTGAGAGTGACACACTGGGTCTTTGGGAGCATAGAAAAAAGTCTACAGAACAATGCAAAGCTGCACTGGGTACATCTCTGAGTATGGAGGGACGAGGATGAAATACGCCATCCAATTGTCATACTCTTCATGCAGGCACTCTCCGACAGGGCCCAGTCTTAAGTGCAGGTCTAAGTAGGTGCTTCAAGCAACTGGTAATCAATAGTCACCCATAAGTACCACACCCCCCACAACCCACCTGCTCTCCACACCAACCTGCCTTCTTTTAGAGCACAGCCCGGTCATCAAACAATGTGGGCTCAGAATTGTTTAACTGGAGATGCAGAGGATTCTTCGGCCCTCCTGCAGTGGGCGAAAACATCAATCGCCATCTCCATGAACATTTCACCCTCCAGACACCACCTCATCACACAAGATATCCATACTTTTGTGTTCACTCATTCCATCCCAAAATATATATGGCTAACTAAATGGGTAAACTAATTTGAATAAATGCTACTTACATCTACCTTCCACCTGTGCGTCCTCCCATATGTTCCTGGTCCCTGTGAGTAAATTCATGGAATGTGTTGGAGAATCTTGACAATGTTTCAAACACATTCATTCACAGGCATACCTGCAACTCTAAACAGAGCAAATGACAGGGGAAAAGTGTATTTTCCTCATCCAATTATGGAAAATGTATGAAAACTAGGAAAATATGCAAGAAAACAGTCCCAACAAATGTTTTAGGGCCCGATTCACAGAACTAACTTAAGACAAAATCCTAAACTTACTACCATTTTGGTATTCACAGAAGGCACTTACTCATTTTGGTATTCACAGAAGGCACTTACTCATTTCGGTATTCACAGAAGTTAGGAGTCCTAACTTTAGGACTCCTAAATGCCTTCTGTGAATACCGAAAGCCTTAAAATTAGGATTTTTCTCAGTTTAGTAGTTGTAAAGTTAGGAGTCCTAACCTTAGGACTCCTAAACTGAGAAAAATCCTAATTTTAAGGCTTTTGGTATTCACAGAAGGCATTTAGGAGTCCTAAAGTTAGGAGTCCTAAACTTAGGACTACTAAATTGAGAAAAATCCTAATTTTAAGACTTTCGGTATTCACAGAAGGCATTTAGGAGTCCTAAAGTTAGGAGTCCTAACCATACTACTACTAAACTGAGAAAAATCCTAATTTTAAGACTTTCGGTATTCACAGAAGGCATTTAGGAGTCCTAAAGTTAGGACTCCTAACTTCTGTGAATACCGAAATGAGTAAGTGCCTTCTGTGAATACCAAAATGAGTAAGTGCCTTCTGTGAATACCAAAATGGTAGTAAGTTTAGGATTTTGTCTTAAGTTAGTTCTGTGAATCGGGCCCTTAATGTTCTAAAGTAATAAATAAACTTCAAAGGAAAGTTTTTTAAAAAAAAGAGAATTAAGCAAAATGCAAACACACACATAGATGTTGTTCCTGAACTGATGTCCAAGGTTGACAGAAATGTTCCTGGCCAACTTAAGGGTCAGTGAGTTAGACCATTTGGTGCTCATTCTCTGGCGCAACCCATGCTGGCTGTGGTGCAGAACCTGAAACCGCCTAAGCAGTGCCACACACTGGGGTAGTTCGGGGAGCAGAGGGGGAATACAATTGTAGGCTAACAAAGACAACAGTAGGGAAGAGATGGGTATGGCAACAGAGAGTTACAGCAGCAGTCCAGGAAGACAGAAGGCAGCTGTTCTCACAGTGCTGGACTGCCTGTGATTCTCGTACAGCCCTGACAAACTGTGTGCTATCCAGCCTACAGCTGCCTCATGACATCCTGGAAAGCAGCCATGGTGATGTACTGAAGGATGGAGTGGGGTAAAACAAGAGGGCTCAGTGGTATCCGGCCTGATTGTTTCCTTTGCCTGCTGTTGTGGACTGAGCGATACCAAAGGGGATGATAGACGGAGCGTTTGAGCAAATCAAACACTCACCCCCAGTCAACTGATCTGGGTTTAATCCATCATCATTCTTTAGCTCACTCCACCACCCCAGTTCAGACATGGCCATATGCAAATCAGTCTGACCCTGTGCCTCATGGGAACAGTCCAGCCCGAACTGCCAAGCCATGTCTTCCCTGGACCGGAAACAAGCACCCTGGGAACGGTTTCTGCTGGTACAAGCTGTAAGAGGCAGGTGCAGAAGCTGGCGCTGGTGTAGTGGGGTCTCGTCACTGGTGGAAGGAGCAGTTTCAGGCCCTAATGATGTACGGTCAACACAGAAAAATGTAATGGGAGGAATGCTTGCAAAGAGTTTAGGCACTGCCACGCTCTCAGGGTGCTCTTCGAATCACTCATTGTGGTTTTCCAACTGAACTGCCTAACTTGGCCGAAACCAGTCTTAGTTTGCTTTCGTTCTTGTTCAGAGAGGACCTGACTTGTCAGTTCGGGCTGGGCTGTTCCTGTTGCTGCAGGACCAAGGCTGTTTTGCATTTGACTGGGTCTCATCTGTGGTGGCAGTGGTATAGTCATCAGAAGAACTATGGGTTGTAATGTTACCCCAAGCGATTGCCAGTGGTAAGACAATTTTTAAACATTCTTCCCATTACCTTTTGTGTTTTTGATGCAATGCACTAAGAGGCGAAGGATAAGCCCAGAGATGGATCCTGCGCGCACTGTGCCACTAAAACCAAACTGCACCTGACTGAAAATGCCCAACTGGGCTCAAATCAGTCTTGGGTTGCTTGTGTTTGGTTCAGAGAGGACCTGGTTTAGCTGTTTCGGCTTGGCTTGACTGTTCCTATTGAAGGAAGACCAATGCTGATTTTCATTTTCCTGGGTCTAATTTGAGGTAGTACAGTGGGCAAAACAATTGTTAGTTGGAATGCTACCCAAAGCGATTGCCAGTGGTTAAACTATTTTCAACCACACCATTCATCGCCTTTTTTGTGCCTCCATTCCTGGAAATCCTTGGTTGCTTGTTCTTTCTTGCCTGGAGAAGCCCCAACTCCAGACTCCTGGTATGTGGTGTCCAAATAAACTCCTGCCCCCTCTTGTGTCTTTGCTGAGAGTAACTTTGATTGATACCTTGTCACTCTTTGGGCAGGCACACCCTCCCTTGAGTTCTCATCCCCACCTCCTCAGTGGTCGTGGTGCCCTCCAGTTCTCACCACAAGGCTGAAACTCATGTCCATCTTCACCTCTTTTCTTGTCATTCCCTCTACCTTCTTGCATGTCCCCGAGAAGGAATGGTAAAAGAGTAAGAAGACTCCGGAGTGCATATATGTACTTCTTCAGGTACATAACAATACATGTGGTCATTATTACAATAGTCACTGCCACAAAGAGTGACATTGATATGTACCCCATTTCCCTAGTCGATGCAAGGTTGAAATCCACACATGCCACTTTTAATAGTGGTTGACTAGATTAACAGGTGCAACTGTAGCACAAGGTGCTTCCCACTCCAAGATAGATCCTTGTCAGAGATCTACATAGAGAATCATCATCTTTGCTAAAGGAATGTCTTGACTTGCTCAAAGCAATTTCCCTTTCACAATCCCACAGGATGGCAGACAGAAATATATTCATGATTCTGGCACTTTAATGGCGGAAACATCTAAGTGTACACTGCACATGAATTAACCATGAATCTTTTGAGTGTGTTACAATATCAGAATAGCTGGGACGTCTGGTTCACACTGCCTATGATCTGTGTCTGCCATGAGAGAGGTAGGTATGTGCATAGGTACCATGTGGATTTAACAATACAAAGTGCCAGAGTAAAACAAGCATTTGCAATGCAACAGGTCTCGCATTTACGCAAGTTTCAGCTATTGGCATTGTTAATGACAATGCTTTTTATTTATCTTTTGGTTTTTGAAACATAAATAAAACACATTGTCATGTACAATGCCAATAGCTTAAACTCATGTAAATGCGAGACCTGTTGCATTGCAAATGCTTGTTTCAGTCTGGCAGGGCTCGGCATACTTTTATTTTACAATGCTGATAAAGGCAGTCGTATTTTCATAATGGACAGATTCAGCAGAATAGGGTCAAGTGTTCAGAAATCAGCAAGGCTAGCCCGAGACATAGAGACCAGCCTTAAAACATTAAGGGTAGCTTGATTTTTCCTGTCTGGCAGGGCTCAGCATACTTCTATCTTCTATAGCCGATAGAGGCAGACTGCAGGCTATATAGTTGCAATTGTAAGAGTTATCAGGATGGGACAAAGTCCCAATAAAAATATTAGTAAGGCTAGCCTGGGAAATTGCGACCAGCCTTAAAGTAATATGGGGTAGTCTGATGTGTCCAGAAAATGTGCCCACAATGACCAAGGCCATAGCTCTTTGGAGAGTAAGAAAGGCAACGTTTCTGCTCATCCATTACGAGTTGTCTAAGACAAGAAATGGCTACTACTGTCTACTATTGTTTTAGATCAAAGGCCTCTTTCTAGATGTGAGAGCAGACTTCATAGGGTGATGGGGGGGGAATGGGAAGGGACCAGATACAGGAGGTCTTAATGGAAGTTAACGTGTGAGGAAATCTCAGAGAGAAGGGAATAAAACCAAATAAAATAAGAACTACCAAATGTGTGCCAGAAGGTGCTGCAGAGTTGGACCCGCACTGCTTCAGTCCTTCAATCATGGCAACCTAGAACATGGCCGCTACTATGTGGAATGATCTACAAGCTGTCCACCTATCCCTGCAGCTGCGTAAGGGCTCTTGAATCTGCTGGGCATTGGATGTTAGGAGCAAGGGGGGTTATCCACTGTTGTCACAGGCTCCTCTGGTACAGTGCACACCTACCTCTGTGATGCCAGACCAAATAACTCTTCAGCGCAGTCCCTCTCAGCACCGCGGCAGCACTAGAGTTACCCTCAGTCAAAAGGAGCCCAGGCAATGCAAACAAAGGGATAGATGAGGTGTACAGATGGGGCTGAGTTCAGGCCTTGGTCTCGCTGTAGTGACTAAAAAAAAAGACATGCTGATTTTTATGCTGTTACAAATCCATTTCTTCTGATTCTGAATTTCATAGATTAAAATATCTCCTCAATTTTCCTTTAGAATCTTCCAGTTAGTCCATATTCAAATTTGGTATGTATACTATTGAATACAATAGATGTTCATCTAATTCCATCATCCTTGACTAGTAATTATGGGGCATATTATCAAGCACGGCGTTAAAATTATCGCCGCTTTAGCGTCAGAAAGCGGCGATAATGGGCTTGATAATATGCCGCAGAGAATTCCAATAGAAGCCCATGTTGGCACCAGAACATGGGCTTCTATGGGAATTCTCAAGGGCATATTATCAAGCCCATTATCGCCGCTTTTAGCGGCAGTTTTCTGCCGCTAAAGCGGCGATAATTGTAACGCCGTTTCTTGATAATATGCCCCTTAAAACTTTCGAAGACAATAGTTTTTGTGACATGTTTGAACTTGCAAGAATCACTAAGGGCCATATTATCAAGAATGGCGTTAAAATTATCGCCGCTTTAGCGGCAGGAAACTGCCGCTAAAGCGACGATAATGGGCTTGATAATATGCCCTTGTGAATTCGCATAGAAGCCCATGTTCTGGTGTGAACATGGGCTTCTATGGGAATTCACAAAGGCATATTAAGAAGCCCATTATCGCCGCTTTAGCTGCAGTTTCCTACCGCTAAAGAAGCGATAATTTTAACGCCCTTCTTGATAATATGGCCCCTAAGTTCCTAGATGAGAGAAAGCAAAGAGATCAGCAGAAGAGTGGCTCAAGCTGGGTGGAATAGGTGTGCCAATGTCTGTTTTTTTTTTTAATGGGCTTCTCTTGGGGTACGTATTATGACAGTTATAAAGTCTGATTTTGCCAAAACAGAAATATAAACCTGATATTTTGTTGAAAGGGTTATTGGAACAAAACTAACATGCACATGAAATATCTGTGAGTGCTCCAAGCTCTCTATGAGGCCAAGTGGGTAGAATATCAAATTCACCTGAAGGGTGATGACTCCAAAATTACAAGTTCAAGGCGTCTTGCAAACACTGAAGATGTGAGAAGACATCAGGAAGAGATAAAAGCCTATGGGATCATCCTGAATCCTGACGTCCCCACAACTCACCAAAAGAAGTGTCTTGTTAAAGATAAGAAGTGTGTATGCACATCTAAATCCAGACACATCAGAACCAAGCTCTTCCAGACCAGTAATTGAAAGCAGTAAGTAGATTATGCCATTGACAGCCCACTGGTTGTCCATGCTGCTTCCTGGGAATGGGTGCTAGCAGATCTTCATGGGTGAAGCAGAAAGTGAGTAGACTTTGTTCAGTTACCCTACTACTCGGTCAGGGTTTTATGAATTCAGAATAGTCCCCCAGAGGCATCATAAAGCCAGTGCCAACCTCCAGAGGCTTATGGAGCAGAGAGAGACAGAGACATGGATCTCCTTTAAGTGCTTGGCTGCCTAGATGACATGTGTGAGAAGTTGGCCTGGCATATGCTGGTCACTAGTTATAGTGGCCACCTTGCACCAGTCCAATTCGACTCTTGTGGTAGATAGGTTTAAGACAACCTTTAAAGAAAGCTATCCTAGTGGTAGCTGTGGAGATCAGGCCTTCATGCTAAGTCTCTGAGGAATGTAAAGCAGCTTGTTTTACCTTATAATCTCTTGAATTACCAAATGAAAAGACACCACACAGGTATATATATCAAATATATATGTATTTATTTCTAAATTTACTCTACTAATCTCTTTATGAGATTAGAGCCAGGTAAACATTCAAAAGATCAACAGTTCTCAATAAATTAAGCACAAATATGGCTGTAGCCCTAGGGGCGTACCAGACCATATACTAAAAAAATGGTGTAACAAACTCGACTTGCAAAATGAAGAGGCCTAGGGCCTTAGGAATCGCTGGGGCTTCACTTCTGCAGTGTTAGCAGGTAAGTAGCCAGCCCACAGGAGACGCGTGCAGTGTCTAAACACACACGCGGGTTTTCAATACGTTTCAAGGACAAATGTTGCGGTTTGTAAATTACAGTTTTAGGGCACTTCGCAAAAGTCAACAGGCAAGCAACTTACAGGGTAAGTATTTCGAGAGCCAACACACACTTGGGCACCGGAGTGCACGAGTTACCTCACCCAGGGAAGCCGGGTGCATAGGTGTCCTTTGGTGTCGGGTCGCGATGCTGTTTCCAATGGAGATCACTGGAGACTTGCTGCTTGTGACGACTGGAGAGGTGTCCGTTCGAATCCGAAGATGGATTGGAGTTGCAGAAGACCTAGACATTGAGGAGACAGAGTTCAGAGTCACTTGCCAGTGACCGGTGGCCAGCAAGATGGATGACCACAGCTGTCACGTCTCTTCAGGTCGATGATGGTATTTTGTCTCTTCGTTCACGAGGTCCAGGAAGGTTCGACAATGACCAGCAGCTGGATTCGGGAGTTCCCACAACATCTGCAGCTGTTGACGGTGTCGGTACCCGGATTGGAGCCAACAAGCCTTGGCAGCCACAAGTCTCGTGTGGAGTGAAGATTGGCAATGGTGCAGACCAGCAAGGTCTGATGGACTTACCCAGCAAGGGTAAGTGAGGGCAGGCCCAGAGCAACCAGCCGAGCCCTTGAAGTTGATGTGGAAGTCTTCAGGTGAGTTACTAGCCAACGGGCAAGCAACCGCAAAGACGCCTTTGCAGGAAAAGTTTAACAACAGCCCACGGTCACTCGGGACGAGGTAGGCCACTGAATTTCGGTGCTAGACCTGCTAGGGACTTGGACAACAAGTGGTCTAAAGCACAACTTCGTTGGACATAGATTAGGGCTTGCACTCGAAATCAGTGCTACGTTCCCTGGTATTGCTGTTCCTCGTCACTTGTGGGGACTCAAAATGGCCGTCGAGAGGTCAGGAAATCCACTTCAGGGGATGCAGGGACTTCGGGCTCCGGCGGGAGCGGTAAAGTTTGTAACCGTTGTAGAGAGTTTTGGTGCCTGCCAAGCAGGGGAGTCACTCCTTGACTCCAAGGGAGATTCTTCAGTCTTCCAGAGATAGTGGAACGTCGAAGGGCCAGGATTCTTCTTAGTAGAGCGTCGTCCAGGTGTAATCTAAGTTGCATTGGCAAGCTTTGGTATCTTATAGTAAAAAGATGGGAGGGACTAGCTCTATGACCACTCCTCTAGGAGGGTCAGGGTAGTGGGTGGTTACACCCACTTCCCTTTGTCCAGTTTCGCGCCAGAGCAGGGGCAGGTAGCCCCTGAACCGGTTTGAGCTGACATATGCACAGAGGAGCCTACTGCTCCCCCAGTGCAGGACTTCAAAGCACTCTAAGAGTGCACCCACCCAGCTCCAATACACTAAATCCTGTCTGGGAGGTGGTGACACCTCCCTGTGACAGGAAACCCTTTGTTGGGCTCCCTCCACTGCGAGTTTCGGTCAGCAGCAGGAGGGCAGCCCGGTGTCTGTGCTGGTGGCATCCATTTTGTGATGCCAGGGCTCTAGATGATTTCTACCGTGTAGTACAGTGGGTACATGTCGTCCCCTCTAGAAGGGTGGGATCCTACTCCCACACCAGTTACTGGTGTGGGGGTAGGATTCCAAGTTGTTTGACACCAAACACAACATGTTTTGATGCAGTCATTCCAAAGTTAGCATTTACCGCGAGGTTATAATGCACTTAAGAGTATATGGTTTAACCGCATCCACAAACAGCAGTAGAGAATAGACTCTGCCAGCTGCAGAGGGGTCCTGCTCAGGCAGAAGCACCCCCTCACATAGTAAACCAAGCACCCTGCCCTTGGGATTGATAGAGCCTACCATAGGGGTGACTGATAGGTTTATATGTGTGTGTATGGTGAGATATAGGAACCTATACCTCAGTGAGGAGTGCTAACAATACCTCACACAGGCTGCAGTAGCAGGCCTGTGGTGTCAGATTGTGAATGCTTCCCAGGGGTGGCATAATACATGCTGCAGCCCCTGGTAGGCCTGTGAAGTACCAATGCCCTAGGTACCTAAGGTACCATATACTAGGGGCTCATAAGGTACCACAGTATCCAATCACTATTGCATCTAATATGCACACCAAGTTGTTTAGAGAGATCAGTTAGACTGGGGCCCTGATTAGCAGGGACCCAGCCAGACTATAGCCAGAAACCAGTGTATACATCAGAAAACAAGTGGGGGCAACACAAGTGCAGATCCTACTCTCCTACAACATGATCTTATTAACTTGGAGGAACTTAAAAGAAGACTCATGAAAGGTCTGCGTAAGTACGGTTGGAAGTGGTCCTCATTAACAGGCAGTTCTGACACATTGCCGAGTAGGTAAGGCACATTATCTCAGAGGAAGATGTTTCTTTTATTTAATGCAAGTCTAATAGGGTCACAGACCCTAATCTACACACGTTAGATGCCTTGGATTGAAGAATCAAAGGAAGAAACAAATAAACTTGGTTAAGGTGGTTAGAGTTCAGCCAGATGTAAGGAAAGTCCTAGGAATGGCATTGTTCGATGACTTCACTTGCTGCAGTTGGTTCTTGTTGAACACTACTCGTAAAAAATTGGTGTGCAGGATCTTCATAAGTTGAAAGTATGCGGCTGCCAGTGGCCCACACAGGGGGCCACTCAAGAGGGCAGCCCTCTAGTGCCATCTGGGCACCAACCTACCCCCATCTCTATTGCGGGGACTCAGGGAGGAGTCCCACCATCCTAACCTGTGGCGCGCTAGGCACGTCACTTGCGGCGCACCGAGGATTGGGGGAAGGTATAGAGGCCTTCCCCCGCCATTCGGGTGTCCTCTTTTGCGCTGGACACGCCGTTGTGTGGGCCGTGCTGGGGACTCGTGCTGAAGTTGATCGAGGAAGGATTGCGAGGTTAGTCATCATACCCTCCATTTTTGGGGTCCCACCACGCGTGCCATTGCCCATGTGGGACCCCGTCCCAGTTACAAGTTACCGGTCCAGCCCCCGCGGGAGCTCCGCTTATTCGGTACCTGTGGGGGTTGCAGCGAGGGAGTGGGATAGGGCGCAGGGCAGTATGGGGGTCCACATCCTGAACAGCATCCGCGTAGGCCTGCATGGCGAGCCACAGGCAGAGGAGCGTTAGCTCATCTCACCTTACTTCTCCAGCAAGGCCTCCCCCCCTCCCTCTGCTCCCACGCCAGGTGGGCCCTGGCAGCAGGGTCAGGTTACATTGGGGCAGCTAGGGGAGTACCGGGCCCGACCGCTAGTGAGTCCATGCGGGGCTCTCATCCGTCGAGGCAGGCCTGGCTCAAGGAGGCGAGTGGGATCCCTCTGAGGGTTTTGTGGGGAGGGGTAGCCCCACTCGGCACTAGCTCTGCTGTGGGACCAGCACTCCACCCCCTCCATATGGGAACATGGTACCGGGGGGGGGGGGGGGGGGGGCGGCTGGCAGCGAGTCACACAAGCTGGACATAGCCCAGGCACCAGCGTGCAGCTCGAGCGGGCGGTGAGTGGCATCGCCGTCCAACGCCTCCCCAAGCAATGAGGTACAAGTAAAGCACATAGTATCGAATGGATTAGTTCTCCCTTGAGCGAGTTCGTCTAGAGATGTCAGTACACCCTTGAGGTGGCCTGCAGGTCACGGATCGACTCCATATGGGCTAATGTATAATTTCCTTCCACCAGCCACAATTGCAGTGGTCGGCTGGGTCCGGGCGCGTGCCCACATGTGGGGTGCCGGGCGGTGCTGCAGGGCACAACGATTTCCTGGTCTGGCCCGGGGCGAGCCGCAGGCCTGGTCACGGACCGTGCTGTACCTGCCTGGGTGGGGGGCTGCCTACAGCGCCTGGCGGCGGTTCCTGGGCAGCAGGGGGTGACGCGGCCTATTGGCGTGCGCTGCAGGCTTGGCTCCAGCAGATAGGGTCAGCCCGCTGTGGTGGCACCGCACGTTACCCGCTTGCGGGTCATGTGTCGATGCGCGGCACCGCGGCACTGAGCTGGTTGATGGGCGCTGGGTTTGGGGCACCATGTGTCGTTAGCCTGTTAATAGTAGGCAGAGCGCCAGTTTCACACTACAGGTCCTGAGTTCGACCCTCACATAAGGGCATTTATGATCTCCAGAGCTCAATACATAGAGCGTTCGTCACCAGCAGTTCTTCCTGGGTTACAGGTTGATCACAGCCTCACCCAGGAACTGTCCCATTTAAACGTTCTCTCTGAACCGAACACTTGGGTGGTTGGCCCTCCAAATTTTCCAGTTCCTGGTGGTACCAGAAATCGACAGACCACGTATACATAGGCAATTCCCCTGGCGAGGCGGCGTACCTGGCGGGATATAGGAGCCACCGTTAGCGAAGGTCAGAGCTGAGAGGGGAGGCAGGCACCCATGATCGTGCCTGACCTTTGAGCCCTGCGTTCGTTCAACCCCGGTGATTCTGAGCAAATCACTTATCTTCCGGTGCCAGACACTGAGAGCTGGGAGGGCTTGGGGACAGGATGGAGGCAGCCTACCTGTGCTGGAATCCTGGGCTCGCTCGGGACGGGCCTAGAATTTAGACCTTTTAATAGTGATACTGGATGCATAATCTCCAAAGGTCAGATGATTCAACTTGTTTCTGAGTTTTCAGACTGTGTGTGGGGTCAGATTCCACATGCTGGACGTTCACTCGGTTGAGCGCCTGCTGCGTAGATATGTCTATAACTTGCACCAGGTTTCAGGCAGCTAGGCTGAGAGCTGTAGTGGTCAGTGTGCAGCGACTCGTACATGTCACCTGTACCCATCCCTGTAGGATTGCTCAGCAGGTTAATGCACCTGCTTCAGATAAGTGTGCATGAGATCGGCTTTACCCATCCAAATCACAGCAAGATGGGTCAGTCGCTTAACGTACCCTGGATAGATCTGCATAAAGCGTACTTTGGGATTTTCCAGCTAGATAGTTCAGCGGGTTAATGTTCTTGCAGTGGCAATCTGTCGGTCTGGGGTTACAAGTTTGACTGCAAGCACGGTTGGTCTTCAAAGCACTATACATTGAATGGACTTGTACCGACCAATAATAACACTATATAGTTACACACCGGAGACATTTCCACTCCTACTACCATCCATTATAATATTAAGAGGCGTGGTGCTGCTGATAAAAGTGACTTTTCCTGCTTTGCATTTCAATCCATTGAGCAAAACATACTTTATTTTGGTTAAACAAAGATAAGTGGGTTTTGTACTAAAATGCAACATATGGCGAAGCTGAGGTTCCGTTTCTCTTGCCCTCTCTGCACTGGGGTCAGTGTGTGAGGGAGATGAAGAAAGTTGAGCTATGTTAGGGAGAGTTGCATGTAGTTCACAGGTGAGCGGCACAAACCCCCACTCGATTAACTTCGCCTTCATCCTTCCGATGCCAGGAAAGCACCAAGGCTTCTGTGGCAGGCGCTGCGCCAGTAATGGGATCGGTTTGTTGTGCCCCGGGTTTGCCACACAGACAGGCGCAGCCCACCCTCATCCACTTGAGATGCTCTGCCCGCCACTCTCCGCCCCTGAAGCAGCTTTTGTAATCATGGCTCTGTCATCACAGATGGCAATTAGGGCACAGTTTGGATTGCGTGCACTCAGCGTCCCCGAGCCCCCTGTTCTGGGCTTTGAGTCCGAATTTACAAAGCCTGGGTCCAAGGTTGAGCCTGTGAATTAAACCACTGCAGTGAGCCACGGCGAACATGTGTACTCACTTTATTAGAGTACCACTGTGCACCAGGAGCTTTTAGTTCAAATTGTCATTGTTAGCGCCATTTGGTGCTTGAAGTGAGGAGGGGCCTTGGTAATGCAAGCGCTTGTGAGATTTTAGTTGGGATACCAAATACGGCTGGTAGGGCAGGTTCACTTTGAGTTTTCTCGCTTGCTCACTCAATCTCCCCCCCACTCTCCCTCTCACAACCCAGGTATCGCCCTGAGGCAATTAGAAGGTAGATTTGTAGAGGGGCAAGGGTGCATGGCCAGGGCTGGTGACCATGGAGCTGGAAATCAGGAGCAGGGGTGGCGATGCCGTTAGCGCCAGTCGGGGCCTGCGGTACGGATTGCAGGCAACGATATGCGCATAATCTGGAGGTCACTGGGTTCAAGTCCGGGCTAAGCCGACTCTCCCTCGTTCTGCTACTCCTAAATTGAGTGCCCAGGCCCTGGTCCGCGAGCGGGCCTCTATAAGGTAATATTGTAGATGGGCAATGGTTCATGGCCAGGGCTGCTGACTCTCAACCTCCCAGGCCAGGTGTGTAGTCCTGGGGGGTGGGTGCGGTCGAGCTCAAGTGTATTGACAATGTGTTTCTTGCTATGCCACTGAATCTGTTTCACGGTAAGCACACAATAATGTTGCAGGTTCGATCACGTTGCGGGTCGGTATTAGACAATGATGTAGTTACACATTACCAGCTAGACAATACTTTCTACGGCTGTCTCGATGCTTTTGCAGTGCTTGAGGCTCAAGGTTTATGTTGAATCTGTTTAAATGTTTTCACAGAAAGCACAGAGCCCACCAGCGGGTCAGCTATTTACGCATTCAGACAACTTGAGGGCATTGCTACACTGTTCCCAAGCTATTATTGCCAACAAAGGAGCATCACGAGTTGTTCTACAGGGAAGACAAGTCTCCATTAAGCATGAAGCCAACCTCATTCGGAATGGCTTAAAGTCAAGTAGTTATTAATGTTATACACACATCCCAACTGGTATTCAAATCAAGTCAGTTGGTGTGTTAACGTACAAAGGGGATAATGATTGTTCTTGCAGGTCTCATAGGCTGATGATTTTGGGACCGTGTTTGCGCACTGTTTCACGCAAGCTCAATGGTAATTCTTGTGCCTCTGGTGGCACACGCTCCCACAAGACAAGGGTTCAAATTCTGCCATTGTCTTCAAGGTATCTCAATGAGCTGAATGTTCATGCAATACTTTCAGCATGCATTTCCCATGTTCTCCAATTTGACTTATTTACACGTTTGCAAATAGGCACGGTGTCAATTGTATTAAGTTTGAACATTGTCATCGTGCACAACGTGTTGTAGCGGTTTATATGTAGGTACTGTTCTACAGGATTGCATAGTACACGGAGTCAATTGTATTATTATTGCACTTTGTTGGGGAGCACAATATGCATTACTCGTTACATGCTACATACTTGTTTTGCAAGATTGCAAGTTTGCACGGTGCTAACTAGTGTAATTTCTCACGTGCGTGGTGGAGTAAGTGCTGACATTGAAGTCCCCAGAGCGCGGAGGGTCGGGCACGCAATGTGGGGAGCCAGAGGGTTCAGTGTCCTATTACACATTGTCTGGGCACCGCAGATTCAGCACTTCCCTGCGCTATGGCTGGTCATCGTCGAGGCGGGTAAAATGTGCCCCCTGTAAACAAAGGGCAGGTTACAAGTCGCTTTAGTTAAGCCATATTCACACGTTCTCTAGCCAGGGCAGCAGGCAGTTTGCGGCAAGTGTCATCGAACAAGCGTGCTGCGGTGCAAGAAGTTCAGGAATTTGCACATATTGTTCCCCCCTGGTTCCCGCAGACGGGTCTGGCCCCTGGGTTATTCTGCTAGGGGTAGAACCTGAGATTGGAAGGGGCATCTTCTGTGACATGTGTCCCGATTAGGTTGATAGTCAACGCTGGGGTAGACGTAATATGAAGGGCATGGTTACTACTGAGGTTGACCCAAAGTTGAGGGCAAACTGGGTTGGAGCAGTAAGTCTAAAGTCCTCAGGGAGCTTTCAGCATTCCTCCAATCTATGTAAGGGCCGTTAGGGGTACATAAGTAGCAGTGTGTGGGTAACACACCGGTTTTTCACAAAGACACAATGAGGTTATGGTCCAACAAGCACTATACACACCGAACTGTAAAAGTGATAGTAAGGTAGGACGGACATCCCTTGTCTTCTAACTGCACTGGCACATTGTGTCAAGAGTTGCTGGGGCAAAGTATTGCGTACAATTATAAGTACATTTGGCATTCCCTTTCAGGGTGCATGAAAGTGGTTTAACGAATGTGTATCCCTGGTCTTATGGCTGTGTAGGGCCATTCCCTTTAGAGATATGTCCATGGCAAGAGGTGTTTTATTGCAAGTTACAACTGGGATATTCCCTCTTTAATGTCAGCAGCTGCACACATAGCCAGCAAGACGCAGCCTGGGATGTCTGGGGGCGAACACCTCAGATTAAACCAGAAAACAAAAATTCCTGTAAGAAAGGAGAGACAAGCATTTACAATGCAACGGTCTCGGCATTGTTAAAGTTAGAGCTATTGGCATTGCTCATGACAATGCTGTTTCTTTAAATGTTTTAAAAACAAAAACATAAACAAAAATAATGTCATGAGCAATGCCAATAGCTCTAACTTTACCAATGCCGAGACCATTGCATTGTAAATGCTTGTTGAAAATTGGAACAGAACAATTAATTTTAAAGTCCTGCGGTCCCAACAGTGTAAGCTTCACTTCCAACTGAAGAGAAGCACATGAGGCCTCCCCCAAGAAAAACCCGCATCCAACCATTCCCGAGCCGTGCAACATGTGGACATCCCGAGGTGCAGGGCAGGAGCACTGTGCACCCGAAACCTGGGACCTACGCTCCTTTTCGTTTGGGAGACCAGATCAGGAGGCTGTAAATTGGGCATAGTCTGCGGGTAAGGAGCAACACGGGGGGCGACAAACTAAAGTCCCGCTGCCACCCCAGGCCCCAGGGATTAGCAAGCTGGGGAGGGGGCCTCTACCCCTCCCCCTCCTCTCCGAGGCCTGTGGATAGTTGCAGTCCCAGGAGAGGGGGCGCCTCGCGGCACCTCCAGCTCCCCCTCCAAGCCCACATGACCGGGCAATGCCCGTGGCAGTGCCAGCGGAGAGGGGGGTGGGATCCTTGCCCTCCCCAACCCGCGCAATATCGCCGGAGTCCGGACCCGACTCCGCTGAAAACCGAACCGTGGAGGGGATCCCGATTGCACTGCCCACGGCCCCGGCAGGGGCCGCTACTCCATGTGCCCCGGGAGCTGACTTACGCCCCCCCCCAGACGGACTGCAACCAAGGCAATGGCCGGGCTCAGCAGCCCTGCCTAAGGGGAAGGGGGAGGGGTGGGGGGGGGGGGGTGAGCACTCACCGCAGCCAGCTCCTGAGACTATCTGGAGCCTTTGCTTACTTGGGAGTTTGCCACCACGTCTTTGTGCCAGCTTCGGGCGTGGGTGCAAAGTAGTGGGCACATCATTCTTTGTCAAGCTGACCACAAACAGACTAGTAGTGGCTTGCGGGAACTGACAATCCACCGATTCCACTAGGGCTTTCATCACCTACTTGTGTATTTTCGCTATAAATGTGGCTTCCTGGGGGATAATTTGGTGTCATTTAAGTCCGCCTCTAACAAGTTTGAAGGTCACATGTCCTTTTGCCTCATATATAGATAATCTCTCATGGGCAGGGCCCACTGCGGTAGTCAGCTTGGGAATTGGAGGCATGCCTTGGGTTCTCACCCGGCAGGAGCCGGAAGCAATGCGGGGAGACTTCGCCCATAGGTTTACACCTGCAGGTACAGCGGTTAGCCTCCCCATCCCCTACAATTGGTGGAAGGGCGCACGGTTCCCCACATGCGAAGGTGCATGTGATACGAGATGTGGTATCGAGGTTGTATATGTTTTGTATTGTAGGTATATAGCGCTTGGAAGCAGCATGTGTATGGGGAGGTGATACAGGGAGATGCAAGTGATATGAGAGATGCCGGGGTGCAGCGCAGGGAGCAGTAGGTTGGGGTACAGCGATCGGTCGTGGAAGATGCTGGTAGAATACAGGGAGGCGGAATGAGATGGCAAAATGGAGTACAGTTTGTTACGGGAGAGAGAGGGCGTATCTCACCTGTCTATTCTCGATGTGCCGCTCTCGCTTTAGCCTCGACTCCCACCTGTTCCTGGCTCGGATGGAGAGAAGACGCTCAACCAGCCCGAGCTTCGCTAACGCTGAATCTGCCGCAGAGCTACGTGCGATCAAGACTCCAGTGCAGGGTGCGGGGCCTGGCAAACAGAGTTGGTGCCATAGACAGAGGACTGCACATTCCATTTCAGCAAAGCAACTACTGTAAATTGTGAATTCACGTGTTAAACAAGGAGATCAGGTGAGGGAGCAACGCCGGGACACCACCGCCTTTCTCCGAGGCAGAGAAGAACTGCCTCGGAGAAACGCAGCGTCCTTTTCGGATTCGGGGGCGTGTTTTGCTGTTGTCTCCTCCCTGAGACTTTTCGCAAAAAACACGCCCCCCGATCCGAAAAGGACGGGGCATGATTGGAGTGACGGGACCTCTTCTCCAATGGCTGGCCAGCATTTACTAGGCCAGCCAATGGAGAAAAGGGTAGAAGAGGGGCGGGTTCAAGCCCCTCTTCTCCCAAGTCATTATCTCTCGCGAGCGAGACTGCGCAAGCGCAGCCATCGCTAGCCGAGACCTAATAAATGGCAAGTACACGAGGACTCCCTTGCTTAATGTCAATATTCCATGGCGGGAGGTCGCCAAGAGGGGACGGGCATTGGGCCTTACAGCTGTGTGGAGCCAGTCTCATTTAGAGGTACGCCCAGGTGGAAATTGGGTGCTTCTTTAGGTTCTCATGACCAATGCGGTTTGTGGTATCTCCTAGCGGAGCCACTGAATGTGTACTGCAGCTAAACATTAAACTGGGATTCTGGGATTATGACACTTCAGATAACTGGGACAGGAAGTAAGGCAGGCTGGATAACTCTTTCTTCTACCTGCATTGGCACATCTTGTCAGGAGTGATTATCAAAGGATTGCACTTCAGCCAGGTAATGTTTTCACCCATCCACACCAAGCTGATTGTTTAAGGTCCCTCTGGGCTGCTTTTACACAGCCCAGTTTTAGGCCCTTGTGGGTCAGTGCCATGAATTACTAAATTCAACTGTAAAGGAGGCGTGATCGTGGGTTACACTAGCAGACGTTTGGGGAGAGCTAGACTCTACCCATGGCCAAGGTGTTGTTTTAAGTAGTTGGATTTGGCCTTCTTATTTGACCAGGGGTTCGATGCTACACTACGGCATCGCCGTGTTGCGGCCAGAGCACGGGCATTGTGTGTTTCCCAGGGGGCAGCAAGTGAAGGCAAAGCTCTTTCCAAATCTGGCACCAGAACACAAGGTAGCCAGGGCCAACGTGTATGTTGGGTGGCTTGTGTAGGCACCTGTGTAGTTGTCACTCCGCGAAAGGGTGAGTTGTCTCCAATAGTGGGCACAAGACATATATTGTTTCAAACCAGATTTGACTCCCTTAAGGTGTTCACCAGGGTTTAGCAATCAATGGGGTTTGTGCAATCGTCTGATCAACAGGGCGAAGTAAGGGCACCCCAGAACCAAGGGTAGGTGACATGTTCCTGCAGTTAAGCTCAAATGCCCCGCCCGGTTAGCTATATTAGCCTCGCTGGGTGGGGATGCTGTAAGCCAACATAGTGTGCTGCTGTCACAAGAAATGGGGGAACAACGTGTCAAGCACAAAAGGCTACTATGTAAAAAGAACATTTGGCACTTCCAGTATTCAACAAAAATGAAAATTTAACTGAGCAGGTAATTTTCCACCGCTAGGGCTGCAGAGGGTGGGCAGTGTGAAACCCCCCCCCCCCCCACCCTCGCTCCCCCTATCTGGGAGTATTCTAGGATGGGGGTAAAGAAGGACTTAGTAAATCCTTAATGCTAGGCACCATATTGTAGACAGTGTGCACTGTTTAAATCAGACAGATTCTCTCAGCTGGTATGCCTAGGGGTTTCCACCACAGAGGGAGCTGAGAGGGCGAAATGCCCATAAGGAATAAGGAATACATGGCAAGGGCAGGAGGGCACCCTTGCTCATTGTCACATACTGTGCAAAGGTTAAGTATAATCCTTCTCGCCATAATAGTCAAAGTAGGCAGGCGGGCTGTGGGAGCGGTCACCTAGCAAGTGGGTTGCTGTCCCATAGATGGGGCACACAGGTGTTCAGGCACACACGGTGCTAGAAGGACGGCAGCTAGGTGAGATCAGCAAATAGATGGGGCAATGTGAGCCATGGTGTCTGAAATCATCCCGCCCAGAGTTGGCACGGGCTGAGTCATGTGATGCAGTGGAATTTTCCCGCATGAGGGTGAATAGTTCTTGGCACAAGTTAACAGGCCATAAGGGCCTTTGGTTTCATCAGACACTAGCGGATCCAGGCTAACGACTGTGGCGGAGTTACAGGGCTATCTGGAAGCAAATGGGTACAGAAGGGTACCTCTGCGCGGCACAATAGGGGTGCCAGAGCCAAATCCCAGGAGCCTAATGGGAGGTTCCTGGAAAACCGTGTCGGCGCCCCGTTAGTCCTTCGGGCGGTTGTGGACCTGAACAACTGGGGGCTTGCCTTGCTACGCTCCACCCTGAAAGGGGCGTGAGTAATAAGGGACCAATTGTGTCACGTGATTCGGGAAGAGGATCACCAGAAGGGGCAGCACAGATGGGGTCCGCCCCAGTGCAGCTTGGCTCATCAGGTGGGCAGGCGGCCCAGATGGCTGCCTGCCCTTGGATCGCCCGTAAGATAACCCACCATATTGCATACCGTTGTATGGAATAAACCTGCAGCAATATTTGCCCAAACAAAAGTTGTGTTGTTTATTTATTTATGTAGCATGCATGCTATGTGTTTGTATGGATGGTGTGTGTTGCCAATGTTGGCACTAGTTATATTTCAGTGTTGATGAGGGCTAAGGGTGTTGCAGAGACTAAGCCTGTGGACTGTCAAGGATATCCACCGTGGTTAAGACTTCTGAAGAAGCCTTGTTTTATTAGATGTGATGCAGTAAACCACAGGTTCCTGGCTGGTGCATGGCCTCAAATCAGTTTTTGGAGGTATCCAGGTCATTTACCCTTTATGAGCTTGGTGCATATTATAGAGCATATTAAAATTCAGTCGCCAGTGTTATAAATAAAGTACAGTCCACACACGAGGTAAGTGTGACTCCGTTTATTCCAGTCATCCGCTCTCCAACGTAATAAGAACCTTCGTATGTCAACATTCTAACTTGAGCTCTCACTGCCCAGCCGTACCAACAGGGCCAGCAGGGAGGAGGGAATGGGCTATACCATTATGTGAAACAATGGAGATTACAACACATTCCTTTGAAATCTAGTGGAGCGTTTGGAAGGTTGGCTCGACGTGACCTATACCTGGAGGCACAATCTGGCTGTTTGGTTTTGTATCCTAAGTTCTGTGGGAATGCAACACGTTGTCAGACAACTCCACCCTGGAGGAATGTCTATTCATCGGAGCAGTGATGTCATACAAACTGGAGAAGGTTGTTTTCAGTTTGGGCTATCTTGGATTGGAATCTAATGAAATGCTGCCTTGAATAGGCCAATTTGAAATAGGGGAAACACCCACATGGACTCTGGCATTGTTTGCAGCCCACAATGAGTTTCTAGAACGACCATGCTCTGTAATTAATTACCACATGTAATAAGCCTTTCCCTCCATTCATCAACATTCCCGGTACATTCCTCTGGAGCCAGGTCTGGACTGAAAACGACATCATCCATGGCCAAAATTTTCATACCAGCATCATACGATGGGAAGCGGTTACAAGAATGGGAGAAGGGGGCACGGTTGCATCATGGCACCCCATCAGATACTTAAAGAAGCCCCCTAACTTGTAGCCTAATTGTGAAATGTCAGAGTGGCAGAAAGGTCAGTCCGTGCTTGCTAGGAGCGCGACACCTGACAAAGGCAGATGCAGCAGCCATTTTAAAATGTACAAAGCAAGGCAGTCCTACCCAGCCCCCATGTGGAGGCCTGAACATAACAATCGCATCACTCAGAGTGGCAATGAGAGATAGTCAAAGCAAAGGCATAACTAACTGCTGGCATCCGTCAAGTAACACTCAGAGCGCAGCATTTAATAACTAATGAATTAACTCAAATAGAGAACCATCTACTGTATCAGAATCACAGGAAGGAATCTGCATTCCCTTTGTTTGCTCGAAGTTGAAGGGAATCATTTGCTTGCAATATGTGTCCAGCCCCTTTTATCATTCACAGTGGCTCAAGCTCACCACTTAACCGCACCTCCTAAAAGCAGTATTATATAGAATGCAAAATAGAGGGAGTAATTTTTGGGGCATTCCTAGACATTAATAAATCAGACGCCCTTTTACATCGTGTATATATAACCCCCCCCTCCCGCACTGCTACTTGACAAATTCTGTTTAATAGAACTGCTTGCCAAGTTGGTTCACTCTGAGCAAATAGCGTTTCCCTGAGTGCCAGCTCAGCTGTCGGCATGAAAGATTTTTCACTCAAAAGTCATGTCTTAATTTTATTTTTAGATGAGAACTCGCTGATTTATAGCCCAAATATAAAGTAACTTATTTTCACAGAAATAAAAACAGACGTGTGATGCCCTTATGTCCTGTAATCTTCCCTACACGGCTATTGGATTTCTGCTTGTTGCCTCCTCGAGATGAAGCCTCTGGTGGTGTAGTGTCCTGATGAGTGGACATTAGGACCTGGGAGAGGGCAAGGCCCAGGGCAGGTCACCGGACACCAGTTCCGATCAGGGGGAGGCCAGGGGCAGTCTACAGGAAGTGAGGACGGGGAGCGGACACCCAGCATGCTAGCTGCCTAACCAAATAAGAATATAGAATGTTCACACTTACTGCGTGGTGGTGATCATTGCAGGTCAAGCGACGCGACAACTGGCGACGAGGCGGGATCCAAATCCACGCGTCGCGGCGACTGTCGGAGCCCACCTGGTCGCGGAAATCATCTCGGAACCAGGAGCCCACCCTGGTCCGAAGTGCCCAGCAGAGAAAAACATCGGTGCGGGAGCCCACCCCGGCGCTGCTGACACAAGTATATAAAGATAACAATTGGTTCTGTCGGGTATGAATAATTTCTTTACACTGTTGAAACACTCTCTGGGTTATTTACAAGAAAGAGCAATCAGAACACAAATAATACACACAAAGAGACCATAAAGGGCATTCAAGGTTTTATAAATTACGTCATTCATAAGTACCCAGATTGAATTAAATGGCTGTCAAGACACGAAAAACAAGTAGAAAATTTCGTGACAAAGTGAACATGGTGCTCAGTGATGTGGTGATGGTGCAGGATAAATACAAAGTGATCGTGAAGTTTTTTGAAGGCCAGAGAACAGATAAATGAATAGAACTGCAGGTTGAGTGAATGGGTCTTTATGCAGAATCTTTCTACTGGTCCGGGGTGTATGTCGACGTTTCAACCCTTGAAGCGCACTACTGTCTAGTCAATGCGGGTCTTCATCAGGACAAGGAGAAGGGGTGACAGCCTGTGGGATAGCAAATCGTATGGTCAGGAGTGTGTAAAAGGGCGGGAAAGTTAATCCGGCATGTTAAGGTAAAAACTCACCTAAACAGACCCACAGTCGTTAATGGGACGTGTAAAAGAACTCTTCGTTTGAGTGAATGTTCATCCAGGAGCAATGATCTCCTTTGGCGTATTAATTCTATGAGAAGGGGGGGGGGGAGAGAGAAGGTGGAATCGGATTAAACTTCACCCATGAATGGCTAAATTTGCTGAGGTAGAAGCTAATTCGAAGGTAATGAGGTCTCACCCAATGATGGATTGCAGTCGTGTTGTGGAACTTCCGTCTGGTATCAGGGAAGACAGATGGAGGAACGCAGGCGGTCGTCCTGTTTCCTCTAGGAATGATAGTCAATTTTCTGCAAAGTGTTGACAGGGAATGTATTAGTCCCCACCGTGTCATTCGTATACAAAGGCCAAAGGGACAACCTCACTACTCGTTCCGCTCACCTTAATTGGATTCCAAGTTACAAATAAATTGCAGCGGGACTCAGGCTTGCGTCCTGTCTCCGGTGATCGTATCCGTGAATGTGGTAGCGAGCCGCTCGGTGATATGTTTGTTCCAGCGCGTGTACGTAGCGCATACGTGTTGGGGGCTCATTGCTAGGTTACACGTTCTGGCGTGATTGCGTCATACGTGAGTGCCGTTACTAGGCAACTATGTCAATTTACATGTACGTGAAAATGTTCGCGCCTAGGTGATACGCTAGCTACTCTATGTGTACATGGCGCAATTGTGACAGGAGCTTAGTGCTCCGCTCTGTCATAGGAAAGTGCGGTTGCTGGGCAACCGAGAGAAATTAGCTCGGTGGAGGCTTAATGCGAGGGAGCTCATTAGCCATGGCGAGAGAGTCAAAGTCATAGTTAGTGTCATGCAATAGGTGGAGGATACCCATTATCCCACTCTCAGCTAATAATAGGTACTAATGCATATACATTCTTTCATTTATGTACATTTCTTCATGCATCATATATTCACAAGTTTCCGTATGAATGAAAAGCATACGAAGTATTAAAATTGCAGAAGTAAATACAAGGATTGTATGTACATTTAGGTGACATGAGAATTATTGTGCACAATATAGTGTGGTTCATTCTAAATGCACATAGTCAATGTTGGCTATGTGGTTACAGTTGCCCCATTTGTTTTGCAGTCTCCTCCATCTCGTTCAGCCCGGTCTGTACCGAGCAGAGCGAATGAATCCATCTGCATTCCTTGTAATTGAAGTCCACTGAAATCGACCCTCCCCTTGCATTTGGACTGATCTTTTCTAAGGCCCACCATTTTATGCTGTCCGGAGAGTGGTTGTGTGTAACAAAGTGGTCAACCATTGGTGCACCCTGTACTCTGCATCTAATCCTGCTCATGTGTTGTAGGATTCTAGCTTTTACTTTCTGGATCGTTTGTCCGACATATATCAGACCACAGGGACAAAGAATGGCATATATGACCTGGGAGCTGTTGCAGTTGGTAAGTGCGGAAGCTTGTATGTTCTGTTGTTATATGTAAACGTCGTGCCCTCCTGGCATAGATCACATGCTTTACAGTTCCCACATTTGTGGTGTCCACTCACTGGCGGAAGACCAAGGTAGTTCCTAAGATCCAACTGCTTAGGAGGTTCTGACACAAGTAAGCACAGCGTAAAACTGACGAAGCAGCCGAGAAAAGGAAATAAAGGCTCTCCCGCGGGTGAGTTTCAACAAACTCTTGCGAGAGGTGGCCATTTTGGGGTCAGACAAAAAGACCCAATCAAGGCAAAAAGACCCAATCAGCATCCAAGATAGACGGCGGCCATTTTAGAGAGTCAGGCAAAGTCCCAGACAGCGCGAAATCGTGCGAGAGTGTGGCGGCCATCTTGCAGTCAGGCAAATTGGGCCAATCACAGCACAGGAAGGCCGGGAGGCCATTTTTAAGTCAGGCAAAAAAGAAAATAAAGCCTAAAACGACAAAAAAAGGAGAAAAAAAGCAGAAAATGTGCTAAAGAAAGCAAATAGCAAGAGGAAGAACAAATAAGCCAACAAATAAATTCACCAAGAACAAAGAAAATGAGTGACAAAGACACAAGGAGCACACAAGCTGTGTTCCGCAGGCCACTGCCATTTAACATATCTAAACCACAAGCAGGCATCAGATGGGAGAGATGGTTACGACAACTGGAACGCTACATGCGCGCAACGGACGTCGCAGAAACCAAACAGCTGGATCTGCTGGTTAACCTTGCGGGGGACGAGATAGAAGACTTAATAATGACATTCCCGAGTGAAAAGACGACGGAATACAAAGGCGCGAAAGCGTGCATCATGGAGAAGTTCGACCCCCAGCGCAACATCGATTTTGAAAGGTACACGTTCAATACGGCATGGAGTATGGATGATTTTGCGACAAGATTGCGGAAGTTGGTGACATATTGCGAGTTCGAAAAGTTCAACAATGAAGAAGCAATACGGAC
Source organism: Triturus cristatus (assembly GCF_964204655.1). Classification (NCBI taxonomy): domain Eukaryota; kingdom Metazoa; phylum Chordata; class Amphibia; order Caudata; family Salamandridae; genus Triturus; species Triturus cristatus. Next base: position 1,093,240,705 of record NC_140581.1, read on the forward strand.
GCGTCTCATTGAAGGGTGTCTGTCAGTAGAGTTCAGGGCACGCATTCTAAAAGAACCAACAACACTTGAGAAAATACTGACGATGGCCCGCACAGAAGCACGGGCCACGGAACATGCCAAGCAGATACAAATAGGCAAAGAAAAAGGAATGGCTATGGCGCATCGGATCACGGAAAACTTTAAAAAGAATGATAAAAGGGAGCAACAACATCCCAGGAAACCATCCGTCACATGCTACAGGTGCGGCCTTGAATTTCCACACATTGGCACCTGCCCAGCAATGGGCCAGAAATGCAGAAAATGCAACAGGGACAACCATTTCGCAAGCGCCTGCATGAGCCGGCAATTCAGGAATGAGAGGGGACGAACAGCCAGACCAAGGATGACGAGCACAAGACATGCCCGACACATGGAGACGGCGGAGAGAGGCTCGTCTGAAGAGTCGGACGGAATGACAGCGGGAGGGAAGCACGGCTATACCTCGTGTCCGACACACCCAAAGAAGGAAGACAGCAAGAACACGTCCAGCTGGTGGAGAAGCAGCAAATCAAAAAGACTGCCACAGTAGACATCGACGTCGGGCGCCACAGAGCAAAGTTCGTGCTAGACAGCGGCGCAACATGCAACATAATGTGCATGTCAGAATACATGAAGATGAGAGTAAAGCCAACACTATCGCCATCAACAGTAGACGTGTTCACGTGGGGATCAAAGACACCAGTCGAAAACATGGGCAAATTCACTGAAACTCTGACATATCAGGACATGACATGCCAAGAAGAGATACACGTGTTGAAAGGGGACATCCCAGCACCCTGCCTGCTGAGCAACGTCACAGCACAAGTCATGGGGCTGTTGGCTATAACCTATCACATGGCAGAAAAAGGCAACATACTGCAAGAGTATCAAGGAATACTGAAAGGTCTGGGGAAACTAAAAGACAAACAGATCACCCTACATATAAATGAAGCTGTGAGACCCGTGGCACAGCATCACAGGAGAGTGCATATTCATCTACAACCGCAAGTGGAAGAAGAAATAAACAACCTACTGCAGCAAGACATAATTGAGCCTGCAGACGGCCTGACACCATGGGTGTCACCGATTGTGGCGGTCCCGAAGAAGAACACGTCCAAAATACGGATCTGTGTGGACATGAGAGTACCGAATACCGCAATCTCGAGGGAACGTCATCCGGGACCTCATCTGAACGACATGATCAGCCGTCTGACAGGGGCGTGCCGATTCTCAAAGCTAGATCTGTGCAAAGGATATCACCAACTAGAACTGTACCCCCAGTCAAGGTACATAACGATGTTCTCCACACACCTAGGACTATTCAGATACAAAAGGCTCAGTTTTGGTATCTCGTCAGCCGCTGAAATATTTCAGGAGACAATAAGACAGGTGATACGACCAGTGAACAACAGTTTCAACTACAGTGACGACATCCTAGTATTTGGGAAATCGGATGAAGAACATGATGGCGCCCTACGGCAAGTGTGCAAACAGCTGGAGCAGGACGGGCTAATACTGAATGGAGAAAAGTGCGAGCTAGGGAGAACAGAACTGATATTCTTCGGGCACATATTCTCGAAAAAGGGGATGAGGCCTGATCCCAGCAAAGTGGAGACGCTGAAGAACACCAAGCCACCGTCAGAAGTGGCAGAAATAAGATCAATCCTAGGCCTGGCAAGCTACTGTGCCAGATACATACAAGACTTTGCTACGGTGAGCACACCGTTGAGAGAACTAACAAAACAAGGCCAGAAGTTTGTCTGGTCTCAACAATGCAATGAAGCGTTCAAAGAAATACGGAAGGCAGTGATGACTGTGGAGCACCTCGCATACTTCGACCCTCTGCTCTGCACCGAGCTGATGGTCGATGCCATCCCAGTGGGGCTAGGAGCGATACTAGCACAACACTTGCCAGGAAAGGAGTCACCAAGGAAGATTGTTTCATACGCCAGCAAAAGCCTGACAGGCATACTCACAGCCGGAGAAAGAAAGCTTAGCAGTGGTATGGGCATGCGAGCATTACCACATGTTTGTGTACGGGAAGCCGTTCACCATCATCACAGACCACCAAGCACTAGTATCAATCTACGGCAACCCAGCGGCAAAGATGCCGCCCCGCATTGAGCGCTGGGGCATCAGATTAATGGATTACGATTTCAAAATTGTCCACAAACAAGGGAAAGAACACAATCCAGCAGACTACATGTCACGACATCCACTACCGCAAGCAGAAAAAAAGGCCTCAATGGCAGAAGAATACTTAGAGAGAGAAACTGAAGAAGATGACACTCTACGAGCGGCCAGAGAAACGATGAGGCAACAAAGATGGAGACATGTCAACAACAACAACTGCACATGGAAGGGAGGAGTAAACAAGGAGGTGATGATGGCTTTACAGAAGATAAGCGGGGAGCTATCAGAGACAAATAGTGGAATAGTAATGCGGGGCACCAGGATAGTCATTCCAAGCTCACTATGGCGCCAAGTGGTTAGCATTGCACACGAGTCACACAGGGGCATTGTGGCTACAAAGAAGCTGCTGAGAGAAAAAGTGTGGTTCCCCGGTTTAGATCGTCTAGTCGAAGATACGATCGCGGCCTGTCACCTTTGTCAAACAACAGGTCCGCCAGCAAGACAGGAACCACTGCACATGTCGGAACTGCCACGGGCTGTATGGACAACAATGGCTGCAGATTTCTTTGGACCTCTAGACGCGGGAACTTACCTACTGGTCATAATAGATGAATACTCCAGATTCCCGATTGTGAGACAAGTCTCCTCGATGTCAGCAGCAGCAACCCTACCTGTTCTGGACGACATATTCGCAGCATGGGGCTCGCCAGAAACACTGAAAACTGATAATGGTCCTCCGTTCTCAGGAGAGGAATTCCGAAGGTTCATGGCCTACCTTGGAATACAGCCCAGAAAGATAACACCATTATGGCCGCAAGCAAATGGCATGGTCGAAAGATTCATGGGAAACATCAAGAAGGCAGTCCAGAGGGCGAAGCTGTCACAGATTTCCCTGGGTCAAGCACTATGCCAAATACTGAGAGACCCATGGGTCTACAGGGAAATGTCCGGCGGAGCTGGTACTAGGAAGGACAAGCCGAACGAGGCTGCCGCAGGTAGAAAGACCGACAGTGTCAGGGCACGAGAGTGTGGCAACAAAAGATGAGGCGGCAAAGAGAAAAATGAAAGAATATGCTGATAGCAGACGACACGCCACCAGAGCACGTCTGCATGAAGGAGACACTGTAGTAGTACGACAGAGACAACAACGCAAATGGGACAGTCTATTCGCCTAAGACCCGTTGACGATAACAAAAGTAAAAGGAACAATGATCACAGCAGAATCAGACCACCAACGAATAACAAGAAACATCTCACATTTCAAAGGTCTAAAAGAAGAAAAGGACGAAGAGCAAGTGACAGGCATCGAAGAGACCACAAACCGGGAGTGCCAAGGAACAGGTGCTGCAGAAGGAACTAGGCCAAAGGAAGGCCAAGGACCTGTGACGAGGCCGAGAAGAGACATCATGAGACCAAAGAGACTAATAGAAGAAATGTGAGATGCCGCTCTGGGTAGCATCTCATTTGTCACATCCATCCATATAACCATATCTTGCGACGGACTATACCTCACCAACTGTCCTATTTCTGATTACTAACTAGTGCTACTGTCGTCACGTCTTTGTGACAAAGGGGGGAGATGTAGTGTCCTAAGGAGTGGACATTAGGACCTGGGAGAGGGCAAGGCCCAGGGCAGGTCACCGGACAACAGTTCCGGTCAGGGGGAGGCCAGGGGCAGTCTACAGGAAGTGAGGACGGGGAGCGGACACGCAGCATGCTAGCTGCCTAACCAAATAAGAATAAAGAATATTCACACTTACTGCATGGTGGTGATCATTGCAGGGCAAGCGACGCGACAGATGGTACTTCTAATGATGGCAATCGCCCTACACTGCTCTCAGAGCATCCCCGCCTTCCACCATACAGGCTGGCTAAGGTTACTGCGGGCAGGGGACAACTGTGGAGAATAAGCACGGGAACTCTGCCCCACGCCCACTGAGTGCCTGGCTGGGGCGGTGTTAGACGAGTGTGGCTGCTTCCCGCAGTGTGGCAATGTGGAAGGGCAGATCTGTAACCTGGACATTGCCAACCCCTTCTACGGCAAGTGTGGCGAGCACCTGGAGTGCGGCTGCACATGGATGACAATTAATCAGAAGTCCCCGAGCACTAGTGCATGTGCAAATCTCAAGGGACTGTCTGCGGCTCCGACGGCAAGACTTATGGGAAAATATGCAGATTCAATGTGATGTATTCAAAGAAGACAAGCATTTGCAATGTGAAAGGTCTCTAATTTACGCGAGACCTATTGCATTTCAAATCGTTGGCAACTTGGCATCACGGACAACGGGAGGGAGGGTGGGGGAGAAGGCACGGACTTCTGTAAGAAGGGAGGGAGGGAGGGCGAGTGGAGAAGGCACAGACAACAGGAGGGTGGGCCAGCGGGGGGGGGAGAAGAGGAGAAGGCACGACAATGAGAGGGGGGTAGAGGGCACCAAATCATGTTGTGTTGCGTGATTCTAGACCCCACATCCCCCCATGTTGTTTGAAAATCTGATTGACGCTACAGGTGCCCCTCTACACACTGCACATATACCTGGTCCGTCTCCTGCGACAGACTTTGGCTCCAGCTGCTCCCTGGGCCCTGCAGCGCACCCTTGGACTTCCAGAGCAGCCGAATCACCCGGACAATCACCAGCAGCTCCCAGGATCAGGTGGCCAGGCTGCCCACTGGACAAAGCGACAGCTTCTCCTAAGCAGCCAACCAACTCCATTCCAGCTCGGCCGAGGAGAGGAAGTGGTCCACCAATAGCATTCTGCCGTCCCTGCTGCAGCAGTATCCAGGCTGTTTCAAAAGTGAAAGCAGGCGTGATCGCTAAAAGTAAGCAAAGCACATTGTCCGCCTAATGGAGAAACCTAATGAACAAAATAGTACAAGCCCCGTGTAACAACCAAGTAAAGGGGCCAGTAGCCATGGGAGGATACAAATGACGACATGGCTGTACTAAGGAGGGACTAATAAGCCTCATAATGAATCATAAGACAGCATTTGCAAAGGACAAACACACAAGTCAATGACAAATAAGGGCATGTGTGAGAAGTTGGCCTGGTATATGCTGTCCACTAATTATAGTGAGCACCCTGTACCAGTCCAAACAACCCCTTATTGATGATAGGTGAAAGACAACCTTTATTGAAAGATATCCTAGTGGTAGCTATGGAGAGCAGCCTTCAGGCTAAGTCTTGAAGGAAAGTAAAGCAGCTTGTTTTACCAGTCTATAATCTCCTGAATGGCTAAATGAAAGACAACCACACCAGGTATATATATAAAATATATGTATTTATTTCTAAACACACCCTCCTAGTCTCTTTATGAGGCTAGAGATCAAAACACATAAGTTACACTTCAAATATCACAGTAATAAGCACAAATACAAGTCAGGCCCTAGGGGCGAGCCAACCATATACTAAAATAGTGGTATAAGAACCACAACTTAACTAGACACAAGGCCTAGAGCCTGTAGAATCGCTGGGACCCCAAGGAATCACCCAAGGTAGTGACACAGAGGACCCACGGGGGCCGTGTGTAGTGTGAGAACACAGCCGCGAGCTCCAGTTAGCTTCTATGGGGAAAGTCGTGGTTAGATTTTTAAAGATTAGGGACACTTAGAAATGAGTCAGGACCAAACCCTTTGGGACTTAAGAACTTCTAGGGTCAACACCCATGGGAGCACCGGAGTACTCGTGTTACCTCACCCAGGGAAGCCGGGTGCATAGGTGTCAAATGGTGTCGGGTCGCGTCGTCGATTTCAATGGGAGCTGGCAAAGAAGTGCTGCTGCCGGGAAGATGCGAAGTGTCTGCAGAGATCCAAGCCTTGATCAAAGTCAAGGAGAACCAGAAACCAGAGGGGACAGAGTCTGGGTCACTTGCCAGTGACCAGGAGGATGATAGGCGAATGCCCACCAAAGTCGGGTGATTTCAGGTGAAGAAGGTGAAACTTGACTCTTCAGCCACGAGGACCAGGAGGCATTGAGGACAACCAGGAGCTGGATTCGAGCTATCCCACAAAGGATGTCAAGTGTTGCAGCATTGGTGCCCAGATTGGACACAACAAGCCTTGGCAACAGCAACCCACGTAGAAACGAGAAAGATGCTTCGGTGCAGACCAGCAAGGTCTGAGGGACTCACCACTTGGTTAGGAGTCAGGGCACATCTGTAGCAACCAGGGAAGCCCAAGAAAAATCAAAGTTGCCTTCACAGTGATCCACCAGGGATCGCAAAGGAGCCTCGAGAGGAAACACAAAATGGCGGCCCACGGGTTACTCGGGGTGACTAGGCCGACAATCTTCAGTGGATTCTCTGCTCGAGTTAGGGGCTACAAGTAACCCCAAGGACGACTTCAAGAGACGTTGAGAAGTCAATGCACTTGCAAAAGGGCATGGTGACCAGGAGTTCCGGTTAAACGCTACTCACGAGGGCTGCATGTCTCAGCTTTGCTGGGGACTCGGGTCAGCCTCTGAGATGTCTGGAAATCCTCTTACTGGGCTGCAAATACTTTGGAGTCCAGAGGAAGCATCGGAAATGCAGACCGGCAAAATGCTTTGTTGGCGCCTGCCAAGCAGGGGAGTCACTACTTGACCCCAAGGGAGATTTATTCAGTCCTCTAGTCTTTAGTAGAGCATAGAAGTTCCAGGATACAGCATCAGCATTTCGTCCAGGGATATCTTAAGTTCTGGTTACAGAGGTTCCTTACTTATACCTAAGGAAGGGGTTGGCCTAGCTCTGGGGACCCACCTATAGGAGGGTTTGGAAAGAGGGGTGGCTACACCCATTTCCTTTGTCCAGTTTTGTGCCAGAGCAGGTGCTGGAAGCCCCTGAATTGGTTTGAGCTGGACTATGCACAGGGACACCAAATGTGCCCCCAGTGCAGGACTTCAAAGCACTCTTAGAGTGCTCCCACCATGCCTCAATACACAGACGCCTGTCTGGGAGGTGGTTACACCTCACTGTGACAGGAAACCTATTGTCCAGGCCTCCCCTGCTGGAGTTTCGGTCAGCAGCAGGAGGCCAGACTCGTGTCTGTGGCTGCAGCATCCATTTTGTGATGCCAGGGCTCTGTTAAGTTTCTACCGGGTATACCAGTACTGCCATGTCTCTCCCTCTAGAAGGGTGGGATCATATTATCACATCAAGAACTGATGTGGCGGTATGATTCCAAAGTGTTTGACACCAAACACGCCATGATTCCATGCAGCCAGTCCAAAGTTAGCATTAACCGTTTAAGATATAATGCAATTAAGAGTATATGGTCAGACTGCACCACTGACAACCCCAGAGAAGAGATTCTGAAGGCTGCAGAAGGTCTCAGCTCATGCCTGGGCGCCCTCTCACATATAACCAAGCACCCTACCTTCAGGATTGATAAGGCCTGCCATAGGGGTGACTGATAGGTTTGTGGTAAATAAAATACCGGACTGAATTTCATACGGAATCTTAAAATAAAGTAAATAGCTCAAAATAACAAGAGGCAGAATCCGTGGTATAAGAGGTTTCTAAATGGGCTTTATTCCATTCAAAATGGCCGACTCGAGTCGCGGCCTTCAGGTTCCGTCACCACGAGGGTTCAGGAAGTGAAGTACAATATTTTGTTGATAGACATACATTTTTATAATAAGTGCATTACAATGAAACGAATGTAGAAGGCGTAACATTTGATAAGAAAAATGACGTGACAGTGACATAATCGAAACTAGGCGTAATAAGGAATAAAAGAAACATAATTGGTTAGGATTATCAGACATAGGTGGATCTATAAGATAATACTTGGCATAGATGCGCGCGCAGCAGTATGACGTGTAATTGACGTGCAACTAGGGGGTGAAGGGGACTTGACATTAACTCTACATATGGAGACGAAAAGTCTGAGGGGTCAAGTCAACCTAATCCCAAATCATATCTAACATCCTATGTTTAGAGAACTATGTTATCCACAAGGAAGGACTCTCGGACAGAATCTATTCTATACTAACTGTGTGTGCGTGTACAAGCGTCTAAGTGTCTATATAATATGTGAGGGGCAGAAAACTTTCCATGGCAGCAGGGCTATGAATCACTTGCAGGAGGACGGAAAGGCTGAGTCCTTTGCTTGTGAGCTAAAGGAAATGTTTACCTAAATCACTAGACAGGAATGCATCGGCTGAAGAGCAAAATAGATAATTCGAAGGTGAAATACAGCTTCTTGGCAGACAGGCGAAAACTAGCCGAGGCAGGCACCGTTAGCTGCACAGGGAGTAGGACAAAGTTCATGGATACAGATGCGAGCTCAAGCTGAAGCTGTCAGAGACAGAGAGCAGGGAAAGGCTTTGAGGACAGAATCGGGCCTACTCGCCTGAACTGTAAAAATGGAGTAACTTAGCCATATAAAGTCGGTGGCCTGTCATGCTTAGGAATCGACTATCCAGCCCATTGATGGCGGATCTGACAGAGAACATGTTGACGGTAGACACACATATGTTTGCGTCTTAGAAACTGGAACTGGAGGGAACATACATGTGCTTGTAACATGTATATAGAACCGTTGGGGTCCAAGATAGGGGACATAACTGACCAGGAAAATCCACATTTCCACATTCCCTCCTTGTCCCCTACTTGCCCTTCAAGAAATATCAATCTTCATCATTCCATCGATTTGCTCATGGAGCATCATTTCTTCTTCCTTCTTCTTCCGGCATTTTGAACGAGAACTGTGATATGGAATGCATGATGTGGCACACAGACCACAAATCGCTGGTCCACATTGCAGGCATAAACAACAACTGAAGAGCATAAGAAGGCCAATACCTAGGAAGGATAGAACTCTCCATCCCCAGGCTGCTATCACACTCCAAAACCACCCGGACCACGTCCAAGTGCCTGGATTCTCGTGTATCTGGCTTACAATCTTATGAAGGCGTGTTATGGCTTTATATACAGATGGCGAATTTTCTGGTATGAATATGCAGCAGCTGGATCCGATGACCCTGCAAGCTCCGCCCCTATCGGCCAGGATGACGTCAAGGACAAGACGATTCTGGAGAACAACAATTCTCATCACTGATTGTTCCTCTGTCAGATTGCCTAGGGCGGCTATAGTCTCGTTTACTACGGCTTCAAGAGTCTTGGTGAGTCTGCGTATCATCTTACTATTTGATATTGTACCTATATAGGGAAAGATACCTTTATTGAAATCTACATACTTGTCCCATGCCGTCTCAGTATAATCGACAACTGGGAGATCTCTCCGCTCTCTTTTGTGTACTAAATGAACATGTCGATAATAATCAGGAGGAGCTAGAAAAACAGGTGGCAAAAGGAATGCGATGTAACAGGTACCATCCCAATCTAGAGGCAGAAGCATATATGCCGTCTGACCACATATAAAGTAAGAATGGCGAGAAGCTCTAAATGAAGATTTCCCTTGATCACTATATTCTACTGTAGTAACACATTGGCTATGGCCCATATGTATGGAACCAACTTTTCTTACACATAATTCACCCTTTACTGGAAATACTGACATAGTGGGCAGAATTAGTTCAACTTCGGATTTGACATTCAAAATCATAAGATTAGGCGTAAAATTACCTAATTTATACACTTCATTTTCTAAATCAGTTCCTGTTCTACTGGGGTGACCCTCCTTATTAGGGTGACAGACTTTGAATAAAACTAGATTCAGATTTCCCCATATCCAATGTTGTTGATAAACTGCTGTGTCTGGGTCTATGGAATTTAATAAACTAAACCATGCTCCACAGGAGCCATTGTGTGTGAACGGATGTGGAAAGAAAGGCAGAACTCCTTTGTTATTCTGATAGGGAGGAAGTCGGCCACACACCCAACAATTGGTGGCATTACTAGTCTGATGGGAATGATGTAACATACTAATGAATGTGTTATTACGCAGCGCAAGTCTATAGGACAACTCATGTGGGGGTAGGTCACTAAAAGAATGTTCATCAGTTATATTGAAAACACGTTTAGAAACAGGATAATACATATGCAACAATATACTTGCAGTAACTATTAAAAAACTCAAGGAAAACAAAATTAATAAAGTCACAATACAGTGGCTACGCAGTAATTTACAATAAGCATGTCGTTTCATTATGATTCTGGACTCTACATGATTCAGACCTAAGGGATACATGTCGGGACAGATTCAACCGCTTCACCTTGGAGAGGACTTAAACAATCAAATCGTCCGACAGTTTAGATCTGGACCTGAGTTTCTGTTTATAGAGTTCGGTGCTACTGGCCTCAGCCAAAGGTAGCTTTGAGTCAATGGGGGAAGACACACGGGAAGTACTGTCTGTGTCAGGAGGAAGTCCATGAAATTTTTTGATATGGCTGGTATGCACCCAGCCTTTCCTTCCTTCGATCTTCACAGCTGTTCTGGTCGTCAGCAGGACCAACTTAGGAAGTCTCCACCTTGGCTCCAGTTGGGTTTTCCGATCAAAATTCCTGACGAGGACATAATCGCCAGGAATTACATCATGAGGTTTCACCTCGGTGTTGTCGGGAAAAGCTGCGATTACCTGTGAACGACAAGATTGTAGTGCAGACATCAAGGAAGCCAGGTAATCTGTCAGCATATTACAGTCAACATCAGTTATTTTACGGGGTATAGGCGTCCCCCACATATTCGGTGGTCTACCAAAGATCACTTCATAAGGGGATAGCCCTGTTCGAGAGTGTGCTACCATCCTCATGTAAAATAGCGCAACTGGTAAGGCTACTATCCAGTCCACACCCTTTTCCTGACATATTTTAGACAGTCTGATTTTTAAAAGTTGATTATGTCGTTCCACGAGACCTGCTGCCTCGGGGTGTCGGACACAGTGGAATTTCCACTGATATCCCAACAAAAGTGAGACATGTTTCATTAATTCGGATGAGAAAGGCTGGCCGTTATCTGAATATACAACACGTGGTAAACCGTACCGTGGGAAGAATTCTCGAACTAGCTGCTTGGCAGTAGTCGGGGCAGTGTAATCTGATACGGGATACGCCTCTGTCCAACGGGAGAGAGCGCAGACAACTACGAGAACATATTTGAATCCTCGACAACGTTCCATCTGAATATAATCCATCTGGAGGACTTCAAAAGGATGGTCAGGAGGCTGAAATCCACCCTGCTCTACGGGAACACTCTTTCCTGGATTAAACTGACAACATATCATACAGGTACGAACCTTTTGTTTAGCTGCTGCTCGTAAATGTTTGTTGAACCAAATGTGCTGAATGCTGTCTAGCATAGCCTTCTCTCCCAAATGTGCTGGGCTGTGAACTGTAGCTATAATGGCTTGAACCATGGAATCAGGGAGAAACCATACAGATTTCTCCTTCGTCATCCATCCTTGATCTGTCTGGATCCCTCCTAGTTCCGTCCACTTCTTTATTTCTTCTGCTGTGGCATGTGTCTGTATGTCAATTACGTCAAGTGCGGGATCCTTAATTGTCATACACTGTGTTGGTGTCTGAACTATTGGCTTTGTCATGTCTAATGTGCGATTCTGAGCAGTCTGTTTAGCTGTTCTGTCAGCTAAATCATTTCCTTGAGAAATGGTATCAGTAACCTTCGTGTGTGCTTTACATTTCATAATCGATATAGCAGTGGGTAAATGTATTGCGTCTAACAAGGCATGAATGAGGGGTCCGTGCTGAATGTGGGCACCATGGGACGTTAAATAACCTCTCTCTCGCCATAGCACGCCGAAGTCGTGTACAACTCCGAATGCATAACGTGAGTCAGTGTATACATTAACTTTCTTATTTGTGGCTTGAATACAGGCTTGCGTTAGAGCAATAAGTTCTGCTGCTTGGGCTGACAGAGTGTCTATACAATGTGTCTCAATAATTTCAGTGTCTGTTGTGACTGCATACGCGGCCACTAAATCTCCTGTACTTGTTCTCATGCACGATCCGTCTACATACAACGTCAGGTCTGGATCTAACAATGGAACGTCTGTCAAGTCTTGTCTAGGTTTCGTCTTTATTTCAATGATTTCAACACAATCATGAGCTAGTGGGTCTGTTCCAATTACAGGTAATAGTGTAGCAGGATTCAATGTATTACACCGTCGGATCTCTATGTGTGGTTGAAACAATGTCAGTTCATAACCGGTAAGTCTTGCTATGGTCAAGTGTTGTGTTTGTGTTCGGTTCACAAGAATCTCTACTGCATGTGGTACTTGTACTGTCAGTGGGTGTCCTAATACTATGGCATCGCTTTGTCTGATTGCTAAAGCTGTCGCTGCCACTGACTTCAGGCATGCAGGCAAAGCCTGAGCTACGGGATCTAATGTACTGGAAAAATAGGCACATGGCTTGCGTGATCCTGCTTGATCCTGAGTGAGTACTGACAAGGCAGTACCTTCGCGTTCTGTAACAAAGAGTGTAAAATGTTTGCTATAACATGGTGTTGCTAAAACAGGTGCTTGACATAAAGCTTCCTTTAGGCTTTCAAAAGCTTGTGTATGTTCCTGAGTCCAAGGGAGAACAGTCGATGTGGCTGCCTCCTGTGTGGTTAACTGAATGAGTGGTTTTGCTAGAAATGCGTACTGAGGGATCCACTGCCTACAATATGAAGTGAGGCCTATGAAAGCTCGCACCTCCTTCTGTGTCTGGGGTATTGACATATTAGCAATTAACTGGATGCGATCTGGTGTAAGCTGCCTTCCCTCCTTGGACAGCGAGTGACCAAGATAAATAACTCGCTGAACACAGAATTGCAGCTTAGAAGGGGACACCTTGTGCCCCTTGTCGGCTAGGAAATGTAAAACCGTCAGAGAAGCTTTTTCACATTCTGGCTCGCTTCTCGCGGTGATCAGCAGATCATCGACATATTGAAGCAGTGCTGTATTGACTGGCATGTGGATACTGTCAAGTTCTCGTTTCAGTGCTTGGCTGTAGATGCTGGGGCTTTCTGTGAATCCTTGGGGAGCGCGTGAGAATTTAAAGCTGCGTCCATTTAAACTGAATCCGAACAAGTATTGGCTTTCCGGATCTATTGGGACGCTGAAAAAGGCATTCTTGAGATCAATTACAGTAAAAAATGTTGCTTCGGAATCAATTGCTGTCAACAATGATGATATATCAGGGACCACAGGGAATTGTGGTACAATACACTTGTTTAGTTCACGCAAATCAATAACCAATCGGTACACTGGTGGGGCAGTAGGATCAGTTCGTTTAAGAATCGGAATTATCGGTGAATTACATACATTGGAGTCTGTTTCTACAACTACTCCCTGGGCAATTAGCTCATCAATGATTTTCAGCAAAGCCACTACAGCATCATGCGGTAACTTGTATTGTCGCATTCGTGGTAGTACCACTCCTGCTTTCAATGTAACTCGATAGGGTGTAATGTTCATGCAGCCAACATCCGTAGGGCCTTGTGCCCATAGATGTACTGGTAAAGTCTGTAGTCGGGGATCCATGTCTCTAGACACATAGTGACCTTTAAAATCACGCAAAAACAACCTTACTCCTTCCGGAGAACAACATATTATGGCTCCTAGTGCTTTCAGAGTTTTAATTCCTAACAGATTTTCTGGGCATGATTTAGTAAGCAATAAATCTGTAGTTCGTGTCAAAGGTCCTATCGTAAGTGGTAGAGGCTGTGATACTTCATTAACAATAGGTTTTCCCGAAAAACCAAGGGAAACATTTTGAGAGCCTGAGAGGGGTGCCCCTGGAACCTCACTTCGTTTTATAGTTGTTCGACTTGCCCCCGTATGGATTTACAAAAAGGACGTACTGCTTACGTGACACTAATATCTCTTTAATTAGCTTGTTACTAGAACCTCTCCATCTGTACGTGAGTAGTTCCGTTAATATATCAGGTAAAGGACCAGGGTCAGCATGTTGGCTCTTATATAATATAAGGAGTTGCTGAATCATATAGATTCCAGCTAAACGTTGTTCATCTGTACTGAGGTTGAGAAACGTGTGTGCTACGGTCTCATCACCGTATTTTTCAGGACTAACAATCCAGTGAACGGCTGATCTGGCTAATTCTTGCTCATCTATGGAATCGAGGAGGTGATAACCCCTTCGTTCTCGTAGTATTTTATCTGCGGCTTGAAACGAATGTTCAGGAGATTTCAGATTTATTACAGGCGTCGGATACGTTCTGCTATTATTTGGGTATACAGAGTGTATTGGATCAGAAAAACATCTAGTATTTTCACAGGATCTTCCTCTGCCTACATAGGCTATGGTCTCTGACTGTCTTGCAGAGTTCCCTGATTCGGACACTTCATCTTGCTCAAACTCGTCTGTTCCCAATCTTTCTTCATGAATACGCTCTATTTCTTTACGGATTTTTCGGCACATGGCTATTATACAATTTTGCTTATCGTGTCTCCCTTCTGATATATTCTGACTCCATCTTGTAAGAGTAAGCATTACATTCGGGTCTACCCCCGGACGATCTTGATTTCTGATCACACAGTTTATGAGGAAACGTAACAGTTCCCCCTGTATCTCTACTTTCTGGACTTCCATAGCTCTGTTAATACATCCTGGATCTCGTCCTGTTTGAACAAAATGATATATGTTATCCAGATGCGTAGTCATTCCTGGTAACCTTGCTAAATACTCTGCGGCTCGTCTGATACGTAATGATGCCAGGACCATTTCGTCCTCTTTACCAACCACTGGGTCATATCTACAATTTACAAGGAGTTCCTTAAGCGTACGTTCATTTACGAATTTTGGTGTACGTGAATGTGTTGACTCTTGAAAGACAAGTTTATTTATTCTAGGTGGTGTAAAAGTACTGCTAGCACCTCCCGTGGCCCCATCTGGGGCGTCGGGTGTGAAAGGGTTCGTCGAACGTGACACCGCAACTATGGGTGTCGATACCTCTGTAGAGTCGACTGCGGAGACAGATGCGGAAACGGATGTGCTTGCCGACGCTTGTGTCGGAACTTGCTGTTGCACGGGGACAGATACCTGATCCTGACGTTGAACCCCTCTGCCAGATGGTCTATGTGGTGCGGCGTTAGCATACTCGGGAGCTGCGTCATCTAGATATGAGGAAAGAAAAACATCTTCTGCGGTTCTGGGAAGCCCCTTTGGATGTACCTTAATTGGAAATAATGGGGGTGGCAAGTCTTTTGGTATCTCTGGAGCAGCCTTAGGTAATCCTTCGGCTAGTAGGGGATACATACCATTCATAAGAGCATTTCTTTGTCTATTTACTTGTTCTGATTTCACTCGGATACCTTCCTCAATTAATAGATTTTCTTGAACTTTATTTGAACTTTCTTTACTCCTCTCTTCTTGTCTACGTGCTTTTTCTGTTCGTCTATGAGATTCTTTACGCCATAACTCGACAGCGTCTTTCTGTGACTGTCTGACCTTTCTTTTCCATAACTCTTCCTCCACTTTCATGATGCACTCTGCATCCCAGGTTCCCGCTGCGGGCCACCTTTGACTTTCCGGTAATCCCTTGGTATAATCTACCCATAGATCAAGAAACAATATGGCATCTAAGCCATGCTTATGGTACATGAAATGTCCTGGAGTGTCTCTAGGAGGAATAGGAACTGTTTCTTCAAGCACCCCTTTTCTGGTAGTAATCTGTCTTAACTTCGAGAAGAGCGGCATATTGACAACTGACCTGATACTTACTCTTGAACTTACTTAATACGAGAAACACAATAATGAACAGTGAACAATGAACAGTCATTCATACCACAATATGCAAGACATTTTCTGAATACTTTAAACATTAAACATTAAACATTTAATAATGGTCGACAATGATGACAGTCTGCCTAACTAATCACCACGCTGAATTCTTGACAATAACTGAATACTTCGGAATACTTGATATACTGCTAAACAGTACATATACACTGCTAAACAGTGCAGACCGGATTTGTGTACCCAAATCCGTTTTGACCGGCACAACCTATGTGCGCGTCAACACGCCTCCCCGGCGATGGTACTCACCGAGTAGCTCCTTGAAACGGAAGGCCTCAGAGAATGGACAGGACTCGATAACTGCGGACAGCGGACCCTCTGGACATCCGGATTTCGGAAAACCTGGTGGGCCTCTGTATACCTCGGATCTTGCTCTCTCAGCTAGGCTCTGGTCGGGATACTTCGCACTTCTCACCGCCTCGTCTGGGTTGATCGCAGCCTCAGTCGCCCCCGCTTGACCGGAGGGAGCTTACAGGAAATCCTGCTGGTACGCGTTTATGGTCCGTCCAGCTGTGGCAGGAGACCGGGCCTGCAACGCACCGCCGGCGCGTGAGATGAGAAAGTGTCCCTATTCGGGCGCCATTATGTGGTAAATAAAATACCGGACTGAATTTCATACGGAATCTTAAAATAAAGTAAATAGCTCAAAATAACAAGAGGCAGAATCCGTGGTATAAGAGGTTTCTAAATGGGCTTTATTCCATTCAAAATGGCCGACTCGAGTCGCGGCCTTCAGGTTCCGTCACCACGAGGGTTCAGGAAGTGAAGTACAATATTTTGTTGATAGACATACATTTTTATAATAAGTGCATTACAATGAAACGAATGTAGAAGGCGTAACATTTGATAAGAAAAATGACGTGACAGTGACATAATCGAAACTAGGCGTAATAAGGAATAAAAGAAACATAATTGGTTAGGATTATCAGACATAGGTGGATCTATAAGATAATACTTGGCATAGATGCGCGCGCAGCAGTATGACGTGTAATTGACGTGCAACTAGGGGGTGAAGGGGACTTGACATTAACTCTACATATGGAGACGAAAAGTCTGAGGGGTCAAGTCAACCTAATCCCAAATCATATCTAACATCCTATGTTTAGAGAACTATGTTATCCACAAGGAAGGACTCTCGGACAGAATCTATTCTATACTAACTGTGTGTGCGTGTACAAGCGTCTAAGTGTCTATATAATATGTGAGGGGCAGAAAACTTTCCATGGCAGCAGGGCTATGAATCACTTGCAGGAGGACGGAAAGGCTGAGTCCTTTGCTTGTGAGCTAAAGGAAATGTTTACCTAAATCACTAGACAGGAATGCATCGGCTGAAGAGCAAAATAGATAATTCGAAGGTGAAATACAGCTTCTTGGCAGACAGGCGAAAACTAGCCGAGGCAGGCACCGTTAGCTGCACAGGGAGTAGGACAAAGTTCATGGATACAGATGCGAGCTCAAGCTGAAGCTGTCAGAGACAGAGAGCAGGGAAAGGCTTTGAGGACAGAATCGGGCCTACTCGCCTGAACTGTAAAAATGGAGTAACTTAGCCATATAAAGTCGGTGGCCTGTCATGCTTAGGAATCGACTATCCAGCCCATTGATGGCGGATCTGACAGAGAACATGTTGACGGTAGACACACATATGTTTGCGTCTTAGAAACTGGAACTGGAGGGAACATACATGTGCTTGTAACATGTATATAGAACCGTTGGGGTCCAAGATAGGGGACATAACTGACCAGGAAAATCCACATTTCCACAGGTTACTATGTGCAGTGATAGGTGAGGTATAGTAAACCTATACCTCAGTAAGGGGGGCATGCACCACCTTACCCAGGCTGCAGTAGCAGACCTGCGGTGTCATTTTGGAGGGCTTTCCAGGGCTGCCACAATACATGCTTCAGCTCCTGGTCGGCCTCTGGGGTACCTATGCCCTGGGTACATAGTGTACCATATACTAGGGACTCACAAGGGTACCCCAGAATCCAATCTGGAGTGTACCTAAAGTACATGCAATCAATTTAGAGAGGAAGCAGCTAGGCTGGGGCCCTGAATAGCAGGGACCCAGCCAGACTAAAGTCAGAAAACAGTGAAACACCAGCAAAAAGTGGAGCTAAACATGTGAAGCTGATCCTACTCTCCTACAGCATGGAAGTGGGCAAAGCTTCTCTCCGTACTGAACTACCACAGCTCTTTGCAGAGCAGCGCTTACGCACTGGCTCACGCTCGACCTAAGAAAAATGGGACATGTGAGCTTTATAAAGCTACGCATGCCCTATCTCAAATATGAGGTTCCTGCATTGTGAGACAAAACTGCATTTGATATATGTATTTAGGTAAATGTGACAAAATAAGATATTAGTTGCATGAATCACATGCTTTTGTTTTAGACTTTATGAATGCCATCACGTCATTCAGATGACATTGGCTGCTGTGGAAATAGTCTTCCCTGGTTCAACCTTCTGGAAACGTCTCCTACTTCAAAGTGAACACCAGGTATAAATATTGGACCTAAGACACCTTTTCACTAGACTTCTGGACATTTGGACTCTGCCAGGATGAAGGACTGCTGTGCTGCTGAAAGGACTGCCACTCTGCTGGACTGCTGTTCTGAAGGACTGCCGCCCTGCTGCCCCAAGAGTGACTCCAAAGTCTAAATAGCTGGCCTCCTGATCAGACGCCTCAGGGACAAAACAGGTTTTCCTCAACCTTGAACCCAGAACCTGGAATCTGCCATCTGTGAGTCCTACCCTGCCAAGTGGTACCACCCCAGTCCAGGACCCTTGGTAGAGGGTCTGAAGGCGCTCTGCTAGGCCAGCAGTGGATCCAGCAGAAACAATGCATCTCCTCTTCATGTGTGACGCAATCCCAAGCAGAACTGATGCATCGCCTCTGCTGAATGGACTTTCCCAACTCAAGGGCTTTGCATCGCCCTCACAGCCTCATCGGATCCCCCCTGCATTATGCATCCTTGACGCAGGCCTTGCATAGGAAGCGTCTCATCGATAGTAACGTTGACGATGACGCTGATCTCCACATCGCAAGCCCTGCAGCTTCATCAGAACGAGTTGGTGTACCACGCCTCTTGAACGCACAACTTCACATTGTAAGCCCCCTCTTCGACAAACTCCTCAACGAGGATGCTACACCTCACCTCGCAGCCTGCCAGCTCCTCAGATTGGACACTGTGTGATGCATCTCCGACCAGGAACTCTCATCACCTTGGCTGCATAATGCATCCTCAACGCAGTACTCTGCAACTCCTCACAACCAGGATTTAAGGTATTCTTGTTCAGCAGGCTTAGCTGGGTGCCTGTTGCTGGCCAGAACTCCATCATGGTTGGCCTGCACTTTTGACTTTACACTGGTCTCGTGCCACCAGAAATTCACAGTTTGCACATTGTACTATTTGGAGCTATTTTAACTTAAATATTTAAAATTGGATGTCTCCGGTTCTTCTTTTTGTCGTTTTGCTCTTATATTATATATTCAAATTTACTCCATTTGTTTCTATATTGGTGTGGTATTTTTCATTTGTTGTGTTTTCACTTTATTGCGGCTTGAAGTGCTGCACAAATATTTTACACATTGCCTAAAAGTTAAGCCTGACTGCTTTTGTGCCAAACTACAGGAGAGTTGAGCACATGTTAATTTGGGATTTGCTTGTGGCTCCACCCTGACAGGAATTGTGTTGCTGCTTGAGTAGGTGTTCACCCCCCTCAAACAATAACCCAACTTCTTACAGTTTGCATCTGATATAAAGCTAGTACGAAAGGACTACAGGGTTGATTAAGTCAAGAGGAAATAGTCTTGTGGGAGGAAATTTGCATCATGTGGCACATGAAACTGAATCCAGATTGAGTGCTCTATGGCTCCAGAGAAAGCAGCACCTGCTTAATAAGTTTACTGCTGAAAATTTCAGTGATCACAAAGGAAATCTGTGGTGCTATCTCAAGGAGAAAGGCAAGAGCATATAACCCAAAAGCTACATGGAACCATCATATTTTAAGTACATTACACTGGGCATAGTTTAGCCTTTTTACTGTTTGGTAAAGATGGTCACTGACACTATCAGAAATTCATCAACTGGAGCAAGAGAGATATCGCATAGCGTACAAAATGCAGACCCACCTACTCATGCACTCGGGAGTCTTTTTACAATCCTCCCAAGGAAGAAAATGAATTATATTTCCTTTGGATGGAAAGTCGCATCTATGCAAGGATTTGAAATAAAAAGGCAAAGGGGTTACTGAAATTCTCTCTGTGGAAATCTTTGCTAAAGAACAAAAATTGGCCATAGTGAGACAAAAGGCCTTGATTACAACTACAGTGCTAATTACATTTGTGATACAAACTCCTGTTTGTGTTCAAAATGGGATTCTAAGTCGGCTGGTGTTTGCCCATGTGCTAATTGCACATGTGCTATTTCCCAATGAACAAAGGGCTAGATGTACGAAACATTTTTGTATTCGCAAATGGCCCGATTCAGTGAATCGGGCCGTTTGCAAATGCAAAAATGCCTTTTCTGATGTATTAAGGCTAAATTATGATTTGGTAACCTGTTACCGAATCACAATTTGGGTTTGCGATTCAGTATTTGGAAGGGGCGTGTTTGGGGCATTCCTTCCAAAGACCAATTCACATTGGTATGAACAAATGTTTTGCTACCAAAATGTGGTCGCAAAATATTCGCACTTTATCGTCAACTCAAAGTTGGTGGTAACCCATTTGCAAATGGGGACCCCTTCCCGTTTGACAATGGTTGAATAAATATTTTTCAAGAGCAGGCAGTGGTCCAAGGCACGACTGCCTACTCAAAAAATTAAACTTCAACGTTTTTTTTTTAAACGCATCCCATTTTCTTTTAAGGAAAATGGTCTGTGTTTAAAACAAAAGATTTATTTAAAAGCAATCATAGACATGGGTGTCTGCTGACCCCAGCAGCCACCATCGCTGTAATGGCAGTGAATCATAGTGGGTCACAAATTGCGACCTACCTCATTAATATTCATGACGTAGGTCTATTTGCGACCTACTACAAAATGTTAATGAACCTCAAATGAGTTTCATACATTAGGAATATCGATTCTCTAATTGCGATTAACAAAAAATCACAATTAGGAAATTGCTATTCTAATAGCCTTTACCAAATAGCGATTTTTTTGTGAATTGCTAATTGGTAAACGCTATCACTATTGTAGAAAGGGGTTATTTAGTTCCTATTCCGCAAATATCGATTCGGAGAAAAGCAGGTAGAGAGCAGGATTTGTGTTCTTGCTTTTTCGTGTTGCTTGTCCACTTTTTTTTGCAGCTTTATAGAGTGCAAATTCGGCCCGTGGGCACTGGGGCACTTACATGAGCACCAAATAACGTTACACAACACATAGTCACATTCATATGTTTTAAGAGATTAAGGGTCACATGCATCAAGCCCACATTTTGCGATTTCTAAATAGCGAATTTTAACGATTTGCTATTTAGAAATCGCAAAATGCAATTCATGAAGGATTCGCCAAAAAAATTGCGATTCCTTAAAATTCCTTAATTGCGAATCACAAATTGCGAATCGCAATTAGGGAATGCCTTCCCATTCATTCCTATGGGCCTAGAGGCCCATAGGAATGAATGGGAAGCCATTCGCAATTTGCGAGTACCAAATAGGAACTCGCAAATTGCAAATGCAATTTTAAGGGTGCAAGGGGGCCTTAAAGGCCACCCTGATGCACCCCCAAATTTGGCATGTATGCTCATGTGGCGCACATATATGCCCTAAGGGCATTTGTGTGCGCCACATGGCACTTTGAAAAATGCACTTTTGTGCATTTTTCAAAGTTTTTGCAAATTACCATCAACTTGCAGTTGATGGTAATTAGCATTTCATAAATGCGAAGTCACATTTAGGAAAGGCTATGATGCATCCCAAATAGGGAATTGCAATTTGCGATTCCCTAAAAGCATTTGCAATTTAGGTAATCGCAAAATTTGCGATTACCTATATTGAGAATCGGTTTTGGGTTGATGCATCCCAATTGCCTAAATACCGATCGCAAAGGGGCCGATGCTGCAAATCAGCCCGTTTGCGATCGGTATTTAGGTTGATGCATGTGCCCCTAAGTTATTCGTCTAGAACAGCAGGATGTTGAGCCGGCACTGAGACTCAAACCTGGTTCCCTAGTTGCAAAGTGGACAGATCTTGCCCTTATGCCACATCTCCTCTGTAAAGACTTTCAATGAGCCCAAGAAATTTTGCATTTGCCACTGCAATATTTTGCATTGGTAACTTGGGTCAAATTAGACGTCTTCTCTGCAAAGAAGCAAGAGACAGTGTGTATTGGCAGCAGCTGTACGCTACAGCTGAGAGTGCCTTTTCAAGCCTGTGGCATGCCTGCCGTGGCTGTACAGAAAGTGCTATTGATTGCTCTGGTTCTGCTTTTCGACCTCCTTCAGCCCCTGTGTTGACTGGCCAATGCCTATCCCATCTGTATCTCTCTTGAGTCTTCCCCTGAGTGATGCAATCCTTCAGCACGAAGTGAATCAAGTCATCAGTTGAGTGTTATTAACATTTATTCCTTTTGGGGACCTTTTGCATGCACTTTGTCCAGAAACACGAGACACAGAGGTAGAAGGTACCTGCTAAATTGTGATTTTTCTCCAGGATTATTGTGATTCACTTTGGTCAATGATTGACAACTGATAAACTCGACGAAAAGTAAATCACAAGCTTCTAATTTGAATGGATGCTCCACTGAGGCTGATTGGTGGCCTGTGCAAGGTGTAACTTTTGGTTCTGGAAACGTAAATTATGCTAACTAGCAACATTCCAGGGTAGCTGCCACAGCTGACTGGTAGAGGGTTCGGAGGCACCTCTGCTATCCAGGTAAATACCCAGACTCATGCCCCCCGGCCGCCTTTTGCTTCTTGGTCAATTGTAGGGCACAGGCTCTTTTGAAAATGTAATACTGGATGGAGAAAGGGGGAAGGAGAAGCAGCCAGATGTGCCTGCCCATTGCTCTCCAGTCACAGGAGTGCATGCAGTAATTTGAGCAGACTACCACCCGATTCGGGCTTCTTGGGCCATGAGCAGGGTGGTGCAGGCAACATACTCTAACATGTGTACCTTGCCTTTGGCATGGTGGGGACTTATGCTAAAACAGGAGGGCACACAAGCTCACAGGGGTCTTAGAAGCAGCAGATATGGTGCTCGGTGCTGCAGACAGCAGTAAGAGTACTTGGGTTTCTGCATTTTGATATTTGCATTATTTCATTTACAGAGGGAATTAAAAAATGCCCGCCAAGTTATCATTGTCGGCACTTCACAACATTCACAGCCAAACAGGTGTCTGTCTGCAACAGATAGTATGTTCACTAATTACCAGCATTTCAAAGTAAACACTGGGCTCCAGGGCAGCAGAGCTCTATGCAAGCTGAAACTAGAAAGTTAATTAATAATTCAAAGATGTAGACCGGGTGTTCCAGTAGTGGAATGGATGACAACCCTAAAAAGGATGGGCAGATCCCATTTGAAGGGTTGGGGAATTGGGGCACAGGTCAGACAGGGGCTAATTTTGATTTGCCAAATGGGCCGAGTCCACCTTTCTGCACATGGCTCTTAGGGTGGAATGGGAGAGCAATCACAGGATTCTGAAAGAGGTATGGAAGGAGGCAGGAGCTCAGAAACCATCAGTCAAGCATCAGTCAGAGTACTGTATTTCTCAGCTCTGAAATTCTCGTTTGGTTTAAAACAAAAGGCCTGATTACTAGTTCAATGGTCCATTGGACCGTCAAACCCATGGTAGAGGTGCGGTGGCAGTCAAGTAACGCCGCACCTGTGGTCCGACCGCCGAATTGCCACTATTTCAGTTGAACCTCCATGGCAGCCCTGCAACCGTCAGGACTCTGTGATCCTTTGGGGAGGCGCAGTGTGAGGCCACAATATGCTTGATAGTGCAGCTGCGTCCTAACCAAGCATATTATGGGTTTTCTCACTGCCAGTGGTCTAATGGTGGCGTTTACGCCATGAAACTGCTTGCAGTGAGGAAACTAGGGGGACCCAATAGAGCCCACTGGTGCCTCAAGCCATGGGGATGCAGGTAGGGGGGCACATGATGTGCCCCCATGTCTGCATGCACATCCAGTTACTGCACTGCATAGACTCAACAGTCCACGGCATGCAGGAACTTTCTTTGGCATTCCCATTAAGGTGACTTTTTCAAAGGCAGAGCCATGGGCAACGGCCGCTGCAGGTGAGTGCGGTGGGGCCAGGTGAGGGGGGATTTCGAGAGACGAGCACAAGGGAAAATGTATTATTTATTTAATTTCCCCCCGTGTTCGTCTCTCAAATTCCCCCCTCACCTGGCCCCACTGCCCCACCTCTCTTACCTGCAGTGGCCGCAGCTGGCCATGGGAACACCAAAGGACTGCCCGCCAGACAGCGAGGAAACTGGTAATCTGGCAGGTGGCCAGCAGTTGAGATGGGTGGTGGGGGAGCGGGGGGTGGCATGCCGCCATCTCCTGCACCGTCAAAGTCGTAATCATACCCAAAGTACTTTAATCTCACAGCAAAATGAAATACTGCACATGCTGATAGCACAGGATGATTAGCTTGGTCCTCATGAGGTGCTACCTTGTCTTCAGTGACCTTACCTCACTATAGGAGTTTGTTAATCTCTAGAGTCCCCAGTAGGTGAACTGGATTTACTATTTTTTCCTAATTTCAGAGCTTAATTTTAGATTTCGCTCACACCGTGCTTTCACTGTGCTTGCAAAATCTCTTGAAACTACAAAAATAAAAACAATTCTTAAAAGTGCCTTACAGCTCGCCCATTATTTACCATTGTTGGCCTGCTTGTCACTCTGATTTCCTTTCTTTTTTATTAGTTTTAACATGTCATTTCATGTCAGTTTCTGGATTCTTTTAATTTGTTTACCTATTCTGTGAAGCCTGGACCAAGTGCTCCCTCCTTTTGTAGTTTTATCCACTTTTTTTTTGCTCGAGCTACTTTTTTCTTTTTAATCAAGCTCGTTTGGTGAATGCATGTTTGTTTTTGTAGTTGTGCCTTTTATCCGAAAACATTAGTGTTTCATTGCATATAGACTTCATTATGTTTTTCTTCCCACTCTCACAATATTCAAACATTTGTTATGCGTGCTTTTCTCCTTGAATAAATGCTTGTAATTAATTCTGTGTTCTCTCACTGATTTAATTAGTTTTCCCAAACACGCTTTTACATTCTGAAATACACTGTACACAATACATTGTGTCTCATTGCGTGGCTGATTTCCAATTTTAAATAATGTATTTTATCTGACAATTTTTTTTATATAGCAGAAACTCTTTTATTTTTGATTAAATACTTGAAATTAATTATATATGCTCTCACGGACTTCATTATTTTTGTCCCACATGCTTTTACATTCTCAAATACAGTGCATGCGATTGCGTTGGCCATATCAGTTCCTAACTAAACCACTTGTGTTTTTTGGCTTACTGAGTTTATAAATTAATATGAAAAGTTGCATTTATTTCATATATTTAAGCTTTTTCTGAACACATCCATTGTGTTTAATTGAATATGGACCATTTATTATTTCCACTCACATTTTTACATTTTTCACCACAGCATTTGGGACTGCATTGGGAAAATCAGTTCCTAACAATAGTACTTGTGTTTTGCCTTAGGGAGTTTATACGGTATTAGCAGATGCTTTGTTTATTTGAGAAATCGAATGCATCTCAATGCATTCGGCAGAAGACTTCATATTTAAAATTTATGTATTTTATTTCACAGTTTTCATAATTTGTTATGAACACTTTTCTCAATAATCAAATGCTTGTAATTAATTCTGTGTTCTTTCACGGACTTCAAATTGTTTTTTCAGGCACACTTTTATATTTTGAAATGTAGTGCACGTGACTGGACGAAATTGCATGTGTTTTGTTTAATGGGATTTATAAATTATTAGCAAATGTTTTAGTCATTTAACAGAAGCACTGCATCTGATTAAATTCAACACCCCAATTCCTTTGTACAATTTATGTAACTTTTCTTATAAGTTTCCTTATTTTTCACACACTCTTCTCTCATCACTTATATGCATTCAGTGTAAATTTTTGAGGATTGATAATTACTATACCAGGATATGAAATTACAGACAGAGCTGATACATTTTAAAGTAGAAAACCACATTTGAGTCGCAGCATCACCCTGACATCTGGTAATCTTAAGAAATTCAGGGGATATATAAAATGAAGTGGCAGAGCGTGTCGTTAGCCTCCTGGGCTTAACGACAACCTCCGCCACTTCGGAAACGCAAGACTGCAACATATTTACAA
The DNA here is from genome assembly GCF_964204655.1 of Triturus cristatus. Lineage (NCBI taxonomy): Eukaryota > Metazoa > Chordata > Amphibia > Caudata > Salamandridae > Triturus > Triturus cristatus. The sequence goes on from NC_140581.1 coordinate 1,093,266,885, forward strand.
GAATGTGGTGCAGTCTTGCGTTTCTCCCTACAATGGCGCTAAGTTTAACAACTTAGCGCCAACGCAGGCACCCTTGCACCAGAGTGCAAGGGTGCCTGCGTGCAGGAGATGATTGGTTATGTGTAGGAAGGTGTCCATTCCTGCACATAAACAATCCTAAAATGCCATTTTGTAACTTTCATGTGTGCAGCTTCATGGAGTTTTGAAAAGCGCTGTGTAGACCCTACACAGCGTCCCCACGTTGCACTCCTAGGGGTTGACAACCCTTGTTGTGAAGTTCTAGAGTTCTTCAATACAGCCAAACAATTTTTCAAAGACGTTAAAGTGAAAATCTTCTTTTTCTTTTTCTTTTTATATATATCACAATGTTGTGTCTCACATGTGAATATATGTAATCATGTTATTGATTTCAAAACAATTTCATGGTGAAAACTTTTTCGCACTTGGTATTTCCATAATCCCTTTGCCTTTCGGGTCGAACCGCATAGGGATTATGGAAATACCATTTACGAAAAGGTTTTCACCATGAAATGGTTTTGAAGTCAACAACACGATTTCATATATTTACATGTGAGAAGCAACATCGTGATATATTAAATTAAAAATAAAAAGAAGATTTTCACTTTAACGTTTTTGAAAAGATTGTTTGGATGTATTGAAGAACTCTAGAACTTCACAACAAGGGTTGTCAACCCCTAGGAGTGCAACGTGGGGACGCTGTGTAGGGTCTACACAGCGCTTTCCAAAACTATTTAGTTGCCCTGAGGTCAGAGAGAGATACCCACATGCACCCAAATTGAATAACCTTGAATAAAACTTTATTTACATTATTTGGATTAACCAAGTGTGACACCCCACTTCTGATTTATTTGATTTTGACTTACTGCTTCATGGAGCACACATGAAAGTTACAAAATGGTATTTTTTAAAAAGGTTTATTTATGTACAGGAAGGGACAACTTCCTGTACATAACAAACCATGGCATTTTGCTTTTAAAAAGGAGGAGAAACAATGCATTTCTCCTTGTTTTGCCAATTTAAGACCAGGGTTTCCTAATCCTAATTTTGGCGCAGCCTCCTATGTACGCCACCCTTGTACATAGGGGGCAGTGTCAAATACAATGGGTGTTGCGGTGGAACGCCCTCCACAACACCCATTCCACGCCCCTTTCACGCTAAACATAGCGTGAAAGGGTGCGTTATGTACAAGGCAGCGTTAAGCCACGTTAAGTGGCTTAACGCTGCCTTTTACATGAGGCAAGGCCCCTGTTGCCACAGGAACGTCACAAAAAGTGACGTTCCTGTGGCGATAGGGGCTTGTACATATGCCCCGCAGTGTTTAAGGCCTATTCACTGTGGTGACTTCAGCAACTTTTACTGATGATGATAAGATCTCTTCACAGAAACCAGCCTGTAAGACTGTTTCAGAAATGCTTGCTTTCTGCACTTTCGCATTGATGTGGAAAGCACATTCTGTAGACTTGCAAAGTATGTGCGAGGTGCTATTCTTGGATCAGTTCCTGTAAGAGTTTGCTAGACGTCATCAGGTCTAAACCTGTAATCACAACTATTAGGTGATTTATGATGGAATCAAAATGTTTCCTAAAAAAGTGCCCATCATAAGTAATATCACTGTACAATGTCTACTCTTGTCACGTTTCTTAATTTTAAATACACCTTTTGTGACTGATTGGTGCATTTGTTTATTTTCTAATTAAGTATGGAGTTTATTTTTTTTTTCACCACAAACTTTAGCATTTGGCAATACAACGCGTACAATGCATTGTTTTTCATTGCACTTGGAGGCTTAATTCCAAGTAAAAGCTAGTATTGGATCATTAGTCACAAATGCCATTCTCATTAATTAAGGAATTGAAATTAATTCTGTTGCTTTCACAAGCTTCATTAACTTTTGGCACGCACTCTTTTACAGTATGAAATACAGCACTTGTGACTGTAGTGAGTGGATAGGATAGAGTCCTTATGAAAGTAACTGTGGGGCCGATTATGATGACAGTGAGATCACCACCGACAGCCCGGAAGTCCCACCATCATCTGAACCATCTTATCTGCCTGCCATATTTAAATGGCGGGTGGATGGTTATTGGTCGGTCACATATCCAACGCGCTCCTTGAGCCCGCTGGTGCGGCGGAGGAGTTTGTATACCCTACCATGGTGGCGATGCCTCCCAGGCACCGCCATAGGATTACAATATCCCTTTCTGCCCGCCTTTTCATGGCGGTTAACATGCCATTAAAGGTAGGTGGAAAGGGATTTTAGGGCCCCTAGCGGGCCCCCATTACCCCTGGCCATACGATATGGGCACTAGGAGTGCCTATGGTGCCCCCTACATATCCCTGCACCATGTGGTAGGCACCACATGGTGCCTGCCACGCAGGGGTAGCTCATCCACGTGGGCGGAGGAGCATGCCCCCACTATTTTCTTGCACTGCCAGAAGCAAAAACATAAAATGGTATTTTAAATACCATGATATGTTTCTGCTTCTCACACTGCGAGAAAGCAGAAGGCAGGGTTTGGTTGGTTTCGTCCTGCTCCAGGCAGGGGAGGAGTGGCTAGACCACTATTGTGGATGCTGACTGTTTGGTCGGCCCCAGGGCCGACCAAACCAGTCAAGCACACTGCATTTTCTTTATGTAGGCTGCATGCAGCCTACATCGAGAAAATTGCCTCCCCATAGACGCCTGTGTGGCTGCATCCTAGCCAATCACAACGCTGCCATTGCAGCGTTGTGATTAGCCTAGGGGAAGGGAGGGAGGCTGCCTGCTTCCTGTATGGAGAGGAGAGAGGAGACGTGATGCGACGTGTGACCGTAGGAGATGGTAAGTTTAATTTTTAATTAAATTAACCCCCCTTCCCCGTGCAACCCCCCTACCCACGCGACCCCCCCTGCCCCCCACCTATGAGTCATGCTGGCCGTGACTGCTGCCACGTAGTGTAGGGATATGTCAGGTGTCCCTATTTTGGCTTGTGGTGGGTGCTGCAGCCAGCAGCACCCGCCGCAATGCAAAGTATAGGCATTGCAACCGCCGTGGTGGCGGTCGCATCATAATGCATATGTTGGGACCGCCGACAGCTTGTCGGGCGGTCAGGATTTCTGATAGGGTGTCAGGCGGATCTAAGTCCGACCACCATCCAAATCAGCTCCTGTGTTTTTTCTTATGGAGTTTCTTAATGATTTACACATTTTTATTTTTTTCAGACTTCCATTGCCTCTCACTGCATTTGGCGTATTAGTTCAGATTTAAAAGTAAAGTATTTTAGCTCACAGATTCCATGATTTGCTGTGAATGCTTTTCTCTTTGATTGAATGCTTGTAATTAAAACTGTGTGGATTTGGATGCTTAATTCCAATTTAAAGCTAGTATATTTTATCACGCAAATTGGATCATTTGTCATAAATGCCTTTCTCCTTAATTTAGGACTTGAAATGAATTCTCTGGGCTCTCGCAGACTTCATTATTTTTTCCCATAGGCTTTTACATTCTGAAATACAGAACATGGGACTGCATTGGTTAGATCATTCCCTAATTACATTGCATGTATTTGGTCTTACAGAGTTTATTAATTATTGTTATGTTATGTTATGTTAAATCCATTTGTACCGCGCACAGATACTCAGCAGAGTGTCCCGGCACGAGATTAACAGTTGTTTTATTTATTTAACACCTCTATTGCATCACATTGTATTCAATGGCTTAAGTACAAATGAAACTTAATGTACTTTAACTCACAGATTTCATTAATTGACAGATATGCTTTTATCCTTAATTAAAGACTTGAAATTAATTCTGTGTGCTCTCACAGACTTCATTATTTATTCATCGCATTTTTTTACATTCTCAAATACAGTGCGTATGACTGCATTGGGTGGATCAGTTCCTAATGAAATTACTTCTGTTTTGTCTTACAGACTTTATAAATTATTAGCAAAGGTTTATATTTACTTCATACATCCATTGCAGCCCAATGCATTAGGCAGAATAGTGCACATTTTTAATTAATGTATTTTATTTCACAGATTTCACAATTTTTTCTGAATGCTTTTCCTCTTAATTAAATATCTGTAATTGAAAATGTGTTCTCTTGAAACCTATCTCGCTCAAGCGTAACCATTTCTTTACCACACATAGGGAGATATTCTTAAGAACGTGTGTAATTATCGCAAAATTAGCTTAACGCAACTTTGCACATTGCAGTGTATCGTGGGAAAATAACACGTGTTAATGTGGTATTCTCAACCCTTCGACACCATGCAATAGTCTCACGATAATGCGCCAAATGACTGTGTTAAAATTAACGTGACGCCGAAAAAATGCAAAACACGAACTCAAAGAAAGTTGCGATGCCCCAAATCGCGATACAAAAATCTGCAATAACCAGCAACAGGGCTGCAATTCCCACCCGTCATGCGTGAAAATGCACTATAAAAGAAACAAAAAAATACACCAAAACCGAAAGAAACTGCGTAGCACCATGGATGCACCCGGACAGAGTGCAGAGGACAACTCGAACCCCACAAGCCCCACGGAGGACCAGCCAGAAACCTCGTGGTCGGGGAAGGGCAAGGAGAAGAGGAAGGGGAAGACGGGGTTCAGTCCGCAGGAAAACCAGATCATTGTCACAGAGGTGATAGAACACTACAAACAACTGTTCGTCACCTCCACTGTGTCATTGGCAACACAAACGGAAATATGGCGGAATGCATCTCGGAGTGTTGAGGAGGTCAATGGAGGAGGTCAAGTGGCGCTGGCATAATGTGAATAGCCAAACCAAGCAGAAACTCGCTACCAACCGGAAGGCAGAAACGGCGACTGGAGGTGGGAGTCCTGCACCACAGGAGGAGCAGGATAAGCTGAAGGAAATGGTGGCCACAGTCATCAGTGTGGAGACAGTGGCAGGAGTTGGGGGTCCGGACACAGCTCGATATGAGCTGACCCAACAGCAACAGGGTGAGTAACGACCAGGGACTGGGGGGACGGGTGGAGATGGGCACAATGGCACACATGCACAATTATGTGTAGCACACTAAACACCCACAATGATTGTGGCACATGTCCCTGATACCCTTGGCACACTGCAGCACACATAGAAACATCAAGTAGGCCCCCGTCCACTATGTGCACAAAGGGGCACCCCTCCCTATCACCAATCTCACAACCTACCCATGCACATGTGCTGAATCCAGCAAAGCAGCTGCTCTGTGAGCCACACTGACAATGCAAGTGACAGTGCATGACCAATAGCATGGCTGCAGTCAAAATACATGACATGGTGCACGACACGACACTGAGGTGGCCCAGTGTGAATCACATCCTCAAAGGAGCAGGTCACACTCCGACACATCCACGTGCACATACAACCCCTAACGTCAACAACACATCTGCAGACAAACAATGCACAAGAGTAGAAAAACCGTCCAAGAGCACAAATGACCCAAGTCGCCAACATCTCAGCACCGTAAAAGCACACAAGTCAAAGGCACACCGCCTCAAAGGGATAAGGGGCCGCTAAATCTGAGCTGTAGGGGCGACTCTCCCACAATGCAGCATACACACATAGCAATCACAGCACATCAACATTGACGACAATGTGGTACAAAGTGCAACACTTTCACAACTGAGCAGAGGACACAACTGGTGCCGCTTGTGCGTATAATCTGGCCAATCACATCTGGCACATATCAGAGCACAAACAAATCCCTGTTGTCACCTGTAGGCCAATAAAATGCCAGCCAAAATGGAATGACATGGGATACATGTGAAACTCCGAAGAGTGGGATACCCTAACAATGGCGACACACAGAACTGGCAGTTAGTATACGTGACATCATAAACAGCCCCACTGCACAGAGGTGACACACCCACCATCCATCAACAAATCCCTCAATTGACAGCACAACATGTCGCACCCACACTTGCCTGAGTGAAGTGCCTGTACAGATGAGTGACATGCATGCAGGGAATGTGTATTGCAATGCTTTAATTAGCACGTGCAGTGCCTGTGGCAGTCAACGTACTCTGCCATTACTGCGAAAGACCCACACAATGTGACGTCAACCAGAGAAGAAACTATCAATGATGTAGGCCCTACAGGCTATTCCTGCTGCGTCTGCAGTGGGGTGTGGTCCACCTGCCTCATCTTCATCGTCCGGTGCATCTGGCACTCGTATCCATGGGGCTTTGCTGCGTACACATATGTTGTGTAACACACAACATGCAACGATCATCTTGCACATGAGGTCTGGGCTGTACAGGAGCTTACCACCTGTGACGTCCAGGCACCTGAAACATGACTTCAACACACTAAATGTGCGTTCCACGATGCCCCTGGTGCGTTGGTGGGCCAAATTGTACTGCCTCTGGGGCTGTGTGTTCGGGGCTCGGAGGGGTGTCGTCATCCAAGCACAGAGTGCATATCCTTGATCACCTGTGCAGAGAGACATAAGTCACAACTACATACTGCATGCTGTTGGCAGGCTCACTGGTTCATTGGTGTGTGATATGTGTGACTTAGTGATTCCTGTATGACATGTACTGCGTGTTGCAAATGAGCCGCATCACTGTGTACTACGTAGTCTCACTGCTGCACCTCCCCCCGAGCACATTCACTAGTGTGCGCAGCGCGATTACATCACATGCACCCCTAAGGCACCCCATTGACATGCCTGTCTGCGCATGTCTACAAGCCAGAGTACGACACAGTCATGATGCTGCGCAGTATGTGGCCTGTCACGTGTGTGTAGGCCCATTTCAAGGACAGTGCTGACACAGATGTAGAGCACCTGCCTGGCTGAACTCGACAAGCCATTGAGGGTACATCTTTGGCTCATGCTGCGCTAATAGCGACACACACAACAGTTGGCATGTCTGATTCCTGACCCCGAGCGGGCATGCCCTTACCCATGTACCCCTTCGGCCGACCACACACACCGGGGACATGCAACATTGTCCATTGCGTGACGGGTGGCGCAGACACTATAACAGAGACACACGCATCAGCCACATCCTTTTCAAGGCCCACACTGAACCACACCCCGATACACGTGTGTAGGAGCCACACCCCTACCCAGTACAGTCGTATGCTGGGCCAGCCCACTCCGCTCACGCTTACGGGGGGATGTAACAAGCTACATTTCCGGGATCTTCCCCACTGGCTGGGGTGACATGGTTGCGTCCACTGTCCACTACACTCCATACACCAGCAGTGTGTGTCGACATGGATATGTGTGTGGTCTGCATACTGAAGTCAGGCCATCACATCCACGCCACACTTGGCATTGTGTACGTGCTTATTAATGGGTCACTTGCCTCCTTCGCACATAACTTGTTCGCACCTCTCCCCACAATCTGCTATTGTGTGGCTGAGGTGCCATGCCGTTGATGGCTCATGTACATGGCTAGCCCAGGTTACCACAGTAAGTTGTGCTGTCATGTCTGGTAGGTGGGCATGTTGTTTGGCATGTTGCATGTGAGCTTGTAACGTGTGCATTCCCAGAGTTGTGAGTTGCACGATTGTGGAGTTGAGGTGTGTGGTGTGTTCATTTGGTACTTACCAACAAGCAGGGCATTACCGTAGGTGCCATCCTGGAAGCGCCGGTTGATGATGGACTGTCGGAAGATGTAGGAATCATGCACACTGTCTGGGTAGTTGGCGACGACATTGCCTGCACATTGATGGAATGCATGTGCTTTCTGTTGCGGTAGTTGTGTGCTGTGTCGGCAGAGGGCCCAAGTAGGACATGTGTGCAGTCAATTGCCCCCAACACATGTGGTAATGCAGCTATGGCGTAGAAGCCTTGCTTGGTCTCCAGCTGTTCCTGGGCAGTGAGGGGGAAGTATAGGTACTGGGGTACCAAGCTGATGAGGGCATCCAGGACAGGTTTGTGGAACTTTGATAGGGCTGGCTGTGAGACCCCTCCGACTCTAGTGGTTGTTGGTTGGAAGGTACCAGAGACCAACAGGTGCACCACAGCCAGCAGCTTTGTGTGAGGTGGGATGTTGGTTATCTGCTGTGTTGGTGCCGTCAGCCTGTGGGCAATGATGTTCAGGATGCGGAGGATGGTTGTCCTTTTGATCCTGTAGTGGGCCATGACATACTCTGGTGTCATGTCTGTGAGGCTGGTGCGTTTTCGGACGGTCCGCGGTCTGCGTCTGCGCTGCCTCTACGGTGGTGAGGATGGGGTCCGGGAGGTGGTGGCGGGCCTGGGGGTGGTGGCGGTGGGTGCTGTGGGCCTGTTGGTGCTCCGAGCTGCATGATGAGTAGCTCCATGGCATCTGTTGTTCTTCAGGTGTGGCTGTGGGCTGGGCTCCCTTTTGTGGTGCCAACTGCCGTCCGACATTACACCAGGTCAGAGCAGGTGTTAATTTCCTGCTGCTAACGCGCCTTATCGCATGTTTTGTGGTTGTATCGCCGTTCTGGCTGGCCGTTGAGAATGTTGCGGAGTGGTGTGGTTGCGGCTTTTTGCACGGGTACGCCTACTCTGTATCTCATTAGCGATAGTTGCGGGGGTCATCTGTGGCGATGTTTTCTGCGGCTGCAATCGCAGGTTAAGTGGTGCTAATTTTTTTTTTATGTCCTCATTAAAGAAATAGAGTGAGTGGTCATAAAGCAGTACCATGACACCCTCCTGAGCCCGACAGAGGGGATACGTAACCCTGTAGATCTCTTTCCACCTCAAGGGTTTTTAGGGCCCCAACCGCATGACATTTGGGAAATTACCGAGGATAGTATCGAGCCCATAGTTTATACGTAAACCATTTTCCCAGAAACTCACTTGTTTCATAATCATTGGACTTTTGTGCATACTAGGAAGTCGCACGACCCAAATTGTTAGCCCAGTTATCCCAAAGCCCCCAAATCTAGTTCTTTTCTTTGCCTTACAACCCATATCTAACTTGTGGATTCTTTTAACAGAGGAAACCCAATCTAAAAACTTTGGAGAATTAGGTGAAATCCAATTAAGACAGATTTCTCTTCTTGCCAGAAGAATTAAAACAAACAATAGTGAAACTTGGAGATTTGACAGTTTGGTACTAGTACTGTCTTCAGGTAAAATTCCAAAAATAATTAATTGCAACCTTACCTGAATTTCTTGGCCCATTACATCTGATATAGTCTTACCAACTTGCCTCCAGAAGCCCTGGATCTGAGCACACTGCATGAACATATGCACATCATCTGCGCTTCTCAGATTGCACTTCACACAGAACTTCTCTCCGCCTCCCAGCTTGGAAAGCCTCTTCGGGGTCCAATAAGCTCTGTGGAGTGTGAACAGATGATTTCTCCTCAATGATGCAGCCTTAAAAACCTTCCACAAAGTGCATATAGATACTTGCCAGAAAGATGAAATGTCACTGGAAGGCAGTTCTCTTCTCCAGGGCTCCTCCATAGGCATCGGTGGCAGATCTCCTTTAATCAAAATCCAGTACCATTTCGCCACTTCTTTGCTTTGGTGACACAGGACTAAAAACCTGCTCTCCAGTTCCTCATTTATAACTCCATTTTTGCCCTGATTTGTAGCCCAGCGGGTGAGTTGATAAAATTTGAATCTGGATAACCTTTGATTTGTTTGAGATTTAAACTCATCCCATGGCAAAAGTTATTTTTTATCTCGCATTAGTTGGCCCCATTTATGATATCCATTTTCGCATAAAGGGGCTGATAAAGTGTAATTTAGGCATTCTGGAGTGCCTGGAGAGTTCCATATGGGAGCACTAGCACAGAAATATGGAATTTTAAGCAGCTTCCTCATCTGGAATCATAATTCGCAGGCCGACCGTATCACCTTCAATTGAATTTTTTTAAAGTATTTAGGGTGTCCAAATTGAAAAAGAAACCCATCACCCCCCTGCGGTACACTGTTAGACATAGCTAAGAGCGAAGGCGTAAAATAGGTGGAATCACGAAGAAGGGATCTCATGTTCTCCTTCCTTTTAACCTCTAGTTTAACCTGGGCCAATTTGTTGATGTTCTGAGTGATTTGAATACCTAAGTATCTTATTTGATGGTGTACTAAAGGCGAACTAGAATGCCAATTCCATGACATAATCTCGTTTTTTGTGAGTTAATTTGATAACCCGATATCTTCCCGAAATCTGTCAGGAGTTGTTCCAATTTTGGCAAAATCGCTGGTGAATCTTTTGTAAAAATCTTCAGGTTGTCGGCATACAGGGCTAACTTTTTTGACCATCCCCTATATTCAAAAGGAGCAAAGAACTCACTGGACCTGATAATTTGTGCCAGTGGTTCTATGTACAAATCAAAAAGGAGAGGGGAGAGAGGACAACCCTGCCTAGTGCCTCGCTCTGAAGTAACTGAATTGGTTAGGTTTCCATTAACTATAATCCTAGCTGTGGGAGTTTTATAGATGTTCCTAATAGTTCTTGAGATATTTTCTCCTAGGCCAAACGCTTGAACTAAATGACGTAAGCAGGTCCAGTTCACCCGGTCAAAAGCTTTGGCTGCGTCAAATGCAAAAATCGTAAGTGGCAAATTATTGGCTGAAGCGATATCGATATCTCCTATCAGCTCATGAGTTAAGTCTTGCAGTTGGCGCCCTCTGATAAACCCCTTTTGATCTGGGTGGATTAATTTTCCCATTATATTATTCAATCTACCTGCTATAATTTGCACAAAGATTTTATAGTCACAATTAAGCAGGGAGATGGGTCTGTAAGACTTACATTTTTTTAAATCTTTATTGGGTTTCAGGATCAGGGTAAAGGCTGCCTCATTCCAGGAACTAGGAATTGGGGAAATAGTTGAAAAATTGCTATCAAATAGTTTCTCCATGACCGGGGCAAGCGTCTCGTTAAGGGCAATATAAAACTTGTTAGGGATAGCATCTGGACCTACAGCACTGCCTCTCTTCAAATTTTTTATTGCAGTTCTGATTTCAGATAGTGAGAGCTTCCTATTAAGATGTTGAGCCCGGTCTTCAGGTAACGGCTGTAAGGATGCTTTATCGAGATAATTTTTAATTTGGTAGTCAGTGACTACTAGGTCTTCAGTGTACAGATCTTTAAAAAATAGTTCAGACATGTTTTCCATCTTAGCCCTATCTGAAAATATCTCCCCTGTTTCTATATTGCAGATCTCTTTAATCACATTTCTAGTTAGGTTGACTTGGGATTTCCAGGCCAGGAGCTTCCTTCTGCCTTCTCCATATTCATAATTAGCAAGTTTGCTAACTTCCCATCTTCTTCTAGTAATACTGTCAAGATAGTCTGCCATATCTTGTCACTTAGCTAGTAGCTCGGGACTTTCCTCCCTCTGTTCTACACTACTCCGATTGGTTGTTTGGTTAAGCAAGGCTCTGAGAATTTCGGCTTCCAATAGCTTAAATCTTTATTTATTTTCCTTATTGATTTTAGCTGAGATGCCAATAATTCTGCCTCTAATAAAAGCCTTATAGGCATCCCATATTATCGCCAAAGGGGCAGACCGATCGTTTACTTCAAAGAAAAACAAAGTGTCCGTTTTTAACTGTTCAACCACTGACTCATCTTTAAGGATAGCTTTATCAAACGTCCATCTTTTTGTTTCTGATTGGCTAGAAAAGTTTAGATATATCTGAACCGCTGAGTGATCTGATAGATGTTCTGGGATGTGGGAAACTACGCTGACCTGTTCTATCAACCTGGAATCTATCAGGAAGTAGTCTATTCTGGAATGATATTGATGGAGAGGGTAGAACAAAATTTTGTATACCTCCTCTATTTTTGCATGAAAATACTAACTATATAACCTACTGATTATAATTTATTAACGGTTTGAAGTGTTTAACTAAACCAACCATTTGCATACACCAATTACACGTTGGACTAATTGCTATTTGCATGGCAAAATAATTCTAATAACTAAAATATGTACGCATATTAATAGTAGTACATGTGGTAATAGGATATCACATGATTTATGTTGCTTATGTGACGTTTGTGTTCCTATTTGGATCCTAAAGGTGAATATTAAATGTCGCTATATGCCAGGAAAATACTAATACATAAAGGGTTTAGTGAGGGTTTAACATTAGAATCTTCATTTCTTTGTATTAATTATTCTTTTGTGTTTGTTTCGCTTAAGTTGACATTTGGGCCTACCTAAAAATGGCATCCGAAATCAGAAGTGGCCACCGTCTCGTGAGCGCGATGCCTACTGCGCAGACTCGGATGGCTCCGTGAACTTCCTGACGACCCTTGATCCACCGTGTTCTTGGTCAAGGATAGGAACTTGGTGGACTGCCAAACTTCAGTCAGTAAAAACTGGTCTAAATGAACAATTGGGACATACAAGTAAACTTTCAACATTGTTGCATAAAGGCAACACTGAACAAGGAAATGAACCAGCAAAATCCATGAGAACCTCATAGAATGAAAATCGGACGTTCGCCAATCATCCAATCACTGCCTTTCTTAGCCTAAAATTTTTTTTTCATGTTATCCCGAAATTTATTATAAAAGAGCAGTAGAATAGGGAGGGTTGCTGCTGCTGATGAAATGGAGATCGATTGATGCAGATGCTGCCTTCTTACTCGATGACCCCCAATCTATATTGACCCACAGGCCATGATATATGCTTGCACGATTTCGGTTCCTTTTGAGATCTTTGGGTCTGTATCGTGCTGAGCAAAGAACTTTTTGGACTTTGAGTGTTGGCCTGCTTTATTTGGACAATTTAACTGCCAAATTTGGTTATGCAGTGCCAAATGAATTAGAGAAAAATCCAGATAGCAAGAATATGTAAATATAAAATGTCCTGCGATTTGTATTAATTGACTAAAATTCTAAACTTTGTTTGATTATAAATGTTGAAATTAGTTGCAAATAATATTTAGATAAACAAATATGATTAACTGAAATAACGAGTTTGTGGTTTGTCAATGAAAAGAGTAGAGGATTCTGAAGTCTTAAATGTGTTTTAGCCTGTTCTAAATCACCATCAACCAATCAACTAATTGGTCCATTGACCAAGTGGTGGAGTGCCTTGATGCTTAGGATCATGAATCTATGGTGTTATGGGCCCCACCAATGAATGCGTGTGTGAATGAGCTAGTGTGACGACGGGTCTGCGACGCAGGAAGGGATACGTTGAAATTTGCCTCTATCGTTCCTTTTTCTCCGGTCCCGCGCTGGATCAATATTTATGTTTTTCTTTATGAAAAGTAAAATTTTGGGGGCCAGTTATAGTCTTATTTTTTAACTCTCCAAATATCTACAAGATTTAGGTCACCCATAAGGACTTTGATCAGGGAGTCCATTTTTGTAGGTATCATTCTCCCCCCCTTGGACATGTCAAGAGAGGGGTTCAAAAGAATATTAAAATCTCCACCTATAATAATGGGGAAATTAGTATCAAGTAAGTGATTATATATCGTTCTAAGAGATGACTCATCATCTATGTTTGGGCCATAGTATCCCACCAAAGTCACCCACTCATTTCGTATTTTTATATCCGTTATAATCCAGTGCCCCCTGCGGTTAACTGGTGCTATGGGCTGTTGGCACCAGCTTGTGAATGGGGTGATGAATTTGTCGCAAGTTTGGCTGCGCTAAGGTGCCGTTAACTCAGAGATAGCGCCGTGAGAATATGGCCCTTAGTGTACTATATATACTACCTCTGAAAGACAGGGACAAGGTGTGGGAAATGCCACTCATACATACAGAGAAGAGCAGGGAAAGTTACAGCTATAAAACAAACATGCTTTGTAAACACTGGTAAAATAGGTCTCTGGCACTTTTCTGTTTTGCTGAAAAGTAAAAACATGGATAACCACTGATTTTCAGAAGCAGACACAACACTGAAATGTACCCACTGGAATTAATGAAACAAGCATTGGCAAAACTAATAAGTTTTGCCTATATGACATCTATTGGCTTTCATCATGTTTTTTAGCAATGTTTCACCATATGCCCATGGACAGCATTAAAAGGTCACCTGAGGTCACATCTGGATTACTCTTTGCAACTCCTGGCACAGGTACTGTGACAGCTGGCAAAAGTGGTTGTTAAAGCAGTGTCAGAAATTAAAGTTAAAGGGTGCTACTGTGAGCGTTTTTTTAACTTTCTTATCCTGCAGCAAAGTGCAATGTTTGGCTAGAAGGTATAAACTCAGCAGTGAAACTGACAATGCCCTGAAACAAAATGTTCCCACCATGCCTTGTTATGAGCTACCTTTGCAGCAGTTTTGAAGGAGTGTTCGCAAACCGAAAATAACAAGTTTTTGCAATGCAATAGGATTCACATTTATCCGAGTTTGAGCTATTGGCATTGTAAATGACAGTGCCAATAGCTTAAACTCTCACAAATGCGAGACCTATTGCATTGCAAATGCTATTTGTGGGAAAGTGCCCCATGCCGCGCTTTCACGTTAATGGCGTACAAGCCCTTTTCTTTTCCTCTAAAGAAAGGGGCGCAGGCACCATTAACGTGAAAGCGCGGTATGGGGTGCTTTTACAAAAGAAAGAATCTGTTTGTCAAGTTGACAAACAAATGCTTTTTTTATTGTAAAAGTGACCCATGCCGCGGTTTCATTTTAATAGCGGCCACGTACCTTTCTTTAGACGAGCCATGTCTAAAGAAAGGGGCATGGCCGACATTAAGTGAAAGCGCCGTATGGTGAGGGGCAGTAGTGAGACTAGAAAAAAGAAAGAGGACAAACTAGACAAACAGGTGGGAAATAACAGCAACAGGCAAAAAAGAGACTACTGAGGCAGAGAGGGAAACCCAGGTGCAAGATGCGAAAGGTGGAAAAATGAGAAAAACGCATTTAAGAGAGAAAGAATCAGAGGAACAGTAGAGAGGGTGGATTTGTGAAAAAGATACATCTCAGAAAAGTGATAGGCGAGAGAGAGGTGAGAGAGGAAGTTCAAAGTAGGAGACTAGGAAGTAGCGGTAAGAGAGAATGGTGTGAGCAAACTCAGACAGAGATATAGAGGGAGTGAGAGGAAGGAAAACAGGATTGAAAAAAGAGCAGAGATTTGGGAAAATAGGGGAATTATCATCTTTTAGTGTGCGTGTGTGTGTGTGTGTGTGTGTGTGTGAGGGTACATTTGTGTGAGATGGAGCATGTGTATGTGTGAGCATGTGCGTGTGTTAAAGTGAAAGAGAGTGAGTGGCTGGTAGTGAGTGAGAACGAGTGAAACGGAAAGTCATTAAGTGAGTTAGAGTGAGTGAGAGTTACTGAATCAGAGATTTACTGGAAGTAAAGGTGAATTAGTGAGAATGAATAAGATTGAGGGGGATATGTACAAGGAAGTGGAGGAGAGAGGCGTTAGCCTTCTTGGCTCAACACCTCTCTCCTACACTTCTGAAATGCAGGCTGCACCATATTTACAAATATGTGGTGCAGCCTTGTGTTTCCCCCTGCGATGGTGCTAAGTTTAGCAACTTAGTGCCAACGCAGGCACTCTGACACCAGTGTGCAAGGGTTTCGGAGTGCAGGGGAGGATTGTTTATGTGTAGGAAGATGGCCCTTCCTGCACAGAAACAATCCTAGAAATGCCATTCTGTCACTTTCATTTGTGCTGCTTCATGCAGCACACATGAAAGTGACAAAATAGTATGTTTTTTAAGTTTTGTTGATGCACAGGAAGGGACACCTTCCTGTACATAAACAAACAATGGCACTTTTCTTCTTCCATGTGTGCTGCACAAGGCAACAAACATGGAAAAAGCAAAAACGAGGAGAAATAATGCATTTCTCCTCATTTCGCCATCTTAAGACCAGGTTTTAATTTTGGCGCTGCCTCCTATGTACGCCACCCTTGTACATAGTTGGCAGCGTCAAAATGAATGGGTGATGCGGTGAAACGCCCACCGCAACCCCCACTACCCACCTCTTCACACTAACCATAGGTTTTGTAAAATAAATAATTTCAGCAATGCAATGCACATTCTGCTAATTTTTACAAAAATTACTAAAAAGCTAACACATATTTTAACCAGTTGCTGCTTTGTTTCATTATTGTTAATACATGAAAATTGATGTGTGTGAAAAAAAACCTTCACCTCTGTGAGTTGTGCAAGTGGTACTGCCTTGAAAATGATCAGGAAGTAAAATGTGTTGACAAAAAAGAATATATATATATTTTTTTATTTATTAAGGAGTTTTATATAGCGCTAGCCTGACCCGAGGGTATTGGAGCGCTTCACAACAGTTTTTGAGCGAGATTCATACAATAAGCTTTATTCTACATATAGGTTCGGCAGTCCAAGTGTGCTGAGCAGCATTGAGGTAGTACGTGAGTCCTATGATAACCTCATAGAGTGCACGTTGTCTTGGGGTTGACCCAATTAAGGGAGGGGGGGAGCAGTTGGGGGTCGAATAGCAGGGAGGAGGTAAGTCTTTGAGCTACAATGTATGGAAAAGACGACGAGCAGGAAATGGCGTTTTGATGGCGGCTATCCATTCGGGAGGGAGTGGTTGAGGAAAAGGACTTTAAGTTGTTTTTTAAATTTTGTGAAGGACGAGATAGTCCTGATACCGACTGGGAATGGCGGTCCAGATTTTGGGCGCGTTTCCAGCGAAGGACCGTGCGGCAGTTTTCTGTTTGTGTGTTTTAATAGGGATGAGTAGTAGGGTGCTGGAACTCCTGAGGTCCCTTGTCTGACCAGCCCTCTTGAGTTTGGCGCTACATACTCAAGTTTTCCTGTGTGCAGGGCTTTGTGTGTGAGGCAGGCAGTTCTGTACCTGGCACGCAGTTCGATTGGGAGCCATTTTAGTTCTCTGAGTGCTGGTGAGATGTGGTCGTATTTCCTGATTCCAGTGACCATTCTAGCTGCTGCGTTGAGAGTAGTTTTGAGGGGAGCTAGGTGAGATTTTGTTGTACCAGTGAGGGTGGCATTCCCAAAGTCGAGTCTGGACAGTACCAGTGATTGGGTGGCTTGTTTGAGGTCGTTGGTTAGGATGAATGGTTTTATTTTGTTAAGTAACTTCAGGTTGACGAAGGCACTCTTTGCGGAGCTCTTGATGTGTTTGGCCATGTCGAGTTTTGAGTCTAGGGTAATTCCTAATGATTTAATGGAGTGGGTCAGAGTGTGATTGCCGTTAAGAGCATCCAAAGCTTTTAGACATTCTGAAATATGAGGGTTCTCCTCTTTGTTGGAGATGAGGAGTATTTCGGTTTTGTCTTAGTTGAGTTTTAAGTGGTTAAGCGACAGCCAAAGTTGGATTTCTTTCCGAATTACATTTAGTCTGTGAATGTCATCAATGGAGGAGGTTTCTAGATAGATTTAGGTGTCATCTGCATAGAGGTGGAAAGGAATGTTAGCATTTTTGAGTAGGGTGGTGAGGGGTTCCATGTATATGTTGAACAGTTGAGGTGAGAGCACTGAAGCTTGGAGAACGCCCCTGTTGACGGGGTGTAGGTCAGAGGTAAAGTTTTTTTTTTTTATCCTTTGTGAGCGGCTGTGTAAGAAGGAGGAAAACCAGTGTAGGACCACCTCATCCGCTCCTACCCTTTCTTGTAAAGCCTTGATGAGAAGTTGGTGATCAACCGTGCCAAAGGCTACCGATAGGTCTAGGAGAATGCGGAGGTAGCATTGGTCGGCATCAAGGGATTTGTGGATGTCATCTGTGATGTTAAGGATCGCGGTCTCGGTGCTGTAGCCTTTTCTGAAACCTGATTGGTGGGGGTCAAGAAGGTTGATGTTATCCATGTGCTGAGTCAGTTGATGGAGGACGCATTTTTCAAGGATTTTGGATAGGAGGGGAAGATTGGAAACGGGTCTGAAGTTATTCAGTTCCTTGGAGTCAAGGCCTGTTTTTTTTAGTAGTGGTGTGACTTGGCCAACTTTGAGGCATTCAGATATGATGCCGGATCTCAAGGAGCTGTTAATGATCGTGCACCAGAACGGGGCTATGGAGAGTCTCAGTTTTTTGGTCAGTTCGGTGGGAATCGGGTCAAGGACGTGGGAGGCTGGTTTGGAGGTGGAGATCAGTTTGAGGATCTCGGTTTCCGGGATGGGGTTGAAGGACTTCCAGGTTTTTGTGGGGTGCTTGGGCGAGCTATCTACTGTCACTGGAGGCAGGTTTTTGCAAACGGGGTTGACGTTGATGTCCAGTGAGAGCTCAATCTTGGTATTTTTTCTTCGAAGAAGTTGGCGAAGTTTTCACACAAGTCTTTGGAGGCCTGTAGGGAGGATTCCGAAGGTTTGGAGGTTTGTTGTCTGATGATTTTGAACAGTTCGTTGGGCCTGTTTTTTGTGTTGTCCAGGGTGGCGCAGAAGAAGGTAGATTTTCACTGCTGATGTGTTTTTTTTATTTCCTTCGGGCTGCTTTGAGTTCTTCGAGTAGGCTTGAGAAGGGGTTGCTCCTCCATAGTCTTTCTGTAGCTCTTAGTTGTCTTCTTTCGTTGTTAATGTCCGTGTTGAACCAAGATCTGGATGGGATGTTCCTGTTTTGTTTTAGATTTAAGGGGGCTAATTGATCTAGAATGGATGTCCTGTTTGTGTTGTAGTGGGCAGTGAGTTCCGTTGTGGATAGATCATCCATGGAGGCAGTGAGGAGAGAGTTAACCCTTCCCTCTAGGTCAGTCATGTTATACTGGGTGAAGTTTCTAGTCCATTTTGAAGGGTCTTGGTTGGGTGTTTATGTGTGATTGGCTGAGTGAGGTGGAAAAGGATTAAGTGGTGGTCGGACCAGTCCACGGGCAGGATGCGGTCTATCGTGACAGTGTTGTGCTGGGCGTTAATGGCGTCTAGGATTGCTCCTTTGTTGTGGGTTTCCTCTAAGCAGTGTTGGGTAAGGTTATTGCTGTGAAGCAGCTCCTTCAGGTTCTGGATTAGCAGATTGTTTTCTTCATTCCAGTGCAGATTGAGGCCGCCCAGAATAAGGTTGTTCATATCTAGGAGAGAGCAGTGGGCAATCAGGTCGGACTGGTGTTCAGTGATTTGATTGTGGTGGTGTTGCCTGGGGGTGGTAAATATGGTGGCAGATAAGTGTTTTATTGCTGCTAGGGTTGATGTTGGCGGTTAGGCACTCAAAGGTGTTGTAGTTGAAGGAGTCTATTTCCGTCTCTGAAATATTGTTTTTGTGGATGATTGCTATGCCTCCACTTCTTTGATCTTTTCTATCTTTGTTGTTGATAACAAAGCTGGGGGGTAAAAGAGTATAACATATTCTATAACAATTGTTAATTAATTCATACAGGTGAACTTCGATTCTCTCTAGGATGTATTAATACATGTAGCATTGTGATATACACTAGCAGGAACTATTAAACGATGGCTCTTTGTGTGTGGTTTAATTAATTTTGGCTCCCGGTAATGTTCAGTGTTCTGTAGCACTATATTCTCTTCAAACACATACTTTTTTATTATAATGAAAAGAGAAAGGAATAAGGTTAGGTTCCCCTGCCATATCATACAAGCACCCTAACGGTCATGTGGCTTGACTTCCTTGTCAAGGTCAAAGGTCATGATGATGTCACTTCCTGTGATGGTATTGAGGTCAAGAGTGTGTGATGTCACTTCTGCTACCCCTAAAGTTTTGGTGAATCAACATCCATTCACAGGCCATGCTGTTGTAACATGTTTTACAAATATTGACAAAGCTAACAGAGATGTTGGTTATAAAAGTAAGAAACTGAGTTACTAGTTGTGCAGGTTGTGAGGTCTGCAATAGTAATATTTTTGCAATTTTTCCTTATAGGGATCCAAGCACCCCCATTGTAGTACTTGACTTTTATAGGGCAGTGAAGGAGAGCATTGTAAGGTGTACTTAGCGAAGGTGCTGTGGGTAAGTATTGTACATTTGTGGGCATGCAATGTAAAAACAAATTAATGTTTGTAGTTTGTTGTTTTTGTTTGAAAACAGAGATGTATATTTATTATACACACACTACTAAATTGAACACATTAATAGAGGAATATATACACGAGGTAGATAAAAAATATTGTTGGTGATAAGATCACATTTCACTTTTAATGGGTTATTTTCCCAAAAATCTATTTCCCTCTACTATACCATCTAGAATGGTATAATATAAAGGGGCATTAGTTTTAATGTAGCAACTGTTAATGTTAATGTTAATGTTAATTTATTTCTCCTATAGCGCTCGGCTACTCCGAGGAGCATCCCGGCGCTTTGATGAAGAATATCGGCAGGCAAAACAAGACATAACAACTAAAAAAGCAGACAGAAGAGAAGGATCAAGTTTATTTAGTAAAAAGTTTATTTAGTAAAAAGCCACGTTTTAAGCTCTTTTCTAAAAGCAAGGAGACTGGGAGCCTGTCTGAGAGAAAGTGGTAGATCATTCCACTCCTTCGGGGCTAGGTAGCGGAACGATCGACCTCCCATCCTTGCACGCCTGATAACCGGGACTGTCATTTTGGATAGACAAGATGATCTCAAAGACCTGCTGGGTACATATCGGGAGAGACGTTTCCTTATGTACTTAGGGCCAGATCCTTGTAAAGCTATGAAGGAAAAAGTCAGGCACTTAAAAAGAATTCTTTTAGCCAATGTAAAGAATTCAGTAAAGCCGTGGCACCTGCTCTTCTCGGGAGCCCGTAAATAGCACGGGCTGCCGAGTTCTGGACCACTTGCAAACGGGTCAAAAGATATTTTGGTAGACCCAAGAAAAGGGCGTTTGCGTAGTCCAGTCGAGATCCGATCAAGGCCTGAACAATAATCTTCCTATGCTGGAAAGACACTAGAGGAAGAAACTTCCTCAGCATCCGTAAAATGCCAAAGCATTTACCTGAGAGGCACGAAACATGTGGCCCAAAGGACAATTCACTGTCCACAATCACTCCCAAATTTTTAGCCTTGAGAGACACGTTGTCAGGTGGAAACAGATCTTGTGGCCACCAAGCTTTCCAGTCTGGTTCACAGGTGCAACCAAAAAAGAGCAGCTCCGACTTATCGGAATTGCACTTTAATCCATTACACCTGAACCACTCAAAAACCGCACCAAGGCAATCCCTGATCTGTACGCCGTCGAATGACCCGCCCCTATCACAAGTAAACAGGAGCTGGGTGTCATCGGCGTAAGATACGATCTGGGCGCCAAAAGACTCCGCGACTACCGCCAGAGGGGCCATAAAGATGTTAAATAGCATGGGGCTGAGAATGGAACCCTGCGGTACCCCTACCTCTAGTGGAGCCATATCAGCGGAGAAAGGGGGCGCCCAGATCGTTTGCCGGCGGCCGGCCAGAAAAGATTTAAGCCAATTCCACACCGTTCCCCGAATGCCGCTCTCCCAGAGTCTTACAAGGAGGCGATCATGAGGGACGGTGTCGAAGGCCGCCGACAGATCTAACATTACCAACATGGCCCTTCCTCCAGAGTCGAGTACTTCCCTGATGGCATCCGTGACCTCGAGAAGAGCCGACTCCGTGCTGAAATTTGCACGGAACCCAGATTGCGTGTCATGCAACAGGTCGTTGATTATGTTAAGTAGTCATTACAACAATGATATAGGATTCGTAAAAAGTTCACCACTTTAGTATATAAGGCAAGGCGATTTGGTTTGTCAAAGGATTAGCACAATCAATTATGAGATAAGATTTTTGTCTCCGTTAAGGTTCAGCACATTAAAAGTAATTATCAACATGTTATATTAAAAATTATATTAAAAACTCCCCAGGGCATCGTTGCCCTTTGAGTCCTGGTGGCATTATTGTGAGATAGGGCAAGAATCCCCGTTCATATTTCAACACTCCTCTCAAACCGGAATACAGCAGAGACAAAAGAGCGCACCCACAGCAATATGCAATTAAAAGGTTTTATTGCATCATGTACAGCTCCAGCATATGGATGAAAGAAACTCCCAATGCTTTTCAATGTTCTCAACACCTTGCTCATGGGTGAACATGTTTGCCTCTGTGCCCACGTTGGTAATACAGCACAGTTGCAGAGGTAAAATGATTCCCTCATTTGCACGTAGGGCCATGCCCCCATGCAAATTAGGGTACGCCCTCTGATGATAGCGCTGGTGCTATATATGCGCCAGTGCTATCTGTATTACTGAAGAGGCCGCAGAAGCATTTGTGGCCCCTTCTGTAATACCAAAGTGCCCTGGAGGTTCAGAAAGTGAGTGCAAATTCCCGTAGCGCCACCGGGGCCCTATTACATATAGGGTGCACTTTCCCTGTTTGCACCACGGCACACCTTCAAACAGGTGCGCCAAGCCCAAACAGGGAAAGTGCGACCTATTAGGTTGAATGGGTGCCCGGCATCCGCGAACTTGTGCTGCCGTGACGGCAGCGCATTCACGTGACATACAGAGTGGCCGCTTCAAAGACTCTCTGTGTTTCACTGTGCTGGTGGCAACCCACCTACACTTTGATTCAAATCTTTTTATTGATTTTATAATGTATGAACAACAGCCGCCAGCTACATCCTTAGGCCGGTGAGGAATAACAACTATTGTGAGTGTGAAAAACTGAAGGAAAAGACCGATAGATATAAAAGATTGAGAAGAAAAGCCCTTGAAAGCCAGAAATTAAAGTGACCAGTAGAAAGTTGCAGTAGACTAGCTGCTGTGCCATAGATGCCTCAGGTTTAAGTTACTCTGCCATTTGTAGTGCCTGAGTGAGGTGAAATACCCATAGGTATGTGGGACAGGTTAGTTCAACAAATACTGTTGTTAAGAATTTTATGGTAGAGCCCCATGTTTTGTCGAAGTGTGGTAGTGTGTGTAACGCTAGGTGTAGGCTTCTCCATACCCACAAGCTACCATATTTTATGTAGCTAATCCAGTTGGGTCGGGGTTGAGTCAGTGCCCAGCGGGTTAAGAGAGTCTTCTTGGCCGCTCCCAGCACCAAGGTAATAACTCTTCCACTGCAAGATCTAACGGGGTATATCAGGGCATCCGACTGCGCTATTAAGAGGGGAGAGAGATCCTATTGCAGGCAGATGCCGTGAGTGACTGTACCGGCCTGTAAGGGGAAGTCAGAGGGGTCAACAAGACCCACTTGATCCGCTCCAGAAGGCTGCCATCAGGGGGTGCACTGACTGCGCAAACGTTTTGTGACGCACTGTCAGTGCGTTGCCTGACAGCTACTTTGCCTTTGCGTTTGTGTCCATAATATGGCGCAGGCACAGAGGTTAAGATATTGCCCCATTTGCATGGGGCCACTGACCCATGCAAATGAGGGAACACCTCGTGAGAAAGGGTGGCGCTACATGTGCACCAGCTGTATACAGAAGGGGCCGTACAAGATCTGCAGCCCTTTCTGTCATTCCAGAGTGGCGGGGGGGGGGGCGCACAAAAGCAGGCACAAAAACCTGTTGCGCCTTCAATGCACCTAATTAATATGGCCCCAGCAGCACTTCACAGCTTGGCTTTACAGTAGAAATCTCTGACCTCAAGAGAAAGCCTTCTCTTGAGGCAGACCCTCTGCGGTATGTCTGAGTATAGCTGTTTGGGGCTAAAAAGTATGTTATATTGAAATCAACAGATTTCCTTTGGTGCAGCACTGCATGAGTCATGAAAATAGTCTCACAGAGTTGCCAAAGAAAATCTGCTCCACACAAAGTTAACATAATGCATGCCTTAACTGTTAGTGGCTTATCCTGACTGGATGCAGTCACGCTTGATTCTAGACAATTCGAAGTGACCAAGCCTTTCAACTGAAACAAGGAAGTGGGTGCTTAGTTAGTAAACCAGGTGCGGAGCCGGGAAGGCTCTGAAACATGTCACGCACATTTTATTTAAAGTCAGACAATGCATTAGCCACTTAAACTAACTGGTGTGGTTTACTCAAAACCACATGACTCAATAAGTATGACATGCAATATCTTGCAATTCTAGCCCCGGGAATTTTCTGCAATATGTTGCATCGAATGATGTCAGGAGACAGATGACATGGAGTATAAATGTGTTCCTTTGACAGTGGTGCAGACAGAAATCATAGGAAGCACCAAGCTCCAAACGAACAGAGGTGATCTCTGAAGGGGACTTTCAGCTATCATGCAAGGCGGACATTTTGCTGCTGTGCTGGCCATTTGGCTGCTCTGTGGATCTCTGTCTGAAGGTAAGCATCTTAAGTACCTCCATACTTTTTAACTATGTGTTAAAATATTTTTCTTCTAAGTGCATAAGCCTAAAACATCCACTTCATGATAAGTTACCTATCTAGCTTTGTTTGAAGGCCACTAACAATTGTGAGGGACTGTGTTCCCTTTAAAGGTGATGTACCCTAATTTTTTTGGTTTGCTGTATCTTGGAGCAAACAGATAAGTAGTGCTCAATTGAGTGACATGAACTCACAAAATGTGATCTTACACTCATGAATGGATTTACTTCTTCTCATTATATACAGTGTCATATTATGCATGAGTTTATCCTACTCCATCTCCTGGAAAGGTTAGAGACACGCACAAACTTGAGATCTAGTCCCACCATGGAGGTGGTTAGAGATTTAATACTGTCATAAGCAGGAATACATCTCTCCCTGGGTGTGAATGGCTATGAAACCCCTAACATGTATGAGGGTATAGGGAAAGCAGTTTCTTCACATGGAAAAGTACTTCTCCAGTAGGGAAAAAAGTTGTATTGTACAAATTTAATGTCCAGTGGCGGCTCCTCCGCTAAGGCAGAGGAGCATCGCCCCAATGCTCAAAAGAAAAAAGAAAATTCTAATAACGTATCGTTATTATCATTTTAATTTTCCTATTGAAGTCAGTGGCTCTCGGGGTGGGACGGAGCTGGCCAGAGCAGGGGAGTAGTGGTTTGCACACATTACTTGCACATTACTGCTTGGTCGGCACTATTGGGACGGCCAAACAGTCCTGCACACTTTGCATGTTCCCCACCAGGCTGCATTACACAGCTTGATGACAAACATGCAAAGCCTCCCAGTCGCCATCGGAGCACCGAACCACAGTGCTGAGACCAATCTCAACTCTGCATTGCAGCGTTGTGATTGGCTTAGGGGAGCCTGGGTGCTTCCTGACGCTTCCTGCTGCTGTCAGAGACAGGAAGAAGGAAGAGGACTGAGGAGCACCAGCTACTGGCAATGTCATTTCTTCATGAGCAATTTATCTTGTACACAATTGCGCATGCAGAAAGCACTTTGTATAGCCCGGTTATTTCATAAACATTTCCAAAGGTGCTCCAAGAACATTGTGGAAGTCACAGTTTTATAGCCTTTTCCGGGAAAACTTTGTGAGCGCTTCCAATTCTTAAATACCTCCAAATCATAAATCTGCACCCATGTGAGGTTGTAAACTTGTTGGGTACTTCTTAGATTTGTTACTTTCCACCAGGGCAGGCTCTAGGGCGGTGCTATCGGTGCCGCCGCACCGGGCGCTGACTTGGGGTGGGGCATCATTTTTACAAGTAATATTATCATTTTAAAAGCACCAACCTGCTGGCGCATTCCTGGCCTCCAGCAATTTTTGTAGGCATCAATTAAAACGTCAAGATAACTCCAGTGATTTATCATGTTCCTGGAAAGAGACCAGAGGTTTGTCTAGTGGAAGTTTTGACTCATCCAAGGTAGCGCAGAGGGTTAAAATGCCTACTGCTTAGAAAGTGTACCATGCAGATAACAAAGTGCATGTAATGTAATTAGGTCAGTGTGTTACTGCTTCTGTAAGAGAGCTCCTTTTGTTAGTTGTAGTGTGTAAGTCAAAATCGTAATATAGAACATTAAGGGCCCGATTCACAGAACTAATTTGAGACGGAATCCTAATCTTACTACTTTTGGTATTCACAGAATGCACATGCTACTTTTGGTTAAACTTACTACATTTAGTTAAACGTACTACTGTTAGTATTCACAAAAGGCATTTAAGTAGTAGTAAACCAACTTTCTACTACTAAATGCCTTCTGTGAATACCAAAAGTAGTAAGTTTAACCAAAAGTAGTAAGTTTAACCAAAAGTAGTAAGGGCCTTTTGTGAATACCAAAAGTAGTAAGTTTAGGATTTTGTCTCTGATTAGTTCTGTGAATTTGGCCCTGAGCTATTAACTGTCATCAAACAGCTGTGTGTAAACTGCAAGTATTGTTATGATGTTTTTTTCTTAATTTTTCCCTGTTGTGCCCCTGTTATTGTGCCCATCTGTGTCTTGCTCTAATTCCACCCCTGTTTTACTTTCTCGTGCCTGCCTGTTCCTTTCACCTTTCACCACTGCCGCCCCTGCGGCCCCTTCCCCCCGGAATTCCCCCCCGGGATTTCCCCCGCCCCCCGGAATTCCCCCACTCCCGCCTCCCAGCTTTTCCTCCCTCCAACCTCTCCTACTTAATGGCAGCCTGCGCGCAGCGGGCACGCCGCTGGCGTGCCGAAGGAGCGCCAAAGGCAAGCCTGTCTGCGCCTGTCCGCGACCCTACCGGGGCCTGCGCCGGGAACCCTGGACCTCCCACTACCCACCGCTACAACACCACCACCCTCCTCGCACTCAACCCTGGAAGACTTAGAGAATGCCAACAGGCCTCGCCGAACATGACCCATGGTCAGTTCTCCTGCCTTCACTGCCGCCAGACCCTCACCGCCACCCCAGCCTCTAACACCGGTGACACCAGCACCGACAACACCCTAAAATGCATCCTTCTCAATGTATGCTCCATACACACACATGCCTTGGAAATCTGGAACCTACTCGACTCTCTCTCGCCCGACATCGCCTTCTTTACAGAGACCTGGACCAACGCATCCTCCGCCCCTGACAACAGCACCGCCATCCCAGACGGATACAAGATCCAGAGGAACGACCGCCCCAACCACCCAGGAGGGGGCCACGCCATTGCCCACAAGAGCACCCTCTGCCTCACCACCTCCAGCGAAACCTTCTCCTCAGCCGAACACCTGCACTTCCAGATCCAGACCACCCCCAAACCCACACTCCGTGGAACCATTGTCTACAGAACCCCGGCCCCCGAACACCCTTTGCCACCACCATCACCGACTTCATCGCACGCCACGCCATCGCCTCAACAAACTACATACTCATTGGAGGCCTGAACTTCCACCTCGACAACCCCCAGCGACCCCAACTCCACTATCCTTCGTGACAACCTCGCCAGCATAGGACTTAAACAACTCGTCAACACACCGACCCACAGACCAGGACACACCCTCGACCCCATCTTCGCGGCAGGAAACAGCGTCCAATTCAGCCACACAATGTAGCCGCCATGACCGACCACCACTGCGTACACTTTGCCATCAACAAAGCCAAGGCAACCAAAACAGCCCCATGCCGACCACGAAGGACCTGGAGCAAGGTTACCGATTAGCAACTTAACTCCACCCTTACCCGAGACAACCACACCTGGGCACCCGATGCAAACGACGCAGCCAGAGAACTCCACACCTGGATCTCCAATTGCGCAGACGAGCTCGCCCCGCTACACAACCCCAACAGACAATGCCCCAGGAAAGCCGCCTGGTTCACCACCGCTCTCCAAGAAGCCAGACACACCTGCAGACACCTGGAGAAGAACTGGAGAGCCACAAAGACAACCGAAAACCACACCACCTACAAGGACGCCATGACGGACTACCACATCCAGATCAGAGCCACCAAGAGGAACATCATCCACAACAAAATCCTGACAAACTCCACCAACTCCAAGGAACTTTTCAGTGTCATTCAAGAATTCACCAACCCACGCAGCGAAGCCACAGGCATCACCCCCATCCCAAGACCTCTGCGACAAGCTAGGAACTTATTTCCACCTCAAGATCAAAAAACTCTATGACAACTTCATTGACCATCCACCAGGTGCCACAGACGGCCCCCTGCTCCCCGGAAACACCAGCCAACCCACCATCTACAAATGGACATCGATCACGGCCGAAGACACCGCCTCGACCATGAAAAGCATCCACTCGGGGGGCCCCCACCGACCCCTGCCCCCTCACATCTACCACAGAGCCGCGGCTGCCATCGCACCCGAACTACAATGCACCATCAACACTACCTTCAAAACAGGCACCTTCCCAGATGACTGGAAGCGCGCAGAAGTCAGACCCCTGCTCAAGAAACCCACAGCTGACCCCACCGACCTCAAGAACTATCTGCCCATCTCGCTCCTCCCCTTCGCAGCCAAAGTTGCAGAGAAAACAATCAATAGGAAACTGACACGATTCAATGAAGAGAACGTCGTCCTCGACCCATCCCAATCCGGATTCCGAAGCAACCACAGCACAGAGACCGCCCTACTTGCCGCCACAGACGACATCCGCACCCTCCTGGACCAAGGCCACTCCACAGCCCTCATCTTACTCGGCCTATCAGCGGCCTTCGACACCGTCTCCAACCGCACACTAGTCGCCAGACTACATGACGCAGGCATACAAGGAACAGCCCTGGACTGGATCCGATCATTCCTCACCGGAAGAAGCCAAAGGATCAGACTCCCACCCTTCCTCTCCGACCCCATGCAAATCACCTGCGGAGTCCCACAGGGTTCATCCCTGAGGCCCACCCTCTTCAACATCTACATGGTCCCCCTCGCAGCCATCGTCCGACAACATGGCCTCAACATCGTATCCTACGCCGATGACACCCAGCTCATCCTCTCCCTCACCAAAGACCCCACCACTGCCAAACTCAACTTCCAGAAAGGAATGGAAGACGTCGCAGTCTGGATGACCAACAGCTGCCTGAAGCTCAACGCCGAGAAGACAGAAGTCCTCGTCCTCTGTACCACCCCTTCTGCATGGGACAGCAACTGGTGGCCGACTGCCCTCGGAAGCCCACCTATCCCCTCAGACCACGCCAAGAACCTCAGCATCGTACTCGACTCATCACTCACCATGAACCGACAGGTCAACGCCGTCACCTCCAGCTGCTTCAACACCCTCCGCATCTCCCGCAAGACCTTCAAGTGGATCTCCCTGAGCCAAGGAAGACAGTCACCCACGCACTCATCACCAGCAGACTGGACTATGGAAACACACTCTACGCCGGCATCAACAAGTTCCTACTCCACAAAGTCCAGACAATACAGAACACCGCCGCCAGACTCGTCCTCGGCATCCACCGATACGAACACATCAGCCAACACCTACGAAGTCTCCACTGGCTCCCTGTGGAGAAAAGAGTCACTTTCAAAATCCTCACTCATGCCTACAAATGCCTACACAACAACGGACCCAAATACATCAACGACAGAATCAACTTCCACGTACCCAAAAGAAACCTCCGATCTTCCAACCTCGCACTGGCCGAAACCCCGAGCATCCACAGAGCCAGAGCAGGCGGAAGATCCTTCTCTCACATTACAGCCAAGACCTGGCACGAGCTACCGGCAGACATCAGATGCGTTCCCTCCCTGAACACCTTCAGGAAGACCCTCAAGACCTGGCTCTTCGGCTAAACAGATCTACAGACCCCCCCCCCCCTCAGCGCCTTGAGACCCTCGCGGGTGAGTAGAGCGCTTACAATTCCCTGATTGATTGATTGATTGATGTTAGAGCTATATGTTTTTTTGCCCAGTCTTTCATTATCCTAACCTTGCCAAAATGGTTCATTTGGGTGGAAAACAATTCTTGTTATTAAAGAGAACCCCTAACAACGATGTTACATTTTAAATTCAGAATTTGTGCTTTTCCAGAATAAGGACTCTTAAGCTATATTGCGTACCTGTATCGATAACATGTTACTCCTACACTACACCTTTTTGTCCTGTCTGATGTAACATTTCCTATACACTGATTTGCACACCTATGATTGTCACTGTTAAATGTGTGCACGATGTAAAGTGCTCTGACACCCTACTCTGGTATGAGTGGTGCTATAAAACTAAATTAATCCAAGAGACAGTGGTTCTGGAGACTTGAGGGGCACTGTTAAAGAGCGGTGGTGAGAGATTCCGTGGCAGAGGTGGTCATTGGGGTGGCGCCAACAGACATTGTCACACAGGGCGCCACCAGCACTAAAGCCGGCCCTGCTTCCCACCATATTGATTTTTCCTACTTGGTTCCCTTTTCTAGTGCTTGAAAGGGTGTTTTCGGTGAGGAAAATGCTGATGTATTTGTTTCCTCTTTATTCATTTCTAAGGCGTTGAAAACTTTGCCCGCTGTTAGTTATTGTCTGTTTCTGAACTGGCTGAATACCTAAAAGCAGAGAAATTCCAAGAAGCTTAAAATTCTGATTTTTCTGCCAATTGAAACCACAAACCCTGAAAAAAAATCTAAAGAAGGGAAGAGAACCTCTGGGAAGCGTGTAACAACACGTTAAAGCAACAGACTGATATTGCAAAGACTGCATAAGAAAAACACTATTAAAACCTAAATATCCCATCACACTTTTCAAGCTTCCTATTTATAACATAAGTGGCTACTCCTTTTGTGTTGCTTTCCAGATTGTCCTTAAATGTTAAATACACCTACCTTTTCACACTGAAATAGTGAGTGCTGTATCATTATGTTGCAGTGCCACCCAATCACTTGTATATACCCTTATACATTTGATTTTGATTTTATTTAATATGATCTCTAATTGCCTATCAGCCCTAATTAAAAGCCCCACATTCATATATTTCCAGCCTTGAGAAAGCTCGAGGTGTGCAGTGCCCAAGGAGGCGAAACAGGTCTCAGCAGATCTTCCTCAACTGTGTTACAAGATGACATTTTGATCCCTAGGCATGAATGCACATCAACTGAGTGTCTCCGTAAACTTATGTTCAACAAAACTGATATGGAATCCAATGGTACTTTACCTTGGCTACTTCA
This sequence comes from Triturus cristatus, assembly GCF_964204655.1. Lineage (NCBI taxonomy): Eukaryota > Metazoa > Chordata > Amphibia > Caudata > Salamandridae > Triturus > Triturus cristatus. The sequence continues at coordinate 1,093,297,539 of NC_140581.1, forward strand.
ATTCTTGATAGGAAAAGTTTATGGATGGTTATAATATGGCATGAGTATATTTGTGAGTAATTTCATTTTAGGGTTCCCGTGTGCACCTTTTTGACTTACATGACTGGGGTAAGGGCATAACTAGTTGGACCAGTTTAGCACGCCTACTAATTCTCGTACCACTTTTAGGGGTGTGCGGAATTCGCCTAATTTTGCATAATTATGTGAAATTTCAGAAAACTTGTGCACGCAAACATGAAAGGCAAATTGGGAATGTTGTGCTATTCTTTTAGTGTGAAGTGAGTCCGTGCATCCTTAATGCACTTGAGGAAGTGCTTTGCACAAAAAATGGCGCAAAAAAAAACCAGGAGTCCCACAAGCAAGACCTGCACAAGTTCTGTCCGTTTGCTTATTTTTTACTCAGGTGACCCCCATTATACTGTGTGGTGTACAAAGGTGGGCGAGCTCCTGAAAGCTCAAACCAGCTTTAAGCCTGCAGTCTGGCTCTGTCTCAGCTTGAGATCCTTTTGGAACCTAAAGCCCATAACGAGCCAAACTTTCATGTGCCTCCTGCCTACCTCCCACCCTCATGTGGGTTATCAACAGAGCTACTAACTGTGGAGACAGGTTCAAGTCTTAGCGTGGAATCACCATCCTGTGATTCACGGCAAACCACTTAATCACCCCACGCCTATAAATAATGCATCATGCATGAGACCTTGTGATGTAACTGGTGTTCATGTAAAGCGCTAGGCCTTCCAGTTCGCATTATATTTAAAAACTCTAAGAGATAAAAAGACAGCCTTAATATCAGGAAAGACAAATGAATACAAGTTTACATGCTGATTTGTACAAAGTGAAACCAGAAAAAACCTGCTTCAATTGTGTGATCTTAGGCAAATATTTCATTTCACCCGAACACTTTTTTCTTAATTTTCGTGTATGAAAGCATTTAAAATATGTGGGCAGACTACTGGTTATACAAAATTATTACTTGTAATAAGTTCCTCTAAGAGCAGTGCTATAATGTGCCCTATTAATGTCAAAGCGACCATACCTTAAAGAAAGAGACTTTTTTTTAATTTTAAAGACATATTATCATACTTTATGTGATGTTGGTTGTATGAATTACATAGTAAATAGTGCAGGGCTTGGCTCGTGCAGGGGCTCTAAGGTTCGAGCCATGTTCGCTCACCACCTCTAGAGGTGAAATGGCATCATTGTGTAAAATGTTGAAATGCTGGCAGTTTCCCTAATAATCACGGCGTAATTTTGCCAGCACATGCGGGAAAAGAGCTCTTTGTACCCACCAAATTCCGAGAAAGGACTGACACGCTGTTGAACCGTTCTTATACATGATTACTAATTCAGAACTCACCAGGAATGAATCAACCGCCTGCCCGAGAGATGCCATTTGCTCAAGGCTCGTGTTTATTTTGTGTTTGTATTTACAGGTGCGTCACTGCAGAGGTCACCGACGGAGCTCCGCTGTCAGTGCGTCAAGTCTGAGTCTGGCTACATCAGTCCCAAGCTAATTGGGAAAGTGGAGATCACTCCCAACGGCTCCCACTGCCAAAATGTCGAAGTCATGTGAGCATTTTTTCCTAAATTCGTGTTTTTTTTTTTCAAATGAGCTTGAAATAAATTTAAGAATAACATTCTTCTGTTGCGTTCCATGACTGTTCTTGGCAGGGGCTCCGCGTGAGTCTGGGCGGGCTGCCACTGTGGCCACTGCTGGCTTATGTGAGACTCTGTCTCTGGAGCGCGCTTTGTGCTCCATTTAAAAGTGGTTTACACACTCAAGAGAGCTTACTAAAAGTTTGTTTTATTACAGTGCAGGTCATAAACTCAACTGTGGTTGCATGACGCCATTTCAGAAATGGCAAGTGCTGCTCATAACCCCTTCAGGCCACTGCTGAAAAAGGAAGAACATTTATTCTGGTAACTCACACATTAAGGGGGGTGGCAGAAAGAAAGTGGAGGCAGGAGGCGTGGAAACATAAGGGATGTTCACTGACAGTCAGAATATGCGTTGCTGTTTTTCACAAACTCGGGCTTATTTATTTACAAGCCCAGTGTGCTGAAGGAAAGTCACTTTTTTATGACGCTCCAGCAGCACACTGGGCTTACCCATATCTACAAGGCCACTTGAATCCACCCTGCATGGCTTTTTATGGCCTCCTAGATATGGTGTGAGGTGATGTAGCGCAGGTCGCTGCATTGCCTCACACTGCGATGGGGAGGCGTATCATGAGTGCTATGTTCCCACGTAACACCCATTGCATTCCACACATTCCCAGATTTACAACATGCTGTAAACTGGAAATTTCTAAAAGCCTACACGTAAGGCTTGTTTTTGTGAGGGAAGGTGTCCCTTCCCCCACAAAAACAACCTGATTTTGATGCACATACCCTAGCACCATGGTGCAAGGGTGCCTTCATTGGCCCATGTCAGCCATTTGTGCACCAGCACTATGGAAGAGGACAGGAATGCACTGTTTCTCAGAGATACCACAAATTCCTGGCCTTTTCTTTGTTTTCCTTTGACATAGGGCTTGCAACGCCCACCCTATGCCAAAATATAGTAAATTGGGCCCTTGTACATTAATTGGCAACATGGAAAAAAGGAGCAAGTAAAGATAGTCTATCTAGCTTAAGTGTTCACAAATAGACTGCTTTTTAAGATAGATCAGGCGGCTAAGGCACCTGCTGCAGATCTATGTTATAAAACATAATACTGGTAAGCTATTTGTGCCTAATCGCTAGTTATAGATTCCGGTCATTAAATAACTAAGAGGGGGTTTTTTGAGGTCTTTGCACACACATGCCTCCAAGGCCAATATCCTTTAGGTGCCTATGCTGGTAATCACATCCTGCACTATATTTTGCATGTTGCATGGGCATATATATCCCTCCCAACTAATTCTGCTCTCGCATGGTTACACTTTTTGAGGTTCCTCCTGATACAAGCTTTTAAGGTTCTACTTTTTGTTTTTGTTTTTTTGTCTAAGTCTCAGCTGGCATGATCATTGATTATTCATGACTTCCCTACCTGCCTGTTGCTCAGCTGCTGCACCACTTTTTAGACTCACGAAGCCTTTAAAAATCGCATCAACATTTTAATTGCGGCTAGACAGAGGCGCAACTGGGGCCAAATTTCGGGGGGGGCTACTAAAAATTAACGGGGGGGGGCTAATTCTTCCAGCAATAGGCAGAGTGGAGATGAAGGGGTGAAAAACAGCAAAGCCTCCCAACAAAGCCTCATTAACACGTAAATGGTCTTTTAAAGACCTGAGAAGTACTCAGGTGCAACTGCAATAAGACGGACTCCAGCCCAGGAAGCTGTCTCAGCCGGGTTAACAAACAAAGGGGGGGGCGCTGAAGCCCTTTGAGCCCAATGGGCATTGCGCGCCTGCAGCTAGACAGGACTTTCCTTGTCTAACTCCCTCTTGCACAGGAGTTGCATCTTTGTTTTAACGTACGTCATACCTACCAACTCAGATGATGCCACCGTGTGACACACAATATCGGCTCCCATCACACGGTCTCCCGGTGAGGAGGCGATATCACTTGGTAGCAGTGAAAACGAGCTGAAAACCACTGTAAATAGCTGGTATTTTCTGAGGCTTTGAACTGCTGATGTCCATTAAGGGGTGTGAAAACACCCCAGGACATCAACACCAGCCTCAGCAAGCTTTTTAGGTCTCGCCTGACCCAGCGCATGCGCTGGTCTGGCGAGACTTATTGAGAGGGCTCCAAACTGTGCTACCAGGCCAGCCTAGAGCTACAGTGCATGTGCGCGCGCGCCACGCTTGACCTCGATTACTTTCACTTTTGCGGCCCCACGGCCGCTTTGATGTTTGATTGCGATCACGTTTGCGGCCGCTTGGCATAGCCAATAGGTCTCGCTTTTGGGACCTTATAAGTATTTAGTTATGCAACTGTTGCATGGCTAAACACTTATAAGGTCCCAAAAGGCGAGACCTATTGGCTATGCCAATGCTTGTTTGTTTTTATGGAAGGAGGGGGATTAGGAGGTGGGTGGGGTTCAAAAGCGCCTCGTAGGTTCCTCATTTGTTTGCTGTAACACTCGTAGGAACTTCTCGGCATGACGCTCGCCCCCTTCAAGGCCCCGCTCCCTCCTCACACAGTGAGATTGTTCTTCAAGTTGGCTGGTATGGTACTTATGACCTGATTCACTGTTCCCCTATAAGAGCGTAGCTATAGGTTGTGCTGTAGTTAAGCACGGAGGACGTAGCTATGCTAGCGCAGAAAGTCATGCAGCTTTACTGTTTGTCCTCTAAGCCATCTTAAGCTAAGCAGATAACACTGTGATTTCCTGAAACCAAAGAAAGGAGGCACGCTGGTAAAAAGGGCTTATGTGGACAGGAATGTCTTTTCCTTTCCCTTTCAGTCCTTTGTACCGTTTGTGGCTTGAACTGTACAATGATTACACATATCAGGGGTTTGTTCATACTTGATATTTTGTGTTTATATTATTGTATGGCTTTATTGTAAAGCTGAATCAATAACCTTTACTGCAACTATTAGGGTTTATGTGTGTCTTGCAGAAAATTAAACGTAAAATGCAGGTCACAGATTTCTATTTTATGCCAGCAAGCTCAGTTGGTTAGTATTTTTGCTACATCCTATGCAGGTTAGGAGGTACAATTAGGTAACATAGCTCACTGACTTCTGCGTTTACTCCAAACACCTGCATGCAACCTAAAGGTATAACTGTGAATCCTTGCAGGTTTGAACTCAATGTACTATCTTCTAAGGTTGATCATATGGAATGGATAGCATTAATTGCTTCTTATTGACTGCTCAAAACATTCACTTTGCTCTGTGTGCTATATTAATCGGTATTAGCGTTATTACTCAGCTATTCCTGACACTCCTCCAACGCACACATTCTTACCTATACATCTCGTGATACCCCACTGAACGTGTGTTTGCTGCTGGAACTGGAGCCAAGGTTCCAAATGTGCCACATTTGATCTCCAACCCATCCCAGACTGGGCACACAACATGTACAAAAGGAATTAAGGATTCTCCACCAAATTAACCATTTCATGCTGAGCAGCGCTCTGCAAGGCAGCAGCTGTACACTGGAAAATGAAATGAATGTGCATATGAGGCCACTCAATGTGTTCCAGTGGCGGCCCGTCAGGTATGGAATTCATTTGGTTCCCACTGTAGTCTAGGAAAAGGTTTGTCTTTTTGCTCTTTCTTGTGCCTGGTATGTGGGCAAGCTTTATTGAGTGCTGTTCACGCAGTCACAGAGCCCTCTGATAAATACCTGGGGGTCATATTTAGAAGGAAATGTCGGAGCGCAGTACTGCCCCAAATTTGGCAGCGCTAAGCTCTGACATTTCCGAAACGCAGGGATGTGCATATTTACAAAAATACGGCACACCCCTGTGTTTTTCCTAGCGCTGGGGCTAAAATGAGCTGCCTAGCAACAATTCAGGCACCTTTGCACCATAGTGCAAGGGGGCCTGCATTGCAGGGGACAAATGTTTATGTGTCCCTTTCTGCACTAAAACAATCATCAATGGTGTTTTGCTCTATATGTGCTGCAGGATGCGTCAAAAGGCAATGGGTATTGTGTTGAAACGCCTGCAGCAACACCCATTGAACGCCTCTTTCACGCAAAGTGATGCGTGTAACGAGGCAGTATTTACAAGGTGGCGTTAAGCCACAAGAAGTGGCTTAATGCCGCACTGTAAATATGGAGAAGGACATAGCTCCACCAGAATGTCGCTAAAAGTGACGTTCTAGTGGCGATTTCCGCTTGTAAATATACGCCTTGATGTGCAGCACTGCCATTTCTTAGAAATTGCTCACCAAAAGCTCCTAAAGACCAGTGTTTGAGCTGCACTAATTTCTAGGCAGTTGTTGAACAGCTGTACTAATTGCTAGGCAGTTGAATATGACTGACTAACATAGCACACCAGCAGAGGCCGGTGCATTCCCTTTGACTAAGAGAAGATTAACAAACTGCGTAGTCCTATGTTAACCTGACTAGTCTTCTTGACTTTTTGCAATGTCAAAGAACAACTGGGTTAGGAAAATATGTGCACGTTTTCTTCTCTGAAAACCTAAAACCTACTTCCTCGCACTCTTTTCATCGCTCCCGCGACTCACCTAATTTTTCCGCATCCACCAACCCTCCCAATGCACCTCCGTTGTGCACCAAGCGCCGGTTGGCGCTCTTCATTGCTCATCCACCCACACAATGCTCTTCCTTGACCCGCTTAGCATTGGATAGATGCCTTGGTAATGTCTTGTAATGTCTGTAATATCCAGTGCTGCCCCTCTCCATGTCAGTAGCTGTTATTGGCTTTAACATTGCTGGAGGCATTTCAACTGTAGTCAAAAAAGAAAGACCTCCCTTGGATCTGTATATGTCACCAATCATTCAAACACACAAATCTTAAATTAGCAGGGTGAGATTCGGCATCAACGAAGCAAACAAACTATTTGATCACAAGTTTATTCAAGTTAATCACATATGTCTCACAGAATGTAAGAAGTTGTACACATACGTTAAAAAACAATTGTTCAAAATTTTTAAAAAAAACATAAAAGATAAAAGATCAATAAAACTTCTATATATGATTCAATAACACATAATGTAGCAAAACACCAACAATAATAATCAATATTCATACACAACAGAAAATTTAAAACAAAAATTGGGAAAAAGAGAAAAGAACAGGAAAGTTATTCCTACTCAGAAAGGGAAATCGCCTAATCAAAGATTAATCGGTTGTGACCACAATGAAATTTGATTATATTACACATGTCACAAAAAACTGCGCCAGCATGTTAAAACTAAAGCAATGAAAACATTGGGGCAGATTTACAAGCCCCTTGCGCCACTTTTGCGTCACTTTTAACATAGGAAAAGTGACGCAAAAGTGGCGCAAGTGGCTTGTAAATCTGCCCCATTGTTTTCTGTACTTTCAAGATGGCCGTTGTGTTGAGCGAAGCACGTGCAGTGCAAGGTCACGTCACGCAATTGCAGGAGTATGCGATGCACGTTGCACCATGCGACACAGCAGTCAACTTGAAATTACACAAAATAATGTTTTAATGTATTGTTTTCAAAACTTTTAACAATTGCCGTCAAGCATTTGCGAAGGCAATCACGTCGCACGCTCAATAATGGCAAAATAAGATCGTTTGGCTTTGCCAGTAGTTGCTAGTTTGCATGTGATACAATCACAATCCAATGTATGATGCTGCAGTCATTTCACATAACATTTGGAAACAGGAAAATATAATGACATCCTAGGAAAAAAAATCAAATTAGCAAGCAGGTAGTTTACTTTCGGAATAAACAGCGTCATCAAACAGCTGAAGAGTATGCCTTCTCACTTGTCATTAGAGAAATATTCGCCTGCATTTTAGCTTCAGTGACTATCTAATTGGTTGCCGAGCAAAGCTCCTTGAAAAAAGACACGCATTTGCTGTCGTTGGCGGCATTCTTCTGCACGACGAGTTCACACTTGCACGCTTGCTGCTCCAGTCAGTTTGGCTACCCAGGGATCGAACGATGCAAACGTATGGGGAATGACGTAATAGCTTGCAGCTCACTCAGAAAAGGAATCTGTGTCGCCGCCTCCTGCTCACTCGGCAGTGATGTATACTGAGGGGCAGATTTACAAGCCCTGTGCGCCACTTTTGCGCCGCCGTTGCGTCACTTTTGTGACGCAGCGGCGGCGCAAAGCTAGCGCCATGCTGTGACAGATTTACAACGTGACGCATCTTAGGAGATGCGTCACGTTGTAAAGCCATGCGCCACATTAAACCTGCGTCAGGTTTAATGTATGTAGGGTGGGCGTTACGTCGAAAAAGCCTCGGAAAAGTGACGCAGTGAAATCTACGAGATTTCACGCAGTCACTTTTCCGACGCTGGTGCGTCAAATCCTTACGCCTGCTTCAAGCAGGCGTAAGGCGTGACGCACCATGTTAGGGAGAGAGCAGGTTGGAACAGTGCAGGAGTTGCGTCACGCTTGCGACACAACTTCAGCACTGTGCCAACCTTACGCCAGCAGATGCGTCACGCATCTGCTTGTCTTTGCGCCATGATGCAGCGCATTGTAAATGCGGCGCATCTGCAATGGCGCATGGGCAAACTTGCGTGACGCATCTTCCCTGGCGCTTCCCTGCTGATTTGCAGGGATGCGCCAGGGATCGTAAATCTGCCCCTTATTATTTTATTAGAAGTGCACTGGCACCAGTATAGTACTGTATAGAACAAAGAACACAATCCGTTATGTTATCACTTGAACTCTGGATTGTGCAACATGAAAAACAATGTTAAACTATCCAGTAAAAATAATGCACGTGTAACACTGAAGGTGACTAAGGCACTGTCTCTGCTTTGGCACAGGGGTTACAGGTTGCTGCCAGTACGCGCTCCAGACAGATTTTTGACTTTTTAATCTCTTCATTTGCAGCATGGTTCTACATTCAGGACAGAAAGTATGTGTGGACCCCCAAGCCCCATGGGTGAAGAAGATCATGGACTGGATTTCAAAAAGGTAATAGATGATAACATGTGTGAGGGTTGCGTGAGGGAACTCTGCATGCATTTACCACGCTTGCCTTTACACCGCAGTCAGTAACCCGACTGCAATGTTACCACGCGTTCCTTTACCACGCAAATCGTTACAACGACTTGCTTCAGGCAGAGAGAGTGTGTGTGTGTGTGTGTGTGTGTGTGGTCCCTGTCAGTCTTGAAGTGTGTTGAATAAGACATGTATTAGGAGTCACTTAGAAAGACAGCTATTAAGATAAGTAATTAAAGAGGGAGATGGTGAAAATAACTATAAACCATTTGATTGCTTAGAACAGGGCAATAAATTATAATGCTTTGCGTGACATTAATTAACTACTGGCACAGGCCCTAAACTCGAGCTCTCCCACAAAATATAACTGATTCGGGGAAAAACGAGAGAAGGGAAAATCGCATATTACTGACTAATTATTGTGTTAGTAGCATTATCGACTGTAGTTGGTGCTTGTAAATATTAATGATTAAGGTTGCTAATCCTTCTTAGGCACTCTCACCCATGACCCAGCACCATAAAAGAGACTTCACTCTTATCCAGAACAGTCTGCCTCACTCAATCCAAAACAATCAGCCCCACTCCAAACTAAAACAATCTGCCCCTCTCAGTCCAAAACAATCTGCCCCACTCCAAACCCAAGCAATCTGCCACATTCCATTCCTCCCCACTACAATCCAAAAAATGTGCCCCACACTAACCCACCCACTCCAATCTGCCCCACTCTAATCCAAAACAATCCACCCACTTCAATCTGCCCCAAACCAATCTGCCTCACTCCAGTCTGTCCGACTCAATCCAAAATAGCCTGCAGTGCTCTAATCAGCCCCACTCCAATCAAAAATAATCTGCTGACTCCAGTCTCCCCAATGACAATCGAAAACAATCTGCCCCACTCCAATCCATCTCACGCCAATTTTCCCTACTACAGTCCAAAACAATCCGCCACACGCCAATCTGCCCCACTCCAATCCAAGAGATTCTGCCCCACTCCACTCTGTCCCACTTCAATCCATCCCACTCCAATCCGCCCCACTCCAGTCCACCTTAACCCAATCCACCCATTCATCCCAATTCACTCCACTCCAATCCACTCCAATCCACCCCACACCAATCCAGTCCAAACAAATCCAGCCCAATCCAATGTTCCCCAAACCAATCCAATCCCTCTCACCTCAATTCAATCCACCATACTCCCTCCCTAATCCACAGCACTAAAAAACAATCCTCCTCACTCGAAGCCAATCCATGCCACTCCAATCCACAACAATCTTCCCCACTCCAATCTGTCTCACACCAAACTGCCTCACTCCAACCTAAAACAATCTGCCCCACTCAATCTAAAACAATCACCTCATTCCAATCCTAAAATATCTGACCTTTTCAAATTCAAAAGAAGCTGCTCCACTCCAATCCAAAACAGTCTGCCCCATTCTAATCTGCCTGAGTCCAGTCCAAACAATCTGTCCTACTCCAATCCAAAACAATGTTCCCCACTCCAACCTGCCCCACTCCAATCCAAAACAATGTACCCCACTCCAATCAGCCCCACTCCAATTCAGAATAATCTTCCCCACTCCAATCCAAAACATAGTGCCCCACTCCAATCGAAAGCAATCGGAGCCACTTCAATCCGACCCATTCCAATCCAAACAATCTGCCACACTCTAATCCGCACACTCCAATCCAATCCACCTCACCTCACCCCAATCCAATCCACCTAACTCAATCCAATCCACCCCAATCTAGTCAAATCCAATCTCTCACACTCCAATCCACCCACCCCACTCCAATCCACCCCAGCCCAATCCATCTCAGCCCAATCCACCCCATTTCAATCCATCCCACCCAATCCAAACACCCTCAATCCAATCCACCCATCACAATCCAGTTTACCCCACCCCAGTCCAATCCACCCAAGTCCAATCCACCCCAATCCAATCCAATCCACCCCAGTCAATCCAATCTACTTTAATCCAATCCACCCAACCCCTGACAAATCCAATCCATCTCACTCCAATTGACCTCATTCCATTCCACCCCAATCCATTCCACCCCACTCCAGTCCACCCTACTCCAGTTCAATCCACCACACTCCAATCCACCTCAAATCCAATCCACCACACTCCAACTCTCCCCACCCTGCCACACCCCAGCCAATCTAGTCCACACTACCCTACCCCATTTCAATTCACTCCACTCCAATCTAATCCACCTCACTCTCTTGCAATCCATCCCACTCTACCCCAATCCACCCCACCCCAGTTCTGCCTACTCACCTACTCAATCCAATCCATCCAGCCCACCGCACCCCAATCCTCCCACTCCAATCTAATCCAATCCACACCACTTCACTCCAGTCCAATCCACCTCACCCCTTCCAATTCAAACCACCCCACTCCACTCCAATCTAATTCCCATCCCACTCCAATCCACCCTCCTCCAGTCCAGTCCAATCAAACCCCCTTGACTCCACTCTAATTCACCCCACTCCAAACCACCCTTCTCTAATTGAATCAACCCCACCCCAATCCACCCCCACCCTCCCAAACCAACCTAATCCACCCACTTCAATACACCCTGATCCGATCTACCTCACCCCATTTCAATCCACCCACCCAATTCAATCCACTCCATCCAGTCAACCCAATCCAATCCACCCCACATCACTCAATGAAACCCACTCTATCCCAATCCACCCCAATCTATTCCAGTCCAATCCACCCCACTACTTCAATCCACTCCAACCCTCTCCACCATATTCCAAACCACTTTACTTCACGTCACTCCACTCTATGACACTGCATCTATGACACTGCACTCTGTGACACTACAACTGATCCATTAACCTCTACTCCCCTCTACTCAACTCAATGACACACCACTCCCCCTACTCCACTCTATGACACTCCACGCCACTAACTTTTAGCAATGCTGAACACTGGTGTACAACATGGCAAAAACACATTGCCAAAGCCAATAGCTCTTGTATAGGTGATATGAAAACTCATCAAACAGGCATAACGACTTTAGTGGATTGCACTTACACTCTCTGGATAAGAAGCGTTATATAATGTTTAATACCAATTGATGTTCTTTGGAATAACCACTTACATTTGCATTTTGACTGATTGCTCATGGGTGATTTTTCATTGAGGTTTTTTTGCTGATTGCTTTTACTATCCACTGTTTTTCCTTTTAGGGATGTGTCCATAAATGAAGAAAAGCCATAAAGGAATTTAAAGAAGACCCTGAATATACCCATTGTTGTGCCAAGAGACTTTGCTGAAACTCCACATTCTGGCAGTTGTTTTAGGAGAATAGGGAATGTGTATTTTTTGTGTTATCTAATTTACAATATTGTATGTATGTATGTATTTATTTATGTATGTATGTATGTTTACATGTATGTATGTATGTATATCGTATTTCTATAGGGCAAACCTAGCCAAAAGCAGGGGAGCACTATACATGAAAGGGAGGTCAGCGAGTAATAGAAGAGGAAGCTGAATTGTGGACAGTTAATTCATTGTGATATAGTGTTCTTTAAAGAGATGAGTCTTCATTCTTTCCTAAATTCGTGCAGCGTTGGGACGGTCCTGATGAGTAAAGGGATGTTGTTCCAGATCCTGGGTGCATAGATGGAAAGGGCCTCTTGTCTTGTTTTTTCTTGCAAAAGTACCACACATTTTCGCTGGCAAAATTAATGTTAGTTTTATGATGTGATTGTTAACATAAGGCTGTATCCACAAATATATCTGTAGCATTTAAAGGGATATGATTTTGAGTAAGGCTGGTATGCCTGGAATATTGTCATACCTTTCCACTTAGGGCTGTATGGCTCTCCAGAAGAGGAAAATCTCAAAGTCGAAGTTTTTTACTAGGCATGCAAAAGTCTGGGCAGTCCACACTGAAGAAAAGGAAAGCTCTGGTATGAGTAAATTCAGATTAACTTTATTGTCCTGTGAAAATAATATGGGGGTAAAGAACACAGTAAAACTAGGAACAAAAGCCAGTAAAATTGAATTCTTGGGCTAGTTTGCTTTTAAAGAATGGCGCATTTTGAGTTAGACATCCAGCAGTAACAATAAAGCAGTTATTTATTGGTGGCCCAACAGCATTTTTCTTTTTATCCAGTACATATATATTTTATCATAATTATTATTATTTATTTAACTTAAGACTTGTTTATCTATATTAATTTGCCATGCTCCCTTTTTTCTGGTTAATAATTCAAATTCCTTATTGTAATATTTTCTGAAATGTATGAAACTTGTTTACATTTTTTAAACTTGACATTAAAAAAGAATTTCACTTCATAAGAAACGCATATGGCTCTTTGCTTTCATTCCAATGCATTTGCAGTGCAGCCTCATTATTTGGAGGGAACTGAGGTCAGTTTCATGTTGGCGGTTGCTTTTAACATTACACACTTTGGATCTCCACCAAGAACTGGTGCACGTGTTGCAAGGTGAATCATCTTCGCTTTTGCTCTCTGTGGAAATTACTACACTGTTACTTGGCAGAAGGCTTCGGGGAAATGCAAGGCTTTAATGCCTGTGTTGGTGCAAAGTGCCACTTTTTACTGCACTTCATTGGGAGTGGCTGTCTGTGACCAGCCATATGGGGAAAGGTTCAGCAGTTGCCACGTGTGTGCAACATTGTACTTCAAATTGCAGAAAGGCCGCAGCAGAACTTATATAGGACACATGTATAGGTCAACAGTCCTTTGGAATAAATTGGGAGGGAAATCACTGCATCACTCTGTTCAATGAATGAGCAGATTGGTTAGCAAACCAGACAACACTTATCTCCTTTGGCGGATGCATAATGCCCTATACAATCAACTAACATTTACTTCCTAACACTTCCCACCGCCCCTAAACCCTTTCCACTCCAACATACCCCTCCTATTTTCCTTTAAACATCAACAATCTCACAAACGTTTAACTTCTTTCTCATATCCGTCTATCCACTGTTCTCTTGATTGAATGGCATGACCGCTCCTGGACCTAGCCCACCTCCTTGATTCCTTGCTCTATGTTTCATCCCATACTTCCCCTGTCCCTTTGTTAATCCCTCCCTCCATTTGTTTGTTCCTTCATACCTCTGTTCCTCTGCAACAATCACCCCTCCACTCTTACTGCTGCCCAAACTAGCTCACTTTTGCCTTGCACTAGGGTGGGTGGTGGGGTTTCCCTTTGAGGTGCAGGGAAAAGTGATTCCCAGCATGCCCTGAACGCGATGAGGCGGTCATGCTGTCGCCCACATCACTACGCACCGCTTTCCTCGCTCCCAAACTTCCATGGCTTAGAGCAGAGGTCTTCAAACTTTTGTCGGTTGAGCCCCCCCTGCTGAATATTTTTAGATGTTGGGCCCCCCCACCGCCTAACATAAATTTCAGGAACCTGGGACACTACACAATTGGCCGCCACACGCGTATCATGGGCCATATACGGCAAATAATGTTCAACACAATAAGTGTGTTTAGGACACTGCAGGTTTGTGAGTGGGTGTGGTGAAATGACAGAGGCTTATTACACAGCTCAAAACACAATTTTCCAAGATAAAATGTGCGCAAATTGTTTTTACTAGGATGCTTTGTTTTACACATGACATAGATTATTAATAACACCACCAACATAAATGTGACGGTGTGCCTGCTTTTTGCCACAGAGACGATCTGTGGATGGATTTTTGCTACTGCCCTCCTCAGGTTGTGCTTCACATCCAGTCTTGAACGGTACTTACTCTTTAATACCGCAAGTGCTGAGAACCCAATCTCACATAAATAGGACGTGCTGAAATGCAAGAGAGTTTTGATAGCAGTTTCTCTCAAAGCTGAATATTCTGCAGACATTTTCAGCCAAAACAGTGACTGTAAATTCTAAAAGTATTTACATCTAATATTCAGATAGTGATGTGTGGTTTCACTGTTGTAACAAAGCAGCAGCCCACTAATTTTACAGCGAATATCTGTGATATCTTCCAATATCTCATAGACGAGGACCCATTTTGATCTAAACTTTTTTTATGGTTGTTACAAGAAACAAAACATTTCTCTGCAAATAGTAATAGACTCTCTCATATCAATCACATTAAACAGAAATGAAACAAAACGATATTTACAAGAATCTGTTTAGGAATTATTCCAGGCCATCAGGGCAAAACAAAGTTGCCTCTATCAAGGGGGCCCCTGAAAGGCTGGATTGCAGTGCATGTAAATGTATCCTTTTGTAATTTAGGACAAAAACCTTGATGGGGCACGACATACCCATAAATGTGTACAGGGGCGCAACTAGACCCGAACTTCAGGTGGAGGCTAAGACTGCCAGCCAAGGCTGGCTCTAGCACTTATCGCACACAGTGCAACAGTCTGTTTTGGTGCCCCTCCTCCATTTCCTCCTTCTCCATGAATTCCCTCACTACCACTCACTAACAATGCACCTCATCTCTCTATAGCACCTTTCTGGCAAACATTTCATTTTTTTATAGCACTACTCATTAGTGAGAGAGGGAAGTTGACTTACCGCTTATCGAGATTCCGGTAGATCAAGAAGGACCTTATGTACATAGTGAATTATTAGGTCAAGATAGAAAATTCTTACTCGATACAGGGGCAAGTCGAACAACTATAAAACGTAGTGAAGTTCCAGGGGCACCCCTCTCAGGCTCTCAAAATGTTTCCCTTGGTTTTTCAGGAAAACCTATTGTTAATGAAGTATCAAAGCCTCTACCACTTACGATAGGACCTTTGACACGAACTACAGATTTATTGCTTACTAAATCATGCCCAGAAAATTTGTTAGGAATTAAAACTCTGAAAGCACTAGGAGCCATAATATGTTGTTCTCCGGAAGGAGTAAGGTTGTTTTTACGTGATTTTAAAGGTCACTATGTGTCTAGAGACATGGATCCCCGACTACAGACTTTACAAGTACATCTATGGGCACAAGGCCCTACGGATGTTGGCTGCATGAACATTACACCCTATCGAGTTACATTGAAAGCAGGAGTGGTACTACCACGAATGCGACAATACAAGTTACCGCATGATGCTGTAGTGGCTTTGCTGAAAATCATTGATGAGCTAATTGCCCAGGGAGTAGTTGTAGAAACAGACTCCAATGTATGTAATTCACCGATAATTCCGATTCTTAAACGAACTGATCCTACTGCTCCACCAGTGTACCGATTGGTTATTGATTTGCGTGAACTAAACAAGTGTATTGTACCACAATTCCCTGTGGTCCCTGATATATCATCATTGTTGACAGCAATTGATTCCGAAGCAACATTTTTTACTGTAATTGATCTCAAGAATGCCTTTTTCAGCGTCCCAATAGATCCGGAAAGCCAATACTTGTTCGGATTCAGTTTAAATGGGCGCAGCTTTAAATTCTCACGCGCTCCCCAAGGATTCACAGAAAGCCCCAGCATCTACAGCCAAGCACTGAAACGAGAACTTGACAGTATCCACATGCCAGTCAATACAGCACTGCTTCAATATGTCGATGATCTGCTGATCACCGCGAGAAGCGAGCCAGAATGTGAAAAAGCTTCTCTGACAGTTTTACATTTCCTAGCCGACAAGGGGCACAAGGTGTCCCCTTCTAAGCTGCAATTCTGTGTTCAGCGAGTTATTTATCTTGGTCACTCGCTGTCCAAGGAGGGAAGGCAGCTTACACCAGATCGCATCCAGTTAATTGCTAATATGTCAATACCCCAGACACAGAAGGAGGTGCGGGCTTTTATAGGCCTCACTTCATATTGTAGACAGTGGATCCCTCAGTACGCATTTCTAGCAAAACCACTCATTCAGTTAACCACACAGGAGGCAGCCACATCGACTGTTCTCCCTTGGACTCAGGAACATACACAAGCTTTTGAAAGCCTAAAGGAAGCTTTATGTCAAGCACCTGTTTTAGCAACACCATGTTATAGCAAACCTTTTACACTCTTTGTTACAGAACGCGAAGGTACTGCCTTGTCAGTACTCACTCAGGATCAAGCAGGATCACGCAAGCCATGTGCTTATTTTTCCAGTACATTAGATCCCGTAGCTCAGGCTTTGCCTGCATGCCTGAAATCAGTGGCAGCGACAGCTTTAGCAATCAGACAAAGCGATGCCATAGTATTAGGACACCCATTGACAGTACAAGTACCACATGCAGTAGAGGTTCTTGTGAACCGAACACAAACGCAACACTTGACCATAGCAAGACTTACCGGTTATGAACTGACATTGTTTCAACCACACATAGAGATCCGACGGTGTAATACATTGAATCCTGCTACACTATTACCTGTAATTGGAACAGACCCACTAGCTCATGATTGTGTTGAAATCATTGAAATAAAGACGAAACCTAGACAAGATTTGACAGACGTTCCATTGTTAGATCCAGACCTGACGTTGTATGTAGACGGATCATGCATGAGAACAAGTACAGGAGATTTAGTGGCCGCGTATGCAGTCACAACAGACACTGAAGTTATTGAGACAAATTGTATAGATACTCTGTCAGCCCAAGCAGCAGAACTTATTGCTCTAACAAAAGCCTGTATTCAAGCCACAAATAAGAAAGTTAATGTATACACTGATTCACGTTATGCATTCGGAGTTGTACACGACTTCGGCGTGCTGTGGCGAGAGAGAGGTTATTTAACTTCCCATGGTGCCCACATTCAGCACGGACCCCTCATTCATGCCTTGTTAGACGCAATACATCTACCCACTGCTATATCGATTATGAAATGTAAAGCACACACGAAGGTTACTGATACCATTTCTCAAGGCAATGACTTAGCTGACAGAACAGCTAAACAGACTGCTCAGAATCGCACATTAGACATGACAAAGCCAATAGTTCAGACACCAACACAGTGTATGACAATTAAGGATCCCGCACTTGACGTAATTGACATACAGACACATGCCACAGCAGAAGAAATAAAGAAGTGGACTGAACTAGGAGGGATCCAGACAGATCAAGGATGGATGACGAAGGAGAAATCTGTATGGTTTCTCCCTGATTCCATGGTTCAAGCCATTATAGCTACAGTTCACAGTCCAGCACATTTAGGAGAGAAGGCTATGCTAGACAGCATTCAGCACATTTGGTTCAACAAACATTTACGAGCAGCAGCTAAACAAAAAGTTCGTACCTGTATGATATGTTGTCAGTTTAATCCAGGAAAGAGTGTTCCCGTAGAGCAGGGTGGATTTCAGCCTCCTGACCATCCTTTTGAAGTCCTCCAGATGGATTATATTCAGATGGAACGTTGTCGAGGATTCAAATATGTTCTCGTAGTTGTCTGCGCTCTCTCCCGTTGGACAGAGGCGTATCCCGTATCAGATTACACTGCCCCGACTACTGCCAAGCAGCTAGTTCGAGAATTCTTCCCACGGTACGGTTTACCACGTGTTGTATATTCAGATAACGGCCAGCCTTTCTCATCCGAATTAATGAAACATGTATCACTCTTGTTGGGATATCAGTGGAAATTCCACTGTGTCCGACACCCCGAGGCAGCAGGTCTCGTAGAAAGACATAACCAGACACTGAAAATCAGACTGTCCAAAATATGTAGAGAGAAAGGTGTCGACTGGATAGTAGCATTACCAGTTGCACTCTTTTACATGAGAATGGTAGCGCACTCTAGAACAGGGCTATCCCCGTATGAGGTGATCTTTGGTAGACCACCGAATATGTGGGGGACGCCTATACCCCGTAAAATAACTGATGTTGACTGTAATATGCTGACAGATTACCTGGCTTCCTTGATGTCTGCACTACAATCTTCTCGTTCACAGGTGGTCGCAGCTTTTCCTGACAACACTGAGGTGAAACCCCATGACGTGGTCCCCGGGGACTTTGTCCTGGTTCGGAATTTTGATAGGAAAAGCCAATTGGATCCTAGGTGGAAGTTGCCTAAGCAGGTCCTGCTGACGACCAGAACAGCTGTGAAGATCGAAGGACGGAAAGGATGGGTGCATTCCACCCATATCAAAAAATTTCATGGACTACCTTCAGATATAGACACTGTGCCCTGCACTCCCTCACAGACTGATTCAAAACTTCCTTTTGTTGAACAAAATGACTCTCAGTGCTATAAACAGAAACTCAGGTCCAGATCTAAACTGTCGGACGATTTGATTGTTTAAGTCCTCTCCAAGGTGAAGCGGTTGAATCTGTCCCGACATGTACCCCTTAGGTCTGAATCACGTAGAGTCCAGAATCATAATGAAACGACATGCTTATTGTAAATTACTGCGTAACCACTGTATTGTGACTTTATTAATTTTGTTTTTCTTGAGTTTTTTAATAGTTGCTGCAAGTATATTGTTGCATATGTATTATCCTGTTTCTAAACGTGTTTTCAATATAACTGATGAACATTCTTTTAGTGACCTACCGCCACATGAGTTGTCCTATAGACTTGCGCTGCGTAATAACACATTCATTAGTATGTTATATAATTCCCATCAGACTAGTAATGCGACCAATTGTTGGGTGTGTGGCAGACTTCCTCCCTATCAGAATAACAAAGGAGTTCTGCCATTCTTTCCACATCCATTCACACACAATGGCTCCTGTGGAGCATGGTTTAGTTTATTAAATTCCATAGACCCAGACACAGCAGTTTATCAACAACATTGGATATGGGGAAATCTGAATCTAGTTTTATTCAAAGTCTGTCACCCTAATAAGGAGGGTCACCCCAGTATAACAGGAACTGATTTAGAAAATGAAGTGTATAAATTAGGTAATTTTACGCCTAATCTTATGATTTTGAATGTCAAATCCGAAGTTGAACTAATTCTGCCCACTATGTCAGTATTTCCAGTCAAGGGTGAATTATGTGTAAGAAAAGTTGGTTCCATACATATGGGCCATAGCCAATGTGTTACTACAGTAGAATATAGTGATCAAGGCAAATCTTCATTTAGAGCTTCTCGCCATTCTTACTTTATATGTGGTCAGACGGCATATATGCGTCTGCCTCTAGATTGGGATGGTACCTGTTACATCGCATTCCTTCTGCCACCTGTTTTCCTAGCTCCTCCTGATTATTATCGAAATGTTCATTTAGTACACAATAGAGAGCGAAGAGATCTCCCAGTTGTCGATTATACTGAGACGGCATGGGACAAGTATGTAGATTTCAATAAAGGTATCTTTCCCTATATAAGTACAATATCAAATAGTAAGCTGATACGCAGACTCACCAAGACTCTTGAAGCCGTAGTAAACGAGACTATAGCCGCCCTAGGCAATCTGACAGAGGAACAATCAGTGATGAGAATTGTTGTTCTCCAGAATCGTCTTGTCCTTGACGTCATCCTGGCTGATAGGGGCGGAGCTTGCAGGGTCATCGGATCCAGCTGCTGCATTTTCATACCAGAAAATTCGCCATCTGTATATAAAGCTATAACACGCCTTCATAAGATTGTAAGCCAGATACACGAGAATCCAGGCACTTGGACGTGGTCCGGGTGGTTTTGGAGTGTGATATCAGCCTGGGGATGGAGAGTTCTATCCTTCCTAGGTATTGGCCTTCTTATGCTCTTCAGTTGTTGTTTATGCCTGCAATGTGGACCAGCGATTTGTGGTCTGTGTGCCACATCGTGTATTCCACATCAAGGTTTTCGCTCAAGATCCCGGAAGAAGAAGGAAGAAGAAATGATGCTCCATGAGCAAATCGATGGAATGATGAAGATTGATGTCTCGTGAAGGGCAAGAAGGGGACAAGGAGGGAATGTGGAAATGTGGATTTTCCTGGTCAGTTATGTCCCCTATCTTGGACCCCAACGGTTCTATATGCATGTTACAAGTACATGTATGTTCCCTCCAGTTCCAGTTTCTAAGACGCAAACATATGTGTGTCTACCGTCAACATGTTCTCTGTCAGATCCGCCATCAATGGGCTGGATATTCGATTCCTAAGTATAAAAGGCCACCGACTTTATAAGGCTAAGTTACTCCATTTTTACAGTTCAGGCGAGTAGGCCCGATTCTGTCCTCAAAGCCTTTCCCTGCTCTCTGTCTCTGACAGCTTCAGTTTGAGCTCGCATCTGTATCCATGAACTTTGTCCTACTCCCTGTGCAGCTAACGGTGCCTGCCTCGGCCAGTTTTCGCCTGTCTGCCAAGAAGTTGTATTTCACCTTCGAATTATCTATTTTGCTCTCCAGCCGATGCATTCCTGTCCAGTGATTTAAGTAAACATTCCTCCAGTTACCAAGCAAAAGGCCAGGCTTCTCTGTCTTCATGCAAGTGATTCATAGCCCTGCGGCCATGGAAAGTTTTCTGCCCCTCGCATCTCATATAGACACTTAGACGCTTGTACACGCACATAGTCAGTATAGAATAGATTCTGTCCGAGAGTCCTTCCTTGTGGATAACATAGTTCTTTAAACATAGGATATTAGATATGATTTGGGATTAGGTTGACTTGACCCCAGACTTCTCGTCTCCACATGTAGAGCTAAATGTCAAGTCCCCTTCACCCCCTAGTTACACGTCAATTACACGTCATGCTGCCGCGCGCGCATCTATGCCAAGTATTATCTTATAGATCCACCTATGTCTGATAATGCAAGCCAATCATGTTTCTTTTATTCCTTATTACGCCTAGTTTCGATTATGTCACTGTTACGTCACTTTTCTTATCAAATGTTACGCCTTCTACATTCATTTCATTGTAATGCACTTATTATAAAAATGTATGTCTATCAACAAAATATTGTACTTCACTTCCTGAACCTTCGTGGTGACGGAACCTGAAGGCCGCCACTCGAGTCGGCCATTTTGAATGGAATAAAGCCCATTAGAAAACCTCTTATACCACGGATTCTGCCTCTTGTTATTTTGAGCTATTTTACTTTATTTTAAGACTCCGTACGAAATTCAGTCAGGTAATATTTATTTTATTTACCACAGTTTACTCACACTCAGTTCTTTGATCTGCATTGTACACATTCTTTGTAGCAGGCACATTAACCCTCTGCGCTGTGTGGGTGGCAGGACTACCCATGTGAGTGCACGGTGAGCCAGGGTAAGTAGGGTAAGAGGAGTGACTGCAGGGTGAGTGAGATGACCATATGAATTTGGGTGCGGATGTAAGTGCAGAGTGGGACGAATGAATGTATGGGTAATGATGGGCTTATTTGAGTGAGATTCCAGATTGAGCAGTGAGGGGGACAGGTGAGTGAAGTGTCATATGAGTGCAGGTTGAGTAGTGTGCTCGTGTGACTGCAGGGTGAGGTACAGGGTGAAGAGCGCAAGTGAGTGCAGAGTGATCACTGTGAGTGCGGAGTGAGCGGTGTGCTCATGTGACTGCAGGGTAAGTGAAGGGAGATTGGTGTGAGTTCAGGGCGAGTGGCATACGTGCAGTGTGGTCACTGTGAGGGCAGGGTAAGTGAGTGAATGGTGTGAGTGCATGGTAATCAGTGTGAGTGTATTGTGATCGCTGTGAGTGCAGGGTGAGCAAGAAAGTGAAGGGTGAAAATGAGGAGCGAGTTGTCTGAATGGATGGTGCATTCCCAGACACTTGAAGTAACTCAGCAGGTTATTGACAGCAGTGTAGGGTTTCAGATATGTTAAACTATTGCTATTATGGCATTAACCAGGGTTCAGGGTGGAGGAAATAAATGTGCTGATCTTGCAAAAAACTTCCAGTTTTATAATTAGGGTTGCCAGCTCATTATTTTGATGTCCCAGGTGGTATAAAAATAAGCAGTCACCTAAAGCTGTATTGTCAGCACTTGTCTGTGCATACTTCGAACAGCACATATGAATAGAAAGCACTTTTCATTATGTTCTAGGGCTGCTTGAATGATCCATGACTGATAATAAAAGGGAAGAAAGACAGAAACGTAACAGTACAAAGAAATAAATACTTCTTTATTTATAAGCATATTTAATGTCAAGACAAGTAATTTGCAGGCTGTTTAAACAACACATGGCTGGCTGGCATTTTTCTTTTGGCACCTTGAAGCCCTTTAGCCCTGTGGGGCATTGTGTGCCTGCCTGTGTAATTGTAAAAGAAACTTTGTCTCCTTTCTGCTAAGAGCTAACCCTCCCAGGACAGGGTTAAATTAATAGAGCTGAAATGCTTCAGGTGCAGTGGGAGGCAGGATGTCTCCTAAAACTGAAAGAAAGTAACAGTCATTTCAGCTGCGGTGGAAGGCTAGGAGTCTCCTCTGCTCTATGAAATCAAACCAAAGGAAAAGGACTGTCTGTTTGCTTTCGATTTTATCAGAGGAGACTTTCACCTTCCACTGCATCTGAAGCATTTCAGCGCTACGAATTAACCCCCCTCCTGGGACGATTAAAAAGAACTGTTCGCTCTTAACAGGACAAAGCATGAGCCCCATCTAATTCCCTCCCGCCCCCCTCCAGCCCTCTGTTACTGGAGTTCTGCCCAACAAAAATTTCCATTTGAATTGAGGGAAGACTTGCGACGCGGGACAGGAAAAGACAAACAAAGGTAAGATTTCAGGGTGGAGTGCGCGCCCCCCTGGGGGGGCGCGACCCACAGATTGAAGAACATTGGCTTAGAGGGTGGTTCCTGCCCGATCCTTTGGGGCCCACCTTGAAATGGAAATCACTATGCCAATCCATTCTAAGAATGTGCAAAATAACTGCTTTATTGGGAAGCAAGATGGGCCACATTTGCCTCCATCAGCAGAACTGCACATGCTATTATGCCTATATAACTGCCAGAACCCCTTTCAGGGGGTCACAGGGCACACTGGGGCTTGTGGGACCAACTGTGGTGGTGGAGGCCTTTTACTCCTGATGTCCCAGAGCCCAACCTACTATGGATCCAGCTCAACTGGGCCAAGTGCCCCTTCTGCACTTGACTCTCAGTGGTAGCTGTGGTTGAACAGTCAAGGCTCCCTCATGGGAAGATGTAGATACAGGTTAGTGAGTACAAATTATAACTCAAACGTCACACAGTATGAACAATAAATTATTGTCCAGTCAAATATGTGCTTTTATGTAAGCAAAATAAGTATTTTATTGCTAATTCTACACGTGCAAAGGTATATGACATTCAGAAGCAACCGCACAATTCCCCTTCAGGGCTCAATTCTCTTTGACTCTTCAGGATTTGAGTCAAAACTGTCTATGGCGCAACAGCAATGTCAGCAGCAAATTTCCTGGGGCCCAACTAGCTTCTCCAGGCTAGCTCCTTGGCGAATTTCACTCTCCTTGGAGACTTTAACCTTCACTTTGATGACCCTTTGGCATTCACGGCGATCGAACTAACGCATGACCTGATGGCATGCCAAATCCACCAGAAGGTCTCCCAAGCAACCCATATTAAAGGTCACCTTCTTGACCCAGTTTTCTCAAATTTGGCAGAACTAACAGGGGAAGGCCCCAGCCCCTTGCCATGGTCAGATCAGTTTTTAATTCCATTTGTATGGGACCCATTGAACCCGGTTGTGCACACCCAGTCCACACGAATTTTAATCCGTCCATGGCCTAAACTTTCTGTTGAAGGGTGGATCCAGGAACTGGAAAACTTCAAACCAAACATGGCATGAAACCCAGTCACGGATTATCAAAATTTCACACACTGGATCGAGGAGTCACTGAACACAGTGCTCCCTAAGAAATCAATCCAGAAGAAAACAGTTGCTAACAAATCTGCATGGTTTTCTCCTAAGCTGTGCGTTTTAAAACAACAATGCAAAAAACGTGGAGAGGACATGGAGGAAAGATTTCTCACACATTAAGAAACAGGAATATAGGGCAGCCATCGGAACCTGCAAGGCTGAACTAAAACAAGCCCAGGCCACCTACTATCAGGAAGGGATTTCCTCTGCAGCCATTTCTGCCAGAGAGACTTTTCTTATAGCCAAAAAGCTTCTCAAAGTCCCTGACCCAACAGTGGCACCCGATCCTTCAGGATACCGCTGCAACGAACTCGCGAAATACTTTGCTGTCAAAGTACATAATATTCTCACGCAGCTCCCACAAAGAGATGTTGATACACCTGAACCGACGGCCGCAAGCCAGCCTGGAAATATACACCATCTGGAGACCTATATCCCGATGACTCAGGAGTCATTCTTAGACACCTTAACCTCTGTCAAATCGGAGTCACCACTGGACCCTGCACCACCTAACATTTTAAAATTGGTAGTGCCCATAGTTGCCCCCATCATGACCAGCCTTATTAACACCTCCCTTGCATTAGGCATAGCCGCCACGGAATGGAAAATGGTGAAAGAAACCCAACCTGGACCTTGCAGATTTGGGCAACTATCGTCCTATCTCGCTACTTCCGGTAATCAGCAAAATTGCAGAAAAGCATGTTAACCACACACTTTCCACTTTTCTTGAGTCTAATAACCTGCTTTACCCCTCACAAACTGGTTTCCGCTCGCACCAAGGCACTGAGACCTCCTTATTAGCAGTGGTGGAAGAAGCGAGAAAAATCCTTGACACTGGAGGTACGTCGGCCATCATACTCCTCGACCTAAGTGCGGCCTTCGATACGGTGAATCACTGTATCCTGGCTCACCATCTTAGGAGCTTAGGAGTGTCCGGCAAGGCGTTATCATGGCTCCAATCCTTTTTGAGGGATTGGTGCTTCCAGTTTTTTGAAGGTGACATTTCCTCTAAACCTATCCCCCTTAGGTGTGTAGTCCCACAGGGCTCATCTTTGAGCCCGACCCATTTTAATGTCCACTGGAGTATATTGTTTCCCCCATTGGGATTCATTTAGTAACATATGCTGATGACACTCAGTTAGTTGTGTCTTTAACCCAGGCCGACCATATATCCTCCGATCTCCATGCCTGTCTGTAGGAAGTTACCAAGTGGATGATCCTGTCCCATTTAAAACTTAATGGTGATAATACGGAGCTCCTGTTGCTTGGCAACCAGTTACATTTCAAATATAACACCATGTGGCCAGTGTGTATAGGCCCTGCACCTAGCCCTAAAACTGAGATAAAAAGCCTGGGTGTTTGGTTGGACCAAGATCTTACATGTAAAGTCCAAGCCAGGAAGACCGCTGCTTCATGTTATGGCATGCTAAGAATGATCCGCAAAGTGCTTCCCCTCCTACTGGATCAAGCAAAGAAAACGCTGGTCCAAGAGGTTATCTTCTCCAGGTTAGACTATGGTAACACCCTTTACTTGGGTGCCCCAAATGCAGTCACCACAAATTGCAGATTGTACAAAACACCGCCGCAAGACTGCTTATGGGAACCCACAATCGCTGCTCGGCAAAGCCGGCACTACGCGCCCTCCACTGGTTACCGGTGTAGGAGAGAATACATTTTAAAGCCCTTTGCGTAGCCCCTAAGGCTCTAGGAGGGAATGGACCTCCTATTATTAAAGCCATGATTCACCCCTACAAGGCCAATCAAAGCCTTCGCTCTGATGAGTTGTATATAACATTGGTACCTAGGATTAAGAAGGCCAAAAGTGGCGGCCGACGTTTCTCATATAATGCCTCAAAACTATGGAACAGCCTGCTGCTGCATATGCGTAGGGAACCCAAACACTTAGCATTCCGGAAACAACTAAAGACGTGGCTGTTTCCTTAGATGTCCTGGCCAACTATAGTAATCACTACAGCGCTGGGATGCTTCCAGGCAGCCATGCGCTACATAAAAAACATTTCATTCCATTCCAACTGTTTCAGTTCACATCTTATACACAATTACAACATGGAGGAGTTCAGCGGAGCAACGGGTGCCTTTAGTTCAGAAAAGTCAGGCTGCTCGCAGCTCAAGTGGCAGCACCCCGCGGCGCAGGCTCTCTCTCCCGAGCGGCACTGCCGGAATCTTCCTCAGATGTCTGAGCTGCTCCTGGCATGCGAAGATGTAGGAAGCTGGCTTTACCCAGCGGCTGGGGGGATTGGGGAATCCTTTGTTCACTCCCGACTGGATCCCAGTGGGGGTTAGACATCATCCATGGCATCTTCAGCAGCCCTCCAGTCTGTCAGGTGCACCTCCCTCACAGTGCCGGCCCAGCACATGGGATGTAGCCTCAGTCTCTCCTTGGGGTAATGACCCAAATCCTTCGGCACATTTGTACTGGCAGCCCTTCCTGGCATGCAGGTTTGCCGCTGTACTTTGAAAACACAGCATCGACATTCTTGGTGCAAATGCCCACATTGAGATGGTCACAGGCATCAGTGATTCAGCAGTGATAACTTTACTGGTGGCCCCCTCTGGCATACAGGGTCACCACAGCTCAGCGGCACGGGTTCGTCCAGGCCTGCATGTTGCTTCGATATCTGCGCAGTCCACAGCTCTCCTGGCATGTGGGGGTCACAGAGCTGACACAGCACATGGGCAATGGCTAGTCCAGTGCACAGCCTCACATCTTGCTCGGGAATCCTCTCACAGGGCTCCCCACTTGACCATCCAGCACAACACCCCCTTCCACCTTTCCTTCATAAACCCTAGATCCTTCTTCATTATCTTGATCAATTTTAACTCCCTGCCCTGGGCCTGGTAATTCTTTCTCAAATGTATCACTATCATGGTCAGCCTTGGTTACTTCTCTCTCAGTTCCCACAAGGTGGACATCTACTGCCCCCACCTCATCTCCCCTAAGCTGAACCCGTCAGAGCACCATCCTGTCCCAGTTCAAACTCAGCTCTTGACCACACTGTGCTTCCTCGTTTGTTCCCCAGCACACCTCACAAGCAAATCGATGAAAATCCAAATCTTCTTTACCCATTTTCATTGTCTTTGCTTGAGAATCAAAACAGCTGTTACCTCCTTTCTTGCCTCCATGCCATCCTACCTCAGATAATCCAACATTCAATCACTCTTTCATCATCTCTCAGTTTTCAATATGCATTCATCCATGCCCAATGGATAACTTTCTGTGGCCGCCCCTATCCTGAACACATGCATTCCATGCTCCCTGTCCACAAACCTTGTCTGTCGTAGGCATTAACCCATCACTCCAAGCCCCTATTTCCCTGTGATACTTGTTCCATCTTCATGTAAATACAGGCCCTTAGCGGCAAAAACAGTCCAACCACATTACCCAGCAAACTGACTGATCTCCTGACATCCCCAACCATACAACTTGCCCTTCCCTTTCTGGTCTGTCATACTCCTGGCTATGTGCAAACACATCTTTCCTATGTGCTAGTCAATGTCGGCCCTAGCTATACTATCCCTTTCCCTGGTGCTTACCAGTTTCGATAACCTGAATGCCACAAATAATAATGTCACAAAGACAACTATGATTAGCTCCATCTCTTAGGTGGGTGTGCATGGAAATATCACCTGTTCCCTCAGTAACTTCAGCACACTTGTCACTGGCTTGCTCAATTTGGACACATTCCCCTTTTCTCTTGCTCAACCTTCCAGTATCCTTATACCCAACTCATCTCCAACCGGGTCATAATCCCAAAAAACATTTCCCATCAAACACATTCCCCACCATTTCCCTCCTGTGGTAACTGATACCAGACCTTTTCAAATGTGTTCAAAGAGGAAATTCACCATATCCACAGTCCTGTCTGTCATCAACTTGGCTGAGTGATTCTGTCTCTTCACTGGACTGCAAGAATTCTTTCCAGACAAATGTGTAAGTTCTCATCATAGACACTGTGAATGAGTTTTCTGCATGGGTTTCACAGCCCAAATATACAGAGATCTCAAGGCACCTGCATCCCTCTCCCATCTGCTTCAGGGGGCCAAACCATAGAACCTCTGCCATAGCAACAGAGATAATGTGTTAACCACCCTGTTATTCAAACCAGCAATGTGCCAAGGATAAAAACTATGTTTAACTCCAGCCCCATCAGTACCTGTTTTCGCAACAACCACTACACATATTTGTCTCTCATCTTCATCCTGGTGATCACATCTATCACTACCTGATTGTCACTCACAAATGTACCTTCTTATGTTGCAGCTCCATACCCCACAGTCACATGGTCACCACTAGCAGAAACAATATCATAAATGCCATGTCATGTCATTTCCACTTCTGTTCCTGTGCCGTTTGTCGGCACAACAGTGTTCTTTACAAAACACTCCTAATCTTCCCTCTCCTGCCTCATCTAAGACAAGAATCAACTGTACATGCCATTGGGTCACTCTAAAGCCACATGGAAACACCATTATAGTATTCAAAAAAGTCATCGACAGATGCTAGTCATGCCTCACTCTCTGTGTGATCCATACTCTTTGGTGCGATTTTGTCACGCCCTTAATGGCAAAAGGCAATTGTTGGTTCAGGGCCCACTACTTTTCACACAAAATTGAGATGTCCCAAAACCTGCTGTATGAGTTGCACTTCACACTTTTCTATGCTCTGCAAAGTCTCCACCAATCTCCTTAATGTCGTCTGCTTACCTGTTGGCAATCTAGACACCATCTCCACCGAGTCTAGCGCTATACCAAAAAAAAGTACTGCACATGCTCGGCTCCTCCAATTGTTACCGGATCCAAGAGGATACCAAATACCCAAGCAGCCACCTCAAGTGCTCTCATTCTTCATCCACAGTCACCTGTTTTCTCCACCCTCCCAATCATCAAGAAATCATCCAAGTAATCAGGCAAAGCTGGTGAAGGTAAGCGTGGTAGGGCGGAGAGAAGTCGAAATACTACGGAATAGGGAAAATAAAATAAATAAATAAATAAAACCATTGTCTGTCAACTTACCTCCAATCTCCCCACCCAGCCATTGTCCCGCTGCCCCACTGCGCTTACTTACACCGGCCGCGACTGTACATAATGCAACACCTGGTCCATCTCTGCCACTGGTCGACCTACCCATTCTAGGAATGAGCTAAACATCTTGAATATGACACAGGGCACTGAACACCCAATGGAAATCACCTTATCTATATTGTTTAGTCCTTCAAACTGTATTCCTTGCAATTGAAAATCAGCAGGGTGGACTGGTAATAGTCAAATAACTGACTGGATGTCTTCCATACCCATCCCTGTCACTAGGTCTATGGCCATGTCAGTACTCACATACCTCCATGAGTAATCCACCTGATCAATATAATCATCCATGGAACTGCCTTCAAGACACAATAGGTAGAGTAGGAGCTGGGATTCTCCTTTTGCTTTTATGGCACCACTTCTAATGGGGGCACAATAAAGTTCATCATGGCTGGCCCGTCAAAAGGGCCTGCCCTCCTGCCTCCTTCTACCTTCTTCAACAGCTTCATGCATGGCACATTCCGGGCCATCTTTCACGACCCAAGGCTATTGTCACCTTATCCTAAGTGCTGATCCTTGGATGGGATTCGAAAACCCTGTTTAAATCCCCCCTTACAGTCTAGACGCTTCCCAATTCAGATACCCCAATAACCAAGATGCATATCTTTTGGCTTAACCAGTGTTGTTGCCTTTCCCCACCAACCCTGTGCTGTCTCCCCTACTTCATCTCCCCATATATTTCCAGCACTGCACTGGTGGGTGCCTCCTTCTGCACTTGGAGCAGTCATACCTGAATTTACAGGTGTACCTGTGGCATGGGCTTGGTAAAATTCCAGCGTGTACCGGTTGGTCCCTGCTTTCATGAGAAGAATGTATGGGGATGGTAGGCGTCATGCATGTGAGCCATAACTTGTTATCTAGCTCCTCTAATTACATTGTTGAGGTCCTGAACTCTTCATCATATTTAATCCAAACCAGGTCGCCAAAACTTATGCAACCCATCCTAAAAATGTCAATGTACCTCCACAGTGCTAAACTACTCTCAGGTGGCATTTCACAAAGTACGCATGCGTAAATGTTGAGTGCCGCCACTCAACATTTACAATCAATATTCATGGGGACTCTATGATGCTTCTCCTGCTCTTCAGCCTTTGATACTTATTTAGACCTGGATTCTCTATGTAGCAATTAAATAGGCCTACTTAGTCATGCTTCCATAGTATCTTTTTGTGCTCGTAAGTAGGTGATCTACGAGTGGATCTGCTACACCAAGGAGCATCAATCTTTCCAGCCACTGACTCTTTTACACTGGTTTATAATCACCCGTTCACCATCTTGAGTTCATCTTCCTCCTTTTTTTGACGTCTGTCTGCTGTCTTACCGATGTCACCTTGTTGCACCCCACCTCCAACCAACTCCCACACGTCCATTTTCATCCATGTTCCCTTTGTGCTCTCTGCCTAGGACCCACTGTCCACCATCCTATGACGCTGCAACATCCATATTTCCCACATCTCACACCATGCCCCCTGCATACGAAACATTTCAACACCCTCACCGTCTGTTATATGATTGCCTTCCTCACTCTTACTTATATCCTTTCTGCTCTGTTGCCCTATACCTCTGTCCATATGATCCCCCTACTCACTCTCCTGCTCCTTCTACTGGAGCTTATCTTCTTATTTCTGTCCAACGATGTTTCTTTGCTCCCAGCACCCTCTACACTAGACTTATAACTCCACCCCAACCCCCTTCGTCCTTGCACTCCCAACTCTATTCCCTCTGTATTGGCGCTGGCCTCTCACATTTCTCCTGCCTCTTTCCCTTTGCTCCTGCCTCTCCTCCTTGTCCCTACAATGTCATATTCCATCACATCACTATTTGTGCTCATCAGCTCTTCCTCCCCATCACCCAGTTTCGCCGCCCCCTTGTGCTGCTCCGGGCCCTTTGTCCTTGTTTATTGATACCGACCCTTACCACAGTTGGTCTTGGAGCAGCCCTGTGCTCCTCTGCTACAGAGACGCCTCTGTCCTCATCACACACCTCTTCTCTCTTGTACCCTTCCCCCTCCATTCTTCTGCTCCGTTCCTTTGTTCTCTTGTGTCAATGTTCAATCTTTCACTCGGCCACTGACCAGACCCAGGTTGATATCCATCGTAGGTCACAAATAAGCTAGAGGTGGGTGCACTGTGTCACCTGCCCCTTGGACTGTGATCCTGGATTGGGGCCGCTTTTGTGGGGGTCTGCCCCATTCTCACAACTTGCTCCTCCACTCCACCTCTCTGTGGGCTGCAGCTGGGCTTGGATCTCTGTCTGCCCCCACCCTGCTGCTCCTCCCCTCTGGTCACCTCATCCAAGTCCCCCGGAGCAGGGCTGCTCGTCGATGCACACGTTCCTACTCCTCATTTGCTCTGCCACCGCCTGTTTGTTGCCCTCTGACACCTTCTGTCCTTTCCTCTACGTGCCGCCTCCATTTTCTTTCCGTCCGACACCCAGGTCCGTGCCTCTGCCACCATGTGCTCTTGTGGCCCCTGCCCAAAGAGTCCTCTTGCTATAAAGGTAGTACCTCCCAAGCCTGGCTTACCTGCACTCCTGACTCTTCCCTTGGGAACTGCTGTGGCACCTTTTTGTTAGGCTAATCCATCATGCAAGTCCTCTCTTGCACCCGAAATGTGAAGTCATCATGTGCCTCCCGCAATCTTCCATAGGCTTTTCCCTTTTTGTGTCCCACTGGTCTCAAAAGACCCCTTTGGCCCTCAGTCCTCCCTTCCTCCTTTTCCTTCCTGGGGTATACTTACATGCCAAGACTAGGGCTATAGGGGCCGCTGAGACCTAGCTGCGTGGCATCTCACTACATGCCTCCATCTCTCGAGTTGGGTGGGCACCACCCAGAACAGCTGTAGCATGTGCTCTACCTT
Source organism: Triturus cristatus (assembly GCF_964204655.1). Taxonomy (NCBI): domain Eukaryota; kingdom Metazoa; phylum Chordata; class Amphibia; order Caudata; family Salamandridae; genus Triturus; species Triturus cristatus. The sequence continues at coordinate 1,093,329,693 of NC_140581.1, forward strand.
CAATTCTGATAGAGCCACCACGCCTACATCCTTTTCCTTTGTGGCGCAGAGAAAAGGGATTCTCCACATGCCCCGTGAGATGTCATGATGTGGCGGGCACGTGGCCTACTGCATTACTACACATATCTTTCCTCACTCCCAAACTCCCTGGGCTCTGAGGGCAGTTACCATCCTGTCCACCGGGGCTTACCTTGGGATGTATCTTAAGCATGGCTCCCTGTATTCCATATTTACGGATCTTTACAGATAAATACAGACAGAAAACAATGTCTTTTTTGGATTAATTTTTAAGGGTGGATAAATGCAAAAAATTGGGCTTCTTTAAAGTGACTCTCCATGCTGTCTTTCATGAATTGTAGCCCAACACCTGAGCAGAAGGACTGCATGGGAAATTTAAAAAACAAGATGAAATTTCTTTAAATAATGGCATATGGCCCTGGGCACCCTTCTGGAGGAGCTGGACTCCTTTGGGAAGGCGTCTGGGTTCAAAGTTAACATTACGAAGTCCACGGCTTTAAATCTTTCTTTACCACCTCAGACGCTGGCAGAACTGCAGGCGCGTTATTCCATTCAGTGGTCTACTGACACAGTCCCTTATCTGGGTATCAGACTCGCCCCCGCGCTTCAAGCGACAAGGTCGGTCAATTACAACATTCTGCAATCTCACATCCGCGCTGACCTACGGCGCTGGAAACACTAACCCCATCTCTTGGCTGGGACACATCGCCATAGTCAAAAGGACGACTCTTCCTAAACTCTTCTATTTCTTTCAAACACTCCCTCTCCAGCCTCCCACCGGTTGGCTCCAGTGGGTGCAATCAGAACACTCTCAATTCATCTGGAAGGGTTGCAGACCAAGGATGAAGCGGCTGGTCAGCTTTCTCCCTCCAAACGAAAGTAGTCTGGGGATTCCTAATCACGCGCTTTATTATAAAGCTGCACAGTTACGGCACCTAGTGGAGTGAAGTCGGGCTGAGTCAGAGAAACACTGGCTCTTCCAGGACCGTGCAGTAGCGGGCACCCCTTTCTGATGAAGATCCACTTTCTTCGGAAGCCCCAACGTCCCCCCAATCGCTATGCCTCCTATGTGACCCGTTCCACCATGTTGGTCTGGGACCAGACGAACAGACGACACGGAATGACGACTTTCCCTTCCCAACTTACTTCTCTTTTCGGCCACTCTGACTTTAGACCGAGGATGGGAAAGCCCTTCTTCCCCCTCTGGAGAACCACTAATTGCCGCGCGCTTGGTACTCTCTATGATGCGAATGGGGTTGTGCCCTTCACACAGCTGCGCACTGACTATGGCCTACCTGAATCCGAACGTATGCACTACCTGCAGTTGCGGCACTGGGCCTCCCACCCTGACAATAGATCGCAGGCTCATAGACATTTCACCCAATATAAACGATGGCTGATAACGCGTTCCTTAGACAAGAAGTTAATCTCAGACCTGTACAGAATGCTTTTGTCTCATTACACTCATACTTTCCACGCAGGTCGGGCCCGATGGGAAAAGAACCTGGGCCGTGACCTCACCAGTAAGGAATGGGAAGGGTTCTGCTACAGGGCACGACACTCCGAGACTCACACCGGTCTCACTGAAACCTATACTAAACTAGCATATTATTGGTATTATACCCCCGAGGGTCTGCGCCATTTTGATTGTACGCATAGCCCAGATTGCTGGAGAGGATGTGGGAAGGTGGGTACACTTGTCCCTCTGTTATGGGATTGTGAACTCCTAACTCCCTGTTGGACTCAAGTCCTTGACGAAATCGACCAGTACCTAGACACAGAGCTCCTCCGCTCCCGGAGTATGTGCTTCTAGGGGTCCCTAACTCGCTCACCTACCTGTTGAAATCCAGGCGAGGAAAGCAGATCGCACTCACGTTGGGCACGGCCACACAAAACATCCTCACACATTGGAAAACAACCCGGCTTCATCGACTGTGGCACATACTAGGCATGGAAAAGATCTCGCCCACCATAGCAGGCAAAGGCTCCGGGTTTAGTGAATTATGGCAGCCATTTCTGGCTCTTTTAGCACAGGACTTTGGGGAACTGACATGCCCAAGATACCTGCACATTCTATGCTTGATGACACTGAACACTCTCACCTCAGAGGTTAGCCGCTCGAGCTAGGGTGCTGCTCTCATTTAAACATGCAGGGATGGGGTGGTGGTGGAAGAGGTAGACGAGCGCTATCCTGTTTCTTTCTTCCTCCTCTCTTTCTATTTCTGGGCTAGGGTTGGGGGGCTGTGTTGCTACTCTTATTTCCATAGATTTTTTTCTTTGTAATTTCGTGTGTCATTACATTGCACTGGGGCCCTGCGAGGCCCGATTGACCTCATAGCTCCTTTTTGCTGGTATACAACAATTGACACCTGCTTCAATAAGAAGATTTAAACCATAAATAATGGCGTATGTCAATATACATTTGTGGTATAATGCTACTATTTAGCGGATGTATTGTTACGTAATATTTGCCAGTTTAGCTAGCTAAATCACGACAGACATCAAAGAATGAGTGCGTCTCTAGCAGTTAATTAAATATGGAAATGTTCATTTGTACAACATCATTTATAAACAAAACATAAAACAAATATGGATAAATACAGATAAAATGGGCAAAAAATAAATATGGATAAACACAGATGGAAATGTCAAAACAAGAAATACCATACAACCGGGAGCCCTAATCTTAAGGTATGTGTGGCTTCAAGAAAGCATGAAGTTATATAAAATTGTAAACATTTTCCACTAACAAAGGTTGGCACCTGCTCAGCTATTCCTGTAACCGGTGCTAGTTTTCATTCAGTAAAACTCGTTTTTGCAATTGGTTTATGATTGTCATTGCCATTGACGTCAATTCACTAAAACTAGTTAGGGACTCAGTACATGTGCTTCTCTAACACATCACAGTTTCACACTTGAAAATGGGTATGGGACTAATGCGCTCAATGTGAACTTTTATCTAGACTCAGTGCTGTAAGCTTTTCTTGTAGTGCAGCACTCAAGACTCACCTGGTTCTGTGCAAATGTTCAGGTGTAAAGGTGCTATAGATACTTTTTTTGATTCTATGTGTTTTTTTAAATAGTTCTACCACTCAGTTTTCATCTAAATGAAAAATGTAATTTTAGGAAATCTGCCTTTTCTGTAAAGTCTCCCTGGATTTTTTACTTTTGTGCTTAACCCTATTGCTGCTGGCTATAAAACTCTGTGCACTTTACCCTTAGTGACCAGTAGCAAAGTGCCTGTGCTCTCCCTTAAAACCAGGTTGAATTGGTATACTTCTAATTGGTATATTTCACTTGACTATAAGTCCCTAGTATATGGTGCAAAACGTACCCAGGGCCTGGAAGTTTAACCCCTTCAGTGCCCATGACGAGATAGTCTCGTCATGGAGCACGGTTGCGCTGTGCCCATGACGAGACTATCTCGTCATGAACCCCGCCCGCTAATTCAACGCCCGGCACAGGGCGGGGAAAGGGCGGGGCACTGAAGAGGTTAATGCCACTAGTGGAATGCACGATCTGTTGTGCCAACCAGTTCATTAGTAGTGCAAGCATGGCTTCAGGCTTACTTCAGGTTTACTATTGTAGTCTGACTGTAGCAGTGTAAAAACTGAAATTCGACCTGTCAAAATAAATCCTTTTGGCAAGCAAACACCTCTGCTTTTAATATTAATAAATCACCCCTACGTCGGCCTAGTAGCCAACAAGGCAGGATGAATGGTATTTAAAAGTATGACGTGTAGAAATGTATGTTAAAGTCCTTACAGTGACTAGCACCCAAAAGCTATTTTCACTGTGGCAGGCCACGCTGCTCTCGATAAAAAAACGGAGTACAGATTAAAACACTAATTCTGTATCTCTGGAATCGAAACAGCTAGAAAAATAATTAAACAACTATTTTGATAGTTATTAAATGCGAATATATAAGAAAAGGAAGACAAAAAAAATTACATTTCTTGAAGAAATTGGCTAGTATAAGACCATCCCTCTGAAACACACGGGCGATTTAGATTTCACAATCTTCCTGAACAATTTTACTTGAAAAAGTGGTTCCTAATTGTACAATGATGTATTATGGGAAATGTGATTATTTTTTAAACACTGATGAATTTAGCTGTTTTCAATTTTTCTGTGGTTATGTTTTACTGCATTTAGCATACGTGTTTTTAATTAATTATATGTATATAAACAAAACATATATAAATGTAATAAAACATAATATCTATATATGTGGTATTCATGTTAGTTTTTTACATTGAGCTCAGCTTCATATCTAAAAGTGTTATTGTGGATTGAATTATATCTTGCAATTCCATCGATATCTAGGGCAACTTTTCTGTTGTTTCTGTTTTAGTGACCCTGTCTCCTTGGTTTGGGGGGGGGGTTGATATCTGTTGGCTATTTATTGTCCCTCGCTTTGTGATACATTTTTTAATAATGGTTTTTGTGCGATTAAATCACCTTATTCTAAGCGCTGGGGTGTTCTTGGGAGATGAAAGCAATCATATAGCAAAGACTTACTGCTCATTTTTGAGAAGCAAATTGAGGTTTTGCTGTATAGAGGACAGGGGACCCACCTCAAAATATCATCATATTATGTGAATCTTCATAAAGGACTTAGCAGCTGCTTCTGTTCCCCCTGCTTAGTTTTCACACGTTTGGCAAAGGTCATTCTGCCAACATACCTTCCACTAACATGGCAGGGAGGAGATTCAACAGAGAAAACATGGACAGCCAACCCGTCATACTATGGTGATGGGGCAGGTCAGTAAAAATAAAGAATACATTTCCCGGATGCATTAAGGAATATTTACAAGGACGTCTGTGAAAGGTAGACTTTCTAGGACACTCAGTAAATGCCATTACCTTAATCACTGGGTGTAATAAATACGTCATGTTCTGAGTTTTCTTAAAAATGACAATTACACGTGTCATTATGTTTACTGCATAAAATGCTACAGCTATCAGAACTTGCTGCACATCATGTTCCTCCATAAACTCCAAAAATTAGACCTCCTAAAACGGGGCAGTGGAATTTGTGAGTTTATGAGAGAAGTAGTTACTGCATTATTCAGAATTCCAATCCCTACGAAAATGTCTCTTTACTCAGAGAACGGAGTTTCACCTCTTCCCCCAGTAATCGTTGCCTAAAAATGTTCACTCAGAGCATGGAGGACATGTTCACATTTTGAGGTCTGGGACTGATATGGTCCACATGACACTAACTGATAACAAAAAATGGGGGCTACCTTAAAAAGGGTGCCCCCTATGACTTCACTCTGTTTGACAGATGGGACAAAGAGATGCGGTTTATGTTGGCTGTGTTGTTGGAAACAAACCAGTTCCTCTACCTCTTAATGAGTGGAGGACCAAGTGTAGGTGAGTGGGGTGTCCACTGATGTTTGAGAGCTGCACTGTTATCCTACATCTCTAAATGAGGCCGGTAATCTTTACATTTTCTGCAGATAAGATCGCCCCCCTGGAAATGGAGATGAACCAAGAAGAAAAAGTTAAACACCAGGGGGCAGATTTATGTTGCACTTGCGCCTCATTTACGCCGCCGTTGCGTCACTTTTGTGACGCAGCAGCGGCGCAAATCCTGTGCCATGGTGCGGGGTATTTACAAACGTGACGCATCTCCCAGATGCGTCACGTTGTAAAGCCCTGCGCCACATGTAGGCGTTCCAGGGCAGGTGGGGGCGTTCCGGCGCAGGAACGCCTCCTAAAAGTGGCTGAGTGAAATCTACAAGATTTCACTCAGTCACTTTTAGGCCCATGCTGCGTCAAAACCCTGCGCCTGCTTGAAGCAGGCGTAAGGATTGACGCAGCATTGTACAGATAGGGCCCCCCAGATGATTGCTGGAGCTGCGTCGCGCTTGCGACGCAACTCCAGCAATGCGCCACTTTTCGGCACAGATGCGTCACGCATCTGTGCCGTTTTTGCCCCATGGTGCGCCGCATTATAAATGCAGCGCATCCATGGTGGCGCAGCTGTGGCGCATAATAACTGGCGCATCCCTGCTGATATGCAGGGATGCGCCAGTCGTCATAAATCTGCCCCCGGGTTCTCAAGAACCTTAAAAGTCAGAGGTTACAGGTCAGGAAGCAGCAAAAACATGTTTGGATGCCCTTAGAAGTACAGAAATGATATTACCAATGCAAGCGCTAACGTCTACGAAGAGTCAAATTAATGACACTGCTAGCATTATGGATTTGTTGTAGACTATTCACCCTTTGGAAAATATTATTATATGTTCCACATTTCTTTTTCTGCAGGACTGGGTTTCATAGTGGGCTGTTTCTTTCAAAAATAAAACAGGCATGATTTTTTATTTTTTTACGGAGTTTTATATAGCGCGAACTTGGCCCGAAGGTATCAGAGCGCTTTACATAGCACCAGTTGCGTTACATGAGGACACATTCATTTTTGTTAGGCATGGGGAGATTAAGTGATTTGACCAGAATCACAGGATGTTGAGCGTCATTGCCGAGACTCGAACCCGGTTCCAAAGATTTGAGGTCGACCCTCTAGCCATAAGGCTACATCCTCTCGCCGGATGGTCTGCATCAGAAGATATGCCCAATATGGGCGCTGGGAGAGTCTCCTTTCAAAGATTCATCACATGTTGACGAAAATTCTTATAGTTAGTTTTTTTTATTTTCAATTTGAGAAGGAACTTTGAGGGTGTCATTAAGAGTACTAAAGTGACTTACTGTTCTGATGATGGACGCCCAGGTGGATTCACGCAATTGTTAACCTGTGTGTTGGCTGCTAACCTAAACAATGTTGTCAGTGCCTCTCTTAGAGATGTTCATTATCTGAGTTAACTTTAAAAATGCATTTCTAGATCTAACAATGTTTTTCAGATCTTGCCCCATCACCACATCCCGTGAGAGGAGCAACCTAAAGAGGAATTCTTAGACAGGTTCAGCCAGGGAGCCACTGATGTTGTTGGCAGACATCCCCGCAAGCCTCAATGAAAGAATGAAGAAAGGCTTATGTTGTGGACTCTAGCACCCGACAAGGGGTCAACAAGTGGAAGAAGGGAATGTGTGACCCAGATACAGACCAGATAGTCGCAATGTTGTGCAAAGTCATCATCTCAGGGGCTGGGGATCAACTGAGAAATATCTCTGAGGCAGAGTCTGCTATCTCTAGGGAACTTTGCCCAGATAAGGGCCTATCCCCTAAGGAATGCATACGTATGATCCACCAAGGCTGGCCTTTGTGGCTGGTGTATACCAAAGCAGTCTTTCTTGCCCAATAGGTCACAGCAGCAGACCTCTATAAGTTTGTATAAAGGAGCATGAGTTCTGTGTCCCTTTTCAAGCACCGCTCAAGTGAGGTATAGCTGTTCCTGAGTCCTTCATGAAGTCAGGGCCTTACCGACAACTGCATTTACCCACAGCGTCTTACCCAGTGAGCACTCTTCTAGATTGATACACTCCGATCTCTAGGGATTGGGGTGGAACAATAGGGCATGGATCCTTCTTCAGTAGAGTGGGTAGTCTATTCAGCCCTATATGCTCTGCCTTGGCCTTGAAAAAGAAAATTCAGAATCTATGACGGGGACATGAGCTTCATTTCTATCGACTTGCCCGAAGCCAGGGGTTTTACAGTTCAGTACTCAGTCCTAGGGAAGAGAGACATATCCCATATGGTCTACCAAAGTTAAGCAGACCCTTTTTGGAACCATAAAAGGTCCTAGTAAGGGGTGACCTTTGCAGAGAGATAACAGTAAATGTGTTCTGCCATGAATCAAAGGTATGCATCGCCATCAGCACTTACCCAATGGAAGAGGTCAGCTCATGTAATGAGATTAAATTCCCTGGGCTGTCAAGCTGCCACTTGGGGAGTCTTGGGGTCTGTATATTGGTATTGGGCAACATTTAGGCTGGAAATGCAGTGGTAAGAAACAATTTGCACCCCTAGGAGCTGGGAATGTGTGGTGTTGCTATGGCAGACATTAAAGCAGCTGCAAATCCCAGAGGCTGAGTGAAGAACCACCCATGAGCATGTTGCTCAGTATTTTCAGGTCTCCCAGAAGAAGTACTGGAAAGAGTTTTCTTCGCCGGATGTTGCTGAAGCAGTTTTCATTTGTCCAGGAGAGCAGACAGGATTTGTGGGTGCTCACTGACGTACTGGTAGGAAAGTATGTGATGCCACAGCTTTACATTAATAGTTCAGTGGTAGGTAGAGTGCATCTACAGCCGGCAAAATGGCACAACAATCGTAGACTACGAAAATCTTTGGCATTAAGTTGTTGATACACTGGAAATTGTAGACTGGAAAGCCTTCTGATTTGTTAAGTTGTGGTGAACTGAAAACCATAATGCTGGTGTCAATAAATGATTCATATCACTGGTTTCAAGAAATGATTGCTGTTACAATGATGTAATGAAGCAGAGTTAAGTAAATCTTTGAGGCTTACAGTCGATTCTTCAAATGCTAAAATGTCACATTGCTGATAGGGACATCTTAAGGATTTTGGGGGCCCTGGGACAAACGTATTTTGGGGCCCCTGTTGGGAACACCTTTGAATTTATGATCCAATTTCAGCTCTTTCAAATCCTCTCTGGCCAGGACACTGAGAGTGCACAGGCACACTCATGCAAATTCTAAATGTGTTTACATATAATATTTGGGGATAGTGACGTGTTTTCAATATTGTAACACAGCAGCAACTTACTAACATTACCACAAATAATCTGTGTGACCCCTCCCATTTCTCATATGTGAGGTCCCGTTTTGATCTAAAAGAAAGATTTTATGCTTGTTGCATGTAACATAGACACAAAATTTCTCTGCAAAATGTATGTAATAGACTCACACATCGCCCACATTAAAAACAAATTAAAAGAAAACTGTATTTGAAACAATCGGTCTAAAAATAATCCAAGGTCACCAGGGAAAAATTCTCTGCAGAACACAGCTGGTTCTATCAGTCCCCCCCCCCCCCCCGCCCCAAAAGTTTGGGGCCCCGGTCCACAGACCACTTTGCCCATGCCTTAAAATGTCTCTGTTGCTGATGATTCCTTTGCACATGCTTGGCTTGTTCATCTGATGTGTACACGTTGCCTTTCTGTATCAGTAATCAAGCATACAGTCTAAATTCACTGGCTGAGCATAGTCTGCACCCATATATTTCTTTGTTGTTGTACTATGTAATGCACAAGATAGTGTAACCCTGAGAGAGTGGATGCTGTAATAGGTCAAAACTCAGGTTAATAACCATGTACCAATTGAGGTGGGAGGTGAGTCCTAGGTCTGGGGCCAGCTAACTCACTATCTTTGTTGTTACAGGTCTCCTTCCCCGCGGACCCTTCCCCTAGTCCCTTCCCTCACTATCTGATAATCCCAGCTTTATTAGCAAGCAGAGTCATTGGTGCCTTGAGGTGAGGTCCTTGAGCATTGAACTGATCCCGCGGGCTATTGGCCCAGCGATGGACTTGACATTTTCGGTCAGTCCTCGTGCATGTAACTGCTAAATGAACTGGTCAGTCTCAGTAGGCTTGACGTTATCCAATGAGGTGATGAATGTGAAGCCCTGGCAGTCCCCTGATGCTCTGGAAAACTCACAAGCTGGTTGCACTTTATGGTGTATATCAATGAATCAAAGGAACAGACGGGCCTGCAAAATGTATCTGTTGCGCAGTCTGGCGAAGAAGGAGGAGCTGGAGTGGTAAAAATGGGGAGGAGAAGGGAATGCAAAAGAGGACTAGAGAGAAGTAGAAATGGATACAAGTGAGCGGGTAGTAGAGGGTGGAGAGTGAAGGAGGTGAGTTAGAACAGAACAAAAGTGAGAGACCAGTATGGGGAGGAAGGGAAAGACATGGAAAAAGAGGGGAAGAAACGGGAATAGCGTAACAATTGAATAGAAAACAGTGGAAGAGTGAGTGGGCTAGGAAGGAGGACAGTGAGAGAGGTCGAAGAGAGGGGGCGGAAGGGAGGAAGGATTGGACGTGAGTGTGAGCAGAGGCGAAAGAGAAAAAGAGGGAAGAGGGGGAGAAAGAACAGAGAGTTGGAGAGTTGAAGAGAGGACTTTGTGGAAAGTAGAGAAGAGGGCGAGGAAGGTGTGCTGGGAGAGAGGCAGAAGAGAGGGACATATCTCACTTGAGCTGTGCTTCAACAAAGACACAAAACTCATGCTCCCTTATTCCAACTTAATAGAGGCCTGCTGATGAGGGAAAGAAATTTAGGAGGGGAGTGAGAGCTGAGGATAGAGTGAGAAAGTGGAAGGGAAGTGCGAGCAAAGAGTTGGGCAGAGAAGAGAGAGGGAAAGAGGGAAAAATAGAGGATGATGGTATGAATTTGAAATAGGAAAAAGGGGAAGGAAGCTAAGATGGGAGTGAGGGTAAAAGAGGAAATGAGAAAAGGGTAGGGGTGAGGGCAAGGAGAGCTGAGAATGGAACATGCCCGGCATAAATAATAGTGAATAGGGTTAAATGTATTGATTGATGATACCGGTGATATTGTACATACACCATATAACTAGGAGCTGACAAAAATGATACAACTGGTAGAGAGGAGAACTCGTTTTTTGTGGATTTAAATAGGTTTTTGACAGAGATAGTATTTAGTCTCTGCTCAAAGCACAACTATTGCAAAAGAGGCATGTGGTACCCCAGAATACAAACTACTGACACCGACCATCAGCCCATCTGTGGCTTGGAAAAGAAGGGCTATCCTGTTTGTCTATGATTGGAGGTACACTTTGAGTGCACCATCGACCTGGCAACCACACAGGATGACCCAGAAAAATTGAAATGTGATAAACAGCCGGCTATTCAGTGTTGCACGCCCTTACATCTAACGTTTTTCAGTTTCAGTTAATAAGTAATATGAGTTTGCGGATTATTGTGTTTCTGTGATCTGTTATTGCCACACCACCTGCTGCCAATACTTCCTCTTTCACTACATCAACCTCTTTACTGTTAAGGACACCGCCTAATCTCACGTTTCAGTCCCTTGTGACTCTAATTATAGTAGCAGCATGTGTATACGGGACTTCCTCTTACTAAATAGGTTGTTCTCACCACAGGGTCATTTAAACTTCACCATCTGTGTTGTGGTATCTAGGGTTATTTGGGGTGACACACGTCGTGAATAGCAGTTATTGCACCTGTTCATGGACATGAAGCATTTTAAATTAAAACAGCTTGTTGCTAGTTTTCGTAGTACTGCTACTTGCTGTAATTTAGAATTCTTAAAACCACAATTGATACTTTTTAAAACTCTGTTTTAAAATCCCTTTACCTTTAAAGCAATGCACAGCATCAGATTACATTAGTGTATGTAATCAACCAACATTAAACATTCTTCATAAATAATCACTTTAAGCAGAATACAAAAACTCTAATTTATTGGAATACAGAATTGTATGCTTCCTGACGCAGGGCTTGATTTAGTGTTTGGTGGATTGTGTAGTGTCCATCGGGACGGCGAGGACTTTACTTCCATCATTTTGATGATATGCCGTCCAGCAACTTGCCCCATTGGTCATCTTTGCGGCTGCCCGCGGTGTACGCTGTGTGCCCTCTTACGAGAGCAACCCCCTTAGTGCTGTCACCTGTACCCTTGCTCTATTCGTTGAGACCACCCCCATGGGAGCCCCTTTTTTCCAGCGCTAACCCATGTCATTTCCAGCACTTGGAGCGGGGGGGGGCTGAGGCCAGATATTTGTCCCTGTCCCACCCAGGTGCAGGCCTCTTTGCTTCCTGTTGGAAACGCTGTCACCCACCCTATGCCATACATACCCAGCGTGCCAGCGGCAGAGTCTTGCTTCCTGTGCATAGCTTGTTAATTGTTTATAAGGGTTGCAGGCAGAGTTACAGGGTCAATGGCAAACCCCAGGAGTCTTTACAGCAGGACCCTTGGATGTAAGTGCCGGCGCCCAATTAGTACTTCGGGTGGTTGCAAGCATGAGCAACCAAGGGCTGGTCTGGTTGACTCTCCGCCCCTAAAACGTTGTGAGTAATAATCCTGGACTGGCGATCCACGGTATTTAAGGGAGAAAAACTTCACAAATAAAATGGATGCACCGAATAGGTTGGACCACGATGCCGCTTGGCTCATCAGGCGGGTGGACAGCTTAGGTTACTCATCGCTGCCTGCCCTTGAATCGCACGTAAGTTAACCAACCACGTTGGCGAATTTAATTTATGAAATAAACCTGAACTAAGTGTTGTCTGATGTATTTAATTCCTTGTGTGCTAAGTAGACATGCAGCAATGTTGCTGAGGAGGATTTGACAATATCGGCCCTATGTACATTGAAGCGAACCACCGGTTTGGATGACTATCCACTACACTGTTGTAATTTTTTCATTTTTCAGAAACAAATTCCCTTGCTCTAGAAAGACAAAAAACAAATCACTTCCCACATCCTGGGAGTTTTCTCCCAGGGCATGGAGGTCATTGTTGTTTGTTCTTGTTTCTCACAGCAGGCTTTTCTTGGTGTTTAAAAAAAAGCATTATGCTGGGCACACTAAATAGGGTGGATGGTGTAATGTCCCTCCTCCAACAGCCTGTTCTCCGTTGGGCCATCGGAGGAAGTACTCAGTCAATGGATGCAATGGGGGCTCCATCAATGGAACACTTATGGTTCGCCTGTCTCTGAATGAGGCAGGCGGACCGAGGGTTCAGTGGGCAGGTCAATCTGTAGCATTTTCAACTCAGAATCCTGTGCACCAAACTTTACATCATACCCTTAGTATGCCATGTCATAAGTTTGACAAGAACTTCCTTCACAGGGATTAACTGTTTGTGACCAGTTACTCCTTCCAAGGTTAAAGTCATATGAAACAGAAACCATGTGAGAGGAGGCAGAGTAGTTGTGGCGTGTGCTAAAAAATCAGGTGCACTGAGATCCACGTAGCCATGTACACTACATTGGAGGGCATGGTCATTCAGTGCACTGTCAACTTAAACATCAGACAATAGGAGAACTTAATGGGGAGAGGATGTGGCTTAACGGCCAGGGTCGTAGACCTCGAAGGTGGGGAACCGGCTACTAGCCCTGGCAGGGACGCTCAGCCTCCTGTGATTCTGGGCCAATCCCTTAATCTCCCTGTGCCTAACAAAAATGAATGTGTCCATCTGTAACGCAACTGGTGCTCATGTAAAGCCCTCTGATACCTCCGGTTCTAGTTCGCGCTATTTAAAACTAAAAAAACCCATGTATGATGGAATCCCTTAAAACAAACCCTACTAGAAAGCATGGCAGATGTGGCTCTCAGTCAAAAAATGAAGTTTTCCAACACATGAACCCACACTGCAGAACAAACTATGCACATTTGCAACACAATGTGAAGTAAATCATGTAGCAATACATTTCCTAATGAAACACTGCTGTTCAAGGTCAAATATGGTCTTTGTGACAATATATCACCATCAACCAAGCAACAAATATTGGCCTGGCCGTGTTTGGTTTATGCAGCTTTTTAAAGGAAACCATCAAGGCTTTCTTACCTAAAAAACACTACAAACTACACCCGTAGATTGAAAAAAACAGAGGAAATATAAGAATTACAGGGTACTTGACAATGTCACTTCTCTAAGAAGAAGGGAGCAAAGCATCAAATGTATAACGCACCTCACAGTTCAATGTGCAAGTCTCTGAAGTGCCAATAAAAGCGATTTTATTAAGATATGTTACAAAATACACAGGAAATGTAAAATTTAACAAGGAATACTGACCAATTGCATCAATGACATAGCCAACCAATCTTGGGAAATATTGCAAAAAAATGCATTTCATCTGAGGAGCCCAGAATCTCCAAGAAATATTCCCTGCTCAACCCAACAGCACAGTGAGGACATAATAATATTCTTGCAAGGAAAAACAGGAGAATATCAGAGAGAAATTTGCAATTAGTCCCCAACACCAAACCCTTTAGCTCCATTCCACATACATTAATCTATACCCACCTTCAAGCATATGGAAGTGAACACAGCTATGAATTACATAATAGATGACAAGAGCAAATAAACGACCAACCTGCCAGCACAGCCAGACCCAACATCAAGAATCAAGACATTTCTCCCATCGGCTGCACTCTCACCCGTTGCAGTGTAACTCGCTCAGCTGTGTAGAATAACCCAGTGTGTTGTTGATTCTATCACAAGGCAAGTCTTTATTGTTTTAGTTAATTGAAACCATAAAAATGTTTACAAATGCACATGATATTTACTAAACTTCTTCTAAAATAGAGCTAAAGGATACATTCTTCCCGTTGTGCAATCGTCTCCTTGATATTTCACTATGCACTCAATAGTGCTAATAAAATACATAAAAAATACACGCCTGCTCCAGCGGATTGGAATGTGGGGAGTGCAAGTGAAGAAGCATTTATGAGTGAAATGTAAATCCCAACAATAAAACAACAGCTTAAATTTGAAGGTAGACAACCATCATTAGGGTTTGTTTTTCGGTTCTTTGACAATTTCCGACTAAGGACAATGGAAGGTCAAAGATCAATGGCCTGTTTGGATGGTCTGTTGCAAGTTTCCGTCAGCCAGAGAGGAGTACTTGGGCTGATCATGGCAGGCTATGTCTAAAAACTTTAAGAGTTTACAGTTTAGCTGAGGATCTCAGGGATTGAAACATGCTATTATGGCTTCCCTGCATGTACATATATTTTGTTTCATTAAAACAACGTTTTAAGTATTTTCGTCTAAAACTTTGCAGTCCTGGTCAAATACAGATCAGATCAGTGGCAGCCGGCATGGCTCACAGGAGACGGCGCTGGCGAGGGGGGTCATGGGTCTTGGTCGCTTTAGGGATCTCAATTACAACAACAAAAAGAAAGAAACTTACCTTGAGGCCGGGCCTCACATCTTCTCTGCTCCTGCTCTCCTGCCTACATCTCTCACAGGAAGAGGAGACGGGCAGCCAGGCTCCCTCCCCTAAGCCAATCACAACGCTGCAATCCATGGCACGGCGCTCAGCCAGGGGCTGTAGGGTTGGGCATGTTCTCCATGCAGGGTGTAATGCAGCCTGCATGGTGAAGGGGAAAGTGCGCATGACTGATTTGGGCGGCCCGAGAGGGCCTACCAAACAGTCATTGTACACTTAGGAGTAGGCAAACCACTCCTCCCCTGCACCAAGAACAAAGCAGCCCGCCCACTCCCCCGCCCGCAAAGCAGCAGGAAACAGCATAAAATGATAATAACGCCAAGTAATTATCATTTTATGTTTCTGCTTCCCACTGTTTAAAAGCAGTGGGGCGACGCTCCTCCGCCATAGCTGAGGAGCCGCCCCTGGATCAGATGTATAAGATCTTCTTTCTTATCATTACAATGTCTGCATAGTATCGGACCAGTGTATTTCCATGATGGCGTGGTCTCTAATGCTGGCATGTTTCCCTTACATAAAGAGAGAAATCTGTGTTTTATATGTAGTGGGAAATGAGTAGGCATGTATAGGGCAGCAGGCAGGTCGGTGTAATGCTTTATTACCATCCATGCATGTGAGCGAGTGCTGAACTTGTTTTTGTCCACTACCATGGAGATCATTTTTGTAGTTCTATCTGTTGCTCTTCTGAATATATCATATACGTTGCACCTGATGCCCATAGTTCCATGAGATCTAATTGTTTGATGGAAGTATACAGGTACTTATAGTGTTCCGATGACTGATTGTGTTGAAGTGTTGACCATAAGGCTTGATTTAGGCAATTAGGTGAAAGGCTGATTTTGTACCAATTTTTTACAGCTGACGCTCTTCTGGATAGATCCTGTTTAATGAGGCCAAATTCTAGGCGGATTTGTGCTGGAGAGGAGCTCTGCTGTAAATTGAATACTCTCCTAAATGTGGAGGGGCACAAGTGCGCTGTGGTGCTTCTGTGGCCACTTGGTACTTGGCGGTTATAAGATGGCGCTTGGCACACTCTAGTAGTCTTGACGTTTTCATGGGCGGCCCCACAACTTAAAACAATTCCCTCTGGCAGACAGCTCTCCGGGATCTATGGCTGGGAGCGGGGGGCAGCCAGTAGATCAGCGATCCCTCACTGGAGAGGGGAGTGGGGGCAGCTGGCTTGCTGGCTGTTGAAATATGTGGCCCGGGACATGCCCCCATCGATACCCAGCTCACCAGTTCGCGTACAAACAGCCTGGCTCGCTGCTGCTGCACGCCGTGCCCTGCTCTGACTTACGCTCTACGTCTCTGTGATAAGCGTCTCAGTGGCTTCCCAAATCCCAAGAGTAATGCGAAATAAAGATCAAAGAAGGGATGTAAGCTTGATGTGCTAAGGTTAGTGCCCAAGAGACCACAAAGCACTTTGAGGAAGCTGAAGGCCAACGTATTTGATGATATACAAAACAATTAAAATAAATAAATAAGGAAACAGATAAATAGTCATTAAACGGCCGTATTTCAATTGGTGATGGTTCTAGTAATACAGCGACACACCGCATCCCTTGTCAATGCTAAAGAACGTAACCGCTCCAACATGCTCATTTGAACTGTAAATTTAGAAAACTAAACTAAAAGCAGCACGTGTTATAGAATCCTTCAGACAACAGGGAAATAGTAAATAAGCCCTAACGGGGTGGAGAGAGACGAACTCAGAAGGTGATTTTTGTGGCAAATCTTTACAAAGATGCTGCTGCAGGGCATGTCTAGAATGGTGGAACACATCTCTTCTGATCCTGTGCTTGGTCAGCGGAGATTGCAACAATGACAGTCTTTTGAAAACATATAGTATTTCTGCTCAGTGCAGGCCCACAATCCCCACACTTGGTCTCAAGACCGCAGTTAATAAACATGAGCATTCACATAGGGTGCAAGGTTGGAGCGCGTGCACTGCAAACAGTGCGGTGACAGTGAGATGATAATCTACTACCTACAATGCAGGACATCCTTTTAGCTTCCCACAACACGGATTGATGACCAAACCCACAATCTCATGCATTAGATTTGCATCTATCTATATAGTGCTTATGACCAGGCGCGCAACACCCATTGGACTCAAAGGGCTTCAGCCCCCCCGTCGTCCAGAGCACTTTGCCAGGGCCGGTTTCGGTTCCCAGTCCGGCCCTGATGAGACAGCTTTCCGGGCACCCACACAGCCGCACCCGAACACTTCACAGGTCTTTAAAAGACCATTTGCATGTTAATGAGGCCTTGCTGTTGTTTCACCCCTTCTAATAGCCCCTGCAGCTCCAATCTGCCTATTGCTTAAAGATTCAGCCCCCCGACACCTCCCCCGAAATCAGCTCCACTCTGCCTATTGCTTAAGGATTCAGCCCCCCCCACCCCCGAAATTTTTTCTGAGGCGCCACCGAAGTTTGGCTCTAGTTGCGCCTCTGCTTATGACCCTGGTGAGGCGTTGAAGCACGCACAGGGCAGCCCTCACGGATACCCCACCCCTGAGAGAAGCAAACATGTTAACTTCCTGATCCTGATAGAGGACATCACATTTGCTAAACCACATCCAGCTGCTTCTACCAACCAATCTAAACCGTTGATTCATGCAGAATGCTATTTGCTTCCTACACGAATGCGTGCTATTGTCAGCTGGGCCACGCCCATCCTGTCAATTACTAGGTGTTCAGCTGACTCACTACCCGAGGCAGCACAATTTCATGCAGCCAGGTAACAGGGTAAAGTCTGTTGGTTAATCCTTCCATGCCAACAAAACATGACCTGGTTTCAGTATAAATAGACGCATCTTGCCAGTCAGGCAAACACACGAGGCAGACTTTGCAATCTCCACCGGTGCAGGAGCAGAGAGGAAGCACTCAGGCAGGCATGCTGGCCAGACTGATCATTGGGGTTCTGGCTGTTGTGTTGATTGAAGGTCGAGATGAGGTTGCAAGTAAGATGCATTTTTCCTAAATTATTTTTCAGTCCATAGTGGATGCCTATTGTATAGCATCTGCATTTATATAGATGATAAGGCCCTCAATCTTTTCTGTGTATGGGCTGCACACTGCCTCGTGGGAGCGTCATGGCTGAATGAATGTGTTTGCCACATGACATATGTGGGTAATGTAGAGGCCGTGTGGGAGGACCAAGCTGTGCTCTTTGCTTGTTTCATGTCATTGCGCTTATGCGTAGGTAGTAAGGGATAGGAGTCTTATAAAAACATGTCTTCGAATATTTTCCAGGTTTCTTTATCTGTTCAATGCCCAAGGTTATTAGCAAAAATAGGCTGGGCCACTGGAATTATGTGATTGTGCGTCCAAAGCAATTTCCGCATAATTACAGATTTTCTGCATTTGCTGTATAATCCACCCGCTGCTGCATAATCTGCAGATTTTAACCCCCAAAAATTATTTCTAGCTCAAGTGGTTCAAAAGTTAGTAAAAACGCAGCGAAACATGTAGCTGCATATGGGAAGGCCCTGTGGAAAGGTTGACTGGTCGCCTTTCTCTAGCTTCTTGCTATATTTGGGATGCAAATAATGCCCAGATAGTGCTAACAAGAGTAATATAATCAAAAAATGTGCTTCATAATCCGCATAATTTGGCCCTCCCCTGCCGCATAATTCCAGTGGCCCTGACTATAGGGAGGCGTGTTTTCTATTTCTCTGCACATTGGTTAATTTCTAGAGGTTAATGATAAGGTACAGTACGCATCAGCTTTAAATGTGGAGCAATTAAAACAGACTTTGGTGAGTACCACAAGGCGAATTCTGACAGATCAAGGTGAAAAGGCACTGACTAGCACTTCGCAACAAAAGGTTGAAAATACACATTTTTAATGGTCGATTAACCAGACTGCCAATAAAAGCAACAATGGTACCAGAACATGTAAAGGAATGTTTGGGAGCCGCTGGCCTATCAGTTTACTTCAAATAAGGGCATTAACAAGCAACAAATGCCTATTCTCAAGGGCTGAATCTGTAAATGTAATAATTTAACGTTCAGCTTGCCCTTCTGTTTAGCTCTTCTCAAAGTACTCGTTATGGCATGACAACAAAACTCCACGAACAAACATTTCTTAGTATATAAAGTACAGAAAAGCAGAAAATTCATATCAGCTTTTTAAAACTAAATTCTGAGCAGGGCTTTTTTTTTAAACACAGAGGGCATGTTCTAGTGGAGCACTAAGGGGACGTATTCTTTAGGATATTACCAGTCTTCCTCGTTGAGAGGCATTTTGTCTTGTGAAGTAGAAACTGAGTGGCAGACAATGTTCTCATGAGCAGTGTTGCTGTAACCATGTATGGTCCATTTTAGAGCCGGAAGAGGAGGTCCACATCGATGCTTCCATAGCGGCAGAGAGGCTGCGCTGCCAGTGTGTCAAGACCGAGTCCGGCTTCATTGATCCTCGACAAATAAGAACAGTGGAGGTCATCCAGAGTGGGACGCACTGCGCGCAACAGGAAGTGATGTAAGCAGCAGCTTGAGGGTCATGCTTTTACAAACCTATATGTGAATCTGACTCGACCATTCACAAGATATTCACAATTGACACACGTCAGTATAATCTGCACCTACATATTACATATGGCTTGCTTTTTTTTAACATGCTGAGCCAGGCATACACAAAGTGCCTCTAGGGCGCAAGATGTGCTTACACTAGTTGACTTTGGTATAACAGAAAGGCCTGCACACGCTTGCGTGCCCCCTCTATAGTATGTAATGCACTGGTGCAAGTCCTACATCCATGAGATACTATGGGGGTGTGCTCTCAGTTGCATGGCATGGCCTCATGCCAACTCTTGAGTATGCACCTGCACTGGGGAAAGCACTGTTTGTGTCCAGTAATATGACACCAAAACGGTCATCGTCACTCTTTGCATGGGCCAAACCTGATGAACATGTGCTTAGAACAGACAAACATTGACAAAGTCAATAGGTCTCGCCTATTTTGCCACTGTGTTTTAGCCGTGTTGTACACCACTGTAGCTGCTGTTCATAATGGCTAAAGGTTTGTGGCATAGAGGAGAGTGAAGTGGTGTAGAGTGACATAGAATGGACTGTCTTGGAGTGGAGTGTTGTGGTGTGATGGAGAGTGGCATAGAGTGTTGTAGAGTGGAGTGTGATAGAGTAGTGTGTCAGAGAGTGGAGTTTCGTAGAGTGGAGTGTCATAGAGTGGAGTGTCCTGAACTGGCATGTTAGGGAGTTTCGTAGAGTGGAGTGTCATAGAATGGAGAGTCATTGAGTGGAATAGAGTGTGGTGCTATGGATTAGAGTGGAGTGTAGAGGACTAGAGTGGAGTGAGGTGAGGTGGAGTGGTGTAGAGTGGCATAAAATGGTTTAGAGTAGAGTGGCATAACATGGAGTGGCGTAGAGTGGAGGGGCATAGAGTGGAGGTGCATAGAGTAGAGTAGAGGGGCATAGAGTGAAGTGGAGTAGAGTGTGGTAGAGTGGAGTGGACTGTTGTGCAGTAGAGGAGTGTAGAGTGGAGGAATGCGGATTGCTTACCATCGAGATGTCTAAAGTGTCATAGAGTGGAGTAAAGTGTTGTAGAGTGGAGTAGAGTGGGGAAGAGTGGAGTTGCATTGAGCGGAGAAGACTGGAGTTGTATAGAGTGGCTTAGAGTGAAGTGGTGTAGAGTGAAGTAGACTGGCGTAAAGTGGAGTGACGTATAGTGAAGTGGAGTGACGTAGAGTTGAGTTGAGTGTCATAGAGTGTCATGGATTGGTGTGGAGTGGTGTAGAGTGGCGTGGCGTAGAGTGGAGCAGCATAGAGTGGTGAAGAGTGGTGTACTATGAACTAGAGTGGAGTGTCACAAAGTGTTGTGGAGGGTCGTAGAGTGGAGGGTCATTAAGTGGGGGGTTGTACAGTGGACAGGCACACAGTGGAGGGGCATAGAATGGAGTGGAGTAGAGTGGAGTGAAGTACTGCAAAGTGGAGTGTCATAGAGTGGAGGGGAGTAACGTTTTGTGGCATAAAGTGGAATAGAGGGGCGTAGAGTGAAGAGGGGTAGGGTGTTATAGAGTGGAGTGATGTATAATAGAAGGGTCTATAGTGGCACAGCATAGAGTGGAGTAAAGTGCCATAGAGTAGAAGAAAGTGTTGTAGAGTGCAGTACAGTGGAGTGCTGTAGAGTGGAGCGGAATGTCACAGAGTGGAGTGGAGATAAGTGTCATAGAGTGGAGTGGCATAGGGTGGAGTTGAATAGAGTGGAGTAAATTGGCATAGTGTCATAGATTGGAGTGGTGTAGAGTGGCATAGAGTGTCATAAAGTATCATAGTGTGGAGTATTGTGGAGTAGAGTGCCGGAGAGTAGAGTGTAATAGAATGGAGTATAGTGGGATTGAGTCAAGTGGTATACAGGTGCCTAGAGTGTCATAGAGTGGCGTAGATTGAAGTGGCTTTGAGTGGAGCGGAGTGTAATGTCGTAGTGTAGTACAGTAGAGTAAAGAGGTGTAGAGTGGAGGATGTAGAGTGGAAGGTTGTAGAGTGGAGGGGCGTGGATTAGAATGGAGTAGAGTGGAATTGAGTGTCGTAGAGGAGTGGAGTGGCGTAGAGTGACACAGAGTGGGTAGAGTGGTGTTGAGTGGAGTGGCATCAAGTGGAGTAGAATGAGTGGAGTGGAATGCCATAGATTGGTGATGTAGAGTGAAGGGGCGTAAAGTGGCATAGCATAGAGTGGAGTAAAGAGTCATAGAGTGGAGTAGAGTGGAGTGCTATAGTGTGGAGTGGAGTGGAGTGCTGTAGAATGGCGTGGCGTAGTGCAGAGTGGAGTAAAGTGTCAGAGAGGAGTGTCATAGCATGGAGTAGAGTGCCATAGTGCGGAGTGATGTAGAGTGTAGGGGCGTAAAATGACATAGCATGGAGTGTCTAAGAGTGTCACAGAGTGGAGTGTCATGGAGTGTCAGACTGAAGTGTTGTGGAATGGCGTAGAGTGCCATAGAGTGTAACAGGGTGGAATGTTGTAAATTGGAGTGTCATAGAGTGGAGTAGCCTAGAGTGGATTGGCCTAGAGTGAAGTGGCATACAGTGTTGTAGATTGGAGCAGCGTAAATTGACATTGAGTGGAGCAGAGTGTCATAGAGTGGAGTATCTTGGAATGGAGTGAAGTGGAGTGTCGTAGAGTGGAGTGGCTTAGAATGGAGTAGAGTGGCCAACAGTGCCACAAAGTGGAGTAGAGTGGAATGGGGTAGAGTGGAGTGGCTTAGAGTGAAGTAGTGTGTTGTAGAGTGTTGTAGATTGAAGTGGAGTAGAGTGTTGTATGGTGCAGTATCATAGAGTGAAGTGGTATGGAGTGGAGTGGCGTAGAGTGGAGTGGTGTAGAGTGGAGCCGAGTGGTGTAGAGAGGAGTGGAGATGTGTAGAGTGGAGTAGTTTGGTGTAGAGTAGAGTAGAGTGGCGTAGAGTATAGTAGAGAGTGAGTAGAGTGTCGTAGAGTGGAGTGGAGTGGCATAGAGTGGTGTGGAGTGCCGTAGAATGTAGTGGAGTGGTATAGCGTAAAGGTCTGTGGAATACCAAAGTGTGTTGTGAAGCAAAGTATTGTAGAGTGGACTGGCGTAAAGTGGAGTAGAGTGGAGTAGAGTTTCATAGAGTGAACTTGTCTAGAGTTGACTAGCGCAGAGTGAAGTATGCATGGTGTGGTAGTGCACTGCCATTACAGGCAATACAATTTCAATTCAAATGACTATTACAGTAACTCAGACATACAGGTTTACTGACAAAACTGTACAGCACACAAATGATAATGTGTGGAAATGGTATCACCAAGTGTGTTGGTTTGTTTTAATCGTATTAAAATATTTGTTTCTAATTTTTTGCTGTGTGCTACAAAAAATAACATCCTACATCCTTTCAACTCACATGGGTGCACAGCAGGATTGTCACATAAATCCTCTCACTTTGAAGTCATAGAAAGAAAAGTAAACACCAAGCTCCCTCAGAAGACAGGGTCTGACATTTGACCTCTGTCTTTAAAAGCACAGCAAATAGGACAAGATAAGAAGAAAATCTAAAGGCCAGTTTACAGAAAGGGAACATGTGGGGAAGAATACAAGGAGCAATGGTGAACAGGCTATGAGCCACTGGAGGGACAAAAACATGCTGGACAGCTCAAAACAAACAATGACAGAAAATAGGAAGCAAGCAAATGTGAGTTACAAGCCACAAAGCCAATGGAAAGCAATGGGTGGAATGCATTCACAGGGAAGCTTTCAGATTGCCACAAGATGTCTTTGCAAACCACGCTCGGCCTAAAAATTACTGTGCTCTGGATTAGTGAAATCCTACAGAAGGAGTCTCAAGTCAACAAGATGTACAAGACTCTGTCTGTGCAGACAGAAAGGCAAAACGCTTACCTTTAGGCACAAATAACATTTGCACCATTTAACGTTGCTGCCAAAACATCACAAAAAATGGTATTTTGCTTTTGTTTGATTTACTGCAGTTTTATGCACATTGTTTATATAGGCCAAGGCTTGTAAAGGATTTTTCAAAAAGTACCAAAGGCTACTGCTGTTCAGAAATCCAGTGTATTTAACACGTGGACAGTTTCTTTTATGTACTTTTGCAAAACACGTGTACTTCTTTTCAGAACATTCTGAGTATTATGTAAATAAAAAATGTATCTATATTTGGGCAGATGCAATAAACAGTCTTCTGTTACCTGCACATTTAATGGTATACTGTTTGCCGATTGAGGGTGATAAGGCCGAATTCTTGCCTACCTGATTATCTCCAAGAAACCTCACAGGTCGCCAGGATCTTTTTATTTGCCAGATAGCATAGAGGGGATGAACACAATTATCAAAATATATCTACCACAATTGGACTTCATTTGGGAAGGACCACTGACTCCGAATCTAAAATTTGTAAGATTTTATTACAACCAAAAATAACTGCACATACAAGCACCTCAAAACAAGGTGTAAAAGGTAAATGGGCACTAATACAAATGCAAGCCTACATAAGATTCTCATCCGACTCAGAACGAAAAGAATTACAGATTCTAAAATCATCAGAAAGGCGATTGTAAGGCCAATGTCTAAATTGGGAATCATTAGTCAAAAAGAAAAGCGTTAGTCTGTCCCTACTCTACCTCTAAGGTGACATCCCTACTTAGCATTCCCATCTCAGGCAAGAGAATCAAGGGAAAGGTGTCAGAAGTGAGGACTCCTTTAAGAAGTACATTCACTTAGTCAGAGCTCGTTCTAAGATGCTCCTTCTAGCTTCCTGTCTAAACCTCATCTGCTCAACCCACGGGGCACTGTCCCTAATACAACCCCAGAATCATAGAACACGCCCTTCGGCACACCTCTTCAGCCAGGTCTTCTCTCTGTAGTTTTCCACAAAGTTGTCTTGCATCCAACGACGGTTAGCTTGACCTTGGGTCCCAGGCACCTTGCGCAGCAAAAGTATCTATCTTGCATTCCAATGCACTCCCCTGTTGGCTTCTCACAGCATCCTAACTCCTAAAGCAAAGATCTATTCTCGCTAACGAGCTAAATGTCCTTGCACCTGCAACAGAAACATGGGAACAAAAAAGGCCATTTCACATCTTTAAGATTTTACATTTCCCTGCAACCC
The DNA here is from genome assembly GCF_964204655.1 of Triturus cristatus. Lineage (NCBI taxonomy): Eukaryota > Metazoa > Chordata > Amphibia > Caudata > Salamandridae > Triturus > Triturus cristatus. The sequence continues at coordinate 1,093,354,160 of NC_140581.1, forward strand.
AAAGCCTTTTGCAAGGGAATCATTTTCGGCCTACAACATTAGCTAACATAAGGAATGAACAAGCCTTCTCTTTAGCCTCTATGTGATCAGGCCTTTACACATTAAACACTCTATTAAACCTCACTCTAAGCATTAGTTCACTATTTTCAAGTACGTGAATAAGCAACCTAGGCGTAAACTTTAACATGGCACACGTTTAGCCTAATACATTGCATTATACGGAACTAATGATTATTTGTTTTGTTGAATACATTCACAATAACTTGCAACATTGATCCTCACAACAGCATTATTACATTTCTAATCACCTCTAAGTTAAACGATTACATCAATACATTTCTATGACACTTCTAAACATACATTGATTAATATGCGGGTGCTGACTAACGGTGAATATGATACACCCCTACAAATTTCAGAATCTATCAAGGGCATGGAATTAATTGCTTTCATAACAGACCATTTTGGACATTTGGAGACTTTGCAGAAAAATCTGCAAATCACCTCCTGCGGAAAATGCAAAAATACACTTAGTGGGACATTTCTAGCACATATGGTCTGTATTACTCACAGACAGGGACAGTGATAGCGTGTCTGGTTACACTCTTCCCAGAACACACGAAAATTCTGGCATTTCACATCTGAGTAGAGTGCCTCAATGAAAGAGGGAGTTGCGGTTTACATTGCAAATTGCCTCTTCATCTAGAGGCATAATGGTTTCTTGTGTGTAAAGTCATACATGGAGTGAACATCTTGTTTTTGCCCACTAGCTGTTGGAGTGGGGATATATTTAAATGCTTCTATTACCAGTCGCGGCTGGTGCAGGTAAGAACGGTGGAGCGTGGTGGGGAGTCGACAGACGAAGATGAGGGAAAATAAAAAATAAAAAAAAGGAAAATCACTTCCCTTGATGCGGCGAGCGCAAGGTAAGTGTTTTTCTTTTTTTTTTCTTTTGTTTTCCCTCTTCTGTCGACTCCCCCCTCGCTCCACCCCCGCCTCACCGCTCTTACCTGCACTGGCCGCAACTGGTAATAGAAGCATTTAGATATATCCCCACTCCAACAGCTAGTGGGCAAAAGTAAAGGTTTTGTTTTCAATTTGAATACAAGGGTTTTCACTTAATGGTGCTCTTAAAAAATGGAATTTTGCGTTTTCTGATAATTCTTGACAGGTCTAACCGGTCAATATTTATCAGGGGAAAAATGGGCAGTGTTTACCAGAACATGCCAGTTTTGATGAGGTAAACACAAAAATCCACCATATGAAAGATTGCAAGAGAAAAAAATGAAAACAAAAAAAAAAGTTTCACAATTTACCATGTAAAAGTTATCAAAAACACAGCAAGATTCTCCGGAAATGCAGAAGTTTTGTACTTTCAACAACGTTTCACACAATGAATATGTCATTTAACATAATGTAAAACTCTAAATTTAACGTTAAAAAGTCAAACTGCATCTTGAAATGACACATAATGAAATTTAAAGTATGTTTAACACAAACTGCTTTATAAACATTATGTAACTAACTATCATTGCCAAAGATTGCATTGTGCCATATAACACAAACTTTAGGACAGCAAGGAATGCTAAAATAAAACTGTCTAAAAAGATGACTGCAATATCTCACATTATTGGGACTGGTGTTAAAACAGTGATCGCTCTATGTTTTCACAGACAGTAATCACAAGCTACAGGCTGAGACACGGAGAATGCATAGCAGTAGAATGAATACTGTCAAATCACCACAGAGTCTCATAGCAAAAGTAAAACGTATACCAAGGCTCCCAATACAAATTACACCACGCGTTTTCTCCCCTATATCTGGAAAAGAGAAAATACCTCTAAAGCCTTTACTGTCACATACAGAAACGTTCATGTAATATGCCCCTTAAGTGACCAAATTAATCTTTCACAATCAAGGAATTATTTAAAGTGAATGCATTGCAAAAGAAATTCGTTTTTGCATTGTTTTTAAAGTCAGCAAATATACAAATCAACTGTTTTAGGTGCTTAACTGCCAGTCTCAAGTAGATTGTCAGTTATCATATATGATGTAATGTAAAGAAAGGAACTAGGAGATAGGCAGACACACCTAGGCAGGAAGAGATGGCGGAAGCTGGATAAAAAGTGGAGTTCTCCGCACTGGTAGTTCCAGAGAAGCATAGCCGGTAATATGCTCTCACCATGAGTAGGTAAAGGAACTCACAGAGCAGGTGGAAATTTTCTAGTATTCTATGATCATTAGCCAACATCAGGTTGGTACCCACAAAGATCCTGACTCTGTTCTAACCCTGGGTGGTGAACTCTGCTCCGCTCGCGGAGTTTGCGGAGTTTTCCGCGTTACGCGGAGCTCACAGAGTTCCGAAAATCATCAAGTTGGCAACCGCAAGCGAGGAAAATCAACCTCCCAGCGAGATTTGTCCTCGTTTCGATCGCCAACATGAAGTTGGCAAGCACGAGCGTGAAAAATCAACCTCCTGGCAAGATTTCTCAAAGCGGGGGGTTCAGGTTTCTCATTGCAAGTGGTCACGTAGGCTCGCGACTGCTCTCATTGAGAAACAACCCGTTCGCGTTGAGAAAGCTGCCGCTTGAGTAAAAATCTACTCGAGCGGCAGAAAAGGAAAGCAGGGACCACTTGTGCTGTGCTGTGCATGGTGCCGTTCGCGATGATTGCACAGTGCAGACAAGTATCCGGCACTGTGCAATCAACGCGAACGGCATTTTTCTATCATACTCATGCGGAGCTCCACGTAGTGCTGCGGAGTGTTTTTTGCACTTCGCAGAGTTCTGCGTAGTAAAACTCCACAAACTCCGTCCAGGGTTACTCTCTTCTACCCATTGTCTTATCTTTGAGGGCTAAATGATTGCTCTATGTTACCAGACACGTTGGCCCAGCTCAGGGCCGGCTTCAGCACTAGTGGCACCCGGTGCGACAGTCTTTTTTGGCGTCCCCCACAATGACCTTCTCTACAGAGTCCCTCACTACAACCTCCAACAGTGTCCCTCATAGCTCCACAGACTCTCTCTCACAGGCATTTTATTTGTTTTATAGCGCTACTCATAACAGTATAGGGTGTCAGAGCAGTTTACATCACACACACATTATGCATCTAAAATGTCACACAGGACAATGAGGATTACAAGGTGTAGGAATCATGTCATCCACAATAGTAGGCAATATATTTTTAGAGTGTTTTTTTTCTGGAGATGGTCAGACTCAGGATTTAAAATGTACCACAGTGGTTCGGGATGGCTTAACTAATAAAAATGTATTTCTACCCAAACTAACTCGTTTTAGCAACTTTAGGATAACGAAAGATTGGGATAAAAACATAGCGTTCTAACCTATTCCATACAGTTTGCAGGCAGCTTTTTGATGACAGTTCATAGATCACTTTATTGATATATAACAATTGTAACTTATGAACTGCAAGTAACAAAAGGATCTATATAAAAAAAAGCAGTAACACACTGGGCTAGCATACAATACTAGACAAAATTCCAGGAACATTACTCACCAGAGTTATCTTGACATTTTTTATTGTTGCCTGAAAACCTCTGGACACAGAAGGATTTCTGTAGCAGGTGCCTTTAAACCAATAAGACATTTCTAAATACAGCGTCCTCCCACCCCGAGCTCAGCTCCAGGTTTAGCTGTGTGGTCACCAGGACCAAATAACCAACACTTTGTGCCAGGTTTTCATTGCTGTTGCAATGCAAATCCGTGCAAAGTGTTTTGCTGGTATCTGCTTTTCAATGCAAACCAGGAGTTGCACTGGAAAGTTGGTCAAAGTAAACCTTTGTGCTACTTTGTGCCAAAGGGATGTTCCATGGGAGTTCCATGGGCTTTCCCATGCAGCCACCAATGGGTTTTGCCGCAAATCACTATCTTCTAACACCTGTAGAGAGGGATTTGCAAAAAAAGTGTATACCTCCTCGAGACAGGAGTAACAGAGGATACATATTTCCATTTCTCCTTACTTTTTGCACTTAGCTTGTATGCTGCACTGTAGAGCACACATGCAAAGAGGGAAAAGCATTAAAGCATAATTTTTGTACTCGAAGAGTACCCCTCCAGTACAAAACCTGAGCCTGGCAAAACACACACGCCCTTGCACTATGGAGCAAGGGTGTGTGTGTTGGTGCATGGCAAGTGCACGTTATCTGGGTGAGATAAAGAAAACACCATATCTCAATAGATATGGTGCTGTTTTTCACTCTCCTTTTGACGCAACACAGCACAGCCCAACAACTTTGACAGCTGTGTAGCGTCACATTTTAGTAGATTTACCCCATTTGTGTCTACCTTCTGAATTTTGCTTAACAATTCAATGGAGTTGAGGTTTTCATTTATTCAGATTAACCTGTTGGACTAACACACATAAAACAATATTTAAAAAGAAATCCAAAAAATTGAAAAGTTAGGATAGAGGGATATTGTTTCAACTAATTTGCAATATGCAGTGCGTGATTTACCACAAGTCTGCAGAAATGATTTTGGAAGTTACAGTGAGGAAATCAAGTGCGTATCCAAGGAAATGAATCATGCTCCTTGCTAGACAAAGAAAACAGGAACATAGGATGTGCCAGCATGACTAAAATACCAAAGTCATGCATCATTCTACAGTTGTAATTCTTTTAGCCTGATTTTACTCACATATTCAATGTTGTACTTCAAATAAAAAATTAAAAACTTTCACGGGTTTTGCTGTGAGGTTTCAAGGGGCTCTGAAATCATGATAGAGAGATGCTTACTAAATGATTGTGCTGTACACCCAAACTGAGAGAAATGGACGACGGGGACCTGCATGTCCATGCATGTGTTTGAATTGCATGCAAGCAGAGCAACACTATGGAACGTGTGAATGGTTACAGTAAAGAGACCTATACTTCATCCATACATTTGTATTCACAGACTCGTCCTAAAATCGGGTCTGGAAGTATGTGTTGATCCCAACGCTCCCTGGGTGAAAAAGATTCTCGAGAGGATCTTGCAAAGGTAGGAAATCAGATGCTTATAAAATATAGTCCACAATCTTTAATTTCCTATTGAGACAGGAATATAACCAGATAGGCTGGGATAGTTGCATAATTTGGCTGTGTGTATAGAATTTTCACTGTTAGTTAAACGATGAAGTGTTTTTGGAACATATTTGTTTCAAAGCAATCAGTAAATAATAACATTTTGCCATACTGTTTCAGACTACCCTACGGTAGTTGCAGAGGAATGAGGTGTTTTCCATTATTTTTAAATATTTTCGTACATTAAAAGTTAATAGTCACTATTTGAACGCTCTAGATAAAGTAAAGCTTGGCTGATGCTTTGTCGACAGTGAGAAAGGACTACTTCTGTGAGCATTAGCTATTATAGAAGTGTGGGGGTGTTGATGTGTCAGAACCATATGAAGAATATATGACATTAGTTCGCATGCGATACATCGCATGCCACTGCAACGCGGTCGTTAGAACGATGCGTTGTTACATCGCATACAATTACATCGCAAGTCATTACAATGACTTGCTGTAGGGGGCGTGCTGGACTTAGGAATAGTATGATTTACTATTCCCACTCCAGTTTGTGCAACTGCAGGGAAGGTGTTGGATTGTAAATCCAACACCTTCTGCCCTCTACAGCAAGTCGTTGTAATGACTTGCGATGTAATCGTGTGCGATGTAACAACGCGGTCGTTGTAACAACCGCATTGTAATGGCATGTGATGTATCGCATGCAAACTAAACAATGTCACCCCCATATGAATGGCTTCTGTTGACATTCAATCATACATGTATTTAAAGCAGAACAAACAATTAATCTGCGTGAGTCAGTCCATAAAAGGGGTTTGAGCTCCTAAGGATTGAAGTGAGAATAGACCCTATGGAGAAACATATTCATGAAATCAATGCTTTAAAAGTGTGCAGTGATAATTATTTATTCATATGTAGTGCTTTTCTACCCATTTACTGGTTGTTATTATTAATAGCATGCTCCGTTAATAAATACTGAGTAACAAAACATGTGGGGAGGAAAGGAAAAGTGGATCCCTACAGTCCCTTCCATGTGTCATGAATCCTAGACTTTTGTATTCTGCTGGTTATGACAATTCTTATTGAGGAGATTAAAAGGTGCAATGTTCACCCAAAGAAAGCATCTTATTGCTGAGGCTAAACCCCTGGTGCTACAGGACATTGGAGGAGAGAAGTGACCTCTCGACTGCACCAACGAGATGAGTGTATAATAGCCTACGTAAGTGGAGGTACTCAGTAAAGGTACTGAGGAGTAATTTGACTATATACTAGGGTATGTGGGTTTTAGATGAAATGCTCACAATAAATGCTCTCAACAGTCTACTGTGAGACTTTTTAACTAACAGGTTCATCAAACCATCATGAACTACTTTCAGGAAGCTCTTAGAAGCAACAAGCAGGTGGTGCTGAATAAAGTAGGGTGTTTTCGCATTGCTCAGTATTGTCTCCATGGCAACAGTCACGCTACTCATCCACTTGTCTTTGATACTCCTTCCACCAATGAGAAACATTATCCACAGAATCACTTTGTTCTGCCGTATGAGCAATCGACAGAGGTAGTGCTTAATTTGTGAAAGAAAAAGGGCTGGGCTAGTGCCCCCAGTGTTGCTCAAAAGACTCTGGCTGGAGCTTTTGAAGGTTGGGGTGCCAAATACCAAGGCAGAGAGTCTTGATTCCACCTCATGCCTCTTTAAGCCACCACCAGCCACTCTCTGTCCCCTTATCTCACTCTTTCAGGTTCTTTTCAATCTCTGCTTTTCCCTTTGTCACTGTTTTTCCATCTTCCTCTTTATTTTTCTTTCCAACCTTTTTTGTTTTTCCCTCTCTCTTGCTCTGGATGAAAGCCTTATGAGGAGAATACATGGTATTCCCCAAAAATGAGTGGAGATGGGCCCCACCTGCAACTACCGGCTCAAACTAAGCATTGTACAGAGGCCATGTGATGGTTTACCATCTCATTTTGTTCTCTTGTAGGTCGAATAACTTGCACCCGAAGTTGAAAGCAACCCATGGACTGGCCGTATCAACATGAGCCTGCACATAGCACAGTGGAACCTGAAACATCTCAGAGCTTCTGTGCTTGGTTCGGTCTTCGACTGTAACTTTCTGCACTATCAGCACGAATGAACTGGCAGCTGCCTTATCAATGGACCTGCTGTTTTATTGGTTCATCCCTTCAAATGTGTCATGTACTCTGGTGATGACCGCCAGTGTCCCGTGTTCATGGGCTACACCAACAGAAGCATGGACTGCGGGTGCAAACATATCCTTAATGCTTAGTATGGGGGCCTTCAAAGATGAACACAGAAGTGCAATATGAAAGGTCTACAGCCAGACAATCGTATTCTAAAGTGGGGCGATGATGAACGTTCAGGACATTAGTTTGTGTGTGTAGTAAAGTTACATTAAACCCGCTTGTGTATGGTTCACTTTCCATGATGCTCATTGTATAATGACATACAAATTCTTTTGAATTTAGATTTTTCTGTGTAAATATCAATGAATGCAATTTATTTCGCAATATTTATAAATATGGTTGTCATTTTTTCTTCTCATCTCGTGTACAACAACTGATTATTTTTTGATATCAGATTGATACATTTGCTTTATTTCATTCAGAGATTATTATCTGATGCCTTTTGTGTTAAAATTGTGAATTATACATACTTGTAACCGCTGTGCACCCAGTATACTGGTGGTTTTCCCACCAGCAGTATTTGTATCTTACTTGGCTGGCTGCCCTGTTCTAGGTTGCACGCAGTCTTTTGCTTAAAATTATTCCTAGTTAGTTTTAGCTTGCAGTGGACAAGGTGTGCGCTGATCCTGCTTTTTCACTTTCAATGCTGCCGCAACACAAATTCCTATAGTCCCTTAGTGTAACTCACCAACATCCCCCTGTGGCACGATCATAAATTGCCTGTTTCCATCTGCATCTTGAAATCACACATCACTGAAGGCCTGACTACAAGTCAGGTGGAGTGCTATCTCCTGGTCGATTCTGCGAGACCATGCGTTACAGCATGCATCTCGCTTGCAAGAGACTGTTTACAAAAAGGATTTGGAGCCAGCCGTTGCTTACTAGTTGTTGGCTTGCGTGGCACTCTTCTTTACAGCCTCATAATTTGTCTAGGCAGGCCTAACATCATTTCTGTGCATCTCTGTGGAGCAGGAACCAAGCACTGATGGATTCAACTTAATCAGTGCACGTCCGCTGTTCCCATCATGATTGAGGTACTATTTTGTTCTGTTTAACTTTTAGTGCCCTGCGAAAGAAAATGCAGGACAAACAAAACTGCAAACATTTATTATCTATAATTAACTTTCTTTTATTTTGTCAAGTCTTCTTTTCACACTTTGAACTCATGCTTTCTTTTGCTTTTGCTCATGGTTACTGTTCTCAAAAGATGAAGATTATTTTATTGCAAAGCGACATTGTTTCTTGCTCATCTGTAATTTCTGAAATGATGATTTAACACATAATCGTGTAGTACACCCCACTCCACCCCATTATGATCCGCTCCATTTGGATCCACACATATCCACCCCACTCCAATCCAAACTACTCATCCAATCCAATCCACCACACTCCAACCCTCCCAACCCACCCCACTCAAATCCAGAATAATCTGCCTCACTCCAATAAAAAAATCTGCCCCAATCCAATCTAAAACATTTTGCTCCACTTCAATCTGCCCCAATCCAATCTAAAATAGTCTGCCTAACTTGCTTCACTCTAATCTGCTGCACTCCAATCTGAAACAATCTGATCCACTCCACTCTGTCCCACCCCAAACCAAAACAATCTGCCCCATTCAATCCAAAACAATTTGCCTCACTAAATCTGCCTCACTACAATCCAAAACAATCTGCCCCGCTCCTATCTGCCCCACTCTAATCTGCCCCACTCCAATCTGCTCCATTATAATCCAAAATAATTGGCCCCACTAAATCTGCCTCACTACACTCCAAAACAATCTGCCTCATTCCTATCTGTCCCACTCTAATCTGCCCCACTCCAATGTGCCCCACTCCAATCCAAAACAATCAGCCCCACTCCAAACCATCCCACTCTAATCTGCTGACTCTGATCCAAAACAATATGCCCCACTCCAATCTGCCTCACTCCAATCTTCTCCAGTCCACCTCATTCCAATCCAAAACAGACTGCCCCCCTCTAATCTGCCTCACTCCAATCTTCCCCACTCCAATCCAAAACAATCTGTCCACTCCAATCTGCCCACTCCAACCTGCCTCACTACAATCCAAAACAATCTGCCCCACTCCAATCCTTCCCACTCCATCTTCCCCACTCCAATTCAAAACAATCTGCCCCACTCCAAACCGCCCCACTCTAATCTTCCCTACTCTCATCTTCCCCACTACAATCTGCCGCACTCCATTCCAATCCACCCACTCCATCCCAATTCTCCCAACTACAGTCCACCACAATCTATGCCACTCCAATTCACCACATTCCACCCCACCCCATTCCAATCCACCCCACACCAATCCAATTTACCCAATCCAGGCAAATCCAATCTACCCCACTCTATTCCAACCCACCTCACCCCAATGCAATTCACCCCACTCCTTCCCCAATCCACCCCACTCCAAACTAATCCACCCACTCCAATCCAAAACAGTGTGCCCCACTCCAATCTGCTGCATACCAATCTGCTCCAATCCAAAACTATCTGCCCACTACAATCCCAAACAATCAGCCCCATTCCAACCCAAAACAATCTGCCCACTCCACTTCAATCCACCTCACCTCAATCCAGTCCACCCCACTCCAATATACTCACTCCAATCCACCCCACCCCACACCAATCCAAACCACCCCAATTCAGACAAATCTAACCCACCCTACCCCATTTCAATCCACCTCATACCAATCCACCTCACTCCAATCCACCCTTCTGCAATCTAATCTATTGCACTCTAATCCATCCCACTCCAATCTAATTCACCCCTTCCAGTCCACCCCACTCCAATCCACCTCACTCCACTGCAGTCCAATCCACTCTTCTCCAATCCACCACACTCTACCCCAATCCAATCCACCCACCGCAGGTCAGTCCACCTCACTCAATATAGTCCATTCAGCCCACCACACTTCAATCCACCCCACTCTAATCCAATTCAATCCAATCCACCCCATTACAATCCAATCCATCCTACTCCAATCCACCCCGTCCAGCCCAGTCCAATCCACCCCTCCACTCCACTCTAATATGCCACACTCCAAACCACCGTACTCTAATCCAATCTACCCCACCCCACTCTATTCCACCCCACCCCGAACCAATCTAATCCACACCATTCCAATCCACCCCAAACTAATCCACCTCACTCAATCCACCCACTCCAATCCACCTCACTCCACTCAATCCAATCCACTCCACTCCACTCAATCAGACCCACTCTACCCCAGTCCAATAAACTTCAACCTGCTCCAATCCAATCCTCCCCACTATCTCAATCCACTTCACCCCCTCCAGCCTATTCCACCCCACTCCAGCCTCTTCCACCTCACTTCACTCCATGCTATAGTACTCTACTCTACGACACTGGACACTCTAGGACACTCTCTGCCACTGAACCACTGAACTCTACTCAACTCTACGACACTCTGCTCCAACAAATCTAGTCTACTGTACTATACTCCCCCCATTCCTCTCTAGGGCACTCCACGCCACTAACGTTTAACCATGCTGAATAGCAACCACACTGGTGTACAACATGGCAAAGCCACATTGTCAAAGCCAATATCTCTTGTATAGGCGAGACCTATGGGCTTTGCAAATGCTTTTTCTCTGTTGCAGGAACACCACACTCGATCTTTCCAGCCAATAAACCCAACAGCAGCAATCAAGCCTCCCTGACCTTTTTCTCTAGAAAGGGGTCAGCATTCAGTGCTGATTCCCAACCGGAATGATTGTAGTAGGGAATATTGAATTCCAAATATCGACGGGTCACAGTATTGTAACCAAAATATTAAGGGACAAAGTACTAAACAGGGAAGTGCACAGAGGGAGGTAAGGATTTACTATTCTTAACTCCACATCTATGTTCTTTATAGATATATATATATTATCACCACAGTATATATATGTGCAGTTAGTTATAGAAAATATATTGAAACTTATGTGTTGATCATTTGTCCCATGATATTATGGTCATTATATTGTGACCCGTCGATATTTGGCTTTCGATATTCCCTGCCTACACCGCCATAACTAATCCCTTTTCTACCTTTCCCATACACCTTCCTCCAATTCTGCCTCACCCAGAATTCTGGCTCCCATTTACCATCTGCTTACAGCAGGTGGTAAATATGTGAATTAAACCCCTCGAAAAGTGAATGGCACACAATAATTCCTTGTTCACACAGTGTTTCCCTATTGCAGGGAGTTTATCTCATAAGTGCATGGTAGTTTGGGTGTGGCTATGCAGTAATGGTAAATATTTGTGCAGAGTTTGCTCCCTGCCAGTATCAAGCAACTTTCAATCAGGACTTAGCCTGCACTGTGGAGTTACTGATAGCAGAGACATAGGTAACTCAGAAAGGAAGAGTTAAAGAGAACATATTGTGAAAAGGGCAGTTTCAGTCCAGTGACTACTGGTCATTCATTATTACACCCCCCATATACTGTGGTAGCTTGTAATTGGTCCTCAGGTGCCTTCTCTTCACCCATTTATTTAAGGTGTTTACGTAGTGACACAGTGGTCTCACAATGTGCATAGCTTATGTGAGGCAAACGTTGTTGCAGGAGACTCCCAAACATAATGGCATAGATGGTGTAGTTTGGTTGAGAACCAATTTGTAAAGGAGTTGATGACATCATACGAATGCAAGCATGCAATGCACAAATACCTCTTCTACGTTTACAGATTTCATTTGCAGTAGATTGAAATTTAGCACAGATTTTCATTATCTCAACATCCCTCTTCTTAGTTGTAGTCATTCCATAGGATGTTCTTAAACGCCAGTGCAGCTCACTGTTTTAAACATGTATTTTTTTTTTTTAATCCCAGAGCGTATCCTGTAATTTCCTCTTCCGGCCTTCTCAAATCCTTTTCTGACTGTGTTTTAAGGCATCTCTACTGCACCTCCCTATGGGTACCACGTTTCCTAGAAGATGGTCTGCATTGAGAAGCCTCCCCAATTTTCTCCTAGGTCCCTGGTGAGCAAGATGGCCTAGGAATGCTGTGAATGATCAAGGACTTGTGACATGGCTTAGCGAGCTCTTGAACAAGGAACAGCAGACCTCACTCTTCCTGCTTAGTGCAGTCCAAGGGTGGCCATCTTAATGTCAGGCAGGGTACACAGAGCTTGCTTACAAAGGAGCAGGTGTCTTATATAATAGATGCCGGAAGGTAAGGTTGTCTTTGGGTTGAGTTCTATGATTGGTAGCTTGCAGATGATTGGACAGTATGGACCAGAATAATTGAGAGGCTGAGCTTTCCTGGTAATTTCAGTTAAAAGCGGGAACGGTGCACCATAAGAATATGAAAAAGAGATAGGAGCTAAGCAGTATTATTACAACTGTAAAGAATACTGGCATTGTCCTCCCCTTTCCTCTGCCCTCGTATTTCGTTCAGACACTGAGATTGATTTCACATCTGCCTTAGATAATAAAAATAAGAATGTTCACAAAAACCCCTTACCAAATATCAGAGATACTTTGTTTTTTTCAGTGTTATCTACACTGCAGCGGCGGCTCCTCCACCGTGGCGAAGGAGCGTCCCCCCACCCCGCTGAGTGTCAGGCAGCAGACAGAAACGGGAAAAATAAAATTATAATAAAACCATTTTATTATTGTATTTTTCTTTCTGCTGCAGGCAGCCAAGTGTGGGCGAGGTGGGGCTATGAGGAGTGCAGGGGAAGGAGTAATGCACACTGTAAAGTGTGCATGACGGTTTGGCCGGCTGTCTAAGGCCGTCCAAACCGTCATGCGCACTTTGAGCTCTCTCCACCCGAGCTGTGTTGTGCAGCTCGGTGGAGTAGACACACAGGCTCCTAGAATGTGAGTGAGCGGTAAATAAGCCCGCTCAGGCCAATCATGGCACTGCTCTCGTGAAAGCAGCGTCTTGATTGGCGTCTAGGAGCCTGCACAGTGTGCAGGGACCCCGAGCAGAAGAATACCGAGACTGCGGCAAAATATGGCTCCCACCACTGCACCCATGTTCTTTGCTAGAAATACTGTTGCTAGAAATACTGAAAATGTAAATGACTGATATGTGCTGCACTATTATGCAGGTCTTGAGTAGAGGTGGGCGAGCCACTAAAATCGCTAGCCAGGCTCTAGCCAGATGCCTGGTTCTGGGGCAGCTTGAGGTCCTCTTGGAACCTCAAGTCCAAAATGAGCCAATCATTCATGGGAGGCAATGTGACTTAGAGGTTACATATACTGACTTTTTAACATGAACCAAGTTTGAATCCGGCCTCAGCCCAGCAATCTGTGAATCCCAGGAAATCACCTTGTAAAGTGGTCTGTGTTTGTTGTGAGGCGCTCTTATGCACTTCAGCAAGGCTTGCACCAAAAATAAAATGCACTTTTTGCCTGTCACCCAAGCTCTAATCTCTTCCTCCAAGAATTAAGGACGAAGTACCAACTTTTGATATCAGAAAGAGATACATATCACGTGGCTTAATAGCAGTGTTAATCTGAAAAATCTTGGATCTATCCAAGCTTTCCTGCTTGACAGAACTGTATGACCCTAGGCAAATAATTTAATTCACTGATCCACCTTTTTCTTCAGTATCACATATGGGAGTACCTTCAAATATGCGAGTTTAAATGTGCACTTTTCTTGAGTTTTCTTTAATAGACCACAATGTTGCTTCATCTATAATAAGAATCTAAGCCACATATTAGGTACACATAACCTCTGATTTGTCTCTTAGTTTACTAACAGCATTGCCATCAGGACAGGAATGATTCTTAGTTCATGTTTAAAACGTTCACTTCAATAAATACTTCTCAAATAATCTGATGTACTAAGGTGCCAAATATTTTCAAGGCTCGTCCCATACACACGCTCTTAGAGACAGAGTCGTCCATTGGCTCGGCTCTGGTTGAGCTCTCCCTGTTAATTTGTTGGTTTGCCCACCTCTAGTTTTGACAACAGGCTGGAACCTGGATCATTTTCTGTTGAATTTCGATAACATATTAGGCAGTTCCAATGAGGGAACCAACGGTCATTCCCCATAGAAAACCCAATGCCAAATCTGCTTCTGTAGACCAAACACATACGATTAGATAGCGATCAACTTAAAGGAATTCTCTTTCTAAATCAACCAGATCTAAAGAACTGATCAGCAGAGTTAATGGCAGATGCACAGGTTGTCATGCAATGAATTTAGGCAATGTTGGGGCAAGGTTACTTTGGTGTCCAGAATGGGGTTAGTTGGAGCAAACCAATGTCAATTAAAGCAGAAATTTACAATTTTTAACTCTATTAAAATGACTTTTTTCAAAATTGTAATTGTAATTGCATTTGTATAGCGCTTACTACCACTGACGAGGCGTCGAAGCGCTATCTCGGCGAGTAGCAGCTACTCCGGCACCCATAAAGGATTAGTGTTGAATTAGTATAGTGAAACATGCAAGTACATTTTAAGTGGTGGATAGGTTAGTCAGTTATTTGGATTCGGAAGGATAGAAGAGGGAAAAAGGTTTGTATTTATATAGCGCTTGTTACCCCTGATGGGTGTTGAAGCCCGCTACTCCAGAAACCCATAAAGGATTAGTTGTGAATAAGTATGGTGAAATATAAAAGTAATTTTAGTGGTGGATATTAGTCAGTTATTTGGAGTGAGAAGGATAGCGGAGGGATAGAAGGGGAAGAAAGGTTTGCATTCATATAGCACCTGTTACCGCTGATGGGTTTTGAAGCGCTTTTCTGGCGAGTAGCACGCTGCTCCGGAACCCATAAACGAGTAGAGTTGAAAATAAGTATAGTGAAATATGAAGTAATTTGAGTGGTAGATATGCTATTCAGTTATTTGGATAGAGAAGGGCAGGTGGCGGGATAGGAGAGGGAAAGAGGTTTGTATTTATATAGCGCTTGCTACCCCTGATGGGATTTTGAAGCACTTTTTTGGCGAGTATCACACTACTCTGGAACCCATAAGGATTAGTGTTGAATTAGTATGATGGTGAAACATGAAATTAATTTGAGGGGTGGATATGTTAGTCAGTTATTTGGATTGGGAAGGCTTGGGGAGGGGTAGAAAAGGGAAAAAGGTTTGCATTTATATAGCGCATGTAACCCTGATGGGGTGTTGAAACGCTTTATTGGCGAGTAGCACTCTACTCTGGAACCCATAAAGTATTAGTGGTGAATTAGGATAGTGGAATATGGAATTTGAGAAGTGAACATGTTAGTCTGTTATTTTGATTGAAAAGAGTAGTGGAGGGATAGAAGAGTGAAGGAATGCTTTTTTTTATATTTAGAATTTAGAAAGGTTTGTTTTGGGGGATCGGTATAGTAAAAGAGGTGTCAGAAGATTCAAGGAGGGGTAGAGTAGGAGAGAGTCTAGCAAGAGTTATTTTGGGGATCATAGTAGTGGTATGGGGTTTAGGATAAATGAGAGAGTGGATGTAGAGGATATATTGAGAGAAGTATAGGCTGAGAAATAGGGTAGTGCATTGGAAATGCCAAATTCGAAGAAAGTGATAAATATATAGATCCATAAGTACATTGAAATTATATAGATGCATAAAGGAGGTAAGTATATGTAGATTAAAGATATGGATAGAGGTACAGGATAAGAAATAGTGTAGTGCATTGTATATGCTTTTTCAGGGGAAAAGTAACAGGCACACAGATCCAAGCACATGGAGGTACATAGATGCACAATGGAAGCAAGTACATGGAGACCAACAATGCTTTGTTTTTTAACAACATATTTATTCTACATGTTTACACAAAGCAATACACAAAGATAGGTACATATCTATGGTGAAAATAAATGCTGATGACTATCAGAATTTAAGTGAGGTCCCCTCTTGGCCATTGCTCTAAGTAGCTTGGAAAATATATCCACTCTTCCTTTCCATCTCAAGCTAAGCCATTTCTATTTCTACATATGCTCACAGACATTTACTCTATTATGGAAATCTGACACATACTATCTAAGATGTTTTGATGTTCCCCCTTTCTCTTTGGATTACCCACTCACAATTTACAATTGCATGATTTTGTTTTTTTGTTTACTGTAAGAAAACGGGCCATTAATTGTGTGGCCTGCACAAGAAATTGGCCCACATTTTTACTCCATTGGGAACAAAACACCCCATTCTAGCATTTGACTTTCAGGGTGGTGAAGCAGAGCAGTCCAAGGCGTGCTCAAGGGAGGTGATGCAGGATTGTAATCACCATTCGCTGGCAAACAATAATAACACTCATGATTGTCCACTCTGTGCTTGTTCTTTTGAAAAAGGAAAATACATGTTCTACTCACACACTACTCAATATTATAATTTACTAATATACATAAGGTTGCTGAAAAAATACTTGGTGATAACATTGTGTAATCACCTGTGGCCACCTTATGGGGTCCAGACCAATAAACCACATATCAGAATAGCATCATTTTAGGATAAAATGCACTTAATACTGTTAATAACGCATATACCTTTTGACCAATAATCACTGTCAATATAATTCTTTCAATAACGCATTTAAAAAGGATAATAAAGCATGTACCTTTTGATCAGCAACTATTGTCAATATCATTCCTTCAATAAAGCATTTCACCCAATCTATATATGCATTTCTCATGAGTCTGTGTGCTTTTTATATACTTGCAAAATTGAAAACACATTTATAAACATAACAGTGTTGTAAAATATGTACATTTCTTTAACAAACTTAAGGCTACATAATTGCAGCCATAGACTTTGCCCCTAGAGGGCTTTGTAGGACATGTAGTGTTTTAAGCACTTTTAGGCCAAAGTACTTGTAGCCAGAGACTTCACTCATAGAGGCCACTGCACTCCTAGTTGAAAACACATGCTCCAATCTAGGGAGTGCTTAAATTCCAGAGAAAACATGGGATGGTCATCATTTCCTAGTCCCACCAAACTTAGAGTGGGAACTTATTAAATCCTTATGGGGGAGGCTGTGCTACTCCTGCAGCTCCCACGGCACTCTTTAACTTGTTTGACAGTGACCCAGTAATTCTGGTATTTATACAGAACAAGGGAACCCAATAGGTAGTTGAGGACCTTGGGTAATTGTTAATTTTAAGCAAACAGTGGTCCTCAATTTAAGGAATGAGGGGGATGAATATAGCACAGAATCGGAACTATATTTAGGAATGTCCAGCCGGACATCCAATTTAATTCTTCAATGAAAAAGATAACAATAATGAACAGCAAAACAAAGGTGGGACACAGTCCTGTATCCGTTGGGGGAAGAAAACAAATACAAAGCAGACAAACATTACAGGCAAGGCAAGCGAAGCTTAATTACGAAATCCAATGTTATAAGCTTTTTTTCTACAAACAGTGCACTTTTTTCCATAATAGACTAATGTGCATGCTGTCTAGAATGGGGTCGACGACGTTTCGATCCTATTACACGGATACAAGGATCATCATCAGGACGAGACAATAAACAAGCCTGGTGTTTAGAGAAATTGCCTGAGGAAAATAATGAAGAAAAGAAGGGAGAAAAGCAAGAAAATTAAGAAATTTTAAACCAGAATAAGGCAGCGCGGGATAAATATCCGTAATAGTGTTCAGTGCACATGCCACATGTGACTTCATGCAGTTGCTAGAATGCAAACGAGTGAGCTAGTGAACTAGATGGGACGATCTGGTATCCAAGAATTGGCAGGCATTAGTTTAGCGCCGGTGGAGGAGTAATCTAGTTAGAACGTAAGGCCGTGACGTGGCGAGGCGTAGAGTGTGTGGCCGCAATGAATATAAATAACCGGTCTCGAAGTGTGCGCTTACCAGGGACTGTCGGCGTGGTCATGTGCCGGAATAAAAATCACGTCTGGAGGTGCCAAGAGGTCTGGAGATGCTGGCGTGTGCGGCTAAGACCGCAACAATTGCTGGGGAAGGAAGGGAGGCAATTGAGGCAGGGGGGCGAGTGAGAGGGTAGTGCCAAGGTGACGGGATGCGGACAGAACAGGTACCTGTTAAATTATGTAGACGGGCAAAGGGGATTTCTAGCTCCGGTCCGTGGTCAAAGTGAACAATCTGCGAATCCAGGGTAGACACGCAATCATAATAGAATTGCGGGTAAGAGGAATCCGTGGAGATACACTAGAAGGGAAGGTTACAGTTAACTCAAGGGATCCAAAGTGAGAAAACCAATACGGGGTGGAGGTTCAGGTGCTTACCGTAATCAAGTGGCGTCCTCAGTTGACAATGAACGAGTGACGGGGAGGGCCAAAAAAGCGCGAAGATATACATGCAACGCGTTCGTGTGGAGCACTAGAGCGTGAGATTACGCCGCCATGATGGAAGAGGATAGTAAAAATAGAGGAAAGATTGACCAGAAGCGGACAGTTTGAGGGTACATAATTACTACGAAAAGACAATTTATACAAATAAGACGAAAATACAATTAATTATAAAGCGAGCCAAGGCTCATCAGCAATACATCATAATTACTTGGCTGAACCCAAGGAAAGCAGTGAAACAGAACATAAGGAAAAAATAAAGTGCGAGCATCAAGAACTGTGAGGAGTGTAACAACGAAGCAATCACATTTCCGTTAAGTTCGAGTTAAGTATTGTGTGGTGGGAGGCATCATGTGACATTTGTCATAGCAACCGGCGTTTCCGATTGAATTATCTCAGGAAACAGTCTGAGAGAGAATATGGGATCAAAGTTTGTTGTTCAAATGAGATTAGTCCAGTCCTCATTCCGATTGTAACCATCCTTGATGCTGTTCAAACGAATGATCATTCTCAGCTCTTCTTTATTTAGAATCTTGGCGATGTCACCGCCCCTTGGGGGTAGTTTGACGCTCTTGATGATTGTCCACTTAATGTCATCCTCGGTGTGTCCCATTTCAGAAAAATGTTCAACAAGGGGAGCATTGGGAGTTTTACAGCGCAGTCTGCTCCTGTGTTGGCCAATGCGTAGTTTGATCTTTTGGGTAGTTTGGCCAATATAAACTTTGTTACAGGGACAGGAGATCAGATAAATGACATTACTGGTATTGCAATTAGAAAATGAAGTCAAGGTGATAAGTACATTATTAAATAGAAAAGTTTTTCCTTCAATAGTCATGCTACACACATTACAATTTCCACATTTAGCATGACCAATGAGGGGCGTGAGCCCCCAGTGTTCATCCAAGGTAGTCAAGGGACGAGTGGTTGGCAGGGTGGCCCTTACCAAGTGATCCTTGAGATTGCGGCTCTTTCGGAAGGCAAACAGGGGTCGCTCTATGGAAAGGTTGCCCACATTTAGCACTGGCCAGTGTTGCAGGATGGATTTTCTGATTCGATTGGAGGCGGGGGAAAAGGTGGTGACACAGACTATGCGGTCCGTGTTGCTTTTGTTTTTAGGGGAAAGAAGGACTTCCCTAGGGCAATACCATGCTCGTTTTTTCGCATTGCTTACAAGTCTCTTGGGATACCCTCGGTCTCTGAGTTTGTTGCTAAGGGTAGTGGCCTCAAGGAAAAAATCTTCCTTGGAGTAGCAGTTGCGTCTAATGCGCAGAAACTGCGAGTATGGTAGTGAGTCTCTTAAGGCTCTGGGGTGATGACTCTCATAGCGTAGTAAGGTGTTTCTCTCCGTACTTTTCCTGTAAAGTTTAGTGAGTAATTCACCATTACAATGATATATGGTAAGGTCCAGGAAAGGAATGTGTGATCTGTCATGTGTATTGGTAAAATTGAGGCCTGAGCAGTTATTGTTCAACCAATGATTGAACTGACAGAGTGTTGCTTCATTGTGATGCCAAATTAGAAAAATATCGTCTATGTATCGACGCCAGAGGGTGATACCAGAGAGGAAAGGGTTTGTGGGGGAAAGGATGGAAGACATTTCCAAGTGATCCATATACAGAATGGCCAGATTCGGCGCGAAAACAGCCCCCATCGATGTACCCTTCACTTGTTGATAAAATTCATTCTCAAAAGAAAAGAAATTGCGAGTTAGACAAAGTTCTAATAACTGGATAATGAACAATGTGGGGACACAGTGAGGGCGTGGTCTGGAGTCTAGAACCTGTTGAATTACAAGGAGTGCTGGGATTTGTGGAATATTGGTGTAGAGGGATTCTACATCCATGGTGCATAGGAGATCATTGTCAGGATCAAACGGGTGGTGTTCAATAAGGTTAATCATGGACATGCTGTCTCTGATATAGCACTCAGTGAGGGGGACAAAGTCCTTAATGAAATGGTCTATATATTGGCCAAGTGGTTCGAGAATAGAACCGCAACCCGAAACTATGGGGCGTCCGGGTGGGTTACTCTGGTTTTTGTGCACTTTTGGGAGAGTGTAGATGACTGGGGTACGCGGAGCCTTAACATTAAGGAAAATAAATTCCTTGGGACTGAGGAAGCCCTGTGCTTTAGCTTCAGTAGTAAGTTGGAGAATTAAGGTCTGTAATTCCTTAGTAGGATTAGTGAGCAGTCTGCAATAGTGATCAGTGTTTGATAACTGTCTCAGAATTTCAGCTGTATATGCATCCTTCTCTTGCAGCACGATACCACCGCCCTTATCTGCTGATTTGATGATAAGTGATTGGTTCAATTTCAGCGAGGAGATTGCGTTTTTCTCGGGAAGAGTAATGTTATAAGGGATAAAACGTTTTTTAGATTCCAAAGTGGATAGATCTCTTAGAACCAATTTCTCAAAGGTGGGGATTTCACTCGGTACCATACTAGTGGAAGGGGAGAAGGTGGAGGGAGGCCTGAAGGGAGTGTTGCCAGTGGGTGGTGTGGAAGGATTTAGAAGAAAGAAGGTGTGTAGACGCAGTCGTCTAAAAAATCTGAGTAATTCAGTGTGCAATTCTAGGAAATTCGGATGAGTCGTGGGGACAAAGGACAACCCTTTGCTCAATAAGGAAACCTCAGGGTCAGTGAGTACATGCTGGGACAAATTGAAAATGGGTATGCATTGTGAATTAACCTCATTTACCATTGGTAGAATTTTTGGCGGGTTTGGCGTTCGCCTGGAGGATTGTACCATCTTTGGTGTTGTTTGACACGGCCACGTTTTGGTGGTTCGTTGTGGCCTCGGCCTAAAAAATTGCTATTGGGACCAGGGTGGGAAGGCCCAGGAGGGCAATTTGTTCCACTGGTGCCCTCACCTGGGTCTGAGTTGTCTGAGGATTCTGCAGATGTATCGGAAAAGCCCACTAGATTTTGGCGTCTGTTGTAGCGTCCCCAGGGTCTGCTGTTTTGTGGATTAGAGTATGCCCTGTTTGTGTAAAAGTCTTTCTGGAGGTATGGGTAGGTGCGTTCAATGTTGTATGTTCTGATATCTTTACGAACTTTCACTGATTTCTTGTTTTGTTCTATACTTTGAAAGTCATCAACTGTCTTTTGAATTTGTTCAAGTAATTTCTTACCAGTAATTCTGGGGCCACCATAGAGGGAGAAATGGATTTCTCAGGTCATTATGGGACTCTACTTGCGACCACATGCATACTTGATGAGTGGCTCTCCTGCTGCCTTGGGAAGAGCCACCTCCGGTGTTTGCTGTTTTGTTTTTTTATCTTTGCGGCGCAGCCACGTGCCATGTGGCCTTTTCTTATCTTTGGGGTTGCCCGGTCCCACCGGGGCACGCGCCGCATTCCCAGGATATTGGGTGACCCAGGGAGCCCAACGGTGGTTGCCCCCGCCAGCTCCCACATGTGCAGCACACCTTTGTGCTGTGGAAGGAGCTGCCAGGTTTCTTCTGCCCTGACCTCTCCTGCGGGCAGGGTGGTGTGGCACATGGTGGCCTGACTCCCGCTCCGTCCAGACACAGGCATGGGGAGCGATTGGGCAAGCCACATCTGGGGGAAACTGGTGGTGCTCCCCCTATTTCCTTCTACTCTCAGGGCCCAGGGATGGGGTTCTAGCCCCTCCCTTCTGTCTCCTGATTCGGCGGAATCGCAATGGTGCTTCCTCATATTTGCCACCATTGGAGGCCTGGAGGTAGGGTTCCAGGGCCCCCAATAAATACACCGACCTGGGGCATGGGGTCCCTCTGCCCTTTGGATGCTGGGGAGGAGGCACCACACATGCCCCTGTCTGGCGTGAAAAGGGTAATTCTTCTTGCAGAGACCGCTGGGCCCTGGCCCATCCTGGGGGCTTAAACACAGCCAGGCAGCAGAGCTTCATGTGTTCCGTATCACACTGGTGGTCAAAGGTCAAAATCCTTCTTCTGTTGATATCTTGGGCACCGTTGTGTAAGGATGAAATCCGGAACCAGGTAAGGTTATAATAATGAAGTTTAATCCGGTAAAGCCCTGACACCAAGAGGCGTCTGACAATCTCACTGGCAAACTGTCAACTGTCCTTCCAACCGTCACCCTCGCCCAAGGTTCCAGAATAGAACGGGGAAACGTCATGGAACCTTGGGCGAAGGCTCGAGGCAGAAGGCAGCGCGAGGCAAGTCGCGAGGACAGAAATAAGTAAACACAACACATCTCCTCGTTTACAGAATAAAATTAAAACAGGATAAGTGGAACCACAAAGTAGTGTAAGAACTATAGGGAAAATAAGGTTACAGGAATATCAAAAGCAAAAGGTGCAACAATATGTAATTAATCACATACAAAATCTTGTAACTTTTTAGGAGGAATTATCTCTCTCCCGTGTCTACTCATGGTGGACTCTTTAACATTGGAAACACCAACGTCAAGCTCATGAGGAGGAAAACCATCTTGTGGCGTATCAGGAATTCCAACTTGGGGAGTATCGTCAGCACTACGAGTAGTGGAATCAAATGACGTGCGAACAATGGTCTCCCCAGCGGAACTCTCAGGAATAGGTTGATCATTGAAAACAACACTAGAGTCACTAAGACTGGTGGAATTCTCCCTCAAGACAGAACAACCACTGGTGCCCTCCCCAGGATCGTTTAAAGGTGGAACCTCGCTACCTACATGGGAATATCCCTGGTGGATGTCGTCGTCAAGAATCCAATCATATCTAGAAGAGGTGCAACCCTGGATCAGAGTACTGTGGGGGCAAGGTACCATCTCCCCGGCACAATGACAGGGACGACAAATGCCACACCTTCCCATCACTCAAACGTGCAGAATTGCAAAAGATTTTCTTGACCATAAGGGGTTGCGAATAGCGGCTAAATCCTTTTTTGATAAAACCACTACTCTTGACTCTAACCCACTGTCCTACATGAATATTGACATGTTTGCATGCATGCTTAGAATCATAATGGTCTTTACTCCTTTGCTGTGTACGTGTAATTTTGTTATTAACCGATTCCACAGACCAATCAACATTCTTAGGGAATGACCACCCAATGCAGTCTTTGGTGATAGGTGTCCTGCCTCCTAATAACACAAAAGGACTAGAGCCAGTAGACTCGCAGGGTGTCACACGGAAAGCTTACAAGTTGTGAGTCAATTCCTTCCTCCACGAGAGATCATTATGATTGGCCAATTGCACAATCCCCTTCACAACATGGTTAAACCTCTCCACTGCACCATTACCAGCAGCGTGGTACAGGGAGGTAGTCTTGTGAGAAATGCCATTGTCATTGACAAACCGCTTAAAGCTGTCAGAAACGAACTGTGGGCCATTGTCGGTTGCAATACACTTGGGCAACCCTTCCCTCATGAACACACTCTTTAAGAACTTGATGATGGCTTTAGCATCAGCAGATTGTACAATTTCCACTTCTGGCCATTTAGAAAAATGATCCACTAAGACAATGAGATAAACCTGCTCACCATTTTCCCAAATAGGCCCAAAAATGTCAACTCCCAGTCTCGTCCATGGCATACAAGGATTGGACAGTGGTTGAAGGGGTGGTTTCAAGGTATGCTGTGACTTATCAGAGTTTTCACAAGCCAGACAGTTTCTCACTCTCCTTTCTATTTCCAGGTCCAACCCCGGCCACCAGTAAGAGGTTTTAACCCTACTCTTAGTCTTCCCAATACCAAGATGCCCCTCATGACAGATATCGAGCAATTTGGATCGAAGGGAAGTAGGGGGTATGACTCTGCCATTTCTGAGGATAAGACCATCTTCCAATGACAACTCGTGCCTCAATTCCCAGAAAGTACGTAAACTGTGGGGTAAGTCTTTCTTTATGGGCCAGCCCTCAACAATATACTTCCCAATCTGGCACAAAGTAGTGTCTCCAGCTTGTGCTGATAACCATTCATGTTGCGAAATACAAGAAATGTCATCCAGAATTTTAGCAACACAAAAAGATTCGATTTCTCCTACGGAGTCATCTGTACAAGGCAAAGGTAAACGACTCAAACAGTCAGCAACCACATTTTTCAGAAATAAGTAAACACAACACGTTGGGCCATTTTGTGAGACCTTTGCCTCGTTTTGCTCCTGTTGGAAAACCCTAGCCACCTGGAGCACTTTCCTTAGGTCTTATGGCTTCAATGGTGACAAACTTTGCAAGTAACTGATTTCACTGGCTCCCTGTGCCAACCTTTGTCCTTGGTTTCCTCAGGGTATCTCTCCTCCTTGGCGCTGAAGCCCAGTCTTTCCCCCCAACTAGTTCTCAGGGGGTGTAGGGGGACCAGCATCAGTGGTCCTGGGGAGAGCCCCACTGGTCCTGGGGTAAACTGAAATCAGAGTCCTTAGTCAAGATGGCCATTAGGTGGTTCTACCTTCCAATTGTCGATGGCTGCCCTCTCCAGGTCTAGTGTCCAGTAGAAAGTCACAACCAAGAGAGAGCTTTCCCCCCTGTGAAGAACTTTTAAGTGGGGGTGGGAGGTTCCAGTAGTGAGGTACCGCTGGCCTATCCTTGTGTGCCACATCATCGCCCATGTCCCAAACTTTCTTCACAGCCTGCTGGGATATTTTAAAATGGAGTCACCCAGGAGTCGCTTGCTACCTCTGCTCTGGGGGGCCTCAGCTCCGCCCCTCACTGACATCACTGCTAGGGCTTTTCCAAGCAAATCTTCAAAGGGTGCCCCCTTCTGTGTTGGTTCCAGAAGGCTTGGCTCCCTCTCTTATTTAGTCAGCTTGGGCAGGCATATCCCTGGCATAGTGTGACAGCGAGTTGATTGATGCAGAGCATTTTACCCCATCCCTTTCCTCCTCAGGAGTTGAGTGAAGCACTGTTTAATGCTCTCTTTGTGTGGGGAAGCCATTGTTTCTGCCTCCGGAGAGAAAGGCAATTACCTAAGCATAGCAAGGTGAAAAAAGGACTGGACTCTGATCCTGAGCTGAGCCAGAGAAATATGACATTCCTGGATGACCCATAAGATGTGCAGATATCTTTTTGGAACTTGCAGAATTGATTTTCCAATGCAGGTTACAACCTAATTCAATATGTCTTTAGTCTCTGTCGGCCAAAGGGGAGGCAAAGCTGCATTCTAAAGCAGCCCTTTTCATAAGTGTATGATGGTGTGTCACTGCAGACAAGACAGTAAACCACACTGACTTTCCCTATGAGTGAACACTAACATTATGATGCCTACCCCTGGTCAATATCCAGTCCTGCAGAGTCCCTCTGCGCCGGGCTACCTGTGTGCAGCTACTGGCCTGCGCATGACAGGAGTCTCCCACATGCATACCTTACACATGTGCACACCTGTGTGCACATGTGTTCAAGTGCAACCTGCTGACTGCCCCTTACCCTTACTGCGTCAGAGCGGCCTTGCCTTAAAAGGCGGACACTGGCGGTAAACTCACCCAGTCGATTTACCATGTGTTTGCCGTGAGTGAGTTACAGGTTGGGAGGCTCACCCATGTTAAAAAGGTTGCATACCAGGTGGTCAAGAAGCAAAAAAGTCTGCTGAATTTGATGGGAAGAACTCATTTCCTTACATTTACTAATTAACAAGTAGGAATCATTGCTGAATGAGTCTACTGGTCCACTTTTCTTATCTGGTCTTTGCCACTGGTTTTCTCAAATCAGTGTCTGTTTCTATTACATAAGGTCCATTCAGTTAATTTCAAGAGGTTCTAAGACTACACTGAAATCAAAGGGTCCGATGCCTGAGTGGTCGTATGTCGAAATATCGACAAACAATACCTTTCTTCAAAATATAGCATCCAGAATATTAACTATCAATATATCACATAGGTAAATATATAGAGGTAAATCAACTATTTACAACTACTGCTCATTCGCTACATCTCATCTATAATGTCTCATACTAAATCTTTACCAAACATTGTCTCTCCCATCTTCTCCTCTCTCTTACGATTAGACTTTAACCACTTCTGCACGCTATTCTGTTCCTTCCTTCCCACAACAACTCAGGTGTATCGATGCAGCTATTAATAAATATGTATTCCCTAATATTGTCTACTTCTTTATCCGTGACCCCTCAATATAAGTGACGTTGGATTCACTACTGCTCTTTCTTGAACATACCTTGTACCTTCGTATGGAATGTATCTTCTATTCCCTTTTATGTTCTAAGTGTCACGTTTCCACTTTCTTTTTTCAGTCAATGCATTGTTTTCTCTCATCGCATTGCACTCTAACGTCCCAGAGCAAGACTTAAAAAAAAAAAAAGTACCCTATCAATGCTTAGGAGTTCTTTACTTCGAGCTAAATACATCCTAGGTTGGCTTACCCCTTGAAGATTATCCTCTGTTGAATACTGACTAGGGGGCTGATTACGATGGCTGGCGGATCACCACTGCCGGCCCTGCGGTGGCGATCTGCCCACCATCGTAACCTGATTTACCCCCCGGCATTATAATATACAAGTGCGTCCGCCGCTTTGCCTCCGGTCGGCAATCATTCCGATTGCTGGCCGGGTGGACTTGGGCCACAATATGGTGGCGGTGCCAAGCAGGCACCGCCATCCATATTATGATGAGTCCGGTGGAAGGCCTTTCAATGGCGGTGATGCCGCCATGGAAAGGCTGGTGGGGATGTGCTTTGGGGGCCTGTTGCGGGCCCATAGGGCGTGGGTGGTGGGGGTGCATTTGGGGGGTACCCATGGTACCCCCCTCCATTTCCATGCACAAGGTGGCAGGCACCGCGCGGTGCCTGCCACGTTGTGCATGGAAATGCACACCATGGCACTTTGGCTTTACGGCGGGTGCTGCTTACAGCAGTACCCGCCGCAATGTCAAAAATGCGGAATGCGACCGCCAGGGTGGAGGTTTCATCCTAATTACCTGTGCGGAACCGCCGCACGTCTGGTAGCCGGTCCCAACACCGCGAGGATTGTGGGCAGACTCAGGTCCGCCCACCATCCTAATAGACCCCTAGGTCCTTTCCAAGACTTTTGCCCCCCCTCAACAACCTATTTTGCCATCTAATTTCTGCCCTTTTGCTGTCTTTTTTTAAGACATTTTTCCTTGACCCTCGACTATCATAAGCCAGTAGAAATACAAGTTTATTTTTAGATCTTGACGAGGATGGGACGAATAGTTGTTCCTCTGCGATGCCTTAACAATTTTCTACATTTGATTAGACAACACTATTAACCAGACTTCTTGTATTACTCATAAATGGCTGTATGTGGTTTTATTATTGCGTCCTTAGAGACTAAGATGTCAATTTTTGTTGTGGAGATTCGTTTGCACCGTTGTTACACCATCAGCTTTCAAATGATCTGTTTGTGCAAGAGATTGCGATGTTGGTTGTGGGTGGATGTGATACACTGGTTTAATAAAATAATGTTTTTGTAGGCGGTAACCTGCATATAACTCTCTCTGCTGTTTTCAATGTTTAACAATGAGAAAAGATACGAACGAGATATAATGTAAATCATCCTGGAGATTGAAAAATGTTATACAAATCTCATGTATTGTAAGCCCATACATTGATAAAACTTGTCTGAGGTGAATTTAAGACAGGATGAAGAGCTGATAGGGCACATTAGCTGCTAAAATTACACAAATTGCAATAAATGTATGATTAGTTAATGTTTTAGTTTGGAAATGTTGGTAGTGCTGAATGCCCTATTTTCCACATCAGCGTATTACATCTCTGTAGAAGCCAGTAGAACTCAGATTCGAGTGGAACATAGGGCAGATACAATTTACATAGAGTGTTTAGGTCTCTTTCACTAGACCAGATCCTAAGGTGAAGGTGGATCAGGAATCCTCTTGGCGGTGTAGTAGCCTCTTACAACCAGGGCCATTAGAATTAAGAAATTATTCAATTCTGCATCCTTTATATTTTCTGCATAATTATGGATTTGTCTCAAGTGCCTCAAAATCCATCAACTGCAACAGATCAAAAGTTACTATAAACGCAGTGACACGTGTTGCTGTGCAGTGGAACGCTCTTCACAAAGGGGAACTGATCACTTCTCAGTTGCTATTGCAGTATGTGGGTGTAAAACTGGTACTAATGAAGTGAACCCTTTGTCCAGAGAATGTTAACATGGGTACAAAACTGACACGCTGTGCTGCATTATGCCGCAGAATTGACCTTTTCTTGCCTCATCCCTGCCACCACACTTGAGCTAGCCCTGCTTATAACATATCACAAACAGCACATTAAAAAATCACTATCGAACTTTGGATCACTGTTGTAACCATTTCACAAATTTCCTTCATAAATTCCACAACCAATGTTGTTTTTCCCCGTCTTGAAGGAAAAAAAATGTTTTGAAAACGTTTAATCTAAAGCAGGAGAAGAGAAGTAATTGTTTAAATTATGTTTGTAAGTGGTCAGGAGCATTATGGCCACTATGAACCTTTAGAAAGGAAAAATATGCTCTTTTCAAGTGTCATTGGCTTATGTCCATAACTTGGCGGCATTTCCTTGTTTCTGTCTAGGGCATACCCTTAAGGTCACGTCAACTCCACATGTGAGTTTATTTGGTTTACAGTGTCAGATCACGTAACTTCCCCGAGCTGGAAATATACTTTTAAATATTCCATTGTTCGAGGGCTCACCAGGGTATTTCCCCATCGAATTTAAAAAGGTTATTAATAAACAAGAGAAAATCCTGCTTCAAAGGAAAGGTAGGCGCCTCTATTATCAGAAATGACACAATATATTTGTGTTGTCTGCTTTGGTTCCTCGTGTGTTACAAATCTCACGGTTCTCCGATGATTATTTCCACCGCAAAGTTACACTTCCTGTCTATCCCTCCCACACGTGGCTACATCTGAATTTAATGCAATACTGGCATCGTTTTTTTTTTGTTTTGTTTTTGCTGAGCGGTCAGGGGTTTTTAATTACGGTCGAACTGTATCACTGTGGGTATGCAAGGACCACAAACATTTTGCTGAATCAACATGAAAAGTAATTTCTTGTCTCGAGTTCACCAACTGGCTACCAGTAATAGTCCATTCTCTTCATGTTGCCATAATTCAACTGCTCAAAGATAATTGGACATTCCATAGGAACTGGTGCAGTAACTGAAAAACTATGCGCATCTTACACATGAAGAGATGAAAGTGCATCTCAAGGAGTGAACTCCAAAATGGCGCCCACTGTCAAATATTACTTTTGTGCTAACCGAGAGTAAGAAGACGAAGAGAAACAGCTGTAGCGTCCTCCCCCGCTCAGTAGCATGCAAATGAAATATGCCGTACATATGTCTTTATTCCTCAGCATCAAACCGCCAACTACACGCATTGCGTCATAGCTTTTATAACCACACCTTAACACCTTCCATCAGATTATGTAATTCCTGTTTAGAGTCTGTCCAGAGCTGCAAGGGTTCATCGGAGGCGGTGCCTCCATGAGAGCGCAGGAGCGTTCCCCTCTGCTGGAGAGCAGGAAACTTAAAAAAAAAAAGGTAAATCACCATTTTATATTTCCGTGCTTGTAGCAGCCAAGTCTGAGGGTGAGGCAGAAGCAGGAAGAATAGATTGCCTTTCAGTTTAATGTGCGCATGTCACTTTGGCGGGCTGTCTTGCGATGGCCACCCTCACATGCGTACATTAAACACTCCAACCCGAGCTGTCTTAAACAGCTGGTGGAGAGAATGCACAGGCCCCCAGTGCTTCAAGGAGCGCTGAACCAGCACACTCCAGCCAATCCTGGTGCTTCTTTCATGCAGCCTTAGCAGCATGAGAGCAGTGCCAGGATTTTGTAGAGGGAAGTTGCTGGCTGGAGCTCTGGGAGCCTGTTGTGCAGAGATAAAGAGGAGCATGGAGTATGAGGCAGCTTGGTGCCTGCCACACGGTGAATGGATGGTTTAAAAGTGTATTTTTTCGATTGCGGCTTGTGCTGCAGCACGCTGCACAAGCCGCAATAGAAAAAATAAACATCCCAACCGCTATGAAGGCGGTTGCATCATAATAATTCAATTCAATTCAAAATACTTTATTGCGGTCAATAGACCATAAAAGTGCAAGTGCAGTAAACTAACAATAAATAAAAACTTTCTCTGACGCATGAAATCGAAGCCCCAGAGTCCGAGGTTAGAATTATACATTTTCACTGTTAACCCATACCCCAACATATGGACAAAATGCAGAGCAGCACATACAAAGTACCAGATTAATAAAAACTATGCAGTTATTCGGCAGAGCTAGAGCTGATACATTTCGTAATAATAAAATACTAAAAAAGCACTCTATAAAATCAAACGTAAAAAAAGTAGTTTAAAAATGGAACCAGCCCAGTTAATAAATTTAGTCAGCTTTACCCTATACAATAATTTTCAAAAGTGACCTGCGCACACACCACATGGAAAGTAGGAAGTGTGACACTGCAAATACAATTGTGGATGAAGTATTCTATTTCAGCAGCCTTAATGCCTCTACACAGTGATTGGTCCCCAAGTTTCTACATAGTTGGGTCAACCAGCAGCGTCTAGATTCTCTATAGCCAGGGCAGAAGAAGAAAACATGCAACTCTGATTCCTCTGCATCGTTACAGGCCGGACAGCCTAGAGAGAGTGTATCTGCCCATTTGTTGGAGAAAGCGCACAGCGGGAGAACCCCGTGCCTAAATTGAATATACAATTTCCTCGGTAATGCGGGTTGTATCTCATCCACGGCAGACTCTAGGCTGTACTAATCTTTTGTTCTCTAAAATACAACTTTAATGGACCTGTTTCTGAACACCCCTGTATACGGGCAAATTTGTCCCACCCGTAGCTCTGAACCAGTTCCTTTCTGGCCATGTTCAGAAATGAGTCCCAAACATGTGCTGGCCATGGTAGCTTCCCAGCACTATGCAGGGCCAAGATTTACTTTAGCTCATCCCTATACACAGCCAATTCCGGGGTTACCCATAGTCGGCGCCAGATGATTAGGGGTCTAAGAGCAATTTCGTCAGCACTTGGCCTTATCCCCAGATCCAGGCGAAGCTGTGTGAGGGGAGAGCTGAGGGGGAGACCAAATAGCTGCCTGACAAAAGAGTTCTCAGACTTAATAGTGTTTCTTAGAGAAGTGTACCCCCAAAGTTCAGCCCTGTACATTGCAGAACCCCTAGTTTGCATTTTATACATTTCCACTTTTGGTCAAATAGGTTTGTAAGGGGAGCTTGGCTCGCGACGAACATGGCCGCCTGAGCCCGGAGCTCCTCCGCACCGGCCTACTATCCTGTATTTATCCGACACCCCCTCAGGCAAAAATCATCTTTGGACGACTGCTTTTGGGTCCGGGGGCCTCGACGTCCCAGATCTGGCCTTTCGACTCTTGGTGGCCCCCCCGTTCCGGAGCTGTGAGGCGAGGCCTCTGGCGCGTTGCTGGGCCTCGCATCCCCGGGGCCTGGTAGACAGGGGGCGTGGCTGCGTCGCCTTGCGTGCGGCCGGGCTCTGTTGGGACGGGCCGGTCCCCGGAGCGACCTGTGGCAGGACTCGAGGGCCCTCGGCGGACTCGCGCCGGGGCGAAGACGGGGTGCTGATCTGGCCCCGCGGAACGATCTGGCCCCGCGGATCGATCGTGTGAGCTGAGCCACCTGCGGCGCCTCCTTGAGTGACAACCCTGGTACAGCCGCCCGTCCATCTCCGTGCCTAGAGGGACCTGGGCAGCGGCCCGCGCCTCGAGGCAACCAGCATTGAGGAGGAGCAGGGGTGGACTCGCCGGCTACAGGGAGGTTAGTGGAGATCGGACTTTGGGATTGACCTACGCGGGGCTGGCGGCGCCCTGCCGCTCTGGACTGCGGCCTTCTGAGGGGACTGTGAGCGCCTGACCCGGGTGGTGCCCTCACGCAGACTGCCGGCCAGCACGTGTAGTCCTGGGATACGGTGCATCGCCCCAGTGCCTGCGGCCATACTCTGACCTTTTGCTGTGGTGACCGTCGCTTTGCCTGCGGCTTGCCGGCGCTGGGGCGCCTCGGATATCGGCGGCCGCGCCGTGGGGGCGACCTGGAGATATCTCGGCCCGCTGCGGCACTCGTGGTCGGGCGGCGCCGCCCTTGGGCCTGCCCTGCACGTGGGTCGGTCGCTCCTGCGGTAGCCCTGTGCCTGCACCGGCCGGGAGTGATCGCGGAGACGGCCTGGCACCATGGGGGGGAAGGGCCACCGCAGTGGGGCACAGGCGAAGCTTGAAAAGTACGCGTTCTGTCAGGATCAGAAACGGTCCCCCCCGGACGGGCCTGCGGAGTACACGCTGGCGGACGTCATGGCCACGCTGACACAGATGCAGGCCTCAATCGGCACTATCTCCACAGATGTTGCGCTCCTCCGGGCGGATGTCGCCAAAATCAACTCCAGACTGACTGAGGTCGAGGCCACCACGGAGACCCTCACGCGGGGCACGGCAGACCACCACAAGCGCATACAAGCCCTTGAACTGGTGCAAAAGCAGCTGCTGGCCAAGCTGGACGACCAGGAGGGCCGGTCTCGGCGCAACAACGTGCGGGTCGTGGGTGTGCCTGAGAGTGAACGCGGCCCTGCCTTAGACCTCTTTGTTGAAAAACTGATCACCGAACAGCTGCAGCCCCGCGGGCTCTCCAAGTTCTTCTCGGTCGAGAGGGCGCACCGGGTGCCGGGTGGGAGGCCTAAGCCTGGGGCCCCCCCGCGCCCGATCCTGGCCCGCATTTTCAACTTCCGAGACCGGGATGCGATCCTCCAGGCGGCGCGTGCCGCCCCACCACTGCGGGTGGACAACGCTAAGGTCACCCTCTATCCGGACTACACCGCTACAGTAGTGCGGCAACGTAAGGACTTCATGGCAGTTAAGGCAGACCTCCGCTCTCGAGAGCTAAAATATTCAATGTTGTACCCTGCAAAGCTGCGAGTGGAGGCGGAGGGGCGCACATGGTTCTTCACGTCGCCGGCGGAGGCCTCGGAATGGCTCGAGGGGTGGCGTCCAGCAAGAGCGAGGGGCAGGGGAGAGCGCGCCCTGGGCGGCCTTCCTGACTCTAGCCAAACCCTGAACGTTGAGGACTCAGGCGCGGGTGACGAAGTGCCCTGAGGCATGGTGCTGTGATGTGACCGAACTATTGGACGCTTGGCGACCTGGGACCTTGCAGTGGCTGTCGGCCCCTGGGGCCTTGAACCTACAAGGAGCGGATGACCCCGGATCCCCCTTTTTCCTTTTCTCTCATCTGACAGTCTGCTGCTTAAGGGGACAAACTTACGATATGGGGAGTGGCGGCTGTGTGCTGAGCGGCTTTCCCCCGTACGCACGTACCAAGTTTATGGGAACTAAGCACTCTGCTGTGTTGGGGTGGCGGGTAGTTGTAAATCCGCTGGGCAGGGAGGCAGGGAGGGGGGTGGGGGGATGGGGAGTTCGTTTAAATGTTGATTTTTGTTTTGTTTTAGGTTCACCAACCACTCAGGGGTACATACGGCAGATTGGGCAGGTACAGGTGCACAGGGGTGGCACAGGGCAGGACGCGATTAGCACACCCTCCCCTGGAGACGACGTCACATAGCTTGCCTCGAGCGGCCTCTGACTCACTGCCAGACGCCCCTGCTCAGCAGCGTTCTCCTTCCTTTGCGGTCCTCTCCTGGAACGTTAACGGCCTGGGAGACAAGATTAAGAGGGGGCTAGTGCTTCAATATCTCAAGCGCAAGGGGCCCGGGGTGGCGCTCTTGCAAGAAACACACCTAGTGGGTACGTCCACCAAAGCCCTGGATAGGTGGGGGTTTAAGATGGCAACACATTCAGAGTTTACGACAGGGTCCCGGGGGGTGGGCATACTGGTGAACAAGCGTGTCCCCCTGATTCTTCTTGATTCCCGTAGGGACGAATATGGCCGCTTCGCGGCACTCACTTGTCAATGGGAGGGGAGGGTTTATAATCTGGTTTCTGTCTACATCCCCCCGACGCTACACCAAGCCTCCCTCAGGGCACTGGGCGAATTCCTTTTGGCGCTCCCGCCTGGGGAGCTCATCATGGGCGGAGACTTCAATGCAGCCATGGACCCTGCACTGGACAGGTCTGCACACAGGACTCTTGGGGCCGACGCCTCCACGCTCGCAGACTTTGCTACCGCGCTTGGCTTAGTAGACACATGGAGGGCATACTGGCCTGATGAGAGACAATACACCTTCCTCTCCGGGGTACACCACACCCTCTCCCGTATCGACTACATCTTCACCTCACCGGCCGGGTACAAAGGGGTGACGGAGGTGTCGCACCTACCCAGGGGCATCTCGGATCACTCGCCGGTGGTCATCACGTTTGCGTCCGGGGACCCAGGAAGGCGCACATTGTTCCCGATCCGCCCCGGATATCTTAAAATCCCTAAAATTGCTAAGACCCTCAAAAAGGCGACCGAGAACTATTTTACCGAGAATGCTGAGTCGGTCGAGAGCGCAGCAACCCTCTGGGAGGCCTTTAAAACCGTCCTTCGTGGCCAGGCCATCTCCATCATTACGGACCACACTAAGACCCAGCGGCTCGCTGTACTGGAGCTGGAACGGGCGATAGTGGAGGCGGAAGCATCCCATACACTGCGGGGGGACGGAGATTCGGCGCACACCCTTCATATGGCGCAGCAAGAATATAGGTCCCATCTTTGGGAGGGGGCCCGAGCTCGACAAGTAGCCACCCAGCACACCATCTATGAACTCGGTGATAAGGCTGGCAAACTCCTGGCCTGGCTGGAGAAGGGGGACCGTGCGTCGCGGTGGGTGGCGCGGATTCGCCTGGGCGAAGGAGACTTTACCTCGGAGCCCCAGAGCATAGCCGGGGCCTTCGCGGCCCATTATCAACGCATCTATACCCCGGAGGCCTCGGCCACCGTGGCAGACAATGAGCTCTTCCTCAGGGACATCGCAATGCCTCGGCTGGCCGCTTCGGGGGCTGAGGCCCTGGAGGCTGATCTGACGGCGGAGGAGATCACGCTGGCGATTCTGGCCCTCCGCAGTGGTAAGGCAATGGGGCCCAACGGAATCCCAATCGAATACTACAAGCAAAATTCCGCTCTTGTGGTCCCTCACCTATTAGCCATGTATGAGGACGGTCTATCGACGGGGATGCTCCCCCGTGATCAGAGGATGGCTACAATAGTGGTGATCCCTAAACCCAACAAGCCGTCCCACGAGTGCTCCTCTTATCGCCCGATCTCGCTGCTTAATGCCGAGGCGAAGATCCTGGCCAAGGTGATAGCAACGTGGCTGCAGCCCTACCTTTCGACCCTAATACACCCGGACCAGTCGGGATTTATGCCCCACCGGAACACCGCTTTGAATCTGCGGCGTCTCCATGGCATCATTGCCGGCCGCTCCTCGATCGAGGAAGATGCGGCCATACTGTCGTTAGATGCGCGGATGGTGTTTGACAGAGTGGAGTGGCCTTTCCTCTTTGCCGTCCTCCGCCATATGGGGCTCGGCCCCAGGATTTGCGCGTGGATCCAGCTGCTTTACACTAAGCCACTTGCACAGGTGGTGGTCAATGGCCGCGTCTCTGACGCCTTTCCGCTGGGTCGAGGGACTAGGCAGGGTTGCCCCCTCTCCCCGCTCCTATTTGCTATGGCTCTCGAGCCATTGGCGGTGTGGGTGCGACAGGATCCGATGATCCGTGGCCTTAGGTGGACGTTGGACTGGGAGGATCGCATATCCCTCTATGCGGACGATGTGCTCCTCTATCTCGCCTCGCCGGCGCGCTCTATCGCCTGTCTCCTCAACATATGTGAATCATATGGTAGTAGGTCCGGATACGATATAAACTGGGAGAAATCCATCTTATATATGCTCCGAGGCTCCCCACCGCGGCTTCCGTCAGGCTGTAACATTCTACTAGCTAACGACGGGTTCAAATATCTTGGCATGTATGTCACGGCCGACCGGGACAAATTTGTCGCGGAAAATCTAATGAGGCCCCTCCAACGGCTTCGCACCGACGTTAAACACTGGCGCACATTGCCGCTGACATTGCTTGGGCGGGCTTCGCTCTTTAAGATGCTCGCCCTCCCGAGATTCCTCTATGCGCTGCAAAATACCCCCTTCCCCATTGCACCCTCCTACTTCACGGCGATTAACGCTGAGATCACTCGTCTCCTCTGGGAGGACAAGTCGCCTCGCTTCGCCCTCCATAAGCTTACCAGTGGCTGGTATGATGGAGGTATAGCCCTCCCCGACATGAAGACCTATTACTGGGCGTCTCACCTCATGGTTATTAACCAGTGGCTCCATGTGCCGGGGGATGACCCCGCATACCGTATGGACCGACAACTACTTGGCCCCGGAGGGGTTATGGGAGCCCTTTACAACCCAAAAAGGGGTCGCGTTCCGGCGGGGCCCGCAGCCCATACCCTCCGGATATGGCACGCGGCGCAGCGGGCGATGGGATGGGCTGGAAAGATTACCCAGGCAACGCCGCTTTGGGACACCAGGCAGCTCGGGGTACTTCGCACTACCAAGGGGTTCCACCAGTGGGATCTTATTGGTATCTCCAGGGTGGGAGACCTCTGGCGCAAGGGAGAGGTGATCACTTTTGCCCAACTGCAAGCGGACTACGACCTGGCGGACACCGAGCACTTCCGATATTTACAAGTTCAACACGCTCTTCAGGCGGCGATACCACGTGGGACTCGGCTCCCTGAGTCATCGCCCTTGGAGGACCGGCTCCTCATGGAGCATCTGCTCCAGAGGGCGACGTCCCTAACGTACCGGAAGATACTAAATAACCGCCCGACCCTTTTTCCGCCCTCAAGGGGAAGTGGGAGGCAGAACTTGGAGAATTTGATGAGACGGACTGGAATTCCGCGCTCTCATCCCCCAGGGAGGTGGGCATATCTTCCAAGCTCAGACTGGTCCAACTCAAAATTTTGCACCGCACATACTACACCCGCACCCTCCTATTCAGACTCCACCGGGTGGAGTCCCCGCTGTGTCTCAGGAACTGTGGCCACGAGGGGACCTTCTTGCATACCCTCTGGGAGTGCCCTGTCGTGGCGACGTATTGGAAAGGGGTGTTGCGTATTCTCTCCCAGGTAACAAAAATTCCCACGCTGCCGGAACCTCGGCTGTGCCTCCTTAATGTCTGGGAACAGACGGACCACAAGAAGGTGACCCAGCTTTGGGTGACTTTGGGACTCATGCTTGCAAAGCGTAATATAGCCCAGAAATGGGGATCGGGGCTGGGGCCTACCCTGACGCAGTGGATCCGAGATATGGACCTTGTAATGGTGACCGAAAAAACTGTGTATGTCCATAGAGGGTGCCCCAAGAAATGGTCCCAGGTCTGGGGTGGATGGAATGTATACAGGGGAAATATCTGTGAGCCCCCACCGGATGCAGCGGACTCGGATCTCAGTGACCAGGATTAATGGCTCCACTGCTGGAGATGGGCGGGGAAGGGAGCGATGGTGTGTTGTCATTGGGCTGTTTATTTCTCTCTGTGACGCCTGTACTGTCATTGCTCCGGTACCTTGTAACCCCTGTATGCCATGCCTTGCACTAAACGAGTGGTGTTTGTTTTATGTTTTGTTGATAAACCCAATAAAAATATTTTAAAAAAAAAATAGGTTTGTAAGAAGAGTTCCTAAATAGCTTGATCAACCCTACTGCGTTCTGTGCTAACTTCAAGCTAGTTTATTCATTTGGGCCCCCCAGTCCATTTTTTCGGTTACAATGACCCCAAGATACTCAAATATAGATACCCTCTCCAAAATCGTAATAATGGAAGCAGGACCGCAGACTCCTTGTCGGGCAGTCCCGTTTCCACTATGATGTCGGTTGGACGCTCGTCCGACCAACATCGTAATTAGGGCCTATGTGTTTTGTTATTTCTCAATGAAAGAATGGAGGAAATCTGTGCATCTTTAATTGCTGAGTGTAAACTTCAAATTAACCAAGCAATATTCGGAATTCAAGAGTGTTAGGTAATAATTACTCAATGGAAGTGCCGATTATTGATATGGCTATTGACTATGCACTTTATACTATTGGCTCTGTACTCTTGTCAATGTTATTGAGCAAAAGGCATCGGAAGCACAATACAATTCGACAATGTCAAAGTAATTTCTCTCAGTAATCAGTTTCAGAATAAAACAAATGTGGAGATTACATCTGGACTTACAACACTGATTATTTCTACCTGTATTTAAAAAAAACTCTATTTGTACTGTATACAATTTGCAGACAATAACAACGAAATGCCACTGTAGTCCATTCTCAGGCTGTGGGATGTTTTTTCCATGAAGTGGTTATGTGTCAGGTGAGGAAAATGAAATCATTTTTCAGGGGGAATTCGACCCACATATTAGTTAACAATGACAATATTTTTCCGTGGCATAGGTTACTCCTTGATAGTTGATATATTGAATGGGTTTGAGGTTGGACCTTCAAACCTATTGGCCCTGCCATCATTTGCTGACTACATGGGAGCTTCCATTCCTTCCCACAATATTTCTAAGTATAGGAGACTAAGGTCCTTATTACGGGTATGGCGGTCCGACCACTGCCACACTGGGGGCCCGCCCGTAGTATTCTGAGTGTGGCAGTCGGACAGCCACAAGACCACCGACAAGGATCCCGCTGGGCCGGCAGTCTGCAACCGGCCTGAATATGTTGGCGGTGCCTTTACACTGCCCTTTTCATGGCGGTGATCCCGCCATGAAAAGGGTGGTGGAGAGGTAACAAAGGTGGCCCTAACAGAGTCCCCTGTAATTGCACCCCCGTTCCTTCACAGTGTGGCATGCATGCTACACCATGGAGGAATGTGCTGCAGGCGCTGTCACAGCAGCAGGCTGCATGTTAAGCTCTCCTGTGAGCCTAACAGCCCACCACTGTGATCCCGCCGCAGCCCTACCCACTATGGATTACACTCATAATCCAGCAGGCAGCCGCACTAAGGGCTTGTCGGTCCTTCTGTCGGCGCGGCAGTGGTGGCCCGGCAGGGGAACCGCAAAACTCGTAATGAGGCCCTAATCCCAGGTACTGCTCTTCTGGCATTCATGTAAATATATGGAACTTATTTTTATTAACCATTGTTTTGATTTTAGAAATGTTGTCACCAACTAAAACACACAGTTAAGCCAAACAAAGCAGGAACCAAATGCCTCCTACACACTTAATAGAAACGATGAGCGCATGGTCAGAGCTTGTGTCAAATACAAATGCTCATTTAGTACAAGTTCTTCATTGTTTCATAAAATAGACGTCTTTGAAAGCATCAGTGCAATGTATTCCACCTAAGGTTGATCCTGTGTAAAGCCGCCTTCTGCCACCATTACATTCCTGAAACAGAGACACAGTGTCAATGGAACAGAATTATTTATGCATTTATTATAGAGTTTTATAAAGCACCTGGTGTCGCTTTTGGCTACTTCAGAGGGCTTGACGGAAGGAAATACCAGCTTCCTGATAGCAGGGGAGATGGTAGCCCTTTTGGAGAGGGCACGTGAACTGTGTTTAAATACTTTACTTGACACCCCTTTTCTATGTTGACATCAGTTAATGGCCAGCTGATTCCAGGGCCTGATGTGGTCAGCTTCAGATCTCAAATGCAAATAGATGACATTCCGGTGCCTTCGTCATTGCAAGCCCAGTGATCTGCCTGTGTGTTTCATCCTTCTGAACTATTGATATTTAGTCAGATGGGTTGACATTTAGTGAAGGACTCTGGTTGGGGTACAGTGGGGTGCCAGTTTGAAATATATACAGCACCTTTGCCCCGGAAGTTTTATACAAGATGCACAAGACCTCAGCTTTAATTCTGGCACCTACTGTAAGCAAATGCTGTGCTTTAAAGGCCAGCTTGGTATGTACCACTCACAAAGGATCAGACAATTTGGATACTTGTTTCTGAAGGGTTTGGAATCTGACAAATAGGTTTTGGAAGACAGGAGCA
Organism: Triturus cristatus; assembly: GCF_964204655.1. NCBI lineage: Eukaryota > Metazoa > Chordata > Amphibia > Caudata > Salamandridae > Triturus > Triturus cristatus. The sequence goes on from NC_140581.1 coordinate 1,093,394,444, forward strand.
TGTGATATCATAGTAGTTGAGTCATGCTCGGAGGCGGGCTCTTATCAGCTCAACTCTGCAGTCTTTGAGTAGGTAAAATACTTTTTTTTTCAGAAGCGAGTGGTGCCAGGGCACTAACTTGAGGAGCAAAAGTGATAACTGTGTCACAGCAAATTCACAGATTATCTTCTGTGAGGTGGGCAGAGTAATGCCAAAGCCCGAGAGCCAGTCAAAGTCTAATCGTTTGGGCTAATTGTTTCCAAGTGCTAGAATCTATCTCAAACTTTGCACTGTTCATGCACAGGAAGCTCTCATTCAAACAGTGAGCACATGGCCCAAGCACGAAGAGATGTTAATAGGATTCTCTGGACAGTTGTCCAAGCAAAGACTTTGGGCCTGATTTAAAGTTGATCGGACCAATTACTTCATCAGAAACGTGATGGATATCCCATCCACCCTATTACAAATGCATTATATCCATGATTGTGACCGAGTAATCAGTCCGCTAAACTCAAAATTAGGCCCTTTGTGTGTCATCAACATACATTGAAAATACACTTGATGCTATTCAAAGGATCTGGGCTGTTTGTCGATATATTGAGAAGAAATTAGAGGGACGATCATTGAGGGATGATGCAAGACCCTGGGTGTGTGGACAGATCAACTGCTCTGGTCCTCTCCTTTTCAATATGGTTGGTAAGAAATTGGTGGACTCAGTGCAGGGCAGAAATGGTTGGACCTGCCTTCTATTTGAATCTTTTCAGCAGTCAAAAGCCTTTGTTGTCCTCGTCCAAAGCTAGAAGGAACTCTTCCTTCATCTTGGCCAAGTGGTTTCACCTCCCATTCCCAGATGGAAGCCAGATTGGTGTTCGATGAAAAGGTGATTTAGTTCCACAAAACTCTTGAAGTTGCTCATCAACTCCCTTTCCATGATTTTGTTGAAAAATGGGAGGTGTGAAATAGGTCACTCCATGACAATATGTTGGAACTGGCAGATGTTTTCTTTTCAAGGGGGAAGTAATGGTGGGATGTTTCATGGAGCCAGGAATGATGCCAGTGAGAATGGACTTGTTATAGTGTAGGCTATTTCTACTGATAGAAATAAGAGTGATGTGAGTCCTGCAGATAAGCAAGGGTCCTTGATAGATTTGGATGATTTCGTTTTAAGGATCAGGTCAAAACCTCCTACAGTTTCCAGAGCTTTGAAGTAGTTAAAAGTTTGACAGTGGTGATGCACTCCCTATCTATGTGTGAATGGCCAAGATGCTGCACGTTTGTCAGTATTTTTGATTACTTGGTAATGTCTAGAAAGAGGTTACCACCATCGCTGGTTGTTCATGGACAGTCCTGGGTTTAGCATAAATGTATTGTCCCTTGGAAATTGAAAAATATCCTTTAGTGACCATGTTTTCAAGGTCAGGGTATTTGGCTTAGCCTTCTTATGCTGTATGCTTCCTTTTAATGGAATATCAGTACAGTGTTTATAAGGGTGTTAAAAGTTGCAAAGTTTTCACAAACGTTCATATCTCCATGGGAGCTTTTGCAAATTTGAAAATAGTTTCGTCTTTGGTCTTCAACCTGAAAACAGAATAATGAAGAAACCTGAATCCACTTGTTTCAATAAAAAATGCTGAAAATGGTGAAGCAGCAGAATATATATACGTTGAGATTACAGTTGTATTGTATTGCAGCATTTATATATCGCTTATTTCCCCTGTGTGGGGTACATAGGCACCTTCTTTATTCTCTTCAGTACCACTGTGCACAAACAATTTGCACAAAATGTAGCATTCCATACACCCAAATTCCCAAAACCATACTAGCTGAGGGCTGTGCAACTTTATTCCACCAACATGCTGGAAGCTTAATTTGCACTCCTCTGGTTGTGTTTTGGCTGATGAATGGTGCTAGGGCCTATTTTGAGAGACACTTGAAAAACAAAAACAAATGCAGCCCTGTCTGTCTTGCTAGGTTGGCATGGTGAGCTGCTGTTTGGCATTGTAATAGTTTGCTGAAAGTGACCCCACTATATGTAAGCAGTTTTGAGGGATAAAACATCACACTTCTATTTTTGGTGGTTTGACTGAGGTTGGGGCAACATATGTGGTGCATCCTGCACCCCAGCAGTTGGACACCTCACTTACCAAATCTTAAATATCCCCCTTACATTTTTTACAATAGTGTCAAGGAGTATGAGGTTTATGAAGCAGGATGTGGTATGCCTTCCTCAGTATGTTGGGTGCAGAGAAATAGAGAGTTAGAGGTTCTTCACTGGGTGATGAAAGACCTGATGAGAAAAATACTTGTGGGAATGCAGAAGGTGAAGAGAGTGTAGTGTACCTGCATCCAGACCTGTGACAGATGGCTTGATATCCTCACTAGGGAGCCAGAGATGCTATAGGTGGTGTTGCTGATGTTGTTATCTTATGGAGATGTGGCGCATAGATAGGAACTGAAAAGCCATGATACCTGCTATTTCTTCACATAGTACTCTTCAGCAATTGATGTGCCGTGAAGCTAGTGTGGCAGGGTGTCAGAGAATTGCCGCATTTCCACAAGGATGTAAGAGACTGAGGGGCATATTCACAAGGAGTTATCACCGCGTTAGCTGCACTTTTCTGCCGCTAATGCTGCGATAATTTTATCGCCCTATTACCAAGCTGTCGCTAACAGCCGTTAGCGACAGTTTTGAGGCGAAAACATCAGTTTTAAAGATCGCTACATCCGTTAGCGATAAGTATATGCAGAAAAGGCGTTCCCGTGCATAAACAGCCGCAAACCCCACCAGTCCATATTCACAAGGGGATCTTTGAAGATCTGAAGACCAAAAAAACTGTATCTAATTGCAGTTAGAGCCAGTTACTTAAGACCAGAAAATAGCTGGTCTTAAAAATGGGGATAACACTTGGGGCCTCTTCTCAGCAGGTTTTGGTGCTGGACAGCGCTGCAAGCAATGTTGCAGCGCTGCCCTACGACAAAACTACAGTGCAGGAATGCACACCATCAATAAGATAGTGCGCATTCTTGGGCCCCAGTCACGAAAAGTGTTGCAGCACTGTGACAAGACAGCGTTGCAACACTACTCACTACGCCCTTCTTGCGACAGCATGGATGCACTGTATTCACTGGACAGCGCTCCATGACGCAAGTAATGAAAGATACGTCAGAAATCCTGATGTATCTGTCTGTGCTAAAGTCACGCATTGCTGCAGTCGTGTCACTACCATGACGCAACTCCATCAATGCATGGGGCCAGCCTATCCCTGTGGCACTGTGTCACCCTCACGCCTGCCATCAGGCAGTCGGAAGGTACTGATGCAGTGCTGTTCATGAGGAGGGCCCAAATGTCGGCGCTGTTGGAGATCCATCAGTGGTGGTTGCGCGCTGCAGTGTCATCGTTTAGAAGCAATGGTGGAGTGTTGGTGCGGAGGGAGTCGACGAGATGTTCTTCGGTGGCCTTGATCCAGCTGCGAGGGGGTGTGATGATGGCGGTGGCGTCCGTTGGGCAAGGTTAAGACGCGATGTTACCAATGACGGTCGGTGCAGGAGAGTCCGGTGTTGTGGCTGTAGTTGAAGTTCCATACTGGTGGAGGTGATGTTCTCGACCATGTGTCCTGCAATGTGGCTTGTTGAGGTGACTAGCTGCTTGCGTCTGATGTAGGGATCTTCCCCAGGAGGGGGTGGTGTACTGGTCACTGGGGTTGTCCAGATGGAACTTGAGTTCACCGAGTCGGATGTCGTCGGTGGATGGGAGACCCTGGGGTGCAATGAGGTCTACAATGGTATTGGAGAATGGGGGCCATGGCCCGAGGGGCCTGCAAATAAGGGTGCCGCAGATGATGTGCGTGGGCTTGGTCCGGATCTGGGAGTTAAGGTGGTCCATGGTCAATTATGTTCAAGTACTGCTACTTGACCTCTGTACACTGTTTCTAGCGTGCTTTTGCTAGTGTGTATTCTCTGTACATTCAATTTCAAAACTCGCTTTATCAATTTTAACACTCTTATTTATGCTCAGTTCAAACAATTTTTTTTTTATCAACAAACCATTGCTCTACAACATAAAATGTAATCTGTTATAATCACAGAAATCCAATTCTTAATATATACAAATGTGTGACAGAAATTTCAATTTATGTTTGAGACATATTCTTGCTCGTGCCCAATGCATTTCAGTCCCTCTGGCCCTTCTTCGGGGGCTGTATCTATAAATAACATAAAGGTTGATTTGTTACAATTTCATTCAATGTGTAGGGAAAAAATTATACACAGAGGTTTCTAGTCAACATGACATTGTGCATCACTCTGGAGGTAACAGAAACTGATCAAATGTGTGATTGTGAATAAAAAAAAGAAAAAAGTGCAAGCAAAAACAATGAAAATACGAGAAATCCCGACTTCTAAATGAGAAAATGACAACAAAAAACCACCATCTCCTGTGTCTGTCACACTTAGTTTAGAAACCATCACTTAAAATGAGATTTTTTCTCAGTTTAGTAGCAGTAAAGTTAGGAGTCCTAACTTTAGGACTCCTAAACTGAGAAAAATCCTAATTTTAAGACTTTCGGTATTCACAGAAGGCATTTAGGAGTCCTAAAGTTAGCTTCTGTGAATACCGAAATGAGTAAGTGCCTTCTGTGAATACCAAAATGAGTAAGTGCCTTCTGTGAACACCAAAATGGTAGTAAGTTTAGGATTTTGTCTTAAGTTAGTTCTGTGAATCGGGCCCTCTGTCTCAAACATAAATTGGAATTTCTGTCACACATTGTATATATTAAGAATTGGATTTCTGTGATTATGACAGATTACATTTTGAGGCCGATTCCAATCCTGGAAAAAGGCTGTACAAATCGTTGTATGGAGCATTTTTCCCGTACAACTCGTACCCGGTAAACTTTTCTTACAACCTAGGAAGTACGATTCGTACAGAAAGTCTCTTTCCATACACATCGTACAAAAGACCATACAGCTAAAATAAACCGACGATTCTGATCCGGAACAGCTTGCACGCGACGTCTGTATGTATTTAAGCAGCGGTTTCCAGCCCAGCAAGTACGATTCGTCCCTACGGCACTCCATACGGCTCTATTCTTACGGGAGCCAAAAACAGCTGTAAAAGCAGAGTCCCCAGAGGTATGAGTCGTACAGGCATACACCCCCGTGCGTTGTGTATGTACGGTGCATACCCCAACACCACGTATGTACTGTGCGTACCCCCAACATCGCGTACCCCAACATCGCGTACCCAACATCGCATACCCCAACATCGCGTATGTACGCACTGTACATACGCGATGTGGGGGTACGCGATGTTGGGGTATGTGATGTTGGGGTACGCGATGTTGGGGTATGCGATGTTGGGGTATGTGATGTTGGGGTACGCGATGTTGGGGTATGCGATGTTGGGGTATGCGATGTTGGGGTATGCGATGTTGGGGTACGCGATGTTGTGGTACGCACCGTACATACACAATGCACGGGGGTGTATGCCTGTACAACTCGCACCCCGGGAACAACTTTTCCCGGGATACGAGTTGTACAAAGTTCGCTTCGTAGCGGGTAATGGCATTCCCCGTGTACGGGACGTTTTCCGTACATATCGTAAATCGGAAAGCCGGTCCGGATCGTACTAGTACGGTTGGACTGCATTTTTACAATTTGTACGGGAAAATGTCCGGGTCCGTCCGGTCCAACTTTTCCCGATACGATTTGTAAGGATCGGGCCGATCCGTACAAATCGGATCGGGAAAAGTTGTATTTTTCCCGTACGAATCGTACTTCACGGGTCGGACGGGACTTGTACGACTTGTATGGAAAAATGTACCGATACGAGTCGGACGGGAAAAAAAAATACAGGATCGGAATCGGCCCCTTTATGTTGTAGAGCAATGGTTTCTTGATAAAAAAATAAAAAAAATAAAAAAATGAAAACTTTTTTTGTTTGAATTGAGCATAAATAAGAGTGTTAAATTTGATAACGCGAGTTTTGAAATTGAAAGTGCAGAGAATACATGCTAGCAAAAGTACGCTGGAAACAGTGCGCAGAGGTCAAGTAGCAGCACTTGAACACAATTGAGTAGAATAAAGGCATAACAGGACAGTGTGTCTACCACTGCGGCACGTTAAGTTAAAAAAGAGAATATAAATAAACAGTCTAATCAGATTATAAAGGAGTGCTCCTCTCCAATAAAAAAAGTGTATTCAGTTTCTGTCCCCCTAAAGGAAGCACCCAACATGTCACTCGATGCAATTTCAAACCTTACAGAAAACCGGGCAACCACATTGGCCTATACGGTTGAACAAGCATCAGAAATGTATTCACTAATACAAGATGATGAAAACTTTCAATGTGCAGGGAAGCACAATTCAACAACAACTAAAACAGATGGAATTTCTCACCAGAAGACAGTTGAATCAGCGTCTTCATGCATCAACATTGGTCCAATACCATCATGCTAAAAGGATTCCGCGTGGATTGCGACTATCAATAAAGCCAATGTTATTCAGGTTCCATCTTAAAAGGATCTTATGGAGCGTTGGTATGCAGTTTTAAACAAGTGCTCACTTGATCTGACCTTATTGTTAATTGAAGAATTGGCAACGGTAATTCAAGAAATCACAGAGGAGATCGCAGTTATTAAAACAGATTAGGAAACTAGAATGGACGCTGAAGACTGGAAAAAAATTTGGATGATACTAATGAAAAGCTTGACATCTATTCTAAAGAATTACAGGAAGGGAAGCTCCGTAAATATAAAAGAGACACTTTGGAGCACAAATTAAATGAGATGTACACCTGGGCGGATGTTTATGCCCAAAGAAGAAAATCTTTCAAGAAAAATACCAACACGTCCTCAGAGGAGAGTGTGGTTACAGAAGGAGATACTAATATTAACAGAGCACCTCCACAGATTGAAAAACCGGGTGAAACCCCAGATGAACCAACAGTACATTCATCTATATCTAAGTCTTTTTTTAGCCCAGGTGGTGGATACCAGCCAACCGCTGGGGATACCCGCAGGAAAACAAGGAAAAGCAAAAGAAAAAATTTGACAAAACTTGAGGAGCCAGAGACTAACTTAATTGTCAACATCTCGTCAATAGAGCTTACATCTCATCAAACTAATCTTCTCAATAAAGTATTAGGATATGTTCCTGCATACCAATCGAACGCTTTGGAAAATGAAGTAGCTTTATTTAAATTTATGAGGATCTTATGCTTGAAATAATTTTTTTCCACAGTAACATCAGTAGAATCGACCGGAACCTGAATTCAGCGAATTTAAACCCAAGTCTACATTTCAAGCCCCCATATCACATAAAGTCTAAAAAATTTAGTTAAGAACGACCTTCAGAAGATGAGCACTAAGCGGTCAAAAGGCACCAATTTTACCAAACATGATAGAGCCACTTTGAAGTCCCTCATTGAAAATCTCAGATAGGTGATACAGAAAGCAGACAAGGGAGGGGCCATTGTGATCATGGACAATACATTTTACGTACAGAAGGTTAAAGAACACATTTCCGATTCCAAAATGTATCTTTTACTTGACCAAGATCCAACCAAGCAATTGATTGTGACTCTAGAAATTATCCTGAGGAATGCGATGGATAACTTCAGTGACACGATCATATTTGACAGAAAGCAATCCTAGGAGACCTAGACTCTATATGCTTCCCAAAATCCACCATTGAGACCTATTGTTACAGGCTGTGGTACTATATTCGAACCATTGGGCAGTATATAGATTACTTTTTACAATCTTTTGTCCAAAATTGGGATTCATATGTGAAAGACACCACGTATTTTCTTCAGCAGATTCAAACCTTGAGGCCTAATGAAGACACTATTTTATGCACCTTGGATGTGAGATCCTTGTACACTTCCATCCCACATTCTGGTGGTATGGAAGCAGTAGAGTGGGCACTATTAAAACAGCAAGAAATAGGAGCAGATAAAGTATTTGTGTTGGAATTGCTGAACTTTTCCCTCCATCACAGTTATTTTCAATGGGAAGAAGAATATTATTTTCAACTCACTGGAATATCTTTGGGTTTTGCTGGGGCCCCAGCATATGCAAATACCTATATAGCTAAATATGAGGAAGAACACATTTACAGTGATAGAGATTGTACAGATAATTTGTTGATGTACTGCTGTTATCTTGATGATATTTTTATTTTGTGGAATAACAGCATGGAAAAAGTGGTTGAAAAAATCATGCAATTAAACACGTATAAAGATCATATACAGTTCACCAGCACCACAAGTAACCTCTATCATTTCTAGATGTTCTTCTGACAAAGAAAGGAAATGTTATTCACACAGAAGTATTTCATAAAACAACGGACAAGAACAATGCATTACAATTCAACAGTTTCCACCCTCAAAGCCTTATTCAAAATCTTCCATATTCCCAATTTCTGAGCACAAAGAGAATTTGTTCAGATGACAATTCACTGCAGAAGAATTTCAAATTTCTGAGAAAGAGGTACATTTCCAAAGGATATCCAATTAACATCATTGACCAAGCCATGAAAAAAACAGAAAGTAAAACACGTGATAATCTTCTCAAAACAAAACCCAAATCAAGGGTGTCCAGACAAGTGTTTGTGTCTACATATTCCACCTGTTCAAAAACGCTGTGAAGGATTGTTAACAATAGATGGGAGATCCTACAAAATGAAAAAGATTTTAAGGACATGTTCAAAAACAAACCTTTACAGGCTTACAAAAGGTCTAGAAACCTTAAAGAAATGCTGACCCAACCTCCAGAAGTCATCACTGAAGAGTTTAAAGGCACCAGGAGGTGCCAGAATTGCGTACATTGTAACAACGTGATCTGTGGGAACTTTTTACAACACTCTTCAACAGGAGAATCAATTAAACTCAGACATAACGCAGATTGCAATTCTAAGAACTTAATCTACAGTATAAAGTGTCAGTGCGGACTCTTATATATTGGTAAGACAGAACGCAAAATTAAGACGCTAATTTCTGAACATAAAAGTACCATTCGGAATTCCAACATCAACAGCAGTTTAGCAGTCCACTTGATGAAAAATCATCATACCATCGCCCAAATCAAATTTCAAGTCATTGAAATATTTCAAACGACACCCGGCAAAGATCTCACTAGATCATTGCTTCAGAGGGAAATATTTTGGATCAGGAGATTAGATACGCAGGACCCCAGAGGTATTGATGAGAAAGTAGATTTGGGTTGTTTTTTTATGAAGGTAATCAGGAATCATACAACTGTTCAGTACACATGGATGTGAGCCACTGGTACACTGCTTTAAATATGGGTATTTATTGAAATGATGCAGTGCATTTCATATAGTTTATGTGAATTCGCACAACATACTTACACTTTTTTCTATAATCTTTTTTTCTATAAAGTTTTGTTTCGTTTTCTATAGCACATTTCTTAAGCATGGTTTCACGAGACTTTAGTATGTTTTCATTTGGCAGAATGCGACGATATATGATAGGGTTAGACAATGGTTCATAGTAGGTATTGGGTGTTGACTGCGTAGTCCATCAGATACAGCATTATTCTTTAAAGATAGAGCCCATGGAAGCTACATTGCAGCATTGCAGAGTGGAGGTTAGTCCGTTGTTGTGCTTGACTAGTAGGCACGTGATTTGTGTTCGCGTTCGTATATCTGGCGCGTCAGTTGCAGGAAGAATTATCAAAGGCTTGGGAAGGAGATGGCGTACACGTAAAAGATCCCGGGAAAGTCGCGGAGAGGTGAGCCTCGTAGCATCTTCATGGTTTATTGGTAGTATCAGTAAGAGCTGTATTGTATCCGAGTGAGTAATTGAGGTGATTTGTGATGTAATTTTAGGGTTTCGGCTCTCATTGGTCTCTACATTCACGTGCACTCCAGCGACTTGCAGATAGAGACAGGTTAGTATTCAAGTGGTAGAGAACGGTTTAATATACCATGAGAGTTTGGGTTAAGGTCGTAAATTCGATTTCAGAGTGTCTTTTTCTGTTTCACGTTTTAGTATTCCATATACTCTACGCAGGACTAAGGTACTTTGCATTTTACACGTATGGTCTAAGGTGTACAGTGATGGTTTCTAAACTAAGTGTGACAGACACAGGAGATTGAGTTTTTTTGTTGTCATTTTCTCATTAAGAAGTCGGGATTTCTTGTATTTTCATTGTTTTTCCTTGCACTTTTTTCATTTCTTTTTATTCACAATCACATGTTCATTTGATTAGTTTTTGTTACCTCCAAAGTGATGCACAACGTAACGTTAACTAGAAATCACTGTGTATAATTTTTTCCTACACATTGAATGAAATTGTAACAAATCAACGTTTATGTTATTTATAGATACAGCCCCCGAAGAAGGGCCAGAAGGGCCCGAAATGCATTGGGCACGAGCAAGAATATGTCTCAAACATAAATTGAAATTTCTGTCACACATTTGTATATATTAAGAATTGGATTTCTGTGATTATAACAGATTAAATTTTATGTTGTAGAGCAATGGTTTGTTTATAAAAAAAAAATGTGTTTGAACTGAACATAAATAAGAGTGTTAAAATTGATAAAGCGAGTTTTGAAATTGAATGTACAGAGAATACACACTAGCAAAAGCACGCTAGAAACAGTGCGCAGAGGTCAAGTAGCAGTACTTGAACACAATTGAGTAGAATAAAGGCATAACAGGACAGTTTGTCTACCACTGCGACACGCTAAGTTAAAAAAGAGAATAGAACTAAAGAATCTAATCAGATTATAAAGGAGTGTTTCTCTCCAATAAAAAAAGTGGTCCATGGTCACCCTTGGGTCATTAGAGTGTGTGGTCAGGCGGAGTGTGCTTCTGTAGGTGATGGCAATGCCTCCTCCTTGATGGCCGGGGTGCTCCTTGTGGGTGATACTGCAGCCGTCAGTGATAGCGATGGCGATCTTCGGTCCCGAGCAGAGGTTGGTCCTGGCAGGCGAGGTGGCGTCCAGGGTTGATGGCAATGAGGGTGCTGGCGTCGTAGCAACGGAGTGTCCAAGAGGGAGGCTCCTTGGTGCTGAGCGCGGTCCAGGGGCAGACGGATGCAAACGGCGTAGCCTACGGGTTGCCTTTGGCATAGGAGACGACCATTACAACGTAGGCAGTACATCATTAACAACGCAACTTGACAATGCAGGTGCCTTTACATTGCATTTGATTACAATGCGTTGTGAGGTCAGTAATGGGGTAATTTGGTGGTTATGGCTTTCGGGTGTAAAATATGAAAATTTGGGTGTGTTTTGGGGTAAAATATGGAAATTGGGGTGTGCATTTGGGTCAAATTTGATTTTTGGGTGTGTTATGGGGGCTCAAAAAGGAATTCCAGGGTTCACGGTTGGGTTTGGGGTGTAAAGGTTAGTTTTGGGTTGCACTCACTGAAGTGGGAATAGTGATATTAATGTCTCTGCTATGCAACACCTACTCTACTGTTGCAATGTGCCTAGTATTAGTATGCATTGGAATGGAAAGCGATGTTATGGTATGCATCGCAACCACGTATGTGCCTTTGGCACACGAGTGGTATACCCGCTGTGCATGGGCGCACAGCGGCCGCCGTTGAGAAGAGCTGGGGAGGGGTTGGACAGCTGTGAGGTGGTAAACGCTGGAAAGAGCACAAAGGAGTCGATTCCGATCTGGGTCGGAAGGGCACCGAACGCGATCCAGCCAGAAAAACTACGAGACGTACGCGTGTTTTCCGGCCGAATGTACAGCTGTACGAGCAAGCAAGTACGATGCGAGCTACGTGAGATTCACTGACCGAGTCATCTTCGGGTCCGAACCGCTCCGTACATCTCGGTCGGAAGCTAACCGTGGCGTGCAATGGATGCGATTTACAACCGAGCCAGTACGATGCACGCGTCGGACAGCCTGTGCGAGCTGGAGTGTCCGTCTCGCAAAACATCCGGGTGGTTGACCTGGGGGGTCCGCGTCAGACCTGACACCTGCAGCCCTACGACTCGGACACAGGGGGAGACCTATGGGTCTCCCCAACACAGGCATGTACGGTGCGGATGGCACCGACGCGTACCCACTGTATGGGGTGCACTTGTCCGCAACGTACCCATTCAGCCAATGGGAGCCCATGTACACGTCGTACGACCGGCTCCCATTGACTTCTATGGAAGTCCGACCGAACCGAGTCCGGCAGCATACGGCCGCATCGTACTGTATGGGTCGGACTGCAGGCCTCCGGCTCGGTCGGAAAAGACTCCGGATCCGGCTCGGTCAGAGTGCTTTCCGACCCGGATCGGAATCGGCCCCTAGATGGGGCGTGGACACGGGAATGTGTGTGTGAGCGGTTGTTGTAAATATTTTAGTAAGGGAAGTCTTACCTCGAAGCCGGGTCCCGTGTCTTCGTTGCTCCTGCTCTCCTGTGTCTGCTTCCAGGAACAGGAAGTAGGCAGCCAGGCTCCCTCCCCTAAGCCAATCACAACGCTGCGATGCAGCAGTGGGATTGGTAATTAGCAACGGGACAAGGCATGCAGCCAGGAGCTGGAGGGGTGGGCATGTTCTCCATGCAGGCTGTAATGCCATAGCGGATGAGCCGCCACTGGGGTGCGTCATCTACGTGTGCTAGGCCTGGGCAACTTGACCCCCAGGCGTCCTGTGCTACGCGTCCCACCTTCTCCTTACTTGGACATTGACACTGTGGCGCAATCCACAGAGCTCTCCCCAAATCTGTGACTCAGCCAGCAGGAGCCTCAGCCAAGTGGGATTTCACAAGCCTGGGTACAGCAGTCACCACCAAGTCCGCTGGTGAACCTCCCGATACAGTTGATGCAGCAGGGCCCCCTTAGGCGTGAAGTTGCAGTGCTCCCTCCACACAAGTTCGGCGCAGCTCGGGCCTCGCCCTCCACAGCGTCTGGCCAGCCCAACATCATCCGGCCTGTGATGCAGAGAGGCGGCACCCACCGTTGTTAATCCCCTCCATGCACCTCGGTGTAGTGGTGGATTGTAGTATGCAATGCAGACCTCCCTACGTTGGGGTGCATGAGCGCCTCTACTATTAACAGCTCCAAGGTGCGCAAGGCAGTCTTCTCACACAGGTCAGCAATGTGTCTCCATGCAACCTGTCAGACTTCACCACCAGGTATGGGCGATTGTCGCGCCTCAATGTCTCCCGCCAGGGCTCAACGACTCAACAGCTCCTCCGCATCCCACTCCAGGCTCCAGACGCAGGTCCAGTGAGGCATCCAAGCTCCAGACGCAGGTCCAGCGAGGCATCCAGGCTCCAGACGCAGGTCCAGCGAGGCATCCAGGCTCCAGGCACGGGTCCAGCGAGGCATTCAGACGCAGGTCCAGCGAGATATCCTGGCTCTCATTCTAGATGTTGTGTGGTTTGCAGGGGTTGTTGATGTGTGCTGCACTTGGCCCAGGCTGCTCCATTCTGCATTTTTTTGGTTTTTATGCTTATCTTCTATTGGATGTTGACTGATAGGCTATTGTTTGCATTAGAGGCAAAAAAAAACTCACGTTGTGCTGACTAACATGAGTTTTTTTGCTGCTAATGGGCCTATCGGTAGTTTTCGCCAGCTAACGCCGGATTTCCTATCGCCTTCGAGCTGATGTTAGCAGCAGTTTCCTCCGCCGTTCCCTGATACTGTCGCCATGTAGCGACGGCTTGTTAATACGCCGCTAACATGGCGATAGTTTTCAGGGTTAGGCGGCGATAAAAAAACTGCCGCCAACTGGCGTTTGCGATAGATATCGCCGGTTCTTGTGAATAAGCCCCTGAATGTGAGACAGGGGGGAATGAATTGTAAAGGTGCAAGTTTAGTGGGAAGTATACTTCTAAAGTAGTTCCTTTAATAATTTAAATTGCTGAAGAGCACTACAAGACTACAACAATTTAGCCACCAGGATGTGATATGGTATGGAAGAATGATGTCTCATCACGACTACAAAGCATTTCTATTAAGCTGAAAAAGAACTGTGTATATTGTGTGTGGTTTCCATAGACATCCCCAGTCGTGAACGAGATATTTGATACGCTGCTATTCACTGTGTTGACACCCCAACAGTGAATAACAAAATGTGTTTTTCACTGCTGTGACTTCAGAAGAGGGAAGCAACTGGTTGCCTTGTTTCCCACTCCTTGTGAAGCTCTCCTAAGACTTGGATGGTAGGTGCTGACCCACCACCTATTCTTGGTCTTCAACTATCCAATGAGGTGGTGGCATAGCAGATCGCAAACGCTGTTTCACCTACCTGTCCCGGCATACTTGGGTCTTTACCAGTCTGAGAGAGGTAGGGATATGGTAGGTGATGCTATACCAGTGCTATACGACTTCTTCCCTGTCTCTTGCAGGTGTGAAGTGATCTGTGTGAGACAATGTCTGTTCTGCTCTGCAGTAAATGAGACAGAGTTAAGGCCAGCACAACTCCTGCTCTTGGGGAAGAGTTAGAAGGAAGTTCAGTGGATGATTGTCTCAGGGCACAAGAAAAGTTGAATAATTTGAAATTGAGAGTTGCTGAGGATGTGCAGAAGGTGTTATAATGTCAGGTTTTGTTTTTTTAAATGTTCAATGATTTGAAGAAATCAAATGGCAGGTGAAGAGGGGAAGTAGGAGGTTGCTAGAGGATGGTAGGATGCTGAATATATATTTAGTTTATATTTGGTAATGATTTGGGACCCTGAGGAAACAGAAAGTTGTATATGGCTCATGCATGAGCCTTTGGTGGGCAACAAACTCTCTGAGGATTGCTGCACCCCTGAAAGCTCCTACTAGTCACTGATGCCGAATAAAGTTGTCAGGTATTTGTTTGGCCATGCCACAGGTGCACCAAAGGATCCAGGTCGCAGCCAGTATCTAGGACATCTTTCCTTGTCCTCTATTATAATCAGCACACACTTCTTAAAAGCCATGCAACAGCAACTTTGTTGTCTTTTCTTCTTGTTACCCATCTGGCTGCATTGGATATCTTGTCCCCACACAGCCATTCGACTTCTCCACTGCTCATGACGACGTAATTCAGGAACCTATACTTAAGGTTGGCGGAAGATATTAAGGCACACCTTAGTTAAGATTGCAGTGGAAATCCAAAATATGGAGCACTGACAGAATAGCGTGATCATAAATATTGAGGGGCAGAAATAATGTGTCAAAAAAGTCATTAACTAAAATATTGTCGTTCTATATTTCTAATGTAAATGACAAAAATATTGTGTCAAAAATATAATTTAGAAGAATATCGACCAAAACAGATAACAATAATGAGCCTGATTACGATGCCGGTTGGACGAGCGTCTGATCGACACCATAGCAGAATGGAACTTCCCGACTATAAGTCGGCGGTTCCACCCACAGCATTAGGATGCAACCGCCCTATGGTCGGTCGAAAACATAAATGTTTCTATTGCAGCTTGTGAGGCAGCCAGAAAAGGGCTGCGGCACAAGCTGCTACAGAAAAATTGATGTTTTTAAACATCTCTGCACCGTGTGGCAGTCACCATGAGGTGCCTGCCACATGGTGCAGGGATGTTTAGGGGGGTCCCATAGGTGATCCCCAGGTCCCATAGCGGAGGGCCAGGGCGGAAAGGGTCCTTGCTAGGGACCCCCAATGTCACTTTCCACCTGCCTTTTCAAGGGGGCGTACTGCCATGAAAGGGCAGGCGGAAAGCAACTTCGTAATCCCGATGGCAGAGCAGAGGCTGGGTCCACTGCCATTTTGGGATTACTATTAACCCGGGCGGAGAACTCCGCTCCGCCAGCGGAGTTTACGGAGTTTTGCTTACTCCGTGTTCCGTTGAGAATGCAGAGTTCAGGCAAAACTCTGACTTCGTGGCGGACACCCTCCTTAATTTAATTATATATATATATATATATAAAAAGGCACTTACCTGCTGGGGCGTCTCTGGGCTGCCTTCTCCTCGCCATCGTCTCTCTCTCCTCTCTGTCCTCACCATCCTCATCCATGGAAACCCCTATGTTGTACGTGCATGCGTGTGCGCATGACGCACAATGTGGGGGTTTCCATGGACGAGAGGGTGAGGAGAGAGAGGTGATGGCGAGAAGGGGGCAGCCTGGAGACGCCCCAGCAGGTAAGTGCCTTTTTTATATATAATTAAATTAGGGAGGGTGGAGAGGAGCGGAGTTCCACAGAGTTTTTTTCCAACTCCGTGGAACTCTGCGTAGCAGCACTGCAGAGCTGAATTCCCCTGTGTGTGTTCCTCTGACCGCCAGTATTGTTATAGGTGGGCAAATGGAAACCCATGATGTCTGGTGGAAAGCATCTGACGAGGTGGCTTTCTGTCTGACATTATAATTAGGGCCAATGTTTTTTAAATACATATAGACTTTAAATGAATCCATTTAAAACAGTTTATTCTTTAAATGTAATATAATATTAATTAAATTATATGTGTATACATTTTTAAGCATATTTAATATATATATATAATATTTTAAAAATGTAAACTATGAACAAAGTTTGTGTCTTTAAAATGTTAAATAATAACAGTAAAATTATTAAAAATTAACAAACATATATACTACCAACCAAAATATTGAAATATTTTTAAGAAAAAATAAATACATTTTATTTATTATACTCTACACTACATTTTGAAACAAAAACAATTTATACATATCAAGAATAGTTTAGTAATTTTACAGATTTTCAAAAATATTATTACAAATTAAAAAAATTAAATCACTATAAGTAAAACATTTGCTAACTGGAGAAATCTAGTAAACAAAATGTTTTTACAAATCATATAAAATGTTCTAAACACAAAATATTTTAAAACAATAATAACAATAAATCTCACTATAATAAATATTTAAATATTTAAATCTCAGCAACAGTAGGGAAAGCAGTGGACTTTGAAGGGATCAAATTTAGTATTCCCACTCAAGCCTAAGCAATAGTAGGAAAAGGGTTGGACCTCAGAGGCGTTAGATTTATTATTTCCACTTCAGTCTAAGCAATAGTACTGAAAGGGTTGGACTTCGGAGAGGTTAAATTTACTATTGCAACTCTTGTCGAATCAACAGTAGCAAAAGATTTGAACTTCTGATGGGTTATATTCACTATTCCCACTTCAGTCTAAACAACAATACGGAAAGTAATGGACTTTGGATGGATTACATGAACTATTCCCACTCCAGTTTAAGCAGCAGTATAGAAAGCATTGGACTTTGGAGGGGTTAGAGTTACTATTCACACTCCAGTCTAAGCAGCGGTAGAGAAATCATTGGACTTTGGAAGAATTACATTAACAATAAAAGTTCAAATCATTTATTAAATTAATTTTAATGCATATTAAAACCTAATAAATTACAGGACATAGAAAAGAAGTAATGCTGTATTCATTAGGAAAAATATGAAAGTAAAATAGAAATTAGAAATGTAAAAAACAAAACAATAAAATTACTTCAATCACATTGACTTACAAAGCAATTATAATATTGCAAAATTCCAAAAACACAAGTGAAATATTTAATCAATAAAAAGCTACACAATAATTAACAAAGAAAATACAGCATTAAAATTAAACATATCAAGTATCATGTAATCAACTTTAACATGTTCCAGCCCTATATCCCATAAACAAGAAATACAAAACTACATAACAACTATATTAAAATGCACATAAGAATGAAACGCTTCAAAAATATAAAAAATAAAACATTTGTAATCTCAATAATTAATATTCAATTAGATATTTAATTAACATAAAAAACTGAATGTTAATTTTAAATAAGGTTTAATTTAATTAACTTCCCACTCTATTCCCGCTCAAACCCAACAACCCAGTACTATCATGTAACAAGCTATTATTAATAATATAATTAAAATATATACATATACATTACAATTAGCAAAATTAATTAAACAATACAATGAACAATTAAACAATTAAATTAATTAATATTCCAATGAATGACCCAAGTACAATAAAACAAATAATTGCCATAATATAATTAATTCCCACGCAATTTCCCTACAAGCACATTAACCTGATACTAAAAAATAACATACTATTAATAGTAATGAAATTAAAATATACATTGTAAATAAAATAAACAGCTATAACGCAGCAATTAAACAATTAAAATAATTAATAATCAATTAAATAATTAATTTACAATAAAAATAATTACCAGAAAATTTCAAATGAATCTTAATTAATTTCTTTCCCACCCTATTCCCCTAAGAAGCCAAAACCCTGTTACTAATCTTTAAATGACTAATTACATTTAAAAAAAATATTAACACATTTAAAATTACAAACTATCTTTTTAAAAATAAATAACAATTATACTATCAATATTATTACCTAAAATTAATATATTAACAAAAACATACCAAAATAATTTTTAAAAATGATATTTTCGACAACTATATTAATGAAAACAATATTAAAAGCAACAATATTTTGGAAAATTATATTTCTTACCAAACAAAATGATATTCTTGAGAGCGATATTCTGTACATTTTTGTAGTAAGGATATTTTTGGATGATGTTTCTGTATCACAAGATTTAAAACTTAATAATTTCTCCAAATGTCAAAAACACAACCACACGGTGTCTTCCTGTACTGCCTATCGGATGTCACTACATTGGGGATTCCAACCCTGCTCTGGTTTTCATTTTATATTAATTAGGTTCTTGTATTTGTGTCTGGGAAGATTTTTTTTTTGTAATCTTTATTGTCAAAAGTGCTCAGTATATAACCACATGGTTGATCGATCTATTGTATTGCGGGCAATACAGAGAAAAAGATACAGCACTTTTACGGTCTTTGGTGAGATCAGATGGAAATTTACAGCATACAGTTGTATAAGCAATACATTATGGTAATGTCCAATACATGTTCGGAGCCCATCCCACAGAGTATCACTTGCCCAGTTATGGAAACCACTCAATGTCCCCTGTAGGCACACCATTGTTCCCAGACCTTCTCCCATTTCTTTGGGCAGCCCTGACTCTGATACACCACCAGCTCCGCCTGTTGGCACCAGTTGAAATCGGATTCCCAGTCCGCCACACATGGGGGCCGACTCGCTCCCAAGGCCCATGCAATGTTTCATTTAGTGACCACATCAGCAAGTGCAGGACATAATCTTTTGGTATTTGGGCCAGCCGTCCTCACCCGTTACATTTAGGTGATACCACCGAGGATCTAGCAGCGCCATGAGGCTCGTGACCAGGACCATAACTTGTTTCACCCCTTCCAGTAGTGTTGCCTTTCCGGCAATCCCAAAACATATGGAAAAAGGAACCCAACATGCCACATCCCCAAGTGTATAGGGCTGTGTCTCATCTCCCTAGTTAATATAAGAGTGATCTAGAGAAGTACGATCTGTGAATTATCCTCAATTAAGCAAAAACGGGCTCGTATAACAACTGGGATTCTGAATAGCCTCCACCCAGTCATCGTCTTTGACATGTACAATATCCCCCTCCCATGCTTCCCTTGGAGCCTTGAGAGGGTTAGGTGAATTGCTCATTAATTTCCTCTATGTCAGGGAGGTTGCTTTGTACGCCATGGGATCTAGCAATAGTTGCTCTTCTAATGGTGCCGACTCTGGCAGCTGTTCTCCTTTTAGTATATGTTGCCTCAGTGCTTGTCCCCAATTGTAAGAATCTAAACCACGCTGATTCCACCATTTCATATTCAGTTAGTAGGTCCTGAAAGGTTATCAGAGCCTGCCCTCACCATACACCTCTAAGTAGTCAATACCTTGCAACCCCCATTTGGAAAATCCCATCAGGTTCCCAACTTATAGGAGGAGGTCACTGTCCCATAGCGCAGTCATGTCTGTCAGTCTCCCATCCCAAGAATTTAGTGGCCTCTCACCATGTCTTTCCCACCGCCTGAGTGTAAGTTTGCAGTGCTCCCTCTCTTACCTTCTTGTACAAAAGTGGTGGGTAGAAGCCACTACCCATGGCCTCTCTGTCCACCCGGTATGCTGGTTCGTCCCTGTCGGCAAACACACAGTCATTGATTGTTATTAACTGGGTTGCCCAGTAGTACTTGCATACATCAGGGACCTTGTACAACCCTCTTAGGAGCTTACAGAGAACAATCCTTGAACTGCCCCATTCCACAGTTTATGCAGTTCACTATCGACCTTCTGGAAGAAGTCAGCTGATAGGGTCTGGGAAGATTTAGGAATTGATTTAGAAGATTGGTGGAAGGGAAAATCTGGTAGTCACAAATAGAAAAAAATAATGATCCCCATGCACATTGGGAGAAAACTCCTACGGTGTCAAGGTCATTATTTATTTGTTGTATTAAAACAAACTTTGAGTTTTGTAATTTTTCTTTTTTTTTTAAAGTTTGATGTCCAAGTGCCTAAAAGATGACGGCCGATGCACCACATTTTCTGTGCCTACAAAGGAGGAGCGGTGCGGCAGCTCCTGTAAACACACAGGGGCAGATTCACAGAGCTAATCTGAGCCAAAATCCTAAACTTACTACTTTTGGTATTTACAGAAGTCATTTAGTAGTAGTAAAGTTAGTAGTCCTAACTTTAATACTACAAAATTTCTTCTCTGAATACCAAAAGTAGTAAATTTAGGATTTTGTCTCAAGTTAGTTGTAGTAAAGTTAGGACTACTAACTTTACTACTACTAAATGCCTTCTGTGAATACCAAAAGTAGTAAGTTTAGGATTTTGTCTCAGATTAGTTCTGTGAATTGCCCCCACAGAGACCACTGCTAGTTCAGCGATGACCTCTAATTATAGAAGTCCTCTGTCCTTTAGACTGGCGAATGTAATATCCTCTGCCTCCCCGATGGCCAAAGGTAAAAGCCCCACTACCTTAGATTCTTTCATATATTGCTGGGTCCCATGCATGTCTTCCATCTCCTTATGCCTTTTCAATAAATACATTGCTTCCTTTTTAATATGATCTTCTCTTTCTGACTGCCATGCCCTTCCTATGTGGATGAAACTCAGATTTATTTGGCACTGAATCGTGAAGTAGCTGAGCTATTGTGAAGTAGCTGGTCAGTGTTGGAGGAGAGTTGGAGCTTGGATGATTGAAATTCCCTCCATCTCAACTAAGGAGAAACTGAAAGCAACATAACGTGTATTTGTAAAGCACACGTTTACCCAGGTTTTCAGTCTCTTCTCACTGAAACAGGAGATGTTTTATTGTTACCCAAGAGAAATGTACTAATTTTATCACCCTCGAAAGGATGACTGGTTGAGGGAAGCCGTTAAAGTTCGAACCTGTGATTATGAGGTTAAACACAGATGCTTGGAGTGGATGCATTGGTCCACTGAGCTACATACAAGGTATTCATTTTGGGACACACATAATAAGAGATCATTCATCTTTAAAGATGCTTCTGCCCACTTATTAGTCCCTTTTCAAAGTCATTCAAGCCAAAGGTTTTTTTAGTATAGAGACTTTTTGATACAAGGAAGGCTATGTTTTGAGAAAGGCTGATCTTTGCCATCTGCGTAATTGAGCATTTTACCAGTTTCAGAGGCTGGATTATTGCTAGGCATTCCTGTTTTCAGTTTCTACTTGTGGTAAATTCTGGTGTTTTTTTCAGTGTTTTCCAGTGATTTCAATACCTTAAAAAAACAGTGGTTATCTGTAGTTTCTCAATTTTACGCCAATAAAAACAACAGAAACAGTGGGTTGATTATGATAGTGGTAGGCCCGCCACTGACAGCCTGTCGGTGGCGGGCCCTCCGCCATCTTATTGTGGTTTTGTGCCGGCCAGATTGCCATGGCGGGCGGAAACGGTTCCGACAGGCGGTCATTTTCCGACCACCTGTTGGAGCAGCCGCATTGCCCAGAATTATCTGACAATGGGGGGTTTGGCCTATATTCACGTCCAAACTGGGCCACCAATAAACTAATAACAAAGAAATGTGTGGACGTATTATTTTGCGAAGTGTCTTTAAATAATCCCTTTTAGCACATAAAGCAGGTTTGGTGTATTTATTTCACCTTTTACTTTCAATGTTAGTTATATTATGTTAATAAAAGACATTAAATCATGTCACAAGGAAAAGACATAAATTATAATTCGACATTCCATCGAATCATAAATACGATAGAATTAACAATTAACAAATAACAAATACATAACAAAAATCCATGGCAAAAATTCATTAGCAACATGAATGACCAGTCCTTAACTAAGTAAAGAGACACTAGCAGTGCAGACTTATTTCCAATTTAGATCACTGCAACCTGCTAGAGCTAGCTAGCCGACAATAAGATTGCAACAGGCTAAATGCCTTGTTTACACTCTGTATCATTCAGTGGGATTGTAGTGGTTGCGGCTAGCTCTGTGTGGTGATCGACGCGTTTCTGAACTCTATTTTCATTTAGGGGTTCTCTTCAGGACCAGGATTTGGTCGGTCTCCTTCTAAAAAGAGAGGTAAGTTATTTGGCATTCAATAACCCGATGAGCTGCACTGTTCAATGTGCTTGTCGTGTGACTTTCTTCAAGATCACTAGTTCACTGAAGTTCTATTCTCTGTATAATACACGTAGTTCCAGAATCAAGCGTTGGAACGGATGTAATCGCTTCACACGGTGTATATTTGCTTGGAAGTATTTCAAGGGCTCGTGCTTAGTAGCAGCAGAGAGACGGGGACATTTTCATGCTAAATGTTCAGCTTTTGAATGTGTATCAAAGGCTCGCGCTAGTAGCAGAAGAGAGACGGGGGCATTTTCATGCTTAATATTCAGCTTCTGAGTTCCATTCAGAGTTTACAAGTGTCTTCTCTCTTCCGATTTCATACGTGTGGCATCTTTGGTCATACGTGCTCGCACTTTCCTTCCTATGTAAACTTTTATCTGTGAAAAGGCCCTCTCAGCATTGGAACTTGAGACGTGCAACACCAAAACAGCCAATACACCATTTGCAAACTCTGGCCACTGACATAGGTATCCATGCCAGTACTGGTGCAACTGAAGATTGCAAATCTCTGGGACAGGTTGTGCAACATATGCTTTGAACTGGGGGCATATGTACTCAAAGTTATTGAAGCGGTCAAAAATTAAGCAGTACTTTTCAAAGTCGGGAGAAAATTCCCCATAATGGATGGAATCTACAACTTGTGCAGAGTACCACAGTGAGGCTTCACTGACTTCAAATGCCGTGGTTGGTGAAGTGATATTTCTGTGTATCATAGCAAGCTATTTCTCATGCATTGCAAAGTAACATTTCCTGAATTGCTCCTCAACATTTATTTGCTTACCAAGTGGCAAGCAATCTAATATGGGACATGTTGCAGTGCCAAAGTCACTGAAAGTATCGCCCAGCCTACTCTCAAGGAGATGTTTCACATCTACACCAAATACATTGAACACTTGGTAGACAAGGGTGTTTTCAGACTCTAGTTCTATGAGTATGTCCACTACAGCAGTCATGTTTTCCTGTAAAAATCTAAGAATGCAGAAGAGTGTACTTTTTTCACATCACTATCAATATGCAACCGAAGAGCCTCACATGTCTTGCCATTAGCATCACTGCTAAGCAAACATTCTGTAAAAAGGTCACCACATGGATAATATAGTATGCACGGCCTCTAGGACTGAGAACCACCCGCTAAATGACTCTCTGTTTGCTGCCACAAAAGCACAAAATGAGAAATATTTGCATTTTTGCATAACAAAACAGTGTACCAGAATTAACTACAAAGTCAATAGCATTCTTCATCAACTCTTAAGATTGTATAGAGACTTTCAGCATACCATCTAGCAGTTGGCAAGGATCTCTTACGCGGAAGCACTTCGCTCAGGTATCGATTTTGACCGGTCATCACAAAATCTTTTCATATAAGTAGTTGAATCACTGCAAATACAAACAATATCATTCAAATCTTTGTTGAACTTGGTAAGAACTTTTTGCATCAGCATTCCAAGTGACACTGCGTTCCATGTTTTCCAAAAGTCTGGTGTCATGTTAACACCACTATGCCAGATGCTTGGTGACAGCACTCATTTCCTATATACCTGTCACTACACCTTGCATTGAATGTTTAAAGCCTGGGGTGTTTGGCAATTCACCTACTATCAATACTGACTCACTAGAAAAAGGCAATGATACAGTAAAGGGTTTTACCCATTCTCTGTCTGTGGGTAAATGTGATGGTACATATTGGGAAATATTGTTATGAAACCAGCCATTTTACCTATCAGTAAAATAATCAAAAGTAGCCTGAATGTCAAATGTGATTTTGATATTTCCTGAAAATAATTAAATAAGACATAAAACATGCTTCTAAACCCTGTATCTTTAAACTAAAAGACCACAAAACTGATAAAGCAAAAGGAAGAAGAAACAATATTTTTGTGAATCCCTAAACAACAAAGCTCAAGCAGAATAATGTTAGCCCAGTCTTTCTTGCTGCTACCTTGTGTAACAAAGTTACATTGTATTGTATTCTGTAGCACACATGGAAAGCACAAAATGCTAGTAACTATTGTTTATGTGCAGGAAGGAGCCCCTTCCTGCACATAAACAATCATTAAATAATGACTATTTGCTACTTCTATGTGTGCTCTGCAGCACACATAGAAGTAACAAATCACCAATATTGATTGTTTATGTGCAGGAAGTGACACCTTCCTTCACATAAACAATAATTTCTTTCCAATCAGGCACCCAAGCACTATGACGCAAGGGTGCTAGGCAGCTATTTTGAGCGCCAGTGAAAACACAGGGGTGCACCTTCTTGTTGTAAACACGGCGCTTTCCTGTGTTTTGGAAATGGTGGAGCGCAGCGCTGCGAAATTTGCTGCAGCGTCGCGCTCCGCCATTTCCTTGTAAATATGCTCCTTAGTTTTGTATTTCGATGCAACATAAAACCCTTCACATGTGAATTCTTTCGTTTGGCTTTGAAAAAAAAAATGAAAGTGCTTTTGCTTTTCTGAAATCTTATTTCAGTTTTTCCATTATGTTAAAAGAGTGTTATGCAAAGCGAAAAAAACATATAGATGTTTTATATGGACAGTGGGAAATTTTGAACATAAACAACAGCATTATTGCTAACGAATATTTGGTGAGCCAAATTGCCTTGAGGAAGCTGGAGTTTCCACATGACTATCTTGGCTGGAGAATGTGTTTAACTTGAGATATTGTTTGCGAAGCCATCTCAGGAGAAACCTGCACAAAAGCATGATGGATGTCCCCCTCAAGGCGAAGCTTGGTTGCAGAAAGCATCGTTTATCTTGGCTGATTCAAGAGGGATCATGCACTACACACATATTATTGAGATGCGTGATGTGCTCTGTTAAAGTATGTCTCTGTGCCGTGTGTACCATTGTATCCCATGCTCTCATTCTTCAGCTAATATTTGGATCTGCGGTTAAAGGCTTTGCATGGAGTCTCTAGGCCGCTTGAAAACACTCTAGGTCAACAACTACCGTGGGTGGAGTCAAATATAATTTGCAGAAGAGTGAACTTTCAAGTTTGTAATTTGTGAAAATATAAGTGGAGGAGCTCAACATTTTTTCTTAGGCACTTGTCATTGACGCTACCGAATTCCAGCTTTGCCGTGTGCCAGGACTGCCCTGTCGTGATTCCATCTGATGTCTTTTTCCTCAACAATGTTTAGCTTTCTCTCTCTTTATTGTAGTCTTGCCATTTCTTTTTTCATCTCTGCTCTCTCTGTTACGATTTTCTTATCTTTCTCTTGTATATGATATTTCTTCCTCCCTTTTTCTCCCTTTCCTGTTCTGGCTCAAAGTTTGATAATGCTCTGGTTACTTAATGGTAGTCTTCGTGTTTCCGAGTCCAACTCTTCCTTGCCACAGCCATTACTAGTGAGTTTGTCTCCTGCTGACAGAAGCTCTAAAGAAAAAATACAAAATGTTCTAGTTTAACATCCCTCCAAGATGGCGTCCTTCCTGCGCCTCATTATCGATACAAGTAGGAAGTCGACACCCACCGCTTTGGATGATACCAAGCTATAACAAATTGGAGCTGCCTAAAATGGGCTGGCAGGGACGGGAAAGCCCGACTATGGTGAGGAAGACTTGGACTCAGAGTAATGAAGATAACCGGTAAGTTACAGGGTTGTTACCTCCTCGCACACCTTCATCGCCCTTGTCATTACTAGTGAGCTGACACCAAAGTGGATATTGGATTCAATACGTTTATTCACTGCACTGTTTCAGATCACAGTGCCTGATATACATCTAGTTTAATGCCAAAAGCCATAACTGCTGTAACATTTCATATGGTAACTGCTCATACTACACATCCACTTCTGCATTCAGTACTCATAAATCAAAATGAGAAGATGCAGTACTGCCCACTGAAGACGAAAATTATTCAAGAAAGTGTGCAGGCCCACCGGAGTGGCTGCATTGCAAATGTCCTCCACGGATGCCCCTTAAAAGACACCCATGAAGATGACACATCACATTTTGACCTGCTTTGCACATTACAGACAAATTATCTCCCTTGAGCCTCATATGACAAAAGAATAGCCTGCTTAACCTACCTACTTAAAGTAGTGGTATAAGGCTTCAAGCCATTCTCCAATGGCCCAAAATTCACAAAGAAGTTATCCACTTTCTTAAACTTCTCAATTTTTTCCAAATAGTTTACACTCTTTTCAACTCTTTGGGCCCATATCTTAGATCCAAGCTCAAAACAAATTTTTCCGAAAAAATCTTTTAAAAAAGGTTCAGATTCAACAAAGATCTAGTTTCCCCACACTTCTAGGCGATGACACAGCTACCAAAAAAGAACCTTGAAAGTCAGAAACTTGAGTTCCACTGAGTCCAAGGGCTTGAAGGGAGAATGGTGAAGAGTCTGTAAAACTAAAGGTAAAACCCAGGCCGGGATGGACAAAGCATCATAGGGTATTCCAAAGAAAAGGATTCACCCAATCTGCCTACCAAAGTTTCCACTTCCTCCCAATGAGACCTTGTGAATGCCCTCACTGCTGCCCATTGAACCTTCAACGTAGACACTGTATAACCATCCTGAAGGCAATTCAACACCCTCATCAAATCTACTACCGCAGGTTGCCAACCTTTTGACACACACCATTTGGAGATAGATTGCCAATGACACGAGTATGCCTTCAGAATGCTTAATCACCTCAACCACCTCAGATGAACAACACTGCTCTATTAGGTTCAGAGCCATACCTAAAGATGAGAGCCCATCAGCACGTTCAATGGAAGGGGTGGACGCACAAATGTATATGGATCCCATGGGATTGGCAATTGAGGACCTACCCCAAGCTGTAACACCAAGGGATACCAAGAACACATTTCTCCAGGGGTGGCTCCTCCAGTGAAGCAGAGGAGTGGTGTTCCACTTAAATTACTCCCAAAGCCCCCGAGATGAAAAATAAAATGGTAATTCATTACCGTTTTATTTTTCATCCCCTGTCCTGAATGGAGCATCAGGATGTGGTGCGGCTACTGCTGAATGACAGCACAGAGAGGAGGGTGGCTGTCAAGTGCGCATATCTTTTTGGCCAACGGTCTTGCGACTGTCAGTGACACATGGGCACTTTAAACATCTTTAACCCAGCTGTCTTAAGACAACTGGGTTAGAGCAAGTGCAGGGCTCCAGAGTGCTGTGGAGTGCCGAGTGAGGTTGCTCCCTCCAATCAGGGCGGTGCTCTCATGGTATGAAAGCAGTGCCAGGATTGGTCAAGATAATCTCCTGGTTTGCTGGGTTGCAGATGTAGAAAGAAGAGGAAGATGTCCGGTGCGTCTCTGTAAGTGTTTTCATTTTATTTTTATTTTGTTATTTTTTTGCACTTGTGCCTGCCCGCCCCATCTCTGTTGATGCCAGCCACCACTGCCTGTCACATCCTGGAATTACCAGTCACACAAAGTCTTGTCCTTCCTGATCTTGTGCAGCATCCTGGGGATCATTGGGATCAGGGGGGAAAGCTTACAGGAGATCTCATCATCATCATTTGAAAGACAATGCATCTACCCTCCATGCCTCTGGACAAGTTATGATTGAGAGAAACATGGAAGGAGCATGTCCTCCCTGGTGGAAAACAGATCCACTTTCAGATAGCCAAATCTCTCCTGCAACAGAAAGAGGAGGTACTTTGTTAATGAAAAAGCACTCATCAAAGTAAACACTCTGCTCAGCCTGTCTGCTGCCCATTTATCCCTCTCTGGAAGGTAAATTGTGGCTAAAGAACTCAGATTGGACATCCCTGGCCAGAGAGCTGAGGCTCTGCGATCTGCACCCACACTGTAGGTTGACATACCCTATCACCACCCTGCTGACTGTCCTGATCTCAACATGTTGGTGGATCAACTACAGGGAAAATTCTAACAGGACTAGATGTTCTCCCGTCCGATCCCTCCAATTTAAATAATTCTATGCCTGAAAATGAGATTACTTGCCCTGAGCTGTTGCTAACTCCAAAGTGTCCCCCAGTCCAGCTTGCTGGTGTATGATGTTGCATCCACAAACTTTGTTAGCCGAACCATAAAAAGCTGACCCCTATTCAGATTGTCTTCCATCATTGACCAATCCAGGTCCTTCTGTACCTGACAATTCCCTGGAACCGTCTACTCGGAATGCTGAGAAGTCAGATTCCAGTGGCTCAACACTGAATTTATCAGCAGATACATACGGAGGCGGGCCCAATGGAGATCCACCAGCGATGATGCCATGAGGCCCTGCACTCTCAATCTTTGTCTGATTGGGACCAAAGACGTTTTCACCAAAGACACAATATCTGGTCGGATCTTGATCTTTCTGTCCTCAGGAAGTAGCACTCTCCCCACCTCTGCTCTGAAATGTGCACTGATGAAGCACAAGTCCTTGTGTTTAACAAAAATCTGTGCTCCTGTACAACCCAGCATACTTCTTGAACATGTGCTTTCACCTTAGAAAAAGAAGAAGAAGAGATCAACTAATCATCAAAATAAGTAAATACTTGGATTCCTTTAGAGTGTAACAATCCCACAGGAGGAGGCAACACCTTAGTGAATAACCTCAGAGAGGAAAAAAGTCCAACGAAAGGTACTTATAACTGCTATTTAGGATCATGTACACAGCCAAAGAACTTCTGTGAGCTGGGATCGATCTGCATATGAAAATATGCGTCTAGCAGATCCAAAGACGCCAAAAAGTCCCCCAGCCTGATGAAGGGCGAATCCCTAGCAGTGTTGTCATCTTGAACTTCGTATAGGGAATGTACCAGTTCACTGGTTTCAAATCTAGGGCCAGTCTATTTTCTACTGATGGTTTCTGGACCAAAAATAGAATTGAGTAGATCCCGTTGCATTGTTGCTAAACTGTCACTGGCTCAATTGCCTTCTTTTCCAAGACCTTCTAAGTCCTTTGTTTTAAAGGTTGGGGCTTCTGAGAATTTGTAGGACCTGGAGTTACACAA
The DNA here is from genome assembly GCF_964204655.1 of Triturus cristatus. Classification (NCBI taxonomy): domain Eukaryota; kingdom Metazoa; phylum Chordata; class Amphibia; order Caudata; family Salamandridae; genus Triturus; species Triturus cristatus. The sequence goes on from NC_140581.1 coordinate 1,093,423,765, forward strand.
CCCAATTCTGGAGGTAGAGAAATTAACTCTATTCTAAACCCTCTTCCCACAATGTCCAGGATCCATTGATCGAATATTGTCAGAATGAAATCCGTCCTCCTACTGGACATGACTGCCTTCCCACAAGACTGGTTTCTGTTGAATTGGAGGTAAGGTTCCTGGAAGTTGCAGCTGGGCTTTGTCTGAGGGAGGGACTCCCTGGCCCGTCCCTTCCTTCAAAAGGTCTGATTAAATTTTCCTTGAGCCAATTAACCAAATGCTCTCTTGGAACCAAAACATTTTGCTTGCGGAGGTCTCAATGGAGTCAGCAATGTCCTATCCTCCACGATCTCTTCACAATTTCCTCAAGCTGTGAGTCAACAGTTTTGAACCCGAGAACGAGATTTTCATCAATCAAGACTTTTGTGAAGCATCTGTTTTCCATGATCTAAGCCATAACTGACACCTTGCAGCAAATGGCTGACCCTGCTGTGGATGCTGCGACTTCAAGGAATGCCCAACAAAGTTTGCACTTGCTGCTCCATGAGAGCTTAAATTCCCATTAAGTCTGCTCCTTGGACGATAAGATCAGTGAAAACGTTGTAAGTCTCTTGACAAAGACTGACTATTATATGAGGAGTATGATGCAGTTCTAATAGAAAACTTAGCGCCCGCATAGGTGCATTTTGCAACTTTGTCCACTGTCTTGTCCACAGGATCAGATGGACTTGCTTCCTCCAAAATAATAATACTCTGGGAGGGCAAACCCACCATAAGTGAATCCACCTATACCATTGTAGGAAGTTCATCTGCAAATTCCTGAATTGAGTACCTTCGAACCAGAAACCTAGGAAAAGATGACTTGTCAATTGTTTTCCACTCCGACTCCAAAAACTCTCCTGATTGAAGGGTGTAATGGTATATTCTCTGGTTCTTTTTCTGATAGTGATCAAAAAAGTCCTCCTTTTCCTCAAATTGTGCAGTGTTAAGACAGGCAATGTTCTCTCTAATGTGTTGCAAAACTGCTTTTAACTCTGGGCCTTGCACCAGTCTACCTCTGACCTCCTCCTCATCTCCATCTTATGGCTCTGAAATCACCTCCCCACAAGGTCTCCTAGAAGAAATTAGTCTTTTCCTTTCCTTAAAGGCCATCTCAACTGCCATTGTAATAATCTTCTGATGTCTGCCATTGAGGGAATGTCTGGAGGATCACTCATATCCCATAGCCTGTTCTGCTGCTCTCTCTGACTCAATGAGCAAAATCAGCATTCACAATGCCAAAAGAAGCAGACTTCCCGCTTCTTATGGTTGCTAGGAGACGTGAGCGACGTGAACACGTTCACACCCCCTGTCTCCCAGCAACCACAAACCTTGCTCATATCATGGCAATATCTTAGATCTACTTTCCTCACAATTGAGGAGAATTGTGGTCCAGCCGCTTAATCTTTCCCACCTGGATTATGGCAACTCTCATATGGGTTCCCAAAGTCAGCTATTAAAAGACTTCAGGTGGCACGAAATGCTGCTGCAACAACTATCTACAAGGGGCCTAAGCATTCCTCTGTGAAAAGTGCCTTGAGCTCTCTGCGCTGGCTTCCAGTGGAGGAAAAGATAACATTTAAGCCACTCTGCATGGTTCACAGGAGTGTGTATCATAGGGAACCTCCACTGATAAGTGCTCTTCTATCAGCTAATGTTCCCAATAGGAGTTTAAGATCTTCTGATGTAGGTCTCTTGAGGGTGTCACGTGTTCACAGATACAGATGGGGTGGCAGATCATTTTCTTATCTGTCCCCAAAACTGTGGAATTCTCTGCCACTAAAATTAAGAAAGAGGTGCCAACAGGTAAGGCACTTACCGCATTTTAAGCTCAAGTAGAACCTGCCCACGATTTTGCTCTTGCAGCGCAACTCAGTGGTAATGCTGTCTCCAAGCCATAATTTCAAAAGAAGGATTGCTGTGGGTCTGCTAAAGTAAGCCTCTTCACATAGTGCGCTACTGTGAAACCTTAAAATCTGAATCTCTCGTTTTCTAATTCAGCTGTGCTTCATCCATACTCACTTAAACAATAGTAAAGCCTTAGATAAAGTTTGTTCAGATAAGCCTATCTTGTTGTGCAGCCTCAAGACGTGACAGTTACACAAGGCACTAAAGTTGTTGATTCTTACCGATTGTCTCATTTGTGTGTTCTTCCCAAAGCTCTATTTACCTCTGGGCATTCCTAGTCTGTGATTTTCCCTATATAAACCCATGTAACCATCGTTCAGGGTGCTCTATCCTTGGGTATCTTGATGGTACTTGTTGGATGGAGACCCATTCATGAATGATTGAATAAACTATCCATGGTTTGACTTCGCTCCACTGTCGGTTCCTCCTTACTTGATAAGAACCTGTGGCAAAGTGGTGATCCCTGCACCAGCAGGTTATTAATTAATCTGCTCTACAAATTGACGCCCAAAGTGGGACCCCATCAAGGGCTTGCAGTCGGACCAGGGGAGGAGATCAGGTCAGTAAGACGAACTTCGCTGAAGGGCGCACCACCTGATGAGATTAGTGTTGCTCGTGGTCCAAGGTGATTTTTCAGCTCTACAACTCTGATCTTCCTGGCGGCTGATAACCTTGACTGGGGCCTTCGGTCGCTGATTTTCTTTGGATCAGGGAGGATCGACAGGTGGGAGGCGAAGACTACGCATAAGGTAAATCTGTATTGAACCGGTTCATTTGTTCATGTGGTTTGGATATATTTGATCTTTGCTTGTCTTGGTATTCGTCTTGACTTGGTATTTGATTGGTAATCTGTTCGGAATTTGATAATCCGTTCGGACTCTGTTTTGAATTTTGAAACCTAGGTTCTGATTAGTATTTTGAGATCTAAGTTTTGTTTTGAGACTTGCTATTTGTTTTGACTAACATTTTTTCTTTCAGGTAAATGTGAGAATATTTTTCATTTCTCTCTGTTTATAAGTTTTTTTATCTTATATAACATGATTGTGTTTAGTACCCTTTGGAAGTTTTGTCGTTGCTGCTGTGATAGGCAGAGCATTTTGGAAGCAAGTCAGCCGGTGCCACCAGAAGGCACGCTAAATATGGTATTTGTCCCATCATGTATAATACATTGTGGAACACATATACGGAAGAGGATCCCCAGCTGAGATGGCCATTAGAGGGAACTAGGGACCCTCACAAACTTGAGTATCTAGAGAAACAATTGTTTTTAAAGAAAGTTAGGCCAGCTATGTTTGACAGTTTGCGTATGTGGAGGAAAGAGATGAAGGAGCGGCAGCTCAAGGCAGAGAAGGTAAAAAGGAAACAGGAAAGGAAGACAGAGTATCAAAAGTATAAGGAATTGAAGGATAAGGAAGTTCAGGAGAAAAAGGAATGTATAGATAGGGAGCATAGATTATTAACATCTAAGGAAAATATAGTTAGACCAACTGTAGCAGTTCAGGTCCACCAAGAAGATGTGGATTCAGATATTGATGGGTTGTTGATAGAACGACCCCCACCCCATATGTACCTTTAACACCTCTTCCCCCTGGACACTAAATGGTGTTCCCCTTGTACCCCAGGTTCTACCTCCTTTGCCCGCGGTTGTCCAACTCCCTATTTTCCAACCAGTACCGGTACATTCCTTACCCCCTCCAACCCAGGCCACTGCACCCTCACCCCAAGTCTCCACGCCTCCACCTCAGGCCACTGCATTTAAAATGACTAATGATTCTGTACTTCCTGCATATGTCCTGACCCCTCGAGTTCTTCACTCTACTGTACCTCAGTTTCGTCAGGATGCGATAAGGTTGATGCTCTTAAATTGGTTAAGTGATCTAGAAATGGAAGTAGAAGAAATGATAGATCAGATTCAGGATTTTTCTGAAGGCGAGCTTCTTTGTCTTATAAATAAGCTTTCTCATCAACTTATGGTTCAATGGGAGATGACTACAGGGCGAAATGGCCCAGATGATGTTAGAGCAATTAATAGACAGTGTCAGATAGGGGCCTTTTCTGTAAATAGAATTAACACTGCAATGGCAACGATAATTGGATACCGTAATGAGCTCTCTTCCTCTCCCCGAACAACACCTATGAGGGAAGCCGCGCCACAGCTTATCCCTGGAAGAGGGAATGCAGATGATGATGACCCAAATATTGCTATCGCTAGAGCATATTTTATGTACAATTGGATATGTACGCCCTGGAAAAGGGCTGATGTGCTTACTTTAAAAGCCTCTTTACCTGACATACGGAAAAATCCTAGGGGATTTTATGAACATGTACAGGCAGCCATTGATTCTTGTATCATGACCTTAGCAGATATTGATATGTTTTTTGGTATGATCCTACCACCTGATATTGGCGACTTACCCGGAAACAGGATCATGCTGTTGATTTGGGAGGAGACTGGACTGCCATCTTAGCAGCTGATAGAGATAGGAAACATGGTCAGAAACCTAGTCAGCTTATACTGGATATTCCTGGTAACATACTTACTTACATAAAAACGATAGTCCCAGCCAGAAAAATAGATTGGGCACTCCTTACTGCTTGTAAACAAAAACAGGGAGAGGCCATCCCTGATTTCTTTACTCACTTTGAGGAAGTGTTCCATGATTTTAGTGGACAAGATACATCTATACCTACAGGTGCACATTTATTTGTAGACCGATTCGTAGGGAATTTACTCCCAGAAATATCTGTTCGCTTAAAGAATTCAGAGAGCACATGGGCTTCAGTAACCCCGAAAGCTATATTAGATATGGCTCAGTATTATCAGAATCAGGTGACCACTGAACGAGAACGAAAAGAAGGAAAATTAGAAGAATTGAAAACTAAGGTAATGATGGATAAAGCCTATGGACCTCAAGGTAGGGGCCGTAGCCAGAATTATGGTCAGAATTATAGACAACCACTTCCAGTAGGGACACCGCGTAGACAAACTCCACTAGGGCTAGATCAATGTGCTTATTCCAAGGAGAAGGGACATTGGCGTTCTGAATGTCCAGTTTAGCTGCTGGTGGAAGAGGAAGGGGACAGGTGAACATGAGTCAAGGGACTTTAGCTCCCCGAGAGCAACCACAGCAGGTTCAAGCCCCAGAGAGGAATAGGTCAGGAAATTATTTTGATCAAAGAAATAATCAATATTCTATGGAAGATTGGGAATCAGAAGAAACTATGGGAACACAATTTGCCTAGGACAGTGTAGGACAAGGAGGACCAATTGAGATTCCTGAAGACTAGTCAGGGCCCTATATAACAGCCACCATACTTGGGCAGGATCAGAATTTTTTTGTGGATACAGGGGCAACACGTAGTGTGATATCTCAGAAACTGGTCCCTGGGACACCCTTGTCTGACCAAGTGAACACATCGATAGGGTTTGATGGAACACCAACTCCTAGGCCCTTGTCCCAAAGACTACCCTTGCAGGTTGAGAATTTCATCACTACAGCCCCCTTTTTACTTCCCCCACATGATGAATACAGGCCCCAGCTAGGCCCACAAGGCACAAGGGTTCGCTCTCCTGTAACGGAATCTATAAGGAAGTTGGCACGGAAACTGCAAAGTACAAAAACAGCATTTATTAACCCTTAAGGGTGGTCCTACAATCCACACAACACCCTTCAGTATTGCATGGAGTAGCACAAAGAACATTCGTACACAGTCCCCTTTTATACACAACAGAGGGGCTCATAAGTGGGTGGATACAACATGAGGCCGAAGAACATTACCATTTATGGTCATTCTCGATACTGAATCAATACATGGGCGGAGCCAACACACTCCTTGAGCCCGCGAAACACATGGTCAAGCAAGGCTAATTATAACAGATGTGGTCAAGTCTGGGCATGCGCCAGATGGACAAGAGAGCTATTTATAAACTGTTACTAGGCAGATTACAGAGCAACTAACACAGAGGTCGGACTCGCCTCGTGGCGATCACGTGGCAGCATGATAATACAAAATGGAGCCCAAACTTCGGTCAACATAACGGAGAAAATATGATCTAAAGCAAAAGGATTAATGTCTTTAGTAAATGCTTAATCATATTGCTGTTTCAATTTACAACAGACGACCCTTTCAGCATTTACTGAAGACATCCGGTTTCCAAAAATCATCATATATGTCAATTATCATCATTCCTTTAACCTCTTTGGCTAGACGCTTCTGATGAGCAACATCGGCAATAGCTTTCTTATCTGGGATACAGAATGAAATGCATACGGAACAGAACAATGGTCCACATTGAACACACATACAGAGAAAGAACAGAATTGCTATAATAATACAGAGACCAGTTAAGACCTTCCATCCCCAGGCAGTAACCAATGCCCAAAACCATCCAGAAAAGGACCAAGTGCCGTTTTCTGTGTGGAGTTCAGCTGCTATTTTATGCAGCTTGTTAATGGCATTATAAACGGATGGCGTATGATCAGGGATGAACACACAGCAGCTACTTCCAATAATTTTACAAGCTCCACCTCGATCAGCTAACATTACATCTAATACCATACGATTCTGCAATGCAACAATCCTAGTTATTTGTAACTCTTCCGTAAGATTCCCAAGAGCAGCAGCAGTCTGATTTGTCACAGCTTCTACCACTCTTGTTAATCTTCGGATCTTCCTACTATTCAAAGCGGCTCCAACAAAGAAAAACAGTCCTAAGTTAAAATCAATATACTGTTGCAAGCTGGTATCAGTTTGATCCACATCATCAATCGATAAAGTACGTTTATACCTATTTACAGTCACATTATTCAACAATTTCAAATCCTTATGATATGATGCGGGTGCTAGGAATACAGGAGGTAATAGGAATGATACATAACATACCCCAGACCACCCAGCCGGCAAACGGTAATAACCTTTATTTCCGCACACAAAATAGGTATTATGGGACGCTAGGAAGGTACTGTTGTTCAACCCATCAATGTTTAGAACAGTAAGGCAATCACTGACACCAACAGGGATGAAACCCACACTCTGGACACACAAGTCCGCTTGAGCTTGTGCCACTTGGATCACGAATTTGTCCTTCCCCACAGTGTCTCTGGTGTTCGTGAAGATATAGGGAATGGATTCATTGTCCGGTCGGTACTCTTCCCATTCCCAAATTGTCCCATTCGCTTGTGGATACCCATTCTTGTCTTGATGGCATTCTCTATTAAGTCTGAAAAGCAATCGTCCCACTGTCGGTTTCCGAGTGGCAAAAAGCAAAGTGTACCATGCTCTACAAGAGCCATTATGAGAGAAAGGAAGTGGTATGAATGGCGTACCTCCTTTCTTCTGATGGGCCGGCATCATCCCACATATCCAACAGTTTGTAGCATTCGTAGCAACGTGGGTATGATGCAGCATCTGGATGAAAGTGTTGTTCAAGTAAGATTGGCGATGCTTCAACTCTTGATACGGTAATGTATAAAAGTAGTGCTCCTCAGGCATCGGAGTTGTCAACACAAGTGTTCCCAGAGCAGGAGTTACCTCCTCCACAAACCATGTGGTTATCCCAACAATAGCTACTGTTAGCACGAACCCCAACGCACAAAGGATTTTCTTCTTCTCCATGTCAAAAGAAACAATACCCTGATATCTTCCTGAAACTAAAAAGTCTGTCAGAACTCTTCCCCTTGGGCAGCGGTTGATTTCTTCACCAGCGGGCCAAGACGGGTGTCACTACACTAATGCAGGGCTGATCCCCCCCCCTTGCCTCATCGGCTCTCCGTTTCACTAACCCAAGGGCCGTTCTGACAGTATGTCCCGGTACTGGAAACCTCACTTCCTCGGTCGAAGATGATATCGCCTTCCTCCAGAAGTCGCGTGGTCCGGAAAGAGCTCCTCAGTGTCACCCGGCTCCGCAGCACGGCCTGTCTCTGCTGCCAGGATTTCTCGTTGATCGGTCAGCACGGCAGACTCCACCAATCCGGGCGGTATCTTTCGACAGTGCAAGGAATGGATCCAATTCTTCCTGTTCGAGACTCGCACAGCCGTCCTCGTTGCAAGGAGGACTTGCTCAGGGCCCACCCATCTGGGCTCCAAACTGTTCGTTCTGTCGAAGACTTTCACCATCACATGGTCACCAGGCCGGAGACCATGTCCTTCACCGGTAGACCGATCAGGGAGCGCCTCTCGGACCTGTTGATGAATAGAAACCAAGTTATCCGTTAACTGTGCCAGATAATCGCTCATCATTACACAAGGTACATCATACACAGCCTTAGGTCTTGGTGGACCCCAAATATTCATTGGGCGTCCAAAAACAATCTCGTACGGCGTAAGGCCGGTTCGAGAGTGTGGCACTGATCTAATTGACAATAACGCCAATGGCAGGGCGTCTGGCCAAGTCAAAGACGTTGAAGCTTGGATTTTGGCTATCTTAAGCTTCAGTGTACCATTATACTTCTCGACTAATCCTGCAGACTGAGGGTGGAACACGGCGTGGAACTTCTGAGTGATGCCCAGGCCCTTCAAGACATACTTTATAACATCCGCTACAAAGTGAGGGCCATTATCACTCCACAGAAGTCTACAGACGCCATATCGAGGGAAGAACTCTTTCAGCAGCAGCTTCGCAGTAGTCATTGCAGTATTGTCTTTCGTAGGGTACGCTTCAACCCACTTGCTGAAAGCGCAGACCACTACTAGAACATACTTCAAATTGTTACAGCGCTCAAGCTGGATGTAATCCATCTGCAGAACCTCAAAGGGTGCAGTGGGCGTCGCAAATCCTCCTGCTGGGGTTCGAGTACCCTTTCCTGGGTTATACTTCAGACAGATCATACAGGTCTGCACCACCCTCTTTGCTGTGCTAGCAATCTCTGGATGCTCCCAGACTTGGGTAAGCAATTTCACAATTGCGGAAGCTCCAACATGTGCTAGCCCATGTGCCATCTGAACCATAGGTTGTACAAAGGCCGTGGGTAATTTCCATCTATCCATCTGCTTATTTCTCCAGCAACCCTCGTCATCCAGTTCTCCTTCGCTAGCCCATTGTTCCCGCTCTTTGTCAGAAGCGGTCCTTTGCATTTCTCGCACTTCCTCCTTCGCATCACGCCATCTCTCCACCTGTGACTTTACTACATACATGGCAGTAGTACCGGGCTGCATCGCAGTCTCCCGTGCTACTCGATCCGCTAACGCATTCCCTTCTCCAACTTTATCAACCACTTTCCTATGGGCGCTACACTTAACAATGGCAATTTTCTTTGGGTATGTCAATGCGGTTAAAAGATTGTGAACTAACTCTCCATGCATTATCTGTACTCCATGTGACGTTAGAAACCCTCTCTCCTTCCAGAGTAGGCCGAAGTCGTGCGCTACTCCGAAGGCATAGCGGCTATCTGTGTAAACATTCACACACAATCCTGTACTAAGCTCACATGCTCGTGTTAATGCTATTAGTTCCGCTGCTTGAGCCGACTTCTGTGGTATGCGTGCTGTCTCCACTATCGTTTGTAACGTGGTAATTGCATACGCTGCTGAAGTCGTACCATCTGGTAGCTTCAGACAGGATCCATCCACCCACAGTTCTCCATCTACATCTAGAAAGGGCGTATCCTGGAGATCAATACGACCCTTTGTTTGTTCCTCAGTCACAAGAATACAATCATGCGCTTTCTGCGCCTCAGGCTGGGTCTCGGGGTATGGCAACAATGTGGCCGGGTTTAACGTTACGCACCTTTTCAACGTAATATGAGGAGCCAAAAGCGTCAACTCATATCCCGTTAAGCGGGCACTGGTCAAATGCTGCGTCTTTGTTTGATTAAGCAGGGCATCCACAGCATGGGGAACTAACACCAACAATTTATGGGACAACACAATTCCTTCACTTTGGCGTATTGACACAGCTGTCGCCGCTACCAAGCGAAAACACCCTGGTAATGCTCGGGCGACAGGATCAAGCACAGCCGAAAAGTATGCACAAGGGCGTTGCTTATCGCCATGCATCTGCACTAAAACTGATAATGCACATCCGTCTTTCTCATGCACATACAGTGAAAAGGGTTTTGCATAATCAGGGGTCCCTAACACTGGTGCTGAACAAAGGGCCTGTCGCAGTTGCTGAAAAGCAGCATCACACTCATCTGACCAAGGGATTGGGATAGGCGTGTCTTTTGTCAAAAGCGCTAGTAATGGCTTAGCTATGTGTGAAAACCCCAATATCCACTGTCTACAAAAAGAAACAAGGCCCAAAAATGCACGCACATCCTTCTGCGTGGATGGTCTCGGTGTGTCCAAAATTATTTTGATACGATCTGGTGTGAGTGCACGTCCCTCCTTAGACAAAAGGTGACCCAAATAAGTCACCTTTGGTCTACAGAATTGCAATTTCTTCCTAGATACCTTATGATTGTGGGATGCTAAAAAGGAAAGTAAGGATAACGTGCTTTTCTCACACAACTCCAGGGTGTCAGCCGCCAACAAGATGTCATCGACATATTGAATGAGGGCGACCCCCTCGAGTAAAACAAAGGAATCCAACTGTCGCTTCAAAGCCTGACTATAAATACTAGGGCTTTCTGTATAGCCTTGGGGAATTCTACAAAAACGATAAGATCTATTGTTTAATGTGAACCCAAAAAGAAATCGGCTATCAGGGTGAATGGGAATGGAAAAGAAGGCATTCTTCAAATCAATCACTGAAAACATGGTCGCCGTAGGCGGGACCAAGGTAAGCAACGTCGTGATATCGGAAACCACCGGGTACTGAGGTATCACGATCTTGTTTACCTCCCTCAAATCAATTATGAACCGATAGACCTTTGCATCCGTGTCCTTTTTCAGAATAGGGAGAATCGGACTGTTACAGATATTATAGGGAACTTCTTCCACTACTCCCACTGCAATCAAATCTTGCACAATCTGTATGAGAGCCTCCTCGCCCTCCTGGGAAATACGATACTGCGGGAGGCGTGGTAACACCGCCCCCTCCTGGACACTAATGTGGACCGGAGGAATCACCATTTGTCCCACATCTGTGTCCGAAGTCGCCCATAAAGCACGAGGGAGGGTAGCCAACAACGCATCCTCTGATATCGTACACATCCGCCCTGACCGGGGGTAGTTGTCATTTAAGATCACCCTCACACCCTCAGGGGAGCAGCGGATCGTAGCCCTAAAGTGCTTTAACATATCAAGGCCCATAATGTTATCCGGTGTATACGGAGCAAGCAGAAACGGACAGGGCGCAGAAAAAGAATCAACCTTAAATGTAAGGGGCTGTGAAAGAGGGCTTCGGGAGAGTGTACCGTCAAACCCTACCGATGTAACCACTGAGCCGGATGGGGGAGCCCCCGGAACCAAGTACCTAGACAATGCACTACGTGTCGCTCCTGTATCTACTAGGAACTGATCAGTAGAACCTAAAACCTCAGCCGATACATAAGGACCCGTCTGATCGACCGGCACCTCAACTGATTCAGACCCCCATCCAACGCATTCCTATGCATGCTGAGAATCATGATATCCTGATCGATCAATCTCCGATACATGATACTGATGCTGGCGATCGAAAACATTTGAGCTATCTCGGTGCTGCCCAGCGGTATCGAAACGAGCATGATCGTTAGAATTCCCTCGAAAGTTCGAGGAACCCCCTCTACCTCTCGGGCCACCCGGAGTATGCCCCTGACGCGAAGCACGCAACACTGGGCAATCCCTGGCCCAATGGCCCAATTGCTTACAATACGCACACTGGTTCCTATTCAAATCAGATCGGCCCGAAGGGGGACCATAAGATCCTCCCCTTCCTCTATTATTACCCCGTCGGGGCGGGCCATATACTTGTGCCAACATTACCTTAGTCTTAAGATCTTTCGATTTCTTTTCCTCCTGGCCCTTCGCCTCGTGCTCCTGACGCTCATAATACTGAGCGATAGTCAGAAGGGCCGTCGGCGTCGCGGAGGACCAGGAACTCTCGCTCGCTTTTAAACGGGCCGCAATTGCCGGTAGCAGATTAGCCACATATTTGTCCGCGAAAAGGTGGCGGCCCGTGTCGTCAGTAAGCGACTGGCCACTAAAATCATGAAACGTTTCCTCAAAGCGCGTGAAGAAATCTGCAACTGACTCGTCAACTTTCTGTTTACATGCAGCTAACATATTCCAGTCAATCTTTTTAGGGGGAATAATTGTTTTCAACTTAGCCACAATAGCAGCAGGGAGATCTAAAATATTCTGGGGTGGTTTCTGTGCGGGCTTCCTCTCCCTGTCTTCATCCTCAAGCTCAGACCACCGGGCCTTGAAGGCAACCACATCATCTACCTTTCGGACAGACCGCCACGTGTCCGGTGGTAGAATAAGACCAAAGAACAGGTCTATATCCGCTAAGGTCATAATGCAAGAATTCAAGGCCCCCTCGACTTCTTCATAGAAGGCCGCTGGATTCTTGCGGGGGTCAGGCAATGCATTCTTTAACGCCATCACATCGGCCCTATGCCATGGAGTATAAACCCAATTATACACAAAATATCCCCTAGCATCGGCGGAGTTAATGTCCGAGCTAGTCCCCGCTCCTTTAGGAGGAACATACAAAGGCGCCGCCTCTCGCATTGGTTTAGCATGCACTACGTCATCCTTATCTGACTGGAAGGTGGATGGGTGGCCCCCTGCTGCAAACGAATCCGACTGTTTCTCCTCCTCCGTTTGTTGGCGTGCTTTCTCTCTAAGGGCCAGCACCTCGTCCCGCAAAGCGAACAGCCGCCGAGCCGCCTCAGGAGCCTTAGGGGGAGAAAAAACACCATTACGTAATGCTCCGGCATCCGAAGACACTTCGTCAGGCTCAAGGACACTAGAATATTTTCGGAAAGCAGCAATTACTTCATCCGCGAAATGAGACAGAAAATACACCCTCTCTCTATCTTGCCACGACCCCCAAGTATGGAACAACTCCTCCTTAGACATCTTGCCCTTAAGTGCACGGAGGGAAAGTTTCCGAAGCTCAGCCATATGCTCGGCCGATAACATGGACCGTGTGTCTACCTTACCCGAAGCCGGGCCAGAATCTTGCGGCCGCGGAGCGGATGCGCCAACATAAGGGGGCGGAGAGCGATCTAGTAAATAAAAATCATCATCAGGATTATTAAGGACAGGATAAAGTGGCTGGCGAACAGCATATTGACCCGAAACTTGTAGCCTACGCTCTTTCTCTTGTCTGTCCGTCTGCTCTCTGTCCTCCCGACGCTTCGCTTCCTGCGCTCGCACATGATCATTCTTCCGTTGCTCTTTATCAAACAGCGCTTTCTCACGTTTCTCTCGCTCACGCACTTCCTTCACCCATAATCGCACACATTCAAACATATCCTGACGAGCACGTCGCTTACACATACACTGTTCCACATACTCAATCTTACGTATATCAAACGATCCATACGAAGGCCATCGCAACTCAGGATCCTTCTTCGTGTATTTCCTCCATACTGTGCTGTACATTATGGAAGAAAGACCATGCTTCACATACATATCCCTATTAGGCGTCCCCTCTGGGGGAGCTGGAGCAGATTCCTCGAGGTTCAACCGGTGTCCAAAGCAGCAGCACCACTTACAGAGTGCGCTGAAAGCAGGCATGCTCAGAAATAATGCAAAATATGCAATATTATAAAAAATGGCGCTTAATCGTCGCGCCGTTCAAAGTTACACAACTCTGGAGAAATCTCTCCACATTACCTGCCTATATGTGTTGCAACGCATATATTTTCACAAAGACAAATCCAAATTATGACTAGTCATCATCAATCAAACTCAAATAGCCAACCCAGGCTTCAAAAACTCGGAGCAAGTACCGTACAACGGTTCTTACCAATCAAGAGTCCAGGTTCCAACTGCCAAGCTCCACAATCGCCCAAACGGCTCTCACGGCAGGACCGACAGAAGAGGTCTCAGTCGATGACCGGCGCCACCCAGACGGTCAGCTCGGAAGGGAAGGAAGAAAAACCTCGGGATGCCAGGGCTAAGACGCCGCTGGCAGTGATCACGTCCCCGGCCAAACTCCTCACCTTCGTCGCGACCAGTCCTTCGAGCATCCGAGTCGCCGATGAGCCCCACGTGACGGGCGCCAATTGATGAATACAGGCCCCAGCTAGGCCCGCAAGGCACAAGGGTTCGCTCTCCTGTAACGGAATCTATAAGGAAGTTGGCACGGAAACTGCAAAGTACAAAAACAGCATTTATTAACCCTTAAGGGTGGTCCTACAATCCACACAACACCCTTCAGTATTGCATGGAGTAGCACAAAGAACATTCGTACACAGTCCCCTTTTATACACAACAGAGGGGCTCATAAGTGGGTGGATACAACATGAGGCCGAAGAACATTACCATTTATGGTCATTCTCGATACTGAATCAATACATGGGCGGAGCCAACACACTCCTTGAGCCCGCGAAACACATGGTCAAGCAAGGCTAATTATAACAGATGTGGTCAAGTCTGGGCATGCGCCAGATGGACAAGAGAGCTATTTATAAACTGTTACTAGGCAGATTACAGAGCAACTAACACAGAGGTCGGACTCGCCTCGTGGCGAACACGTGGCAGCATGATAATACAAAATGGAGTCCAAACTTCGGTCAACATAACGGAGAAAACATGATCTAAAGCAAAAGGATTAATGTCTTTAGTAAATGCTTAATCATATTGCTGTTTCAATTTACAACACACATGCTCCAGGTAATTTGATGGGACTTGATCTTTTGAAATATTTCCATGAGACTATACATTGTTCCCCATCTGGAGTACGTGTCATTTTTGGGAAAAAGGCATTACCTAAACAATATAATTTTTCTTTATGTGCGGACATTGATTCTACCCTTCATGTGTTTGGGCTACTGCTGACACAGATGTGGGAAGAAAGGACATTTCCCCAGTACATATACAGGTTCAGGAGGATGCTTCTTTACCAAGGGTCCCGCCATATAAAATAGCGAAAGAAGAATTTCATCACTACAGCCCCCTTTTTACTTCCCCCACATGCTCCAGGTAATTTGATGGGACTTGATCTTTTGAAATAGTTCCATGATACTATACATTGTTCCCCATCTGGAGTACGTGTCATTTTTGGGAAAAAGGCATTACCTAAACAATATAATTTTTCTTTATGTGCGGACATTGATTCTACCCTTCATGTGTTTGGGCTACTGCTGACACAGATGTGGGAAGAAAGGACATTTCCCCAGTACATATACAGGTTCAGGAGGATGCTTCTTTACCAAGGGTCCCGCCATATAAAATAGCGAAAGAAGGCGAGGATGCATTAATTTCTATAATTAATGACATGATACGTACAGGAGTTGTTAAGGAAGTTTCCTCTAATGTATGCAATAGTTCCATTCTCCCCATTCTAAAACGGGGCAATGGAACAGGGGATAAAATTTACAGATTTGTGATTGACTTGAGAGAAGTCAATAAAATAGTTATCCCTCAATATCCTGTTGTCTCAGATATTACGACTTTGTTGACATTAATTCCATCTACAGCTACTGTATTCTCTGTCATTGCCCTTAAGAATGCCTTCTTCTCTATCCCTATACATCAAGAGAGACGATATCTTTTTCGATTTCCATTACGGGGCCGCTCGTTCAGATTTTGTAGGGCTCCACAAGGCTATACAGAAAGCCCTAGCATTTACAGTCAGGCACTTAAGCAACAGTTGGATGAACTTCTTTTGCCACCAGGAGTTACCCTTGTGCAATATGTCGATGACACTCTGCTATCTGCAGATACAGTTGAGCATTGTAAAGAAGCCACTCTCTCTCTATTGCATCATCTTGCTGTCAAGGGACATAAGGTCTCTAAGAATAAGCTACAATATTGTCAATCTGAGGTCACTTATTTAGGTCACCTCTTGTCTAAGGAAGGCTGCTCTCTGACTAAGGACAGGATTCAAACAATTCTAAAAATTCCTATTCCAAGTACCCAAAAAGAAGTCAGGGCACTTATTGGTATTACTTCCTACTGTAGAGAGTGGATTCCAAACTTCTCCCTTATTATCAAACCTCTTTTGTCCCTTGTTACCAAAGACACTCCCTCTCCTCTACCAAGGACATCTGAAAGTCAGGAATCATATCAGCAGCTCCGTGCATCCCTTTGTTCTGCTCCAGTGTTAGGCACTCCAGATTATGCAAAACCTTTCATACTATATGTACACGAGAGAGAAGGATGTGCATTATCAGTTTTGGCACAACCATATGGTAATAAGCATCGTCCCTGTGCTTATTTTTCAGCTGTATTAGACCCAGAGCACTCCCAGGTTGTCTCAGAGCGGTTGCTACCACAGCGATTTCTATACACCAATTCGAGGGGATAGTGTTGAGCAACAAGCTTATGGTTATGGTACCCCATTCGTTAGATGCACTCTTGAATCAGACTAAAACACAGCATTTGGGTAGTGCTAGACTTACAGGCTACGAACCTACACTTTTGGCACCTCACATCACACTCAAGAGATGTTTAACATTGAACCCAGATAAATTGCTACCTTTGGCAGCTAAACAGGCGCATGACTTGCATGATTGCATTTTCCTAACAGAAGAACAGACTAAGGGAAGAATAGATCTAAAGAACACACATTTGTTAGACCCTGAGGGAGAACTATGGGTAGATGGCTCTTGTTTACGACTGTCTGATGGCGCGACTTCTGCATCCTATGCCATTACCACCCTACAGACTGTGGTAGAGACAGCCCGTATCCCACAAAAATCTGCCCAAGCAGCTGAACTCATTGCGCTTTTGAGGGCTTGTGAACTTAGTGATGGATTAAGAGTGAATATTTATACAGACTGTCAGTATGCATTTGGTGTGGCACACAATTTTGGCAAGCTCTGGAAGGAACGGGGATTCCTAACCTCCCATGGCTCTAAAATACAACATGGTGAATTAGTGAATAGTCTTCTTACTGCTTTTACATTGCCTTAGAGTGTAGCCATTATCAAATGTAGTGCCCACAAGAAAGTTACAGACAGGGTGGGACAAGGAAATGCTTTTGTTGACGAAGTACACTCGCAAGTAAGATGTATGTGTTACGAACCCAAGCTGAAAGTTGGGAAAACATGTATACAGAGATTAAGGACATACAGCAGTCAGCCACTGAACAGGAAAGGGCAGAATGGCAAAAGAAAGGAGAATTAGATGATGAAGGATGTTGGAGATCAAAAGACTTGTTAAAATGGAAATTGTCCTATGCCTATATATTGCCTTTTGGGACTATGGCTCATGGGCCTGCTCACGTTAGTGCCAAAAACATCATTTCCCAATTGAATCCAGTCTGGGATAGTCCACTCATCGGGAAAATGACTGAGCATTTGGTTAGAAATTGTATGATCTGCTTACAGCACAATACTGGGGAGGGATTATCAACCCCTACTGGTGGATTTTCTCTACCTCGGTTTCCCTTTGAAGCACTCCAAATGGATTATATTCAACTAGAAATCTGCAACAATTTTAAATACGTACTAGTTGTGGTTTGTTCCTTCAGTAAGTGGGTGGAAGCCTATCCCACCAAAGATCCAAAGACAACACAGCCTTGAAAACAGGTAAAGTTATATTAAAAGAGTTTTTCCCCCGTTTTGGGGTTTGTAGAGTCCTGTGGAGCGATAATGGTCCCCACTTCACTGGCCAGATAATCGAATAACTGATGAAGGGTTTGGGGGTAAAACAGAAGTTTCATGCTGCTAATTATTTTCAGGCAGCGGGTTTGGTAGAAAGGTACAATGCCACATTGAAACTTAAGCTAGCAAAGATTCAGGCAACAACGGGCCTTAGTTGGCCAGATGCCCTGCCACTTGCCTTACTATCTGTTCCATCCCACACAGTAAGATTGGACTTCCTCCCTATGAGATCGTTTTTGGTAGATCTATGAATGTATGGGGACCCCCAAGATTAAAGAAAAACAGTACTCTGTTTTGAGTGATTATCTTGGAAACTTGACTGAAAAATTGTTTCTGATTCATCAGCAGGTGCTTGAAGCTATTCCAGACAAATCAGAGGGTCTGGCTCATGGTCTCCATCCCAGAGAATTTGTTGTCGTAAAGAACTTCCAGCGTTCTAAGAATCTGGAACCTCGTTGGAAGAACATCGAGCAAGTGTTACTGGCAACCCGAACTGCTGTCCGTGTCACAAACAGATGTCACTGGATACATGGATCCCACTGCAAACGAATTGCAGCAACTGTTCTCCAGCCAGAAGGCAGAAGTGATCTAAAGGACATCTTGCTGACTCAGAAAAGCGTTGCTCCTCTGAACTAAGACACCGTGTTCCCAGATCAAACTGTGCAGTCGGCATCAAAGTACGATTGACGACCAAGGAAGGGAAGGAGCAGATAGAGATACCGGAGGGCCGATTTCAATTAGTGGAACGGTTCGGCTGCGACACGGTGGGATCACAGAATCGGATAAACTAGGTCCAGAGGGGATTGTGATACGTGTTCAGTGTTGCCCGGATCTCGCTCCAACCTGTGGTTAAATCGATACTGAGTAGGAGAAATGAAGAAATTGGGATCCAAGTTGCAGTTGCAAAACAAAGACAAGCCTCTGTGTATGGTGATTTTGATTATACTCTTGATAATCTTGGCAGCAGTTTTTTGGACAATGGAGAAAATGATTCCAGCCTGAACCTTATTTCTCGCTACTACTCTTGTCCCCACAGAACATGTGTACTATGCTCTTCCCTACCATGAACTAAAACACCGTATGACCTACCTTAACAACACTTTCATACAGATGTTGCATCATACCCACAATGCTATGAACACTACCAACTGCTGGGTGTGCGGAATGATGCCAGCTCATCAGAAGAAGGGAGGAACGCCTTTTATCCCCTTGCCATTCTCGCATAACGGCTCCTGCAGAGCCTGGTTTGCCCTATTGTGGGCCTCTGAAATAAGTTACAAAGTTTATGCTGGTGTGGGAGGTCTCAATGCAAAACTCAACAAGGTTTGTTACCCCAATGAAGAAGGAGATCCCCAAGCCAAAGGAACTGTATGGGAAATGGAGGAATATCGCAAAGGGAATTCCTCCACTGACTATGTTTTCCCCAATACCCGAACGACCAAGGGCAATGGGCCTCCTGTTATCGCTGTAACCAGAGCCCGAGCAGAACTTTGTGTGAGCAGTATTGGCCGTATTCCTGTTGGAAAAAGTGACTGTTCAACAGTACTAAACATTACGGGAAAATATAACAGTAGCTTTTTGTCCTCACACAATACTTACTTTATCTGTGGAAACAAGGGATACTATCATTTGCCAATTGGTTGGTCTGGCATCTGTTTCATGTCTTTCCTACTTCCCCTTGTGTTTTTAGCACCTGCCTCTTATCACAAAGACCTAAAATTATTTAATGACATCTCTTTAAATAGGTTCAAACCGACCATAAATAGTGATGAAGTAGATCAGACCGATACAGCCTTGCAGCAATGTGTAGATTTTAATTTGGGACTCTTTTTTTTTTGGTGCAGCCCTAGACAGTAGAAAGACCCGAGTAGTAGAAGCAGTAACTAACCAGACATCAATTGCCCTAGGAAATATTACAGAGGAACTCCAAGAATTGTAACTCTTCAAAATAGAATGGTGCTTGATGTAGTGCTCGCCGTTCATGGTGGAGCATGCCGTATCATCCGTAGTAGTTGCTGTGTGTTCATATCTGACCACGCCCCTTCTGTCTATAATGCTATTTCAAAACTTCATAAAATAGCTGCAGAAATACATCAAGACCAAGGAACATGGTCCTGGTCTGACTGGTTACGGGGACTTATCTCCACTTGGGGTTGGAAATTGTTAATGGGAATAGCAATCATAGGGGCCATCTTTTTCACTTGCTGTTGCTGCATTCAATGTGCCCCCACAATATGTACAGCCTGTATAGCCATTTGTAATAGTATTAAACCTTCCCCAGTCAATGTTCATGAATCAAATAGAGAAATGATTATGCTTACTGAAATCCATGACCTTATGAATATTAATGTACACGATTAATACATATATCCTGTAGAATAGATTCAGCACAGCTGAAAAGGAAGGACTGTGAAACCTTAAAATCTGAATCTCTCGTTTTCTAATTCAGCTGTGCTTCATCCTTGCTCACCTTTGACCTGTTTTCAGCATGACTCTATCCTTGACATCACATCTGCATAAACATTAGGTCACAAATCTAAAGTTGAGACATTGTAGGCTGCGTAAACATGCAAAGTCAGCACAGAAGAACAGCTGATGTCTGCACTGTGGGTTTTGTGTGTTTTAAACAATGGTAAAGCCTTAGATAAAGTTTGTTCAGATAAGCCTATCTTGTTGTGCAGCCTCAAGACGCGACAGTTACACAAGGTACCAAGGTTGTTGATTCTTACCTATTGTCTAATTTGTGTGTTCTTCCCAAAGCTCTATTTACCTCTGGGCATTCCTAGTTTGTGATTTTTCCTATATAAACCCATGTAACCATCGTTCAGGGTGCTCTATCCTTGGGTATCTTGATGGTACTTGTCGGATGGAGACCCATTCATGAATGATTGAATAAACTATACATGGTTTGACTTCGCTCCAGTGTCAATTCCTCCTTACTTGATAAGAACCCGTGGCGAAGTGGTGATCCCTGCACCAGCCGGTTATTAATTAATCTGCTCCAAACTACAGCAGGCCTTACATTCAGTATCATATTACAATTCTACACTTGCCTGATCATCAGAGGTACAACTCAAACAGAAGATAATGGAATACTGGAAGTGATGGGTGATGACTTCTTACTTATATCAATAATGAGGAGCAGGAAGGACAACATCTTGGAGGGATGGGAAACTAGAATGTATAGTATTGTTTCATTAGAGCTTCTGTCAACAGGAGACAAGCTCACTTGTAATGACTGGGGCGAGGAAGATGGACAAGGTGATAAAGAAAAATAATCCCTGACCCCAAAAATGAGTACCAGTGCTCACGACCACCAGCCACCTGCGTAAATTAAGCACTGCATATTTCCTATTTAAACAAGAAACATTCCCTCTATAATGTGTGCAGTTATTGAAAAAAGTGCCTGTCACAATTTATCTGCAAGTTGCCTACCAAAAATATTCTTGGTCGATAAGTCTTTTTAAGCAAGAAAAGTTTACCAAACAAACCTAGAATTATAAATTTAACTTTTGCAATGTTCACTTTCACAGGTGATAAAAAAAGATGGTAAGATACAAAAATGCATTAAATGTCAAGTCAGCAAAGCATGCTCTTTGCATTACGTGTAAGTGAAAACAAATCACTTTTCCACAAAACATACAAAGATATCACAAAGGCATAAAACCAAATGTGTATGTAAATGTACCGCAGCCACAAGAAGCAAGAATAGAACAATTAAAAGCAATAACACAAAACAAGGGAGATGCCATAAAATCAAAATGTCCACCACTTTGAACCAATGCTCTGATCGCACCAAGCAAGCAAAGCCCAAAACTCCCTGGAAGAGCTCCTGGTCTCTTCCATCCAAGCATCTGTCCATTCATGCGTTAATCCTACTGTTCACACACTGTTATGCACCATTTGACCTTTACATTCTGTTATCTGTTTATTCTTTCAACCGTCATTCAGTCTTTCATCATACCATGCATCCATTGACCATTCCATCCATCCATTGACTTACCGATTCATCAACCTTTCATCCATCGGTTGTTCTTTTGCCCATCCATTCATCCACCCATCAGTCATCATCTCAGATTTCGATTGATTATGTCATACATCCTTCTTCTCATATTTCCATGTACTCTTCCAACCTTTCACCAACCCATCCATCCATCCTCTCAGATTTACTTTTACTCTGCCATCCTATCATTCGAAAATCTATCCACTGTTTCAAATTTTCATTTAATCTGCTATTCTTTTACCCACTGATCCATCCATCCATTCTCTCAGATTTTCATTTACTCTGTCATGCTTTCACCCACCATCCATCCAGCATCTAGATACCCTCACAGGTGACATATTGTGCTATAGAAATACCATTTGATTGACTGATTGATTCAGCTATCAATTCATCCTCAGATTTCCATTTACTCTGACTTTCTTTCACACACACCTACCCACTAACCTGCCCATTCACCCATCCTCTCAGATTTGCATTTACTTTCTTTCATCCACCCTTCCATCCACCTATCCATCCATCTAAAATACATCTACTGTTTTGTCAGATTTCTATTTACTTTGCCATCTTTTCATTGACCCATCTACCCATACTTTCACCAATTATCTAACCCACTCATTCACCCAGCCTTTTACCCTTTCATTTATCAGTCATTCCACACATCCATCCTTTCACACACCCATCCTCTGACCCACTCATCTACCCATTGTTTTACATATTCATTCATCAATCCTTTCACCATCCATCCTTTCACCCATCAAGCCATCCTTTCACCCACCCATCCTTCTACCCACTCATCTATACATGCATTCACCCACCCACACACACACTCACCCATGAATTCTATTATCCACACAGAACCATCCATCCTTTTACCCACCCATTCTTTCACCCCTCATTCGTCCATCTACCAATTTATCCTTTCACCTATGTATTCATCTTTCTATCCATCCATCCTTTCATCTAACCATTCTTTCACCCACTCATCCATCCACCCACGTGTGGAATTCACCCTCTTGTCTATCCTTCTTTGCCTTTTCTATCAGCCCATCTTTCGGTCCTTCCTTGCAGAGCTAATTATGAGCTATTATCAGCCAAGCTGCAGATAAAAGAGGCCCATAAAGAATCTGCTGTAGCTGATAAATGTGGGGGTGAGGGCTCACAATGCCCCTGATAAAGTGCAGGGCTTTAGGTGGGACGAAAAAACTGGGGGGACTCTCAAAGGGGCGTGGCCTGTGTAATTAAGGACATAGCTTAAAACCACATAAGCAAAAAACCTGTGATTAAGATAGTGCTTAACATAGTGCACCGTCCCACTGGTATTTTGCTGCTTCTGCTGGTATTTTGCTGATTCTGTCATTGAATCCAGATATATGATACAAGTAACAATCCACCTACTACCAGCAAGGACTATTGGCTTTATCAATGGCTGTTAGTTGCATAGGGCAAATAAGCAACAACTATGGCTTCATTGTATAGAATATTGAAAATGCTTCAGTTCCGAAATGATGAGACTTTGAAATACCTATAACAAGCCTCTTTAAAGTCACATCAATGGCAGTGGAGGGTGTTACTACTGCAGAGGTACGATTATTTTTTTTTCACTTAGGGGGATGGCAAAAATGGAGAACCCGATAGGGAGCCGTCTCAGCACCTACTTTTTAAAACTGCCGGGACTGACCACCGGCAGGACCCGGCCAGCTTAAAGCCCTGATATCGTGCATCATGCACCATCAGCCATGCAGCGCTTGTCTCTGCAGAGCATTATAAACCAGTGTTGCATGCACACAATTAAATGGAAACTCCTGCAGTCAGCAGGTTTCCAACAAATTGTTTGGAGGCTTTGCGCAGCCAATACCGGGAGTCTAAAAAACTTTGGGGTTTTTTGGTGTTCGAGGGAACAAGCAGTGAGTTAAAGTGCCCCAGCTCCAGACGCTCCAAAGCCCCACCCCTTCTTCACACAATGAAAAACTTTCAGAAGTTGACAGGTCTGCCTCTGATAAATTTTAAGCATTTTTTCATATGGAGTGAAACTCCAAAATTAGTGCCCACTTCAACTGCTGTTAAGGTACCAATTTAACTGTGGGTTGTTTAAGAACAGATCTCTAGGGTAAGTAAACTCAGGGGCAAGAGTTCAAGCCTTGAAACAAGTATTGCCAGGTGTCCCTGGTACCTCATGAATAGGGCTCCCGGTTTTATGGTATTTATTTTTCTGCCATTTCCGTCTGTATTTGTCCATATTTATTTTTTGCCTATTTTATCTGTATTTATCCATATTTATTTTGTGTTTTGCGTATAAATTAAGGTGCCGATTCCGATCCTGGAAAAACCGGGTACGAACCGTCGGTCAGAGCGTTTTCTCCGTCCGACTCGTACCCGGGAAAAAAAGATTACAAACATACAAGTACGATTCGCACGGAAACACCATTTCCGTACGAATCGTAAAAAACACCGACCGACGAAAAAATACATACCAATGTGATCCGGAACAGCGCCGACGTGACGTCGGGACGCATTCAGGCTGCGTTTCACGAACCAGGAAGTACGATTCGAACCGACAGCAGTCCGGACGGCAATATTTTTACGGCACCCAAAAAGTGCCGGGAAAGCGAAGTACGCCGCGATGCGAGCGGAATTGGGGGACAGGTACGTAGCGCTGGGGGTACGCACCGTACCTACGGGGGTGGGGGTATGCACCGTACATACGCGGTGGGGTGGGGGTACGCACCGTACATACGGGGGTGGGGGTACGCACCGTACATATGGGGTGGGGTGGGGGTATGCACCGTACATAAGGGGGTGGGGGTATGCACCGTACATACGGGGTGGGGGTACGCACCGTACATACGGGGGTGGGGGTACGCACCGTACATACGGGGTGGGGTGGGGGTATGCACCGTACATACGGGGGTGGGGGTACGCACCGTACATACGAGGTGGGGTGGGGGTATGCACCGTACATACGGGGTGGGGTGGGGGTACGCACCGTACATACGGGGGTGGGGGTACGCACCGTACATACGGGGTGGGGTGGGGGTACGCACCGTACATACGGGCGGGGTGGGGGTACGCACCGTACATACGGGGGTGGGGGTACGCACTGTACATATGGGGTGGGGTGGGGGTACGCACCGTACATACAGGGGTGGGGGTACGCACCGTACATACGGGGTGGGGGTACGCACCGTACATACGGGGTGGGGTGGGGGTACGCACCGTACATACGGGGGTGGGGGTACGCACCATACATATGGGGTGGGGTGGGGGTACGCACCGTACATACGGGGTGGGGGGACAGTGCGTACATCCGCGGGGGGGGCTGGGGGGACGGCGCATACTTCCGCGGGGGGGCTGGGGGTACGGCGCGTACATCCGCGGGGGGGCTGGGGGGACGGCGCGTATGCGGGCACATGTCTCCATGGTTGCTATTGAAGTTCGCTCCGTGCGGTATTTTTTCCATACGGTTGTACAATCGGACGGACGGGATGGATCATACTTGCGCGCTCGGACTTCAGTTTTCCGATTCGTACGTAAAATCGTCCGGGGACGTGTCGGACACTTTTTCCGACCCGAGGACGTGTGGGGGAATTTTCCCAATGCGATTCGTATGTATTTTCTCCCATGCGATCGTACTTGCCAGTTTGTACGGTACTTGTACGATTCGGACGGAAAAAAATCCGGATACGATTCGTACGGGGAAAATTTTTCCAGGATCGGAATCGGCACCTAAGTTGTTAAACTGTACATTTCCATATCTATTCAACTGATAGACTTGCACCTCTTACTTTGATGTCTGTCGTGTTTTAGCTATATAAGCTGCCAAATATTACATAACAATACATCCATTGGTATATACTATACCATAAATGTCTTATATAAAGAAATAGTTTAAAGAGGTTTAAGGAAAACCCAAACCTACGTGAAGCACCGCAAGGACAAAGTAGTCTCAACTAATATAGACTCCAATACTCCTAATTTAATCAATGCTGTTACAATGTCGCTCATGTGCATAAAAACTCAAAACGTTCGACACAGTAAACATTAAATGTTTATACCACGATGTGAAAAAAATTTTTACACAATAACTGTATTGGTTAAACTGAAACATAGGCACATGAAAATGTTCTTCATCACATTATTCATTTAGCAATTGTTTGTCTATGCCTTAATAAGGACCGGAAGACTACGGATGTTAACAACACCCTACATTTTAAGAGTGCACACCCACACTCCCTGAAAAAACATTTGCCTGTATCACAATTGACAAGAATCAAAAGAATAACTTCGGACACCCTACATTGTGAAATGGATATAAAGAACCAACTGAAAAAATACAGAGATAGGGGTTACCCAGATGACATACTCATGGAAGCTGAGCAGAAAGTTGCTTTAAAAAAACGGGAGGACCTGTTCTCAACCACCACTAAGAATCCAGCTAAACGTGAAGTGTTTGTACTCAAGTATTCAGCTCAAGCAACCCTTATCAAATCCATTATCAGGAAGCGTTGGGACATAATTGAACTGGAGGCAGACTTCGCTGGAGTATTCCATGAACCACCCATATTTGCGCATACTTGTTCAAGAAACCTACGGGAGCTTCTCAAAACAAGGATCAATATCAAAAGTGTGCACCATACAGGCATGAAAAAATGTTAGAACTGTGGGCAATGTGGCAATGTAATTTCTGGCAACATTTTCACACATCCTCGCACAGGTCAAAAGATTACACTTCATCACACATCTGATTGCAACACAGAAGGGGTAATCTATGCCATCAAATGTCCCTGTGGACTCGTATATGTAGGAAGAACGAGTCGAAAAATTAAAACAAGGATAATTGAACACAAAAGCAGAATTCGCAATAAAAACATGAATTCTTCTCTAGTCACACATTGGGTTCAAGTGACACACACAATCCCTCAATTGCGATTTACCATTTTAGAACGTATTCATATAACTACAGGTACTGATGTGAACACAGTTCTAGCATGTAGGGAGACACATTGGATCAAATTCCTGGGAACTGTGATCCCCGGGGGCCTTAATGACCACTATGAACTGTTATGTTTTGTGTAGACATGATTCTGACTGTGGCACTTTTTTTTCAACTATCATTCTTTATTGAGACTGTACAGGATTTGCACTCGTTCGTTAGGTTTGCACTTTTCTTCTTGTTATCTTTACTCTGTCTTCACCCTAATTTTGGGGTAACATACACTTTCCCATCTCCTTTTTTTCATTTTTATTTTTACCACAAAGCGCAAATGGTAGCCTTTTTTCAACACTGACATTTGGGTAGACAAAGCCTATTCTATTATACCCCATGAGTCTGTTTTCCGTTTCTGACTCGGTCCAGTATAAAGAAGCCACTGCCCACCGTTTGAATGCACACAATTTCACGTATGCGGTTGTAGCCGGGTTTTCTTACTGAGGATTTGGGCGTTTCACAATCCAGGTGAGACGCGGGGACGCTATTTCCTAACGTGTAATTTTATCTTCGTTTACACTTTACGATTTTGAGCCCGGGATACATTTTTTATATACTTTCAGACTAGAGAGGTGTCCCTTGGCTACGAGTGCGGAGTAGGCTCCACTTTAACATTTGGCAAATTGTACTCGGTAAGCTGATGCTTAGGCACTAGTTTTAACTACTAGTAGTGATTCCTTCGATATACTCGATGACTCCCGAGTGTTGACCTTTGCATCTATTTTCAGATTAAATACTAAAGCAGAGTCCAGCTTTATTCATTCGTTGGTGAGCAGACATTTAGTATTATGTATGGGCACTCAATAGCACGTATCGCACAGCTTATAAAGCACTTTAATTCGGTGTATGCTAATTAGTGGAACACACCTACACGTCTCCTTGTGGTTCATGGCTTTCTTTTGATTTTTCTTTATGCTCTACGGAATGGAGATGATTTTTGGTATATTGAGATTAACACAATCTCATTTGTCACAAACTTTGCAATGTTTTCCAACTTTTGAGACTCACGCTGTTGAGCTATACTTTGAGCACATTTGGGTTACTATTATACAATCCAGAGCACTGCTGTTTTTTAACCGGGCTTCTTGGTTTCTCCTCGAGTGCAAATCCTATAGGCAAGTTTTGTAAATTTACATTTATGTATTTCGCTATGGATATTCATAAGGTTTCTTGTTGTTGTAGCTCTGGAAGATAATTCTTTGGAAACGACTACACGCATTCAAATGATTAATGTGATTTATACATCCCCTGACGAAGGGTTTTGGAAAAACCCGAAATGCATTGCGATTGCCTTTTTTATGAGTTTTGATCCTTATTAAGGCATAGACAAACAACTGCTAAATGAATAATGTGATGAAGAACATTTTCATGTGCCTATGTTTCAGTTTAACCAATACAGTTATTGTGTAAAAAAATGTTTCACATCGTGGTATAAACATTTAATGTTTACTGTGTCAAACGTTTTGAGTTTTTATGCACATGAGCGACATTGTAACAGCATTGATTAAATTAGGAGTATTGGAGTTATATTAGTTGAGACTACTTTGTCCTTGCTGTGCTTCACGTAGGTTTGGGTTTTCCTTAAACCTCTTTAAACTATTTCATATTAAGTAGGGATATAGGCTCACATCCCCAACGTGAATGCACGCAAAAAATCATCAGTTAGCTTTTACTACCTTTTTCGTACACTTTTGAATAACTTGTATAAAATTGGTGTGCAGGTCCACTCATTCCTCTATACATATTATTTAAAGAAATGTCATACTGTTTTTTAATTAACCATGCTGTTCATCTGCTCAGCTGCTGGCCTATAGTTCATGAAAGACAGCACGTAAAGTCACTTAAAAGATGCAACATTTTTTGTATTGATCCACTTTTAAAAATAAATACAGACAGAAAACACATTGTTTTCTGTCTGTATTTATCTGTAAAAATCCGTAAAAACGGAAAACAGGAAGCCTTACTCATGAACCAGATACTTCTGCCTCCCCTCTGAAAACACCCCAATCCCTTCTTTAACCTTTCATTCTCAGAGCTAGTGAAGGTGATCAGTCAAAGCTTACTTTGCGCCCTGGGGTGATGTAGGGTAAAAAAGTTAGATACAGGTGATGCCCAGTGCTTAATTTGCAAAAGAAATAAGTGATGGGTCCTCGCCCGTAGGCCACCGCAGTTTGCACCACACATTACCACTGTACGAACACAACTACTAACCATCACACTGCTACAAGTATGACAATTCAGACTGTGCGAGGCCGTCAAAGCAACCTCACTCAATGATTCCCCACACTTTGGGCTTACCGGGGCAGCACATCAATCACCTGTCTCCCTGCTCAGAGTTGAATGTAGCTCTTTTCGTACACAGAACGGAAAATTCAAATGCCACGTATATCTCATATTTCGGACATGGGCTTTACATGATTTGATGAGCTGGAGGTACCTCATACTCGAGGAAGCCTAGGGGATGGTCCGTTGTTTTCCCCTTTTTGGTAAACTAGTGGTGCACATCGGCTAGAGCGGCTGACCTTGAAACTGGGGAACCGGGCTGGAGTCTCGACAGGGACGCTCAACATCCTGGGCCTCATTTATGAAAAGTGACGCATCGCTGCGTGAAAACAGCGATGCGTCACTTTTCATTGCGCCCTCCTTGCGACACCAATGATGCGTCATATTTACAGTATGACGCAAGGAGTCACAGATACGTCAGTATTTCCGACTTATCTGTAGACACAAAAATGACGCATTGCTGGAGTATGTTACAAAAGTGACGCAACTCCAGCAATAGGTCATTACACATGGACAAGTCCCATGTTAAATGTGCCTGTGTCAGTCTTATGCCTGCCATGAGGCAGGCGTAAGATATTGACGCATTTGCGTCCTAGAAGTGGCGTAGTGAAATCTCATAGATTTCACTGCGTCACTTCTACGACACTTTCTTGCATCGGAATGCCCCCCCCATACATTACACCTGACGCAGGTATAATGTGACGCAGGGGTTTACAAAGTGATGCATCTACCTAGATGCGTCACTTTGTAAATATGACGCAACATGGCACATTTTTTTTACACTGCTGGTGCGTCACAGAAAGTGATGCACCGGCGGCGTAAAAGTGACGCAAGGCCTCATAAATAAGGCCCCCTGTGATTTCGAGCAAATCACTTAATCTCCCCGTGCCTAACAAAATGAATGTGTCCTTCTGTAATGTAGCTGGTGCTCATGTAAAACGCTCTGATACCTTCGGGTCGAGTTCGGCTATATGAAACTCAAAAAATAACCTTGAATACCTGACTAGCTAGGACATCTTATTTTCTCAAAGGAAGGCCAATGGGCCAGTGTCAGGCAACCTTGCGACTTGTAATTGATGGAGGTAGTGGGATCCAAATAACATCAGGTGAAATATATGTTCAAGAGTGATTCACTTCAGTAAAAGAAAATCCCATCATATTCCCAGTTTCTCTGATTTTGCGGTTATAGCATACATTCCTTAATGCCACCAAGAAATGTGCATCCTCTTTCAGACAGTTGGAAAGCCAGACAAGGACTGTTTGCCGGAGCTCATTTCTCCTCTACCAGAGATAACCATGGGTGTTGCCACTGCAGACTTGTCTGAACTGGCCCAAGTCAATGAGGCTAGCACCAAGAGTACTTCTATAGTTCATTAAAGAGTTCTTTCATTGAAACTAGTCACACAACAGTATGCCCACCATGGCCTGCTCAGGAGAATAGAGGAAGAAGCGAATTGGTCAGAGTAGAAAGGGAACAACGAAGACAGATACCTCAAGGCCTAAGTTCTCTGACAAGGCAGTCATCTCTCTTGTGGCAACACATACATTGGAGGTCCTCGTATGGTTAGCCTAACCCCTCATGTACACCACAACATGCAACACACAGAGACACATTCCACGAACTAAGGAAAGTATGGGATTCCAGCCACGACAGAGTACACTTTAAAGATGGAGGACAAGTAGACAGCCTCACAAATTGTGAAGTGCAGGTAAAAGGGCAGGTCTCCTTCAATAGTATTTCAGGCGTCATCAACTGTTAGTCTTCTCTTGGCCTGGTCAAGGATATGGAAGTGACCCATGATGAAACAGGTCAACGTTGATAGACACTCATCTCCACCTGAGTCAGGCCCTCTGTTGAGGAGTAACCTGTTCCCAAACCATGTAGACCACCCCCAGGGAGCACGTGTTACCATCCTCACGCACAGGCATACATGCTGGATTTGGCTCAAATGTTGAACTGAGAAGTAGTGTAGCACAGAGCTACTATGCCAAGTACGTTAAACCCCACATTCTGCCACTAACATCTGTAGTTCCCAGACTGCCTTTTGTTAACAAATGACTGCCACCAGCAGAGAGACTGATGTGAGACATGACTGTCACATTCTTTGTCTGCTGTGTGAGCATTGTATGCTTATTTTCCATTGGAATTTTGCTCTGTTCTCTTTAATGAATGCAAGTATGTGATGGTGCCATAGCTGCAGCCCTTTGAGTGTGAGGTTAGTGCACAAGCACATGGCATTTGAAAGCCCATCATTTGTCCGACACAGAATTTTTTTTTTTACACTTGCACATCTTCTTGTTCAGTAGTATCTTTGATCCATTATGTTTTTTTCTGAGGGTTGGGGAAGTAGTGGTTTGTTTACAGAAAAAGAGCAATGCTACACAGTGTGTCAACAGCAACGTCATCATTTGCCTTGTGCTTTCATCCCAGTCATGTGCATCAATAAAGGAGATATTCGTCAAGTCATCACTTCACTCTCAAACTGAGAAACAGGAACAATGTTGTCACGTGTTTGGAGTTGCTGTGAGGTCGTTGTGACTTTGTTTATAAGAATATGACCGCCCTATTTCATGTACTGTGGATGGGTATAAAGTGATTTTTCACCTCAGAGTTTGGACACTGTCCAAGATTGAATAAATGGCTCACAAAACTACAAATTAAATAACTCCTGCCAATAAAGTTATGTTAGTTACCATCTTGTAAAAAAAGTGTCACCTTAAAACCTCCCATTGGGGAATTAAGTATACCATGGGCTCTTTGAAATTCAGATTTTCAGCAGAGTAAAAGAGAAGGATGTCAGTATTCAACATTTTAGCTGTCTCCGCATTTAGTGGGCATGCAGTGGTATGTTCCTTGAGCTGCTTAGTTTGGTGATCAAGGGTATCACAAGGGGCAAGAAGCAGCGTGAACGTTTGCTGCTGAGCTGACTGCTGATGCTGACACATACACCTTGTTGAAAAAACACAAGGGACCCCAGTATGCAATTGGTCAGGGATCTTGCGTATGTTTGTAATTTCTAAAGACATTGGTCCCTAGACAATCAGATACTTGCTAATAAATATAGACTCAATCCGTACTATATTCTTTGTCCAGCCAGACAGATTTTTAATATACAATAAATGGATGACACTAAGTAAGAAATAAATCCAAATGGGACACAACCTGCGTCCTTCTGACAAAGATACACAAACAATATTTAGGGTAGGGTTCAGGCAAGGGGGGACGTGGCTGCCTAAAAGTTTAAGAATAAACCAGGCCTAATAAGTGAAAACACCATTACATATTTAACATCACAGTATAGTATATGCATATGGTGTATATTACGTCAACGGCGTTTCGATCCCTTTAATGGATGGCGGGATCATCATCAGGACATTTTAAGTTGTCATGCCAGTGTACAGATAGCAGTTATTGCTAATTTGAGCTCAGATAAAGAGCGCAGATCGTTCTCTCGTTAGTGTTGAAAGTGCACAAGGCGGAAATGATGAGTTCGAGTTAATTTGCGATACTTCAAGGGGTTCAGGCCAGGTTAATCGCGCAATTGGCAATTGCCATAGAATTGCGAGTACAGTCCGAATGGCTGCCGAGATCGCTGGCGGGGAATTCATTATCCCAGTTCAGTGCAGAGCGGTGATCCAAATGGAGCCGCTGTCGTGGTTTTGAAATGGGAGAGTACTGAGGGGTTCTCGGCTCCTGTCAGTAATCTGCGGTCCCGGCGGCGAGCAGCGCGAGGGAATGTCTAGGGACCATTGTCTTTAGAAATTAGACACACACACCTTGGCTGCAGGCTAGCTGCCCATCTTTCTTGCCAACACTCACACCAGCCGACACTGTGCTCACTAGTTTCCATTTGGATCAGCTAGTTGAGGCTGGTTCTTGCATGCCTCTTGTCACCATCACCTGCATTTAAAGTCTGCATGCCTTGAGTCCACATCCCCCTGCGATGGTTCCTCATGTCAGCCTAATGTCACCAAGAGCTAACCAGGCGCCCCCTGAAATACATTCTTCAATCAGAAGCAGCAAATGATAACGTTCTGTGTTTTTTGAGTGTAGTTCATTGTAGTTCCATAGCAATGATTTAAAGCACATCGCGGTGTAGCGATAGAAGGATGGCACAGTGATGGAACATGTTAATATTGACACAGGGTTTCAGGTGTCTCTGCTTTGGTTTGATCACATTGCCTTGCCTGTTCCATACAAAGATTATCAGGATGGCGCCATGTTGCTGCTGAGCAGTGCAGGTTGCTGATTGGGTTGGTGGGGAATTTGTTGATGGGGGTGACCTTGACTACAGCAGGGAATCAGTTATCTCATAATCTTCTCGATCTACTTTGGAGACACATAGGTGCTCCACGCATCTGGTAGTGACAGGCTAGGAGTAGCAGCTCTTTTCCTTGCTTACCCCAAAATGACATGCATGAAGGGACAGAGGGACAGGACAGATAGTATTTTAATTTATAAAGACTAGAAATGCCTACATTTATATATACATCAGCAACAAGATGGCGCTCATGCTCATTTAGGGAATTAACAAGTCTTGGGTTTTCGCTTGAGATTTCAGATGATGCGGAGCAATCAATGCAGCTGAAGGGCCACATCTTGGGAAATATATGTCTCTGTAATCCTTAGTGACTCAGTGGTACTTCAAGAACTCAAGTATGGAACATACGCGAGGGCTGGTGGAGTGACATAATTTATCAACAAGTACTTCAACACGCACACAAGCTGTTCTACATTTCCCTCTTTGACTGGTTCCTTCAGGACGGACACATGACTCTTTCAGTCTCCGATTCTGTCTCCGATGCCATTTCTTGATGCGTCCTTGTGTTGTACTTGTGTGACTTTGTGGCCAATTGATGCTATGTTGTTCAATTGTGACTCCTGTGAAACACTCATGTACCTACCTAGCGCTATAATAAATGTCTACTATACTTGTTATCTATCTTGTGAACATTTACTGTTGTAAAGCACTCTGACTCAGATGCTCTGTATAGACTTGTTATCTCTGATGTGAACATTTACTGTTGTAAAGCACTCTAATACCTTCGGGTCTAGCTAGCACTATATAAAACTTTCAATTAAAATAAATAAAAATAAAATATTACAGGGCTTGTTTTCGTATATGAATCAAGCGTTGAGACCGAGACAATTATACGTAGGGTTAAGTAGGTTTTGATGAGTCTTTAAAATTCTACAGAATGCATCTCACGATCAACAGAGAGGCTTCAGAATAGGTATTGTGATAGGTTTATTATGTTGATTCGTCTACAACCCAGGTAGTAGGCTGCCTAGGAGTCAGGGGTAAGGTTTGTCTGATTGTTTTTGTAGTAGTATATTCGTATAGGTTGTACTATGGATGCAGGGAATTGTAAATTGTGACCCTTTTTCACCATGCATGGAGTTTAGATTGAAGGCTTGATTCTTTCCCAGAAGTTAACCTAGACTATTTATAATTTTTTTATATTGAACTTAAGGGTTTAATACTTTTTACTATGCAACCCTGAGGACCTCTAAAAAAATCACAACTCTATGATCCATTTTATCATGGAAAGAACATTCGCTTTCCCCATATTTGCAATGCAAAAAAACGTAAGCAGCACTTTTGACCAGATGTTATCCTAAATGCATATTTTGTCTTTTTATTCTTGTTTATGCACCAATATGTTTAATGTGTATTCAATAACATTACATGACTGATCCTTTCATTACTTGCTTTGCTTGACACATGCTTGACTTGCACTGATCAAAGCTCATGCTCAATTTTCTTATGAAATCTGCCCCGCCCAAGTATGGTACCAACTGTGTGTAACTAGGTATAGAAAAAGATATGCACGTGAATCGGATGCTGATCCCAATATTGCATAGTGCTTCCTGTGCTGAGGTACATGTACTTGAACGGGTACTTGTAGGTTGTCGCCATTGCTATTTTTAGAACCGATACCATGGTTGCGCCACACATGGTCTTGGCTATGTAGCCCAAGTTCGAACAATGCTGTCATTAACCATCCCTCTGTAAAGCAGACACATAATTTATGCTTCTGTTGGCATTTCCCACTTCTTTTGTGTGATGTGATCTGCATGAGAAAGAACCTTCTGAACTTAACATTGTGGTAAACACAAAGAGTTTTGCTTGCCATTGTGTGGATGGTGTAAGAGCTGTAACCATTTGCCCCAGTATCTTGGAGTTTACCACTCTATTAAAATATCATATTGATAAGGTACGTATTATTTGGGCAAAACCCCACCCACACTGACTCATTTTAATTCTATGCTGTGCTCACCCACACAATGGCTTGGCATATGTTTGGAAGGTGGAGGTTTATGAGGTACAAAGTGATGTTTGACATCCTGCAGGCGGTGCCACAGTATTATAGGGCAGACACACCTTCCAACAATAATCCCTCCGCTAACATTAAACTGAAACAAAAGATGTTCTCTTGGCAGAATAAATGCACACAAACATGTTTATTGACAATGAAGAGCCATTGTGAAATCGCACTTGTAAAGTGGTGTACATAAAATGTACAATGTTTTGAAACATTTCAATGACTTTGTTAAACACGTTTTCATGGTGGTTTTCCTGAACTTGAATTGGTCGAATTATTTAAAGTGAAAATTGTCTCCACTTACACATTACCACCACACACTATTAAAAGCAAGCCATAGTAACATGCCTGCCTTTAATCAATTAAAGATGTCCATCAGTTTCTAAAACATAACAAATTCAAAAATAAGCAGTGACAAAGAAAATAGGCTCAGCTTTTAACTTGCTAACCTATGGAACGTTAGCAAATTAAAGCGAGACACAATCAGGAGCCAACAGAAGTGGACAGAGAGGCTTTAGTTCTAAAATAGTCACCTATAGAACTACAGTGAGCTGGAGGAGTAGCTAAGCTACAGCTGCATCTGGTGTTCCAGCCACAACGTTTGCCACATAATGGATTACTGTGAGTTGGTGGAGTAGTTGCACTACAGCCACATCTGGTGTTCCAGCCACGTTGTTTCCTATTAAAGGATTTGGTGAGTTGGATGGGTAGCTTCACTACAACCAGTTGATGGTGTTCCAGCCACATCGTTTTTCAGAGTCTGCTGTGTTTTTAAGCAAAAGGTACAATTTTGTACAGCGTGCAGTGTCTGCACAGATGGAGAATTTTTGGTGCTATACAGACTCTTGCAACATGATTGAATTCCAAGCAGCGTCAGTGAACAATGGTGGAAATAATGTGCCTGGAAGTTGTTATACAAAGCTCAATGCAAACACTCGAGTGGAGGTGGAAAAAGCCACTCAATCACCCAATAGCCTTAGGTCAGAGATGATTGCTTCATTTGACTAAGCCAAATGGATTGACCAGGTCTCAAGACAATGGCCGAAAAAGGCTGGCCAAAGAAAGCCAATGGTTTCAAGAGGCAGAACTCACTCTACATATATTAATAGTAACAATAATGTTATCAATAGGTCAAAATTCAGACCTTAAAGAGACCACCCCTTGGATAAGACTTTTCTACCTATTATAGCACAATAAGGCAGCATCAGCTTCAATGTTATAAGCCTTGGAGAGACTCCCAGTTCTAGTCGGTGGAATTCGCTACTGTCTCTGTCTTCCATAAACATATTCTATTCAGCACCTGAAAACGCCAGTCAATAGTAGTAAGAACAACTATCAGCTATGAGTTTGTGGTCCCATTGTATCAAATTTACAGGCGCCCAATGCCCCAAATGTCTAACCAATGCGTAGTCCAGTTCTCCATTGGTAGACTAGTGGTGGCAAACAAAGAGTCCTGATACTTTCTCTCTCTGAGACTGAAATACCTCCAGTGATCATGGTCAATGTGTGAGTGCCATTCAAAACCCTCTGCACAAACCAAACAAGCACTGGCTAAGCCAATGGTTATTGCCTTTTGGCTTTGCCAGTGTAACCCTTTTGGCTTTGCAAATGCTTTTAGCTATAGCTAATGCTGTTCAGCATCAGCAAAAAGAAAGAAGATGGATATTAATTTGCTAATATATAGGAAAAAAGTTAGTTTGCTTTTTTAAGGTAACCATGGCCAAAAATGTGACTTCACAAGCAAAATAACAATCAATGAAGAGCTTTATGATAGACAATAAACACGAACAGTGGTAATAGCAAGAAAAGATGCGAAAATTATAGGGGCACTCAGCTAGTATAAAAAAAATCGGTGCTTTCAAAAGGTCAAGCTAACCTAGAACAGTAATATTTGGGTATTAGTTGTTTTTAGATGTAAACAGTCATATACATAAAGCAAGAGCATGTTAGAAGCAGACATCTATAGACAATTCAGGTGTTAACAGAGGCGCCGGCCAATCTGTACTTTCCACATTAAATACATGAATTTGGTATACTTATCAATGCACTGAATGATTGGGGAGAGGAGTAACACATAGCACAGGCAGTGTGGGTGATAGCAAGTGAGGGAGGGAAAAGAGCAGGGATTTGTGGGACGAGGACATAAGATGTTGAGAGCAAATGAGGGAATGAACAAAATGGTAGGGAGCCGTGGGGTGCTGCAATGAACAAGGAACCGCAGGAAGCATTTACAAAAAAATGTGAAAGCTGAAATGCTTACGAGTAGCTTTAAGGACTATAAAACCACAAATGCTTTCAAATAAAACAATTTTGTAGCTTAGTCAAACAAGCCCATAAAAAGTCTAAGGGGGATATTTATGAGTCTTTCACACAGCTCAGTGCAGCAAGCCACCTTGGGAAAGCGAAGGAATGCACCTTATTTACCATTATATGGTGTATTCCAGCCGCGGTCGGTAGTAGGAGTAACTGCAGGGCAGTGACGTGGGGAGGGGGAGGGGCAGGGTGGGGGGTAGTAAACTATGGATTACGGAGGTTTACAGGTAAGTTTACATATGAATTAATAAAACAAATTTCGTTGCGTGTACTGCATCCACAAATGCGATGCAGTGCACGCAACGAAATTCGTTTTATTAATTTATATGTAAACTTACCTGTAAACCTCTGTAATCCATAGGTTACTACCCCCCACCCTGCCCCTCCCCCTCCCCACGTCACCGCCCTGCAGTTACTCCTACTACCGACCGCGGGTGGTGTATTCATGTCCTTTCCTAGTGCTGACACACTTTTGGCTGCCTAGCACCAAACCAGGCACCCTTGCGTCATGGTGCAAGGGTGTCTGCGTTGTAGTCAGGATTTTATTTCTGCAGGAAGGTACACCTTCCTGCACAAAAGCATTCCTGAGAGACATTTTCCTCTCTCTATGTGTGCTGCAGAAAGAAAGAGGGAAAAAACGAGGAGAAATAAAGATATAACTCCTCATTACTCCTCACCTAGGGAGATTTTGCATCTTGACGCATTCCCAGGTTTAGTACTAATGATAAATCTGGGAGTGCACATAAATTCATGGGTGGATGCATGGGAACACCCTTGCTCCACCCATGGAATGCCTCCCTGCCTCAGAGTAACCCAGGGCAACCTTGCATTGCTCCTGGTTTATCAAACTATGCAGGGCCACGCAAGGGACCCTTGCGTGGCAGGGAGCCTTGAGTGGCTTGATAAATCTCACTTAGGTTTTGCGCCACCCTTGTGACCCCTTGCGTGCCGCAGGGGCGACGCAAAACCTTATAAAAATGCCCTTAAAGGAAGGATAAATAAAGCTATCATGTTTTTAGTTCAGCTGGGGATGACGCCATGTTAAAACGGATGTGTAACTCCCTCAACAATGGATGGCTTAAAACTAGAAAACAAAGCGCAAGGTTTCGTTTTACAAATCAGTAAAAAGCCTTTCTTCTGGCTACATTAAAATACTTATTAATTTTTCTGCATTAGTGGATAGGAGATCCGACCAAAGATTTCAGAAATCGACCTAAGCCAGATCCCTGTTAAGCGTTCATAACTGAAATTCCCTAAGAAACATCATTCAATAACCAAATAAAAAATAAGTTCGTCCTGCAAGAGCCACGATTTCCAACTGAGCTCAAGAAATTTCTACCAGGAAGCCTCCCACACATGTCAGGGACAATGTAAACAGACATTAGCATTCGGGTTGATGAGGCTTCCCTTTACACTTCCCTAGTGCAAAGTGATGTTTATTTACAGCGCCTCGTAGTCATCAAGGATGTGTGAGCCAAAGGTGATATCTGTCCTGCTGAGGGCAAAGTCGCGGGCGTGCTCGGTCTTGCTGCCTTAAGCACACAGCTGCATGAAAAGAGTAGGAGGGGGAGAAGAAATAGCACCTGAACCACAGCGCGAGCAGTGGATGGAGCGCGGAGGGACACTAATCAAACTAAATTAATCTCTGCTTGGTCAATGGCCACAGAAAGGAAAGGAAAGGACGCTAGGCATGCGCTGTCCAATTAGCAAGCAGCAAAGAAGAGGACAATGATGCCAACGAATGGTACGCAATGGGCGGGTTCCAAGCCCATTTGAACACGAAATTATGCAAGCGAAATCGCACGCGCTAGCACATGCACAGACAGACTTGACCTAAAAAGTATTCAATGGAAAAGACCCCAAACACCGAAACAACACAAAATAAGTAACACAACTTTTTTATGTACATAATTCTGACTTGAGAGCATAAAAAAGTTTAATTTGTGGTCAGAAATTGTGTAAATTCTGAGCCACAGAATTCGGTTTAGCTGTTTCTTCTGGGTGCTCATTACATATAAATAAGGAAAATGTCTGATGTTTTTTCCACAGCTGAAGGTTTATGTGCAGGGACACAAGCAGGGGGCCTGGGGGAGCTATATCTCCGTCAAAAGCTTGGAGCATCCAACATTTTTTGCAAGTATTCACAGCCTTTTTCATGACTATTCTCACAATGCAAACATGAATATGTTTACTACTGGAAAAGACCGCAGTATTTCATTAGTGGTAAACAATATGGAAAACTCCAATATTTCATGCAAGTCTAGTGGAATGGAATTCTCCACTGACAAATAGTTTTCCTGTTAGAGAAACACAGGTTAAAACAAAGTTCAAATCGACTGAAAACTATAACACTACATTGGCATTTTTGAGTCCTCTAAAAGTATGCAATCTATGAAAACTGGTCAACATCCAATGTGGAAAATTCAATTTAGAATATAGTGTGCTCACATATCTAGAGTTCCTTAGGGTCTCGAAGGCTTATTTTATCAAAGCAGCTCCTGCCTCTGTGGCGAAAACACCTTTGGGGTCAAAACAGAGACTGCTGATTCACTATACAGTAGCAGCATAACAGACATGGAACCATATTTTATATTTTCCATAAAAAGTTCACCATATACCACCACCACTATCAATTACAATATCACAAATACCTTAATTGCAATAGCAAAACGACCTTCAATACCACACTACTAAGACCAATAACAGCACTAATGCCACCACCACAAATCCCCCTCATCAATATTACCAAAAGCACCAAATCATCACAACCAATGCCACAGATATCATTACCACACCACCATTACCACCAACATCACTAATGTCACCACCACCAATACTACTACCACCAATACCATCACTGATACAACACTACCAACAATCCAATATCACCAATATCATCACTAAAATACCAATCTACTGCTACCATCACCAATACAAAACCACACCATGTTATAAACGCCAGCACCAATACAACACCACCAACGCCAATGACACCTCCTATGTTAACAGCACCACTATCAATAACACTGCCAATTTCACACCACCACCAGTATCACACATCACCAAAACCATATCACCACTATCACCACCATCCACTAACAATACCACATAATTAATTCCACAACTATCAGTACCATCTAACTAATGCCAATGACAGCAATACCATCAGAAGTTACATCACCAATAACAACATCAATACCACCAAACATAAGACCAGTACCATTGCCATCAATACCACCAACACCCCCAATAACAATACACCCACTGACAACATGCAGTTACCACCAACACCAAAGCCAATACACCAACAGTTTCACAATCATCAATACTACCAGCACCAATATCATGACCAACACCACTACAACCACCAACAGAACCACTAATAGTAATATCAGCAATACATCTCTCACCAATAACATTACCACTTATAGCACCATCACTAACACCACAATCAATGCCAACACCAACATTACCATTACCATTGTCACCAATATAACCTCCAGTACTACACCATTCCCACCACCACCACAATTAATACTACCAATACCACCACAAGAATTCCAATACTGCTACCAATACCACACCACCACGAGACCTTGTCCACTACCAAGCACAGGCAAAGCAAACAAGTCTCGCTTTCATGACGTATTGCCTTTAGCAAAAATTGCTCCTATTAAATCAACATGCCATTCTGTAAATCAGCTGTTTAGGCGTGTTCAAATGGTGCATGTGACCTGAATGTCAAATTACAAACTTGTGTCTACAGAGACATTTCAAACACAAGGAGATGATGGACGGGGTGCTGAAACTTTTCAGACACTCACCCCCACTCACAGATCTGGGTTGAATCCATCATCGTTCTTTAGCTCACTTCTCCACCCCAGTTCAGACACAGCTATATGCAAATCAGTCTTGACCCTGTGCCTCATGGGAACAGTCCAGCCCGAACTGCCAAGCCATGTCATCCCTGGACCGGAAACAAGCATCTGGGACCGGTTGCGGGCTAACAGCCCTCATCAGCCAGGTTGGCTTGAATCCATTGGCAAAGTGAGCAAGGGACCCACATCTGGGCATACCCAGCCAACTTAGGGCAAACAAAGCATATACAAGGAGATGATGGACGGAGTGCTGAAACTTTTCAGACACTCACCCCCACTCACAGATCTGGGTTGAATCCATCATCGTTCTTTAGCTCACTTCGCCACCCCAGTTCAGACACAGCTATATGCAAATCAGTCTTGACCCTGTGCCTCATGGGAACAGTCCAGCCCGAACTGCCAAGCCATGTCATCCCTGGACCGGAAACAAGCATCTGGGACCGGTTGCGGGCTAACAGCCCTCATCAGCCAGGTTGGCTTGAATCCATTGGCAAAGTGAGCAAGGGACCCACATCTGGGCATACCCAGCCAACTTAGGGCAAACAAAGCATACACAAGGAGATGATTGACGGAGTGCTGAAACTTTTCAGACACTCACCCCCAGTAAAAAATCTGGGTTGAATCCATCATCGTTCTTTAGCTCACTTCACCACCCTAGTTCAGAGCGACACAGCTATATGCAAATCAGTCTTGACCCTGTGCGTCACGGGAACAGTCCAGCCCCAACTAACAAGCCATGTCTTCTCTAGACCGGAAACAAGCATCCTGGGACCAGTTTCGGGCTAACAGCCCTCATCAGCCTTGCTAGCTTGAATCAAGTGGCAAAGTGAGCAAGGGACCCACGTCTGGGCATACCCTGCCAACTTAGGGTGAACAAAGCAACCACAAGGTGATGATGAACGGAGAGCTGAAACTTTTCAGACACTCACCCCCAGTCACAGATCTGGGTTGAATCCATCATCGTTCTTTAGCTCACTTCACCACCCCAGTTCAGACACAGCTATATGCAAATCAGTCTTGACCCTGTGCCTCATGGGAAAAGTCCAGCCCGAACTGCCAAGCCATGTCTTCCATGGACCGGAACCAAGCATCCTGGGACCAGTTTCGGGCTAACAGCCCTCATCAGCCAGGCTAGCTTGAATCCAGAGGCAAAGTGAGCAAGGGACCCACGTCTGGGCATACCCTGCCAACTTAGGGTGAACAAAGCAAACATGCTGTTACCTAAACCGGTCCCAGGATGCTTGTTTCTGGCTTTAGGTATATGATTCATTGTTTAAAA
Source organism: Triturus cristatus (assembly GCF_964204655.1). Classification (NCBI taxonomy): domain Eukaryota; kingdom Metazoa; phylum Chordata; class Amphibia; order Caudata; family Salamandridae; genus Triturus; species Triturus cristatus. The sequence goes on from NC_140581.1 coordinate 1,093,466,405, forward strand.
TGCAGTGTGTGTATCAGAATGCAAATGTCATCAAAAAACATAAAAATGTGGTTAGTGTTTAGATTTGGTGGGTTATGGACAAACTTAAAGCCACCGGGAGAGTCAGGCTCACAAAACCCACTCCAAGCCAAGCGCAGTAATTTTCTTCAGATGTAACATGAAGACTGAATAAGCATATCATTAAGCATAACAGTCAAGTACATCATCGTCCACAATTGCAAGACAACAAAACCCATACATCGTGTGTCCCTAACCTTACTTGTCAAACTGCAGTTTAGAAGATAATGGCCTTGGTAGGGGGTAACACTTATGGGTATATTTACAAGTGAAGTGGCGGAGCGCGGTGTTAGCCTCGTTGGCTTAACGCTGCGTTCTGCCACTTCTGAAATGCAGGGCTGCACCATATTTACAACAATATGGTGCAGCCCTGCATTTTCCCCTGCACTGGCGCTAATTACAGCTGCGTAGCGCCAACGCAGGTACCCTTGCACCATAGTGCAAGGGTGCTTGCGTTGAGGGGAAGGATTGTTTATGTACAGGAAGGTGTCCCTTCCTGCACATAAACAATCTGAAATGGCAATACGTAACTTCTTTGTGTGCTGCTTTGTGCAGAGCACATAGAAGTTGCAACTCGTTTTTTCTTTTTTAAATGATTGTTTATGTGCAGGAAGGGACACCTTCCTTCACATAAACAATCAATGGCGTTTTGCTGTTTCTATGTGTGCTGCACAATGCAGCACACAAGAAAACAGCAAAAACTAGGAGAAATTAAACATTACGCGGTGCTTGTCACATGGTGCAGGGATGTTTAGGGGAGCACCATATATGCCCCCCAGGCCACATTGCGGAGCACCAGGGGGAAAGGGGGCCCTGATAGGGGGCCTCAAAGACACTATCGAATAGACTTTTCATGTCGGAAAGGCCAACATGAAATGGCAGTTGGAAAGTGCCTAATAATCCTGATGGCGGAGACAGGCCTGGCTCGGCCGTCATTAGGGGATTATGCTGGCTTCCAACACTCCTACGGGCTTTTTGAGCTCATCGGAACTGTGTCAGAATCCCCCACGCTGGTTTCATTCTGACCACTGTCATCCTAATATGGTGGTCGGAATGAAACCTAAGATGTCGGGCAGAAAGCCTCCGACTGCTGGTCGGAGGCTTTCCGCCTGACATCGTAATCGGGCCTTTAATGTTGACGTGGGCAGTCAGCAGACTTTTCACGTTTCCAGGTTCATGCATACAGCTCATAAGGAACCGACTCTTCACAAAGGTAATAATATTGCCCATTTGTTTAAGGTTTGTGATTACTAAAAGGCAAGAATCTTGTACTTTAAAAAGGATTCATGCAATATCCTCTTTATTTTATGCACCATAAAAGTGTGCATCTATGTGTTCTGCTTATTCGTTAAGGAATAGTTACATTAGTTCTAAAAAAATTGAAGCAGTCTCATCTTGTATGTGCTGTTTTAAGTGTATTTTTCAAAGAGGAAAAATACCAGATGTTTACAATTTTTACAGTTTCGTTTAATGGCTTTCACATAAAAATAATGACTATCAAATAAAATACTGATTAGGTGGCAACTCTGGGAGCTCATCTAGCCCAGTTTCTTGAACCCTGGGCCCTCATTTTCTAAATGTATAACAGAACTATAAATCCCAGAATACAAAGAAACAATCTGGGCTGGATGAATTACTCACAAAAATCTGGGAAACTTGACAGCCCTGCTTGAGGCGAAGGTATATAAATATCTCTCAAAGATTTGTCAAAACATACACATTGAACAATCTGCCTTGGTGATCACTGCATTAAACTGTTCTGCATTTTTTGTACAGAGGTTTTTTTTTTTTTTTAATGAATGTCATTGAATGAGATGTGGTATAGGGCAAGGGTGCAAATCAGCGTTATTATTTTTGATGGTTGAGAACAGCTCTAAGACATTGCACTTTCTGAATTAATTTATGCACTTTTTAAAAGGATGTGAAATTTTGTTTGAAATTGCTTGGATCTATTTTATTGTAATACGAAATACTGTATTGATTTTATGGGTCTTATGGCCCGAAATAAACTAATTTTGATTTGGACATTAAATTGGGTACGAATAAAACCGATGCACCTACATCTTTTGGGTTCAAAGCCAGACAGGGATAATTCGTAGTTCCATCCTTCTCGAGTAGATAAAAGTGAAAAGTGTATAATATTAGCACTGAGAACCTCTCTGCAGGTCGCAGAGAGGGAAAGCACAAACTGCTATTCATCTAAAGCGATGCACAGCATCACTGAGATATATTATTAATTCATACATTAAATTGAGCCTGATATAATTCCATCACGGTTCCAGGATTCAAACCTGTGACCTTCAGGCCGAACACAAATCTCTAAAGAAGGTAGCCAATCTACTGGTGGCTTTTTAACAACTTTTATGGCTCTGTAAATGATGGGTGAAATTAATCTTTATTAAAAGCCACAGGAGAGTCATGTAACCCCAGTTGAGACCTGGGTGGGTACAGAATCATACAATAATGTCTCAATGGGAGTCAAAGAGGGGATACAATTGAAAACCTAAATTGATTACACTAAATCACAATGCCCCAAATTTTGGTTTCAACATAATTATATTAACAAAGAAAGAGGTATAAATATTTTTTTCAGAGGTTTATAAAGCAGCACCAATCATGGTTTTTTAGTTGTGTACTAAGTGCAAGGTGAACACATCAATCAATCATCAATCAGAACATTTGTAAAGCGCACTACTCACCCGTGGGGGGTCCAAGGCGCTGGGGGGGGGGGGGATGCTGCTATAGCTCGAATAGCCAGGTCTTGAGGTGTCTTCTGAAGGTTAGCAGGTCCTGGGTCTGAGGTGGGAGGATGGGAAGGGTGTTTCAGGTCTTAGCGGCGAGGTGGAAGAACGATCTGGCGCTGGAGGTCGCTCTTCGGATGCAGGGCACTGTGGCGAGGTCAGCAGAGCGGGGCTGGTGGTTGGGGGTGTAGAAGCTGCGTCCACTGTTGAGGAATGCTGGACCGGTGTTGTGGAGTGCCTTGTGTGCGTGGGTGAGGAGCTTGAGGGTGATCCTCTTCTAGACGGGGAGCCAGTGCAGGTCTCTCAGGTGGGGTGTGATGTGGTTGTGGCGAGGGATGTCGAGGATCAGGCATGCAGAGGCGTTTTGAATGCGTTGAAGTCGTTTCAGGAGTTTGGCTGAGGCTCCTGCGTAGAGGGCGTTTCCGTAGTCCAACCTGCTGCTGACGAGGGCTTGGGTGTTTCTGTGGGGATCCACCTGTAGATCATGCGGAGCATGCGGAGGGTGTTGAAGCAGGAGGACGAGACGGCGTTGACCTGCTTTGTGATGGTGAGAGTAGAGTCGAGGATAAACCTCAGGTTGCGTGCGTGGTCAGTGGGTGTGGAGCTGTTCCCAGTGCGGTCGGCCACCAGGAGTTGTCCCAGGCCGTGCAGGTGGAGCCGAGGATGAGGACTTCCATCTTGTCCGAGTTTAACTTCAGTCGGCTGTTCTTCATCCACTCGGCGATGACATTCATTCCTTCGTGGAGGTTGGTTTTGGCAGTGAGGGGGGTCCTTGGTGAGGGGGAGGATCAGCTGGGTGTCGTCAGCGTAGGAGATGATGTTGAGGTTGTGCAGTCGGGCGACGTGGGCGAGCGGTGCCATGTAGATGTTGAACAATGTTGGGCTGAGAAATGAGCCCTGGGGTACGCCGCAGATGATCTCGGTGGCTTCGGAGCAGAAAGGGGGAGGCGTACTGAGGAACTTCGATTTTCGATTGTGATCGTATCGACCCGCCATTTTGTGCTCCGCCGCCATCTTGTGTTGCCCTCACTCAGGCAGCACGACGATCGAAGTCTTTTTCTGCTTTTTTTGCAGCTACATGTCAAAATAAGTCTTCTGCCTCTATTTGCAAAACTGGTGTTAGGATTGGCCGAGTACACTAATCCCTGTCTGGTTTTTCTAATCTCCGTCTCAACTATCTGTTGGTTCACACTATTCTCCTCTGACTTTATCTTATCGTCTGGCCTTCGCTGTCCTCTGCTAGCATTCTCTCGTTTCACAACTGTCCTCCAACACACACAAACGTATCTCGCCACCTGCAAGTTAGTTGTGGATCTGTTAATGAATTAATTTGAGGGAGGGGTGACAAACACAGTTGGAGGAGAGGTTTCTTCGAGTCATCTGATACTTTGTTTTCAAACCTTTCCTATTGGTGCTGTCCTGTTTTCCAACTTTTCTTATTGGCTCTTTTCTATATGTTCTGGGTGTGTATTTAGTTCATGTATATTTTACATATGTGGTATATAAGATTGTGCGCCATGGAGTGAAGTGGCAGTCTCCTGAGAACCTACCTCCTGTACTTCTGGGACAACTGTACTAGCTGCAGCTAATAAATCTGATCTTTTACGCCGACAGAGTGTCCCCGTGTCTCTGTGTAGCTAAGCAGGAGAACCCAGGAGATTAAGGCGTACCCTGCGCCGCCAGGTCCAAAAGGTTCTGGTTCTTCAGTATGCTCTGGGTCCTGCCAGAGAGGAAGGAGGTGGTCCAGTCCAGAGCCTTGTCTCGGATCCCAGCGTTGTGGAGGCATGTGCGTAGGGTGTGGTGGCAGACAGTGTCGAAGGCGGCTGACAGGTCCAGGAGGATGAGGGCCGCGGTTTCTCCATTGTCCAGCAGGGCCCTGATGTCATCAGTGGCAGGGATGAGGGCAGTTTCGGTGCTGTGGTTGCTGCGGAACCCGGACTGGGATGGGTCCAGGATGATGTTCTCCCCGAGGTAGCGGGTCAGTTGTCTGTTGACAGTCTTCTCGATGACCTTCGCCGGGAACGGGAGCAGGGAGATGGGCCGGAAGTTCTTGAGGTCCTTGGGGTCCGCCTTGGGTTTTTTGAGTAAGGCGTTGATCTCGGCGTGCTTCCAGCTCTCCGGGAAGGTTGCTGTCTCGAAGGAGATGTTGATGGCTTTCCGGAGATGGGGTGCGATGATGGTGCTGGCTTTGTTGAAGATGTGGTGTGGGCATGGGTCTGACGGAGTTCCGGAGTGGATGGTGTTCATGATTGCGATGGTGTCGTTGTCGTTTATGTTGGTTCAGTAGAGCAGGGGATTGGTGCGGATGGTGGCCGTGGGGACGAAGGTCTCATTGGTTGTCGAGGTGGTCGAGACGTTGAAGCTGTCATGGATATCTGCGATCTTGCGATGGAAGAAGGTGGCAAGGGAGTCGCACAGGTCTTGCGAAGGTGGGATGTCGTTGGATTTGGAGCTGGGGTTGGAGAGTTCCTTCACGATGTTGAAGAGCTCTTTGCTGTTTTGTGCGTTGTTGTCTAGGCGGTCTTTGAAGGAGGCCCTTTTGGTGGATCTGATGAGGTGATGGTGTGTGCGGGTGGCGTTCTTGTGGGCTGCGTAGCAGTCCGGTGTCTGTTCAGGGTGCCATTTCTTCTCTAGCTTTCGGCAGGTTTGCTTGGAGGCCTGGAGGTCATCAGTGAACCAACTGGCTTTCTTGCTGGTGTGTCTGTTGGAGGGTTTCTTGATCGGGCGAGGGTGTTGGTGCAGTCGTCGATCCATTGTCTGAGGTTGCGGGCGGCGGTGTCGGGGTCGGTGGGGTCGGTGGGTGGGCTCTGGGCGAGGGTGGTGGTTAGCTGTTCTTCTGTGACTTTGCTCCAGCAGCGGCAGGGGATATGTTGGGTGTGGCGGTGCGTGGTGGGTTTCCGGAAGGTGAAGTGGATGCAGCGATGGTCGGTCCAGTGGAGTTCGGTGGTGTGATTGAAGGAGACGTGGGAGCTTGCAGAGAAGATGGGGTCAAGCGTGTGGCCAGCAGAGTGGGTGGGTGTTGTGATGAGTTGTCTGAGTCCGAGGTTGGCGAGGTTGTCGATCAGGGTGGTGGAGTTGAGGTTGTTGTTGTTCTCGAGGTGGAAGTTCAGGTCCCTGAGAAGGATGTAGTCTGTGGAGGCGAGGGCGTGTGTACTGACGAAGTTGGTGATGGAGTCGCTGAACTGTCGTCGGGCTCTGGGGGGTCTGTAGACGAGGATTCCTCTGAGGGTGGTGTTGGGATCGGTGTGGATCTGGAAGTGCAGGTGTTCGGCGGTGCTGAGGGTGTCGTCGGTGTTGGTCGATACTCTGAGAGTGTTCCTGTGGACAATGGCAATTCCTCCTCCTACTCTGTTGGTGAGGTCCCTGCGGGTGATCTTGTAGCCGTCCGGGATGGCTATGGCGATGTCGGGTGCCGAGGAGGGGTTCAGCCAGGTCTCCGTCAATAAGGCGACATCTGGGGAGGTTGAGTCGAGTAGGTCCCAGAGTTCAAGAGCGTATTTGCGGGCGGAGCGGGTGTTGAGAAGAATGCATCTGAGGTGGTTGCGTTCTTTCACGGTGGGTGGATTGGTGGATCGGATGCTGGTGAAGCTGCAGTTTCGGCAGGAGAAGGGGCCTTGTGTGCGTTTCGGGGCGGCCACGAAGCAGGTGTGTGATCGTCCGATGTTGAGTGTGTGGAGGATGCTGGCATCGTAGCGGCGTTGGGTGTCGTGGCGTTCGCGGGGGCCAGGGGTTCTGGCGTTGGGGGCAGTCCAGGCGCGGATGGGCACAGACAGGCTTGCCGTAGGCGTGCCTTCGGCGCGGCCGCACAGCGGCCACCATTTGAGGGTAGGTGGGAGGGAGGTGCAGCTGGGAGGCGGGAGCGGCGAATGGCCAAGCAGGGGGGTGGGGCCGCCGGGGACACAGGGGACGCAGCGGCGGGGAAAACAGGCGAAGCAAGGGGTACAGAAGGCAAAAGACAGGCAGGGGGGCACAGTGAAAAGGGGAAAACGCAGGAAATAAGGTTTACACTGCAAGTAAGCAAAGGCAGATGAAAAAAATGACACAGGCAAAGTAACAAAGGCAGATGACAAAAATGAGCAGTACCGGCCTACCAGACCACTGAGGCAGAGGGGCCTCGAACCTGCAGTAGTGGCGGAGACAGGCAGCGGGGGCACACAGAGGCACTGGTGGAGCTGTGCGGTGTGGGGAGAGCGACCTGCCTGAATGCAGGGTCAAGGGTCGCTCATGAAAAAGTGTTTAAACAGGGCAAGTGAAACACTTAAAAATGTAAAGCAGCGTTTTTGGGGACATTTGACAAGACTGTTATGCATGAACATTTACTTTATAATAGAAGCAGTGAAAAATCATGATATCATTAGCAATCCCAATTAGGCTATTATGAGTCCACCACGTTTCGACCTTCATAACTTGAGGTCATCATCAGGACAAGGGCACACAAGGAAGTTGATTGCTGCCTGATAAGGAACAAGATAGGAGTTACCCCTAGCAACAAATAAACTTAAATCAATACAAATAAATATGTGGTTCATGTTTTGAGGAACCTGAAGGGAATGCAAGGCAACTGGAAGAGAGGAAAAAAGGAGAGAAGGTTATATTAGACAACCCTCGTATAACTTCAATGAAGTAGTCACCTTGTGGTAAATAAAATAAATATTACCTGACTGAATTTCGTACGGAGTCTTAAAATAAAGTAAAATAGCTCAAAATAACAAGAGGCAGAATCCGTGGTATAAGAGGTTCTCTAATGGGCTTTATTCCATTCAAAAATGGCCGACTCGAGTGGCGGCCTTCAGGTTCCGTCACCACGAGGGTTCAGGAAGTGAAGTACAATAATTTATTAACAGACATGTATTTTTATAATAAGTACATTACAATGAAACGAATGTAGAAGGCGTAACATTTGATAAGAAAAATGACGTAACAGTGACATAATCGAAACTAGGCGTAATAAGGAATAAAAGAAACATGATTGGTTAGGATTATCAGACATAGGTGGATCTATAAGATAATACTTGGCATAGATGCGCGCGCAGCAGCATGACGTGTAATTGACGTGTAACTAGGGGGTGAAGGGGACTTGACATTTAGCTCTACATGTGGAGACGAGAAGTCTGGGGTCAAGTCAACCTAATCCCAAATCATATCTAATATCCTATGTTTAGAGAACTATGTTATCCACAAGGAAGAGACTCTCGGACAGAATCTATTCTATACTGACTATGTGCGTGTACAAGCGTCTTAGTGTCTATATGAGATGCGAGGGGCAGAAAACTTTCCATAGCAACAGGGCTATGAATTACTTGCAGGAAGACAGAGAAGCCTGGCCTTTTGCTTGGTAACTGGAGGAATGTTTACTTAAGCTACTAGGCAGGAATGCATCGACTGAGGGGGAAGCAGATAATTCGAAGGTGAAATACAGCTCTTGGCAGAGAATAGGCTGATGTCAGGCTTCGTGGGCCGCGCAGAGAATGAGACAGAGTTCATGGTCACAGATGCGAGCTCAAGCTGAAGCTGTCAGAGGCAGAGAGCAGGGAAAGGCTTTGAGGACAGAATCGGGCCTACTCGCCTGAACTGTAAAAATGGAGTAACTTAGCCATATAAAGTCGGTGGCCTTTTATACTTAGGAATCGAATATCCAGCCCATTGATGGCGGATCTGACAGAGAACATGTTGACGGTAGACACACATATGTTTGCGTCTTAGAAACTGGAACTGGAGGGAACATACATGTACTTGTAACATGCATATAGAACCGTTGGGGTCCAAGATAGGGGACATGACTGACCAGGAAAATCCACATTTCCACATTCCCTCCTTGTCCCCTTCTTGCCCTTCACGAGACATCAATCTTCATCATTCCATCGATTTGCTCATGGAGCATCATTTCTTCTTCCTTCTTCTTCCGGGATCTTGAGCGAAAACCTTGATGTGGAATACACGATGTGGCACACAGACCACAAATCGCTGGTCCACATTGCAGGCATAGACAACAACTGAAGAGCATAAGAAGGCCAATACCTAGGAAGGATAGAACTCTCCATCCCCAGGCTGATATCACACTCCAAAACCACCCGGACCACGTCCAAGTGCCTGGATTCTCGTGTATCTGGCTTACAATCTTATGAAGGCGTGTTATAGCTTTATATACAGATGGCGAATTTTCTGGTATGAAAATGCAGCAGCTGGATCCGATGACCCTGCAAGCTCCGCCCCTATCGGCCAGGATGACGTCAAGGACAAGACGATTCTGGAGAACAACAATTCTCATCACTGATTGTTCCTCTGTCAGATTGCCTAGGGCGGCTATAGTCTCGTTTACTACGGCTTCAAGAGTCTTGGTGAGTCTGCGTATCAGCTTACTATTTGATATTGTACCTATATAGGGAAAGATACCTTTATTGAAATCTACATACTTGTCCCATGCCGTCTCAGTATAATCGACGACTGGGAGATCTCTTCGCTCTCTATTGTGTACTAAATGAACATTTCGATAATAATCAGGAGGAGCTAGGAAAACAGGTGGCAGAAGGAATGCTATGTAACAGGTACCATCCCAATCTAGAGGCAGACGCATATATGCCGTCTGACCACATATAAAGTAAGAATGGCGAGAAGCTCTAAATGAAGATTTGCCTTGATCACTATATTCTACTGTAGTAACGCATTGGCTATGGCCCATATGTATGGAACCAACTTTTCTCACACATAATTCACCCTTAACTGGAAATACTGACATAGTGGGCAGAATTAGTTCAACTTCGGATTTGACATTCAAAATCATAAGATTAGGCGTAAAATTACCTAATTTATACACTTCATTTTCTAAATCAGTTCCTGTTCTACTGGGGTGACCCTCCTTATTAGGGTGACAGACTTTGAATAAAACTAGATTCAGATTTCCCCATATCCAATGTTGTTGATAAACTGCTGTGTCTGGGTCTATGGAATTTAATAAACTAAACCATGCTCCACAGGAGCCATTGCGTGTAAATGGATGTGGAAAGAAAGGCAGAACTCCTTTGTTATTCTGATAGGGAGGGAGTCGGCCACACACCCAACAATTGGTGGCATTACTAGTCTGATGGGAATGATGTAACATACTAATGAATGTGTTATTGCGCAGCGCAAGTCTATAGGACAACTCATGTGGCGGTAGGTCACTAAAAGAATGTTCATCAGTTATATTGAGAACACGTTTAGAAACAGGATAATACATATGCAACAATATACTTGCAATAACTATTAAAAAACTCAAGGAAAACAAAATTAATAAAGTCACAATACAGTGGTTACGCAGTAATTTACAATAAGCATGTCGTTTCATTATGATTCTGGACTCTACATCATTCAGACCTAAGGGATACATGTCGGGACAGATTCAACCGCTTCACCTTGGAGAGGACTTAAACAATCAAATCGTCCGACAGTTTAGATCTGGACCTGAGTTTCTGTTTATAGCACTGAGAGTCATTTTGTTCAACAAAAGGAAGTTTTGAATCAGTCTGTGAGGGAGTGCAGGGCACAGTGTCTATATCTGAAGGTAGTCCATGAAATTTTTTTATATGGGTGGAATGCACCCATCCTTTCCGTCCTTCGATCTTCACAGCTGTTCTGGTCGTCAGCAGGACCTGCTTAGGCAACTTCCACCTAGGATCCAATTGGCTTTTCCTATCAAAATTCCGAACCAGGACAAAGTCCCCGGGGACCACGTCATGGGGTTTCACCTCAGTGTTGTCAGGAAAAGCTGCGACCACCTGTGAACGAGAAGATTGTAGTGCAGACATCAAGGAAGCCAGGTAATCTGTCAGCATATTACAGTCAACATCAGTTATTTTACGGGGTATAGGCGTCCCCCACATATTCGGTGGTCTACCAAAGATCACCTCATACGGGGATAGCCCTGTTCGAGAGTGTGCTACCATTCTCATGTAGAATAGTGCAACTGGTAAGGCTACTATCCAGTCCACACCTTTTTCCTGACATATTTTAGACAATCTGATTTTTAAAAGTTGATTATGTCGTTCCACGAGACCTGCTGCCTCGGGGTGTCGGACACAGTGGAATTTCCACTGATATCCCAACAAAAGTGAGACATGTTTCATTAATTCGGATGAGAAAGGCTGGCCGTTGTCTGAATATACAACACGTGGTAAACCGTACCGTGGGAAGAATTCTCGAACTAGCTGCTTGGCAGTAGTCGGGGCAGTGTAATCTGATACGGGATACGCCTCTGTCCAACGGGAGAGAGCGCAGACAACTACGAGGACATATTTGAATCCTCGACAACGTTCCATCTGAATATAATCCATCTGGAGGACTTCAAAAGGATGGTCAGGAGGCTGAAATCCACCCTGCTCTACGGGAACACTCTTTCCTGGATTAAACTGACAACATATCATACAGGTACGAACTTTTTGTTTAGCTGCTGCTCGTAAATGTTTGTTGAACCAAATGTGCTGAATGCTGTCTAGCATAGCCTTCTCTCCTAAATGTGCTGGACTGTGAACTGTAGCTATAATGGCTTGAACCATGGAATCAGGGAGAAACCATACAGATTTCTCCTTCGTCATCCATCCTTGATCTGTCTGGATCCCTCCTAGTTCAGTCCACTTCTTTATTTCTTCTGCTGTGGCATGTGTCTGTATGTCAATTACGTCAAGTGCGGGATCCTTAATTGTCATACACTGTGTTGGTGTCTGAACTATTGGCTTTGTCATGTCTAATGTGCGATTCTGAGCAGTCTGTTTAGCTGTTCTGTCAGCTAAGTCATTGCCTTGAGAAATGGTATCAGTAACCTTCGTGTGTGCTTTACATTTCATAATTGATATAGCAGTGGGTAGATGTATTGCGTCTAACAAGGCATGAATGAGGGGTCCGTGCTGAATGTGGGCACCATGGGAAGTTAAATAACCTCTCTCTCGCCATAGTACGCCGAAGTCGTGTACAACTCCGAATGCATAACGTGAGTCAGTGTATACATTAACTTTCTTATTTGTGGCTTGAATACAGGCTTGTGTTAGAGCAATAAGTTCTGCTGCTTGGGCTGACAAAGTATCTATACAATCTGTCTCAATAACTTCAGTGTCTGTTGTGACTGCATACGCGGCCACTAAATCTCCTGTATTTGTTCTCATGCACGATCCGTCTACATACAACGTCAGGTCTGGATCTAACAATGGAACGTCTGTCAAGTCTTGTCTAGGTTTCGTCTTTATTTCAATGATTTCAACACAATCATGAGCTAGTGGGTCTGTTCCAATTACAGGTAATAGTGTAGCAGGATTCAATGTATTACACCGTCGGATCTCTATGTGTGGTTGAAACAATGTCAGTTCATAACCAGTAAGTCTTGCTATGGTCAAGTGTTGTGTTTGTGTTCGGTTCACAAGAACCTCTACTGCATGTGGTACTTGTACTGTCAATGGGTGTCCTAAAACTATGGCATCGCTTTGTCTGATTGCTAAAGCTGTCGCTGCCACTGATTTCAGGCATGCAGGCAAAGCCTGAGCTACGGGATCTAGTGTACTGGAAAAATAAGCACATGGCTTGCGTGATCCTGCTTGATCCTGAGTGAGTACTGATAAGGCAGTACCTTCGCGTTCTGTAACAAAGAGTGTAAAATGTTTGCTATAACATGGTGTTGCTAAAACAGGTGCTTGACATAAAGCTTCCTTTAGGCTTTCAAAAGCTTGTGTATGTTCCTGAGTCCAAGGGAGAACAGTCGATGTGGCTGCCTCCTGTGTGGTTAACTGAATGAGTGGTTTTGCTAGAAATGCGTACTGAGGGATCCACTGCCTACAATATGAAGTGAGGCCTATAAAAGCCCGCACCTCCTTTTGTGTCTGGGGTATTGACATATTAGCAATTAACTGGATGCGATCTGGTGTAAGCTGCCTTCCCTCCTTGGACAGCGAGTGACCAAGATAAATAACTCGCTGAACACAGAATTGCAGCTTAGAAGGGGACACCTTGTGCCCCTTGTCGGCTAGGAAATGTAAAACTGTCAGAGAAGCTTTTTCACATTCTGGCTCGCTTCTCGCGGTGATCAGCAGATCATCGACATATTGAAGCAGTGCTGTATTGACTGGCATGTGGATACTGTCAAGTTCTCGTTTCAGTGCTTGGCTGTAGATGCTGGGACTTTCTGTAAATCCTTGAGGAGCGCGTGAGAATTTAAAGCTGCGCCCATTTAAACTGAATCCGAACAAGTATTGGCTTTCCGGATCTATTGGGACGCTGAAAAAGGCATTCTTGAGATCAATTACAGTAAAAAATGTTGCTTCGGAATCAATTGCTGTCAATAATGATGATATATCAGGGACCACAGGGAATTGTGGTACAATACACTTGTTTAGTTCACGCAAATCAATAACCAATCGGTACACTGGTGGAGCAGTAGGATCAGTTCGTTTAAGAATCGGAATTATCGGTGAATTACATACATTGGAGTCTGTTTCTACAACTACTCCCTGGGCAATCAGCTCATCAATGATTTTCAGCAAAGCCACTACAGCATCATGCGGTAACTTGTATTGTCGCATTCGTGGTAGTACCACTCCTGCTTTCAGTGTGACTCGATAGGGTGTAATGTTCATGCAGCCAACATCCGTAGGGCCTTGTGCCCATAGATGTACTGGTAAAGTCTGTAGTCGGGGATCCATGTCTCTAGACACATAGTGACCTTTAAAATCACGTAAAAACAACCTTACTCCTTCCGGAGAACAACATATTATGGCTCCTAGTGCTTTCAGAGTTTTAATTCCTAACAAATTTTCTGGGCATGATTTAGTAAGCAATAAATCTGTAGTTCGTGTCAAAGGTCCTATTGTAAGTGGTAGAGGCTTTGATACTTCATTAACAATAGGTTTTCCTGAAAAACCAAGGGAAACATTTTGAGAGCCTGAGAGGGGTGCCCCTGGAACTTCGCTACGTTTTATAGTTGTTCGACTTGCCCCTGTATCGAGTAAGAATTTTCTATCTTGACCTAATAATTCACTATGTACATAAGGTCCTTCTTGATCTACAGGAATCTCGATAAGTGGTAAGTCAACTTCCCTCTCTAGGCTGGTTCATGCGTAACGCTGGTATTCAGGGTATTCATACTGTGCAGTCTGATACAGTTGTCGTGTTGCGGTTTGTGTGGCAGTAGCAGGCAACGGTGGTGCAGCTGGCACAAACTGTATGGGTTGCTGTGAGGCTGGCATGGACTGTCCATGCTGCATAGCTCCTTGTTCATTCTGATCTTGTCTAACTAATCGTGGTCTCTCCTTTGTAATGCCTGTAGCTATATTACGTTTCAGGACTGGACAATCGTGTACATGATGGCCCAGTTGTTTACAGTAATTGCAGGTTCCTTTTACAGGAACTGCAGAATCACCAGAATGTGTCACACCCTTTTTGTGACCATCTGCTGGTACTGTCTGAGAAACTAGCATTTTCATTTTTGTATCCTTCATGCGTCTATGTTCGTGTTCTTGTTCATCCCTAATTCTATTGTGATGATACTGTAACATTTGTAGCATTTGCGACGGAGTGTTACTTTGCCAGGTACTCTCGAATTTCAATATTCTATTCTTTACTGGAGGTAATGCATTTTCCACTAATTTTGTCACAAATAAATGTGGATATGAGTCACTACTTGCTTTTATACCACTATTTATACCAAAACATTTTTCAAATCGAGCATAATAATCGCTTGTGTCTTCATCTTGCTTTTGTTTGCAGGCTGTGATTGCACCCCAATCTTCCTTTTTTGTAGTTAATAAACGTGGCAGTACCTGTACTAGTAAACCTGGTAACAATTTAACTTTATCCCCGAGCCCTGAACCTGCAGCTCGGGTCCTTTCTTCCTCTGCTAATGCTGTCCAGTCTATCTTTTGGTCTCCCACTTCCCACTCTTTTTCTTTCAGTTTTTCATAAATGCCAGCAGGCAAAAGCACCTTTAATATCGTCATAATATCAGGAAAGGTGTACTCTCCCATCAGTAACATGTCTTTAATTTCTCGGTGGAAACCCGCTGGGTCTTTATCATGGCTAGGTACTACTTTCTTCATTTCTAATAATTCCATTTTTGATATAGGTGTGTAAACAAATACACGGTGAAACTCATTGTCTTCGCCTTTTATTGGGTGCACTTCTCGTAAAGGATTTTGTCTATCTATATAGTACGGCGTTCTTTCTTTGTGGGGCAGCGAGAGAGAATCCGGACTTACAAAAAGGACATACTGTTTACGTGACACTAATATCTCTTTAATTAACTTGTTACTAGAACCTCTCCATCTGTTCGTGAGTAGTTCCGTTAATATATCAGGTAAAGGACCAGGATCAGCATGTTGGCTCTTATATAATATGAGGAGTTGCTGAATCATATAGATTCCAGCTAAACGTTGTTCATCTGTACTGAGATTGAGAAACGTGTGTGCTACGGTCTCATCACCATATTTTTCAGGACTAACGATCCAGTGAACGGCTGATCTGGCTAATTCTTGCTCATCCATGGAATCGAGGAGGTGGTAACCCCTTCGTTCTCGTAGTATTTTATCTGCGGCTTGAAACGAATGTTCAGGAGACTTCAGATTTATTACAGGCGTTGGATACGTTCTGCTATTATTTGGACATACAGAATGTATGGGATCAGAAAAACATCTAGTATTTTCACAGGATCTTCCTCTGCCTACATAGGCTATGGTTTCTGACTGTCTTGCGGAATTCTCTGATTCGGACACTTCATCTTGCTCAAACTCGTCTGTTCCCAATCTCTCTTCATGAATACGTTCTATTTCTTTACGGATTTTTCGGCACATGGCTATTATACAATTTTGCTTATCGTGTCTCCCTTCTGATATATTCTGACTCCATCTTGTAAGAGTAAGCATTACGTTCATGTCTACCCCCGGACGATCTTGATTTCTGATCACACAGTTTATGAGGAAACGTAACAGTTCCCCCTGTATCTCTACTTTCTGGAATTCCATAGCTCTGTTAATACATCCTGGATCTCGTCCTGTTTGAACAAAATGATATATGTTATCCAGATGCGTAATCATCCCTGGTAACCTTGCTAAATACTCTGCGGCTCGCCTAATACGTAATGATGCCAGGACCATTTCGTCCTCTTTACCAACCACTGGGTCATATCTACAATTTACAAGGAGTTCCTTAAGCGTACGTTCACTTACGAACTTAGGTGTACGTGAATGTGCTGACTCTTGAAAGACAAGTTTATTTATTCTAGGTGGTGTAAAAGTACTGCTAGCACCTCCCGTGGCCCCATCTGGGGCGTCGGGTGTGAATGGGTTCGTTGAACGTGACACAGCAACTATGGGTGTTGTTACCCCTGTAGAGTCGACTGCGGAGACAGATGCGGAAATAGATGTGCTTGCCGACGTTTGTGTCGGGACTTGCTGTTGCACGGGGACAGATACCTGATCCTGACGTTGAACCCCTCCGCCAGACGGTCTATGTGGTGTGGCGTTAGCATACTCGGGGGCTGCATCATCTAGATATGAGGAAAGGAAAACGTCTTCTGCGGTTCTGGGATGCCCTTTTGGATGTACCTTAATTGGAAATAATGGGGGTGGCAAGTCTTTTGGCATCTCTGGAGCAGCCTTAGGTAGTCCTTCGGCTAGAAGGGGATACATACCATTCATAAGAGCATTACTTTGTCTATTGACTTGTTCTGATTTCACTCGGATCCCTTCCTCAATTAATAGATTTTCTTGAACTTTATTTGAACTTTCTTTACTCCTCTCTTCTTGTCTACGTGCTTTTTCTGTTCGTCTATGAGATTCTTTACGCCATAACTCGATAGCGTCTTTCTGTGACTGTCTGACCTTTCTTTTCCATAACTCTTCCTCCACTTTCATGATGCACTCTGCATCCCAGGTTCCCGCTGCGGGCCACCTTTGACTTTCTGGTAATCCCTTGGTATAATCTACCCATAGATCAAGAAACAATATGGCATCTAAGCCATGTTTATGGTACATGAAATGTCCTGGAGTGTCTCTAGGAGGAATAGGAACTGCTTCTTCAAGCACCCCTTTTCTGGTGGTAATCTGTCTTAACTTCGAGAAGAGCGGCATATTAACAACTGATCTGATACTTACTCTTGAACTTACTTAATACGAGAAACACAATAATGAACAGTGAACAATGAACAGTCATTCATACCACAATATGCAAGACATTTTCTGAATACTTTAAACATTAAACATTAAACATTTAATAATGGTCGACAATGATGACAGTCTGCTTAACTAATCACCACGCTGAATTCTTGACAATAACTGAATACTTCGGAATACTTGATATACTGCTAAACAGTACATATACACTGCTAAACAGTGCAGACCGGATTTGTGTACCCAAATCCGTCTTGACCGGCACAACCTATGTGCACGTCAACACGCCTCCCCGGCGATGGTACTCACCGAGTAGCTCCTTGAAACGGAAGGCCTCAGAGAATGGACAGGACTCGACGACTGTGGACATCGGACCCTCTGCACATCGGGATTTCGGAAAACCTGGTGGGCCTCTGTATACCTCGGATCTTGCTCTCTCAGCTAGGCTCTGGTCGGGATACTTCGCACTTCTCACCGCCTCGTCTGGGTTGATCGCAGCCTCAGTCGCCCCCGCTTGACCGGAGGGAGCTTACAGGAAATCCTGCTGGTACGCGTTTATGGTCCGTCCAGCTGTGGCAGGAGACCGGGCCTGCAACGCACCGCCGGCGCGTGAGATGAGAAAGTGTCCCTGTTCGGGCGCCATTATGTGGTAAATAAAATAAATATTACCTGACTGAATTTCGTACGGAGTCTTAAAATAAAGTAAAATAGCTCAAAATAACAAGAGGCAGAATCCGTGGTATAAGAGGTTCTCTAATGGGCTTTATTCCATTCAAAAATGGCCGACTCGAGTGGCGGCCTTCAGGTTCCGTCACCACGAGGGTTCAGGAAGTGAAGTACAATAATTTATTAACAGACATGTATTTTTATAATAAGTACATTACAATGAAACGAATGTAGAAGGCGTAACATTTGATAAGAAAAATGACGTAACAGTGACATAATCGAAACTAGGCGTAATAAGGAATAAAAGAAACATGATTGGTTAGGATTATCAGACATAGGTGGATCTATAAGATAATACTTGGCATAGATGCGCGCGCAGCAGCATGACGTGTAATTGACGTGTAACTAGGGGGTGAAGGGGACTTGACATTTAGCTCTACATGTGGAGACGAGAAGTCTGGGGTCAAGTCAACCTAATCCCAAATCATATCTAATATCCTATGTTTAGAGAACTATGTTATCCACAAGGAAGAGACTCTCGGACAGAATCTATTCTATACTGACTATGTGCGTGTACAAGCGTCTTAGTGTCTATATGAGATGCGAGGGGCAGAAAACTTTCCATAGCAACAGGGCTATGAATTACTTGCAGGAAGACAGAGAAGCCTGGCCTTTTGCTTGGTAACTGGAGGAATGTTTACTTAAGCTACTAGGCAGGAATGCATCGACTGAGGGGGAAGCAGATAATTCGAAGGTGAAATACAGCTCTTGGCAGAGAATAGGCTGATGTCAGGCTTCGTGGGCCGCGCAGAGAATGAGACAGAGTTCATGGTCACAGATGCGAGCTCAAGCTGAAGCTGTCAGAGGCAGAGAGCAGGGAAAGGCTTTGAGGACAGAATCGGGCCTACTCGCCTGAACTGTAAAAATGGAGTAACTTAGCCATATAAAGTCGGTGGCCTTTTATACTTAGGAATCGAATATCCAGCCCATTGATGGCGGATCTGACAGAGAACATGTTGACGGTAGACACACATATGTTTGCGTCTTAGAAACTGGAACTGGAGGGAACATACATGTACTTGTAACATGCATATAGAACCGTTGGGGTCCAAGATAGGGGACATGACTGACCAGGAAAATCCACATTAAAAGTGTGGTCAATACACTCATGTGAAAGAAACCTCCAGAGCATATATGCCAAGAGCTGGCCCAGCCCAGCTGATCACCAGGGAGGAGTGAGGGGGTCAACAAGCTGTCCTTCAAGATATGAGCGACATTGGATCAAGGAAGCAGTTGTTCAAAGGGTTGTAGAAGACAAATCCTAACATCCTGGTTACATTAAGGTGTGAGAAAGGCTCCAGTAATCAAGGTAGCACGGGTGGGAGCTCGCTCATTGGTGAATATGGCTTAAAAGAGAAGCACATCCACGTTTGGTAGAAATGAGAATGTGAAAAGTCAATTTCGGTCTACAAATGATCTGAAATGAATCTGCAAGGGATAATGACATGTGATGATTAAGGGCGCACGCGCTTTTGATTAAAGGCAGCGATGCCTGAGGGTACCTACTAACCCTATGGCGAATATAAATGGAGTGGGGGCAGGCCAGCTGGAACCCGCACGCCTGAGCAGTGCAGGACCAAACAGGGGGCTTGTAACAATATTTAGCCAACGATCATGTGCTCATTAACTCGCATTGAGACATTAAATTCTCCTGGAGCAGCTTCTGTTTATACAAGCTGCAATTAAGTATAAGTGCAATTAGATGATTGTGTTCCAATTTACAGGTAGAAACGTCTTTGTTTGTTTTGTTAATGAGGAGTGCCACTGATGTCCCATTAAAAGTATTGCATTGCTGCTGAATAGTGCTGGTGCGCTAACCTTCAATGAATAATGCTGGCACTTCCTTCAAATTTAATAAGCATTGGCAAATGAAAGAAGTTTGATTTTGACGCTTGAATGCTGCTTGAAATAATAAAATAAAGCCTGCTAAAGAGGAAAACAATTTAGAAAAGTACTGCTTTTTTGTGCAATGCATCAATGATAGAAATAATTACATGTATGATGACATAGTATACTTTTCAGATGTAAAATAGTCCACCATCATGCATTCCAGTAGAGATGAGACGATACACCTAAACAGCCAATGGGAAGAAGGTGAGAATAAAGTACTCCTGTGGACTGACCCAAATATGAATGATAATGTCTCAAGTCAGTAAAAGAAAGTTTCTGAGCCAAAGAAGTGAATGGGCGAATGAGGATGAATCGAAATATGGGGCATATATGGAATAATTACAATATAATATATCTGCCATGAATGGAGTAAGCATATTATAAGTGAAACCTAAAAAGTGCACAGACTCGGTAAGAGCCAAGTTAAAACACTGCCCAAGTCTATTTTCTTGACTTATTTTCAGAGTGACCGTATATTAAGACTTTAAAGGTGGAGGTGTAAAGTTGCCAATGTTATTCTATCCGCTGCCATTTCTCAAGATGATTGTGTTTAGTGTTTGACTGACAAAGTCATGTTTAAAGAGGTGCTGCTTATACCTCATGATATTAGTCTGAACTTATTTTTGGACTCTCCAAAGCTAATAAAAAACAAGCATTTACAATGCAATGGTCTCGGCATTGTTAAAGTTAGAGCTATTGGCATTGCTCATGACATTATTTTTGTTTATGTTGTTGTTTTTAAAAGATTTAAAGAAACGGCATTGTTATTTACAATGTCAATAGCTTAATCACTCTCAAATGCTCCTGCAAGGGAAACGCTTTGTGTGCTCTTGCACTCCCCCCCCACCCCTCCCACTTGTAGCGCGAGGCGCGTGCTTGTTTAAACTAACGATGTGTATATTCACAAAGCGCTCACAGTCTGTGAAGTCAGAGAGCTATGAACACCCACCTCTGCGGCCCCCTTCTCTTCCTAAATCCATTGTTTATTTTTTTGCAGGTTGATATAGCGAAACCTCTACCCGAAGGTATTGGAGCGCTTTAAATGACCACCAGTTACCTTACACAAGACACATTCATTTTTTATAAACACGGGAAGATTAAGATATCACAGGATGCTGAACCAAGGCCGACACTCGAACCCTGTGCGTCAGCTCCAAAGTCGGCTGCTCTAGCCCTAAGTCTACGTCCTCTGTTTGAATTATAGGACCCACTGACCTGCCTCTTGACCTCGACCACTTAGGAGACTTTGAAGGCGAATTTGTTTAAGTTCTCGTGTGCCCTGATCCATGCGTGAGCAGCTCGCCGAGTTCATGTTTTTCGCTGTGCCTTCTAAGACTTGTAGCCCTACTTTTAACTCATTCTTACAGGAGAATAATAAATCCGAACCTGTAACAAAAATACAATCTGGGTAGGATTAACTACCCTCGCAAGGACCAAGGAAACTACACGACCCATCATGCATCTGAGCTCACACTCATCATGTAAGCAGAACGCGTTGCCCCGAACAGTCAGAGGTTGTTAACTTTAATCTCCCCCCTCACAAGTACTCCCAAACGTTCCCTTCCCACCACAGCCGCACCACAATCACTATGTCTGCCAACTTCAGTGCTGAAAGGAGGTGCAGTAAAGGGGTAAGCTCAAAGATGCTAGATCTGCCGGAGAGAAAAGAGCCAATGTATAGTGTATGCTAACATTGTAAATACAATCCTCGAGACAAATAAAAGCTAAGATAATACAATTATAGAGCATTTATTTCCCCCTCCCCTGCCCCTTTCATGGTATCATCTAGATTGCTGTTGAACAGTGAAGGGAGTGAGTAGAATGTCCTTCACATTAGCAGCCTCAGAAGGATTAAAGGCTGTGTCACCTGCAGGACTATTTTTATCGACCTCGGAAAGATGACATGCCTAATTTGAATTATGATATTTATTATCTCTTAGGCCACTCGAATGACGCAGAAAGGGAGGACCAAACTAGGAGGCAAAAAAGGCAACTATGCAGTATAATGAGGCACTTTTTTATAGTATTGCTTCATTATTTTGTGTTTTTTTTATACTTGCTAACATTTTCTGGGCAAAGATTTGACCTCATTGGTACCAGTTTAACAACCAAATACGGTCATAAACAACTGAAGGATGGATAACCAGTCAACCTTTGCAGGTGGCATTCTATTGTGCGGAAACAGGGGTCGCCACATATTTAGTAACGTTTGATGCGATTCAGCTAGACGCATTGTTTGGTTAAAATCTGCAGATACAGCAGTGGATGGATCAAGTGGCAAATGGGGCAAATCTATAATTATGTGGAAAACGCTGCGGCTGCAGAGTCGCATAATTCAAGTGGCCCTGATTATATAGATCTCCGAAGGATAAAGGGTTGAGTTTCACATATGGCTGTAAATATATCGACCTCGTAAGGATTGCGGCCTATATCTGCCCAATCATGACAGCCTGGGTTTAACGGTACTCTTTGCACTAGGGTCCCAACACACTGAGCTGCCTTTAGAGGGGTGACCTATAGCGCCTTGCCCATCACACGAGGGCACTGTGGGAGGTGCCAAGACTTGAAGGTTTGCCACCGCAGCGCCTCATAAATAAGACACATCCTCCCGGCCTGGCAGAGTCTGGCGGCTCTTAAATTGCATCAGAAGCTTGTTAGCAAACAATAGAGCGCACAAGGGGCCGGGAGGGGCCGCGGGGGGTGGAAATGGCGCTGTAATTGGATAGGGCGGATGCACTGTACTTAAAGGTAGGGGGGAGGATCCGTGTCAAGCACCGGTACTGTGCCATAGCTGAGAGCTCCGCAAGGCTAACTGCAGGGGAAGAAGAGTGCACCTGTGGCACCCCACACACTCACCTCGCACTCCCAGCTGGACCCGTGCGGACCCGGGGGTGCCAGGGCACCGCGCCCACTCTTCCGCGGATCCTTCGTTCTCCACCTGCTGCAGCTGAGGGTGCAGTGCACAGAGGAGCCAAGGGCGCATAAGGAGCGGCGCGGCAGGGACGGACCCTTGGACCTCCTTTCTGCAGCTCTGCCAGCACCGAGGACATCCTGGGGTACGGGGGACCCCAACAGTGCGGCTCCAGTGCAGGAGGATGCAGTCTTCCAAGATAAGGCTTAATATTGGAGCTTAGACCGTTCCCGGGGAATCCAGAACTTTCCACCGGGAGTTAAAGTGGTTTGCGCAAGATCACACGGTTGGTGTCAAGTGGAGAAACCTGGATTTAAACGTGTTATGGTTTGTGACCTGAATTGGAAACATAAACATCGGAGCACAACTTACCACAAGCTCCAGGTTGCCAGGATAGGGCAGCGAGAGCCATGAACACCGCCGCCTTTCTCCGAGGCGAAGCAGAAATGCCTCGGAGAAACGCAGCGGTGGTTTCGGATTTGGGGGCGTGTTTTTCTTTTCTCTCCTCTTGCCATTGGCTGGAGAAGAGAAAAACACGCCCAACGAAAAGTAGCGAAAAAACACGCCCCCGAATCCGAAAAGGACGGGGCTTGTTTTGCGAGACAAAGACTCTTCTCCAATGGCTGGCCAGCATTTAAGAGGCCAGCCAAATGAGAAGAGGAGAGAAGAGGGGCGGGTTCAAACCCCTCTTCTCCAAAACGTTAAATCTCGGAGCGAGACTGCGCAAGCGCAGCCTTCGAGCCGAGACCTAAAAAGGGCGTGGCTAAAAAGTGGAAAGAAAAGCACGGAACACGCCCCCGAATCTGAAAAAGACTGAGCCTATTTGTAGGGATGGCTCTCTCCTCCAATGGCTGGCCTCCGTTTAGGAAGCAAGCCAATGGAGGAGAGCCAAAAAGAGAGGCGGGCTAAATAGCCACTCTAAGCATCATAAGAGCTCCGGACTTCCGGTTCTGCCTTCGGCAGACCGGACGGTCCCTCGACCTAATGAGTGTTCTTCTTTGCAGGTTCATACATTTATAGTTATTTCCTGGGTCTTCAGTCTGCGGCGTCAAAAAACACAACAGACGTGGCCTGCAACACTGTGAATTCTCTGACCTTGGAAACCACCAAGACACAATCAAGATTATGGTATGTATATTCTTCTCCATCACCCCTCCACCACCATCCCCACACTGGTCATAAGATTGTTTTTTTAGGTCTCGCCTGAACCAGCGCATGCGCTGGTCTGGCGAGACTTATTGAGAGGGCTCCAAAAAGTGCTACCAGGCCAGCCTAGAGCTACAGTGCACGTGCCCGGGCGCTTGCGCCGCGCTTTACTGCGATTACTTTCACTTTCGCAGCTGCGCGGCCGCTTTGATGTGTGATCGTGATCGCGATCCCGATCACTTTCACTTTCGCGGCCGCAGGGCCGCTTTGCATAGCCAATAGGTCTCGCTTTTGGGACCTTATAAGTATTTAGTTATGCAACTGTTGCGTGGCTAAACACTTATAAGGTCCCAAAGGCGAGATCTGTTGGCTATGCCAATGCTTGTTTTTATAGTTCAGTGGGTAAAGGCCAGTGTTGTTTGAATGTCACATGGTTAACTTTCAGCCCTCCTTTCATTTGAATCTGGTTAAATCAAAACCTTTAATCTGGTTATTAATATTTGTAATAAAATGCTAAGAGACAAGTCAAAATATGAATAATATTTTTATTAGTCCTGGCACATGCATTGGTGTCTTTGTCAGGGGCAATTACGAACGAACCAGTGTCGTCTGTGCTTGCTTACCAGTGGCTGATATATTTGCATGCATCCTTCATATGTACGCATTAAGGCCCTCGTTTATAACATAACATGCATTTGTAAAGCGCACACTCGCCCAAGGGTATCTAGGTGCTGAATAACAGCTGTTTATTGTTACCCAACTGTACTCATTTTATCGGCCTCAGAAGGATGAAAAACTGAATAGACCAACCCAGATTTGAAGCAGTAACCATCAGGTCAAACACAGGCCCCTGCAATGGACGCATTGGTCCACTCAGCCATCAGACACAGCATTATGAGGTCATGGCCGAAGTCACCTTGCCGCGCTGTCCTTCGCCAATGTGAAAGGGCAGGAATGCCCTGTATTTATGAAATACAGTGCATACCAGTCATTTCCCCCTGCGCTAGCACAGTTTCAGCAGCCTCGCGCCAATGGAGCAAGGGTGCCTGTGTTGTCTGATGGATTGTTTTTGTGCCTCAAGGCCACCTTCCTGCACAGAAACAATCCTAAGAGGCGTTTCCCTCTTTCATAGAAAGAGGAAGAAACAGGGAGAAATAACGTTATTTCTCCTCGTTATGCCTCGCCTCAGGAGGTGTAAGGTTTTGGCACTTCCCCAGGTTTACATGCTCTCGTAAATCTGGTTAAGAATCAAAATCCATGGGTGTGGTGTGGGAAAACCCACATCAACGCCTAGGGAACGCAGAGTAAGGCAACCAGTGGTCGAAGTAGGCGGGATCGGAAGGGCACTGCGTGCCCCTACTTCTTCAATTCCAAGGATTCCGTTCCCCTATTTTTTTATTTTGAAAATGCGTCCCAGGACGCAAGAAATCACCATCGCCTTTAAATAAACCTCGGCATTTCCTGGTATTCGAGGACGGGCAGCAGAGAAGTAACAGGCCTCTGTCTTTTCCTTCTTGCTCAGAGAAGAAAAATACAGTGTCCACTTCTGCTCTGCCGCTTCAGCTGCCCCCCCCCCACTCTTTCATTCTTCCCTCTCTTTCTGTCTAGCAGTTCTTCTCTTACTGAAAACCGTGACTTCAAGATGGGGTCTCACTCTCTTTCCTTTCTTTTATTTGCTCCCCTGTGAAATGGATCCAAAAAAGAAAATCATTTTTGCTGGAAATGTCATATTTTAATTCCAAAGTGCAGCATCTGGAATAAAAGGTTAAAAATCTGAAACATAACTAAATAAAGTAAGACAGATGGTAGCAAACTGGCCAGATTGATTTTATTCACACCCAAACACATTAGCGCCACTTTTCAGAGTTTGCCAGTAAAGTGCTATTTTTGTTTTCTTGTCTTTGTTTTCCCTGGGCTTGCAACTAGTGCACCAATCCTTGATGTACTGCAAAGTGTGGATTGGAAAACAAAATGTGTACTGGGATGTGGTCTTTTTACCATACTGCTAACGTTTTGTAAGAATATCAGCAATGGACATTGAAATGGGTCCATTCAAGGCCTTGTAGTCATGTCCTTAAGTTTTCAAGCAAAAGCACTCACTGATTTCTGAATAGTGCGTGTAAAAGCGTTAAGGTAACCATGTTTTTCCTGCTTACATTTCACATGGTTTGCTAAATTTTGCATTCCCTATGAGTGTTTGCTTTTTCCAGGATGTTGTTACTTTTTTTTGTAGGCCGCATATTGCTCTTGTTTATTGCATCATTTAAACTTAACCTCATCCAGGTGTTTATAGCCGGCAGCAATTGGGTTGTAGTTGAAGGCAGTGTGAGTTTTTCTCAGTGGGGCAGTATGGTGTTCAGTGGGGGAGAGGATGTGGCACTATGGCCAGAGCTGCTGAATTTGGAACTGGGGAACCAAGTTCAGCCTTAATAACCAGTCCACCAGACGACTCTCCTGAGAGAGCACAATACCATGCTGGACCTTAGAAGTTTTCGCAAGACCTTAGAAGCGCTGGTGTCTTAGCACCAGCAGGTGGACCGTAGCACTGGCAAGTCTGGGTTAACCTTCAAGGTTTGTCCACCACAATCCATACTGAAGTTCACCTCCAGTCTTTCGGGCAGGCCTATGAAGCAGCACAGCCAAGAACAACAGTGACTCTGTCACTGAGGTCACAGGACCCTTGAGAAGGGCGAGCTCTAGGGCAGTGCAACCGGTGTGACCGGGCGCTGACTTTGGGTGGAGGCATTATGTTTGCAAGTATATTAAGGTTTTAAAAGCGTTTGCTGCCTCCTTCCTGGCCTCCAGCATTTTTCGGCAACAATAAAAATGTCATGATGACTCTGGTGTTTAATGTTCTTCCTAGAGAGAGATCAGAGTTTTTTTCTAGTGGAAGTTTTGACTCATGGAAAGGTAGCACATAGGGTTAATGTGCCTGCTGCAAAGAACATGTACCATGCAGATCACAAAGTGCACATAATGTAAATAGGTCAGTGGGCTACTGCTTTTGTCAGAGAAATCCTTTTGTTGCTTGCAGTTTATAAGTTAAAATCCTAACATAGAACAGTGCGCTATTAGCTGTCATCTAAGAGCTGCATACAAACTGCAAGATATAAATTAGAGCATTGTGTTTTTCCCCCAATCTTTGGTTATCCTAATGTTGCAAAAAGTGTTCTTTTGGACAGAAATCAATTCTGATTATTAAAGAGAACCCCCAACCACGGTTGTACGTTTTAAATTCTGAGTTTGTGTTTCTCCAGACCAATCACTATTAACCTATACGGCCTACTAGTATGGTTGTCATGTGACTCCTACACCTTGTAGTCCTTAGTCTTATGTAACAATTTCTATACAGTGGTTTACACACATATTGATTGTCTCTGAGTAATGTGTGGGATGTAAAGTGATCTGACACCCTACACTGGTATGAGCGGCGCTGTAAATCAAATTAAATGCATCAGAGAGAGCGTGGTTATGGAGACTTGAGGGGCCCTGTTAAAGGGTGGTAGTGAGGAAATCCATGGCAGAGGTGGTCATTGGGGGGCAATAACAAACATTAATGCACAGGACACCTCCAGTGCTAAGGCCGGACCTGCCCTTGAGGCCAGTCTGCCTCACCCATAGGTAGCTCCATTGGCCTTGTTTCAGAAGTAGTAGCGGCAACTCACCAGGGATTGGCAAAGCAGAATTTGCACGCACACCAAATTAAGTTCACAAACGTCACAGCCTCTCTGCTTCATTCACAAGCACTTTTAACATGTGCTGCTTGCTGTGGGGCCACTGGAATTATGCCGCAGTGTTGACTAAATTATGCATTAAAAAAAAGGCTGCAGAGTAATGCAGTATATTTTCTGATATTTCATTATTTTGACATGAGTACACATGCTAACAGTCTCAGGAAAGATGTTGCCTTATTAGTACCAGTGTAACATACAAATGCAACAGTGAGAAAGGTGATCAGTCAACCTTTGCAATAAGCCATCTACTCCGCAGCAAAACAAGTCAAATTTTTTTATTAACGTTGGATGCGTTTGAGCTATAAACAATTTATTAGTTTAAATGGTCAGATCATGCAGCAGATCTTGCAATAGGAGGCAAATATGGCAGAGCCATAATTATATAGAAAACATTTGCAAACTAGGATATTTTGCCATTCATGTTTGAACTGCTGTTGTGGAAAAAGGGAGAAGTGCTGATGACAAACTCCATGGCTCGGAGACAAATGGCTTGTGCTTCCACATTTTCTCGTATTTGGGACATTCTGTGATTAGAAGCATATCCCACTTTGTGAATGTGTTTTAATGTCAATAACTCATTATAACCTTAAATAATCATGTGTATCCATTGGTTGATTAAACTGGGCAGTAAATTGCCAAACAAATACTAAAAATTGGGATGTTTGCGCATTCTGGCCTCACCTCCTGCTCCGCCCACTGATCCAATACTTGGGTTATTCCCGCCCTCTGATTCTCCGCCCACAGTTCCCCTACTTTTTTCCCCCCACTTCGACCACTGAAGGCAACGCAGTGATTTGTGCCTTCTTGCCTTAATCCATGTCTATGAGGCGATTCCAAGCCACCCATAGTGGCTTTGCGTGGCCTCAAAGATTTGATTTTGTGATTTGCGCCGCCAGAGCGTCACAAAAGGTGACGCTTCGGCAGGGCTAGTGCCTGGTAAATATGCCCTAAGGGGCAGATTTATGAGCCCCTTGTGCCTCATTTACGCCGCAGTTGCGTCACTTTTGTAACGCAGCGGCGGCGCAAATCCTGCGCCATACTGCGGGGCGTTTACAACGTGACGCATCTGGGAGATGCATCACGTTGTAAAGCCCTGCGCCAGCAGTAGGCGTACCTGTGCAGGGGGGGGGCGTTCCGTCGCAGGAACGCCTCCTAAAAGTGGCTGAGTGAAATCTACAAGATTTCACTCAGTCACTTTTGAGCCCATGCTGCGTCAAAACCCTGCGCCTGATTGAAGCAGGCGTAAGGATTGACGCAGCATTGTAATGATAGGGCCCCCGAGCCTTGCTGGAGCTGCGTCGCGCTTGCGACGCAACTCCAGCAATGCGCCGCCTTTCCGACAGGAGATGCGTCACGCATCTGCCCATCCGAGTGCCACGGTGTGCCGCATTGTAAATGCGGCGCATCAACGGTGGCGCACGGGTGGGCAGATGCGTCGCAACTCTTCTGGCGCATCTCTGCTGATTAGCAGAGATGCGCCAGACGTCATAAATCTGCCCCTAAGGGTTTAACAGACATGTCATGCTCTTTATACAAGTGAGATAAAACAGCAAAAACGTGTGAAGGCGACCTGTGCGTGACCTCCTTTCAGCGGGTCCACTCATGCCTCGCGGTGAGCTGCTTCCTCAGCTCAGAGCAATGAAGGTTTTTCAAGGGCTGACTCATGGCGGGGTTTCCCCTTCTACGACCTCCTTGCTTCCTTCATTGAAAACAGAGTGGTAGATAATAAAGGCATCGCGATATATAATCGCTAATTAGATTGAATAAACAAACATAGTGATTTAGATAGGATTTAATTTTTCTTAAGAGGCATGTGTCCATGTTTTTTTATTTTTAAGTATTATAAGGAAAAGTAGCTCCTGGCTTTGTGCCCTCGACACAGGATGCGCAGCCTTTGAAGCGCGTGAGCCAGATGCGCCACACGGGTCTGCCTCTGCGAGGAAAGTCTGGAAATTCCGGTTGCGTAATTCCAGCACAATGTGGCTGCGCGCCCTGCTGCCTGCAGTATAAAGGGGCCACTCTGAGAACGGAGACAACAGAACTCCTCTGAGGCCTGAAAGCTAACTCTAGGAAGGCTGAGAAAAGAGTCTTAGCAGCCAAGAAGAAACACTCGCATAACCACTGTAATGGAAGGAAAGTGCGTGCTCGCTGCTGTGGCCATTTGTCTGCTCTCTGTATCTGTCACTGAAGGTGAGACCAGTAACATATTTTTTTTCCTGAAATAAAATGTTCATACCTTTTAGGTCGTTTTCTGAATATGTATAGTAAATGATAAGAAAACGGGTAATACCGCGAAAGTCATTTTATTTTTATATGTTATGTTTTATATTGCCTTGCATGTAAAACTTTTTTTTTAAGTATAGTAACATTTATTTCAAGGGGTATTTGGACTGTAATAAAAAAAAGGTGCATTTTCAGAAATTAGTCTAATTTAGGTCACATCCCATAAGAGAAGCGGACAGTCTTGCAATTTTTAAAGATATACAATTAAGAGCATATTTGTCAGCAAGTCTCATATCACGAGGGTGAGCTTCTCCCATTCATAGACTTTCATTCACCCAGTAAGCATGCTGGGACTTGTAGTTTCACTGTTTACTCTGTAGTACAGGCCTAGAAATCTCAATCTGACGTGCGCTTCATGAATCGCGTTTTCTGTTAACTCATGGAATCCCGCCATTTTCTTCCAGGCATGTCATTGGCCAGAATGGGAACGGAGCTGCGCTGTCAGTGCATAAAGACGGAGTCTAATTTCATCCACCCCAAGCACATTCAGAACGTGGAGCTCATCCAGAGAGGGGCCCACTGCAAGAATCTAGAAGTCATGTGAGTACCTCAGACACTGCTTGTGCTCTTGTGTAAATGAGATAAATAGCGCTATGTGAAAGTGCCCACCTCCTGCTGGGGTGTTTTTCCCCTCACTAATGCCAGGGTGGGGGGTAGTAAACTATGGATTATGGAGTTTTACAGGTAAATTAACATATAAATTAATAAAACGAATTTCGTTGCGTGCACTGCATCGCATTTGGGGATGCAGTGCACGCAACGAAATTCGTTTTATTAATTTATATGTTAACTTGCATGTAAACCTACGTAATCCATAGTTTACTACCCCCCACCCTGCCCCTCCCCACGTCACCGCCCTGCAGGTACTCCTACTACCGACCGCGGGTGCATTTTGGCCTTTATTATATTTTTTTGTTCCTGCTTTTCCCAAGCTTTTGCGAATTAGACGTTTCATCCTCTGTTTTGTTTTCTGGGGGGAGGGGGAGGGGGGGGGGGACATAAGGCCTAAAGTAAATCCGGGGGTAATGTGAGGCCCTACAGTTTCCTCTACTGCACCACCCATAAGGAAAGTGCACAGATGGACTCCCACCCACTTTTACCATTTCCCCAAGAAGTTGGAGGTCAGTCACTGAACTCTGAATCATGCCACCTGCTGTCACCACGAGCCCTTCTCTCCTTGCCCGCGTGCACTGCTTGCAATCCCTCGTAGCTCGAGGGATAGTAGTTGTGCACAAGATCTGCTCTACTAATGTGCTGCATTCGTCCCGGTGTAATTTCCAAACACCGGGACACTTTCAGCAGCCTCTGCACATTCTCTGCTTCCCATCTGCAAGCGGTGCGGGACGGGGCTTTCTTAGTTCAGACTCCTGCCGGGCCCATAACAAAGGCCGAATCTGAGGGGTCATCCGGCCTCCTTTTGTTGGAGTCTCCTGGCTGGAGCCTCACACCTAGATGCAAATGCAGCGGAGGGGAAACAAAGGCTCACCCCTTGTTAGCACTTCACACATGCTTAAGAGAGGCAGCTTTTCACTTAGATCAGTCCCTGTTCACAAGATATGCACTGTAAGAATGTCAGATGTGTTGGTCTTTCCTTGTATTTACACAAAATAAATGTAATTTATATAGTGCTTGCTACCCCTGAGGAGGTGTTGAAATAATTTAAGTACCCCTATTTTTTCTTTTAAAGCACTATGGGTAAAGGAAGTTTACACTGACAAAAGGCAACACTGTTTTATGTGTAGCTTACAAAAGTGTGAATCTTCTGCCTAAATCGGGGGAGTTTCCGTGTATACTCGAAATATGCTCCACTGTACTCATGTGATAGACATGTTAAACATATATGCAAGGGCTTAAGATCTGATGCCACTTCCTGTGATATCACGTGCTGTGATGTCACGTGCTGTGATGTCACGCGCCACGATGTTACGCGTCGTGATGCCACTTGCATTCTGATTAACTAGGTTAGTCCCCCACTTCTGTTTTTATGTCTTGCCTGACCCAGCGCATGCGCTGGTCTGGCGAGACTTATTGAGAGGGCTCCAAAAAGTGCTACCAGGCCAGCCTAGAGCTACAGTGCATGTGCGCGCGCGCCGTGCTTTACCGCGATTACTCTCACTTTCGCGGCCGCACCGCCGCTTTGCATAGCCAATAGGTCTCGCTTTTGGGACCTTATAAGTATTTAGTTATGCAACTGTTGCATAGCTAAACATTTATAAGGTCCCAAAGGCGAGACCTATTGGCTATGCCAATGCTTGTTTAGGACTTGTGCCCTGTTCGAAAGTACAGGCACCTCCCTGTTCATACAGTTATTGGGACAGCGCTTAATTTGTGCACTCGGTTAAAGTTTATTGCTGTATTGTTAATAGGTTTATTGCTGTAATATACCGCTGAGCAGCAAACACACCTTTTGCCCTCCAAAACAAGGCTGAACCTGAAGGCCAAGGGCCATAAACAGAGTTAAATTGACACAGGCCTGAGCATGAGAGCTCCAAGGCTTTAGCAAAGTGATAAGCAGTGTTGAAGGAAAATGAGAGTTGGGACTGATAAGATAAGGAGAAAGATAAAACACATGCATACAAATTAAATAATGCTTACTCTGCCATGCACAAGGCGTGCATTGTGTGCCTGGTTTGCAGGTGTGATGGGGGAGGGGCTCGCTGTCTGGAGATGCATTCCATTTGGCTTGTCTAGGATGTAAGCTTTTGAGGAGACAGAGGACAGGCGATGGAAGGACAGATTGGGCCTCGATCTGATCACATTGTGTAACTCAAAGAAGCCCCCAGGTCTTGGGAAGGGATGGCAGCTAATGATAAGCCCTTCAGGCACGTGATTAGCTCAATTCAGCAGATAGAAGTAGTTTGTTACAAAGCAAGTTGTAGTGCATGCTTGGAATTCAGCTAATGGGAGTGGTGAGCGATTTAGTCGTTGGTTGCTCCCTTGTCAAAAATACAGATCTTTCCTTTAAAGTTTTGTGATATTTGCTGAATTCTATCTACCCTCTCACAAATCACACAAATAAAATCCAAATAAAAGTTGCCTGAGCCCTGGACTCTTCCCTGAGAATATTCAATAAAACTTCTGACAAAGTACAATTTCACAGCATTCTGACCACAGTGTCTGTTTTTGAAAACATATGCGTCTTAAGCCATGGGTATGTAGTGTCTGTCACACATCTAGGCCCTTGTGAATCCTGCACAGATTATGCATCTGTAAATAACAAGCATTGGCATAGCCAATAGGTCTCGCCTTTGGGACCTTATAAGTGTTTAGCCATGCAACAGTTGCATAACTAAATACTTATAAGGTCCCAAAAGCGAGGCCTATTGGCTATGCAAAGCGGCCTTGCGGCCGTGAAAGTTAAAGTGATCGCGATCGGGATCACGATCAAACATCAAAGCGGCCGTGCGGCCGCGAAAGTGAAAGTAATTGCGGTAAAGCGCGGCGCGCGCGCCCGCGCACTTGCACTGTAGCTCTAGGCTGGCCTGGTAGCACTTTTTGGAGCCCTCTCAATAAGTCTCGTCAGACCAGCGCATGCGCTGGGTCAGGCGAGACCTAAAAATTGATAAAGTGGGTCAATGATGAGCATTTACTGAGCAGAAACCACCAAGCCTGTCCATTTAGTTATATCGTAATGTAATGTGATCTGTACTCTATAATAGAGGTCAGTACTTTATATTCAGTATGGATATCACTCTCGCTGACGATAATTAAATAAGTGAAGTCGTACACGGCCCAATGAAACAAGACCTATAACGCGTTTCCTCTTCTTTCTTCTGCGCAGTGCCATGCTGAAGTCTGGGCAGGTCGTGTGTTTGGATCCCGCGGCTAAGTGGGTGGAGAAGATCATCAAGATGATGCTCAAAAGGTAAGATAGAATGCTTTTTCTATTTTCATGAATTGCATGTAGAACGTTTGATGCGTTCTAGTCTTCCAGAGTCAGTAAGTTTTCCATCGACCTCCTGGTCCATCTGAGAACTGTTAGGTCTCCATTGAGTCCCTGGTCGTCCGAGCTTACTCAGACTTTACAGGCACTTACTCTCTAATCAGCAAGAGGACAGAGTGTCTACAGGGACTTGTAAGTCAATCATAGGGTAGGAAGGGACTCTAGCGACTTACTCCAAGAGGTAGTGACTATCTACTAATCGAGAAGGCCATAAGTGTCTCCAGTGGTTCCATTAGTCATCCAGAGGGCAGTGAGCTTCTCCACTAATTACCTTGTCACTAAAAGGCAGTGTGGTGCACCACCAGTTGTGTCAGATGCCAGTGGTGACTTATTAGAGGAAAATGGAGTCCCATGGTCTGGATGTTTCAACCACTCTAAACTCTGAAGCCAATATGTACCGGCATGTAGGCCATGATTTTCCTTCACAGACCATGAGGGCTATAAGACAGGGAAACAAATAAAATAACACTTAACAATTAAGTTTAAGGTGAGCAACAACTGGGCGTTTCATCCAGATGTGCCAAACTTTATAGAATGCAAAGACCCAGTTTCATGAACGTGCATTAACAGAATATCTCCCGGGTGGTTCTGCATCCCCCTATATCATCCACCCTCTACAGTGTGCCACTTTTAACACCCATTGACTGTAATGGTGGATGGATTTTGAACCGGAAGTATTTTCAATTTGAGCTATCTCCACGTAATTGATACACAACTGTGGCTGGCCTGACCTCTACATGCACTTAGTCAAACTTTCCAGCCAGTGGCGTCACAAGTGTTAACTGGGCCACAGAGCAAACAAGGAAACTGGGCTCCCATCACCTTGTTTTATAGTCTATAATTCGTGTTCAGTTTGCTCCTCACTCCTGGGAACAGGTGTCACTGCACCTGCTGCTGCACTACTGATGGCTGCGCCCCTGCTCTCAGCATGCTTTAGGCTTCAAAATATGTTGAAAGTAATAAAGCCATTAGTTCAAAATCAGATTTCCAGTTGCTTTTCTGAAAATCGAGGAGGGTCACATGTTTTACGATCCGGTCTCTCGCCCTGGATCGTTTTTGGTCCTGCCAGCCTGTTTGTGGGCGAGCTCTGTGTATTAAAACTGAGCACAGCTCGACGTAATTTAATCACTGCCTATTATGATATTGTGCTGAGTGACCAATTTACGCCCCATTCATTTTTCTTTCACATTGCTCTAAATCTTTGTTTCTGCAGTAATTTGCACTGGCCCCTTGAGATTCTAGAGTCTGGACAGAAGTGTAACCTTTTGGAAACAATGGGGCTTACTTACAAGCCGCTTGCGCCACTTTAGCGTCATTTTGAACATGGGAAAAGTGACGTACAGGTGGCACAAAGGGGTTGTAAATAAGCCCCAATATATCTTTTGTGCCAATGAAATTGCGCTACATTTGTGGTAATTCAGCAGCATTCTGTCAAAGTAACAGTGATGGCTCAGCCTTGAGAATTTCAGCCTCAGTGTTTGGCATCTGTAGCAGGGCGTCTATCGAGTCTACCAATCAGTAGTACGTACATAGGCTGAATGCTGCTGTGGTGCCCTCAGACAACTAGCCGGAAGCAAGTCCTTTCACAGACAAATGTAAACACATATTTTTTGAGTGGAGTGTGTTGAAATATCGTGGTGAGCTTCTGTTGTATTTACACACTTTTTAACGCAAGCACCCTTTCATTTTTTGCAGTTCCCAAAAAGAAGAATCGTAAAGGCCGCCAGTGAAGGGAGGCTCGACAATTCTGCTCTGTCTCCAGGAACCCATTCTGAGAAAGAAGCCAGCTCTTTATAGCGCCTACACTGACACTTCAAATGCTATTTATTCATGCTTTCAATTGAAAGATGAGTTTAAATGACTGTACGTCTGCGTTTTTACATCTCTGTAAAGCATTCTGTGGTTCCTTGAAGGCCTGTGTTCAGGCGGACTCCAGGACTCTGTTTATCGTGTACATAGGGAGGAGTCAGAAATCCTGACCCTTGGGGCTCCCACTAGGATTGGCTGGGACATGGGAGACCCTTTCTAGACCCTGCTGGCCAGTGGTCAAAGGGACATCAAGAACAGAAGTGTCCACGTGAAGACATGCTGTGAAAAGGGAAAAGTGCCAGAGACTCAAAGGCCCTGTTCTGCCCGGATGCGGGCAGCGCCCCCACTTTCCTCTCATTATGAGAGTTCGGGGTCTACCTCTTGAAGGGGCTATTTAAACAAAAGTGACTCTTTTAATTTATGTGCTAGAATTTTCGATGTTTTGGTTGAATATGGTCTACCATTTCAGCATTTGTATTTAAATTAATTTATTATAAATATATGTTGACAAATATTTATTTAATGCACTGGTTTAAAAAAGTATGAGGAAGGAGGAATTTTGTAAGGAAGGAGAACTGTTTGTAAAAAAACTTTATATTATTTGTGAAACGAATAATATATATGTAAAAATATGTATTTATTAATTTATTGTAATAAAACCAATGGGTACAATACTCAAGCGACAGTGTTCTTGGTGACGCTCATTACTGCGAGACAATTGATTATAATTCAAGTATGAAGTGTCAAGATGGGGAAAACCCCACAAAAATTTAAGAGAATTTCGGTACTATTTCAGGCCTGTGAACAGCCAACATTACATCTCAGATTTTTTTTTTTGCAGTTTTATATAGCGCGAACTTGACCCGAATCCAATCAGGTATTCCTGATTGGATTTGGGTCAAGTTCGCGCTATATAAAACTCTGCAAAAAACAGATATATATATATATATATATATATATATATATATATATATATATATATATATATATATGTCAAGGTGTGTATGATGTCACAACATCGATGATATTCTGGTGAATCGATGTCCATGAAAACGAACATTAACAATATCTGCCATCAAACTCCCAAATGCATTATTCTTTCAGAAATGCAAAACTTAAGACATGGGAAACACATCCCTTAATTTGAAACAAGTATTTGCAATGCAATAGGTCTCGCATTTATGAGAGTTTGCGCTATTGGCATTGTAAATGACAATGCCTTTTATTTATGTATTGATTTTTAAGACATACATAAAAGGCATTGCCATTTACAAAGCCAATATCTTACTTAAACTCTCGCAAATGCGAGACCTATTGCATTGCAAATGCTTGTTTTTAAAGGCAAGCACAATGCAAGTGTTTCCAGAAAGGATAAGTGGTGTCTGTCGCGTGACACTGTTGCTCAGCATAATATTCAACACTCTGCATGCGACATGTACCAGCGCTGGGGTTGCATGGCTTCCTAAAGCTCTAGCGGCTCAAAGCGCTATGTAGCACGTTTTCTGCGTTACTCTTCAAACTACCTGTCACGACACATAGGTACTGCATTCATTATACTTTGCCATATAAATTGAGCTTGTAAACGTGCTCCCCTTGGGTTCAAGATCTCTTTCTTTCGAGTAAGCGCAGTAGTTAGCTTAGAGAGGTTTAATTTCTCCAGAGAGTTTCAATTATTTCTTTAGAATAGATAATCAAATAATTTTTTGTTCCCCTTGGTGTTCTTGGTTAAATGATCTTTACTTATGCATACACACTCTGTCATTCGGAAATACCCCACACTATGAAGCTGTAATAGGGAGGATTATAAAAAAATAGGATTTATAAAAATAACAATAAAAATAATAATAGACCATAATTATGAAATAATGCTGCATCAGCGCACTGAGATCACCAGTTCCACTTGACTGATTGAAGCACAGATGGGTTAAAAGACTGAGCTTACATCCGTGTTCGTGCACTTCGTGCGATGGACACTTCATATGTGTACACCTGGTGATCAGGTATTGAGAATACTCGATTCCAAGCCAGAAGATAAACATAATTTATTTTTACAAATGTGCAACCAAATCCGGTGTGGCTCAGAGTCGAGCATCAATTTCAGAACACTAATATACGATTTATCATCGTACCACCCCCGCTCTTTTATGACTCTAGGTATACCGGGCTTTAGGCAACACAAGGTCCCTGTCAGTGAAATCCGGCACGCAGGGCAGAAATAACTGAGGGCAACAGTACAAAGCATTCGGTTTTAATCCACACACGTTAGTTAATGTCAGCGCTGAAATGTGTGCTTTGGGTAAAGCGCCGCTGCTGAGGGCTGCTAAGGGCATCCTCCTCTTCGTTTCTTTGATCAAATCATGGCTCCCCCTTGCCCTCCCCCTGCTGCTCGGTCTTGGAGTATATTTACCATCAGGAAGTGGGGACGTCTATCTCATGAGACCCACCTCCCTGTGCCTGTCCTCAACGACAGGAAACCTCCCCAATCCTACAACTTCTCCAACTGGACTCCTGCAGGGTTTCCAATGCAGGCAGCATGTCGGAGGTTGGCAGACGGGCACCTCAAAGCGGGAACCCCGGTGAGCCCCACCTGTACCACCAGCACCCCTGTACCATTGATGCCACCGCAAGGCTATAATGGGTGTAGACAAAGCCTATCAAGACTGTGAGCTTTTGCATTCGGTGAAAGAGATCTGAACCAGTGGTTAGTGCATCAGCTATGGCACCAGCACATGCGAGGTCTGAGAACTGTGTGATCCTGAGCAGACTACTTTATTTTCCTGTTTCTCAGTTATCCCTGTATCTGCTAAATTGTGAATGCTTCAATGAAGGCTAACTGTGAGTACTGATCGCAATGTATGAAACAGTGCTTTTGAAAAAACTTTATTTTCCTTTGTTACAGAGGCAAATTAGCATTCATTGACACCTTCAGTTTCCAAAAAGCAATCAGAAGATTAGAGGCATATCTCACTCCTACCACGGATCATTTACTTATTCGTCTTGTAAATAGAAGACCCATCATTTCGACACTTGGGACGATTCATAAAATGGTATATTTGGGGATTTTACTGGGCTCTTGTGTTTCCCGATTCCGTGCCCGAGTAACTCGTCCAGTTCAAATTAGTTTATTCACCTGCTGGTGTTTTTAATCCTACGTAGCCTTCAGAAACCCGTGGCTGCAAGTACCAGAGCAAAGAAATCAAGTCAAAGCCTTCTGGGCTAGTGCGCAGCCTGGAATTTAATACTCTGACAAGAGGAGAGCGCACTGACATGTTAACCCACACCCTGTAGATGGTAACCTGCCTATGGGCCTAGCTGGGGCTGGGAGATGATGTTTCTCCCCTGTCTGCCTCTGTGACTATGTGCGTGACAGTAGGAGCTCTGATGTTATTCCCCCACCTAGTGGTGATCACTGCCATTAAAAACGATCCTGCAAGTGGTGCACGCTGCAAGGAATTTAAGGAATGCAGCTGCCACCGTGCCCGCTGCTGCTCGCTCCTGCAAGCAAAAGGCTGTGGGAGTGAGCATTTGTAAAAGAGGTGGGACATGTGCCTGCCTTTAGCCATTTGCTGCCTCCCATTTTAAAGTGACACAGCCAAACAAATGCGTGAGGGGAGTTAGATCCACACACAAGTTTAGAGTGATTACATGAAGCCTCCCATAGTGCAGCGCATGTGCGCTGCGCTAGGCTCGACCTAAAAAGGATAAGTGCCCAGGCCCAAAGTTTTGTTCAGAGCCCTGCAGCGTTACCAAAGGTCTGTGTGACAAATATCAAGGCTGCATAGTCTTGATTCCACCTCATGTCTCTTTCTTCCAGCAACTGACACTCCTGGGCCCTTTATCTTTATTTTGCAGGTTCTTTTTCAACCCTGCGTTCTCTCATTGCTGCAATTTTTCTCTCTTTTTCTTCATCCTTGTTTCCTGCTTATGTGTGTTTCTCTCTTTTTCTTTTGATCAATATCTTTTGAGGAAAAATAAGTGCAGGTCCGTAAAATCAGTGCGGGTGAGGTCCACCTGAACCCATCAGCTCACACTAATCTCAGTGTCCCTCCGTCAAATTGAGTCTGTGCCTCTTATCAATAACTGATCATAGGTATCAATTTTATTCTATGTCAAACCTTTTTTTAAGTAATATTGAAAGCGAGCCTGCTGCTGCTGCTATCCACTAATCAGGACACTAAGGGGCATATTAGCAAGACCGGCGATAAAATTATCGCAGTTTTAGCAGCAGGAAAAAACTGCCTCTAAAACGCTGATAATGGGCTTGCTAATATGCATTATAGAATTCCAATAGAAGCCCAGGTTAGACTCCCAATCCTCCCACCAAAATGTGGTCACCACGTAACAGACGCTCAAATTGTGGTTTAAAATAGAGACAGGGAAAATCCGCTTATCTCCTGGCTTAGCGTTAGGAGCTGGATCACTCTAGGAATGGAGGCATTTTGTGATCTGGGTTTTTGGTTCACCAGCTCCATACCGTGGGTCATCAGTTGCATTCTGAGAGGAGACCAACCTCATTGATGAAGGGGGCCAGACTGCGGGGTGACCCACTGAAACAAAGGGTTTGTAGGCTCACAAGCAACGTGCATACACTAAGGGCCTGACTCACAAAGGTAAACTTACCTTTTGTGTAAGTTTACTCTTTATTTGGTATTCACAAACTACTAGTTTAATTCTATTAATAATAATTTAACAACTGCGGGGACTCACCAGTCAGGGCGGAGAACTCAACACATAAAAAGATAGGCCCTCTTTTATTTATGAGTTCTCAGCCCCAACTGTGGGCTCTTCGCAGTCGTAAAGTTGCTTTTAGTAAAATTAAACTGGTAGTTTGTGAATACCAACACAGTAGTAAACTTACACAAAAGCATATGCTTACCTTTATGTTCACAAGCAAAGGGCACACAGTGGGACATCTCAGGTCCTCCTCAGGTCCATCTCAATACAGCTGGTGCAGTGGCCAATCAGATGCTGGAAACTGCCCCTAAAAGTTAGGATTAGGACTACAAAAGCAATACAAAATGCTGGAAGAAGACAGTGTGCTTGCCAAGCAGTTTCACCACTCAAGGGCAGCAGTGGTCGATGTGCATCCTTGATGCTGCTCTCTTCTGGTCTTTGGTGAAGAGAGGATTCATGGGCAAAATATTCCTATCGCTGCTCTGGAGGCTTCAACAAAGGCAAGTCATTCAGCAGTGGGAGGACAGACCAGACCATCTTCAGAAGGATTTTCATGCTTAGGCCTGGTAAATGAGAATAATCGATAAAGCACATGTTCACAGAAAGGTTTCTTGGTGCTAAGTAACTGAGGAATTATCAAGGTAGAATAAAAAAAGGCAGGCCTAACACCGTAAGCCTGTTGGAATGACCATGTTTTAAGAGTTTTCCTAAAAGCTTTAAACGCACTTGCTAAACAGAGGTGATCAGGAAGACAATTCCAAAGGGTTGGTGCCTGGGCCGTCCATTAGTTTCTTCCAAAATCTAGGAGTCTCTAAACATTTGGCCTTTGATGAGAGTTGAGTGGGGTGGGGATGTATATTCTAATCATGTTTGATATGAACTGAGGTACCAGTTCTTCAGTGGCTTCAAGGTGATACAGCATATCTTAAATTGTATTATTTCCTTAATGGGAAGCCAATGCAGCAATTTTAATAAGGGTGCTGCATGTCCCTTGGGAATCTACAACAGAGGTGTGCAGCTTCATTTAGTACTACTTGGAGCATGTAAACAACATTTTTTGGTTGAGCAGTATAAACTGAGCTGGAGCATTGTAACCTTGATATAATAGAGGCCATAATGACTGTTTTCAAGGCCTCAGTAGAAAGAAGAGAAGAACATTTTCTGATTATTTTCAAGAGGAAGATACATTTTGAGACCACCGCTCCAGTCTGGGTTGACAGAATGAGCCCACCATCAAGCATTATCCCGAGGTTATTTGGTGATGTCTTTCGCAGAGGCAGGTCTCCCATGTCAGAGGGCCAACAGCTGCTATCTCTGAGATCTATCCCGTTGTTTAGTGTCACAGTCTCTGTTTTTTCTGGATTTAGTTTTAATTCGTTGTTCTTTATCCAATCCCAGATGTACATCAGGATATTTGAGTATTCCTGCAGCATTGCCAATTTGTTACATAGGCAAAGGAGGAGCTGACTGTCATCTGCACAGTTGTACACTCTGCATCTCCTTGAAATCAGGATTTTTATTAGGGTGCTCAGTGTTTAATTTGAGCTGGTGGTTACCAGTGGGGCCAATGACACTTATTATTGGAGACTGGCACTTATTTCTCCTCTTCAGATATTGATCCCAAGCGAGAGAGAGAAAAACACAAATGGGAAAGAAGAAGGAAGAGAGAGACGGAAATGGGTGCACAAAAAAAGAAAGCAGGAACCTGCAAGAGTCAGATAAAGGAGCAGGGAGTGTCTGGTAGTGGATCAAAGAGTCCTAAGGTGAATTTAACACTATGCAGCACATCCATGCATCGATTTTCAGGCACATCGATCTTTACTAGCAGTAGCACCGCCAAGCAGAACTGTGTGCAGGAGTACTCAATCTTTTACAAATTAGGCACTGAGCGTGCTGATGTATATGTTAAACAGATGTGGGGATAAGGATGATCCTTGAGGGACTCCTCAAGTTATGGAGATAGGGGCTGCAGTATAGGGTGCCAATTAAATTGCGTAGGCCTTGTCTTTCAGAAAATATTCCAGGCAATTCAAAGCTAGGTTCCTGAAATGAGCTGCCCTCAACTGGCTGACTAAAGATTTTATGTTCAATGTTTCGAAGGCAGCCGATAAATCCAGTGGACTGCTGCCAAGATCACTGATGCAGTGCTATGAGGGGAACAAAACTGCAAATCTCCTGTGTTACATGTGCCCCGAAGAGTATTGCAGAACAAGGCAACAGGGAAATGTGACAATAGGTTTTATAGCACCCTAAAGTCATCTTATTGTTTCATCAACAGTGGGATAACTGGCCTTTTTAAAGGTTTCAGGGATGAATCCTTGCATTAAGGATTTGTTGAGTAAGTTCATAAGCAGGGCTTCAATAATCTCAGCTGTGTTTCTCATTATACTCAAGGGGTATGGCTCGGTTGGTGACTCTGATTTCATTCTTTTCATTAGCTTTTGAAGACCACTTTCATCTTCATATTTAGAAGAGTGAAGGTGGTAAGGATTAGTATCTTCTTTTGCAATTTGAAAATCTAAGGCTCTTTTTGTAACGCTTGATTTTATTAACTCAATTTTATCTATAAAGAAAATATTAAGGATATCACAAAAATCTTGGGACGATTCTATAGTTAAAATATCTTGGTTGGAAGTTTTGCTTAGTTTTCTTATAAAGTGCATAGCTACCCAACCAGAGCTAATACAGTACAGATTAACCCAGTATGGCTGACATAAAAGGGCCATGTTTTGAGATTTTTCCTGAACAAAGCTTTGCTAGGATTTAGTCAAAGCTGAAGTGGAAGGGAGTTCCAGAGTTTGGAGGCCAGATAACTAAACAAGGATCCTCCAGCTCTGGCTCTCCTGAACTTAGGTTGTACTGCTAGATTGCACTTTGCTGGTCACAGAACAACGGACGGCTCGTAAGATTGAAGGAGACCTCTGATTAACTTAGGCCCAGAGTCTGAGAAGGCCATGTAAACAATGCATAATGCCTTGAGCTTAATCATTTTTAGGTCGAGCCTAGGCAGCGTGCATGCGTTGTCTGCAATACCTGCTGTAGTCATTATTCACTTTGGTCCTGCATGCAGCTCACCTTACATTCACACCAGTGTTGTTCTTTTTTGCTGCCTCCTAACTCGTTTGGCAGCCCATGCATCACTTCCGTTCGAAGACAGATGAGCACTGGTCAAGTACAGTTTCCTTATGCTTTCATTGTTGAACAACTGGTTGGCAGAACTCTTTTTTTTTAAATTGTTGTCAACATTCCTGCTACATGGTTTCCAGCTTTTCCTTTCCTGTAGGCAGGACCTATGAAGTGTATTTAGAGGAAACACAAATTAGAAAAGGAAATTTTCTGATCTTCGTATTTTAAGGAGTATGGAGGGGGAGGTAGACATTTCATTGAAAGCAACACATTGAATTTGCAGTCCCTGGAGGGCGCTTAGTGCGTGCACTTAATAGCGTTCTTTGACATTAATGAGCCAGTTCCGGCACTTCGGAACAGGGCCACTAAACTTAAGATGTGGTAATAGCATTTAGTGGACAATGGTGGCACATCTAAACAGAGCCACTTAGGAGCTGGGGAACACTCCTACGTCTCAACAGGGTATCAGTGCATGAATGATGCAACCAGCACTTCTTATCAGTCCACAAATACGTGCATGGTAAAGTGCTCGCACTTTTAATCAGGTGTGCATATTGTGGAAGCCATTCATGGAGACAGCACGTGCACTTCTCAGCATGGCTTTTTTGGGGGGGTTTACAATAGAATTTCCCAGCAGAGCTGGCATACTTTTAAAAGGATTTTTCACGTTCAAGTGCTTCTAAATAATATGACAGTACCAGCCCTACTTAGCAGGGTGGCTTTAAATAAATAAATAATAAATACATAAATCAGTTTTTGTAAAGCGCAAACTACTCACCCTTACAGGTCTCAAGGCGCTGGGGCCCGGTGTGGAAATCAAGTGAGCTTTTGCCCAGAGTCACATGGTGCTGAGCTGAGCTGCCGCCGGAGCTGGGGATCGAACTGTGAGCTCCGAAGTCAGCTGCCCTGGGTGCTGCACCACACCTCTCCTCTTTACTTTTGAGGTGATAGTACAAACACTTCACAGGACGGCTATACTAATCATAAAGCACCCATGCTTCTCAGCTGGGCTGCAGTACTCAGAATGTGGCAATAATAATACTTCTTGAAAGGACTGAGACACATTTAATGTGCCTGAAAGTGGCTTTA
Organism: Triturus cristatus; assembly: GCF_964204655.1. NCBI lineage: Eukaryota > Metazoa > Chordata > Amphibia > Caudata > Salamandridae > Triturus > Triturus cristatus. The sequence continues at coordinate 1,093,510,654 of NC_140581.1, forward strand.
CTTTTTTATGTGACAAAAGCAGCACTTTTCTAAACGTTATTGGGAGAGTACCAGCACTTTTCAGTAGAGCTAACATACTTTTACTGGGAGAAACGTCTGTAAGCAAGGCGGCTCTATTTTAATGCGAGAACACCAGTACATTTCGGTAGCCCCGTTATCATTTTATGGGGCAGTACCTGCATTTCTCATGAGGATGACCGCACTTTCTAATCCGACAATAGCAGCACTTTTCAGAAGAGCTGCTACACTATGATGAGCGGCAGTGGCGGTTCTCAGCAGAGCTACCGTATTTTAAATCTCCCTGTAACAACGCTTGTCAGAAGGGCTGCTATACATCAATGGGACAGAAGCGACACTTTAAGGCAGTACTGGCCTCTTCACAAGCACTGCATTCTTCCACCCAGGCTCCAGAGTTTATTAGTGACACACCCCGCTGGGTGCACAGCTGTCAGCCCCATTGAGCGGCAGTGCTGACAAGAAACTCGCCACAACTTCCACACGTGCAGGAGCGACGGACACAGCTTTCTCTCAACCACGGGAAGGAGCTTAAAAAAAGTGGAGATAAAGCCCTTGTAAATATGCCCGTAGTCTTGTGTTTTTTTTCCCTTCCTGAAAATTCTTGCAGTCATATGTTTCAAGCATCGTTATACTCTAATTATAAACCCCTATGGTACGTTCAAGAGCACACCAAGGAGAAAGCCATGTTGCTGTAAAACAGCCGGATACACTTCAATAAGTAGGATTCCTTTTAAGGTTGCAGTGGCTTTCAGGATGTACACCCGCCAAGTAACAACAATTTCAATGTGGGAACTATTAAGCATACTTAAGTGCATGCAAAAGGCCTACAAAATAATGTTGCCAGTCTTCTTTATTATAATTTTTTAACATGCTACACAGCAGCCACACTGCTCCACAACATAGCTTAAAAACAAAGGCAAAGCCAAAACCTCTGGCTAACCACTAATAAGGTCCCAAAGGCGAAACCTATTGGCTATGCCAATGCTTGTTATTAAAATGTATTGGCGTTTCAGTGCATATATTGGGCTACAAAGGCTCCCGCTTCTTCTCATTTTTATATTTGATTAACATTTAAGCTTCTGCAGTCACTGCATTTTGTTTTCACTGTTAACGTGTCTCCCACTACACAAGTCTTTTTTTTTTTTTGTAGTTTTATATAGCGCGTACTCGACACAAAGGTATTGGAGCGCTTTACATGTTCACTAGTTACGTTACACAAGGACACGATTGCTGTGTTTTATCTACTTTTATTTACTGTGCTCAGGACAAGCACTTCCCAGCAGAGGTTGTGTTTTGTTTAATCTAAAACGCGCCACCGCTCCAAGATCGCCTTGCTTGATTTTATTTATTTTAGTGGTAAGGGTGGAGCAGGTTATCCATTTTAAAAATGTATAGGCAACATGATCCCTCCCAGTAATTTTTACAACATAGAAAAAGACAAACAAATGCATACCGGTATCTTTAGTGTTGGCACGCTTTTCTGAGTGGCAGGTAATTTAACAAAATTGTGAAAACTGCTCCGTGGTGCTACTTTGCACGCTCCCTTTATTCAGCAGTCCAATTTGCTGTGCTTGAGAATGCGACTTGAAATACCCCAGCAGAATGGCTAAAGAAATAGGACTGACTAAGTCACTCTGTAAGCTCCGCTGTTGCAAATTACGGGGCATATTATCAAGGACGGCGTTAAAATTATCGCCGCTTTAGCGGCAGTTTCCTGCCGCTAATGCGGCGATAATTGGCTTGATAATATGCCGCAGAGAATTCCAATAGAAGCCCAGGTTCATACCAGAACATGGGTTTCTATTGGAATTCTCGGTGGCATTTTATCAAGCCCATTATCGCCGCTTTCCTGCCGCTAAATTTGCGATAATTTTAACGCCGTCCTTGATAATATGCCCCTATGTGTGTTGTGGTTAGGAAATAACAGCTACAATGCCCCTTGAACAAGCCTTTTATTAGCAGCCGCATCTGTCAAGCAGGGGCTTGTCACACTCATTCTCCACAAGTTTGATGTGACTGAGGAAAGGTTTTCATTTCCACAAATATAAATGCGTACGTATAACAATAAGCTGTAGGAAAATTCTGGCAGTATCAATTGCATAGCTTTTGGTGGGTCTCCACACACATGTATTATTTTTATTTTGGCATCACCATGCGTTAGGTAGAGGTCAGTTATTTTTTTAAATAATCTGCTTTTTAGAAACGCTCCCAACTGAAGCGCTATGCTTGACATTGCAGTGTTGCCTGCTCAGGTTCTGACGTTTGCTTTGCCTGGAATGCAGGATATCATTAAAAGAAGAATGGAAGCCCTTAGAAGCATAGCTTTTTCTAATGCTAGTTGACGCAGATGTAATCCTCAGCTTTATTGCTTTTTTTTTTCTTTCTGATAAAATGTTCAACTGCATCATGGGTTAAGAAAAACACTTCTAAAATGTGTTCAATTGAGAATATTTCGTTCTATGTGGCTTTTGAATATGTTAAACACGTGTGTATGCCCTTCCTATTCTCTAGTTTTACCATTATTTCCCTTTAAGTTTAACAATGTACGTACGGATACACTGTGCCATGTTTTTTGCGTGAGACAATGCTAGAATCCAAAACAAAACTTTTTCATCACAGTTTACATAAAAACTTTGGGGCATATTATCAAGACAGGCGATAAAATGATTGCCGCTCTAGCGGCAGAAAACTGCCGCTAAAACGGCGATAATGGGCTTGATAATATGCTCTATGGAATTCCTATTGAAGCCCATGTTAGATGTGAAGGACGTCTAACCTGAGTTTCAATTGGAATTCCATAGAGCATATTATCAAGCCCATTATCGCCGTTTTAGCGGCAGTTTTCTGCCGCTAAAGCGGCGATAATTTTATCGCCTGGCTTGATAATATGCCCCCTAGTTATTTTCTAATGTATTCACATTTAACCTCTTCCGAATTCTGATCCCTATAGTTCTAGAGAGTGCACCATGGCTGCGCCTTAGACAGATGCTACCCTCGCTTGTTAATTACATTTGACATTACGGATTCAGAGGCTAGCTTCAAGGCCTTGCTGGTATTTCATGTGTGGGGCCGAATGTGAGTGCTACAGCAAGTTGTTTTTCATAACAACACATTTACAGGACACATTTATAATCGATAGCAGCATCTTGTGCTGTGAACATGGACCACCATCTTCTGTGCTGACAGCTTACACGTCTCCTTATATCTTTGCACTGTAGTTACATATCTGCTGTTGCTATTAGTTTGGGAGGTTCAAGCCGTGTACATTCTTGAACAGAGTTCTGTCAAAATACTTCTGAGGATATGGTATTTGTCTCGAGGTGCTTTTTGGCCTTCTTATTTATGAATGCTGTTGCAATAGGCTGTGTTACAAGTTGCCAGAATTTACTTATATAAATTATAGTAATTAAAGCCTGGTGCACAAAATGCCAGTTGCGTAATACCAAATTTTCCTGTCAACAACATACATTATTTCCATTAATGTAATTTGATTTCCCACTGGCATATTTATTCCAGGCCTACCTTCTATATTATGTTACGATTTGAGAGAAAGCAAATTTCCAACTTTTCGTTTAGTAGTTCGTACTATGTCAGTTGTTGGTGTCAAGGCACTACAGAGCCAGCCAATCAGCATAATTTCACTCAACACCACACAGTTCAACTCCTCACAGTTCCAATACACAACACATAATTCCACACCAAACCACATAATTCAACAACACAACGCAATTGCACAAAACACATATACCTCCAAACTGCACCACAGATTTCCACATCAAACCACTAAACTTAACAGCGCACCACATAATTCAACTCCACAACATGCAACTCCACAACACCATTCCACATATTTAACTCCATAACACACAGCCACACTCTACATAATTCCAGTACAGTTAAAACCATTTAATCCTATCCACATAATTCGACAGCACACCATGCCACATATTATCACTACACAACTTCATACTACCAAACACAATTCCATACCATACAATTCCACATCACACTTCTGCCAACCCTGTCATCTCCCTGTCTCCTCTCTATACTGCCTGCTCACACATGCTGCCTTCCTATACATCATCATGCTGTGCACTGGTCCACCTCTCTCCTTCACCCACCGGTGCCCCTCCCATTGATCCCTCACACTCTCATATTCTCTAACACTTCTCTCTCGCTCTCTCACACACTCTTTCCACCTCTCATGTGGTTCACTTCAGGTCTTCAAGCCCAGTTTCTTTCTCATACCTTTTCAAGATGTCCGACCCTCAAACCCACGCTCTCATCCTCTTCTTGGGTGTCATCTGTGTACATCTTTATGCATCTTTTTCCTGCTCTCCCCTTCTTTCTATCTTTCTCACATACTCTTTCTGCTCCTCTGACTGCAGTTCCTTTACCACTTTGTGCACAAACTACACATCCCTCTCTATCTACCTTTCTATCTATTCTGTTCAGTTCTCACCCCTATCTATTCACCATGCTGTATAATTCTACTACACATATAAAAAACACACCAAACAATTACACCCCACACAATTCCACCACTAACAATTCCAATTCAGCACACACAATTCAACTTCACACCACATACATCCACTCCACTCCAAACAAAAGCATGTGGGTAAAAGACATTGTCATTTACAATGCCAATAGCTCCAACTCTCACAAATGCGAGACCTGTTGCATTTTAAATGCTTGTTTTGACAGGAAGCCAGTGGAGCCGGGGCAAGTGAACAGACACTGAATGATATTTAGGTATGTGAAGTAGAAGCTGTGCTGAGGCATTTTGTGTTGTCTACAGTCATTTAAGGGAGGACTGCAAGACCCCCATATGAAGCATGTTGCCATAGTCCGGTGAGAGATGATAGTTGCCTGGACTATGGTCTTTTGCGTATGGTCGGGTAAGGCACATAAGATGTTTTTCAGACTGTGGAGTAGACCAAAACAATATATGTCCAACTTTTTTAATCTGGAGGTCCCTCCTTACCTCATTATTTCATTATTGAGCCAAATCCCAAGGTCTTTTACAGCAGGCTTAGGCAGGGAAAAGGGCCAAGTTCACCTGGCCACCATGCCAGCAACCAGAGTGTAGACTTATTGCCCACAACTCAACACTTCAATTTTTTCTCCATTGAGCTGTAGACAATAAATCCCCATCCAATTGGAGATTGCCAGGAGCCAAGACCTCAGGCATGCTTCAGTGCCTCCATGTTCCTAGGGAGAGGGAAAACACTAATTGAGTGTCATGGGCATAAAAGAATAGAGTAATATGATATGAACGCCATAGGATTCCACACTCAATCTCACAATCTTGAAGCCGAACAGGATGTTATGAGAAACAGCATCAAAAAATGATGATGATAGAGATAATTCATTCATTTTTTTAACACTTTCCTTCTGTTTCTTTGTAGCCTTGAGTTACACAGTAGCTAGCAATATTGTTATGCAATATCCTTTTATATTCTATCATTCCTGTTTTAAATTTCCTGGTATACGCTTCTTTGTAATCTTTATCCCAGAGGCGTACAAATCTGTGTAAGAGAAGCTTAGCTACTTTTAAGTCAGGGAAAAACCAGGGAGTTGTTTTAATGTGATTAGTAGTTCTACATCTTTGAAGTTGTGCATGTGTGTTACGCCATCAAAGAGTCAGTCTGAGAATTTGTAATCAGGGGCCTCGACTGGGTAAGTTAATTCTGACTTAGAATCTTTTAACATATCAATTAGGGATGCAAGATAACGTTGTTGCCAATTCAATTATGTTTTCTAACCTGAGTAACCTAAGTGTTTACTGGATCATACAGGAAGATCAAATGTAATCATGTATTGGTCAGATCATAAACATGGGCCAACCATGAGATTATTAATGTTGGTGTTGCAGTTCCATACTATATCTAACATATGCTCTTTAATATATGTGGGATATGTATAGAATCGCCTCTGACACCCTCATTTAATCAGGCATAAGAATGTCTTTACTGGATAGGTCAGTGGGAAAAGGTCAATGTTGCTTGTCTGTCGCAGGATAGAGTCAGTTCTTTTTTCTTCTGAAGCCAATTCCATTTTTTACAATTTATCTGGTTAATAATGTATCTGTTATTAAAATGCTAAAAGATAAGTCCTAATATTTGTATCATTTTATTCGTTCTGTCACATGCATTAGTGTCCTTGTTAAAGACAATTTTCAGCAAAACACTGTTCTCTGCTTGCTCACTATTGGCTATGTTTGCATGCACCCTTAGTAAGTCTGCATTATGTATTTACAGGCATATCATGCTCTTTACAACTGAGGTAAACCAGCAGAAACGTGTTAACACCAGTAGAAACGTGTTAACGCGGCCTGATGCCATACGCCCCTCTCGCTGCAGGTCTACTCATGACTTGCTATGACCTGCTTACTCTGCATTGTGCAATGGGTTTCTTCACCCCAACAGACTGAGCTGCAGGATTTCTCCTTCATGACCTCATTTTCTTTAGTTAAAACACACTGTGGTGGGAGGATAAATAATAAAGGAAATACAATTTAAAATCAGTATTTAAATTAAATAACCAAACATAGTGTATTAGATTGGATTTTTTTCCTTGACCCGTTGGTTGCTATGGATGTGTTGGAGCTGTTCATGGCACCGGCACTCAAGTGTTGAGGATGGCTCCAGCACGTGTAGGCATCCATCCGTGAGGGAAACGCTGTTGCTACCTCTGCGTGTGTCCCCGCCACCCACTACTATTACCCGGATGATCTGATGATGTCAGCGCACTCACAGCACGTCAATGTCATTAACAAGAACTGGGGATGGCCTGGAAGCCATTTGCTTGTAGCATGGATCGGGAGATGGCTGCTTTTTAACGAGAACTGTGCTTAGGAAGGGCATTAGCTGGGCAGAGAGACACAAGGGGAAAGGGAACAGTTTCTCCTTTGCCCCGGTGTCTTTCAGAAGTGCACTCCTGATGCAGGATCACAGGTGCGTAGCGGTGGTTGGCTGGCGATGTGTGGGTGTTTTGGCAGCTGATAGGTAGTATGTGTGTTGTGACTTGCTGATGGTATTTTATCTAAGTTGGCTAATGTCTAGGTGATTGGCAGTGTGAATGGTGTGTCAGTCCTCTGGGCATATGAAAGTGATGGGCCGTTGAATGACTCGGTTTGTTGATGTGTGTGATGTAATGTGTTGGTCTTACAGCTGGCAATGTGAATAGCTTTCTGTGTGCGACTCATGAAAGGTGTGTGAATGGCCTGTAAAGCGGTTAGTGGCTTGACACTGCTTTAGAGCTCACGAGCTGTGGTTGTAGGTTCAGTATTCTGGAATTACAGTTATCTTATTAACAGCAATTTCTGCAAATTCATTTCCGGAAATCATTTGTTAATAAAATTTAAAATTTGAACTTTTCTCTCACGCTTGTTCCATATCAGAAAGTATGAAAGTGTACATGAGTAGTGGATGAGTCTGCAATAATGTTTGTCTTTTCTGACTCTTTACTGCGTACGCTGTCTGTATGGAAAACCTACCAGCCCCATGCATATTTGTAAACTAGACACTATGGGACACAAGAGTGGTCAGTCTCGCATGGATCCTATAATGTTTTCTTATGTAGAAGCTCTTGCTAATGTCTAACATTGGCTAAAAGCATACATATAACTTACATTTCTGTGAGGGAAAGTTGTGGAATCTGCAGGAAGCCTATAATTTACTGCCACCAGCACTTTCTTACCACTCTTGATAAATATGTTACCTGGTGTGGGTGAGCCCAGCACTTGTTACAGAAAAAAGGCTCAAAATGCAATGACATTGACAATAGGGGCAGCTGTGGTAATTAGGCGCAAGCTTGGCCGCCGCCTAGGGAAATGTACCAAACACAGACAGCTAGATACTCGGGGGGTCCAGAGTGGTGTGCCTTATGTGGATCCCGCGTTGTTTTCTTACCCACAATGCCCTGAAAACTGAAACATTGCCTAAAATCACACATGTTTCTTGCATTTCTGTGACGTAAGGATCAGGAATCACCACCCACCGTTGTCCCACTTGTCCCGATGAAAACGCGACCCCAGTTGTGTGGCTGGGCCTAGTCCCTACAACAGGAATGTGTCAAAGCAATGGGAGTCCTCAAGTGAAAATGTGCAGGTTGGATAGGTTCCCTATGCGCCGGCTGAGCTAGGGCCCAAAATCCACAGCTACACAAACTGCAAAAAAGTTTGGTTTTCAGTGGAAAAATGTAATGGGTCTATGTTGCTCTTTGGCCCTTTCCCTGTCATGGGTACTAGGTTTCCATGATGGTTTCGGAGTTAAGGCCCAAAATCTGCAGCTATCAATGTTGTAAAAAAACATTGATTCTTCTGTGTGAAATATGATGTATTCAGGTCACATGTTGGGGTGTATTGTGTCACAGCTGCTTGGTCCTGCCACATAAGTGAAGTATTAGGAGACATGTGGAAACACAAAACAGTACAGCATTTGCTATCATCAATTGGATTTCTCTGCATTTGTGCCTTCCAAGTGTAAGCCAGTGTGTAGGAAAGAAGACATTTTACAGAATGCCCTCGGAGTCACATGCTAGTGAGGGTGGCCACAAATTGAAAGATGTACAAACAAGTCCTATTCCTAAGCTCAGCATCTGGTGTTCGTTTCCTTTACCATTGCTCACACTGTATATTTTACAATCTGAATTGCTGTGTAGTCGTTAAAAATTGAAAAACCATTGTAAGGTGCATCTTAGTTGTTGGCTCTGGGTACCTTGGGTTCTTGAAGAGCCTACAAATCCTACCCATTCCTGTGACTTGAAGGGTCTAGTGGACGTAATGGTATATTGCTTTTGTGAATCGGCTATTGTGGTAAGAAGTTTCAGAGGAAAACATCTCAAATGGCTGGTTTATTCCTACCCATTTTCATTTTTTTTTCATTGCAACAGTTTGTTTCTTTGGAGGAATCTGAACAAATGGCCCCTAGATTCATTTAGGATTGTGCCTACATTCCAGAAATGTATAGCTTTCTGGCATCACTCATGAGTTTCACACCTGTTTCCATCACAAGCTTGAAGAAGGTTGAAAGTACAAAAATGAGAAAAAAATGGTCTACTTCTTAGAAAAGTGTGAAAATTGCGGTAAAAAACTGTTTTTTGATGCCATTTTAGAGAAAAAAACTGACATTTTCTTGTGCAGCACTTTGATCCATTTTCTCTCCAAAACCCCATAATTTAGCATTATTTTGGCTATTTTCTTGGTCCTCTCTAGGGATTCCACAACCCTTAGAATCCTTGTCTTGTTTGTAAAGAAGGTCTAAGAACAAACTATCCCTAATAGCCAAAACAAGCATTGGCAAAGCCAATAGGCCTTGCCTATGTGAGAGCTATTGGCTTTGGCAATGTGCTTTTGCCATGTTGTACAAACATGTGCCCGTTATTCAGCATGACTAAAAGTTAGGGGTGTTGGTTGGGGTGGAGTGGGATGGATTGGAGTAGATTGGAGTAGGGTCAATTGGGGTAGAGTGGAGTGGGGTAGACTGGAATGCGGTAGATTCCAGTAGATTGTAATGGAGCAGAGTGGGGTAGATTGAAGTGGAGTAGAGGGGGTAGACTGGAGTTGCCTAGGGTAGATTGGAGTGGGATGGAGTTAACTGGGGTAGGGTAGATTGGAGTGGGGGAGATTGGAGTGGGGCAAGGAGTAGAATGGAGTGGTAGATTGGACTGGGTAGATTGGGGTGGAGTTGGTAGATTGGAGTGGAGTGGAGCGGGTAGATTGGAGTGAAATGGAGTGGGGTAGATTGGGGTGGATTTGAGTGAAGTGGAGTAGCTATAAATGGAATTGGCTAGATTGGGATAGGTTGGAGTTGTGTAGATTGGAATGGGTGAAATTGGAGTCGGGTGGGTAAGAGTAGGGCGGAGTAGGGTTGAGTGGGGTGGGTTGGATTTTGGTAGATTGGTATGGTGTAGGGTAGATTTGTGTAGATTAGAGTGGAGTGGAGAAGATTGCGGAAGATTGGATTAGATGGAAGTGGAGTATGTTGGAGTGGGGTAGATTTGAGTGAAATGGGGTAAATTGGGGTAGATTGGAATGGAACAGAATGGGGTAGATCAGGTTGAGTGAAGTAGGATAGATTTGGGTAGTGTGGAGTGAAGTGGGGATATATTGAAGTGGCGTTCATTAGATTGGGTGGATTGGAGTGTAGTAGTTTGGAGTGGAGTGGGGTAGATTGTGGTGGAGTGAGGTAGATTGGTGTAGATTGTAGAGGAGTAGATTAGGGTATATTGGAGTGGGGTGGGGTAAAGTGGGGCAGATTGGAGTGGGTTATGGTGGCGTACATTGGAGTGGGGTGGTGTGGTTTGATGTAAATAGAGGTAGGTTAGGTTGAAGTAAGGTACATTGGGGTATATTGTGGTGGAGTTGGGTAGACTGGAGTGAAGTGCGGTATACCAGGGTAAATTGCAATATGTAGATTGGGGTAAAGTGGAGTGGGGAAGATTGGGTAGAGTCGATTAGAGTGGGATAAATTGGATTGGAGTGGGGTTTATTGGGGGATTGGAGCGGGGTAGATTTGAGTGAAGTGAGGGAGATTGGAGAGGAGTGGGGTAGATTGGAGTGGGATAGATTGGAGTGTGGTAGAGTGCAGTGAAGTCTGTGGATTGGGGTAGATCGGGGTGGAATGGGGTAGATTGGGGTAGATTAGAGTGGAGTGGAATAGATTGGAGTGGAGTGGGGCAGATTGGGGTGGATTGGAATGGGGTGCATTAGATTAGAGTGGTGTAGAGCTGATTCATTGAAGGCCCCCCTCCCCTATGAGTAACATATCTTGCATCCCTTGTGGCAGTGGTAGTTACTTGTTATGTTCCATGCATATACCTTATTCCCTGGTGACAGTGATGGCCCTTGGGCAAAACTAGAAATGAAATACAAACGGTACATTTTGAGACATGTTAACTGGTTGGCAAACTGTTGTTCACAAGTCACACAAGAAGACGCGTGTTAACCGCTGCTTGGCTATGAGGATTCACTTAGTATGTATCGGCAACTCAAGACAGTTTCCCAATGCATGCACATGCAAACGCTTGCAAACTGCAGCTTAACCTATGTGCACAGGTGGATATAATTAGAAAATCCATTATCAGGCACAAGATGGGAAGTTGCACCTGTGCGGTCAGGGAATATTTAAACCGCCCTACACGTAGACTCCCCTATTAACCTCATTGATGCCAGCAGTTACCTGCCACTCCAGCAGCCTGGCTCAGCTCATCCAGTCGTCAGCTTCCCTGCCGCGTCGACATCCAGGCCGCAGTACTTACTGTGCCTTCAGCATTCCAGAGTTCAGCAACTTCCTGCCAAGAGAGAACAAAAGACAAAAAGTAAGGCCGGAATAGCGCATCAGGGGCCGTATTACATGAAGTGCCCCAGGGGCACAACGGGCGTGTGCGCCCATTTTGCTCTCCCTTGGGGCACTTTGGTATTACAGAAGCGTCCGCAGACCCATGTGCAGCCCCGTCTGCAATAATGGTAGCGCTGGCACACATAAATCGCCAGCGCTATCTTCAGGGGGAGTTCCCTCAGTTGCATGGGGGCATGCCCCATGCAAATGAAGGAATCTCTGTGCATCAGCACCCGCGCAGTATTACAGACGCGGGCACAGAGACAAAGAAGCTCTCAGGGGGCACGCTCACAGAGCACCACCTACAAGGTGGCACATTGTAAGTGCGCCCCCCTGAGAACAGCCCTCTGGTGGGGGCCCCCAGACATCCCCTTGCAAGCGGGTGCAGGCAGTGACTCCACCCGCCTGCAAAGGGTTTTCTGATCCCCTTTAAAAGTGCAGGCGGGTTGCTGCCTGCACAGGGAAAACCCAGAGTGTCTGTAGAGATCACGGCTGCCCTGGGGGCAGCGTATTTATTACAATAGGGCATATTTTCATTGTTTGCCTCGGGTGCACCTTTTAAAAGATGCACCCGTCGCAAGCAATGAAAAGGCAACTTGTCTGCAATGCAGCCCTGTGTCAAGTCTCTCGTAACAGAGACAACAGACAAAATCAGTGTTAGAAGGTGGTTCTGACCATCTGAGCAGACCGGATTTTTTGTTTTTTGAATACATAATTTTCGAGCTTTTTCTGTGGGAGAGTCTCATAAACTGGGACTCACTCACAGTGAACTCATGATGAAAGAGACTGCATGTGGATTTTACTGGTGTCTCCCTTGTAAGAGAAGGACGCTGTGCTGCATCCGGGGTAAGGGGCACCGGACTAGTTACATGTAGACATGCGTGCACACATGTGTGCACCCATGTAAGGGCTGTGCGTGGGAGATTCCTGTCGTGCGCAGCCCTGGAGCAGGTACAGATGGAATGGTGTGGCAGGAATTATGCAGAGTTGGATGGTGACATGGAATAGGCTTTATAATGAGGGGAGACACATGTGAGGGAAAGTCAGTGTGCTTTACTGTTTTCACTATAGGAACACTCCAATACTCTCATATGAAGATGGGGACCACATGGGGTAGTTTAACTTCCCTAGGGCCTATAGATTCGAGACACGCACCAAAGTACACTGTAAGTTGTGTAAAAAGAAGTATTCTGCTGATTCCAAAGCGATATCTGTACTGCTTATGGGTTATCCAGAAATGTCATATTCCTCTGACTAAGCTCATAAACGGAGCCTGGCTGGGTGTGACCCTGCTAGGCTGGATTAATGACCTTCCCCCCCCCCAAGGTGTAGCATCAGAGGCCTAGCCCTTCATTGCAAGCATTCAAGGGTGAAGGTCTCCTCTCCAGGAAGGAGAGAGGGGGGTGGAGCTGCCAGTTAATCCATCAGCAGCTGTCACTCGGTGCCAGGTACCGGGTTTGCTTGGGACCATGAAGACAGAAAAGGAAGAAAGGGGGCTTTTCAGAGACCATGTGGCATGAGACCCCTGGATGAAGCCATTTTGAACTATCCCAGAGGCCTGTGCAGAAAGGAGGGAGCAAGGGCAGAGATGTAATAGGGCAGAAGAGGCTTCATGCCAGCCCCCTCCAAATTCTTTTAAAAGGTCTTGCACAGGAAGAGGAGCTCTCTCTGGAGTGTGGTCTGCGGAGGAAGACTGGTGCTGGAGCCTGGCGCCATGGGCAGTTGGAAGGAGGAACCCCCTGACTGTCCCAGAACCCTGGATTGCGCCTGTGGGGGAGTCCAGGACCAGTGAGGAGAAGCCTGGGTCTCTGCACAAGAAGAAGAGAGGCCCAGGAGGAGAGCTAGGTGAAAGGCTGGTACAGGGAGCCAGTGAAGACAGCTCCCTGCTGAGTCCACCCTCTTGGAGGCCAGGGGGTGGCAGAAAGTGCTCCAGATGGCTTGGGCTGGCCATCAGGAGCAAGAAGAGGCCAAAATGGTGGGAATCGGCCACCTGGGGTCTGTGATATGCCCCCCAGAAGGTAGGCAACCTTTGACCTCTGAGGTGACCAACGACGAAGCACGTGGGGCTACGCCACCGGTCTTAGATGGCCCCCCAGGGTGGGTCAGATCCCGGGGGCTGCCCCCAGAAGAAGTAAAGTTGGGAGTGCCATTGTTGTCCCCGTGAAAATGCCCAAGAGGGATGCCAGGAGCCCACCCTGGCCCCCGGCAAAAACGGAGGTAAGGGAGCACCGTCGTGCCCCCCTGGGAATGGTGAGAGGGGCCCGGGACCCCCAACTTCGGGTCCCACAGAAGTCGGGGAGCACCGTCGCGCCCCCATGAAGAAGGATGTTGGGGAGCGCCGTCATGCTCCCCATGAAGGATTCCCTGGGGCCCGGGATCTCAACTCAAGGCCCCGAAGCAGAGAAGCCAAGCCGGGGAGCGCTGTCGTGCTCCCCACGAAGATTCCCTGGATCCCAACTCCGGGTGCCCGATGTAGACAGCAAGGTAGGGGGAGTGCTGCCGCACTCCCCAGTGGCCAGAGGAAGGAGGAGGGAGTGCCTGCAGGAGTGGGCAGACCAGAATAGAAGCACTGGCTGCCATGTCCGCACAGGAGGGTGAGGGCCGGGTGGGGATCCAGCCGGAGCAGCCGGGGGTGGGCTCCCCGAACTGCATTCCTCACCAATGTGCCTGAAATGCAGGGTGCCCGGGTGGGACCGAGCCCCCAAGAAAAGGAGAAGTGACAGGAGCAGCCGGGGTTGGCCCCCCGAGCTGCTACAAGCTCACCTGGCGATAATTGGCCCTGGTGGGTCGGGGCCCCCAAGGAGATCGGGCAGCGGCGTGAGGCCACTCAGGATCGCAGCGTGGCTCTCCCCCGCTACTCTAATATGCATGGGCCAGAGAGAGAGCGCTCCATAATGCCTAGCGGGGCTGGTGAAACCCGCTTGTTGGTGGCGAGTGGTGGCCCCAGGAGGATGGGGTCACTGCCAAATGCTAACAAAGGTGCAGGGGGAGCTGCAGGAGCATGCAGACTCCCCCAGCACGAAGTGAGGAAAATCCCTCCCTAAGTCTCTAAGGGGACTTGCAAGAAACAACCCCTGAAGGGCTCAGCCATGCTCCAACAGTAACTTGTGGCTGGAACTTTTGTTCTTGGGCTTGGAGTGTGTTTAGGACTGCACGAAGGTGTGATTGGCTGAACTGGGAATGTCTGGAGAAGGGCATCTCCTGGAGGTGAAGAGGTGCAATTGCACGAGAGGTGAATGTACCTAAGGTTATTTCTTTTGAGGGACTGGAAGTCACTTGAGTAATGTGAAAGCATAAGCAAAGTGGGGTGACGTTGCTGGACAGCTCTGCTAGGGTGTCTGGCTGTACATGCTTAACCCTGTGATAGTAATGGATATGCCTTTTAGGGGCTTTATTTGCAATGCCTTATAACTGTTATCAGCTATGATAAGTACTGTCCTTTTAAGTGATACCTAAACATGTATTCTTGCTGCTGCGTTAGGTGAAGAACAACCCAGACAGTTAGCCACTAAGATGTAGAGGTGTATAATGTATGGTCAGTATTGTGAGAAGTTGGCATGGCATATGCTGTCTGCTAGTTATAGTGGGCACCTTGCACCAGTCCAAACAACCCTTATTGATGATAGGTTTAAAGACAACCTTTATTGAAAGCTATCCTAGTGGTAGCTATGGAGAGCAGCCTTCAGGCTAAGTCTTGAAGGAGTGTAAAGCAGCTTTGTTTACCAGATTATATCCTCTTGAATAACTAAATGAAAGGAGAACCACACAAGGTATATATATAAAATATATAAATTTCTTTCTAAACACTCTCTACTAATCCCTTTAAGAGATTAGTGAGCAAGGCACACAATAATACCGTTTAAAAGCAACAGTTCATAGCACAATATACAATAGGCCCTAGGGGTGGACCAAACCATATATATGAAGAAAGCAGTATAAGAACCACGACTTGACTAGACACAGTGCCTAGAGCACCAAGGAACCACCCAAGGTAGTGACACAGGAGACCCACAGAGGACGTGTGCAGTGTGAGAACACAGCCGCAAGCCCGTACTATTCTATCGGAAAGTTGCGGGTGTAATTTTAGAAGTTAAGGATGCTTAGGAGTGGACTTTGAGCAAACCCCTTTAGACTTAGGGGGTTCTAGGGCCAGCACCCAGGGAGCACTGGAGTACTCAAATTACCTCACGCAGGGAAGCCGGGTGCATAGGTGTCAAATGGTGTCGAGAATCGTTGTTGATTTCAATGACGATTAGCTGCAGAGTGCTGCTGCCGGGAAGGAGAGAAGTGTCCAGTGTGATCCAAGCTTGGATCAAAGATCAGAAGAACCTGAAAGCAGAGGGGACAGAGTCTGGGTCACTTGCCTGTGACCAGGGGCACAATAGACAAAAGTCCACCGATGTCAGGTGTTTCAGGTGCGAAGCTTGACTCTGCAGCCACGAGGACCAGGAGGCATCGAAGACAACCAGGAGCTGGATTCGAGCTGTCCCACAAAGGATGTCGAGTGCTGCAGTGTCGGTGCCCGGATTGGACCCAACAAGCCTTGGCAACAGCAACCCACGCAGGAATAGAAAAGATGCTTTGGTGCGGACCAGCAAGGTCCTGGGGACTCCCCAAGCAATGGAGAGTCAGGGAATGTCTGGAGCAACCAGGTAAGCCTAATTAAAGTTAAAGTTACCTTCACAGGGACCCACCAGTTGACAGACCAGGGATTGCGAAGGGACCTCAAGAGAAAACACAAAGGGCCAGCTCACGGAACACTCATGGATTGTAGGCGGACAATCTTCAGTGCAAATGCTGCTCGGTTCAGGGCTACAAGTAACCCAAAGCTCAGCTGTAGGAGGCGTTGGAAAGCTGATGCTTCTGCTGTGTCCAGGGGTTCGGGTTGCACGGTCTTCCACGAGGGATACAGGCCTCAGAATTGCTGAGTGCACAGATCGACCTCAGAGACCACAAAAACCCACCTCCTGTGTTGCAAAATTCTTCGGAGTCCGGCGGGAGCTTCGGAGATGCAAACCGGACAGATGCGTCTTTGGTGCCTGCCAAGCAGGGGAGTAACTCCTTTACTCCAAGGGAGATTCTTCAGTCATCTAGTTCATTGTAGATCGTCGAAGTTCCAGGATTCAGTATCAGAGTTTCGTCCAAGTGTAATCTAAAGTCCTGTAGCCAGGGGTGCATTTCTTATACCCAAGGAAGGGGTTGGACATACTCTGGGGACCCGCCTATTGGAGGGTCAGGAAAGAGGGGTGGCTACACCCATTTCTTTTGTTCAGTTTCGCGCCAGAGCAGGGGCTGGTAGCCCCTGCAACCTGTTTGAATTGGGCTATGCACAGGGACACCAAATGTGCCCCCAGTGCTGAACTTCCAAGCACTCATGGAGTGCATCCACTCAGTGCTAATACACTAAAGCCTATCTGGGAGGTGGTGACACCTCCCTGTGACAGGAAACCTATTGTCCAGGCCTCCCCTGCCGGAGTTTCATCCAGCAGCAGGAGGGCAGACTTGTGTCTGTGGCTGGTAGCATCCATTTTGTGATGCCAGGGCTCTGTTAGCTGGTACCAGGTATACTGGTACAGTCATGTCTCTCCCTCTTGAAGGGTGGGATCATACTCCCACACCAGTAGGGGTATGATTCTAAGGTGTTTGACACCAAACACGACATGTTTCCGTGCAGCCATCCCAAAGTTAGCATTTACCGCGATGTTATAATTAGGGCTTCCGGTTTTATGGTATTTATTTTTTTAACATTTCCGTCTGTATTTATCCACATTTATTTTTTTGTCATTTTATCTGTATTTATCCACATTTAATTTTGTCACAGGCAAAAAAAGATGCTGCAGCTAGTATGTTTTCACATGTATTTAAATAGACAATGGGCACTTGGCTGTTATAGGTTTAGATAGATTTATGTAGATGGGTAAATGGGTTATTGCTTTGAACAAAGAGGTCCTTTTGTTCCATGCAGTTCATAAATTGTAATCCTTCTAATATAGCACAGTGAGCTATGAACGACATGTGGCTCCTACACCTTGTAACCCCCACTGTCTTAATTAACACATCCTCCACATTGATGTACACACATTTGATTTATTGTCAATGTAGAATGGGTAGCTGTGATATAAAGCGCTCTGACACCCTGCATTGGGATAAGTAGCGCTATAACACTATAAAAGAAATAAAGCAAAATAAAGGTATTTAAATTATTATTTATGTAAATACTGGTGCACACCAGCACATCTAACATTCCTACAGTGTATACCTATCTCTTTTATACAGAGACTGAAGAGCATGCCTCTTTTAAGTGCCTGAAAAAGTGATAAGCTGTGTGCATTTGTTTTCCCTCCATTGCTTTTAGGTGTGCATCTCCTCCCCACCCCAATGGCCCAACCAGATACTACAACAAACGGAGGCCTGATGGCCCCTTACTGTCTGCCTTTGTTATGGCACCTCCAGGAATGGTGCACTTCAATGCTGTTCAAAGAATGATAAGAAAACAAAAGTAGCGCTTAACTGGCAAACTCTGTAAAGAGGTGCTAATGTGTTTGAGTGTGAATACACCCAGTCTGGCCACTTTGCGTCCGCTGTACCTTGATCTATATATTTTTACATGCTTTGAACTGTTTTTTTCTCCGTCCCGAGGCTGCACTTTGCAAGAGAAAAATGTCAAAGATGACATTTCCAGCAAAAGTGTTTCTTTTTTTTTTGTATCCAAAAAGCTAGCGTCCAAAACACCTGAAATCTGGCTGACCAATTCACAAATGCAAACATGTTACGTTATTGTAGCTACAAAATACCTCTCAGTTACCATATTTACTAGCATTTTTCCGTTTATATTTATAAATACAGACAAGGGGAAAATATCTTTCTGTCTGTATTTATATGCAAAAATCTGTTTAAAAGGAAAACCGGGAGCCTTAGTTATAATGCACTTAAGAGTATAGGGCTTGGCTGCATCACAAACAACCCCGGAATAAAGGTTCCGAAAGCTGCAGAGGGGCTCTGCTCATGCATGGGCACCCTCTCACATAAAACCCAGCACCCTGCCTTCAGGATTAGTAAGGCCTGCCATAGGGGTGACTGATAGGTTTATATCTGCAGTGATATGGGGAGATATAGTGAAGCTATATCTCAGTAAGGGGTGTATGCACCACCTTACCCAGGCTGCAGTAGCAGTCCTGTGGTGTCATTTTGGAAGGCTTCCCAGGGGTGGCATAATACATGCTGCAGCCCCTTGTAGGCCTCTGGGGTACCTATGCCCTGGGTACATAGTATACCATATATTAGGGACTTATAAGGGTAACCCAGAATCCAATCTGGAGTGTACCTAAAGTACTGGTAATCAACTTAGGGAGGAAGCAGCTAGGCTGGGGTCCTGGTTAGCAGGGCCCTAGCCAGACTAATGTCAAGACAAGCGAAAGAAGGTACCACGCACCTGAAATTCCCTTCCACCACGGGAACAGCTGGACTGAAGACCTGGACTCAATTGATGATAATTTCCCAGCTCCCCTGCCTCGCTACAGCGAATAAAATTCACTTCCAGCAAGAAGGGGGAAAGGGGAATGGGATAATAGAGAGACTCCACTGTGATGCCTGCTTCTCCTGGACTAGTATGGTTACTCTGGCATCTGTGAATGAAGTTAACAGAGAATTAGTGGAAGTCCCCTTAAAGGCCCTCACTACTCCCTGCCCACTCCCTACGCCCTGACCTTTACCTGATTTCTACTGTGGATTTGCCTCTCTCTTTTAGTTGCTTTTTCTGTGCTCCGCGCTAAGCAAGCGCTACTATGCTTGATGATTGCTGCTGCGCTTGATGGTGCTGCTGCGCTTGTTGGTTACTGCTGCGCTTGATGGTTGCTGCTACACTTGATGATTACTGCTGCGGCAGTTGGTGGTAAGCAATATATATATATATATTTAACATACAACGAGATGAAGTAGATTCTTTTCTTGTTATCAGAACTGCAGAAGAAAGTTCCTCAAGGAAACTAGAAGCCTGTAGCCTGAATTGTACTCTCTTGAAATTTCTGTCAGGAACCCCAAACAATGATTAAGGAAGTCTATGGGGACTGCTTCTTGTTCTACAACCAGGAACGTTGTAAGGGAATATTAGCAGCCTGACAGTCTCAAGTTGTTTTATGCTTCAATACGCTACACTGCTTTTATACCAGCGCATTTATGCATTAGGTCACTCACCGAGGAATGACTGTTGACCTTTTCTCTGAAATAGTTCCTGCCTTGAAAGACCTTCCACAAGACACCGCTGGTAGAGACTCTGGAGAATTTCCACTCACTGGAAATAACAGGAAAGTTCTTGTGACACGAGATGAGATAGAAGACTACTAACTCCACCTCCGGAATCTGTTGGGCAGCGAAGAATAACTTTCTCAACCCCCAACGAATACTTTCTGGAAGTTCTGTGAGAGACTCGAACGACACAGCCTCCTCACAAATTTCTACAGTTGAAGTGCGCCGCGGTCAGGGAACGCGCGCACGTTCAAACAACTGCCTGTCAAACACTAGACCGCTAACCCACAGACCGCCCTGAGAACGGGCGCCCTGTTGGTAATAGTTTTTAACAGACTAGTCTTCTTTTGGGAACGTCTGAAGGAAGGGAAGTGAAACAGCCGACTCCAAGGGTAATTGAAAAGTTTTCTTTTGCGATCAGAACCAGGGGAAACCGTGCAGGAACACGTTTTGCCGTTCTTGACAGTACCCCCCACCAAGAACTCCCCTCCGCTCTCCTTTGGTTTATTGGGATATGTCCTATGAAACTCACGAACCAATCTGGGGGCATGGATATTTGAACTGGGCTCCCAAGAACGATCCTCCGGACCAAACCCTTTCCAGTCAATTAAATAGAAAACTTCTCCTTTCTTCAGTTTTGAGTCTAGAATCCTCTTGACTTCAAATTCTTCTCCAGCCTGTCTGTGAACTGGAGCTGGAGGCAAACCCATTCTCATACCCACGGGGTTTTTCTTTACTAACGATACATGGAACACTGGGTGAATCTTTAGACTAATGGGAAGCTTGAGTTTCACTGTAACTGAGTTCATCATCCTTTCTACCTCATATGGACCTACAAATCTAGGCTGGAATTTACGATTCCCCTTGAGGCGCATGTATCGAGTGGATAGCCAAACCTTGTCCCCTGGCTCAAAAACGGGATTCTTCCTTCTTTTCTTGTCTGCCTGCACCTTCTGTGTTGCCTTTGCCTTAATCAAGTTCTGAGTTGCTACCTTATAAGTCTCTTGTAATTTACGCACCTTCTCTTCCACAGCTGGTACTAGACTTTCAGACCTATTCACTAAGGTATTGGGGTGTCGACCTGAATTCAAAAAGAACGGGGAAAATCCGGTAGAAGAGTGAACTGCGTTATTATATGCAAATTCAGCTGCCCAAATTAACTCTGGCCAATCTCCCTCCTGATCCATCAAGTACAAGCGCAAATATTGCTCCAGTTCTTGATTTACTCTCTCCGTTTGCCCATCAGTCTGTGGGTGAAAACTGGTGGACAAACGAGAGTCCACCCCTAATTTGCCTAGGAAGGCTCTCCAGAATCGTGAAATGAATTGAGGACCCCTATCGGATATGACCACCTTTGGAATCCCATGTGCCTTGACTATGTGTTGAGTAAACAGAGTGGAAAGCTGAGTTGAAGTTGGGAGGGATTTCAATGGAACAAAATGAGCCATCTTGGTGAAATGATCTACCACCACCCATATAACGGACAACCCCTGACTAGAAGGAAGATCCACAATAAAATCCATTGAGATGGTGTGCCAAGGAGCTGGTGCTATGGGCAAAGGTTGAAGTAACCCTTGTGGGGCTTGTCTTACGGCCTTCCCCTTGACACAACTAGCACAAGATGCCACATACTGTCTCACCTGAGCTTCCAGACCGGGCCACCAAAAGTCTCGTTTGATCAATTCAATGGTCTTCGTGACCCCTTTGTGGCCGGCCAAAGGATCATCATGACAATGCTGTATGACTCTTTCTTGTAGATCAGCCTGTGGAACGAACAATACTCCGTGATGATAGGGTTTCCCATCTCTGCTTTCTCTCTCTGGGTCCTCTTTCAACCATTTTGCCAGATCTTCTTGCGACATTGAATCTCTGATCTTCTCTTCCAATTCTGAGTAAAGTATTGCCCCAATTATCTTTTCCTCAGGAATTATGTGAACTTCTCGGGAAGTTTCTCTTTGCTCACTTGAATTTAGCCGGGACAAGGCATCCGCCTTTCCATTGTCTGCTCCTGGTTTGTATGTCAAAACAAAGTTGTAATCTGCGAAAAACAATGACCATCGCAATTGTCGTGGCGAGAGTGTTCGCGCAGACTTCAGGAACTGCAGATTTCTATGGTCTGTATAGACTGTTACTTCATGCTTGGCCCCTAATAAGTAATGTCGCCAGTCCTGAAAAGCATCTTTCACTGCCAAAAGTTCCTTGTCTGCAATGGAATAATTGACTTCAGCCGCTGTTAACTTCCGTGACCTGTAAGCAACGGGATGAAGTTGGCCAGTCTCTCGATGTCTCTGCGACAAAATTCCTCCAATCGCCTGATCAGAAGCATCCGCCTCCACATAGAATGGTTCCTCTATGTTTGGATGCTGCAGAATTGGAGCGGAAATGAAGGCCCTTTTTAAAGACTGAAAGGCTTCCTCAGTCACTGGTCCCCACACAAAAGGTTCTTTTTTCCTCAAAAGAAGAGTGATTGGACGAACTTTCTCCGAAAAATTTGAAATGAATCGCCTGTAGAAATTAGCAAATCCAATGAATCTTTGTATTTCCTTGACATTTTGTGGAGGGGGCCAGTCTCTTATTGCTTTTACCTTGGAATCGTCCATGGCCACTCCTTCAGGAGACAAAATGAATCCCAGAAATTCAACCTCTGTGGTGTGAAAAACGCATTTTTCCAACTTGACAAAAAGCTGATGATCTAGCAACTTCTTCAAAATGGCGCGCACATGTTGTACATGTTCTTCCATATTAGCAGAGAAAACAAGGATGTCATCAATATATACCACTGCAAAGCGGTCAAGGAATTCTCGAAGGATATCATTTACCAAATGCTGAAAGGCAGCTGGGGCATTGCACAGGCCGAATGGCATTACCTGGTACTCAAAGAGGCCGAATCGCGTCCGGAAAGCTGTCTTCCACTCATGCCCCTCAGCCATTCTAACCAAATGGTAGGCTCCGCGAAGGTCCAACTTAGTATAGATGCAAGCATCCTTCACCTGATCTAAAAGTTCCGAAATCAGTGGTAGCGGGTATCGGTTCTTCTTTGTCACCTGGTTCAAAGCACGATAATCTATGCATGTGCGAAGCTTCCCATCCTTCTTAGGAATGAAAAATAAAGGAGAAGATGCCGGAGACTGAGAGGGTCGGATGAATCCATTAGCTAGATATCGATCCAGATACTCCTTCAGATGTACATTCTCAGCTTCAGAGAGGGCATAGATTCTACTGCACGGCAAGAGTGCCCCTGGTTCCAATTCTATGGTACAATCATACTCCCTATGTGGGGGCAATTTATTGGCCTCCTGTTCATCAAAAACATCTCTCAAATCCAGATATTCGCTTGGAATCGCTGGAACCTCCAAAGCACAGACCACCAAAGACGGCTCCGCCAATAACGTTGCTTGGGAGGGCTGGAGATGGGTTTCCTCTCCTTGAAAGCAATGTTCCTTGCAATAATCCGAGCTCATTTCCACCGATCTTCTTGCCCAGTCAATCCTTGGGTTGTGTTCCGTGAGCCAGGGCAAACCCAAAATCAGCTGAAACTGAGGGGCATCAATCAAAGCAAACTTTAAAATGCTCCTATGGCTCCCTGGACCTTCCAAGATGATTTCTTCAGTATCCCAAGTGATGGGGCCAGAAGAGAGATTTGTTCCGTCAACAGCCCGCACCGGTTCCGGCTTGATTTTGCGGACAAACTGGATTCCTAGGGATTTGGCAAATTTTATGTCGCAGAAATTCCCTGTTGCCCCAGAATCAATCATAACAGAAATGTTCTCCATAGCTTTTATTCCAAATTTAATCCCACAGGGGATAATCAAATGAGGGGCCGCGGACTGAAGGGTATTAGCAAGCATTTGTGGATCTGGAGTTGACTTCTCTTCTGCGCCCACCAGAGCAACTCCTCCTACTGGTGGGGCTTGTCTTTTGGCACTGTGCTAATCTTAGGCTTTCGTGGACATTCCTTGACAAAATGCCCGGCAGTTCCACAATACATACACAATTTTCCATTACGTCGCCTCTCCCTTTCCTCCTTAGTTAATGGGCCTCTAATTGACCCAATTTGCATTGGTTCTTCCCCCGAAGTTGTCTCAGATGACTTAACCGGATCAGACCTGGCTCTGTCGAAACGCGGAAGGAAAGGCCGTACCTCCTTGCGACGCTCACTCCGCCTCTCATTTTGCCTCGAATCAATCTGAAGTACAAGGTCCATTAATTCTGACACATCTGTGGGTCTCCTAGGGATTTGTGCCAACCCATCTTTTATTTCATCTTTCAGTCCTCGATAAAAAATGGCCGCCCTCTTTTCCCTTGGCCACTTGGTTTCCACTATTAGTTTATTTAACTGGGCAATATAGGCTACTAACTCCCGACTCCCTTGTCTGAGATCCAAAAGTTCATTGTCTGTCGTTTGTGACACTGTGCGCCGATCAAAGATGCGAAGAAATTCTTCCTTGAATTCCTCAAAGTTATACAGAATTGAGTCATTGCAACTCACAAGCGGCATAGACCAGGCTGCCGCATCTCCGCTCAGGTAAGACAGTACAAAGGCCACCTTGGATTGGTCCTCTTTAAAAACGATAGGCTTGCAAAGGAAATGCAAAGAGCATTGTGTGAGGAAAATTTGCGCCTTATGGGGGTCACCTGTAAATCTTTCTGGGGCTGCCAAAGGTATAGTGGGAGACATGGCATGGATAACCTGAGTGGTCAGTTCAGACGTAGATGACGTGGGCGAGAAATGGAAAGATTTTGGGGCCTTAAACTCAGCACTATCTCCGGAAACCAATTCTTCCACCCTCTGCCTAAGGAAATTCGCTTCCTGACTAGACTTCCTGACCTCCTCACTGAGAGTCTTATTTGCCTCCATGGTGACATTTAACTGTTCCTGAATTCTTTCTAGCACTGCTGCCAATGTCTTAACATCCAGACCCTCAGCCATACTGCTCAGGTGGGATTTAGTTGAATGGCACTTCAATCTGTCAAGACAAGCGAAAGAAGGTACCACGCACCTGAAATTCCCTTCCACCACGGGAACAGCTGGACTGAAGACCTGGACTCAATTGATGATAATTTCCCAGCTCCCCTGCCTCGCTACAGCGAATAAAATTCACTTCCAGCAAGAAGGGGGAAAGGGGAATGGGATAATAGAGAGACTCCACTGTGATGCCTGCTTCTCCTGGACTAGTATGGTTACTCTGGCATCTGTGAATGAAGTTAACAGAGAATTAGTGGAAGTCCCCTTAAAGGCCCTCACTACTCCCTGCCCACTCCCTACGCCCTGACCTTTACCTGATTTCTACTGTGGATTTGCCTCTCTCTTTTAGTTGCTTTTTCTGTGCTCCGCGCTAAGCAAGCGCTACTATGCTTGATGATTGCTGCTGCGCTTGATGGTGCTGCTGCGCTTGTTGGTTACTGCTGCGCTTGATGGTTGCTGCTACACTTGATGATTACTGCTGCGGCAGTTGGTGGTAAGCAATATATATATATATATATTTAACATACAACGAGATGAAGTAGATTCTTTTCTTGTTATCAGAACTGCAGAAGAAAGTTCCTCAAGGAAACTAGAAGCCTGTAGCCTGAATTGTACTCTCTTGAAATTTCTGTCAGGAACCCCAAACAATGATTAAGGAAGTCTATGGGGACTGCTTCTTGTTCTACAACCAGGAACGTTGTAAGGGAATATTAGCAGCCTGACAGTCTCAAGTTGTTTTATGCTTCAATACGCTACACTGCTTTTATACCAGCGCATTTATGCATTAGGTCACTCACCGAGGAATGACTGTTGACCTTTTCTCTGAAATAGTTCCTGCCTTGAAAGACCTTCCACAAGACACCGCTGGTAGAGACTCTGGAGAATTTCCACTCACTGGAAATAACAGGAAAGTTCTTGTGACACGAGATGAGATAGAAGACTACTAACTCCACCTCCGGAATCTGTTGGGCAGCGAAGAATAACTTTCTCAACCCCCAACGAATACTTTCTGGAAGTTCTGTGAGAGACTCGAACGACACAGCCTCCTCACAAATTTCTACAGTTGAAGTGCGCCGCGGTCAGGGAACGCGCGCACGTTCAAACAACTGCCTGTCAAACACTAGACCGCTAACCCACAGACCGCCCTGAGAACGGGCGCCCTGTTGGTAATAGTTTTTAACAGACTAGTCTTCTTTTGGGAACGTCTGAAGGAAGGGAAGTGAAACAGCCGACTCCAAGGGTAATTGAAAAGTTTTCTTTTGCGATCAGAACCAGGGGAAACCGTGCAGGAACACGTTTTGCCGTTCTTGACAACTAAAGTCGAAAAACAGTGAAACATCAGAAAAAAGTGGGGGTAACTATAAGAAGCAGATCCCACTCGCCTACAAGTATGAGATGCTCAGTCAGGGTTATGTGTCACTAGGGCAGGTGTTCCTGTTGTAAATGCTTGTTGCAGTGGCGTAACGAAAGTTGAGGGGGCCCCCTGCCACATACAGGGAGGGGCCCCCACTCCGGATCTAATCCGAGCTCTTTGGCCTGAGTATCGTGCTGAGGGCGCCCCCTGCAGCTCACGGACCCCCAGGGCCGGCTTTAGCGCTGGTGGCGCCCTGTGCGATAGTGGTTGTTGACGCCCCCTCGTGACCACCTCTGCCATGCATTCCCTCACTACCACCCTTTAACAGTGCCCCTCAAGTCTCCATAACCACATCGCTCAGATGCATTAAATTAGTTGTATAGCGCCACTCATACCAGTGTAGGGTGTCAGAACACATTACATCACACACACAAAACACAGAGACAATCAATCATAGGTGTGCAAATCAGTGTATAGGAAATGTTACATAAAGCAGAGGACTATAAGGTGTAGGAGTCGCATGTCATCCACACTGGTAGACAGTATAGTTTAATAGCGCTTGGTCTGGAGAAGCAAAAACTCAGAATTTAAAACATAACACCATAGTTGGGGACACTGTTCCCTTTAAGGTGCGCGCGCGCACGAACCTCTCTTCCTGCTAGCGTGCACTGCCGTCTGGAGCGGGCGCACACACCGGACATCCGGAGAGGGTTCGCGCCGCCGCTTTAAAAAAGCGAGCGGCGCGAAAAACTACCTGGATGCGGCGTTTGGACTCCGAAGTGCAGGTAAGGCTGGCTGTCTGGCTTGGGGCTGTTAGGAAAGCGTGGTGCGGAGCATAGTGTGCGCTTTAGTTTAAGTATTCATGTTAATCACAGCTCGTGAGGGGCTGTGATTAACATGAATACTTAGACAAAGGCACACAATGTGCCCGCACCGCTCTTTACTTACAAGAGTACCGCAAGTTTAAAAACACAGCGTGTACATGCTGTGTTTTTAAACTTGCGGTACTCTTGTAAGTAAAGCGCGGTGTGGGGCACGTTGTGTGTGCCTTTCTCTAAGTATTCATGTTAATCACAGCTCGTGAGGGGCTGTGATTAACCTGAATATTTAAACTAAAGTGCACAATATGCCCCGCACCGCGTTTTTCTAACAAATGAGTACAGCAAGTTTAAAAACACAGAGTGTACTTTCAAAATAAATTTAAAGTACATGCTGTGTTTTTAAACTTGCTGTACTCTTTTGAGTAAAGCGCTATGTTCCACCCCACGTTTTCACCCCACGCACCACGCACACGCCCCTGCCGCGTATCCCGCCCTCTCCCCGCTCCCGCCGCTGCTCCCCTGTGGCCCCGCCCCCTTCTCTCTCTGTGTCACTTCCCATTCGCAGCCCCGCTCCCACCTCCCAGCTGCTCCTCCCTCCCACTTGGCCATTTATGGCGGAGTGCACGCGGTGGTGAGCAGTGACCCTTGACCCTCTGGGCCGGTCACCCCACGCACCACACACACTCCCCGTGAGTGAGCCCAGGCTGCCCCCGATCCCGCCGAGTGCCGCCGCTGCCCGCAGCTGTGCTCCTGGTCCTTGACTGTTGTATTTTGCATTTTTCCTCTGTAGCGTTTGCATTTTGTATTTTGCCTCTGTTTATCGTGTGTTTTTCCCCACTTGTTGTTGTTGTTGTGCCCAGCCCTTGCCGCGTTTCCCGCCCTCTCCCCGCTCCCCGCTGCTGCTCCCCTGCGGCCCCGCCCCCTTCTCTCTCTGTGTCCCTTCCCATTCGCCGCCCCGCTCCCGCCCCTCAGCTGCTCCTCCCTCCCACTTGGCCATTTATGGCGGAGTGCACGTGGTGGTGAGCAGTGACCCTTGACCCTCTGGGCCAGTCACCCCACGCACCACGCACACTCCCCGTGAGTGAGCCCAGGCTGCCCCCGATCCCGCCGAGTGCCGCCGCTGCCCGCAGCTGTGCTCCTGGTCCTTGACTGTTGTATTTTGCATTTTTCCTCTGTAGCGTTTGTATTTTGTATTTTGCCTCTGTTTATCATGTGTTTTCCCCCACTTGTTGTTGTTGTTGTGCCCAGCCCCTGCCGCGTTTCCCGCCCTCTCCCCGCTCCCCGCCGCTGCTCCCCTGCGGCCCCGCCCCCTTCTCTCTCTGTGTCCCTTCCCATTCGCCGCCCCGCTCCCGCCTCCCAGCTGCTCCGCCCTCCCACTTGGCCATTTATGGCGGAGTGCACGCGGTGGTGAGCAGTGACCCTTGACCCTCTGGGCCGGTCACCCCACGCACCACGCACACTCCCCGTGAGTGAGCCCAGGCTGCACCCGATCCCACCGAGTGCCGCCGCTGCCCGCAGCTGTGCTCCTGGTCCTTGACTGTTGTATTTTGCATTTTTCCGCTGTAGCGTTTGCATTTTGTATTTTGCCTCTGTTTATCGTGTGTTTTTCCCCACTTGTTGTTGTTGTGCCCAGCCCCTGCCGCGTTTCCCGCCCTCTCCCCGCTCCCCGCCACTGCTCCCCTGCGGCCCCGCCCCCTTCTCTCTCTGTGTCCCTTCCCATTCGCCGCCCCGCTCCCGCCTCCCAGCTGCTCCTCCCTCCGCCTTGACCATTTATGGCGGAGTGCACGCGGTGGTGAGCAGTGACCCTTGACCCTCTGGGCCGGTCACCCCATGCACCACACACACTCCCCATGAGTGAGCCCAGGCTGCCCCCGATCCTGCCGAGTGCCGCCGCTGCCCGCAGCTGTGCTCCTGGTCCTTCACTGTTGTATTTTGCATTTTTCCTCTGTAGCGTTTGCATTTTGTATTTTGCCTCTGTTTATCGTGTGTTTTTCCCCACTTGTTGTTGTTGTTGTGCCCAGCCCCTGCCGCGTTTCCCGCCCTCTCCCCGCTCCCCGCCGCTGCTCCCCTGCGGCCCCGCCCCCTTCTCTCTCTGTGTCCCTTCCCATTCGCCGCCCCGCTCCCGCCTCCCAGCTGCTCCTCCCTCCCACTTGGCCATTTATGGCGGAGTGCACGCGGTGGTGAGCAGTGACCCTTGACCCTCTGGGCCGGTCACCCCACGCACCACGCACACTCCCCGTGAGTGAGCCCAGGCTGCCCCCGATCCCGCCGAGTGCTGCCGCTGCCCGCAGCTCTGCTCCTGGTCCTTGACTGTTGTATTTTGCATTTTTCCTCTGTAGCGTTTGCATTTTGTATTTTGCCTCTGTTTATCATGTGTTTTTCCCCACTTGTTGTTGTTGTTGTGCCCAGCCCCTGCCGCGTTTCCCGCCCTCTCCCGCCGCTGCTCCCCTGCGGCCCCGCCCCTTCTCTCTCTGTGTCCCTTCCAATTCGCCGCCCCGCTCCTGCCTCCCAGCTGCTCCTCCCTCCCACTTTGCCATTTATGGCGGAGTGCACGCGGTGGTGAGCAGTGACCCTTGACCCTCTGGGCTGATCACCCCACGCACCACGCACACTCCCCGTGAGTGAGCCCAGGCTGCCCCCGATCCCCCGAGTGCCGCCGCTGCCCGCAGCTCTGCTCCTGGTCCTTGAATGTTGCATTTTGCATTTTTCCTCTGTAGCGTTTGCATTTTGTATTTTGCCTCTGTTTATCGTGTGTTTTTCCCCACTTGTTGTTGTTGTTGTGCCCAGCCCCTGCCGCGTTTCCCGCCCTCTCCCCGCTCCCCGCCGCTGCTCCCCGCCGCTGCTCCCCTGCGGCCCCACCCCCTTCTCTCTCTGTGTCCCTTCCCATTCGCCGCCCCGCTCCCGCCTCCCAGCTGCTCCTCCCTCCCACTTCGCCATTTATGGCGGAGTGCACGGGTACGCGCAGCGTTCACGCGCAGCCGGTGCGCCGACGGTGCGCCGAAGGCACGCCAAAGGCAAGCCCGTCTGCGCCCGTCCGCGCCTGGACCGCGCCCAGCGCCAGACCCCCTGGCCCCCGCAGATGCCAGCCCACCCGCAAGACCTACGATGCCGCCACCCTCATCGCACTCAACACAGGCCGGATCCCCGGCTGCTACCGAGCCACCCCAAGACGCACCCACGGACCCTTCACCTGCCACTCCTGCAAGTTCTCCTGCATCCGGACCCGCACCGCACCCGCCAAGCCAAGCACCAGCAGCAACCACCTGAAGTGCATCCTGCTCAACACCCGCTCCGTCCACAGACACGCCGTGGAACTCTGGAACCTGCTCGACACCACATCCCCAGACGTCGCCTTCCTCACGGAAACATGGATGAACGCCTCCTCAGCGCCCGACATCGCCATCGCCCTCCCGGACGGATACAAGATCACCCGGAGGGACCGCGTCAACCAGACTGGAGGAGGCAGCGCCATCGTCCACAAGAACACCATCCGCATCTCGACCAACTCCAACGACACCCTCACAGCCGCCGATCATCTGCACTTCCAGATACACACCGACCCCAAGACCACACTCAGAGGCACCCTCATCTACAGACCCCCAGGACCTTGCACACAATTCAACGAAGACATTGCAGACTTCATCAGCCCACACGCCCTCTCCTCCGCTGACTACATCCTCCTAGGGGACCTCAACTTCCACCTGGAGAACAACAATGACAGCAACACTGCCGCCCTACTGGAGAACCTCGCCAACCTCGGACTCAAGCAACTGGTGAACACCCCCACCCACCACGCCGGCCACACGCTCGACCCCATCTTCTCCTCCAGCAAGCACATCTCCTTCAGCCACTCAACCGGACTACACTGGACAGACCACAACTGCGTCCACTTCAGCTGATCCACAACCCACCACCACCCGCAACAGGTTCCCCGCAGGAGCTAGAACAAGATCACCACCGACCAGCTCACCACATCCCTGAGCCAGAACCCTCCCCCGAGCACAACGGGTCCCAACCAAGCAGCCAACAACCTCACACAGTGGATCGCCAACTGCGCAGACAACCTCGCACCACTGAAAAACCATCCCAGCAAGCCCGGCAGTAAGATAGCCTCTTGGTTCAACGATGATCTCAAGAACTCCAAGAAGAACTGCCGTACCCTCGAGAAAGCCTGGCACAAAGACCCGACTACAGACAACATGACCGCCCTCAAGCACGCCACCTGCAAACACCACCAGCTGATCCACACCACCAAGAAGACAGCATTCAAGGAACGACTAGACAACAACGCCCACAACAGCAAGGAACTCTTCAGCATCGTCAAAGAGCTCTCCAACCCCAGCGCCGGAAACAACGACATCACTCCCTCGCAAGACCTCTGCGACTCACTCGCCTCGTGCTTCCACAGCAAGATCACCGACATACACAACAGCTTCGGCGCACAGACCACGCACCCAACCACCGTACCGACGCCCCCCACTACCACCCTCCGTGCCTGGACCCGGGTCAGCACCGAAGACACCATCTGCACGATGAACACCATCCACTCTGGATCACCAACCGACCCATGCCCCCACCACGTCTTCAACAAGGCAGACTCCGTCATCGCACCCCAACTCCGGGACATCATCAACTGCTCCTTCAACACCGCCACCTTCCCGGAGAGCTGGAAGCATGCCGAACTCAGCGCCCTCCTGAAGAAACCAGCGGACCAGACCGACCTCAAGAACTACCGCCCCATCTCGCTCCTCCCTTTTCCTGCCAAAGTTATCGAGAAGACCGTCAACAGACAGCTTGCTGCCTTCCTCGAGACGAACGGATCCCTCGAGCACTCGCAGTCCGGTTTCCAAACCAACCACAGCACCGAGACCGCCCTCATCGCAGCCACTGACGACATCCGAGCCCTGCTCGACAACGGGGAAACAGCGGCCCTCATCCTCCTGGACATCTCCGCAGCGTTCAATACTGTCTGCCACCGCACCCTAGTGCAGCGCCTCAGCAACATTGGAATCCAAGAGAAGGCACTGGAGTGGATCATCTCGTTCCTCGCCGGAAGAACCCAGAGAGTCCACCTCCCCCCGTTCAGATCCGAGGCCACCGAAGTCATCTGCGGCGTACCACAAGGATCATCACTCAGCCCCACTCTCTTCAACATCTACATGAGCCCCCTCGCGGCCATCGCACGCCAACACAACCTCAACATCATCTCCTACGCCGACGACACCCAGCTGATCCTCTCCCTCACCAACGACCCCGCCACCGCCAGAACCAACCTACACGAAGGGATGAAAGAAGTAGCCGAGTAGATGATGAACAGCTGCCTGAAACTGAATTCAGACAAGACGGAAGTCCTCATCCTTGGACCATCACCCTCTGCCTGGGACGACTCCTGGGGGCCCCCTGCCCTGGGCAGTGCACCCAAACCAACGGACCACGCACACAACCTGGGCTTCATCCTGGACTCCTCCCTCTCGATGACCAGACAAGTCAATGGCGTCTCATCGTCATGTTTCAACATCCTACACATGCTCCGAAAGATCTTCCGATGGATTCCCACCGAAACCAGGAAGACGGTCACCCAGGCACTTGTCATCAGCTGACTGGACTACAGAAACACCCTCTACACCGGAACCACAGCCAAACTACAGAAAAGACTCCAGCGCATCCAGAACGCCTCCGCATGACTCATCCTGGACATCCCCCGACACAGCCACATTTCCGGACACCTGAGAGACCTGCACTGGCTCCCCGTCAGCAATAGAATCACGTTCCGACTCCTCACCCACGCACACAAGGCCCTCCACGACCTGGGCCCCAGGTACCTCAACGACCGCCTGACCTTCTACACTCCCACCCGCCAGCTACATTCGACCAGCCACGCCCTCGCCGCCGTTCCACGCATTCGAAGAGCCACCGCGGGAGGAAGATCCTTCTCCTACCTGGCAGCCAAGATTTGGAACTCCCTCCCATCCACCTCCGTCTGACCCAAGACCACCTCTCCTTCAGGAAGCAACTCAAGACCTGGCTGTTCGAGCAGTAGCGGACCCCCTTCCCCCCTTCCCCCAAGCGCCTTGAGACCCTCCGGGTGAGTAGCGCGCTATACAAATTTCTTGATTGATTGATTGATTGATTGAAAAAGGAGGCAAGTTTAAGGTTCAGGTAACCATAGCTGCCAAGGTTTCAGATCGCTATGTATGACATTTTTATAATTTTAGTGGAATTATGAGTGACATTTCAACGACTATGAGTGACACTTTCTTTGCAAGCAATGAAAACGCGGAATACATAAATATCAGAAACTACACCCATTTGAGCAACGTGACTGTTACACCAAAAGCAATTTTATATAGCATAGCAAGTCAGTGCAACAGTAGGAGATCAGGACTTACACCACAGCAAACACGGTTTCATGGTGTCCTCATAGCTATGTACGTGTTTTGCATGTCAGATTCCGTCCATTTAAGCTTACTGCAGGGGTTTTATTTTCTTCAGAAAAATCCTCAGTCCAGTCCAGCCCTAGCTCGATAAGCTCACAAACAGAAAAAACACTGACCTGACCTGCCACCTCAAGATCAGAAAGCACTGGTGGCAGAACATCAACGAAAGAGATAGCTGCAACCTCATCTCAGGGGGCAAATCGCCATGGTCTCAGCTCTACCCTTCGTGCGCTGACAAACTTGAGGCCAGTGTAGGCTTCACTGAAGCTCCGGGCATCCCACCTGTCCAGCGCCAAGTTAGCTATAGATTCTCTCATAGTGGCCGGTCCAGACACAACCCCTTTTACCCTCCAGGGCACAGGCTTCCTCGCTGTGCAGTTATGGGGTTAGGAGTAGCTTTACAGCTGCAAACTCTGTCCTGCACCGGGGAACCTAGCGGTGCTCTGGCCTGTGTCACCCGAGATTCGCTGCGGGTGGGCGGGATCAGCTGTCACCACCGATACTATGCCGATGTGGCCCTTTCTGCCTGGGAGTCCCGGTCAGGACCGAAATGAAAGGCTGCCGGGCACGAGTCCCAGTCGGGAGCGAACTGGTGGCACACGGGGCACCGGGCACTGAGACAGGGCGTGAGTAGAGCTGTAGCAGGCTCTGTTTATGAGCCACACTGCCAGAGCTGCTGGCGGCAAGTCTGGAGCAGCAGAGCCGGCGCGCTAGCACCAGCGCGGTAGCCAGTTTCAATGGCATTAAAAATGCGTGACAAACCATTTCAGTGCGTGGATGCGGAACACCACACTGAAATGCGTTAGTGTTACGCGTGATGCGTGATACTTGGCAGGACTGGGTACCAGGTCAACGCAAATCCTTTCTGCTTTTGAAGCAGCCGCCGCGAGCACCCATTGCAGCGAGGCAACAGTGCACTCATCTTTGATATAGCAGCAAAAACATACATAGCTGCCAAGGTTTCAGATTGCTATATGTGACATTTTCATAAATTCTGTGCAATTTTGAGTGACATTCAACAACTATGAGTGACACCGTCTCGTGAGCAAAAATCAAGCAATGAAGATAAGGGAGACATATAAATGTTAGAAATTACACCTTTTTGAGCAGCCAGAAACTCTAAGATATATGATGGTACCACCGTTGGCATCTTGTGCTTTTCTAAACCTGAAGTGTACATGTCTGTGTAACCAATTCATGTCATGGCGTGTTTATCCAATTTGCAAACCCGCCTTAAGACCTTTAATGTGGCGCTGTATGTGTGCAAATGCACCATCTTTTAAATTTTTTAAGTAAACGTTTAGTGACAGAGACCCTCCACTGCCGCACACAGAGGAAAAGAATTAGAGGGAACATTGGTTGGGGGTTCTTTTTAATAATCAGAATTGATTTATATCCAAATTAATCCTTTTTCCAACATTAGAATAATGAAAGACGGGGGAAATCATAACGCTCTCATCTATACCTTGCAGGTTGCATGCCGCTTTTTGATGACAGTTAATAGCTCACTTTTCTATGCTAGGATGTTAACTTATTAACTGCAAGTAATAAAAGGATCTCTCAGACAAAAGCAATGACCTACTGATCTATTTAAATTATATGCACTTTGTGATCTGCTGGTACAGGTTCGTTTGTGATCTGCTGTTACAGGTCCTTTGCAGTAGGCATATTAACCATCTGCGCTATCCTCAAAGCTTCCACTAGACAAACCTCCGATCTTTCTGTAGAAAGAAAATTAATCACGGGAGTTATCTTGACATTTTATTGATGGCTGAAAACTGCTGGAGGCCAGAACGCTGGCAGAAGGTGCTTTTAAAACTATTATTAACTTGCAAACACGACGCCCCCACCTAAAGTCAGCGCCCGGTGCGGTCGCACAGGTCGCACCGCCCTAAAGCCGGCCCTGCGGCCCCCCACACCGTGGGGGCTACGTGGGCCTGTGTTACACCCCTGACTTGTTGAGATAATGGGGTGGGCCGCCACTGGTATGGTGCCAATGGGAAGGGCCCTCGCTCCAGGTATGGTCAACCCACTGCATTAGGGGGCAAGATGATATACATACATGGGAGTGGTAGTACTAGAACCACCCCTTGCAGGAGGGGTGGAAAAGTTATGCAATGTCACAAAGTAATTCCAACAGCTTATGTACATTTGTAAATTGTTGCATAGTATTAGTAGTAGTGTGTGTGTTTAATAAATGTACTCTTCCTTTTATAAAGCAAAGTACAGACTGGACAATCAATTAATGAGTGTTATTTCTGCTTACTGGTAAATGGCGATTACTAGCCCACACCACCTCCCTTGAGTAAGCCTCAGACTGCTCTGGAACGCTACCCTCTGAGAGTCACGTACTACTATGGGGTGTTAGGTTCCCAGTGAAGGACAAATGTAGTCATGTTATTTGTGCAGGCCTCGTTTTCCAAAAATCAGGTAACAGCGTTTTTGCATATTTTCTGGGATAACACGGCAAGTACACTTATCAGGATGGGAAATACGTAGGGAGACAATTGTGCTTTCGGCAAAAGCACGGAAAGACATTCTTCATGCAATTACTGCACAAACTTGAGTATTGAGCCAAGTGTGGTTGTGACTCATGTACGATCCCTGTCATTGAGAACGTAATACTTTAACAAACAGTTTGGCAATTCAGGACAATAGAGAAAGGACAAAGCAACTGTGATTTTTATTACAGTTATGATACAACATATGCTGCAATATGTTGAACTGAAAGAACTCTCGACCATTGATGGCTAAATTGTTGGTATGAACATATATAATGTGTATCGCACATGCCAGTCAGTAGCATACGTAACGTGTACCATATGTCAATGCAGATTCAGTGTACTAATTAGTAACATTTGTCTGCTCATTTATTACAGGTATTGGTGTCGAGCTACTCTGGCAACCCTAAAGAACTGACCACCCAGAATCCAGTGGCGCACTCTGGTGGCACAGACCAGGGTTTTGAACAGCCAATATTGTTTCTCTCCCTCTTTGCAACCCCCTTCCCTTTGGGGACTACTGTTGACACAGTATGTATATTATCACTGCTATCTGCAGTTAGTCCTTAGAAGGATTTTGGAACTGTCTTCGCCCAATCGGAACCACCTGGAGCTTTAGGTGAGTGGCTTGCAACATTGAGTGGGCTGAGGTAGATTGGAGTGGAATGGTTTAGATTGGATTGGAGTGGAGTAGATCAGGGTAGAGTGGAGTGGGGTAGATTCTGGTAGTGTGGAGTGGTGTGGGGTAGATTGGAGTGGAGGTGGGCAGATTGGGTTAGATTTGAGTGGAGTATGGTAGATTGGAGGGGAGTGTGGTAGTTTGTGATGGATTTAATTGGGGTATGGTGGGGTAGATTGTAGACTAGTGGAGTGGGGTAGATT
Source organism: Triturus cristatus (assembly GCF_964204655.1). Taxonomy (NCBI): domain Eukaryota; kingdom Metazoa; phylum Chordata; class Amphibia; order Caudata; family Salamandridae; genus Triturus; species Triturus cristatus. Next base: position 1,093,547,222 of record NC_140581.1, read on the forward strand.
GGAGTGGGGTAGATTGGGGTAGAGTAGAGTGGATTGGAGTGAGGGTAAATTAAAGTGGGGTCGATCGGGGAATTGGAGTGGGGTCGATTGGAATTGAGTGGGGTAGATTTTAGTGGAGTGAAGTGAGATAGAGTGGAGTGGAGTGGAATAGAGTAGATAGGGGTAGATTGGAGTGGTATAGATTGGACTGGGGCAGATTGGAATGGGGTGGGGTAGATTGGGGTGGAGTGGGGTATATTGGGGTAGATTGGGGTAAAGTGGTGTAGATTGGAGTGGGGTGCATTAGCTTGGAGTGGTGTGGAGCTGAGTCCTTGATAGCACCCCTCCACTATGAGTAACATATCTTGCATCCCTGGTGGCAGTGGTAGTTACTTTTTATGTTCCATGCATATACTTTATTCCCTAGTGACATTGATGGCCCTTGGGCAAAACTAGAAATGAAATACAAACTGTACACTTTGAGATATGTTAACTGGTGGCAAACAGTTATTCACAAGTTATGCACAAGAAGACATGTGTCAACTGCCGCTTGGCTATGAGGATTCACTAAGTATGTATCAGCGACTCAAGACAGCTTCCCAATGCATGCACATGTGACGCATGCAAACTGCAACTTCACCCATGTGCACGGGCAGATATAATTAGAAAAGTCATTATCATGTTCCACGTAGCAAGTTGCACCTGTGTGGTCAGTGGATATAATAAACTGCCCTTCACGTAGACTTCTTGTTTAGCCTCGTTGATGTCAGCAGTTACCTGCCACTCCAGCATCCCGGCTCAGCTCATCCAGTCGTTGGCTTCTCCGCTGCGTCGACATCCATGCCCCTGTACTTCCTGTTCCTTCAGCATTCCAGAGTTAAGCAACTTCCTGCAAAGAGAGAACAAAAGACAACAAGCATTGGCATAGCCAATAGGTCTCGCCTTTGAGACCTTATAAGTGTTTAGCCATGCAACAGTTGCATAACTAAATACTTATAAGGTCCCAAAAGCGAGAACTATTGGCTATGCCAAGTGGCCGTGCGGCCGCGAAAGTGATCGCGATCAAACATTAAAGCGGTCAAGCGCGGTGCGCGCGCCCGCGCACATGCACTGTAGCTCTAGGCTGCCTGGTAGCACTTTTTGGAGCCCTCTCAATAAGTCTCGCCAGACCAGCGCATGCGCTGGGTCAGGCGAGACCTAAAAAGTCAGGACGGACGAGCGCATCTGGGCCCGTATTTCAGGAAGTGCCCCAGGGGCGCAAAGTGCATGTGCTACTGCTTTGCGCCCTCCCAGGGCACTTTTTATATAACAGCAGGGGACGCAGACGCTAATGCAGCCCCTTCTGTGATATTGATAGTGCTAGCGCACATCAATCGCCAGCCCTATCTTCAGGGGGAGTTCCTTCATTTGCATGGGGGCGTGCCTCATGCAAATGAAGCATTCACTTTGCCTATGCACCCCTGCAGTATTACAAACGCGGGCACAGAGGCAAATAAGCTCTCAGGGACACACTCACAGTGCGCCACCTAGAAGGCGGCACACTGTGAGTGCACCCCCCTAAGAACAGCCTTCTGGTGGGGTAAAGGGGGTCCCATGGACCCCCCAGACATACCCTTGCAGGAGGGTGCAGTCAGTGACTGCACTCGCCTGCAAGGAGATCTCTGATCCCGTTTAAGAGTGCAGGCGGTTTACTGCCTGCACAGTGAAAACACAGAGTGACTGATATAGTCGTAAAGGGTAAACGGCGTTTACTTAGCAGGCGTTACTTCGCATGCCATTACTACGTGGACGTTAGCACGCACGCGTTGTTACTTAGAAAACCTTTACTACGCAAGTTGGAACAGCGACTTGCGTTAGGGAGTGGAAGGTGTTGGATTTAAAATCCAACACCTTCCCTAGTGTCCGCATAGACTGGAGTTGGAATAGTAAATTATACTATTCCAACATCCAGCACCCCCTACTGTAATTCGTTGTTCCGAATTGCGTAGGAAAGGAATGCGAACTAAAAACGCGGTCGTACTAACGACCGCGTAGTAATGGCATGCGTACTAAACGCATGCGAAGTAACGTCATATATTCACTGTAAAGCAGCAGCTCCGTATTCTTCAATGAATGCGGTGCCCTGGCGTCAGCGTACGTTCGCAGCTGCCCTGGGGCAGGGCATTCATCACAAGTGGGCCTATTTTCATTGTTTGCCTCTGACAGACCTTTTAAAAGATGCGCCTGGCGCAAACAATAAAAATGCACCTTGTCTGTAATACAGCCCCATGTCAAATCTCTCGTAACTGAGACAACAGACGAAATCAGGTAACAGAGCTTTTGCATATTTTCTGGGATGAGACTGCAAGGACAGTTATAGGGATGTGAAATACACAGGCTACACTAGGAGACGATTGTGCTTGCAGTAAAAGCACGGAAAGACGTTCTTCATGCAATTACTGCGCAAACTCGAGTATTGAGCCAAGTGTGTCTCATGTACGATCCCTGTCATTGAGAATGTAGTACTGTAACAAAGTTTAGCAATTCAGGACAATAGAGAAAGGACAAATCAACTGTGATTTTTATTACAGTTATGATACAACATATGGTGCAATATGTTGAACTTAAGGAACTCTCGACCAGGGATGGCTAAATTGTTGGTATGAACATATATAATATGTATAGTACATGGCATTCGTAACGTGTACCATAGGTCAATGCAGATTCAGTGTACTAATTGGTAACAGTTTGTGTCTGCTCATTAATTACAGGTAGTGGTGTTGAGCTACTCTTGCAAGTTGACCTAGTAATGTCCCAACCCAAAAGAACTGACCACCCAGAATCAAGTGACACAGTCTGGTGGGGCAGACCATGGTCTTGAACAGCCAGTATGGGTTCTCTCTCTCTCTTTGCAACCCCCTTACCTCTGGGGACTACTACTGACACAGTGTGTCTATTATCACTGCTGGCTGCAGTTAGTCCTCAGAAGGATTATGCAACTGTCTCGCCCAATCAGAACCACCTGGAGTTTCAGGTGGGTGGCTTGCAACATTGAGTGGGGTGGGTAGATTGGAGGGAGTTGGATTGGGTAGATTGGAGTCGAATGGTTAGATTGGAGTGGAGTGGGGTTGATCAGGGTAGAGTGGAGTGGGGTAGATTGGGGTAGTGTGGAGTGGTGTGGGGTAGATTTGAGTGAAGAGGGTAGATTGGGTTAGATTTGAGTGGAGTGTGGTATTTTGAAGTGGAGTAGGGTAAATTGGGATAGATTGTATTGGGTAGGGTGGGGTAGATTGTAGTCGGATGGAGTGTGGTAGATTGGTGTAGATTGGAGCGAGGTAGATTGGGGTAGAATGGAATGGAGTGGGGAGGATTGGAGTAGAGTGAATTGGAGTGAGGGTAAATTAGAGTTGGGAATTGGAGTGGAGTCAATTGGAATTGAGTGTGGTAGATTGGGGTAGATTTTAGTGGAGTGAAGTGAGATGGATTGGGACTGAGTGGAGTGGAGTAGGGTAGATTGGGGAAGATTGGAGTGGGATACATTGGAGTGGGGCAGATTGGAGCGGGTGAGGTAAAGTGTGGTGGATTGGGGTTTATTGGGGTGGAGTGGTACAGATTGGAGTGGAGTAGATTTGAGTGGAGTTGGGCCAATTGTGATAGATTCAGTGGGGTATACTGGAATAGGGTAAATTGAAGTGGGGTGTGTTAGAGTGGAGTGGGGTCAGTGGGGTGGGGTAGACTAGAGTGGAGTGGATTGGTTAGATTGGGGTCGATTGGGTTATATTGGAGTTGAGTTGGGTAGATTGGAGTGCAGTGGATCAGACTGTGGTAGATTGGAGTGGAGTGTGGTAGATGGGGTAGAGTGGAGACAAGTTGGGTACATTTGGGTAGAGTGGAATGAAGTGGGGTTAATTGGAGTGAAATGGGGTAACGTGGGCAAATGGAGTGCAACAGATTGGAGTGAAGTGGAGTAGATTTTGGTGGAGTGGAATGGGGTAGATTGAGATAGACTGGAGTGGGATCGATTGTGGTAGATTGGAGTGGGGTAAACTGGAGTGGTGTGCAGTGGGGGTAGGTTCAAGTGGAGTGGGGTAGTCTGAAGTGGAGTGAAATAGAGTAAGAGTGGAGTGGGGTGCAAAAGATTGGAGTGGAGTGGGGCAAATTGTGGTAGATTAAGAGTAGGGTAGATTGTGATAGATTGGAGTGGGGTAGATTGGAGTGAAACTGTATATTGGGGTGCAAAGGGGTAAATCGGAGTGGAGTGGGGGAGATTAGATTGGAGTGGGGTAGATTGAGGCAGGTGGAGTAGACTGGAGTAGAGTTGGGTAGATTGGAGTGGAGTGAGGTAGAATAGGGTGGCTTGGATAGATTGAAGAGGAGTGGGTTCGATTAGAGTAGAGTGGAGTGGGGTAGATTGGTTTGGGGAAGAGTAGGTTGCATTGAAGTGAAATGGAATAGATTGGGGTAGATTGGAGTGGGGTAGATTGGAGTGGAGAGAGTGGGTTAGATTGAGTGGAATGTTGTAGATTGGAGTGGAGTGGAGTGGGGTAGATTGGATTGTAGTAGACTGAAGTTGAGTGGGGCAGATTGGAGTAGAACTGGATTGATTGTGGTGGAGTAGAGCGGGTAGATTATATTGGACTAGATTAGGGTAGATTGGAGTAAAGTGGGTAGATTGGGGTAAATTAAAGTGTTGTAGATTGGAGTGGGGTATGGTGGGTAGATTGGAGTGGGATGGAGTGGGGTGGTTGGTGTGGATTGATGTAGATCGGGATAGATGGTCGAGGAGTGGGGTAGATTGGAGTAGGGTAGATTGGGGTAGAGTGGAGTGGGGAATATTATGGTAGAGTGGAGTGGAGTACATTGGAATGGAGTAGGGTAGATTTGGGGATTGGAGTGGGGTAAATTAGAGTGGAGTGGGCAGACTGTGGTGGAGTGGAGTGGGGTAGATTGTGGTAGAATGGAGAGGGTAGATTAGAATGGAATGGAGTAGATTGGGGTGGAGTGCGGGGTTGGGTAGATTTGAATGGGATGGATTGGGGTAGACTGGAATAGAGTGTGGTATGGTGGAGTAGAATGAGATCGATTAGCATGGGGTAGATTGCCGTGGGATAGATTGGAAAGGATTGGAAGATATTGGGGTAGATTGGAGCTGAGTGGCGTAGATTGGAGGGAGTGGATAGAGTGGCGTAGATTGAGCAGAGTGGGGTAGATGAGATTGGGGTGGAGTGGAGTGGAGTCGAGCGAGGTAGGTTAGGAGAGGGTGTGGTAGTATAGACTGGGGAAGATAGGAGTGGCATGGGGTACATTTGGGTACATTTGAGTGGAGTGGGGGTAGATTAGAGTGGAGTGGGTTGGATTGGGGTAGATGGAGTAGAGTGGGGTAGGTTGTAGTGGAATGAGATAGAATAGAGTGGGTAGATTGGTGTGGGATAGACTAGAGCTGATTGGAAGAGAATGGGGTAGATTGGAGCTGAGTGGAGTAGATTGTAAGAGAGTGGGGCAGATTGAAGTATAGTGGAGTGGGGAAGATTGGAGTGGAGTGGGTAGAGTGGGTTAGATTGAGTTGAGTGGGGTAGATTGAGGTGGATTTGAGTAGATTAGGGTAGGGTGTGGTAGTGTAGACTGGGAAAGATAGGAGTGGCATGGGGTAGATTTGGACGGGGTGGGCTGGAGTGTGCTGGAGTGCAGAGGGGTAGATTGGAGTGGGGTGGGTGGATTGGTGTGGATTGATGTAGATTGGGGTGGGCTGGGGTATATTGTGGTGGGGTGGGGTAGATTGGGGCAGATTGGAGTGAAGTCAGGTAGCTTAGAGTTGGATAGATTGGTGTAGAGTGGAGTGGAGGGGGTAGATTGGGTTAGAGTGGAGTAGTGCAGAATGTGGTACAGTGGAGTGGAGTGTGGTAGATTGAAGTGTCATGGGTTGACCCAGGTAGATAGAAGTGGGGTGTATTTAGGTAGATTAGGGTGGACTGGGTTAGATTGGAGTGGAGTGGGTATATTGGGAAATATTCGAGCTAGGTAGATTGGAGTGGAATGGACTAGATAGTGAGGGAGCGGAGTGGAGTAGGGTAGATTGGGGTAGAGTAGAGTGGGGTAGACTGGGGTAGCGTGAAGTAGATTGGGGTAGATTTGAGTGGAGTTGGGTAAATTGCAGTGGGGTGGAGTCGATTGTGATATACTGGATTGGGGTAGATTGTGGTAGACTGACGTGGTGCAGACTGGGGTAGACAGAAGTGGAGTGGAGTGAGGTAGATTGGAGTGGAGATTGGAGTGGAGTGGGGTAGATTAGATTGGAGTGGGGAAGTTTGGAGTGGAGTAGATTGGGGTGGTGTTGAGTAGATTGGAGTGGAGTGAGGTAGAGTGGGGTAGATTGAAGTGTAGTGAGGTAGACTGGAGTGGCGTGGGGGTAGCTTGGAGTGTAGTGTGTTGGACTGAAGTTGAGTTCGGTGCATTGGGGTATATTGTAGTGGAGGTGGGTAGATTGAAGTGGAGTGGGGTAGATTGTGGTAGATTGCAAGGACTAGAGTGGAGTGGGGTAGACTGAAGTGGAGTAGTATAGACTGGAATGGAGTGGGGTAGATTGGGGTAGAGTGGAGTGGGGTAAATTGTAGTGGAGTGGGGTAGACTCGGGTAGATTGAGGGGAGTTGGGTAGATTGAAGTGAAGTGGGTGGAGTGGAGTGGATTAGAATGGAGTGAAGTAGAAAGGAGTGGGGTAGGTTGGTGTAGAGTGGAATGGAATAGAGTGAAGTGGGTAGATTTGAGAAGAGTGTGGTAGACTGGGGTAGATGTGAGTGAAGTGTGGTAGATTGGAGTGGAAGGAGGAACACTGGGGTGCATTGCAGTGAAGTGAATTCAGGTCGATTGGAGTGGATTTGGGTAGACTGGAATAGACTGTGGTAAATTGTAGTGGAGTGGGGTAGATTGGAGTGGAGTGGGGTAGATTGGGGCAGATTGGAGTGAAGTGAGGTAGCTTGGAGTGGGATAGATTGTTGTAGAGTGGAGAGGAGGGGGTAGATTGGGTTAGAGTGAAGAAGTGCAAATTTGGGTAGAGTGGAGTGGAGTAGAGCGTGGTAAATTGGAGTGGCATGGGGTTGATCGGGGTAGATTGGAGTGGGGTGGGGTAGAGTGGGGTAGGTTGAGGTGGACTGTGGTACATTTGAGTGGGTTGGATTGGGGTGGAATGAGTTAGATTGGAGTGGAGTGGGTAGATTGGTGTTAGGTATAATGGTGTGGAATGGGCTAGATAGTGAGAGAGTGGAGTGCAGTGGGGTAGATTGGGGTAGAGTGAGTGGGATAGATTGGGTAGAGTGGAGTAGATTGGGGTAGATTGGAGTGGAGTTGGGTAAATTGCAGTGGAGTGGAGCAGATTGTTGTAGACTGGTTTGGGGTAGATTGTGGTAGACTGGAGTGGTGTAGATTGGGGTAGACTGGAGTGGGGTGGAGTGGGGTAGATTGGAGTGGAGTGGGATAGATTAGATTGGAGTGGGGTAGTTTGGAGTGGGGTAGATTGGGGTAGATTTGGGTGGTGTCGAGTAGATTGGAGTGGAGTGAGGTAGAGAGGGGTAGATTGAAGTGTAGTGGGGTAGACTGGAGGGGTGTGGAGGTAGATTGGAGTGTATTGTGTCACACTGAGGTGGAGTTGGGTGCATTGGGATAGACTGGAGTGGAGTTGCATGGATTGAAATGGAGTGAGGTAGATTGTGGTAGCTTGAGTGGACTGGAGTGGAGTGGAGAAGACTGGAGTGGAGTAGTATAGACTGGAATGGAGTGGGGTAGATTGGGGTAGAGTGTAGTGGGGTAAATTGTAGTGGAGGTGGATAGACTGTGGTAGATTGAGTGGAGTTGGGTAGATTGAAACGAAGTGGGATGGAGTGAAATGGGGTGGAGTGGAGTAGATTGGAATGGAGTAAAGTAGAATGGAGTGGGGTAGATCGGGTAGAGTGGAGTGGGATAGAGTGAAGTGGGTAGATTGGAGAGGAGTGTGGTAGACTTGACTGAAGTGTAGTAGATTGGAGTGGAAGGGGGAAGACTGGGGTAGATTGCAGTGAAGTGGAGTGAGGTAGATTGGTGTGGATTGGGGTAGACTGGAATAGATTGTGGTAAATTGGAGTGGAGTGGAGTAGATTGGGGTGGGATACATTGATTTGGAGTGATGTAGATTTGAGTTGAAATTGTGTAGATTGGAGTGCAGTGAAGTGGAGTAAGTGGTGTGGGGTGGCGGGGATTAGAGTGGAGGGGCGCAGAGTAGAGAGAGATAGAGTGGAGTGGTGCAGAGTGGAGTGGTGTGGTGTGTCATAGGGTGCCTTAGAGTGGAGGGGCATAGAGTGGAGTAGCATGGAGTGGAGTGACATGAAAACTTGTAGAATGGAATGGTATGTGATAGAGTTGAGTGGGGTGGCATAGAGGAGGGGCATGGAGTGGAGCCGAGTGTTGTAGAGTGGAGTAGTGTAGAGTGGAGTGGCATAATGTGGATAATGCATAGGGTGATAGGGCACTGCCATTACAAACAACACATTTTTAGTTGACATGACCAGTATATTTGCACAGACATACAGTTTTACTGAGCACATGAAATAACGTGTGGAAATGTCATTGCTTACTATATTGATGAGTTTTGATCATATTCAAATATTTATTTTCACAATACAAAATAATAAACTTAAATTATACTATCATAAATCTGATATATTCTGAAATATCAGCACAGTTCACTTTTGTTTTGTGCTAGAAAAAAGGCTTTTGTTTACAGAAAGATAGGAGCATCTTTTTTTCACCTTGAAGTCAGAGAAAGAAAAGTAAATATGAAGCTCCCTTGGAAGACAGAACCTGACATTTGGCCTTTATCATTAAATGCACAGCAAATTTGATAGGATAAGAACAAGATTTAAAGGCCTGTTTACAGAAAAAGAGGCCTCGGAAGAATACAGTAAACAAATGATGCTCCATGGACTGAGAACTCAAGCTGGTCAGCCAAAAACAAATAAAGCCAGAAAATAGAAAGCTACAAATGTGAGTTACAAACTACGAAGCCAATGTTCAGCAATGAGAGGAGTGCTTTTTCCCAAGGAAGCTTTCAAAATGCCCCCAAAATGTGTTTAGCAAACCAGACAGCTGCTGCAGGTAGGCTTCGACCTAAAAGGGCTGAACATTCTTGGGGAGAAATGCCCAGCAGCGAGGAACATATTGGCGTCGTGCCCTCGAGACAGGATGCGCAGCCCTTGAAGCGCGTGAGCCGGATGAGTGACATGGGTCTGCCTCTGCGAGGAAAGTCTGGAAATTCCTGTTGCGTAATGCCAGCATAATGTGGCGGCGCGCCCTGCTGCCTGCAGTATAAAGGGGCCACTCCGAGAGCTGAGACAACAGAACTCCTCGGAGCCCTAAAAGCTAACTCTAGGAAGGCTGAGAAAAGAAAATCTTAGCAGCCAAGAAGAAATACTCGCATAACCACTGAAATGGAAGGAAAGTGCGTGCTCGCTGTTTTAGCCATTTGTCTGCTCTCCATTGCCGTGACTGAAGGTGAGACCCGAAATATATTTGTTTCCTGAAATAAATATTTTTTAACGGTTAGGTAGATTTGTGAATATGTATAGTAAAGGCCAATAAATCAGAGAAAATGCTCCCAGCTATTTTATGTGTAGTGTTAGTTTTCACCTGCACGTAAAACATCGTTTTGAGTATAGTGGGTACTTCGTTTGTTATAAACTGTTTAATTAAAAAAAAGTTATCTCGTTTTGTGTTCATCCTATGAGAGAAGCGGACAGTTTCTTGAAATTTTTTAAGATCTACAACAAAGTGCACATTTTTTAGCAGGCCCCGTGTACTCGGCCATTCACAGCCTTTGATTCATCCAGCAAGCATGCTGGGATTTGTAGTTTCACCGTTTACTTTGTAGTGTGGGCCTAGAAATCTGTTGTGCGCTTCCCAAAACAGCCTCCTTTGTTGACTCATGGAAGTCTGCCTTGTTCTTCCAGGTATGTCATTGGCAAGAATGGGAACGGAGCTGCGCTGTCAGTGCATAAAGACGGAGTCCAGGATTATCCACCCCAAGCACATTCAGACCGTGGAGCTCATCCAGAGCGGGGCTCATTGCCAGAACCTAGAAGTCATGTGAGTACCTCAGACACTGCTTGTGCTCTTGTGTAAATGAGATAAATAGCGCTATGTGAAAGTGCCCACTTTCCGCTGGGGTGTTTTTCTCTTCACTAATGCCATTCTGCCCATTAAATTAATGTATTCGGTTTTTTTCTACAAATCAGACTTGCTATCCTCAATTTTCAGGGTGGAAGGGGGACAAAAGTTGGAACAGTAGATCTCAGGTTAATGTGAGGCACTACATTTTCCTCTACTGCATCTTCCATAAGGAAAGTGCACTGGTGGTCTGGACTAGAGACACGCAAATAAATCCCTGCTCATCCAGTCATTTGGACAGTGCTTAATTTGTGCACGCGGGTGCAGGTACTGGGCACTGGAACTCATTTTTGGGGACCGGTACTTTATTTTACATCATCAGACTTTGACCAAGAGCAGCAGAGGGAACGAAAGCTAGAACAACAGTGACAAAGGTAGATAGCAGCGCCTGGCAGTGGTAAAGGAACATTAGAGTTGGGATTTAAAAAGATTAGAGGAAAGACAAAACACGTATTCTAATTAAATACTGTTTACTCCGCCATGCACAAGGCATGCATTGTGTGCCTAGTTTGCAGATGTGATGATGGAGGGGGCCCAGCGTCTTGAGCTGCATTCCGTTTGGCTTATCCATGATATAAACTTTTAAGGAGACAGAGGACAGGCGATGGAAAGACAGATTGGGCCTCGATCTGGCCACATTGTGTAACTCACAAAAGGTCCTGGGCAGGGATGGCTGATACTATAAGAGGTTCTGGCACTTGATTGGCTAAATTCAGTAGACAAGGTAGAGATGCCCTGCATGCTTTGAGATTCACCTAATCGGATTTGCAAGCTTGTTAGTCGTTGACTCGTTCACTAGTTGCAAATGTAGAGCTTTCCCTTAAAGTTTATTAATATTTGCTGAATTCCGCCCGCTCACAAAGCATGCACATGAAACTCATATGAAGAATGCATGAGCCCCGCAGTCTTTCATGAGAACATCCGCACATATCTTATCACAATTTAAACATTCATAGCATTGCACTCATGGAACGGGTGTGTCCCACGTCTTGGGTTACCTATGTCACATACAAAGGTCTCTGTGGGGTATGCATACATTATGCATAAATTGAACCTTTTTTCAGGTCTAAGTCACACGTACACCTGTAGACATTGTCTGTACATTGAGTCAATAGTGAGCATTTACAGAGCAGAAACTAACAGTCCATCAATTCAAATATAACATCAATTTGTAAAATACTCTAATAGATTTGCAGCCTCTATAACTCTTACGGATGAGCATTCAAACAACTGAAGTTCATGACTCTGAAACGCGGCTTATAGTTTCCTCTTCTTTCTCCCCCGCAGTGCCACGATGAAGTCTGGGCAGGTTGTGTGTTTGGATCCCGCGTCTAAGTGGGTGGAGAAGATCATCAGGAGGATCCTGGAGAGGTAAGCTGCAATGATTTCTATATTTTCAAGAATTGCTCATAGAACTTTGAGGTGTTCTACCTTTCCAGAGGCAGAATGTTTTCCATCGAGGGTCTCCACTGACCTTCTGGTCCACCAGAGAACAGCCAGGGTCTCAGGTGTGTCCCTGGTCCTCTAGAGGACAGGGAGGGTTTCCAGTGACTCCTTAGACAACCAGAGGGCAGTGAGGGAATCCAGTGACTCCTTTGACAACCAGAGGGCAGTGAGGGAATCCAGTGACTCCTTAGACAACCAGAGGGCACTGAGGAGATCCAGTGACTCCTTAGACAACCAGAGGGCAGTGAGGGGATCTAGTGACTCCTTTGACAACCAGAGGGCCGTGAGGGGATCCAGTGACTCCTTAGACAACCAGAGGGCAGTGAGGGGATCCAGTGACTCCTTAGACAACCAGAGGGCAGTGAGGGGATCCAGTGACTCCTTAGACAACCAGAGGGCAGTGAGGGGATCCAGTGACTCCTTAGACAACCAGAGGGCAGTGAGGGGCTCAAGTGACTCCCTCTAGAAAGTAACAAGGGACTCCAGTGACTGCCTACTCATCCACAGGGCAGCGCATGTCTCCACTGACCTCCTCCAGAGGGCAGTAAGGGGCTCCAGTGACTCCCTTCAGAAGGAGTGAGGGAATCCAGTGACTCCCTTCAGAAGGAGTGAGGGACTCCAGTGACTGCCTACTCATCCAGAGGGCAGTGCATGTCTCCACTGACCTCCTCCAGAGGGCAGTAAGGGGCTCCAGTGACTCCCTTCAGAAGGAGTGAGGGACTCCAGTGACTACCTACTCACCCAGAGGGCAGTGCTGCATGTCTCCACTGACCTCCTCCAGAGGGCCTCCAGTGACTTCCTCCAGAGGACAATGAATAACTCAATGACTGCCTAGCCATCCAGGTTATCTCCAGTGGCTCCTCACTCACGAAGGGGGCAGTGAATGTCTGCAGTATCTGCCTGGTCACCAGATGGTAGTCAGTGGTGTACCAAAAGCCTCGCACCCCCTGTGATGCAGGGGAGGGGGGTGAGCTCCAGGGGCCCCTCCAGCATTGGCAGGACCCTGACCTGAGAGCTCTGGACTATGTGTGCAGCATAGGTGGGCACCCTGCATGTAGTTTGGAGGCCCCCCCTCAGTTTTCCTTATGCCACCGATGCTAGTGTGCTGAACTGCCAGTTGCCAAAGATGCCATTCTGTACCAGCCCAAAGGCAATGATTTTTCCCTATAAATAATGTGGGCTAAATATTGGAGAAAGAAGCAAAAACATCTGTAGCTATGAAGTTTAAGATGAGCAAGAACTTGGCGCTTTATTCTGCTGTTCCATGCTTTATTGAATGCAAGGGCACATTGCGTCAAAGTGCATTAAGAAAAGATCACCTAGGTTGTTCTGAATCCCATCTATTCCCCTATCCCTTTGCATTACGCAGGTAGTATAAACCAATGAGTGCAATGCTGCATAGATTCTGAACCGGAAGTAGTTGCAATCTGAGCGATCTCTAGTGTAATTGATACATAGCTGTGGCTGGCTGGCCTCTACTCGCATTAGTCAAACCTCCCAGCATGCTTTAGAATTCCTAATATGTTGAAAGTACTAAAGGCATTAATTTAAAGTGAGATTTCCATGTGTGTTTTTTTTAAATCCGGGAGACTCCCTTCCACTGCTGTCTGCTTCAATTACATTTATCACCCAGGCTTTGAGATCATTTTTTGCTCTACTAGTGTGTGATTGTGTGTGAGCACCGTGTTTATACTGAAACAGAGCACACAAAGAGGTCGATGTAACTGAATGACAGAATATTATGCCACTGTGCTCAGTGACCAATTTCAGCGCCGTTTGTGGCAATCCAGCAGCATTCTGCCAGAGCCCAACTGGCATCAGGAACAAGGGGGGGTGTTTACAAGCCCCTTGCGCCACTTTTGCGTCACTTTTGCCATGTTAAAAGTGTCGCAAAAGTGGCGCAAGGGTCTTGGAAATCTGCCCCAAGGTGTCTATCAAATCTACCAATCAGCTGTACATACACGTGCTTTCGGAGTGCCCGCTGACTATTAGTCAGAAGCAAGTCCGTTCACACACAAATAAACACATATTTTTTGAGTGGAGTGTGTTGAAATATCGTGGTGAGCTTCTGTTGTATTTACACACTTTTTAACGCAAGCACCCTTTAATTTTTTGCAGTTCCCAAAAAGAAGAATCGTAAAGGCCGCCAGTGAAGGGAGGCTCGACAATTCTGCTCTGTCTCCAGGAACCCATTTTGAAAAAGAAGCCAGCTCTTTATAGCGCCTACACTGACACTTCAAATGCTATTTATTCATGCTTTCAATTGAAAGATGAGTTTAAATGACTGTACGTCTGCGTTTTTACGTCTCTGCAAAGCATTCTGTGGTTCCTTGAAGGCGTGTGTTCAGGCGGACTCCAGGACTCTGTTTATCGTGTACACAGGGAGGAGTCGGAAATCCTGACCCTTGACGCCCCCACTAGGATTGTCTGGGACATGGGAGACCCTTTCTAGACCCTGCTGGCCAGTGGTCAAAGGGACATCAAGAACAGAAGTGTCCACGTGAAGACATGCTGTGAAAAGGGAAAAGTGCCAGAGACTCAAAGGCCCTGTTCTGCCCGGATGCGGGCAGCGCCCCCACTTCCCTCTCAATGTGAGAGTTCGGGGTCTACCTCTAGAAGGGGCTATTTAAACAAAAGTGACTCTTTTAATTTATGTGCTAGAGTTTTCGATGTTGTTTTGTTTGAATATGGTCATTAGCATTTCAGCATTTTTATTTAAATTATTTATTATATATGTATTATAGAAAATATTTATTTAATGCACTGGTTGAAAAAATACTTCGTCGAGGAATGTTTGTAAAATAATTTCATAATATGTGTTGCAAGATTATAATATTTTAACAAGTATGTATTTATATATTTATTTTAATAAAACCAATGGTTACGATTCCTAAGTGAGACAGTGTTTTTGACCATGCCCAGTACCTTGAAATAATGGTTTGCAATGTAAGAACTGTCAAGAAAGGGAAAACCACAGACACATTTGAGGCCATTTTGATACTGCTTCACCTTTAAACAGCCAACATGGCATCTCAAAATGGCAGCTATTTAATATGGTATGGAGGGTGATGGCTGCAGAAGAGTTGGTAGAGCATACGTTTGTTTCTGGTTCATGTGATGCAGTGCTTAATATGTGAAGGAATATGTGCAGCTGCCCAAAGTACTGCCCAAGTTCGCAGCCGAGGCTACCGAATGTCAGTGTCGCCGAATACCAAGGCTTCGTAGACTTGATTTCAGCGCATGCTTCTTTCCTCCACTAACAGACACTCTCTCTCCCTTTATCTCACTCTTTCAAGTTGTTTTTGGTCCTTGCTTTCTTTCCTTGTCACTGTTTTTCATCTTTCTTTTTCTTTCCTCCATTTGTGTTTTTCTCTCTCTTGCTCTGTGCTAAAGTCTGATGAGTGAAAAAAAAGTGCCCGTCCCCAAAAATGAGTGCTGGGGGAGCAGACCCGCAACCACTGGCTCAAATTAAGCACTGCTATAATGAGGGAACTGCAAGGTATGAAAGATGTCGTGTGTACCACAAAGTTTGTCAAATGCTATCATGGACATCAATTGGAGATAGGCAAGGATAGTGACTTCTACCCATGGCTAGCCCTTTGGCACTTCCCTTCTTACCCCCTTGCTTACATGGTCATGACTGCAACATTAGGAACAGAGAGTAAACAAAGCTCTCCATCTCCTAGCTCGTCAGTAGCAAATAGGAGGATGTTGGAGGCTAGGGGCAGGGAAAATGGTCAACGCTGTAATGCCATTATAGGTCAAGGTGTGTATGATGTCACAACATCTCTGGCATTTTGGTGAATCGACGTCCATGAAAACAAAACATTTGCCATGTCTGTCATCAAACTCCTGACTAAATCATTCTTTCAGAAAGGAAAAACTTAAGTCCTGGGAATCATATCTGTCCAGTGCTCAAATTTGTAAAAGAACACCTTTCCGGGCCCACAGTTTTGTTCATAGATTTGCTGCAGGTGTTACTAAATGTCAGTGTGCTAAATATCAAAGCTGTTTAGTCTTGATTCCACCTCAAGCCTCTTTCTTCCACCACCTGACACTCCTGGGCCCTTTATCCTACTATTGCAGGTTGATTTTCATCTCTGCTTCTCCCTTTGCCACTGTTTTTCTGTCTTTCTCTTCCTCCTTCTTTCCCACTTTTGTGCCTTTCTCTCTTTGTCTTTGGATAAAGCTCTTTTGAGGAAAAGTAAGCGCTTGTCCCCAAAACTGAGTGCCGGTGGGCTCCACCTGAACCCATCAGCTCCCATTAAGCTCTGTGTCGCTCCGTCAAATTGAGTCTGTGTTTCTTGTTGATAACTATACATAGGTAACAATTTATATTCTTTGTCACACCTTTCATCAGAACCTTGCAGCCAAGTATTATCAAAGGTTAGCTTGCTGGTACTATCCAATAATCAGGACAATGAGACCACTGTCTGCAATTGAATGCTGACCTCCATGTACCCTTGACTTTCTGGGTATCTGTGGGTGAGTGGTCAAGACTTAGCTTAAAGGAGGGTATTTAAGGCTAAGTTGGGATGCAGCTCAAGAAATCTATCAATCAACATTACAGTACAGATATGAACATCCAGCCAGGAGTGTGAACTTTTGTGAAGACACATCACATATCCAAATAGATTAATATATGTATAGTGAAAACAAAAGTCATAAAATAAAAATTACACACGTCAAATGCACAATGAAATTATGATATAGAGGTAAATTATGTCATCTGGTTCTATGCAGTCTTAGTTGTTTGCATTTACTAAATGTTCATGTACACTGGAACCCTCCAGAGAGGAACACGCGTGTGACGTAATGAGGTTACTGTGAAAGAAGTTGGAAGATTCAACAAACTCCAAAAATATAGTGCTCATCACAACACCTCGCTCTGAAGGCAGACTCCCAATCCTCCCACGAAAACGTGGTCACCACGTAACAGGCTCACAAACATACCTCCCAGTTTAGCGTTAGGAGCAGGAACACTCTAGGAATGGAGAATTTTGTGATCTATGTTTTTGGGGTCATCAGTTGCATCTGAGGGGGGATCAATCTCATTGATGCTAGGGGCCAGACTGTGGGCTGACCCACTGAAACAATGTGATATCTTGGCACAGGAGAACAGGGCACACACTGGGACATCTCATGACCCCCTCTGGGCCTTTTCAATACATCTAGTGCAGTGGCCAACGAGATTGTGGAAACTGCTCACAAAAGGTATGGTTAGGAGTGCAAAGGAATAAAAACAAGTGCAAGAAGAGAGTGTGCCTGCCAAACACATTCACCACTTACCGATGGGTAGCAGTGGGAGATGTACATCCTTTTTTTTTTTTTAATTTCTTTATTAAATAGAGATCACGGGTACAAAATAGGAACATAACCCACCATTCCATTGGTTATACAATGCAGGTTTGAATCAGTTAAATTGAATTACAGTAATATTCGGCAGATTACAGTTGTAAGACGGCTGATACATCTGATACACAAAAGAAAAGGAAGTAGTTCCATTATATCATCCATTACAGAGAAAAGAACACAGATAATTAATAAAGGACACCAAATAACTCATAACCATCCTACTTGTCCATATATGTACATACAGCACCCCAAATTAGCTGCCCCAAAGCCATTTTCCGCCTCCCCTTAACACTATATAGGTTATATTCAATATTATACGTAAACAAGAAACGAGTTCTCCACATCTCAAATGGGGGGGCATCAGTTTGTAACCACACTGAGGCAATACAAATCCTTAACACTGCTGCTGCCATAAATATCAGGTACCTGACTTCCTTACCAGGGTCTGTACGTACACCACCTACATCTATACCCAGTAAGATCTCACTAATTGACACTTGTATAGTGACACCTAGAATCTCAGACAAAAACCTATTTATATGTCTGAGCTATTCTGATAGTTTAGCACAGGTGGCAAAGATATGTGCCACATCAGCATGTAAAGTATTACACCTAAAGCACTTTCCATTAGGATCTCCTCCCCACTTTGCGATTTTATCAGGCGTGCGATAAAGATAGAACAGAGTCTTATAATGTTGTGCCTTAAGATTAGCCGACATAAATAGACGGCAGGCCAGTTCAATCGATAGTTCCAACGGTATTTCAGAGCACCCCAGTCTTTCTGCCCACCTCATACGATGAGTTTCCAAGTTGTTAGGCATTGTCTCGATAATTATATTATATAATACTCCTATACGGGAACACTTTTCATTTGCCTCAATAAGAGGATTAGACACAATCACAGTTTTCAATTTAGCAAGATACTCACGCAGCTGTAGATACTTAAAAAAATGTGCAGTGGGTAACAGATATTGTTTCTTCAATTGGGAGAAAGATTTTAACCCGTCTGGTGTATATACATCCCCCACATTTGTTAAACCTCTTAAACGCCAGTTAACTATGACATAATCCCAACATATATTGGGATGCAGTACCGGTGCAGTTAAAGGGGAATAGAAAGACACATTTTGAATATTATATAGCTTCCTTATTACTTTCCAAACCTTATATGCGGCAGCTATCACCTTAAACCTAGTGCGTTTGTAGTAGTTCCAGTCTATGTTAATAAAAAGACAGTTCTTAGCGTCAGTCCCTAGAAGCAAAGAGTATATAGAAGGTTGTAGTGCTGGCGCCACTGGTCCCTGACCGATTAATAAAACATTCATTCGCTGCAACATACACACATAATAATACAAAAGAAAATCAGGGACTGCCCAGCCACCCACTGCTCTAGGCAGCATCATATATTTCTTAGCCCGTCGCTCTTTCCCCTGAGACCACATAAATCTCATACATATTGCTTGCAGTTGTGAGATAGATACAGAAGTAATCTCTAATGGTAAACATCTATAAAGATACAACACCTTAGGCAATTCCATCATTTTCAAGATGTTACATCTGCCGACAAGTGTCAAATGTAAACATTCAAGCTGGTCCAACTGTTTACGAACCCCATGCATCAACTTCTGCCAATTAGCCTCAACCGTAGTCGAAGCCCTAGCACAAATCTGTACTCCCAAATAAGTAACCTCATCTAAGACTCGTGGGTCAGCATAAGACTTAATATTTATACACAGTATTTGAGTCTTGGCTGTATTTAATTTGTATCCCGATACCAATCCATATTTCTTTGCAAGCTTTTCAATTTCATTCATAGCCATAGACGGTCTTGGTGAGAGCACTACAACATCATCAGCATACGCCAATACCCGGTACTGCTGTGATTGTATCCTAACTGGAGGTACCCTACTGCTCAGCTCAATCATTCTTAAAAAGGGATCTATATACAGAGCGAACAGTAGTGGAGAGCATGGACATCCCTTCCTAGTCCCTCATTGTATTAATACCGCAGCGGATTGAAGACCCATTACATTAATCCGTGCACTAGGTTGTTGATAAAGCACCTGTATTGATTTAATAAAATTTGACCCAAATCCCTGTAATTTCAGCAGGTCCCATAAGAAGGCCCACGATACTTGATCGAAGGCCTTCTCTGCGTCCAGTAATATAAGACTCAGTGGGTCCCCCGACACATTTGCATGATCAATTAAAGTAATCACCCGATTAACATGATCGGTTGTACCACGCTTTGGGATAAACCCGTGCTGATAAATAGAAACCAGAGGAGTGATCACTTCTGATAATCTGGTAGCTAAGATCTTAGAATATAGTTTCCCGTCTGTGTTTAATAATGAAATAGGTCGATATGAGCCTGGTAAGTCCGCCGGTTTTTCCTTTTTCCTAAACACTGCTATACTCGCTTCCCCCCATGTTATAGGATACTCCCCTTGCTGAGCCTTTCGGAATGTAGCTAACATATCTTGTTTTAAAACTTGGAAACATTTTTTATATACTTCAAGCGGAAGTTTATCAGGACCCGAAGCCTTGCCCACAGGCAATGCTTTAAGAGCCGCTTTTAATTCAATCATCTCTATGGGGGTCTCCAATATATCTGCCAGTCCTTGGTTCCAATTTCGGCCCAAGGTTTTGCCCGAGAAAGGATAAAGCTCTATTACTATCATATTCTTCTGCTGTATATAGACTAGCATAGAAACTTCTAAAGACTTCTAAGATGCGACTCTCGGTTTCTTCATAGTGCCTAGCCTCATTTTTCATACTTTTAATTCGTTGAGCAGTTTCCCTGTTCCTCATTCTCTGGGCTAGACACCTCCCACTTGCTTCCCCGTATTCATACAACACCTGTCTCTTAACCTCAAAAGTCTTTGCTGCTTCCTTACTCCAATAGTTGTTAACCTTGGCCTTACATCGCGTCACCGCGGCTGATGTGTTATAAGTATCCCTATTATGTGCAATGTCTTGTGTCAGAAGCTCTTCAGCCATACCTAGATCCTGATAAAGATCCTCTAGCATTTTTCGCATCTGTTTTTGAACATACAAACCATAGCTGAACACCTCCCCCCTGAAGGCTGCTTTAAACGTATCCCAGACTATCCCAACTCCTGCACTTCCCCTATTTAAATTAAAAAACTCACAAATCCACTCACTCATATGTTCTTGAAATTTGACATCCAACAGCAGCTTGCGGTCAAAAGAAAAGTCCCGGGGTTTGCAGGGTGGAAATAAAGCCCGGATGGACAGCACAACTGGCCCATGATCAGACGTTGCTCGAGGATAGACCTGTATTTGTGCATCGTAAAGTAGATTATGTGTAACTAAAAAATAATCTAGGCGAAATAATTTTTGGTGAGGAGCCGAGTAAAAAGTATAACCGGGCTCAGTCGTTCTAAGATAAGCCCAAGCATCAGTTAGCCCATGTGCTTTCACCAATGAGCTTAACGCCCTGTAAACCTTTGGTTTCCTACCTACATACCTATATTAATCACTGCCAAATGTACCAGAGTGGAGATTAATATTCAAATCACCACAAAGAATAACAGGGGCGGCCCAGGTTGCTAATTCAACATTCAAATATTCCAAGACTGCTGCCTCATCAAAATTAGATCCATAGACGGAGCAAACAGTACATTTGAAAGTTCCTACTTTACATTCAGTGATTGCCCACCTTCCAGCATTATCCTCTAAAACTCGTCCGCCTTCAATTAGATTTCTCTTAGCCAATATAGCAACCCCCCGCGACGTAATCGACTGCTTAGTGCACACCAGCACTCTATAGCCAAGCTCGTTTAAGTACTTTCGCTTAGACCATGCAAGATGTGTCTCTTGCAATGCGATAATATCACCGTTAAGCCACTGCAATTCCCGGGCAACACGTTGCCTTTTATTTAAAGCATTCAAACCTCTCACATTTAGTGTACCTATTCTTAGCTTTCTAGCTGCCATCTGCTCTAGCTCTAAAAAAAATAGAAACACTCTGCCACCTATCCTGCATTATTTTCACACAGTCAATACAAATTATACCCGTGGTCCCTGTTTCCCCTTTTTTTAACCGTCCCACCCTGACCCCCCCGCTGGCCCCAAACCGAGGTCTCCCTCCCTTCCTCCCCCTCCCTCCCCCTCCCTAGTTCAACACCCCATTGTGAGCAAAAGGACATAGTCCTAAGTGATGTGAGTGTGCGAGATGTACATCCTTGATGCAGCTCCCTTCTGGTCTTTGGTGAGGAGAGGCCTCAACGACAATATATTCATGTCTCTGCTCTGGTGGCTTCACCAAAGGCAAGTCATTCAGCAGTGAAAGGACAGACCAGACAATCTTCGGAAGGATTTTCATGCTCAATCGTAGTAAATGAGGTGACCACCAGCACTCAGTCCTATGCACCACAGCAGGATTTCTGCAGGTCATCTTGATGTCGGCATGCTTCCTCGAACTCAAGTGGAGAACCACTGTATATGTTCAGCCCTTGGCGGTTGTCCGGCATCCCATCAGTGGCAGCGCATTGAATATCTCCATTCAAAAACCTAACCAATCAGGTTGGGGCAGGGTTTCCATCCTAACAGGGGGTCTTGGAAGGACACTCCTTGCTCTCCTCCGGGATGCACAGGGGTAACCCATGCCTGTGTGCGATCAACCAGGTACAATCTCCAGGGGCCTCCTGTAGAGGGGAAGATAAGCACACATAATGTACCCAAATATTCCCATTTATTAAAACAAATATATAAATTAATGGGTACCATTTTCCCTAAACCATTAGACTTCATTTGAAAGGGAAGGTCAAACCCTGTCAATCCTGGGTGCAGCTACTGTTTCTCAAAATTCTGTAACTGCTGGCACCTGCCAGTTCCTAGACACAGGGGCCAAAGGAGTCATCCCTTATAGACTAAATTATGGCTAAATCAATGGATGCTCTCTGAGGTGCACAACATTTGCAGTTTGATAGCCAGTGCGAATCTGGGGCTCTACAGTATATGCCAAAAAGGGGAAAATGAAGGGAATCCTCAGGAGACACCCCCAGAAGGTGAAAATCCTCATGGTCAAAACACAATGGAATAAAGACATTTACCATTCACACTCCTCAAAAATATGAATAACACAAAGGTCTCTATTCTGTAAATGTCTACCGGCTGAAGATCTGAACCAATGAATCTTTTTTCTCAAACTTGTGTTAGACTCAGCATTATTACTAACAGGAGGGATCTGAAAATAAATTGCATATGGGATGACGGTGAATTAGAGCCATGACTTGCACAGACATTCAGTGCACTGATACTGAGGGAGGATGGATCCGCTTGATACCAGTCACCTCTCAGAAGGTGAAGACATCCATGTAGTTCAACCTTGGTAACCAATACTCCATGCCATCAGTTACGTTGGACATCGAAACATCTCACACTTCATTGACCATAGGTATCCTGTTTGAGAATTGGAAAGACTATAACAGACACTGAGTTAAAAAAGGTCACTTTAAAACTATTTTTGCCATTGTCACAAAAAACTGGCCCATCAACATTCATGTCCATAGTGCTCTGAGCAGCTTAACTTGCCCATCCTCAATCCAGTGATCTGGCTCCAGCCCTTCCTGCACTTCCAAGTCACACATCTCCACAGAAATAGGCCTAGGGCGCCTCAAAGAAGTCCTAAACAGAAGTCGCTGTCATCCACCAATGAGAGAGTAGAACACACCGGATACTTGGCACTCACTGCCAGGGGATTCACTATCATTGCTGCAGAAGATTCAATGCTAAGAGCTCCATTGAGGTAATGGGCCCACGGTACACCATTTATGGATTTCTTTTACCACCAAACCTGCAGTATGTGAGGCACATTTTTCTAGTTTGTGATAAACCCAGGGCATCCTTCCTACGCCAACGGACACTGAAAAGTTAATACAGAGTCTATCGATGACTCTAGAGATCACTGCAGTCCCCTGCTTCCTCTCCCCTTGCAGCCCCCCTACAACATGAAAAACTGAGGAATGTATGGAAGCACCTGTAATGTGAACAGAAAATTAAGGTTTCAGAAGTTTTGAATAATTAATGGGTCTGGGCTTAAGGAGTCTCATAACAAGCAAGCTACTGACACTGGCCTTCAACACAATCAGCGCTGCCAGTCATCTGGCTGGTGTGCATAGCCTTGACGTTTCCTTAGGTCATTTTATTTATCTGGCTGTGCAATTGCAAATGTTATGGTCCGGAGTGTTGGAAAAGTCTCATTTGAGCTGCAGCATCTACACAGCGGCCTGGAGTTACCCAATGGGGAGATTATTAATTCTGGTTGTCTAGCGGGAAAGCTGATTAATTCTGATGGTCTAGTGGGGAATTGATGAATTCTCATGTCTACTGGGGATCTTATTAATTCGGATTTTCTAGTAGGGGAGCCAATTGATTTTGATAGTTCTAGTAATGTCGAATTCCAGACTTTTTCTGATAAGATTAAAAGGTGTATGCAAAGCATTTGTGTCTTTTTAAAGTTTTTTTTTTAGAGTTTTATCTAGCGCGAACTAGACCCGAGACATCAGGTATCAGAGCGCTTTACATGAGCACCAGTTTTGTTACAGAAGGACACATACATGTATGTTAGGTACGGGCAGATTAAGTGATTTGCCCAGAATTGCAGGATGTTAATCATCATTGCCGAGACTCAAACCCGGTTCCCCAGCTTCGAGGTCGACCGTTCTCGCCATATGGCTACATCCTCTCCCCTTTTTAGCATTCCTCACATTATGGTCCTTCTGAGTGCCTGAAGGATGAAACCCCTCCACCCCCCCCCCCCCCCAGCTCATCATTGGCTCTTGAGTATCCTAAATGCCCCGTGGGCCTTTAGCCGAAGTCCACTTAACACACTGTTGCCCTTGCCTTACCTCTTCATGACCATGGGTGGCTGTCATCATTCTTCTTTTGTACAGACCAAGACACTTCCACCAATAAGACCTTAGCTTGCAGGTTGTGTCCTGCTGGGGAAAAATGCTACATCTGCCTACCTTGCAGAGAAATCAGCTTTGTGATACCTGCTTGCAACAACCAAGACACCACAGATATAAATGTTTTTATTTTTGATATTTGTTTTGGTAGCCTGGACCAAAGCCTTGCAGTTTTAAGAGTGTGCTACAACAGAGATGGTAGCATGATTATAAAAGAATATACACATTAAATGGGGATAGACAGGACTATACAAATAGGTCAGTACACTAGCAGGAACATTATAACATTTGTAAACAGCAAAGGTAGAGGGTGGATATTTGGGGTTAAAAAAACTTTGTGCAGAATTTATAAAATAAACAATGATGAGAACAATAAAGCAAGGTATGTTGATGTGATGGCAAAAAGTAAAATCCCAACTTTGAGCCTGATTAACAAAGGTAACTTATACTTTTATGTAAGTTTACGCTTTGGAGTAACTTCACTGCATTCAGTGTTCTCAAACTCTCAGTGTAAACTTACAACTAAAGGGTAAGGTACATGTCTCCACCCCCAGAGTTATGCAGTTGGCTTACTCATGTGTGGGTAAGTGACGCACCTCCCTAACCCCTCCCTTGCCCTCTCTAGAGCCCTCTTAATCCCCCCAATCCCATCCCCTATAGTAGTAAATCTGCCTCTTCTTAAACCCACTCCTTTCAGGTCCCACCAATATTTACTACTAAACTTATACCTAAATATGCAGTTGGAGAGGAAAACTCTGCACACATAAGTATAGGTGATGCAGAGGCATAAAACACTGACGTAGTTTGTGAATTGCAGTAATAGTATGTTTTGTAGTACTACAAAATGTATGACAAAGTGCAGTTTGTGAACCAGTCCTACTGTCTGAACCACCACCGGAAGGCTCTAAGCTATTATTCAATGCATAGTGTTCACATAATGGTAAAAAGGTACCGAGTTCTTCTGCGGGCAAAGCAGCATCCTCAGAAACAAGGGCAGCAGAGCGGTAGCATCAGCTCTGCCACAACCTGACTGACATCACAGCAGTTCCCTGCAGCGTGATCAGGCAGACCTGACGTAGCCTGCTGCTCGGGCAAACCATTATTTTGTGGACGGGTGACCTGCTAACTCTCCAGCTCACCTTCTAAAATTGGGGCTTCCAAGGCCTCCTTCGCTTCAACCTATCCTTGCCTTACTCCTCCTACAGGACCACTATTTTCTGCACTGCGCTGCTTATTAGAGAGATGTGGTGTGACCCAGGCACATGGAGCACAAAGTACACGAACCACATTACCATTGGGTCCTTCACCCGGAAGTACTTGGACCAATGGACCTGGTTAGAGTCTGGTGGAGGCATCCTGTGATTCTGGAGAAATCACTTAATCTCCCCGTGCCTAAAAAATACAAGTGTCCTTCTGTAACGCAACCGGTGCTCATGTAAAGCGCTCTGATACCTTCCTGTCGGGTTCGCGCTATAAAAAACTGCACAAAAAGCACCTGAATTTCTGAATAGCAGTTTTAGACTTTATTTTATTTCCTTACTTCTATACTTCATTAGTGAATTGTTTGGTGCCACCCGCACTTTAGGAATACCCGAACTATACAATTAATATACTCCTTGTATTCCAAATACTCTGGACGATCTTGCATGTCTCGCTCATTCCTTCGGCTACATCGAATGATTTATGCACTCTGAACCCCCAAAACGGTTGTATGTCAGGCTGAGACAAAAATATTGTACTACAAAAATATCATAGCCAACATATCCACTTGCGCAATATTTTAAAGGTAACGATATAGAGGAGTGGCGCCGCGGCCGGGGGGACTTCCTCCGGAATCTGGGGATCACGGTTCGATCCCCGGCGGCAGATTAGCCCGGCACCATGTGACTCCCGGCAGTAATTTTCTTAATCTTTCCAACGGCGCCTAGAGACCCTTACGGATGATTGTTCGCGCTTTACAAATGTGTATTATTGTTAGTATAGAGATATTATTCTCATCTGTCTACCTCAAAAATATATCATCAAAATACATAGATGTGCTGTTAAGTCTAGTAAATCTATACTAACCTTCACAATATTGTGGTTGTCCGAATATTTACGAAAATATCTTATTTGCAGAATAGTTTGGATATGATGAGATATTTTGGTAGGCCATCTGACAAAACTTAGCTGTACCTTCCTTTTTGAAAGGCTGCTGCCCTCTGAGCAGCTGGCCTGTCCGAACTGTATAATTGCTATGTCTCCTGTGTCCTCAGAGCACAGTGCATTGTGATTTTCTAGGCCTCCCCTCATTTCAGAGTGATAGATGACAGAAACGCCTCAACACTCCCTGGCCAGCAGGCTCGGGCTGGGACGGAAACAGGCCCCGGGCACCAACATAAGTGCGGCTTACATTCGCAAATCAGATTGCTAAATAGGTGGCCTGGCCATCCTATGCAAATCAGGGCACTTTATAGCTTACTTGTAAAGACACAGGGGCTTATTTACAAGCCTCTTGTGCCCCAGGTAGGTCATTTTTTCCTATATAAAAAGTGAGGCACCGGTGGTGCCATGGGGCTTGTAAATAAGCCCCACACTGTATGGGGGCTTTGCATGGCGTGGGTGACTGCATGCATTTGTGCTTGCTGCAGGCAATCTTTGCGGTCATTTCAGGAAGATCAGCAATAAAACCGGCCCAGCAGGCAATAAAGCGGGCTCACAAACAGACACAAAAAAACACCCCAGACACTGACCTGTTGGACCAGCCCTTCGGGTCGCGACTGATTTCTCAATAAGGTAGTCAGGCCCTCTTCACCAGCTACTCACAAACAGGCACAACTCTGTTCATAACTTTAGAAACAACTCCAATTTGCCCCTGGGATAATTCATGCTCTTTTCTTTCTACAGTCGCTTTTCAAAGATTTTTTTTTACAAACTTCCCACTTGTACACAAAATTCTTCAAACCGAGGGCCATATTCACAAGGAGCTATCGCCGAATTAACGGCACTTTATCGCAGCCAAAGTCATGATAAATTTACCACCCCATTCACAAGCTGGTGCTAACAGACAATATCACCAGTTTCCCTGCGATAGCAGCCGCAAAAAACATCGCCACAGAGAGAGATCACCGCAACTATCGCTAGTGAGGAAGCGGAAACGGCATGGGAAACAGGGGCTTAAATTGGATCATAAATTCAAAGCTGTTCTGAACAGGGGCCCCAAAAATATGTTTGGCCCAGGGCCCCCAAAATCCTTAAGATGTCCCTGCGCTAATGAGATGCAGAGTAGGTGTCCTGTGCCATCACCACTCCTCAACATTCACAGCGAACAGCCACATCGGCGATAAGAACACAAAACAGGCGATAAGGCGCGTTAGCACCAGGAAATCTACACCTGCTCTGACCTGGTGTTAAGTCGGACGGCAGCCTGCACCACAAAAGGGAGACCAGCCCAGGGCCACATCGGAAGGGCAACAGATGCCATGGAGCCACCCATCATGCAGCCCGGACACCCAAGAGGGCCACAACAACCACCGCCACCAACCCAGGACCTCAACCCACACCAGGAACAACCCCCCCCGGACCACCACAGACGCAGCGCAGACAAAGACAGCGGACCCCCAGGAAACGTACCAGCCTCACAGACCTAACATCAGAGAATGTCACTGTCCACTACAGGCTGAAAGGGACAACCATCCTATGCATCCTGACCATCATCGCCTAACAGGCCTACAGCACCAACACAGAGGACAGCCAGCATCCCACCCCAGACAAAGCTGCTGGCTTGGCTGCACCTGTTGGTCCCTGGTACCCCCAAATAACACCTGCCTGAGTCGGTGGAGTCACACAGCCAGCCACATCCAAGTCCCCCACACCTGTCCTGGACATCACCATCACCCTGGTACCCCAGTCCCCATACATGCAACACAATGCGCAGGATCCGCTGGAGATCAAGCAAGGACCATACACCCTAGCAGGATGCACGCACGTGTTGGGGACAAGCCACAGCACACATGTCAAATCTGTGCCCCCTGGTGACACAGCACACAATCACCGCAACAGGAGGCACACGTCTCACATCAATGTGTAGGCAACAACAGAACACCGTGGAACCTCCAACAATGTTGCCTTCAAATACACAGCCAGTGTGCATGATACCTTCATCCTCCGACAGTCCATCACCAACCAGCGTACCCAGGATGGCAACAAGGTAAATTACCAGCCCCTTGGCAAGTTCAGAAATAACACCCCACACACCTCAACTCCACAAACATGCAAATCACAACTCTGGCAATGCACACATCCCAAAAGCACAACCAACATGCACAACAACATGACCACCCACCAGACACGACAGACAACTAACAATGCCGCATGGGCAAGCCCTGAACATGAGCCATCAACGGCATGGCACTTCAGCCACACAACAACCGAATGTGGGGAGAGGTGGCAACCAGGCATGTCTGAATGATGCAGCAGAACCATGATTGGTAAAGTATACAATGCCAAGAGTGGCGGAGATATGCTGGACAGACTTCAGTATGCAGAACAAGCCCATATCCATAGCAACATACAGCTCTGGTGTATGGAGTACAGTGGACAGTGGACACAACCATGTCATCCCAGCCAGTGGGGGACCTTTGCGGAAATTCTGCCTGTTACGCACCCCCGAAGCGTCACCAGAGTGGGATGGCACAGCGTACACCACGCCAGCGTAGGGGTGTGAATGAAAGGCACGTAAGCCTGGGCGTGGTCCTCTTCCGGAAAGACCCATGTCTCTACCAGGGCGGCGCCTCTCACCCCGCCACTAGGCCGATGCCGACCTCATGAGCGGAGTTGCCTGAGATGTTGTGCACCTGCCGGACCCCGGCACGCTGGACCACGAACACGTCAGGCCCGCAACTGCACAGCCATGCCACACTGATCATCTGCCGACACCGGCGTGTGTCAAGGAGGGCCCACCACGTGCTGGAGCAAGCTCCAAGCCCGAGTCCCGCGACCTGGCAGCCTCCTCAAACCATCACGGCCTCCACAACACATGCCCGCTTTACTCCTTTCTCGTTGACTGCCGCCTGCAGCCTACTCTTCGGATCAGTAGGTCCCATATGTGAAACTGTGTCCTGAGTCATGAATGGCAGTGACCCCAAATCCGTGACAGCGGCCACAGCACCAGACCCTCCCCGGACTGTTAGACATAGTTCCATATGGGCATCTTTCGACACGTGGTGCCACTAACCCTGTTCAACGTCAGCCGGCTACACGTGGTGCCACAAACCCTGTTCAACATCAGCCGGCTACACGTGGTGCCACTAACCCTGTTCAACATCAGCCGGCGAAACCTGGTGCCACTAACCCTGTTCAATGTCAGCTGGCTACACGTGGTGCCACTGAACCTGAACTACGCAGGCCGGTGGGACCATCCAACCTATGCCGGCTACACTCGGTGAATAGGCCGTGTTGAACGCTGCCTCAGGCCTACACCACGGTCAGGTAGGTCAAACATGTGGAACTGAGTCCTGATTACACCATGGCAGTGAACATCATTTAAGGCATATGTCAAATCACTATACTCCCTTCGGTGTGGTGCCGACAAGTCTGTGCATGGCATCACAACCACACGTGTCTGTGGGCCTACGCCAAATACTGCCCTCGGCCTACGCTGCGCACGAGTGGGTCACAGATTTGGAAATGAACATCGATCATTCAAAGGCAGAGTTAGAATCATTGCACACAAGGAGAAGCATAAGAGGAAGACGCAGTTCAGCCAGGAGGAAAATAAGGACCATTGTCACGGAGGTGATCGAACACTACCGACAACTGCCCTTGTGTCACTGACTCTGTGCTTCGCGAGCCAACGACCCGTGGCTGTGGCCCACTGCTGACCGCTGCCTCTGGCCTACACTGCGGTCCAGTAGGTCACAGTCTTGATTTGGCAATGGTGTAGTACATATCAGTGTACCAGCATCATCGCAGACTGCATCCCCGCCCATCACCTGTGCCACTGACTCTGTACCCCGACATGAATGGACACTCGCTGCTTGTACATTGGTGTCGTTAGAGTCCATGGACTACTGGCTGGTGTTCCTCCTCATGTAGCTGCTCCCGAATTGTTGGTATAAACGAGGGTTGTACATTCCACTCCCCCATTTGCTGCTTCCGGATAACATCAAACCTCTGCATCATGCCCTGGAGGATACCTTCCACTGTCCCCTGCAACCCTCCGCCACATCCATCTTGGACATTGACGAGGGCATGCTCTGTTCGCATGGCCCATCTGACTGCACCCCAAATCACCGTCCCGTGGCTGGGTGCCTGTGCCGACAGCGGTGCATCCTCTGTGCTGGCCAGGTCCGGGACCCCTTCTACAGAGACATTGAATGGGCTCTGGAGCAATGGTCTTGTGCTCATCAACGCCATTTGTCTGTGGCCCTGTGCTGTCCGCAGCCTCCGGCCTCTACTGTGGGCCACCAGGGCCCACACATGGAATCGGATCTAGACTGGCCCAGACGTCGCAGCACCGCAGGAGGCACACGGCACCACCACAAGGACCACCTCCAGACACCATCTGCCAGTGTTGAAACGGTGGTCCTGACAGACCTACGGAGTTGCCCAGACCTGTCGTGGATGCCATCATTGGCCTGTAACTATGCTCAGCACTCCAGGTGCCAGTGACTCAGTGCACCGCAAGCCATTGTCCGTTGCTGATTGTGTTTTGTGCTATTAACATTATGCGCAGCTATGTCACCTCATGCAGTGTGGGGGCCTGGGACTATAATGTGGAAGATGTGTCAAGTGTGCGGCCGGTAGAAGGCACAGACTATGGTTGGGCCGGAGGCAACATCCCCAAGGCAGAAATGCAGACTGGTGGTGGTAGTCCAGCAACACACCCAGTTCTATTACTGGGTATTGCGCTGTGGACTGCGGACGCAACTGTCACCTCAGGCAATGTGGTGGACCAGTGAGGTTGCTGGGGTAGTTGTTGCAGGTGTGACACACCCCACTGCATCTGCATCAGGACTGACCCGAAGGGACACAATCCTAGCAATTTCTTCACATGAGATCGTTCATCGCTGGTGCCCCTACCTTAGTGCACTGCAACTCATGGAACCTCCTGACTGCCTATTGTGTGACCTCTGTCCTTCTTCCGGCTCCCTCCATGTTGCTCTGCAGTTGACTCTGTTATGCTGGTGTTTTTGTTTACATTGCACTGGTGTACACTGTTCATGTTGTTGCCAGCACTGGTCACTCCATACGGGCTGGCTTGTACTCACCCCACACACATCCAGCACAGGCGTCAGTGTACATGTGGCCCTGCCTATAAAGGGGCCGGGCGCACATGCCCGTAGCCAGTTCAACACGATATATGCGGGTGTCCCTGTGTTCTTCTTGTATGCATGGGGGCCCTGGGCCAGACGACATTACATTGTGCTGTGTGTAGCGGACGCAGACATGTCACCGCAGGCAGCGGGCTGGGACCTGGACATGTAGCTTTGTCGTCGCCCACTCAATTTGTGAGGGGAGTGGCCTGTGCCATTGTACACAGAGCCAACATGGGCGTGTGACTGATGTGTGCATGCCCCTGGCTGTGGTTCTGTGCTGTGTATGTGTATCTGCATGTGTCTCTGTGGCAGTGTGGGTCTCCTTTGTGGGGTGTGGTTGGTCCCTGATGGCTATTGGGCACCCGCGTATGTGTTCTTGTTCGCATTCCATGTGTTCGGCCACACCCGCACCTGTTGGGCCACCTTCTTATTCCATTCTGACATCTGGCATTGGGGTGCCATGTGTGGGTCGGTGATGTGTTGTGAGCCAGCCGTGATTGCGGGTGCCTCGTGCAGTATGGTCTGATGCAGGGGCTGTGTTGTCCTCTGAGTTGCTTGTGTGCCCTTGTCCTGGTGGTGGTTTGCCTGTGATGTCCATGGGCTGTTGTGGAGCGTCTGTGTCGGCGGTGTGGTGGTCCTCTCCGGCATCGCAGATGTGTTGTCTTGTGTGGTCTGCTTGAGGTGTTGTGTGCCCCTCTGCATGTGTGCCATTATGCCTGTCTTCCCCCGTCCCCCGTCCCCCAGTCCCTGTTCGTTCCACTCCCTGTTGATGTTGTGTCAGGTATTCTCGGGCTGTGTCCGTACTCCCTACTCCTTGCACCATCTCCACACTGATGACTGTGGCCTGTGTTTCCTCCAGCTCCTCCTGTGGCGCTGGACTGCCACCTCCTGTCGCCGTAGCTGTCTTCCTGTTGGCAGCGGATTTGTACCTTGGTTGTGTTGTCACGTCATGCCAGCGCCTCTTGACATCTGCTGTTGGCCTTGACACTTCGTCTGCATTCAGGGTAGTCTGGTTGTGGGTCAGTTGGTGGTAGTGTTCTGTGACCTCCGTGAAGCTGGTCTTGTATTCCTGCGGCCTGCACCCCGTCTTCCTCTCCATTTTCTCGTTTTCCTTCCCCAACCCCATTGTTCCTTGCTGGTGGTCTGTGGGTGTTGTGGGGTTCACGTTGTCCTCTGCACTGGGTCAGGGTGCATCTCTGTTGCTCCGTGCTTGAGTTGTTTCTGGTGTGTTGTTTCTGTGTTTTTTGTGGTGCATTTTCCCGCCAGACACGTGGGATTTGCAGGCCTGTGGCTGGTTTTCGCTACTGTTTGTACAGCGACTGGCCTCATTGCATTTTTTTTGCGTTCACGTTAAGCGTTTTAGCGGTGTGGCGTTGATTTTAATGTGGACATTTGACGCGTTATATGGTGCCTATCGCATGGTACCGCCTTGTTGTGAATTCCACGTTGAGACAGGGTTATTTTCCCGCGATGGGCTGCGATATCGAAAGTTGCGTTACGCTACTTATGCGGTAGTTATCATGCGTTCTTGTGAATATACCCCCGAGCCTCATCAATACCTCGAGGAGAAGATGACAGTCTCTGGCGGCCATCAATCAACCTCCGTTTGTCATTGAAATACTAAACGTGTAGTCACTGGGAAAGTCACAAAAAGTGGTATATCTGCATCCGTAAAAGTGCACTTACAGTAGGGTGCACATTTAAAAGTTTTGGGAATTCACAAACACTTCCAGTGGTTTGGTTTGGAAGCTGCACCAGGCATTGATTTCCAGGTGATGTATTGGGACTGTCCTATGAAGGTTGTATGTCAGAGTATCAAGGCCAAAATATATGGGCTCGCTACATAGAGCTATTAATATATAGTGCCAAAATATTTGAAGGTAAGTGCAAACAGGTAAGTAGGATTTACTATTCTTAACTCCAATGTACCTTGAAGATATAATATATTGTCACGGTACATATATGTGAGGTTAAGAAAAGTAAACCTATACTTACCGATATATATTCACAGTCACAATTATTTTGTCCTCAATATTTAGGCCTCAATATCTTTGCCCCACCATCTTCTGTAGTAGATATTCTGGTGGATTACCCATGTGGCGTATTCCCAGCCCACTGTACCTTTTCTGTGTATATATACACAGCTTAAAATCGTATGGGGAGAGGATGTAGCCTTCGGGCTAGGGCAGACGACCTCGAAGCTGGGGAACTGTGTTCAAGCCTCGGCAACCACGCTCAACATCCTGTGATTATGGGCAAATCACTTAATTTCCCTGTGCCTAACAAAAATGAAAGTGTTCATCTGTATTGAAACTGGTGCTCATGTAAAGTGCTCTGATACCCGATTTCTCAGTTCTAGTTTGCGTTATATAAAACTCTACAAAAAAAAATAAGTAGCTGAGAATGGGCAGTCACTGTGCAAATACACATTTTTAGGTCTCGCCTGAGCCAGCGCATGCGGTCCCCTGGCGAGACATTTAGTAAGTGGGCTTAAAAAGGCCGACCACAGCTTTTTGGGTGGCACAGAGCGCCATCTGGCTTTCCTCTCGTTCTCCCAAGCGCGCGCTCGCGCTTCAATGCCCCTCCCCCCCACCAAGAAGAGCGTCTCACGGACGCAGGTCTTGTCGCACTCCCCCCACCCCTCCCACTTGTTTAAATTATATGTTTGTGAGTGTGGCCGTGCTTTAATGTAATTAGCGGCACACACTTCACAAACACACGGTAGCACCCACAGCCTCTTCCCACCACCACAAAAGCCCAGCACGGCACTCACCGTCTCTTCCACCTCATCCCACCGCTACAAATCCCACAGCTGCAGCCAGTGCGTAAACTGAGTAGGCTGTCTCAATTTGCTTCTGCTCGCTGCTGAAAAAAACGTTCAATTTAAATTTATGAGCCTCGGAACGGCATTGCTTGCAGGTTTTACAGTGCCCTTCTCTGCGCTAGATGTTTACTTTGCACACTCCATTGTATTTTTAAAATTATATCTGTTTGTAAGTGTTTGCCACGCTTTATCGTAATTAGCAGCACACACTTCGCAAACACGCGATTCGTGCGATGTTTTTTAACATTATATTTTTTAAATTATATCTGTTTGTGAGTGTGGCCGTGCTTTAATGTAATTTGCGGCACGCACTTCACATACACGGTTCATGCGATGTTCTTTCATCATTATTTATATTAGGCGCTGTATTCCTGGCACTCCTTTCTATTAAAATAACATGTGCGTGTGTGTTTTGCTGGAATGGGTCTCTGCTCCTATCAACATGCCTGCAGCTGCTAGTGTCTTCTGTGCCCTGATCGTCGCTACCCCATCTCTCCATGTGTTGCCCCCCCACCACCTCACGTCGCTGCTTCTATCAATATGTCTGCAGCTGCGCGCTGCACTCACTGCTGGGTTATATGGCCTGTTGGGTAGCGCAAGGACACAGTAAGGTTCTGCGGAAAACAGGAGCTCTGCAATATTGGCTGACTCCTAGTATTTTACGGGCCATGGTTAGCTAGTGACGTACAGGACAAATATTACAAGCGCACAAGGACACAAAAACACAACTTCAATACCCCAGAGGATTTACAGAGACCGCTTATCACCAAGCGGAATCTTTCACAGGTCCAGAAGTGATCTGATGAGGAGTCTGAGAGTAACACCTTTCTTCCACAGTGCCAGCCTTTGTGTGGAGGAGGGGCAAACCCTAGCCCACTTCCAAACTAGTTCTGTCCAGCTCTACTGTCCTGCTTGGTTTAATCTGTCCACACCTCAGACCCCTTTGTCTCCATACCCGATAGGCATCAACAACCCACTGCAGGAGAGACAGCCACAGTCATGTGACCCAGTTTACAGAAAAAAAGGTATAGCGGTTTTGGGCACACAAATGCACATTTTCTAAAAGTGGTATTTCCAGAATTATTACTTGAAGTTCAACTTTACTAATAAAGAGCATTTTAAATTACAATTTATCTGAGTGTAAACAACATGTCTCTATCTGCACTCAATCTGAAGTTAGCACTTATTTGAATGTAATAAGTTAACCCAGTGTTAGCCTATGGGAGAGATTTCCTCACAACAGTGAGCAAGCATTGGCAAAGCCAATAGGTCTCTCCAATGCAAGAGATATTCGCCTTGCCAATATGTTTTAGCAATGTTGTTCTCCAAAGTGGCTGCTGTTCAGCATGGCTAAAATTTAGTCGGGTAAAGGAGAGTGGAGTGGAGTGTCGTAGAGTGCCGTACAGTAAAGTTGACTGGCATGGAGAGAAATGAAGTGGAGTGTCATGGAGTAACCTGCAATGTTGTGGAGGGAGTAGACTGTCATAGAGTGGAAGGGCGTAGAGTTGAGTGGCACAGAGTGAAGGACAGTGCAAGAGTTGAGTACAGTGTTATAGAGTGGAGTGGCATAGAGTGTCATGGAGTGGTGTGGAGCAGATTGGTGTGACGTAGAGGGTGTTGCGTAGAGTGAAATAAAGTGTTGTAGAGTAGAGTGGTGTACAGTAGAGTAGAGTGCCAGAGTGGAGTGGCATAGAGTGGAGTGGAGTAGTGTGTCATAGAATAAGTAGAGTAAAGTGGCATGCAGTGGCAGAGAGGGAGTTGCACAGAGCAGCAAAGAGTGGAGTAGTGTTGCAGAATGCCATAAAGTGGAATAGAGTGCTGCAGAGTGGAGTAGCATAGAGTGGACAAAAGTATCAGAAGAGCAGAGTTTAACGGAGTAGAACATCATAGAGTGGAGCAATGTGGAGTGGAGTAGAGTGGAGTGGGGTAGAGTGGTCTACAGTGAAATGGAGTGAAGTACAGGGGTCATCACAAAAAGAGGGCATGAGGAGATTTAAAGACCAGAAGGGGACGACTCCCAATCAAACAAGTCCTATAACACAAAAAGGCCCCTGGGTCTGATAAAAGATAGCAGAGGAGTGTACTCCTCTGCTATCTTTTATCAGATCCAGGGGCCTTTTGTGTTATAGTGAAGTACAGTGGTCCAGAGTTGATTTGTGTAGAGTGCAGGGGCTCAGAGTGCATTGTTTTTTTGTAAAGTGATGTAGAGTGCATTTGCGTAGACTGCAGTGACATAGAGTAGGGTAGAGTGCAGTGGCATAGAGTAGAGTAGATTGCAGTGGCACAGAGCGCAATGCCGTAGAGTAGAGAGGCGCAGACCGAAAAAGATTAGTGGTGGATTAGGATAGGCAAATATGAGTTATTTGAGTGGTGGACACGCAAGTTTGTTAGTTGGATTGAGCGGGAGAATGGAGGGATGGAAGAGGGAAGAGTCTAGAAAGTGTTTATTTTGGAGCTCATTGTAGTAAGATGAGGATTGAGATGCCTCAAGGCATGAGGCAAGATAAATGAGGGAAGAATTTAGAGAGTTGTTTTGGGAAATCACTATAGTAAAATAAGGCCTCGGCCAAGGAGGGCTAGAGGAGGGAAGAGTCCAGAAAGGGTTATTTTGGAGATCATAGTAGTAGAATGAGGTTTGGGATGAGTCAGAGAGTGGAGGTAGAGAATATATTGACCAGTTTTGCAGAGTAGGGTGGCATAGAGTAGAGTGACGTGAAGTGGTTTAGAGTGCAGTTTCATAGTGCATTTGTGTAGAGCAGTGTATTTAGTGTACAAACGATAATGTGTGGAAATATCATCATCTAATGTTTTGATTTGATCGTCAGCACAGTTCATTTACAGACATTTAAATTTTGTTGTGTGCTAGGAAAAAAAATAACATCTGTCAGCCTTCCTCAAGCAGACCCTCCCACTAGCCAGCATGATTGTCAGATATATCCTCTCACTTTGAAGTTAGAGAAAGAAAAATAAATACCAAGCTCCCTGGAAGACACAGCCTGCTATTTGACCTCTGTCTTTTAATGCATAGAAAATGTGACAAGATAAGAATAAGATTTAATGGCCTGTTTACAGAAAGCCAGTTTGTGGAAGAATACAGTAAACAAGGTTTTGGCAACAAGAGGGGTGAACTTGTGCTGGGCAGCCAAAATCAAATCAAGCCAGCTAATATAGAGTCTGAAAATCTGAGTTACAAACCACAAAGCCAATGGTAAGCAACGAGGGGATTGCATTCCTAGGTCAACTTTCTGAATGTCGCTAAGATGTGTTAGCAAACCAGACAGCTGCGCTGTCCGTTAGGCTGTGATCTAAAAAATTACTTAGGATTTTTTTACTGCCAGAACATGTAAAAATTAAATCCCCATTTCCTACTTTTTAAATACCATGCACCCTGTCCTAGGAGCTCATATGGCCTACCTTAGGATTGACATAAGTATTAAAAACGAAGGTTTAGGCCTGGCAAAACTTTTATTTTGCTAGTTCGAAACTGCAGTTTGAAACTGAACTACAGGGTGTAGTGGCGGCCTGATACATGTTTTACAGTGCTACTTTAGTGGATGGCACAGTGAGTGCTGCAGGCCCTCCAGTAGCATTTAATGTATAGACCCTAGGAACAGGTAGTACAATTTATTGAGGACTTACAAGTAAATTCAAACGTGAAAATCAGGTGTAGGTCAATTTTACCATGATTAAGGGAGAGAGCACAAACACTTTAGCACTGGTTAGCAGGGATAAAGAGCAGAGTGCTAAAGCCAACAAAAATGATTTCAGCAAACAGGTTGAATGAAGGCAAAAGTTTGGACTAACAGCACCATCTGTGGCGGAGTGGGCTGTACCATTTAGATGAGAGTGGTAAGGACGTATTGAGTAAAATACAGATTTAAAGCTATATTTTAGGCAAATATGGAGGTTTCACTCATGTCAGAACCTGTGAATGCACTGTGGGGCTGGGGAAGTCACGTGTCTAACATGTCACTGACGCTAGCCCAGACAGAATA
Source organism: Triturus cristatus (assembly GCF_964204655.1). Lineage (NCBI taxonomy): Eukaryota > Metazoa > Chordata > Amphibia > Caudata > Salamandridae > Triturus > Triturus cristatus. The sequence goes on from NC_140581.1 coordinate 1,093,585,222, forward strand.
GACTTTCAGCAACACCATCGGCCTGTCAGGAAGTCAACCAACACCCCATGTAGCCATCCCTCCCCTAAGGCAATGAACACAGCGGTAAACAAGGTATGTACAACAAGTCCCAACAATCACAGAGGATAACCTAGACGTCATAGTTTAGCCTCCCTTAACTTTAAATAATTGAACGTCTGTCAAACAGGAAAATAACATTTCACTGGAAATTTCACAACATTTCCTGAAGGGAGGATTTAAACAATCTCCTCCTTTCAGCCTCTTTGAAGACTTTGGATGGTGTCACTGTGTTTTTGAAAAGCCAGGTGTTTTCTCTGGATTAACAAGGCAAAGGAATGGTCAGATGGCAAAATACCAATGCCTCCCTTACCAACTAAGCTTCTGTCTTTCTGCAGAGAATACAAAAAGCATGTAGGCCCTGTGACAGCAACAAAACAGTAGATGAACGAAAGCGCCCAGGAACTCAACGAAAATCGAAGTGCTCCAGTGACCTCCCAGTGCTACGAAGCGCTACATAAATGGGCACCATAGAACTTACAAGCGTCAAATGACTATCTTTTTAGGTTTACATAGAGAGGACCATTACTATCAATGACTGAGCACTTACATCGTATTATGGGGCATACTTACAAGCCCCTATATCCATCACAACGTCACTTTCAGTGACATTGTGATTGCGATAGGGGCTTGCCTTATTTACAAGGCAGCGTTAAGCCACCTAACATGGCTTAACGCTGCCTTGTTAATAAGGCACCCTTTCATGCTACGCCTAGCATGAAAGGGGAGGGCAATGGGTGTTGCAGTGGGCGTTCCACCGCAATACCCACTGAAGCCCATATAGAAGTTGCAACTTGTCATTATTTAATGATTGTTTATGTGCAAGAATGGCCATTTGCTCTTTCTATGCGTGCTGCAGAATCCAACACACATATAAACAGCCAAAACGAGGAGAAAGTAATAATTTCTCCTCATTGCCACAGACTAAGACCAGGTTTACCGTGGTCTCATTATTGGCACTGCCCCATATTTACATCTGCCTCGTAAATAGGGGGCCGTGTCAAAAAGCAATGAGTGTTGCAGCAGAACACCCACTGCAACACCCATTGCCCACCCCTTTCACTCTAAGTGCTGGGTGAAAGGGTACTATTTACAAGGCGGAGTTAAGCCTCGTTAAGCCACATTAAGTGGCTTAACGCTGCCTTGTAAATAAGGCGAAGGGGTTATCACCACCAGAATGTAAAAAAAATGTGACGTTCTGGTGGCGATAAGCCCTTCTAAATATGTCCCTGGGCACATGCATCAACATAAGGAATTGCGATTCCTTAATGGCAATTTTTAAGGAATCTCTATTTAGGAATTGCAAAATAAATTACAATTCCTACACATTGCTTAATAGCGAATCGTAAATTGTGAGGCCCATTGGAAGGAATGGGACAGCATTCACAATTTCAAGGGTGCTAGGGGGCCAAAAGGCCACCCTGATGCACCTCCAAAAATGGTATGTGTGCACATGTGGTGCACACACATGCCCTAAGGGCATGTGTATGCTCCACATGGCACTTGGAAAAATTGAATTCCGTGCATTTTTCTAAGGAATTGCAAATTACCATCAACTTGAAGTTGATGTAATTTGCGATTCCTTAATGCAAAGTTGCATTCTGAGAATGCTTCTTGCATTGCATTTAGGAATCGCAAATTGTGATTCCTTCACTGCATTCGCAAAATAGGTAATTGCAAAAACTGCGATTACCTATTTAGCGAATGCCTTAGGGCTTGATGCATCCCAAAAGGCTATTTACCGGTTGCAAAGGGGCCAATTCTGTGAATTGGACCGTTTGCGACAGGTAAATAGCTTGATGCATGTGCCCCTATGTTCCCTATTTTTTGGCAGCATCTGAAAAGGATTGTCTGAGGGATTTTCGTTTCTTGAATTATGGGGTTTCGAGGGTGACTCTTTCTTTGTTGCTAGATTTTCTGTTTCCCCTAGGATTTCTGTTTTCTGATCTTGGTATGATTGACAGTTCTGATTACACACTTTATCAGTGATGCAAGTTGTTCCCAGGTTTCAGAATATTCCCTTAATTAAGTATAGACTCCAAGCCCCACAAATGTGATCTTTGGGATGAAGTAAAACAGCACCTTCACACGAGGACAGATTGGTTGATGAACTGAGGTTGAATAGCGATTGTACAGTAACGGATTACACTGGGGAATACAGGTGGGGCGACTGAGCACTGCACAAACAGGTGGCAATAGGGTGATCATTTCAGGGAGTTGTGATGGCGTATGAATCAACATTCTGAGCAGTCAGGTGCACTGTGATTGTGTTTGCGGGTGAGTTGACTGTCTATGGGACGAATGCAGCAGGTCTCTGTACGTGATGTCAGACCAGGGTCATGAATGGAATGAAAGGGGATCAGGACTGATGAAGAGCAAAGAAAGGGAAAACAGACTGTAATATTAGTTACTGTGCCTTGCTGTAAAAACATACACATAAAGACCATCGAGAAGCAAGAATTGCTCAAACTGAGTCTTGAATATTGAAGGGAGGCCGACCAAAAGCATTGTGGGCTTGATTGTACATAATTGTGATTACGGGGCCTCGTCAAAAATTGATGAACCTAGGGCCATCTGAACCCGGGACCATCAAACCCTGTAGTGACAGACAGAGAAAAAGGGACACAGGGAGAGATGGGGAAACAGCAAGAATAAATATTAAAATTAGAGAGTAGCATAAACAGCTTTGGCAAGGATGATAGCAATCGAAAAAAAACCTTAAAAACAGGACACAGGGTCTTATTTTGATGGTGGTCGGTCAGACCACCGACAGCTATCGCGGTGGACAGGAGACCGCCTGACAAGCAGTTGGCGTTGTGACCCCCGCATTACAATGCGACCACAGGACTGGCAGTGGCAAAGTGCTCCTTTTCACTGCAGCTTGTGCTGCGGGCAGGAAAATCAGCACGAATGCCACCATGCTCAGCGGAAGAGGGTGATGCTTCTTTCTGTAGAAATTCTACTCGAGCGGGAGCTTCCTCAATGCGAACGGAAGGTTTCTTAATATGAGCGTTAGCAGCTATCCGCGACTGCCCATGTTGAGAAATCTTGCCGGGAGGATTTCTGGAGTAACATTTTCCTCACTTGCGCTCGCCAACTTAATGTTGGCGAGAGCGAGCGAGGAAAAAACTCCACTAAACGGAGCGTAGCTTTTCGGGAAAAACTCTGCGAGTCGAGGAGAATTTCACTCTCAGGCCTACAAATTATTGTTGAATGATGCATTTCTACATGCACTGATCCAGTGACATAATTCAAAATCGGATAAATTTTAAAGGCAAACCTAGAGCAGAGCTAGAGATATCGCAATAGAGCTCTCGATAATTGTATTGCACCCAATATCATTGGGAGACTCTTGATTCTGGTCATCAATGTTCCACTGAAAGAGATGTGAATGTAGCTGTTTAAGAAAATTGGAGCAGATAGGGGACAGCCCAAGATGGTTATTGCTTTTGTCATGGTGTTGGAAAACACTGCATTTTAATGCACTCTGAGGTAGCAACATGGTTTACAACTGGTAATTCTTGATTTAACAACAAATTGACAGATCAGACCTATATCCCAAATTTATTTTCGAAAGAACTAGTAAGAAACAAAGGGGCATATTATCAAGCCAGGCGATAAAATTATCGCCGCTTTAGTGGCAGAAAACTGCCGCTAAAACGGCGATAATGGGCTTGATAATATGCTCTATGGAATTCCAATTGAAACTCAGGTTAGATGTCCTTCACATCCAACATGCGCTTCAATTGGAATAGAGAATAGACTCTGACAGCTGCAGAGGGGTCCTGCTCAGGCAGAGGCACCCCCTCACAAGCACCCTGCCCCCAGGATTGATAGGGCCTGCCTTAGGGGTGACTGATATGTTTATATGTGTGTGCAGGTAGAGATATAGGGAGTGCTAACACTAACTTACCCAGGCTGCAGTAGCAGGCCTGTGGTGTCAGATTTAGTCTGCTTCCCAGGGGTGGCATAATACATGCTTCAGCCCTTGGTAGGCCTGTGAAGTACCTATGCCCTTGGTACCTAAGGTACCATATACTAGGGGCTCATAAGGTACAACAGTATCCAATCACTAGTGCATCTAATATGCACTCCAAGTTGTTTAGAGAGAACAGAGAGGCTGGGGCCCTGATTAGCAGGGTCCTAGCCAGACTATAGCCAGAAACCAGTGTAAACATCAGAAAAAAAGTGGGGGCAATATAAGTGCAGATCCTACTCTCCTACATAGTGTCATACAAATAACAATTGATATCAACAATACAATATAATTAATGCAAATGTCAATACATAATTTTCCACCATGATACTAGTGCTTATCATAATCATAATAATTGGTTGATTTTTCCCTAAATTTGTAAGAATAATACTTTGGCATCTGTTGCTAGCACACAACTCCATGACACACATTTCTGTCCCAGGAAAGATGTAAAACTGAGTGCACCCACATGGTTTTGAACCCGTGATTCTAAATTTCACCAAACACTCTGCAAAGGTTATATTAGTAAACTGACATATTTAAATAGCTCACAGTCAACATAAAATGACGACTCATACTATCACTAATCCCAAATATAATTTACTCGGTGCAGTGCTATGTATATAGATTTTGAGATTCCACAATGTCCTGCAATTGTTTTGATTCCCTAATTATGGAGAAATGCACACATTTTCTCAGTTTGGCCATTCCCACATTAGAACAGAAATGGAAATATTCACTAAATTTCCAGAATATTACTGAAGTTTATATATTTTATCTCTTCCAGCAATGAAGATCTGATTCAGAGATTTGGGGGCTGATTCACAGAACTAAAATGAGACAAACTCCTAAACTTACTACTTTTGGTATTCACAGAATGCACTTTTCGACTCCTAACTTTACGTCCGCACTTGGGCCCGAATTTCCGCACCAGGACTGTACTCTCCACACCCGGTGTGTACTCTCCGCACCTGGACAGTACTCTCCAGCAAGGACTGTACTCTCCGGCTCGAGCCATAATTTCCAGCTGGGGCCAGATAAAGTGTAATCAATGGGCTGGATTGCAATTTTTACAACAAGCATTGGGACCTTATAAGTGTTTAGTCAGAGATGTTGACTTTGCCTATGTATTTAAGCTGTGCTGTACAGAAGTCTGCAGCATGCTGAAAGTCATAATAAAGAAGTGTCAGAAGCATTTTTGTTACGTTATATATGACCAACGCATTATGTACAACTGAACAACCATATTAAAAAAGTATTAATTCAATGCTGGCAACTTCTATCTGCCTGTCCGAATGGTTGCTAGTTATGGATTTTTTTTGGTTATGGGGGCATAAATAACATGAGGGTGAAGGTTGGGAAATAGTACCTGCATAACAGTCAGTGAGAGAGTCAGTCAGTTAGTCAGTCAGTGAGAGAGAGCGCAAGAGAGTCAGTCAGTCAGTCAGTCGGTCAGTGAGAGAGAGAGTGAGAGAGTCAGTCAGTTAGTTAGTTAGTGAGAAAGTCAGTTAGTCAATAAGTCAATGAGAGAGTCAGTCAGTCAGTGAGAGAGAGTGCGAGAGTCAGTCATTGAGAGAGAGAGTCAGTCAGTGAGAGAGAGAGAGTCAGTCAGTGAGAGAGAGGCAGAGAGTCAGTCAGTGTGAGAGAGAGTCACTCAGTGAGAGAGTGAGAGAGTCAGTCAGTCAGTCAGTGAGAGAGTCAGCCAGTCAGTCAGTGAGATAGTTAGTCAGTCAGTGAGAGAAAGAGAGAGCGAGAGAGTTAGTCAGTCAGTCAGTGAGAGAGAGAGAGTGAGAGAGTCAGTCAGTCAGTGAGAGAGAGACAGTCAGTCAGTCAGTGAGAGATAGTGAGAGAGACAGTCAGTGAGAGAGAGAGTCAGTCAGTGAGAGAGAGAGAGTCAGAGAGTCAGTCAGTGAGAGAGAGGCAGAGAGTCAGTCAGTGTGAGAGAGAGTCACTCAGTGAGAGAGTGGGAGAGTCAGTCAGTCAGTCAGTGAGAGAGTCAGTCAGTCAGTCAGTGAGATAGTTAGTCAGTCAGTGAGAGAAAGAGAGAGCGAGAGAGTCAGTCAGTCAGTCAGTGAGAGAGAGAGAGTGAGAGAGTCAGTCAGTCAGTGAAAGAGAGACAGTCAGTCAGTCAGTGAGTCAGTCAGTCAGTCAGTCAGTGAGAGAGTCAGTCAGTCAGTCAGTGAGGGAGTAAGTCTGTCAGTGAGATAGAGAGTGAGACAGTCAGTCAGTCTGTCAATCAGAGAGTCAGTGAGAGACAGTCAGTCAGTCTGTTAGTCAGTCAGTGAGAGAGTGAGAGAGTCAGTCCATGAGAGAGAGATTGAGAGAGTCAGTCAGTCAGTCAGTCAGTCAGTCAGTGAGAGAGAGAGTCAGTCAGCCAGTCAGTGAGAGAGAGAGAGTGAGAGTCAGTAAGTCAGTTAGTCAGTCAGTGTGAGAGAGAGTGAGAGAGTCAGTTAGTCAGTGAGTCAGTCAGTGAGAGAGGCAGTCAGTGAGAGAGTCAGTAAGTCGGTGAGAGACAGAGAGTAAGAGAGTCAGTCAGCCAGTCAGTGAGAGAAAGAGAGTGAAAGTCAGTAAGTCAGTTAGTCAGTCAGTGAGACCGAGAGTGGGAGAGTCAGTCAGTCAGTAAGAGAGTCAGTCAGTCAGTGAGGGAGTTAGTCAGTCTAGTGAGAGAGTCAGTCAGTCAGTCAGAGAGTCAGTCAGTCAGAGAGTGACAGAGTCAGTCAGTCAGTGAGAGAGAGATTGAGAGAGTCAGTCAGTCAGTCAGTGAGAGAGGGCGTGAGAGAGTCAGTGAGTCAGTGAGAGAGAGTGAGAGAGTCAGTGAGTCAGTCAGTCAGTGAGAGAGAGAGTGAGAGAGTCAGTCAGTCAGAGAGTGAGAGTCAGTCAGTCAGTGAGTCAGTCAATCAGTCAGTGAGAGAGTCAGTCAGTCAGTAAGAGAGAAAGTGAGAGAGTCAGTCAGTTAGTCAGTCAAGGTGAGAGTCAGTCAGTCATTGAGAGAGAGAGAGAGCGAGAGAGTTAGTCAGTCAGAGAGTCAGTCAGTGAGAGAGTCAGTCCGTCAGTCAGTGGGAGAGAGATTGAGAGAGTCTGTCAGTCAGTCAGTCAGTGAGAGAGTCAGTCAGTTAGTCAGTCAGTGAGACAGAGTGAGAGAGTCAGTCAGTGAGAGAGAGAGAGAGTCAGTCAGTGAGAGAGAGTGAGAGAGTCAGTCAGTGTGAGGGATAGAGTTAGTCAGTGAGATGGAGAGAGAGTCAGTCAGTCGGTCAGTGAGAGAGTTAGTCAGTCAGTGAGAGAGTCAGTCAGTCAGTGAGAGAGAGAGTGAGAGAGTCAGTGAGTCAGTGAGTCAGTCAGTCAGTCACTGAGAGAGTCAGTCAGGGAGAGTCAGTCAGTCAGTCAGTGAAAGAGAGAGTGAGAGAGTCAGTCTGTGAGTGAGAGAGTCAGTCAGTCAGTAAGTCAGTCAGGCAGTTAGAGAGTCAGTTAGGAAGTTAGTCAGTCAAGGAGAGATTCAGTCAGTCAGTCAGTGAGAGAGATAGAGTGAGAGAGTTAGTCAGTCAGTCAGTCAGTGAGAGAGTTAGTCAGTCAGTGAGAGAGCTAGTCAGTCAGTGAGAGAGAATGAGAGAGTCAGTCAGTCAGTGAGAGAGAAATTGAGAGAGTCAGTCAGTCAGTCAGATAGAGAGAGTGAGCATCAGTCAGTCAGTCAGTGAGAGAGTCAGTCAGTCAGTGATACAGAGTGAGAGAGTCAGTCAGTGAGAGAGGGAGTCAGACAGTCAGTCAGTCAGTGAGAGAGAGAGTGAGAGAGAGAGTCAGTCAGTGAGAGAGAGAGTGAGAGAGTCAGTCCATGAGTGAGAGAGTTAGTCAGTCAGTCAGAACGTCAGTAAGGCAGTGACAGAGTCAGTTAGTTAGTTAGTCAGTCAAGGAGAGAGTCAGTCAGTCAGTCAGTGAGAGAGAGAGAGTGAGAGATTTAGTCAGTCAGAGAGTCAGTGAGAGTCAGTCAGTCAGTCAGTGAGAGAGTCAGTCAGTTAGTCAGTCAGTGAGAGAGTCAGTTAGTCAGTCAGTGAGAGAGATTGAGAGAGTCAGTCAGTCAGTGAGCGAGTCAGTCACTCAGTGAATCAGTCAGCCAGTGAGAGAGTCAGTCAGTCAGTCAGTGAGGGAGTCAGAGAGAGAGAGTGTGAGAGAGAGTCAGTCAGTCAGTCAGTGAGAGAGAGAGAGTCAGTCAGTCAGTCAGTCAGTCAGTGAGAGAGAGAGTGAGAGAGTTAGTCAGCCAGTCAGTGAGAGAGTCAGTCAGTGAGACAGAGAGTGGGAGAGTCAGTCAGTGAGAGAGTCAGTCAGTTAGTGTCAGGAAGCAGACTCATGTGGTGTCAGCGGTGCACCATATGTGGCAAAAACCAAAGAGACAGCGGATTCTTGTGAAGCCGCAAGTGGTGAACCTATATCGAGACTTATAATGTTCTATGTACAGTTGGACCTTTCAAGATGGCCGCGGCTCTTGCCGTCATTTGCTGTACATCTTTGACTTGACGGTTGGGCGCGCGGCAAACTGCGCACTTCAATCGAGATATCCTGAGAGAAGCTAGTGTTTTCTGTGTGCTCCAGAATCCTGAGGAGAACTGTTCTAGAACTTGAGAGAGATATTTTCGGAATAATCCACAGAACCGAATCAACCGCTAGTAGCCGAATAATCAAGTTAGCGGTTTTTGGTTACCCAAGTTTCAGTCAAGTTTCAGTCAAGAAAGTTACTGAGAATTCTTCTGGCTGGAATCTTCGTTTTTTCATCTGAGAAGGAAGCTGTTACCCGGAGTGGCTGAGTATCAGATTTCCCAGTGAACTAAAAGAAACCAAGACTGAGCCAACGACTTAAGTCAGTGAGTGCGCGTCTGCGCCCTACCTCCAATTTCCTCTCCTCCCCTTGGCGACCTTTCCTTTTCCTTTCCTCCCTATTTTACCTTTCCCTGTACCTTTTTGCGCGCATCTTTTGTTGAAGAAGTTGTTGAACCGACCCAGACCTTCTTCACTACAGAACCTGCAAGATAGGAGAGTATTCGTTAATTCATTATTTATGTACATATCAAATTCTTTATCAGAAGATGGAACCTATTTCTTAAACCTGCAAATGTGCAAGTCTGTATAACTAAAAGATTACAAAGAATATCACTACATAGAAGAGTAGCAAGCCTGTAGGAGTAAAAGGTAGGAGCAGAGGAATCTAAAAGTCATTAGGAAGATTAGGAGAGTAGGATGTTCTTGTAATTCCCTCTTCACCTCTGTGCATTAGGTGTACCTCGTTAAGATGTGCCAGTGAAGAACCATACACTACAGAAGAATCAGCAGAGAAGGCAGAATCACCACCTAGAGGTTATACACCATCCTGAGGCAGTCTCTTCTCTTCTCTTCCACTTCCCCTTTCCCCCGTGCTAGCGCCGTTACCCTTGCTTGGTGGCTGCACTGATGCAGGGGCATTGGGAGTAATCGTCACTTCTGCTTCTGTGGAACTTGAGGTACCTTCTGACAGATTGAAGTGCCCACGAAGTAATTTCCACCCAAGCGGAATGGCGGAAGGCTTTAGTTTAAAATCCTTAGGGGAGATGTTGGAGGCCATTCAAAGGGATTTAGGAGCGGTAAGGGAGGAAACGGTTTTGCTAACTCGAAGAGTAGATGGGTTAGCATCGGGAGCCACTCCGTTAGCTCAGACCTCTTCCCCCAATTTGTCTTCAGAGTCCAACCCCAGGACTGTAGCACAAGTGGTCCATTCTGTTTCCCCACTAATTCCATTAGCTTCTCCTGAAAGGTATTCTGGGGATGCACAGAGAGCGCAATTATTCTTGACACAATGTTCCCTCCATTTCATGTGTCGACCAGCGTTATTCCCTGACGCACAATCCAAGGTTGCGTTTATTCTCTCTTATCTGAGTGGGGATGCGGCTAACTGGGCAATGCCATTGGTGTCCAAAGATTCCCCATTTTTGTATGACCTGGAGCGTTTTAAGGCCGAATTTTTGAGGATTTTTGACAGAAGAAAGATCTCTCAAGTCACGGACAATGAACTTTTAGAACTTCGTCAAGGAAGTAAGGATTTAGTAACTTATTTAACCCAGTTTAATAAGTTGATTGTGGAAACGGAGTGGCCAGAAGAGAAAAGAGCGGCTCTCTTCTATCGAGGATTGCGAGAAGAAATCAAAGACACATTAGCTCAAATTCCTAACCGTCCTACAGAATTATCAGCTTTAGTGGATCTGGCTTTAGAAATCGATTTTCGTTGGACAGAACGGAAAGGTGAAAGAAGAAAAGAATTTCGTTTCCAACCTTCTAGATTTGATAGAAGTCGACAAGAGATCAATAAGACGCCTTCTTCGGATGTGGAACCGATGCAAATTGGGATGGTGAGAGGCCCTCTGAGTAAAGAAGAGAAGGAACAACGAAGACAGAAAAGACTGTGTATGTATTGTGGAAATTCAGGACACTTTGTAAAAGAGTGTCCGAAAAGGCCTAAAACTTTGGTGAAGGGAAACGAGCAACACCACCAGTAGAGGGGAGCACACTGGTGGTGTCAGAAGAAAAGATGGCTCCAAATTCCCATTATGTGATGAACACTTTACAAACCATGACACCTCATTTGATTTTGCATATGACTATTCAGTTTCGGGAGCAAGAAATTTCTGGGGTGGCCATTATGCTCGACTCTGGAGCCACCGGAAACTTCTGCGACATAAAATATGCACCTCAATTCCAGATGATTTTGGGGCTTCCATGGCTTACTATCCATAATCCTACTATAGATTGGGAAAACCGAACAGTATTCATGAATTCCCAATATTGTCTAGAACATTGTTACCATGATTCTGAGGAAGGTACCGAACCCTCTCAAGCAACCTTGTTATCTGGCGGAGGAGAATCAATTTGTGTCATCAGTACTACAGAAATTCCCCCAGAGTATCAAGAGTTTAAAGAAGTCTTTTGTGAAAAAGATGCAGAAAAATTACCTCCACATCGTCCATATGATTGTACCATCGAATTGGAACCGGGAGCGGTTCTGCCTTGTTCAAGGATCTACGCCCTAACTGAAGGTGAAAATCGCTATCTCAAGGAGTATTTAGATCGATATTTGGCTAATGGTTTTATTAGGCCTTCACAGTCCCCAGTATCCTCTCCTTTATTCTTCATCCCCAAGAAGGAAGGATCTCTTAGGACTTGCATCGATTATCGTGCCCTCAACCGAGTGACCATCAAGAATCGATACCCGTTACCCTTGATTTCCGTCCTTCTTGATCAAGTAAAGGAAGCTCAAATTTTCACAAAATTAGATTTAAGAGGGGCATACCATCTTATTCGTGTCAAAGAAGGCCATGAGTGGAAAACGGCATTTCGAACTAAATATGGGCTCTTTGAATATCAAGTTATGCCGTTTGGCCTTTGTAATGCACCAGCCGCTTTTCAACATTTTATTAATGATATCATGGGAGATTTGATTGACAAGATTGCAATTGTATATTTGGATGATATTTTGATTTTCTCCAAGATTCCACAAGAACATGCTACCCATGTAAGGAGGGTTTTGGAAAGGCTGCGTTTGCATCAATTGTATGTGAAACTAGAAAAATGTGCTTTCAGTGTGCAAACAGTGGAGTTTCTCGGATTTGTCCTTTCCTCAGCAGGAGTGACCATGGATCCAAAGAAGATTCACTCAGTTATAAATTGGCCCTCTCCAGGAAACGTTAAGGAGATACAGCGATTCTTGGGATTTGCTAATTTTTATCGTCGCTTCATTCAAGGATTCTCACAGAGAATCATTCCTATCACCAAACTTTTGAAGAAAGGCCAGAAATTTCATTGGACTGAAGAGGCTGAGATGGCTTTTGAGTTTCTCAAGAAGAGCTTTACTACTGCTCCCATTTTGCTACATGCAGATCCGGCAGAACCCTTCTTTGTGGAAGCGGATGCTTCAGATTTAGCCATTGGTGGGGTGCTGTCTCAGCGTCACAAGACAACGGGACAGCTTCATCCAGTGGCTTTTCGTTCTAGAAAACTTACGCCTGCTGAAGTCAATTATACAATTGCTGAGAAGGAATTGTTGGCGGTGAAAGATGCGTTTGAAGAGTGGCGACACTATTTGCTGGGAGCTCGTCATACAGTTACAGTTTATTCTGATCACAAGAATTTACAATTTCTGAAATCTGCTAGAACTTTGACCCCTCGTCTCTTAAGATGGTCTCTCTATTTTGCAGACTTTGATTTTGTGATTACCTACCGCCCAGGAAATAAGAACGGAAAGGCGGATGCATTGTCCCGAATTCAGACAGAAGTTCAAGAGCCTCCAATGACTCAAAAGACTATCATCCCAGAAACCAAGATCATTTGTACGCTTGATTTGGTTGATTTCAAAGAAGAAGTAAAGAAAAGGTTGTCTCCAGAAGAGATACAGACTTGGGTTCAACAGGATTCTATACGAGAAATCTTCGAACAGTTACCCTACGTTCAAGGTGCCCTGTATTTACCCACTGCAGAACTTCAGCACAAAGCAATGCAAGCATGCCATGATCAACCTTTGGCTGGGCATAAAGGTATTCAAAAGACTCTTGAGCTCATTCAACGATATTTTTGGTGGCCAGAGATTCGGTCCAGTGTCATACAATATGTGGGAACGTGTCTAACCTGTGCCCAAGGAAAGGCCATGAGACAAGCCCCATCAGGCCTTTTGCATCCTTTGCCCACCCCCTCCCAACCTTGGCACACAGTCACCATGGATCTCATAGTGGATCTGCCTCCGAGTCATGGGTATAACACTGTGTTAGTGTTTGTTGACACCTTCACTAAGATGAGCCATTTCATACCTTTAAAAGGGGTTCCTACTGCGAGGGAGTTAGCCAAACTATTCAGTGAGCACATTGTTAAGATTCATGGGGTCCCAAAAATCCTGATTTCAGATAGAGGGTCTCAGTTTGTATCCCATTTTTGGAGAGCCTTCATGCAAGGGTTGGGAGTAGAGACCAGATTTTCCACCAGTTATCATCCTGAAACAGACGGGCAGACCGAAAGAGTCAACCAAGAGTTAGAACAATATCTGAGAATGTTCCTTCTGGATCAGGAGGGTGAATGGTCTGATTTTTTATGGATGGCAGAGTTTGCATGTAATAATGCAAAAAATGTGTCTACTGGGTTTTCTCCTTTCTTCCTCAATTATGGTAGACATCCAAACCCTTTCATGGGACAGGGAGATATGGGGGTTCCAGCAGTCAGAGACCTCATGCAAGATTTTGTTAACACTCGCAGATCGGCAGAATCCAATTTAGTCAAGGCTAAAGCGAATTATAAGAAACAGGCAGACAAACATAGAAAAAAGGCTCCAGATTACAGGGTGGGTGATTTGGTTTGGTTATCTACACGTAATCTCCATCTCAAGGGTAATCGGAAATTTCAGCCACGTTTTGTGGGACCTTACCTAATTGAAAAGGTACTAAGCCCTGTAGCGGTAAAATTAAAATTGCCCTCAAATACAGGTATTCATCCAGTTTTCCATGTCTCTCTGATTAAAAGATGCACTCCAAACACGAGAATAGTGAAGCCTCCAGCGCCCCTAGTGATTAATGGACATCCTGAATATGAGGTCAAAGATATATTAGATTCCAAAAGAACTAGAGTAGGGCTTTACTACTTAGTAGACTGGAAAGGTTATGGACCAGAAGATCGCTCCTGGGAGTTAGCTAAGAACATTCATGCTCCTCGACTCTTAAAAAGATTTCATATTCGATACCCCTTCAAACCTGGGCCGATGAATCGGCCTTTGAGAGGGGGTACTGTCAGGAAGCAGACTCATGTGGTGTCAGCGGTGCACCATATGTGGCAAAAACCAAAGAGACAGCGGATTCTTGTGAAGCCGCAAGTGGTGAACCTATATCGAGACTTATAATGTTCTATGTACAGTTGGACCTTTCAAGATGGCCGCGGCTCTTGCCGTCATTTGCTGTACATCTTTGACTTGACGGTTGGGCGCGCGGCAAACTGCGCACTTCAATCGAGATATCCTGAGAGAAGCTAGTGTTTTCTGTGTGCTCCAGAATCCTGAGGAGAACTGTTCTAGAACTTGAGAGAGATATTTTCGGAATAATCCACAGAACCGAATCAACCGCTAGTAGCCGAATAATCAAGTTAGCGGTTTTTGGTTACCCAAGTTTCAGTCAAGTTTCAGTCAAGAAAGTTACTGAGAATTCTTCTGGCTGGAATCTTCGTTTTTTCATCTGAGAAGGAAGCTGTTACCCGGAGTGGCTGAGTATCAGATTTCCCAGTGAACTAAAAGAAACCAAGACTGAGCCAACGACTTAAGTCAGTGAGTGCGCGTCTGCGCCCTACCTCCAATTTCCTCTCCTCCCCTTGGCGACCTTTCCTTTTCCTTTCCTCCCTATTTTACCTTTCCCTGTACCTTTTTGCGCGCATCTTTTGTTGAAGAAGTTGTTGAACCGACCCAGACCTTCTTCACTACAGAACCTGCAAGATAGGAGAGTATTCGTTAATTCATTATTTATGTACATATCAAATTCTTTATCAGAAGATGGAACCTATTTCTTAAACCTGCAAATGTGCAAGTCTGTATAACTAAAAGATTACAAAGAATATCACTACATAGAAGAGTAGCAAGCCTGTAGGAGTAAAAGGTAGGAGCAGAGGAATCTAAAAGTCATTAGGAAGATTAGGAGAGTAGGATGTTCTTGTAATTCCCTCTTCACCTCTGTGCATTAGGTGTACCTCGTTAAGATGTGCCAGTGAAGAACCATACACTACAGAAGAATCAGCAGAGAAGGCAGAATCACCACCTAGAGGTTATACACCATCCTGAGGCAGTCTCTTCTCTTCTCTTCCACTTCCCCTTTCCCCCGTGCTAGCGCCGTTACCCTTGCTTGGTGGCTGCACTGATGCAGGGGCATTGGGAGTAATCGTCACTTCTGCTTCTGTGGAACTTGAGGTACCTTCTGACAGTTAGTGAGAGAGTTAGGCAGTCAGCGAGAGAGTCAATCAGTCAATGAGAGAGTCAACCAGTCAGGGAGTCAGTGAGAGTCAGTCAGTCAGTCAGTAAGTGACAGAGTGAGAGAGTCAGTCAGTCAGTCAGTGAGAGAGAGATTGAGAGAGTCAGTCAGTCAGTCAGGCAGTCAGTCAGAGAGAGAGTGAGAGTCAGTCAGTCAGTCAGTGAGACAGAGTGAGAGAGTCAGTCAGTGAGAAAGAGAGAGCCAGTCAGTGAGAGAGAGTGAGAGACAGTCAGTCAGTCAGTGAAAGAGTCAGTCAGTCAGTGAGAGACAGTGAAGAGTGAGAGAGTCAGTCAGAGTCAGTGAGAGTCAGTCAGTCAGTCTGTGAGTCAGTCAGTGAGAGAGTGAGAGAGTCAGTCTGTCAGTGAGAGAGATTGAGAGAGTCAGTGAGCCAGTGAGACAGAGTGAGAGAGTCAGTCAGTCAGTGAGAGAGAGAGTGATAGAGTCAGTGAGTCAGTCAGTCAGTGAGAGAGAGAGAGTGAGAGAGTCAGTCAGTCAGTCAGTAAGTCAGTCAGGCAGCGAGAGAATCAGTTAGGCAGTTAGTCAGTCAAGGAGAGAGTCAGTCAGTCAGTCAGTGAGAGAGAGAGAGAGAGAGTGAGAGAGTTAGTCGGTCAGAGAGTCAGTCAGATACTCAGTCAGTTAGAAAGACAGTCTGTCAGTCAGTGGGAGAGAGATTGAGAGAGTCTGTCAGTCAGTCAGTCAGTGAGAGAGTCTGTCAGTCAGTCAGTCAGTGAGAGAGTCAGTCAGTTAGTCAGTCAGTGAGACAGAGTGAGAGAGTCAGTCAGTGAGAGAGAGAGAGAGTCAGTCAGTGAGAGAGAGTGAGAGAGTCAGTCAGTGTGAGAGATAGCATTAGTCAGTGAGATGGAGAGAGAGTCAGTCAGTCGGTCAGTGAGAGAGTTAGTCAGTCAGTGAGAGAGTCAGTCAGTCAGTGAGAGAGAGTGAGAGAGTCAGTGAGTCAGTCAGTCAGTCAGTCAGTCAGTCAGTCAGTCACTGAGAGAGTCAGTCAGGGAGAGTCAGTCAGTCAGTGAGAGAGAGAGTGAGAGAGTCAGTCTGTGAGTGAGAGAGTCAGTCAGTCAGTCAGTCAGTGAGAGAGAGAGTGAGAGAGTTAGTCAGCCAGTCAGTGAGAGAGTCAGTCAGTGAGACAGAGAGTGGGAGAGTCAGTCAGTGAGAGAGTCAGTCAGTTAGTGAGAGAGTTAGGCAGTCAGTGAGAGAGTCAGTCAGTCAATGAGAGAGTCAACCAGTCAGGGAGTCAGTGAGAGTCAGTCAGTCAGTCAGTAAGTGACAGAGTGAGAGAGTCAGTCAGTCAGTCAGTGAGAGAGAGATTGAGAGAGTCAGTCAGTCAGTCAGTCAGAGAGAGAGTGAGAGTCAGTCAGTCAGTCAGTGAGACAGAGTGAGAGAGTCAGTCAGTGAGAAAGAGAGAGCCAGTCAGTGAGAGAGAGTGAGAGACAGTCAGTCAGTCAGTGAGAGAGTCAGTCAGTCAGTGAGAGAGAGTGAAGAGTGAGAGAGTCAGTCAGAGTCAGTGAGAGTCAGTCAGTCAGTCTGTGAGTCAGTCAGTGAGAGAGTGAGAGAGTCAGTCTGTCAGTGAGAGAGATTGAGAGAGTCAGTCAGTCAGTGAGACAGAGTGAGAGAGTCAGTCAGTCAGTGAGAGAGAGAGTGAGAGAGTCAGTGAGTCAGTCAGTCAGTGAGAGAGAGAGAGTGAGAGAGTCAGTCAGTCAGTCAGTAAGTCAGTCAGGCAGTGATTGAATCAGTTAGGCAGTTAGTCAGTCAAGGAGAGAGTCAGTCAGTCAGTCAGTGAGAGAGAGAGAGAGAGAGTGAGAGAGTTAGTCGGTCAGAGAGTCAGTCAGATACTCAGTCAGTTAGAGAGACAGTCTGTCAGTCAGTGGGAGAGAGATTGAGAGAGTCTGTCAGTCAGTCAGTCAGTGAGAGAGTCTGTCAGTCAGTCAGTCAGTGAGAGAGTCAGTCAGTTAGTCAGTCAGTGAGACAGAGTGAGAGAGTCAGTCAGTGAGAGAGAGAGAGTCAGTCAGTGAGAGAGAGTGAGAGAGTCAGTCAGTGTGAGAGATAGCGTTAGTCAGTGAGATGGAGAGAGAGTCAGTCAGTCGGTCAGTGAGAGAGTTAGTCAGTCAGTGAGAGAGTCAGTCAGTCAGTGAGAGAGAGTGAGAGAGTCAGTGAGTCAGTCAGTCAGTCAGTCAGTCAGTCACTGAGAGAGTCAGTCAGGGAGAGTCAGTCAGTCAGTGAGAGAGAGAGTGAGAGAGTCAGTCTGTGAGTGAGAGAGTCAGTCAGTCAGTAAGTCAGTCAGGCAGTGAGAGAGTCAGTTAGGAAGTTAGTCAGTCAAGGAGAGAGTCAGTCAGTCAGTCAGTGAGAGAGAGAGAGTGAGAGAGTTAGTCAGTCAGATAGTCAGTCAGTTAGAGAGTCAGTCCATCAGTCAGTGGGAGAGAGATTGAGAGAGTCTGTCAGTCAGTCAGTCAGTCAGTCAGTGAGAGAGAGAGAGTGAGAGAGAGAGAGTGAGAGAGTCAGTCAGTCAGTGAGTCAATCAGTCAGTGAGAGAGTCATTCAGGGAGAGTCAGTCAGTCAGTCAGTGAGAGAGAGAGTGAGAGAGTCAGTCTGTGAGTGAGAGAGTCAGTCAGTCAGTAAGTCAGTCAGGCAGTAAGAGAGTCAGTTAGGAAGTTAGTCAGTCAAGGAGAGAGTCAGTCAGTCAGTCAGTGAGAGAGTGAGTGAGAGAGTTAGTCAGTCAGATAGTCAGTCAGATAGTCAGTCAGTTAGAAAGTCAGTCCATCAGTCACTGGGAGAGAGATTGAGAGAGTCTGTCAGTCAGTCAGCAAGTGAGAGAGAGAGAGAGAGAGCGTCTGTCAGTGTGAGAGATAGAGTTAGTCAGTGAGATGGAGAGAGAGTCAGTCAGTCGGTCAGTGAGAGAGTTAGTCAGTCAATGAGAGAGTCAGTCAGTGAGAGAGTCAGTAAGTCAGTGAGAGAGAGATTGAGAGAGTCAGTCAGTCAGTCACTCAGAGAGTGAGTGAGAGTAAGTCAGTCAGTCAGAGAGTCAGTCAGTCAGAGAGTCAGTGAAAGTCAGTCAGTCAGTTAGTCAGTCAGTGAGACAGAGAGAGAGAGCCAGTCAGTGAGAGAGAGTGAGAGAGAGAGCGAGAGAGTCAGTCAGTGAGAAAAGAGAGTTAGTCAGTGAGAGAGGGAGTCAGAGAGTCAGTCAGTGAGAGAGAGATTCAGAGAGTCAGTTAGTGAGAGAGTCAGTCAGTCAGTGAGAGAGTCAGTCAGTCAGAGAGTCAGTGAAAGTCAGTCAGTCAGTTAGTCAGTCAGTGAGAGAGTGAGAGAGTCAGTCAGTCAGTGAGATTGAGAGAGTCAGTCAGTCAGTCAGTCAGTGAGAGAGTGAGAGAGTCAGTCAGACAGTGAGAGAGAGAGAGAGAGGGAGAGAGTCAGTGATTCAGTCAGCCAGTGAGAGAGAGAGTGTGAGAGTCAGTCAGTCAATCATATCGTGAGAGAGTCAGTGAGTCAGAGAGTCAGTCAGTTAGTCAGTGAGAGAGTCAGTCAGGGAGAGAGGTAGTCAGTCAGTAAGAGAGAGAGTGAGAGAGAGAGTCAGTCCATGAGTGAGAGTCAGTCAGTCAGTAAGTCAGTCAGGTAGTAAAAGAGTCAGTTAGTAAGTCAAGGAGAGAGTCAGTCAGTCAGTCAGTGAGCGAGAGATTGAGAGAGTCCGCCAGTCAGTCAGTCAGTGAGAGAGTGAGAGTCAGTCAGTCAGTCAGTGAGAGAGTCATTCAGTTAGTCAGCCAGTGAGACAGAGTCAGTCAGTGAGAGAGAGTCAGTCAGTGAGAGAGAGAGAGAGTCACAGAGTAAGTCAGTGAGAGAGAGTCAGAGAGTCAGTCAGTGAGAGAGAGAGAGAGAGAGAGAGAGAGAGAGAGTCAGACAGTCAGTCAGGTAATGAGAGAGTCAGTCAGTCAGTCAGTCAGTGAGAGTGAGAGAGCCAGTCAGTCAGTCAGTGAGAGAGTCAGTCAGTCAGTGAGTCTGTCAGTCAGTGAGAGAGTCAGTCAGTCAGTCAGTGAGTCTGTCAGTCAGTCAGAGAGAGAGAGTGAGAGAGTCAGTCAGTCAGTCAGAGAGTCAGTCAGAGAGTCAGTCAGAGAGTCAGTCAGCCAGTCAGTCAATGAGAGAGAGAGAGTCAGTCAGTCAGTCAGCGAGAGAGAGAGAGTCAGTCAGTCACTCAGTCAGTGAGAGAGTCAGTCAGTCAGTCAGTGAGAGAGCAAGAGAGTCAGTCAGTCAGTAAGTCAGTCTGTCAGTCAGTGAGAGAGTCAGTCAGTCAGTCAGTGAGAGAGTCAGTCAGTCAGTCATTGAGAGAGAGAGAGAGTGAGAGTCAGTCAGTCAGTTAGTCAGTCAATGAGAGAGATAGTGAGGGAGTCAGTCAGTCAGTGAGAGAGTCAGTCAGTCAGTCAGGGAGTAAGTCAGTCAGTCAGTGAGAGAATCAGTCATTCAGTTACTCAGTCAGTGAGAGTTAATCAGTCAGTGAGAGAGTGAGAGAGTCAGTCAGTCAGAGAGTCAGTGAGAGACAGCCAGTCAGTCAGTGAGAGAGTCAGTCAGTGAAAAAGAGATTGAGAGAGCCAGCCAGTCAGTCAGTCAATGAGAGAGAGTGAGAGTCAGTTAGTCAGTCAGTCAGTCAGTGAGAGAGAGAGAGTCAGTCAGTCAGTCAGTGAGAGAGAGAGTGAGAGAGTTAGTCAGTCAGTCAGTGAGAGAGTCAGTCAGTGAGACAGAGAGTGGGAGAGTCAGTCAGTGAGAGAGTCAGTCAGTTAGTGAGAGAGTTAGGCAGTCAGTGAGAGAGTCAGTCAGTCAATGAGAGAGTCAGTCAGTCAGGGAGTCAGTGAGAGTCAGTCAGTCAGTCAGTAAGTGACAGAGTGAGAGAGTCAGTCAGTCAGTCAGTGAGAGAGAGATTGAGAGAGTCAGTCAGTCAGTCAGTCAGAGAGAGAGTGAGAGTCAGTCAGTCAGTCAGTGAAACAGAGTGAGAGAGTCAGTCAGTGAGAAAGAGAGTGCCAGTCAGTGAGAGAGAGTGAGAGACAGCGAAAGAGTCAGTCAGTGAGAAAGAGAGTTAGTCAGTGAGAGAGAGAGTCAGAGATTCAGTCAGTGAGAGAGAGAGTCAGAGAGTCAGTCAGTGAGAGAGACAGAGTGAGACAGTCAGTCAGTCAGTGAGAGAGTCAGTCAGTCAGTGAGAGAGAGTGAAGAGTGTGAGAGTCAGTCAGAGTCAGCGATAGTCAGTCAGTCAGTCTGTGAGTCAGTCAGTGAGAGAGTGAGAGAGTCAGTCAGTCAGTGAGAGAGATTGAGAGAGTCAGTGAGTCAGTGAGACAGAGTGAGAGAGTCAGTCAGTCAGTGAGAGAGAGAGTGAGAGAGTCAGTGAGTCAGTCAGTCAGTGAGAGAGAGAGAGTGAGAGAGTCAGTCAGTCAGTGAGTCAGTCAGTGAGAGAGTCAGTCAGGGAGAGAGTCACTCAGTCAGTGAGAGAGAGAGTGAGAGAGTCAGTCCATGAGTGAGAGATTCAGTCAGTCAGTCAGTAAGTCAGTCAGGCAGTGAGAGAATCAGTTAGGCAGTTAGTCAGTCAAGGAGAGAGTCAGTCAGTCAGTCAGTGAGAGAGAGAGAGAGAGAGAGTGAGAGAGTTAGTCAGTCAGAGAGTCAGTCAGATACTCAGTCAGTTAGAGAGTCAGTCTGTCAGTCAGTGGGAGAGAGATTGAGAGAGTCTGTCAGTCAGTCAGTCAGTGAGAGAGTCAGTCAGTTAGTCAGTCAGTGAGACAGAGTGAGAGAGTCAGTCAGCGAGAGAGAGAGAGAGTCAGTCAGTGAGAGAGAGTGAGAGAGTCAGTCAGTGTGAGAGATAGAGTTAGTCAGTGAGATGGAGAGAGAGTCAGTCAGTGGTCAGTGAGAGAGTTAGTCAGTCAGTGAGAGAGTCAGTCAGTCGGTGAGAGAGAGAGTGAGAGAGTCAGTCTGTGAGTGAGTGAGTGAGTCAGTCAGTAAGTCAGTCAGGCAGTGAGAGAGTCAGTTAGGAAGTTAGTCAGTCAAGGAGAGAGTCAGTCAGTCAGTCAGTGAGAGAGAGAGAGTGAGAGAGTTAGTCAGTCAGATAGTCAGTCAGATAGTCAGTCAGTTAGAGAGTCAGTCCATCAGTCAGTGGGAGAGAGGTTGAGAGAGTCTGTCAGTCAGTCAGTCAGTGAGAGAGAGAGAGTGAGAGAGTCAGTCAGTCAGTGAGTCAGTCAGTCAGTCATTGAGAGAGTCATTCAGGGAGAGTCAGTCAGTCAGTCAGTGAGAGAGAGAGTGAGAGAGTCAGTCTGTGAGTGAGAGAGTCAGTCAGTCAGTAAGTCAGTCAGGCAGTGAGAGAGTCAGTTAGGAAGTTAGTCAGTCAAGGAGAGAGTCAGTCAGTGAGAGAGAGTGAGAGAGTCAGTAAGTCAGTGAGAGAGAGATTGAGAGAGTCAGTCAGTCAGTCACTCAGAGAGAGAGTGAGAGTAAGTCAGTCAGTCAGAGAGTCAGTCAGTCAGACAGTCAGTGAGACAGAGAGAGAGAGCCAGTCAGTGAGAGAGAGTGAGAGAGAGCGAGAGAGTCAGTCATTGAGAAAGAGAGTTAGTCAGTGAGAGAGGGAGTCAGCCAGTGAGAGAGAGAGAGTCAGTCAGTGAGAGAGAGGCAGAGAGTCAGTCAGTGTGAGAGAGAGTCACTCAGTGAGAGAGTGAGAGAGTCAGTCAGTCAGTCAGTGAGAGAGTCAGCCAGTCAGTCAGTGAGATAGTTAGTCAGTCAGTGAGAGAAAGAGAGAGCGAGAGAGTCAGTCAGTCAGTCAGTGAGAGAGAGAGAGTGAGAGAGTCAGTCAGTCAGTGAGAGAGAGACAGTCAGTCAGTCAGTGAGAGATAGTGAGAGAGACAGTCAGTGAGAGAGAGAGTCAGTCAGTGAGAGAGAGAGAGTCAGAGAGTCAGTCAGTGAGAGAGAGGCAGAGAGTCAGTCAGTGTGAGAGAGAGTCACTCAGTGAGAGAGTGGGAGAGTCAGTCAGTCAGTCAGTGAGAGAGTCAGTCAGTCAGTCAGTGAGATAGTTAGTCAGTCAGTGAGAGAAAGAGAGAGCGAGAGAGTCAGTCAGTCAGTCAGTGAGAGAGAGAGAGTGAGAGAGTCAGTCAGTCAGTGAGAGAGAGACAGTCAGTCAGTCAGTGAGTCAGTCAGTCAGTCAGTCAGTGAGAGAGTCAGTCAGTCAGTCAGTGAGGGAGTAAGTCTGTCAGTGAGATAGAGAGTGAGACAGTCAGTCAGTCTGTCAATCAGAGAGTCAGTGAGAGACAGTCAGTCAGTCTGTTAGTCAGTCAGTGAGAGAGTGAGAGAGTCAGTCCATGAGAGAGAGATTGAGAGAGTCAGTCAGTCAGTCAGTCAGTCAGTGAGAGAGAGAGTCAGTCAGCCAGTCAGTGAGAGAGAGTGAGAGTCAGTAAGTCAGTTAGTCAGTCAGTGTGAGAGAGAGTGAGAGAGTCAGTTAGTCAGTGAGTCAGTCAGTGAGAGAGGCAGTCAGTGAGAGAGTCAGTAAGTCGGTGAGAGACAGAGAGTAAGAGAGTCAGTCAGCCAGTCAGTGAGAGAAAGAGAGTGAAAGTCAGTAAGTCAGTTAGTCAGTCAGTGAGACAGAGAGTGGGAGAGTCAGTCAGTCAGTAAGAGAGTCAGTCAGTCAGTGAGGGAGTTAGTCAGTCTAGTGAGAGAGTCAGTCAGTCAGTCAGAGAGTCAGTGAGAGTCAGTCAGTCAGTCAGTTAGTCAGTCAGTCAGAGAGTGACAGAGTCAGTCAGTCAGTGAGAGAGAGATTGAGAGAGTCAGTCAGTCAGTCAGTGAGAGAGGGCGTGAGAGAGTCAGTGAGTCAGTGAGAGAGAGTGAGAGAGTCAGTGAGTCAGTCAGTCAGTGAGAGAGAGAGTGAGAGAGTCAGTCAGTCAGAGAGTGAGAGTCAGTCAGTCAGTGAGTCAGTCAATCAGTCAGTGAGAGAGTCAGTCAGTCAGTAAGAGAGAAAGTGAGAGAGTCAGTCAGTTAGTCAGTCAAGGTGAGAGTCAGTCAGTCATTGAGAGAGAGAGAGAGCGAGAGAGTTAGTCAGTCAGAGAGTCAGTCAGTGAGAGAGTCAGTCCGTCAGTCAGTGGGAGAGAGATTGAGAGAGTCTGTCAGTCAGTCAGTCAGTGAGAGAGTCAGTCAGTTAGTCAGTCAGTGAGACAGAGTGAGAGAGTCAGTCAGTGAGAGAGAGAGAGTCAGTCAGTGAGAGAGAGTGAGAGAGTCAGTCAGTGTGAGAGATAGAGTTAGTCAGTGAGATGGAGAGAGAGTCAGACAGTCGGTCAGTGAGAGAGTTAGTCAGTCAGTGAGAGAGTCAGTCAGTCAGTGAGAGAGAGAGTGAGAGAGTCAGTGAGTCAGTGAGTCAGTCAGTCAGTCACTGAGAGAGTCAGTCAGGGAGAGTCAGTCAGTCAGTCAGTGAAAGAGAGAGTGAGAGAGTCAGTCTGTGAGTGAGAGAGTCAGTCAGTCAGTAAGTCAGTCAGGCAGTTAGAGAGTCAGTTAGGAAGTTAGTCAGTCAAGGAGAGATTCAGTCAGTCAGTCAGTGAGAGAGATAGAGTGAGAGAGTTAGTCAGTCAGTCAGTCAGTGAGAGAGTTAGTCAGTCAGTGAGAGAGCTAGTCAGTCAGTGAGAGAGAATGAGAGAGTCAGTCAGTCAGTGAGAGAGAAATTGAGAGAGTCAGTCAGTCAGTCAGATAGAGAGAGTGAGCATCAGTCAGTCAGTCAGTGAGAGAGTCAGTCAGTCAGTGATACAGAGTGAGAGAGTCAGTCAGTGAGAGAGGGAGTCAGACAGTCAGTCAGTCAGTGAGAGAGAGAGTGAGAGAGAGAGTCAGTCAGTGAGAGAGAGAGTGAGAGAGTCAGTCCATGAGTGAGAGAGTTAGTCAGTCAGTCAGTCAGAACGTCAGTAAGGCAGTGACAGAGTCAGTTAGTTAGTTAGTCAGTCAAGGAGAGAGTCAGTCAGTCAGTGAGTGAGAGAGAGAGAGTGAGAGATTTAGTCAGTCAGAGAGTCAGTGAGAGTCAGTCAGTCAGTCAGTGAGAGAGTCAGTCAGTTAGTCAGTCAGTGAGAGAGTCAGTTAGTCAGTCAGTGAGAGAGATTGAGAGAGTCAGTCAGTCAGTGAGCGAGTCAGTCACTCAGTGAATCAGTCAGCCAGTGAGAGAGTCAGTCAGTCAGTCAGTGAGGGAGTCAGAGAGAGAGAGTGTGAGAGAGAGTCAGTCAGTCAGTCAGTGAGAGAGAGAGAGTCAGTCAGTCAGTCAGTCAGTCAGTGAGAGAGAGAGTGAGAGAGTTAGTCAGCCAGTCAGTGAGAGAGTCAGTCAGTGAGACAGAGAGTGGGAGAGTCAGTCAGTGAGAGAGTCAGTCAGTTAGTGAGAGAGTTAGGCAGTCAGCGAGAGAGTCAATCAGTCAATGAGAGAGTCAACCAGTCAGGGAGTCAGTGAGAGTCAGTCAGTCAGTCAGTAAGTGACAGAGTGAGAGAGTCAGTCAGTCAGTCAGTGAGAGAGAGATTGAGAGAGTCAGTCAGTCAGTCAGGCAGTCAGTCAGAGAGAGAGTGAGAGTCAGTCAGTCAGTCAGTGAGACAGAGTGAGAGAGTCAGTCAGTGAGAAAGAGAGAGCCAGTCAGTGAGAGAGAGTGAGAGACAGTCAGTCAGTCAGTGAAAGAGTCAGTCAGTCAGTGAGAGAGAGTGAAGAGTGAGAGAGTCAGTCAGAGTCAGTGAGAGTCAGTCAGTCAGTCTGTGAGTCAGTCAGTGAGAGAGTGAGAGAGTCAGTCTGTCAGTGAGAGAGATTGAGAGAGTCAGTGAGTCAGTGAGACAGAGTGAGAGAGTCAGTCAGTCAGTGAGAGAGAGAGTGATAGAGTCAGTGAGTCAGTCAGTCAGTGAGAGAGAGAGAGTGAGAGAGTCAGTCAGTCAGTCAGTAAGTCAGTCAGGCAGTGAGAGAATCAGTTAGGCAATTAGTCAGTCAAGGAGAGAGTCAGTCAGTCAGTCAGTGAGAGAGAGAGAGAGAGAGTGAGAGAGTTAGTCGGTCAGAGAGTCAGTCAGATACTCAGTCAGTTAGAAAGACAGTCTGTCAGTCAGTGGGAGAGAGATTGAGAGAGTCTGTCAGTCAGTCAGTCAGTGAGAGAGTCTGTCAGTCAGTCAGTCAGTGAGAGAGTCAGTCAGTTAGTCAGTCAGTGAGACAGAGTGAGAGAGTCAGTCAGTGAGAGAGAGAGAGAGTGTCAGTCAGTGAGAGAGAGTGAGAGAGTCAGTCAGTGTGAGAGATAGCATTAGTCAGTGAGATGGAGAGAGAGTCAGTCAGTCGGTCAGTGAGAGAGTTAGTCAGTCAGTGAGAGAGTCAGTCAGTCAGTGAGAGAGAGAGTGAGAGAGTCAGTCTGTGAGTGAGAGAGTCAGTCAGTCAGTCAGTCAGTCAGTCAGTGAGAGAGAGAGTGAGAGAGTTAGTCAGCCAGTCAGTGAGAGAGTCAGTCAGTGAGACAGAGAGTGGGAGAGTCAGTCAGTGAGAGAGTCAGTCAGTTAGTGAGAGAGTTAGGCAGTCAGTGAGAGAGTCAGTCAGTCAATGAGAGAGTCAACCAGTCAGGGAGTCAGTGAGAGTCAGTCAGTCAGTCAGTAAGTGACAGAGTGAGAGAGTCAGTCAGTCAGTCAGTGAGAGAGAGATTGAGAGAGTCAGTCAGTCAGTCAGTCAGAGAGAGAGTGAGAGTCAGACAGTCAGTCAGTGAGACAGAGTGAGAGAGTCAGTCAGTGAGAAAGAGAGAGCCAGTCAGTGAGAGAGAGTGAGAGACAGTCAGTCAGTCAGTGAGAGAGTCAGTCAGTCAGTGAGAAAGAGTGAAGAGTGAGAGAGTCAGTCAGAGTCAGTGAGAGTCAGTCAGTCAGTCTGTGAGTCAGTCAGTGAGAGAGTGAGAGAGTCAGTCTGTCAGTGAGAGAGATTGAGAGAGTCAGTCAGTCAGTGAGACAGAGTGAGAGAGTCAGTCAGTCAGTGAGAGAGAGAGTGAGAGAGTCAGTGAGTCTGTCAGTCAGTGAGAGAGAGAGAGTGAGAGAGTCAGTCAGTCAGTCAGTAAGTCAGTCAGGCAGTGAGAGAATCAGTTAGGCAGTTAGTCAGTCAAGGAGAGAGTCAGTCAGTCAGTCAGTGAGAGAGAGAGAGAGAGAGAGTGAGAGAGTTAGTCGGTCAGAGAGTCAGTCAGATACTCAGTCAGTTAGAGAGACAGTCTGTCAGTCAGTGGGAGAGAGATTGAGAGAGTCTGTCAGTCAGTCAGTCAGTGAGAGAGTCTGTCAGTCAGTCAGTCAGTGAGAGAGTCAGTCAGTTAGTCAGTCAGTGAGACAGAGTGAGAGAGTCAGTCAGTGAGAGAGAGAGAGTCAGTCAGTGAGAGAGAGTGAGAGAGTCAGTCAGTGTGAGAGATAGCGTTAGTCAGTGAGATGGAGAGAGAGTCAGTCAGTCGGTCAGTGAGAGAGTTAGTCAGTCAGTGAGAGAGTCAGTCAGTCAGTGAGAGAGAGTGAGAGAGTCAGTGAGTCAGTCAGTCAGTCAGTCAGTCAGTTACTGAGAGAGTCAGTCAGGGAGAGTCAGTCAGTCAGTGAGAGAGAGAGTGAGAGAGTCAGTCTGTGAGTGAGAGAGTCAGTCAGTCAGTAAGTCAGTCAGGCAGTGAGAGAGTCAGTTAGGAAGTTAGTCAGTCAAGGAGAGAGTCAGTCAGTCAGTCAGTGAGAGAGAGAGAGTGAGAGAGTTAGTCAGTCAGATAGTCAGTCAGTTAGAGAGTCAGTCCATCAGTCAGTGGGAGAGAGATTGAGAGAGTCTGTCAGTCAGTCAGTCAGTCAGTGAGAGAGAGAGAGTGAGAGAGTCAGTCAGTCAGTGAGTCAATCAGTCAGTGAGAGAGTCATTCAGGGAGAGTCAGTCAGTCAGTCAGTGAGAGAGAGAGTGAGAGAGTCAGTCTGTGAGTGAGAGAGTCAGTCAGTCAGTAAGTCAGTCAGGCAGTGAGAGAGTCAGTTAGGAAGTTAGTCAGTCAAGGAGAGAGTCAGTCAGTCAGTCAGTGAGAGAGAGAGTGAGAGAGTTAGTCAGTCAGATAGTCAGTCAGATAGTCAGTCAGTTAGCAAGTCAGTCCATCAGTCAGTGGGAGAGAGATTGAGAGAGTCTGTCAGTCAGTCAGCAAGTGAGAGAGAGAGAGAGAGAGCGTCTGTCAGTGTGAGAGATAGAGTTAGTCAGTGAGATGGAGAGAGAGTCAGTCAGTCGGTCAGTGAGAGAGTTAGTCAGTCAATGAGAGAGTCAGTCAGTGAGAGAGTCAGTAAGTCAGTGAGAGAGAGATTGAGAGAGTCAGTCAGTCAGTCACTCAGAGAGTGAGTGAGAGTAAGTCAGTCAGTCAGAGAGTCAGTCAGTCAGACAGTCAGTGAGACAGAGAGAGAGAGCCAGTCAGTGAGAGAGAGTGAGAGAGAGAGCGAGAGAGTCAGTCAGTGAGAAAAGAGAGTTAGTCAGTGAGAGAGGGAGTCAGAGAGTCAGTCAGTGAGAGAGAGATTCAGAGAGTCAGTTAGTGAGAGAGTCAGTCAGTCAGTGAGAGAGTCAGTCAGTCAGAGAGTCAGTGAAAGTCAGTCAGTCAGTTAGTCAGTCAGTGAGAGAGTGAGAGAGTCAGTCAGTCAGTGAGATTGAGAGAGTCAGTCAGTCAGTCAGTCAGTGAGAGAGTGAGAGAGTCAGTCAGACAGTGAGAGAGAGAGAGAGAGGGAGAGAGTCAGTGATTCAGTCAGCCAGTGAGAGAGAGAGTGTGAGAGTCAGTCAGTCAATCATATCGTGAGAGAGTCAGTGAGTCAGAGAGTCAGTCAGTTAGTCAATGAGAGAGTCAGTCAGGGAGAGAGGTAGTCAGTCAGTAAGAGAGAGAGTGAGAGAGAGAGTCAGTCCATGAGTGAGAGTCAGTCAGTCAGTAAGTCAGTCAGGTAGTAAAAGAGTCAGTTAGTAAGTCAAGGAGAGAGTCAGTCAGTCAGTCAGTGAGCGAGAGATTGAGAGAGTCCGCCAGTCAGTCAGTCAGTGAGAGAGTGAGAGTCAGTCAGTCAGTCAGTGAGAGAGTCATTCAGTTAGTCAGCCAGTGAGACAGAGTCAGTCAGTGAGAGAGAGTCAGTCAGTGAGAGAGAGAGAGAGTCACAGAGTAAGTCAGTGAGAGAGAGTCAGAGAGTCAGTCAGTGAGAGAGAGAGAGAGAGAGAGAGAGAGTCAGACAGTCAGTCAGGTAATGAGAGAGTCAGTCAGTCAGTCAGTCAGTGAGAGTGAGAGAGCCAGTCAGTCAGTCAGTGAGAGAGTCAGTCAGTCAGTGAGTCTGTCAGTCAGTGAGAGAGTCAGTCAGTCAGTCAGTGAGTCTGTCAGTCAGTCAGAGAGAGAGAGTGAGAGAGTCAGTCAGTCAGTCAGAGAGTCAGTCAGAGAGTCAGTCAGAGAGTCAGTCAGCCAGTCAGTCAATGAGAGAGAGAGAGTCAGTCAGTCAGTCAGCGAGAGAGAGAGAGTCAGTCAGTCACTCAGTCAGAGAGAGAGTCAGTCAGTCAGTCAGTGAGAGAGCAAGAGAGTCAGTCAGTCAGTAAGTCAGTCTGTCAGTCAGTGAGAGAGTCAGTCAGTCAGTCAGTGAGAGAGTCAGTCAGTCAGTCATTGAGAGAGAGAGAGAGTGAGAGTCAGTCAGTCAGTTAGTCAGTCAATGAGAGAGATAGTGAGGGAGTCAGTCAGTCAGTGAGAGAGTCAGTCAGTCAGTCAGGGAGTAAGTCAGTCAGTCAGTGAGAGAATCAGTCATTCAGTTACTCAGTCAGTGAGAGTTAGTCAGTCAGTGAGAGAGTGAGAGAGTCAGTCAGTCAGAGAGTCAGTGAGAGACAGCCAGTCAGTCAGTGAGAGAGTCAGTCAGTGAAAAAGAGATTGAGAGAGCCAGCCAGTCAGTCAGTCAATGAGAGAGAGTGAGAGTCAGTTAGTCAGTCAGTCAGTCAGTGAGAGAGAGAGAGTCAGTCAGTCAGTCAGTGAGAGAGAGAGTGAGAGAGTTAGTCAGTCAGTCAGTGAGAGAGTCAGTCAGTGAGACAGAGAGTGGGAGAGTCAGTCAGTGAGAGAGTCAGTCAGTTAGTGAGAGAGTTAGGCAGTCAGTGAGAGAGTCAGTCAGTCAATGAGAGAGTCAGTCAGTCAGGGAGTCAGTGAGAGTCAGTCAGTCAGTCAGTAAGTGACAGAGTGAGAGAGTCAGTCAGTCAGTCAGTGAGAGAGAGATTGAGAGAGTCAGTCAGTCAGTCAGTCAGAGAGAGAGAGAGTGAGAGTCAGTCAGTCAGTCAGTGAAACAGAGTGAGAGAGTCAGTCAGTGAGAAAGAGAGAGCCAGTCAGTGAGAGAGAGTGAGAGACAGCGAAAGAGTCAGTCAGTGAGAAAGAGAGTTAGTCAGTGAGAGAGAGAGTCAGAGATTCAGTCAGTGAGAGAGAGAGTCAGAGAGTCAGTCAGTGAGAGAGACAGAGTGAGACAGTCAGTCAGTCAGTGAGAGAGTCAGTCAGTCAGTGAGAGAGAGTGAAGAGTGTGAGAGTCAGTCAGAGTCAGCGAGAGTCAGTCAGTCAGTCTGTGAGTCAGTCAGTGAGAGAGTGAGAGAGTCAGTCAGTCAGTGAGAGAGATTGAGAGAGTCAGTGAGTCAGTGAGACAGAGTGAGAGAGTCAGTCAGTCAGTGAGAGAGAGAGTGAGAGAGTCAGTGAGTCAGTCAGTCAGTGAGAGAGAGAGAGTGAGAGAGTCAGTCAGTCAGTGAGTCAGTCAGTGAGAGAGTCAGTCAGGGAGAGAGTCAGTCAGTCAGTGAGAGAGAGAGTGAGAGAGTCAGTCCATGAGTGAGAGATTCAGTCAGTCAGTCAGTAAGTAAGTCAGGCAGTGAGAGAATCAGTTAGGCAGTTAGTCAGTCAAGGAGAGAGTCAGTCAGTCAGTCAGTGAGAGAGAGAGAGAGTGAGAGAGTTAGTCAGTCAGAGAGTCAGTCAGATACTCAGTCAGTTAGAGAGTCAGTCTGTCAGTCAGTGGGAGAGAGATTGAGAGAGTCTGTCAGTCAGTCAGTCAGTGAGAGAGTCAGTCAGTTAGTCAGTCAGTGAGACAGAGTGAGAGAGTCAGTCAGCGAGAGAGAGAGAGAGTCAGTCAGTGAGAGAGAGTGAGAGAGTCAGTCAGTGTGAGAGATAGAGTTAGTCAGTGAGATGGAGAGAGAGTCAGTCAGTCGGTCAGTGAGAGAGTTAGTCAGTCAGTGAGAGAGTCAGTCAGTCGGTGAGAGAGAGAGTGAGAGAGTCAGTCTGTGAGTGAGTGAGTCAGTCAGTCAGTAAGTCAGTCAGGCAGTGAGAGAGTCAGTTAGGAAGTTAGTCAGTCAAGGAGAGAGTCAGTCAGTCAGTCAGTGAGAGAGAGAGAGTGAGAGAGTTAGTCAGTCAGATAGTCAGTCAGATAGTCAGTCAGTTAGAGAGTCAGTCCATCAGTCAGTGGGAGAGAGGTTGAGAGAGTCTGTCAGTCAGTCAGTCAGTGAGAGAGAGAGAGTGAGAGAGTCAGTCAGTCAGTCAGTCAGTCAGTCAGTCAGTCAGTGAGAGAGTCATTCAGGGAGAGTCAGTCAGTCAGTCAGTGAGAGAGAGAGTGAGAGAGTCAGTCTGTGAGTGAGAGAGTCAGTCAGTCAGTAAGTCAGTCAGGCAGTGAGAGAGTCAGTTAGGAAGTTAGTCAGTCAAGGAGAGAGTCAGTCAGTCAGTCAGTGAGAGAGAGAGTGAGAGAGTTAGTCAGTCAGATAGTCAGTCAGATAGTCAGTCAGTTAGAGAGTCAGTCCAGCAGTCAGTGGGAGAGAGATTGAGAGAGTCTGTCAGTCAGTCAGTAAGTGAGAGAGAGAGAGAGAGCGTCTGTCAGTGTGAGAGATAGAGTTAGTCAGTGAGATGGAGAGAGAGTCAGTCAGTCGGTCAGTGAGAGAGTTAGTCAGTGAGAGAGAGTGAGAGAGTCAGTAAGTCAGTGAGAGAGAGATTGAGAGAGTCAGTCAGTCGGTCACTCAGAGAGAGAGTGAGAGTAAGTCAGTCAGTCAGAGAGTCAGTCAGTCAGACAGTCAGTGAGACAG
Organism: Triturus cristatus; assembly: GCF_964204655.1. Classification (NCBI taxonomy): domain Eukaryota; kingdom Metazoa; phylum Chordata; class Amphibia; order Caudata; family Salamandridae; genus Triturus; species Triturus cristatus. The sequence goes on from NC_140581.1 coordinate 1,093,616,258, forward strand.
AGAGAGAGAGCCAGTCAGTGAGAGAGAGTGAGAGAGAGCGAGAGAGTCAGTCAGTGAGAAAGAGAGTTAGTCAGTGAGAGAGGGAGTCAGAGAGTCAGTCAGTGAGAGAGAGATTCAGAGTCTGTTAGTGAGAGAGTCAGTCAGTCAGTGAGAGAGTCAGTCAGTCAGAGAGTCAGTGAAAGTCAGTCAGTCATTTAGTCAGTCAGTGAGAGAGTGAGAGAGTCAGTCAGTGAGATTGAGAGAGTTAGTCAGTCAGTCAGTCAGTGAGAGAGTGAGAGAGTCAGTCAGACAGTGAGAGAGAGAGAGAGGGAGAGAGTCAGTGATTCAGTCAGCCAGTGAGAGAGAGAGTGAGAGAGTCAGTCAGTCAATCATATAGTGAGAGAGTCAGTGAGTCAGTGAGTCAGTCAGTTAGTCAGTGAGAGAGTCAGTCAGGGAGAGAGGTAGTCAGTCAGTAAGAGAGAGAGTGAGAGAGAGAGTCAGTCCATGAGTGAGAGTCAGTCAGTCAGTAAGTCAGTCAGGTAGTGAAAGAGTCAGTTAGTAAGTCAAGGAGAGAGTCAGTCTGTCAGTCAGTCAGTGAGCGAGAGATTGAGAGAGTCCGCCAGTCAGTCAGTCAGTGAGAGAGAGAGAGTGAGAGTCAGTCAGTCAGTCAGTCAGTCAGTGAGAGAGTCAGTCAGTTAGTCAGCCAGTGAGACAGAGTCAGTCAGTGAGAGAGAATCAGTCAGTGAGAGAGAGAGAGTCACAGAGTAAGTCAGTGAGAGAGAGTCAGAGAGTCAGTCAGTGAGAGAGAGAGAGAGAGAGTCAGACAGTCAGTCAGTCAATGAGAGAGTCAGTCAGTCAGTCAGTCAGTGAGAGTGAGAGAGCCAGTCAGTCAGTCAGTGAGAGAGTCAGTCAGTCAGTGAGTCTGTCAGTCAGTGAGAGAGTCAGTCAGTCAGTCAGTCAGTGAGTCTGTCACTCAGTCAGAGAGAGAGAGTGAGAGAGTCAGTCAGAGAGTCAGTCAGAGAGTCAGTCAGCCAGTCAGTCAATGAGAGAGAGAGAGTCAGTCAGTCAGTCAGCGAGAGAGAGAGAGTCAGTCAGTCAGTCAGTCAGTGAGAGAGTCAGTCAGTCAGTCAGTGAGAGAGCGAGAGAGTCAGTCAGTCAGTAAGTCAGTCTGTCAGTCAGTGAGAGAGTCAGTCAGTCAGTGAGAGAGTCAGTCAGTCAGTCATTGAGAGAGAGAGAGAGAGAGAGTGAAAGAGTCAGTCAGTCAGTTAGTCAGTCAATGAGAGAGATAGTGAGGGAGTCAGTCAGTCAGTGAGAGAGTCAGTCAGTCAGTCAGGGAGTAAGTCAGTCAGTCTGTGAGAGAATCAGTCATTCAGTTACTCAGTCAGTGAGAGTTAGTCAGTCAGTGAGAGAGTGAGAGAGTCAGTCAGTCAGAGAGTCAGTGAGAGACAGCCAGTCAGTCAGTGAGAGAGTCAGTCAGTGAAAAAGAGATTGAGAGAGCCAGCCAGTCAGTCAGTCAATGAGAGAGAGTGAGAGTCAGTTAGTCAGTCAGTCAGTGAGAGACTCAGTCAGTCAGTCAGTGAGACCGAGTAAGAGAGTCAGTCAGTGAGAGAGAGTCAGTCAGTCAGAGAGTCAGTGAGAGTCAGTCAGTCAGTGAGAGAGTGAGAGTGAGAGAGTCAGTCAGTCAGTGAGAGAGAGAGTGAGAGAGACAGCCAGTCAGTGAGTCAGTGAGAGTCAGTCAGTCAGTGAGAGAGTGAGAGTGAGTCAGTCAGTCAGTCAGTGAGAGAGAGAGTGAGAGAGTCAGTCAGTCAGTCAATGAGAGAGTCAGTCAGTGAGTGAGTCAGTCAGTCAGTGAGAGAGTCAGTCAGTCAGTCAGTGAAAGAGTCAGTCAGTCAGTGAGAGAGTCAGTCAGTCAGTCAGTGAGAGAGGGAGTGAGAACGTCAGTCAGGCATTTAGTCAGTCAGTGAGAGGGAAAGAGAGTGCGAGAGTCAGTCAGTCAGAGAGAGAGTCAGTTAGTCAGTTAGGGAGTCAGTCAGTCAGTTAGAGAGAGATTCAGTCAGTCAGAGAGTCAGTGAGAGTCAGTCAGTCAGTGAGAGTCAGTCAGTCAGTGAGAGAGAGAGTGAGAGTCAGTCAGCCATTCAGTCAGTCAGTGAGAATGTCAACCAGTCAGTCAGTGAGAGAGAGTGAGATAGTCAGTCAGTGAGAGAGAGAGTCAATCAGTGAGAGTGAGAGAGTCTGTCAATGAGAGAGAGAGAGTTAGTCAGTGAGAGAGTCAGAGAGTCGGTTAGTGAGAGAGAGAGTCAGTCAGTGAGAGAGAGAGAGAGAGAGTCAGACAGTCAGTCAGTCAGTAAGAGAGTCAGTCAGTGAGAGAGAGAGTGAGAGAATCAGACAGTCAGTCAGTGAGAGAGAGAGGGGTAGAGTCAGTCAGTCAGTGAGAGAGTCAGTTAGTCAATCAGTGAGAGAGTCAGTCAGTGAGAGAGAGAGAGAGTGAGAAAGTCAGTCAGTCAGAGTCAGTGAGAGAGTCAGTCAGTCAATACATCAGTGAGAGAGTGAGAGAGTCAGTCAGTCAGTGAGACAGAGAGTGAGAGAGTCAGTCAGTCAGTCAGTCAGTGAGAGTCAGTCAGTTAGTCAGTCAGTGAAACAGAGTGAGAGTCTTTCAGTGAGAGAGAGCCAGTCAGTGAGAGAGAGAGTCAGACAGTGAGAGAGTGACTCAGTGAGAGAGAGAGAGAGAGAGAGAGAGAGAGTCAGAGTCAGTCAGTGAGAGAGAGACAGTGAGAGAGTGGAAGACCTGGGCTGGACTCTGGGTCGCAGAACGGCACAGCGTCACAAACAGGATATATGGAGCATAATTTAATAATCTCTGTGGGACTTGGGGTCTTATTGTAATTAGCCCTAAGCAAACCGGTAATTTTGCTCAAGAACCGAAGAAACCGGCTACAAAGTACAAGCAAAGAAGAGCGGGAGGGGTGCAAACATGGAGCGCAGGCTAATAATTAGTAACCTGATCCATGATGAGGGAGGAATCCAGCTGCTACCCTGCACGCCGCTGCTCGCTCCCGGGAGCTAAACGTCGTGGGAGTGAACATTTGAAGAAGAGGTTGGACATGCACAGTCAACCCTGAGGGTGGCCCAAATTGTGCACTGCATGTACCGTGATGTAAAGGAGAAAACTTTTCTGGGTTATGATGTAGTGTCCGGCCGTACCCTTCTCCCTCCCCAAACTGTTTTTCATGACCTTCTCTACCATTTATCGCAAATTCCTAATTTTTCTTTTTGCAAACACTGCAATCCAGCCTATTGATTATACTTTATCCGGCCCCAGCCGGAGATATTGGCTAGGGCCGGAGAGTACAGCCCTAGCCGGAGAGTACGGTCCGGGTGCGGAGAGTACACTTCGGGTGCGGAGAGTACGGTCCGGGTGCAGAAATTCCAGGCTGAGTGCGGACATTATGTTAGGAGTCGTAAGTGCGTTCTGTGAATACTAAAAATCGTAAGTGCCTTCTGTTAATACCAAAAGTAGTAAGTTTAGGATTTTGTCTCAGATTAGTTCTGTAAATCGGCCCCTCCCTGTTCAATATATTGGATGTGATGGACTTATGAGACTGATTGTATTTTACAATTGGATATAACACAACTATATGCTCCTTTTCATCTTGTGTGTAGTTTTTAGATGTTAAAATTAGTAGTGTGCTAAATACATTTTGCTTTACACTTTCACAGCTACTTACTTATATCCTGCTTACCAATTGTGACATTTGCTTAGGTTGGGTTAAGCACATGCTGTAGGAGTTCCTGACAGTGTTTGAATATGTGTGCTACATTCAGGGCCTAATTTACAAGCTCTACGTCAAAAGAAAAGGGCATAAATGTGCTGTATCTATGAGATACAGCACATTCCTGTCATCTTCCACAGCACTGGGGCACAGATGTCTGCCATGCTCCAACATAGACACCCTTGCTCCATGGTGCAAGGGTGTCTGCGTGTAAGAATGATTGTTTTAGTGCAGGAAGGAGCACCGTCCTGCACAAAAACAATCAATGTAGGCAATGTTCTCTTTGTGTATGTGCTGCCAAATGCAGCACACATAGAAAGCAAAAAAACACAAGGAGAAATAATGTTATTTCTCCTCATAGCCCCTCCCCTACAACTCCACTGGTGAGGCGTCAGCTTTTGACGTATTCCCAGGTTTCCAGGTTGTTGCAAATCTGGGAATGTGTCAAATGCCATGTGTGTTACGTGGGAACACCCGCCGTAACACCAATGGCATGCCCCCCATCATAGTGTGAGGCAACCCAGCGATTTGCGCTGCGTTGCTTCATTGACCATGAAAAGTCACACAAGGTGGCTTTATGTGGCCTTGTAGATATAGGTAAGCCCAGTATGCAACCGTAACGTCATAAAAAGTGTAGTTCTGGCAGTGCACTGCGCTTGTAAATGTGCCCCCATGTATTTGGACATATTGACACCGCTACTATGCGCATTGCACCTAATACTTAGGGAGCATGCATTCCCTGTGCACAGTACTAAGACCTTCACTCCAGTGGAAGTGATGTGGCTTGGCACATTAATTAGTTATGAACCTGCAGTCTGCCTTTCACACAGTACACCAAGACACTCTGCCTTGCTTTGCTGTCTTGCATGCACATTGTGCATTCAGGTGGCCAGGAGTTCTGTATTTCACACATATTCTACACAGCTCTACACAGCTTCCAACCTTGATACACTGCAGGAATGTGTGAGTGTATGTTCTTTTTATGGTTTTCCAAGTGGTGTATACTCATGTGAGTTCATGATACACACAGTTGACTCCATATTGGTGGACAGTGGGCACAGTATAGCAACTCTGAGGGGATGGGCCCAGTCAAACTAAGTAGACTGTTAGCACCAATGCTCATCCCATTTCATCATTGCAAGAGTAGTTTATCTTTAGAGTATCACACATTTTTTGACTCAGGCTCCCTCACTTGTACCGGTACATGTCTCCTCTGGCAATTCTTATTTTTTACCAGGGACACAACTTACTGCCACACACTGATGAAACCCAATTCCTACATTGACACTCATGTGCCTACATCACCAACAATATGCTTGACCATATCCAATGGACTGGCATTCCAGCCAATTTTTGAGGGCTCTGGATCAACCTGATTCCCACATGGTAGCAGTGCTGGAATTGGTGACATGTACCGACCCAGGTTTGCCACACAACTGGGACCATCCACCTCAGCCTTCTACCATCCCTGACTCATAGGCTCTGTAGTGGCAAACTAGTTTGTCCTATATCTTGACTCATCCCTATTTCACATCCTCCAATTTTGACACATGTGGCATTGTGAGACAATTTGCCTCCAGACTCCCTTCTGCCATGTGCTACATCTTCACCCAGGGCCACATCACTTGAAGGATGTAGTGTCTCAATGGGCTCCTCTATGTCATCCCTTCCCAGCTACAACACAACTGTGACACAGTCAGGCACAGCAGTGCATGTGTAATTGTCAGGCTAACTTGCTGTACACATATGCCTTCTCACCTTCTTCCTATGCAATGTATCCCCATCCCCCTACAGTGGTAGTTGAACGTGCACAGTCAGTACCTACAATGTACTGCACTACCAGAGGCCCACCAGGGCCAAACACACTCTTTTATTTCAACACACATGGTTCTTTAGTGTGCATCACTTGCATTAATTCCCACATACATTCATCCCCCCAGGTGCTTATTAACAAGCTCTAACAAGCTCAGTGTGCCCCAGAACGTCACTTTTCTTGACGTTTCAGAGGCTCACAGTGCAGACTTATAGCTAGGAGGCCATGCAAAGCCACATTGATGTAGAATAATGCAAGGCAGTACTTCGTACTGCTTTGCCTTAATCCATATCTATGAGGCCAATCAAAGCCATGTAGGGTTGCTATGTGTCGCCACATAGATATGATTGAGAGGCATTCACTACCAAAGTGTCATTACAAGTGAGTGTCCGGCAGCACAGGACTCTTGTAACTGAGGCCCCATGTTTTTTGCTGAGCATTGTGGGACTTGCAGTTCTGTAGACTCATGTTGTACATTCGACTAAAAGTGCCAGTTTACAGAGGTGACCGTGAACTGGTGCTCACACATGGAAGGGAGAAATATGACGGAGCTTGAGTGAGCTGTGGAACATGTAACTGGGCAGTGTGACTTACATTTATGTAATGCTTTACAATAGATGACCCACATACCTGTCCTTTGCTCTGCACATGGCGCAGTGGAGCACTGATACTCAGCTAGTTGCACCACAGAACATGACCTTTTTTCCCACATTGCCCCTTGTTGCGACTTACACTGTAGGTCTTGTTGTTGCTCATGGGCTGCACTGTCTTGTCCCGGAACTCCTGCAACCAACTACTCTGGAATGGCAGCTGCCAACAGCTCTTCCAAGGCATCCAGCTCCTCCTGTTGCCCCGGGCTGCCTCCTCCAGGCTGCATTGCTGCCTTCAGGGTGTTGTCCAGTTTCTCCTTCATCCTGTGCTTTATGTTGTGCCTGCATTTTTTTCAAGTTGGTTACTGTCCTCTTCACTTGTCCCACACTGTTGATCTTGGCCGATATGGCCTGCTAAATGGCCTCTTTCTTTCCTAATGGCAATTTTGAGGTGACAAATAGCTGATGTTGGTGGTCTGACACCTCTGTGATCAAGATCACATTCTCATTCTCACTGAAGTTGCACTTCCTCTTCCCCTGGGAGTCTGTCTGGACATCCTGGCTGGGCCTTGGGTTGTTGGGGTTGTTGTCCTGGCTGCTGCTTTCTTCTCCACACTCCATGGATGCCTCCTGGGAAATGTGCCATGTTTTTTTATTTTGTGTCAATTTTTATACTTTTGTTTTCACGTTTTAGGCACTGAAAAGTGATGCTACGGTGGTTTGGTCACGTTACATGACGCAAATCTGCCTTACTACACTTTTTTCCAGACAATACATCCATTTTTTCTGTGCCATAATGCCTGCAGCAGCGTCATTTGTTTTTCATGTAACCCGAAGCTTACGCCATGGTGCAGCATACCATAAATATGGTGCATCTATGGGGATTTAAAATGAAGTAGCGATTCGTAACTAATTTTAATGCATCGCTGACGCAGTGCAGTGATGCGTCACTTCTTGTAAATTAGACTTTGAGTTTTCCCATTAGAAACTAATTGCAGACAAGCCGGAAAGAGAAGCATGTACTTGAGCTACAAAGCCTTTAGTTTCTGCTTGGCTTCTAGGAAAGATTTCCTCTGTGTCTGCACCTTATGCGAATAGTCAGGGTAAATAGCAATTTTCCGATTCTCGCATTGAAGCAGTCTTGCCTCTCTGGCTGCTTTCAGAATGCAGTCTCTGTCCTTATAGTGGAAGGCAAAGGCTATAATTGCTCAAGTCAGGAACCCCAGGGGTGACCGAGTGGTCAGTGCCCAGTTAGTGTGTGCCGAGGAGAAAATTGGCGGCATTCCTTTGGGGTGCAGTGTTAGTTGAATCCATTTCGCTAGGAGCCTCTCAGTTGAGGAGCCCTCCAACCCTTTGGGGAATCCCAGCACTCGGATGTTGTTATGCCTGTATTGCTCCCCCACATCCTCAGCTCTGTCTCCCAAAACTCTGGCCACAGCCTCCATTTTCCCAATGCTCTGAGGAAGGGCACACAATCGACTCCTCCACTGTGTTTGCTTTGTTACTTTCCTGAGATCAGCATGAAGCAGGTTGATGTCAATAGAGACAGTCCCAATCTTATTATCTAGTCACTCCCTGGAGCCCCGAATTGCAGCTATAAGCTCTGCTTGAGTGGGTTCCTTCCCTGAGGTCGGTCCTCCTCTGCCGAAGGGAACCATCCCTCCCCACAGGTCCCATATATGATGTTTGGGTTGTGGTATATTGTGTAATAGTGTTGCTCTGCTGGGTCCTAGCAGCCTTATTGTTGCCCATGCCTTGGCCAGAGCCAATGGGCTTGCAAAGAGAGTCAACTTTAGGAACACATCCAGGCTGACGGCCACTGCGCAGGCTTGAGGCAGCAGAATCCCCCGTGAAATGGCTCACCTATGAGATAGCTCCAGAACAGCAGCAAGGCCACTAATGAGAAAGACCCCTAACGCATCATTAAACTGGGTTCAACCTGCTCAAGAGTCAAGAGTAGATGGAGGCAGTGCAGTGGGAGGGCAACCCCCATCCCCACACTGTGCAAGTAGAGCATTGTAGGAGTTTCTGTAAACTTGTATGGGGTTTCACAAGGTCCTCCCCTTTCACAAAAGGCCCAAAGTGAGTCACAATAAATGTGGTCATACCCCAGGACCCCCACCAACAAAGATGGTCTCTCCCCTCTCTCAGGAATGAGGCAATGAAATATTCCACTTTAGGTAACAATCAGGTGGCTGTGGGCCAACACCGTGCCGGTCAATGATGCAGGTGCACCATCGCCACCACCTTCTTCTTATAACTGGCCCCAATCCACAGTACCCCAGTGGTTGAGCCATGGTAGGAAAGCTCCACCCCTTCAGGTGGAATTTGCAGTGTTGGTACGTGTGCAGACGGTGCTCCCGGGGGAACTTACCAATCCACCATCTCCTCCTCATCTTTGGGTGCCCCTCCGATGCAGGACAGCAATCCGGCATCATAGGCAACTCCCACAGGAACACCAAGCACAAAGGGGGGGTCAGCACCAGCTGGGTCACAGCGAGGCCTGTGCAACACACCTCCCCCGTTGCTGTACTCCGCACCACAAGCCAATTCAGAAACACACCAGGCCAAAACACGGAGATTCACCACTCGTTGGCCCACCGCTCCTCCAAATCACTCTCAGCATATTCGAGTGAGATCAGTGCACCCGCCTACATGCTGCATTAGGCAGATTTATTGATTTTGGGGAATGATTTTATAGGATATAGACAGAGATGGCGAAGCTCTTTAAGAACGCGTCTCATCGTCCATCTTGTCGGCCACGCCCCAACCTTGGGACTTTTGTAGGTTCCTATTTATTTTATAATATGCCTTTGGCTCTTATTTCTAAGCAATCAACTACTTTGTTGTTTATAAAGAGTTTGACTTCAAATTGTAGCATGTTGTACATTCTTTTGGTTTCTTTGCTAAGTTTAGGTGCTATTTGGCTAACAGATTGCCAAATTTGTAGTTTGTGGTAGCTTTGCTCTTTTTGCAATCCTTCTATGAAATTAATAGAGTGTATGTTGGTTTCTGCCTAGTGTGGGTTGGAAGGCATTGTGCCATCCTTCCAATGCTTTGTTTGTTTTGACTTGCTTTGCCAAGGTACTGTCATAGACATTCCACCATGGTATTTGGAACACAGGTTGGTCTGTCGTGGGGTGTTGGGTGATTACCCCCTCCCTGGGCACCATATACCAAAGAGTAGTAGCAATATATATACCGGTAAGAGTGAGCGCCACTTCCACCCAGTTCACGATCATCCCAATCAGTACTCTAATGTGGAGCAGGTGATTCCTTTTCTGTTAGAACACGAAAAAAGCGTAAGTTTTACATTTAAGGTTTATTTGTTGGTAGTTTGTGGAGGTTGAGGTAATTAGGTTTATTTTTACCCAATGTTGGGGTGAGTTTATATTTTGTAATAATATTTTAATGCTTACTTTACTGTATCTTGTTGCTGGTGTGTGAGAGGTGTAGTTTTCTGGCAGATTACCACTTATTGAAGTCAGAATGTTTTCTTTTAGGTGGTACATGTAAAGAGAGAGAAGTTGGAGAGACTTTTGTCAATTAATTGCTATTTTAAATTTTTAAGTTAGTTTACAAGCAGGTTCTCAAATATAAGTTTTACTTACTTGGTAGGAAGTTGTTGAGATGTATGTACTTCCATTTTAAGGGCCTGATTATAGAATCCAGTAGAACTTCCTCGCCTTGTAGTGTGTCATTTTAGAAGTATTTTGGTAAAATTAGTGTGCCTTTTATTTTGTTGATTTAATTGCTTGTCTGATTTTATTGGTTAAGGTTGTTTATAGTTTAATTTTATTGTCTAGTTTATTTTTAGTATGAATTTATTTGATCATTTATGTCCTTCTATGGTAAATGCTAATATATGTTTTATTTATAATTGTTTATATATAGTTTGATCATTTTGAATATCATTTTGTTTATAGATGCATTTATTAATATTTAAGTTGATGTATAAATGTTTGTAGTTAATGGCAATATTTTGTTTTGTTATATTGTCATGAATTTAGTACTATATTTTTGGTGGGTGAATTGTAAATATTTTAGTGATGGAATATGTTTCTTTTTAATTTAAATGTGTATAAAATTGTTCATGTTTATGTTAAATAACTGTTTTACATAAAAAGTGTTTTATTTCATTTATTAATGACGTAATCATTTTGCCACTATTATCGTAGTCGATATTGTGTGAATCAATATTTTTGATATATGATATGTTTATTTAAAGGAAATAATGTTTTTTTTCTGATATTTGTGTTTTTGCTATAACTAGAAATACATATTTTTAACTATGATACTTGTGATCTTGATATTTGTGATTTTATTAGTGGAGCATAGGAAGGCGATATTGTTGTAAATATTATTTATTTTTCAATATTTTTGTGTTTTGTTATTGTAGGCATTGATACTATGTCAGTCATCCCTTATTTACCTGTCTACCCTTCTGGTGTGGGCACACAGGTTCTGCAAAAGGGTAGAAGAGCTTCACCCTCTTGGATTCAGGCAGAGATGGGCACTGTGGGATTGTTTGCAGTAGGGCACACAGGAAGTGCTGCAAACATGGGTAGGGTTGCTCCTGGGAAATGTTAACCTATTGGTTATCAAAGTCTCACCCCACCCATAGTCTGGTGCCAGGCATACATGTGACACCCCTCGTACCCTCCCCAGGGCACTTTCCGGACTTGTGGAAGGACAAAAAAGGAATTTGTCCTGTTGCCTGTGACCTGAGAAGAGCCTAGAAAACTGAACTTGCTCTCCCCCTTATACCCAGGAGAAAGATGACTCCAAGAGACATAAGGCTGACCTTCTGTTCAAGCTAAAGGAACACCACAAGCTAGAAGAAGCCGTTTTTGCAACTGCCCAGGTGACCAGTTCAAATTGGATCTGCCCTGGACACTGCTGCTGGCCTCTGTTGGATTAAGTCTAGACCCCCAAGTGCTGTCTCCATGGTCTGTGGCCTTTGACTGGTGTCAATATCTACTTCTCCTAACTTTTCATGAAACCTGGGACTTAAAAACATTTTAGCTCCAAAGACCTTCAGACGACCTGGACAACCCAGCCAAACCGATCCAGCAAAGGTGTATTCAGCGGGATCTCGTCTTTAAGGTATATAGCTTTGAGAAGCCCTCATTGGGTAAAGTTTGGCCCCACTGGAAGAATCTGAGTTCTAAAAAAGAGACCAAGTCCTAAGGTAGAACTGTTCACTAGGCAAAAGTGCTAAAAGTATTCGGCCGATGAGGGGCCTTATCTGGGTGCAAAGTTAAAATTTTATCCACTCTGAGCATTACTGCCAAAAGTCAACAGCTTCACTGAGACCTCTTCCTGAAGCTATCCGACTTCAGGGTGCCCTCTTCAGTCAGAGCTTCCTGTCTTGTCCCGCTGATAGTATCTTTATTGCATTTTTGTCATTTCGGTGTCATTTTATTGATTAAAATTTACTCTAGTTTTCTAAATTGGTGTGGAATTTTCTTGTGTTGTGTTTTGCTTTTATTACTCTTTTAGAACAGCATAAATACTTTACTAATTGCCTATAAGTTAAGCCTGCCTGCTCTGTGCCACAGCCACCAGGCCATTGAGCTCCAGTTAATTTAGCGACTTTGAGTGTTCACCCTGACAAAGATGGTGATTATTATTTGAGGTGGGTACTCACCTCCCTCAACTAATACTCTGAATTTTATACAGCTATGCTCAGTTGAGCATAGACAGGAAGAGGAAGAGTAAGACATAACAGTGTGCCATAATAGCAAAGAATGCCAATCTTGTGGAAGTTTTCACCATGAAATGGAGTTCTTCTTCAGTATTTGTTAAGTTTTAGAACTGTCCCAGCAGTGGTGTTGTAATGAAAGTGACAACACACTTCGTGTGCAGTCTCTGTGGAGGAATGTTAAGGAGAAAGTAGGCAGTCAGCCATGACTCCAAATACATAAGGCTGCTTCTGCAGAAGCAGGGGCATCTACTTTAACATAGATGGGGGGAGTGGGTCCTCTTCCGATGCACCAGGGGCTGGGTGACCTTAAGGCAATGATTTGCAACCAGTGATATGGTGGTAGACTACTAGCCTCCATTCACATCTCTACATAATTATGCACAATGAGACTTTCTGAATTGTGTGGGATACATGAACAGCCAATGAACCTGGGCCTGTGGCACTTAGAGGGATTTATGGGATGTTTCTTTTTAGGCTCATTTCAGTAAAAAGTTGGAGGGAGTGTGAAGTGTGGGGTGTTCAGAACATATGTATTCTGGTGTTACAGTAGAGACATGTCAAATAATAAAAAACACGGTTTTCAAAAGGGAATACATAGAGAGAAATACTTCTGCTCCCATGCTGTAGTGTGTCATATTTATTTGTAATATTTGTGTATATTTGTGTTTCAATTTTTTATTGAAATTTACAAAAGAATACATATAGTATATTAACTGTTTGCATTATCATACAATAAATATATAAGAAAATTGTTATATATAAGCATATAATAAAACTTTCTGAATAATTAATCATATTATATAATTTAATAAATACATAAACAGATCCATGCAAAGACAAATATTTGACTGTATATTGAGGCCATAAAAGATGGAATTACGGGAAGGGGTATATGTGTATATTTGAACATTGTAAGAGGTACAGTTTGGAAGAGGCACACTTCTTCATTAAATATGTTTCCAGTAGAAAAGTAATGATACTCTACCACTTGAGGTATGTCAGTCCTGGAGAAAAGTGCTGCAACTATCACATTAAAAGTATGAATATGGTGCTTGTAATATTCAATCTAAGGTATCACAGCCCTGCAGGGCAGGAATAGCAAAATGCTTCTAAGAGCACTTCAGCCCCACTGAAAACTACTGATACCGTCATACAAAAAATACAGGAGCCCTGCTGAGAAATGATGATTCTGTTCTGCCAGATGCAGAACATCCATGCTGAGCAGTTTTGATAAAGTATCATCAAACGTATGAGAACCATGTTAGAAGGTAACAAATGTAGCGGTTACATGATATGGTACTGAAGTACCTTTCACTTAGGTACTGAATAGTTTTCTGTCACCATGAGCAACTGGTTTCTCTCCTAGCCCTGCCTTTTGCGCCCAATCACTTCACAATGTATTCCTGGAGTACTGTTCCATTTCTGGCACTGTGGAAAACGGGCGGTTGTCTACATGTGGGTGCACTGAGGCATAAATGCAATTGATGAAAGAGCCCATGGGTTCAACATAGATACTGAAGAGCAAGGGGGAGAGATTCAGGAAGGTACGCGAGGGTCCACATAATAGACAGGGCACCCTGTACACAGCGCACCTTTAACTAGGTGCGCTGGGCACAAACAGGGACAGTCCACCCTATTACACATAATGAGCTGCCCTTAGGGCAGCCACGAACCTTAGGTGCTCAGGGGGCAATACAGTTCTGTAAGTAGGCCGGGTCTAACCAGTGCTGCTCCCCGGCAGTTTTTAGGTCTCGCCTAGCGAATGCAGCGCATGCCCTGCTTCACCTCGGCGAGACTCTATTGTTGTGGCTTTGGTGGGCGAAGGGAGACAAACCATGGGCGCGCACGGACAGGCGATGTGCGCGGGCCTGGCGTCACATTACACGCTCACATCGCGCACTTTGCGATAGCGCACGCTTCTCGCAGCCTTGTCAGCGCGCACGCTGCTATCTGACAGCACCCGCTCCTCGCAAGGATCTCGCGGGCTTAATCGCAACCATGCTCTTGAGGAGGCCGGGGAGGGAGTTCCAGCCCCTACCCATACAATTCCTGACCTCGGTGCCAGGACTGCAGATAAGCTCTCATGGTGAGGCGTCACCGAGTAGTGAAACACGCCGGGCAAAAGCAAAGTGTTGTGGTTTGTAACAAGCATGGTGCCACCTCTTTCATGTCCGTGAAACCCTTATTTAAATTGCAAACAGGAAGAGGGCAGACTGGAAGGAGCCTTAGCTGCATCTGTCCGTTATTTTTTTGTTGTTTTCAGTTCACTGGCTTCAATCTGCCTGCTTTCATTTTCATCTTGCTCTCTTTCAACACATTGCGGCGGTTCTTTCTTTTTAAAGTGCCGTTTTATTTTAAGTGTGTAGCTTCCTAAATTTTCATGTGACTTTTGCTGTTGCGACATTAGCCCATTGTTTCAGATTAACTCACACCACAACAAACAGTGACAGCTGGCACATCGATGTGCGCGTGCTCACACTGCTCACTTCTCACTAGTGGAGAAGTTACGTCATGACGTCATGCCAGCTGAGCGTTGTAAGGTGAGAGAAATCCTTTAAAGAGAGTCATTTTCTCTCTGGATTTCCCTTCTCTTTTTGAAATTCAGGAGCAGCAACATTGTCGTGGTTTCACCAGGGCTTTAAGTGGAAGCTTGTTCAATATTATATACTAGCCATAGCTGCTGCTTATTTATCATATGCAACTAACACTCATTGACAAAGCCAATAGTCCTGACTTGTTGAAGGTATGATGTGTCTTGTATCATTTATCTGGATGCAATCACAGAAACAACAAAATACAAGTCGGGCGGAACACTATGCTAAGCAAAGAATTTTAGCTTACGTGTGTTTAAGCCACGCCCTTAATTACATTGGCCACGCCTCTTTGAGAGACCCCCCAGTTTTTTTCATCCCACTTAAAGCCCTGGGGCAATATATAAGTGAAAGATAAGGCAGCTATTTGAAGCAGCCTCTCCCTCTTTCTCTGCTCAGGCGTCAATCATTCTGCACTTAAAAAGTGCTATGAAATCGGGGCATTTATTACTACATTGCAACAATACCAACAGCGACCTTGCGCACTACGCTGCTGGGTAAATAGGTCCACGGAGCGGACCCCCTCCCTTTGAGCTAATGGACGACGGCGTGGGCCCTGGGAACAGTTGTTCTAATCAGACGCATGAAGATCGCACCGGCACAGCGCATCAAGGTACTGTATCGCTGGGGACCTTCAGCTCTGGTATTTAACACACCTTACCACGTGTGACCGGGCATGATGGGACGCACTGACCCCAAACAGCGCCAGCTGAACTTTGATGCTGGTAGAACCCCCAGATGCGAGGAGACTGAAGGCACCACGGAGACTGAACCGCAGCAACTGCAGCCTAGAAAACGGCAGGACACCGGGGACTTTACCTTGCCTGACCCTGGCATGGCGGCCGGCACCCGACTGATAGCAGTGATTTCTTGAGGGGGCTCTCAGAACAACTCCCCCCAGCGGAGCTACTTCCCTCGATGCAGCAGCAGAGCGATGAGGAGAGAAGAGCCCTGTGCCCTCCTCCACACTGCCTAAAAATCGGCAGCACACTGGTGTTCCGCTTGACCCAGACATGGCTGCCAGCACTCCACTGAAGCAGTGATGTCTTCGACATAAGTCAGCACAGCATTAAACCCCTCGGGAACTCACAGTGGTGAATACATATGTGGATGAGGTGGCAGCTGCTGTGTGCATACCCCAAAGGGGTACTTCTGGATTTCCTATAATCATAATTATGCTGGGTGAATCGGATTGATCCCGGAGACTGATGGAACCCAGACCACTGGCAACTGACCCCTGCTGGCCGCCCTCGGCGAAATCGCTCCCTTGGGACCCCCTCTGATTGAGGAGCTGTACTACGTCCTTGGAATCCCGACCCCGCTACTGTTGGGTGAATTGGATCCCCCCGTAGCGCATCCCGGGCTTGCAGTTCTACAGAGGCTGATCGCTGGACCTCCAGGGCATTCCCCCACACGGCACCTGCAACTTGGATGTGGGGACATGCTCAAGGCATTTATATGAAACTCTGCACTTGCCTGCATTTATGCGCCCCCCTCTTATTATACTTCTTTACGCTATCGCTACCCTAGTGGCCCCTTTTTCTACCCCCCACACCACGCCATCCCCTCATCTCCTTATCATGGCTTCCATTCGAATTAAGGCTGAAATTAACTGCTTCAAAGTCATTTATCCCCCGAATCTGTCCAAAGCAGCAGCAAAACGGTTCAAGCATAACACCATTGAACAATTTCCAGATTCCCTCTTTGTTGACCAATTCCATAATGGGCGTCTATGGACAATCAAAAATGACTTCATTTTCTTCACTCACGACATCCCTTCCTGATTCGTCGGTTCTTCCCAGAGAAAGACCTAAAAACCTTGGTCCAATCACTAGTTCTCTCTAGACTGGATTATTGTAACTCTTTTCTGACTGCCCTACCCAAATCTCACCTCTCCCCCATCAAGTCCGTCCTCCATTCAGCAGCTCGCTTCATTTCAGGGTCCAAACGAAGTGACCACATCACTCTTATCCTGTCTTCTCTCCGATGGCTTCCCATCGAGGCAAGAGCTATTTACAAAACGGCCTGCAGCACCCAAAAAGCCTTGCACACTTCCTCCCCTCGCTATCTGGCAAACAAACTGAAATTATCGGGAGGCTTGAGACCTTCTCGGAATGCGGAAAAGTTTCTGCTTGAGCCCCCCTCCTTCAAAAGGGAAAAATCGATGGCTCAATCATTCTCAGGTAATGCAGTGAGAATCTGGAACTCGCTTCCTCCATTTCTCCATGCCACCAACTCCATCCGGATCTACAAAACTGACCTCAAATCCCTTCTATTCCAAAGACACTTTCAGAACTAATTCCTTCATTCTCAGACCCCGCCAGGAAGTTCGTTAGTCATTGTAAATTGCTGTGTTTGATATTGTGTTCTTGCCTTCAATGTTTTTCTCTACCTCCTCTTGCCTGCTGTGTTTGATACTGTGTCCTGTTATTTTTGTAACGTTCTATTTTGTAACATTTCTCTCATGTAACTAAACTGGTTCTGTTGTACAGCGCTCTGACACCTTCGGGTAAAGTCAGCGCTTTATAAAAATGCATTAAATAAATAAATAAAATAAAAACAGGTTTACTTTTTGAGTTGAACTAACAAACATATAGGATGGAACAGGGGAAGAGTATGCAGGCGATGAAGACCGCGACCCTGATGTGCGAGGAGGGGGACGGGAGTCTTGGTTGGAATGTCTGGAAATTCCTCTTACGTCATGCAGGCCTGATGTGGCGCAGATCCAGCTGGAAACAGTATAGCTGAACATGTTTCAACAGATGGGAGAAGAGAAATTCTCAAGAGGCCACAGGGAGCCCCCTTTCAAAAATTACTGCGAGGTGAGGTTAACTGGATGGAAGTTGTTCACACGACCATAGCAACCAAAGGAAAATGCATGCTTGCTTGTGTAGTCTTTTGTCTATTGTCTGTGTCTGTAGGTAAAATAGCTAGGGAATTCCCCAGTCATAAATTATAGACACGTGTTTTAATAGCACGTACAATTTATCACATCAGGCATATTATATCAGTACATTGTGAAAGCATTTTTGATAAATCTTTATGCGTGTTTTATTTTAAATGTCTTTAACGTGACTTGTAAAGTACTGAAGATATAAAGATTTTCATAGTTCATTTACATAAAATACAAATGTTAGAGAAACCACAATGTACATACTTACACATTTTATTGGATCCAGTTTATATATATAGATGAAATGAATTTTATGATCATTTGGTTAGTAGCACATTTTTATAAATTAGGATTTACACTAATTTTTATTTATGTTTTTTTATAACTTGTGATCGTAAGTACTTTTATGATCATATGTGTAAGATCGAATAAAGGATTTGAATTGACATACTGGAGAGTTTTCTAGAGGCATTTTCCAACACTCATATCAAACAACATGATTTTTATTGCTTTTGTTGGTAGCTGCCTGAAACTGCTAGGACATTGAAAGAAACACCGTACTTAAAGGAATTCAGTGTAAAATGTACACTTTCTTAGAGAATAAATATAACATTAGCTCTCTCTTTCTAAAATGGCTGGAAAAGAGGAAAATGGCCGCGCCCCTCCAGGCATGTTGTAGACAAGAATGGGATCGGGCTGCAGTGCCAGTGGCACCTCTCAGCAATTTTAACAGATGCAGCACCAAGAGTGAGCTTGCGCAGCACTTTATATAAGTCCATTTGAAACATTTTCGAAGAGGTTGGCACCAGTGTGTCTATCTAGTGCATATCACTTAGGTTGCGGTGGGCTGGTACAAACACAATGACCTACATGGCAAGGGGTACTTCTCAATACATGGAAAGCTAAAAATCAACACAAACAGCAGCTTTCCAAGTGACAGCAGAAGGACTTTCAAGATGCTGACATAGAATATATGTGAGACTAGTGATAGAACATGCATATTCTTTCATTCATCCACCAAGACATTCCAGTTGATGACTTAAGCACTTGCTCTAGTGATCTGCCTATAACCTACATATCAAAATACACAAAAGTAGACCTAAGCCCAAATGACCCTACTATACCTGGGCAAAGGGAACTATACCTCAGTATAGCCTACATGTCAATCATGCCTTACTGGTACAAGTCCCATGAGTGATGAAAGCTTGTACTAGTCTGCCCTCCTGGATCTGCTCTGCGAGGAATGGATGATTGCGCACGCTGTCTCCTTTGTGGGATGCTGACTTTGCTACTGCCAAACTGTAACTGTTCTGTGAGGAAGCAAATCTTACACCACTGCTGCCAGATATGTATCTGTCCTGTAATAGGGACTGCCTCTGCGCCTGCTACCCACGCTGTAACTGTCCACTGGAGGAGGGAATCTTGCACTGTTTTTGCCCAGTGTGTACCTGTTCTATGAAGGCGTGTTGCCATTGCTGTTGCACCATCTTCTGAAAAAGGAAACAATGGGCATCATTAGGATGGCGGGCAATCTTTGCCCGCCCGCCATCCTGACGGAAAACGGTACCGCCCGCCATATGTGCGGTGGTCCCATGGGGGATATTAGGATGCTCTCACCCTACTGGCGGGCGCATCACGCATTTTTAACATTGCAGTGGGCGGTGCTTTCAGCAGCACCCGCCGCAATGCCAAAAGTGCATGTTGTGCATATGCATGCACAACGCGGCAGGCACCGCGCTGTGCCTGCCATGTTGTGCATGCACATGCAGGGGGGTACCATAGGTGCCACCCATGTGCACCCCCCTAACATCCTGGGGGCCTGCAATGGGCCCCCAACTTGAAAATCTGCATGCCTTTCCCGCCACGGAAAGGCTGCCTCCCGCCTGCATCCTGATATGGATGGTGGTGTCTAGAAGACACCGCCACCATATTAAACCCTTTTCTGCCCCGGTCGACTTGTCAACCGGGCGGAAAAGCGGCGGACGGTATTCCCATCCGCCGCGGTCCCCCCACCGCCATACTAATATGGCGGGGGAGAAATGGGTGGCGGGCGGGGAACAATGTAGGGCGGATCACCACCGCCATGCGGGCAGTGGCGATCCGCCCTACACCCGTCATGTACGTGAGAAAGAACCCTGCGATCCTCTTGTACTGACACCTGCCGTTTACTTATTCTTTGTGTTACGAAGGCTGCACTGCTGCTGTTCATGTTACACCTTTATTTTGTTGTGAAGCTCGGTATAAAATGTCCCACTATACAAAAGAATTCAAATTCACAATTTTTAATGAATGATATAAAAGAAAGAGCGAAACTTCACAAAACGGGTGCAGAGTTTATTTATACTTGTGAAATAAGCAGTTTTTGAAATGGACAAGACAAGTTTACATCATATTGGCGCATAGTTGACAAGTGCTTTATGTCAAGTGTAGCATCTTAGACAATTTTTGCATTTTGGCCAACAGCACCTTGCCTGCTGGGGCTCTGTGTCCATGCTGAAACTAATAAAGAAGAGCTACAGACTTCACAATGCAAAATGGTATTGGCTGAAATACCAGGAAAGGCTGACAGTATCATATGTCATCATTCCTCTTGACAGAATTCTGAAGTGCGAAATAAAATCTAGTTCCTGACTTTCTGCTTTTTTTCTTGTAGGCCGTCATGGGTTAAACAGGCACAGGCGAAAGGGCAGCAGTAATCTTTCAAATGCAAATGCAAGCATCTCACTGCTAAAGGGCTAACATTAACACCCCGTGGAAAAAAGCCATGTTATTAAAGATATTTACCACAACAATGCAAGCAGGGGTAGTTAGATGTGTTACAGAAGACACATAGGGGCATATTAACAAGGGCGTTATCTCCGATTTTTTGGCTTTAAAAGCCAAAAAAGCGGAGATAATCTTATCGCCCTATTTGCAAGCCGGTGCTAACATGCATTAGCGCATGTTAGCAGCCGTTTTGCAGACGCCTCGCTTAACATCTCTAATGAGATGCAAAGTGGGCGTCACTGGGCGTACCCCTGACGGACTACCTTGTAAATTATCGCGAAATGCACATCGCAATATTTACAAGGTGGCCCTCCGGATTTTAGCAGACGTTAGTTTTTGGCAAAAAACTTGGTTTTCGCCAAAAACTAACGTCTGCTAAAATTCTGCCTTACCTATTCACAACACAGGGTGTGGATTATGCTGATACGACCACAGGGTCGTATCAGCAAGGTTATCGCCGTTTTCCATGGAACATCGCTGGAAAACTAGCGATGTTCCATGGAAAACACCGCTATCACAGGAATAATTATCGCCATTGCGCTATGTGTTGTTGATTCAGCGCTAGCATGGCAATAATTTCCTGCGATAGCCTGCAATAAGAAATCTATCGCTATGCGCGGCCAGCGATAATTATCGCTGGCCATTGATAATATGCCCCATAGAAAGAATACGCAATGTGCTAGCACCCATCTTCCCAAGCCCTCTAGAGGTTGGTGCGTTTTATGCGGAGTGCCTGCAACACTACTATGATGCACCATGCTTTGAACAGGTTCAGCACATGCTGCAGGTGGCTGCCCCGTGAGGGCCGCCAGTGTCCACTGTGTTAAGTCAGTCTTGGATCATCCACCCCATGCACAACCTGACAGTAGAGGCTCATGTAAGGTTGGTTCCATTGTCTACAAGTCATACTTTCGGGTCTAGCTAGACCAATATAAACCTCTCAAAGAAATAAATAAATTGATTTGATCTGAGGTGACTCAGATGCTCTGTATAGACTTGTTATCTCTGGTGTGAGCATTTACTGTTGTAAAGAGCTCTGATACCTTCGCGTCTAGCTAGTGCTACATAAAACTCTCTAGTAAATAAATTCATAGTGGTTTAAGTTTGGCGTTTTCCATATTTCCCTGCACTGCAGCACAAGTCACAGAACATTTCTGTATAGTTGCAACTGCAGGCTGTGCAGAGCCATCTGTATAGAAGCTTCAAAGACTGTGAAAATTGGATTTTCATGTATGTTTATGAAATAGGACAGTTGGAAATAAGCACCATTGACTTGACTTGACTTGGCCTGATAATGGATTTCACTAATGTTATCTTTGATGTGCTGTTGTCTAGCTAGCGCTATATAAAACTCTTAAATATATAAATACATTGATTTGATCTGATGTGACTTAGCTTCTCTGTATATACTTGTTATCTATATTCTAAACATTCACTGTTTTAAAGCGATCGGACTCAGATACTCTGTATAGACTTGTCAGCTTTGATGTGAACATTTACTCTTGTAAAGCCCTCTGATGCCTTTGGGTCTAGCTAGCGCTGTATAAAACTCTAAAATAAATAAATGTGAGTATCTCAAACACTTCCTTTGGCTCTTGCTGCTTTACAATCTGGACCACAGAAGGCGTCTTGATTCACACTGCTTAAATTCAAATCCGGCAGATAGCATGTCACTATACTTTGCATTTCTGCTTTCTGAAATGAGATCTTAGCTTCTTCTTTTTTTTGTCAAGCTTATAGGTGTTCTGGGAAATTTAGAACAGCACAGGTTTGAACCTGCTGTCACCAATTAGGCATGTCTTCTGTCACCTTACCAGAACTTTTGTAACTATAGAATCAGGACATGACTGAATATGGAATTTAGAGGTTTGTCAGGACTTTAAGGTAGGGACCGCAGTAGTGCTAAATTTGATGATTGATTTGTGCACTTCACAAAGTTGAGATGTGTGTGCTCTTTTCTTGCAAGGAAACATACCTTGCATGCACAATTTCTAGCATGAACCTTTTTCTGGAAAATTCTCTCTAAAACTGATCCTCCAAAACTCTTATGCTTAGCACATTGTTTACACTTTTATTTTGAACTTTGAAACCTAAAGTCCATGTGGCCCCCTTCCCCGAGCCTCATTGGGCCCTGGGGATCCCATCCCCAACAGCCACATTTAGGGCAGGGGTCCACGTGCCCCCCTCCCTGAGAAACATTAAGCATTGGAGACTCCAGCCCCCTCTCCAAATCTCATTAGGCCCCTGGGGACCCCATCCCCCAGGGCCTTTTTTTATGAAAGGGGAGGGGTGCCATGTGGCCCACTACCCTTGACTTATTAGGCCCTAAGCATCCCATCCCCCATGGCTGTTTTATTTTCGAAAGAGGAGGGGGCGTGCAGTTCCTCTCCCGAGCCGTTTTCAGTCCTGGGGACCGCATCCCCAGGGCCCACATTAATTAATGGGGAGCCCTTGTGCTCAAACAGGGTACACAACATGCATGCATTGGGGAATGCGGGGGCCCCAAGGCCCTCGCGGCCCCTGCCATCTCCTTTGACGCTGTGGGAGCTGGCATTGCACCCTCCCGGAGGGAGCAGCTATTTATACTGCTTCCTCCAGGCAGGAGCAATATTTTGGTCTGTTTCCCTGCCCGCATCAGTGCAGGCAGGGAAACAGATTAAAAGTCCGCTCCCTGATCGCAGGAGCATTTGTAAAGCTCCCACTAGCTGGAAGCAGACTTTGCGTGTGCTCCTGATTGGCAGGAGTTTTAAAAATTCTCCTGCCAGCCAGGAGCCAACACAAGTTTCCCTCCCTGTGCCTGCGTGGGCAGGAAAACTGTTGTGCCCAGGAAATGCGCTCCCCGGGACACAGTATGTGAGCCAGCCCAGGAGTATGGGGCCGCAGGGGCCATTAATGACTTCTTTTTTTTAATAGAAGCAGACCTGGCGGATGGGGTCCACAGGGCCTCTCAGAGGCCTCTCTTCTTTTTTGTACTTTTCGGCCCCTCCCTGGGGCCTATCATGGCGCTGGGAGGGGAACCCGCAGCCCCCCTCCCCTTTAATTATAAAAATAGAAGCTCAGGGGGATGGGTCCTGAAGCCTTCTCAGCCTGGGGCAGGGGGGCTGCACGGCCCTCTCCCCTTTTATTTACCTTTCAGCCTCGGGTAGGATCCCCAGAGCATAGGATTGCAAGGGGGAGACAGGTGCACCCTTCCCCTTATGGAACGCGGCTCCGAGGTTGGGCTCCCCATGGAGTATAATGGCTGTGCCGGAGTACCTCGGGATCATGGCTAAATTGCAGATTCTTGGGGCATTTTGGCCCTCGAGGGCCTTTTTTTTCTTCAGGCCAAGCGACTAAGTTCCTGAGTCCTGTAATGGCTGTCAGCAACATTTTCTTATATTGCTGGGAGCCAATCAGAGCACTCGCTCCCACAGTAGTCTGACTCTCATTGGAGTGAATTGGCCCATGGGGAAAAAAAAGCTGGGACAAACAGAAAACTCTATTTTTTAAGTGGTGCTCCAGTGAGAGTCAGGCCGTTCGCGAACCCAACCGTCTAGATATGCAAATATTTTTGTATATCTGAACGGTTGGCAGAGCCCCTCAAACCCCACTAAAATAAAATAGAGTGTTCTGATCGGCCCAGTGTTTTTTTTTGCCCTTGGACAAATTTGTTTCCAAGGGAGATACGTTCATGCGAGAGTGTGTGCTCTGATTTGATCCCTGCAACGTGGAAAAAATAGTCCCCCTTCCTGAGTTTCATTTAAAAAAATAATATAGGGAGCTGAGTAGGGATACACTACCACCCTAGGCTCTGTGGGGGCGGGGCCAGAAGACCTACCCTGAGGCCAAAATATATAGAGATTTTTTTTTTTAAAGCTGTGATCCGTAGGACTACCCCGAGATTGAGGCTTTAAAAAAAATGAACTGGTTGCCTAAGGGCCGCCTTAGAAAACAAAAGGAAGGGGTTGTGCGGTTTCCCTGTTGAGGATTATCGAGGACCCTAGCACATCATCCTCCCAGGGACAAAATATTCAATAAAAGGAGAGGAGGGCACACCCTCTCCCCGTGCCACCAATGGGCCCTAGGGACCCCATCATCGAGGCCAACATGTAAGTAAAAGGGAGAGGCTAACGGCTCCTTCCCTGACCTTGAAAAGGTCCCAGGCACCCCATCCCCTGGGGCTGGTTCATACACTGTGTAACACACCTCTGTGGCACAGTAGTTTTCCATTTTGCAGGAGTGAGGGCAGAGAAAGCAAGTGTGCTCCCGACCAGCCAAAAGCAGACAGGAAACTCAGATTGCTCCTCCCAATTGGAGTAAGTAGAAAAACCTGCTTTCGCCATTTGAGAGCACTGCCGGCTCCCACAGCACAAATGATGAGTGCATGCAGAGAGCCGGTGGGGCCACAGGGGACCAGGGGCTACCCCGTAGACCCCAAATGTGTGGAAGGTGCCCCAGGTAAGTACTAGGACACTCACCCAGAAACACCCAAGACTCCAGAGGATGGGGTCCCCAGGGCCAATATAGGCTGGGGAAGGAGGCCGTACACATCCTCTCTTTTATAAAATTAGGAAGATACTGGGGAATGGGATCCACAGGACCCATAGTGACATGGAAAGGGGGCGGTGCACCCCCTCCCCTTTAAATATATAATATGGCCCCAGTGGTTGGGGTCTACGGGTCCGTAAAGGTTCGGGAGGGGGCTTTGTGCTCCGTCTCTGTATAAAAAAAGGCTTTGGAGACGGGGTCTTCGGCTTCAAGAAGGTCGTGGAGGAGGCTGCACAACCACTCTCCTTAAAAAAATAAAGAGCCCACGGGTTGCTTGGAAATGGGGGGCCGCAGTCCCCATTTAAAAAAAGGCCCAGGGGATGGGATGCCATAATGGCTCTGGGAGGGGGCAGTGTTCTCTCCTTTTAATGTTTTGGGCGGGTTTCACTTGCTGGATTTAATCAGGGGGAAACTGTTATTCTGATATCTGTGCAAACACATGATTTGACAGGCATCACAATTTAGGCCTGCACTTTTAATCAGGGCTACAGTATATGTAATGTGTTGGAACAATAGGCCTTGGCGGCAGAATGCTAGAACTGTATATAGCTGCGACATAAAATGTGCTTTGAAAAATTGGCTTCTTTTCCCGCACAAATTATTATTCTGCACATTTTGCAAGGACTATAGCCTAGAGGTAAATGTTGCCAAACAAAATTGATGGTTTATACCAAGAGGAACCCTGGGCACCACTGATCACAAAAAGTTCCCAAAGGCTCAGTGGTTTTCCATTGTTCCTGCGATGGAAAAAAACCAAAATGCAAGCACGAGGTGCAGCACTTTATGAGGCGGAGTTATGGAGTCAATGAAGTCTGTGTGCCTTGAATGTTAAAGAGAACAACTTTTTTAGAGCTATTACTGGGCTGGGAAAGGAAACTCCCTTGCTGTCCCTAACACTGGATCTTGGGATTAATTTTGTTGCAGAGTTGGTGGCTCTAAGACTGGTTTTAAATTGGATCCGGATCTGCACCACTAGGGGTCTCCAAGATTATAGATCGGGCCTTATTGACATGATGATGCTTCAGTCATCTGTTTTGAAGATTAAGGGACTAGGATGCATGAAAAGAGCATGGACCGACCTGGGTGTATGGCACTTTTGGGAGGACCCCGCATCCATTCCGGCTAACATAGCCAAAATGGTTAAATATAGGTATTGGGAAATTACAGCTGTCCAAAGCGAAAATTCAAGCCACAGAGGGAATCTTTCAAGGTGCTTTTTAATGTATAAGTCGCTGCCTAAAGCAGCGGAATTTCTCTATTGCATCAGCCCAGTGCAAGATCGCACCTTGGGGCATATTATCAAGGTCTGGTGATAAATATCGCAAAGCGCGCTTAGCGCTTGCATATTTATCACCGGCTATCTCTGGAATTTATCGCTCGGTTAGCGCGTTATCAACAACGTGCATCGCCGAGGCGATAAAAATTCCAGAGATAGTGTGGATATCGCCGTTTTCCATGGTGGAAAACGGCGATATCCTAGATGATAGTACCTGTGGTCTTAGCCACAGAATCCACCCCCATGTTAGGTATGCCTTAGTCAGGAATTTAACAGACGTTATATTCCTGCGTTAAGGCATACTTAATGTGATTTTAAATATCGCTAACCCTCCTTGTCAATATGACGAAGCTGGGTTAGCGATATTTTCCCAAGGGAGTCTTGTCAGGCACGCCTCCTTTGCATCTCATTAGCGATGTGATGGGAGGCGTGCTGACAAGGGGCGCTATTGCCAGTAAACTGTCGCTAACAGCTGTTAGCGACAGCTTGCTGATAGGGCGATAAAAATATCACCGCTTTAGCATCAAAAAGTGCCGCTAAAGCGGCGATATTGCCCTTGATGATATGCCCCTTTGTTCCTTTAGTTTAGATATGGGATCCTGTCAATTGCTGTTTTTACTACACAATAGGATTCCTCTAATGAAATTTCAAGAAGCTGTAATTTTTGTACTTCCATTGACGAAACCGAGGAATATTTACTTTTCTTTTGCCCCAAGTATCTAACCCTTAGGCGTAGGTGGCTTGTTCTCGAATGTAGAAATGTTTTAATTACAGAACGAGTAAATACCCTAAGCATCTGTATGAGTGACTTCCCTTCTGTGGTTCTGGTGGCTGCCTCCTAAATCCCATACACGGCATGGACGATCAGGCAAAAACTGTCATCTCAACTGCAGCGAACTGAGACATGAAGGTTCATCTTGTGGTGTAGAGCACTGTTCTAATCACTCAAGTATTAGATTTTATTGTTTTTGTCAGCAAGCAAAGTATTATCTGCTATTTTATGAGACATTATTTGGCTTTTTTTCTATTGTATTTTTTGATGATGAATTTATAGGATACCGATTTTATTGATTGTATATTTCTGGAAATGTGTTTTGCGGTCTCTCAATAAACTTCACAAATTATTAGTTTATTCACTTCAGGGAACTGGCTATAGACTGTTAGCATTTGTCTAAACTAGAAGGGTTACTTACTGTGTGTCCAAGACTACAATAATATCCCTAAAATCATTGGGCTCAAATATTTTCAGATGGACTTCTGAATTTAGACTTTCATCCTAATGATCTAGTTTCATCATAAATTCCAACAAAATCATAAAAATCATCCACATTTTAGGAAGTGTATCTTTTTCTAGACTCCTGTCCACCTTTTCTTGAATTAGACTGTGATGGTGAGCGGCCTGTCTACTTATGACTCTGTGCCATATGAACTACATGGAATTGTGTGTAAAAATGTTTTTACAGTCTCTTTGCATTGGCAATGGATAGACACGCTTGTTTAAAAAACAGGCAGAGTTTCGAGAACAACAAGATATTTAAATTGCATTGTAATTGTTCAACACATACTTTGATGTGACCTATCTAAAACAAATTCTATCTCATGAAGAAAAAAATCTGTTATAGCTAATAGGATGTACCTGATCTTGGAAATGAGGTCCGTCAGTAATCTCAGGGATGGTGCAAAGCCTTAAATAGCATTAAATAGCCTTTCCTTGCAGTTGCATTATTAGGCTCAACCATGACCATTGGAAGGGGCAAACACTAACCCCCGGCAGGACATACTCAGCAGTGCAAGTGTCAGGGGCATAACCTAACTGTTGACACAAAAATATTGTGTGACCATAATATCATGATCAAATGTCCGTGGCTACTAATATATTGAGGACAAAAATATTGAAGGTAAGCATATCGATTTTTATTTACTTTACGATAATGTCGAAGTTTAAAATATATTTTACTATAGCATCGTTTCCAATATACTTTATTGTATTGTATTATGCTTTTATTTTATCACTTATGCTATTGTAAAATTTATTTTTAATTATTTTTAAATAGTTGTATAGTAATGTACATTTATTTATTGGGGTTATTGGATTTATTGAGGATTTGGTGGATAGTTTATTGAATCATATGAATTCATTTTTATAGAATAATTTAAATGTAGCATTTCTTATTTGTTTACACCTTTAATAATGTTTTAAATTATTGAAAATGTGTGGATTCTGTTCCAGGACCGCCATACTCATAATAAGGCCCTATGTCTTTTAAATATTGTCTTATTGTGTTTAGTTTTTAAACGTTATTTAATATTTCTTATTTTTAGTGTTTAAAAAATATTAATTTCTGTTAGATATTTTCAAATATTATTTATATTGGTTGAATACATTTTAAATATGTTTTCGTATTTTTGTTCTAATGAAGACTAATTCTACATTATATTTTATTCCATGCTATAGATTGCTAATTGTATACTTTTGTATTCAAAATTATTTGTTTTTGTATGATAAATGTATTCCTATGCATAATTGAATGCTATTAACTTGTATTTATTATTACTTTGTAACATTTTTAATGTATGTATATTTTATTAATGAAGGTAAATTTAATTTGATATGTTTTATGTGTTTGCAGCACCAAATATGCACAGTGTGAGAATCACCAGTGGAGTGTTGTCTTCATTGGATTATTGCCACACAATATTTTAAAATATTTTACCTCCTGTTAAATACTAATAATGTTAATTACAAATACACATATATACTTATCATTACAATGTCTATGTTCGTGACCACAATATTTTGGCCTAGGAAACGTTTGTGATTCACATACTATGCATATACAAGTTGATATCTGTGTACCACACTATTTTTGTGGTCGATATTTTTCAACCCTCATTAGGTAGTCCTGCTTTATTCTTAAAGTGCCTTTTGTTTGTTCACCAATGGGAGCCCTCTCCATGTGTCCCCCGCAACCCCAGCCAATAACCCCTGACCGCACACCGTGATCGACCAGATCCATCCCCTTTGGCACAAGGGGAGGGCAGTTGTGTTTGTTGTCCATACGTTGGAACCTAAAGGAAGGATATGTCTTTTGTGCTAAACCACATCCACTGGGGGATACCAGGGTACACTATTCGGCAAAGTCTGGATTTGACATGTGTTTTTTGTTTCTATAGCAGCCCAGTACTGTTGTTTTTGCGACTTGAGCCGTAGACAATTGAGGCTGTTATGGTCACTTGGATTAAAAAACAGATGTGTAGCTAATAGTTTGCCATGGAAGAGGCACTCTGATTTCCTCTTTTGTTTGTTATCCAGAAATGGAGCAAACTAAACGAGCACAACATTTAGCAACCCTACGACTCCGGCATTCACCTGACAGCCTCGCTTGGAGCAGTTTAACTGGATTCATTATTTTAACTCTGGAGCACTGCATTTGGCTACCATCCCTGTGACATTCAATGAGTGGTTTGCCATTTTTTGAAGGGACTGGAATTCCGCTGGTCCTGGCAAAAAAAGGGATAGTTTCAATCCACGCAGACTGTTTCAAGGGCCCAGAAAGCGCATTTTTACAAATGTTGTTGGTGTTGTTCAGGTCACACACCTACTAGTGTTGATAAAACGTCACATTGATTTTCCAGCTGTTTTTCCCCACTTTGGGTTCTAAACTCACTTCGGGGCATATTATCAAGGACGGCGTTACAATTATCGCCGCAGAGAATTCCAATAGAAACCCATGTTCTGGTGTGAACATGGGCTTCTATTGGAATTCTCTGCGGCATATTATCAAGCCAATTATCGCCGCTTTAGCGGCAGTTTTCTGCCGCTAAAGTGGCGATAATTGTAACGCTGTCCTTGATAATATGCCCCTTCCTTCCTTACAAATCCATATGTGACATTTCTCTACGCCGCATTGTGTGTCGAGCAAATCTTTCCAATGCACAATGTGCAGGGCCAGGGGGAGCTGTTTACCTTATTTTAAGAAAAGTAGGAGAAAGACCCAGTAATTTTACTAAATTCCATTGCGTACAGTGGGTCGATGTGGCTATACTTTAATGCAAACTGGCGAGATTTGAGTGAGAAGAGTGTTGAAACATACAGACGGATATATGGCCAGATTTTATTCAGTAAAACATTTTAAGGGGCATATCAGCAGGGACAGGCCATAATTATTGCTAAGCGCACTTAGCGCAAGGATAATTATCGCCGGCTATCGTGGAATTTTATCGCTGAGATAGCGTGCTATCAGCAACGCTTATCTCAAAAGCGATAAAATTCCTCGTGCTAACAGCCAAAAGTGAGATTATCGCTGGAAATCCAGCGATAATCTCACACATTTTGGCGTTAGCTTGCTGATAAGGCAGGGCATACTTAGCCATTATATCCACCTTACATTGGATATAATGGCTAAGTCAGGGTGAAAGCAGGCGTAAGGAAAGTAGCGTTAACTGTGATTAGCGCTACATTTCTTATCGCTATGCCTGTTAGCGATTTCCTTGATAATTTGAGAAATGTCGGTTAGCGACATCTCTCCAGTTATTTTGGGACGGAATGCCCACTTTGCATCTCATTAGAGATGCGAAGGTGGGCGTTATGGGAAAGGGAGCTAAAGCAAGGAATCACGCGTTAGCGTTACCTTGCTGATTAAGCGATAAAATTATCGCCGCTTTTCGTCCGAAAACGGACGATAAAGCGGTGATAATTTTTTATCGCCAGCTTGCTGATATGCCCCTAAATTCAGGAATGGGAGAGGAAATCATATCAGTTTAAAAAGCAACTGTGCCGTAAATTTACTTTTGTTGAAATGCCGCAGGCCAGGTTTACCAAAGTGTCGCCCAACGCAGCCCAGCAGTCAAAAATGCTGTGCTGTGCTGCGTGACAAGGACAGAGCAAGAAAGCGCCATATCTACAGAGATCTGGCTCTCTCCTTCCCTCTCCCTAGCGTCGGTGCAGAATTTAGCTGCAGAACGCCACGCACACACCTTTGCTCTATAGTGCGAGGTTGTGTGGATGAGTCTAGCATAGGTTTTGTACTGGAACAATTCCCTTCCAGTACGAAATACTATGCCTAGACGACTTTTAAACCTTTTGCATGTGTACTTCTGTGCAGTGCAGCACACATGCAAAGCCGGAAAAGAAAGGCAAAATGTAAACATTTCTCCTTTTCACATCTGCTTTCAAGTGGCATTAATTATTTATGGAAAACTTTGCCTTCTATTTTTAGTAAATAGAGTTTTGTATCAAAAATCATGGGTGGTTGCATGGGAACTCCCATGTACCACCAATGGAACACCCCCTTGAGGCTAAGTATTGCAATGCAGTACTTCACGCTGGTTTATGTAACTTTCATATTACTTTCCAGCTCAAAACAAGTTTTGAACTGGAAAGGGGCAGATTTATAATTATTTCACGGAACGCATCAAGAGACCGTGCTGCGCTGCACTGAGTGATAGGAAGAGGACAGGAAAGAGCAGTATCTATCAAGACCTGGGGCATCCATGTTCTCTCCTTGCGCTGACACACTCAATGCAGCCAGCGTCAATGCAGGTACACTTGCACCATAGTGCAAGAGTGCCTGCATTACAGAAAGGATTGCTTTTGTGCCAGAAAGGTCACCTTCCTGCACTAAAACAATCCTTAGAGGCAATTTCCTCCATAAACTACAAGGAGTTTCGCGCGCAGCAGAGCCAAGCGATTTTGGCACAGCCCTACAGCAAAAATGTTTTTGGCTGCATCAGTTGATTGATGCTTTCATTTGACCCACCCTGCATTATTCAAGAGCCCGGGGAAACATAGAAAATCTGGGCCCTTTGCATGTGGATTACCAGTTGCACAGGTGGAAAATCAATATTTGGGAACTCACAGATTTGATCTATACTAACAAGTGAATGCTTGCTTCTCAGTCATATGCCAAGGCAAGCATGTGCTTTACCACACCAACATGTGTTTCCAAAGCTGCACAAATAAAAGTACTCGCACACCTATAATTTTGCTGCATTCAACCCATAACTCGTGGAAATAAAATGCAAAATCGGAAAGGTTTTCAGTGTGCCCATGAAATGTGAGGAAAACCCACCTCTAAGTGGCTAGGGCAAGTAAAATATTTGCTTTTTCACAAAACTGTCCAATATCCCCTACTCCAGTTATTCACGCCAGCAGTGTTCCTTCAAAAGCTGCTGCTCATATGATGGTATAGTATGTGTACTGCGCAAACAGCTATCCAATTGTGTCTGGATTCTCCTAGTCACCAGCGTAGATGTCTAGCTGAAGACAGATTTTCAAAGCCTTGAGCAATTTCAGGACATTCTCCTCAGATCGTAGTGCATTGTGTAATGGAAAGCGAATTCCACATCTTTTGAGCAAGATACAACAAGCATTGGCAAATCCAATAGGTCTTGCCTGTGGAGAGCTATTGGCTTTGATAATGGCCCTTAATACTAGTTTGGCGGTCCAATGGACTGCCAAACCCATGGGGACGGCCCGCCCGCCACATTAGGACAGTGAGATTAGACTGCCATTGCTGCCGCCAGGGATCCACAATCCCTCGCAGTGGCGCAGCAGTCTGAGGTCCCTAATATGCTGGCGGTGCCACTGCAGCACCGCCAAGCATATAAGGAGTTTCCTCACCACCACACATTTCATGGCGGTGCAACTGCCATGAAAAGTGTGGCAGTGAGGAAACAAAGGGGGCCCGTGGAGAAGTGTGGGTCAATGATTAGAG
This sequence comes from Triturus cristatus, assembly GCF_964204655.1. Classification (NCBI taxonomy): domain Eukaryota; kingdom Metazoa; phylum Chordata; class Amphibia; order Caudata; family Salamandridae; genus Triturus; species Triturus cristatus. Next base: position 1,093,648,886 of record NC_140581.1, read on the forward strand.
CGGCAGACCCTGATGCAGAGGTCTAGCCCGGGACCAGGGTTCAATTCCCCGCCTCGGTGGGTCTTGGGCTCAAAAATTCCACGGACTTGATAATTCTCTCCTCTGTGCCATTCCAATCATGGAGTCCCACTCTGCAACTCTGGGCAATAGCTTGCTTAATCTCCACAACGGCCCCCACAACGCTAAGGATGCCTGGCCTCCACCTTGGGGGTGCCCAGGAGTGGACGCCTCACAGGGAAAGCCAGGATGGGTTCCACAGCGGTATTCGTACAAGCGCCTTGAGACTCTTACGGGTGAGTAGTGCGCTATACAAGTATCAATTTACATTTTTTACATTTACTATGGGGGCCCCTGTTACCTCTGCACCATGGAGTGCATGCAGGGGGGCACATGTTATGAACCTCCTGTGTGCATGCACCTCCAGTTCCTACAGGGCATGGACTTGATAGTCCATGGCCTGCAGGAACTGTCTTTGAAGCTCCAATTGAGGTGCTTTTTTTTAAAGGCACCAAAGAACCACCAGCCAGAGTAAAAATAAGTTCTGGCGGGTGGTCCTTAATGGATTTGGTGGTCTTAGAGCAGGGCGACAGCGTGGTGGCCCCTGTCCGAGACCGCCAAAGTCATAACAAGGCCTAATGTCTTTTGGCCATGTCGTAAAGCAGCATAGCTTCTGTGCGGCATGGCTAAAGTTTAGAAAAAAGCGTCAGGAAGCGGATTACAACGGCCATTTCATGCAGCTTTTTTTTCTAACTTTTAGCGATTGTGCATAGAAGCCTCATTGCTGTGGCTAAAATACATTGTCAAAGGCAATAAGTCTTGCATAGGCCAATGCTTTGCCATTCCTTGTCTTTCTAGCTGAAGTAAACTGCACAACATATAGGCCAATTGTGTTGTGCCGTCCCCTCCGAATGAGTTTTTTTTAGTGTCTGGTTACCTAGTAGAGGTGAGTGAAACATTCGAGTGAATCACGCACCCACGCACCAAACAGTGTTGTTACTATTTTGTTAATTTAACAAATTGTTGCTGTTTTCATAGAATGTAATGGGCTTTCGGTCCTACCCACCCCCACTTCACATTGCAAACGGCCACAAAACACCACAAACGGGTGAAATTTCCGTGTGCTGTTGGCAAGGTGCTCGTCCACCCAAAGCTGTTATTTGTTGCCCTTAATCTAACACTAACCATGATTGGTAATCTGCCAGATTGGATTATTGCCAGAGTTTTCCTTGAATTGCCCTATGGCCAGTCACAGCCGGCATGACTCACGGGTGGGAGGGAGGGGGGTCGCGCGGGGATGGGGTCGCACGGAGGAGTTTAATTTTAAAAAACAAAACAAAAAGTTAACCTACCTTCACCAGCCCGGTCCGGCCCCGCGTCATCACTGTTCCTCACAGAAAGCAGCCCAGGCAGCCTCACTCCCCTCCCCTAAGCCAAACACAATGCTGCAATGGAAGCATTGTGATTGGTCGGAACGCCGACCATCCAAGCGTCTAAGGGGGGCCATTTTCTCCATGTTGGCTGCATGCAGCCTACATGGAGAAAAGGGTTAGTGTGTATGACTGGTTTGGTCGTCCCTGGGGCTGACCACACCGTCAGTGCCCTCAGAGTGGGAAAGCCACTTCTCCCCTGCCCTAGAGCAGGACCGCCCACCCATCCACCCCAAAACAAACCCTTCTGTTTTCTCGCAGTGCGAGAAGCAGAAACATTATATGGTATTTATAATACCATTTTATGTTTCTGCTTCTTTTACTGCGAGACAGCAGTGTGGCGACGCTCCTCCATCCACATGGAGGAGCCGCCCCTGTACTATAGCGCTTTAAAGTCTTGTGAGGGCTAGTGACTGCTGCATCAATCACATTACACTACAATACAATCTGTTTCCAATTATCTCGACCTACCATAAATATAAAACATCTGGTGCCTCTAATCCGACATAGCATCTTGTTAGTATGTAGAACCTATTTCCGAGAAATCGTTTGTTAACAAATAAATTAATTTTAGACGAAAGGGGCTAGTAGGAAATGGAGCAACAAAGATTGTACCAGCTAGGGATAAAAGAGATGTTAAAAAGCCTTTTCAAAACAGGAACCGCATACATGCTCTTTTCAGGCTGTTCTAACATTAATTGTTTCCAAGCAAATATTTAAAATTGTCTCCTACAGCTGTGGTAGCAGGCAGTGCTTAATTTGACCCGGTGGGTCCAGCTGGGGGCCACCAGCACTCATTTTTGGGGCCGGTGGGGCCCATTGGTACTCAGGGCCAGATTTGCAACAAAGTAACGCAGCACGGTGCAGCAAGAAATTTAGCTGCGCTAGTTTGGAAAGCACAGAGATGCAACATATTTACAAGAATATGTCGCATCTCTGTGCTTCCCCTGCGCTGGCGAACAAACTGCAGCCAAGCGCCGGTGCAGGCACCCTTGCACCATGGTGCAAGGATGCCTGCATCATGGGGCGATTGTTTTTGTGCAGGAAGGGACAGCTTCCTACAAAAAAACAATCACAAGAGGCTTTTTCCTCTTTCAATGCATGCTGTAGAATGCAGCACACATTGAAAGAGGAAAAAACGAGGAGTAATGAAAACATTTCTTCTCGTTGCGCCTCGCTACGCCACCTCTAGGGTGCCGTAGCATTCACACGCATCTCCAGATTTACGATTTCTCGTAAATCTGGAGCTGTGTCTTGTTCCATGGGTGTTGCGTGGGAACACCCACAGCAACACCCATGGAACGCCTCTTCAGCGCTCGGTGCTGCGTGTGAAGGGGCCATATTTATGAGGAGAGGAAAAGTCACGAAGGGTGGCTTTTCCTCTCCTTGTAAATAAGGAGGAGCCCCCTGCGCCACTAGTACATCACGAAAAGTGACATAGTGGTGGCGCAGGGGGCTTGTAAATCTGCCCCTCAGTTTTTAGGACTGGTGCTTATTTTTCCTCAGCCAACATTTCCCGAGAGGAAGAGAGGGAAAGCACACAACTGAGAAAATTGAGAACGAGAAAGACAGAAAAACCACCACAAAGGGAGAAAGCAAGAATCTGTAAGCAAGAGATAAAGGGTTAGGGAGTGTCTGGAATTTGGTTACAGAGGTATGAGGTGGATTCCAGATGATGCACTCTTGGTATTCTATGCACCGGTGCCGGCCGCAGGATTCTGAGCATAGCTGTGGGCAGCCGCACTTATTCTTCAACAAATTAAGCACTGGTGCCAGAAACAATATCAATACACCACCAGGTCATGGAAGCTCTCTCATGCCATGCATCATCTGATAAATGAGGCCTTAAAAATTCCAGGAACAGTGCCAAAAACAGCAGGCAGACTTCAAGGGATTTCCCATAGAAATCCCGGTTTCTGTGCAAATACCTATTGCAACACAAAGACAATCCAGAATAGAAGAAGAATGAACAGAGACTCTGTAGCAGTAGCTTTATGTTATTTTTTAAAGGGAAAAATTGAATACCAATAATTGTTCAAGACTTAATGATATTAGAGGCAGCCAAGGCATGCCCAGGAAAAAATCTAAACTTAGTCTGGTTTGCATCCAAATTGCAACATACTACCCACTTGGCATGATAGAGGAGTAGAAGTCCACTCAGGCAGCCATCTCTGCATCTTTGGCCAGTGAGGTTTTTTTTGCAACAGTAGAGCTTTACTTGCTCGAAATCTTCAAACGTTGATTGCTTTAAATCTTCAGAAGTTGTTTGATGTACGGGATACTATTCACGGCACATGGTCTACATTTACTACTGGCCTCGACAGATGCATACATTCATCACAAAACTGCGAAAAGGAGGTAGAAAAAAACTTTGTTGCTTGAAGTTGGCCTTGCATTTAAATAATTTAATAAAAATGCCAGCAACAGTCTAGAAATATACGGACCTACAAAATAACAGACCTCGGAATATGACACGTGGGAGGTCACGTGGTGTAAAATGCATGCTCGTGGCATAAAATAACCTCTTTGCCCTTGCCCATGTCTTTGCAAAATACAGGCGTTTGTACACAGAGATGGATGGATTAGTGCCTTTTCTGTGTTTTGCTAGCGGCTTGCATGGTATGGGTATACAGCTATACAGTTAGCTGCCAGATAGCTATACAGTGACCCATGTTGGCGCCATAGTTAACCGCATAAGAAATCGACACATGGGTGCCAATGATGTCACTGGAGATTGATCACCATTTAGTCACTGGATGGTACACATACAGCACTCGTGGATGGCTGCCCTGCCCCTTACCCAACCTGACTCTTCACAAGTGTAGAGTGAAGATTGACTAGATAGGTTTTTCTACATAAATTGTGCAAATGTTGTTTTCCCGCCCAGGTGCTCATGGGCACCACCCCTCCCACCTCTTAACGGAGAATGGTATAGCAAATGACTTGCAAGTTCAGAGGGACTATCCGCAGGGTCGTCTAAGGTCAATGTATCATCATTGATGGTGTAAATGTTCAGAGACTCTCTTCCTGTCCATCTGTGTCTGCCTTCAACTGGCAGACCTGGACAGCCAGTGATGTCTTCTCTGGCATGAGCAACCGACAAACGTACCTCCCCTCCCCGCACAGTGTGGAGTTTGTGTTATGCTGATTGTTATGCTATTCAGTTTTCTCCTTCTTCACAACCACTTACTCGATCTCCTCCTTTCACTATTCCTCTTTCTGTTACACCTCACAATCTTATTGGACCGTCTTTTTTTTATTTTATTTAGCATATTTATATAGCGCGAACTCGACCCGAAGGTATTGGAGCGCTTTACATAGCACCGTATTTACATTACACATTCAGGCACGGGGAGATTAAGTGATTTGCCCAGAATCACAGGATGTGGACGCGACCTTGAGGCTCGAACCCTGGTTTCCTGCACCAGAGGCGGCAGCGCATAAGATTAAGGATTGAAAAAACACGGGGAAAGTAAGGTGGAAGGTAGGTAAGCAGCACAGAGCAATGAATGTATAATTTTTTCTCAAAATTTAACTATTTGTCTAATTTCCCCTCTCTCTCTTCTCTTAAAAATACTATAAGGGAAATAGGCTGTCCTTTGGTGAGGTACCAACATGACCCCATGGACTCATATAAGTACACTATAGTAAGTTGATATCTTCCAGAAAAATCTCTGCCCTTTTGGCAAAAAGCACTTGGTATTGCACGGTGATCTCACAATGCTTTAACCCAATATCTTTTCTGTTCGATTTTGTGAGAGATTTGAATCCCATCACCGCAATCGTTAAGCTAGATATACCTTCGACTTCCAATGTATGTGCGTTTCTAGGAAGCTATGGATTTTCTTTCACTGTGCGGAGCTCCCATCAAATGCCAGAAGACTCCAAATATGAACATTTGCACCACTGAAAAGGTTTTCTAAATGTTCCCGTCTGGACTCCCCTCCTTGTAAAGTTTGCACTGAGTATTGCTGACAGTCAGTAAAGACCTTCTGAGATGTTCCCAGTACATTGAAAGCAGTTTCTAAAGTGTCACTCATGTTGCATATATCATATACTTCTTTTATCCCAGTTAACCTATAGGCCCTCAAGTCCCACCTTGATCATGTTGACTTTTTATTCAGAATTGTAGGGGTTTTGCGAAGGCCTCATAAGAAGTCAGATGCTTTTCTCCATTTATTATTTAAATGCATTGAGAGGTATTCACAGTTTAACTCCTCCTTTTAACTGCCTCCCTTTATGATCATCATTCAAGGGAAACAAAACAGCTCCCTGTGGGCTCCTATTCTACTTTTGTGGGAGGCACTGGAGCAGAGCCAGTGTCTTCAGCAGGGGGGCGTTACTTCCCAGGCTTCAATTTGCCCCTCAATATCTTGTTTGCTTCTAGTGGGTGGGAACTGTCTCTCTCAGCCACATTGCTCACTGTTGATCTAAAGGAACACATCTGTCAGGCAATATCCATCCCATGGATATGATCATGATGTTCTAAGGGTTCAACACTGGCACCTCAGAAAGTCCCAACAGGTCACCAGCAAAACGTGCATTGAAAATCAAGAGTGCCAGTCCAATTGCACCCCCTTTCTCCCTCCTCACATTTTTCTTGCCTCACTCACATCATCCAGCTACCTCTGGAAGGAAAAGTCAAGAAACTTCAGAGAGACAAGGCCACCCTGAAGATCAGCTCAATTTGTCTCCCCACTACCTCTTGCCTGCAATGACCATACAATATTTAGTGGGCTGACAGGCCTATGTTCCTGTCACATACTACTACAGTCCCGCATTATGTAAAAATCAGTGGATCATATGGCCAATGAAGCCATATAATCCCGAGGCACATCTGTGGTAGCTTGTGTTCCAGTGCAGAGGGAAAATGATCTAGTAATTTGGCCTGGGCGGCTCCTCCGAGATTGAGCTATGCCTGATTTTTGATGGTTAGTATATTTCAATAATGGCGAAAGCCATAACCCCCAAAATGCTACCCAGAGGAGTTTCCAGTGGTTAAGACCTGTAGGCACAAACATTTCCACGAGCTCTGTGAGAAATTTTCATCGCTTTGGCAAAATTCGTGTAAATATGCATCATACGAAATACATGAAATTCATCAAAACTGCACAATACTCGACTTCAAATATATATTTTTTTTACCTGCGCACACATTTCAAGTCAAAAGTTTTGCACGGAAAATGTCCTACCTGAGGCAATTTCTGTTCAAACAGGAATCCTATTGGTATCTCACAAAAACGTTTTATGAGAGGTGTGTGCCTGGGTAAAAAAAAAAGTGATGAAAGATATCAGCAAATCACATTTCACTAGGAAAGTGATAATTTCATGACATTTTGTGAAAATTCACAAGAAAAAAAATTCATCCCATCCCAATATCCAACTAACAGATTTTTGTTGTTTTATCAAGGCTTCTCAAGCAGGAGGGGATGCCCAGAGTTGGATGCAAAGCTTTCTGTTGGCAGAGATTCAAACTGCACCACACTGATGAGGTCCAATGCACTGAAACTGCGCCTGGGATGCTTGCGTTCTCTTGTGCAGTGCGGGCATGAACTCAAGGTGCCTATGTTACGCTCCTTTTTGTTGAAGTGAAAACATGCATATGGTTGTTTCTCATATCTAATGCAGGAATGTAAAATGATGGAATGGCATTTTAGTCATTGACATTTCCAGTGATTAGGAAGGGTTGATTCAAATTGTTACTGCATTAATCTTCTGACACATACACCATTACCTATGAACATCCCACCTATTGCTAGACAGCACTCACTGACAAGCACAACCTAAACATTTTCCCAGTTCTCTTACCCTGTCATGTACACTCCATCGTTCTTGTTTGGATCCTCTCTCAGTCTTCCTACCATCCTCTTCTGACCCTCTTCCAAGGACCTTTCCTCCTATCTAGGTGCCCATCTGTCCCTAATCACCAACCATGACCAGCTACTCTTTTAACTATGACACTACACCTGTTTCCCATGATCCATTGCTTGATCACTGTCCCCTGCCTCTTGCCCACACACTTACTGCCCTCCTTCCTGCCTCAGGTCATCTTTCCTTGCTGATGCCCCCTCCCCATTCACCTTCTTTGATGGCCCACCAAACTGGCAACCATTACCTGCCACGTGTGACTGGCTTTATGTAACTGTGGTGTCACCTCCTATGTATTGTCTTGACTTCTACTGCGTACTCCCTTTTGTCTGGACAAAGCTATACTACTCTTCAGAGCTCTAATAAGAGCATAAATTATATCAAGGGTTGCTTTTATTAATTCCAGGCTGGCTTGGGTGGTATTTGCCCATTCCAAAGCTGTAATAGTGTGCCTTGAGTGATAAAAGGGTCAGCTTAGCACGGATGGTACTAGCAAATCCTATGCTTAAAGACTTTGCTGTAAAAATGGCAAAAGGCTTTCTCCTTTTCCAGCTTGGAGTGAATCCTATGCTTAAAAAATTGCTAGAAAAACAGACATTTGAGGTGATCAGATGCAGAATGTCAGTGGTGTTGTAGGGTGCCCTAAATAGGAGCTGCTCTTGTCCAAAACTTGGGAACTACCCAGAGTTCCCTTCTTCCTTTTTTGCATAATTTATGTGACGTTCTAAGCCTGAGAGGGTATTGTTTTGATTTACGACGGGTGTTCCCTTGTCTCTGGACAAAGCTATACTTATCTGAAGAGCTTAAATAAGAGCAATACGTGTTAGGGGTTGTTTTTATTCATTCCAGTTTGGCTTGGATGGTATTTTTCCAATCCAAAGATGTACAGTGCCTGGAGTCATAAAAGGCTTCTGTGATTTTTCAGCTCCATGTGGATGGCAAACACTAATCCTATGCTTAAAGAGAGAAACATACATTTGCGGTGAGCAGATTCAGACTGTTGGTGGTTTTGCCGGGTGCTCCATATAAAGGAGCTGATCTCCACCTAAACTTCGGAACTACCCAGAGTTTCCTGACAGTAGCAAATCCTATGCTTAAATACTTTCTTGTAAAAATGTCAAAAGGCTTTGTCCCTTTCCAGCTCCATGTGGATGGTGCTGCACTAATCCTCGGCTTAAAACATTTGCTAGAAAAAGCATTTTTTGACTTGGCTATAACTTTGCCGTCGTTCGACCAATCTGCATGAAATTTTTCCAATTTTGGCACGGTGGATAGTATTGATTGGGAAAAATTAGGGGTGATACGTGAGGAGGGGACTGAGAATTTGGGGCGTGAAATAAGGTTGCATTTGTAATGGTAATTCCAATAGTATCCTTCAGCCACAGCTACAGCCCGAACTGCTGAACAGAATTACACCAAATTTGGCAGGGAGGTCAATGTTGTTTCAAGGACGTGTCTTTTGCCTTTTTGGTGTAAATCTGTTCAGTAGTTTTTGAGAAATGTAAGTTTACATTTATCTGGCCACGGAGTCTTTGTGAACAAAGGGAGCTCGTGAGGGAAAAGGCACTTCTCTGATTGGCTGGAAATAAGGAAAGGGCACAGGGTAGGTATACCCTGACCCCCAACCCATGCTGTCGGGTCCCCCTGGGACCCTGCTACGGCATAAAATCATTAAAAAAAATTATTATGAGGGGGCCTCGCAGACCCGCCCTGCCCTGGGAACAGCCACCTCCCTGGAGTTTATTAACATTTTGTTGGGGTCCTTGTGGTCCCCCTTGGGCCCAGGGACCACCACCTCCCCGGGGCAAATGTGATAGCAGGAGGGGGCCACACGGCCCCCCTCCAGGAGCCCTAGATGGCCCTGGGGACTTCCACCTCCCAAGGCAGGCTCCTGCAATGTCCCGGGGCGCCTACCCCAGGGACATTGCTGTTTGCGATTGCATGGCGGGAGCACTGCTGCCGCCATGTCATAGCAAACAAGTGCTCCGGTTTCAGAAAGCAAGTGAATTTTGCTCTCGCTTGCTCAAAGTGGATAACACTTTGCTTTTTAAAAAGCAATGCCGGTTCTTGCAGAAGGCGGGAGCCGGCCGGGAGAGTGGGGGGCTTCAGGCTCCCCTGCGGTCCCCAACTAAGGGGCCAGGCCCCGGTAAATCGGTAAATGGGGTCCCTGGTCAAAAATGGTCCTCAAGGTGAGCTGCTTGGCCCGCCTCCCTTTTGAAAAAAAAAGAAATGGCCATGCCTCGAGGGGTCGGGGTCCCCAGGGCCTAAAATGGTCCCGGCCCCCTCTTTGGGCTAAAGTCGGCCATGGGAGGGGCCCCTCTCTTTTTTAAATTAAACATTTAAAAATGAGTCAGGCCTCGGGGGATGGGGTCCCCAGAACCCAGAAGGGTCAATGGAAGGGGGGGCACGTGGCCCACCTTCCTAAAAAATTTAAAATATCAAAAGCCGGCAACTCCTCAGAGGCTCCACCCCCTTTCTTCACTACTCTGCAAATGTGCCTCCGGTTGCACTCCTGGTTGGCAGGTGAAGGGATGAAGCCCCTTTCACTGCTGATGGTCCTTAGGGGCTAACTAGCCCTCCTGTTAACTCCAGTAAGCCCCACACAGTGGCATTGCTGAGAGGTGGTCAGAGGCCATGCCCCTTTTTCCACCACTCTGCAAATGCACCTTTTGGTGCACTGCTGGTGGGGAAATGAGGTCCCCTTGCTTCATGAGGGCTTCAGGACTAAAGTGGATTTCTTCTCCCAAGCAGCAGTGCTCTCTGCTCTCCTCTGGCAAATCTGTGAATCCAGGCAAGGCCCTGACTGGCTGGTCGCAACCTGAAAGAAAAGTTAGGGCCACCATTTCATTTTACTCGCATCAGCTGAGGGGTGGGAAAAAAAGAGTGAAAAAGCGTATAAGGGGTTAGAATACAGGTATCCTGACCCCATAAGAACCATAGAGGGTTCTCTTAGGGACCCCTTCTGGGCACTAATTTGATTAATTGTTTTTTTTTCATCCGGTCCGTGGATCCACGGATCAACCCGTTAATCCATGGAACCAGAGAAAAATGAAAAATAAACCCACCCACTTCGTTCAAACACATGCTGCACATGGCCAGTTTGGATTTCGGTGCATGCGGCAGGGTTGGCCATAGGGTGCTAGTTATATTAACCTGCGTGCTAAAAAAAACATAGATATTCACTGTAAAAGCCAAAGGCTACAGGGACGTTATAGTTAGGTTCTGAATTTACTCGCACAAAGCCATAGAAATTCAGCAGTTATAGTTATGGTTAACTCAAATAACTATAACTCACGGACTAAGATCACTATGACTAGTGTGGAGATGCTTCTGATCACATGGGCTAAGCATGAAAATCTGTTTTAGTGTATGTGTAATAATTTTTGCATGCAATTATTGATTATGCTATTTGCTCATTATTATTCTGTAATCACTATCTAAGTGATCCTCGGATGGCTGAAATTGGCTTTTGTACCCCTCTCTATTGGCCTTCCTCGTCATTATTATTCTTGTTTTGTTGCACCTCTCTAAAATTCTGCAGTTGATTTATTAGCCCACTTGGGCACTATGCTGGGACATTTGCCTTTTGGATTAATAATTTTTATTGACCACTTGGCCCGGAACCGGGGATCCCTAGCCGGCTTACATTTAGTTTTGATAACTGCTTCAGTGTAGCGATTACCTTTATTGTTTCAGCTATGGGTCTATCATTGGGTCCATAGCCTGTCTGCTTGCCTATTCAGATGATCCATTACTCCCTCATAATGTTGTTTTTTCAATTAATTTACTACATACACTTTGATTTCCTATAAAACCTAACTTTACTTTGACTATTGAGTGCCCATTTGATAATTTAAGATGGCGCCAGTAGTTGCTTGCACTTTATTATTCTTTGTTTCATTGTTTATGTCTGTTTTCGCTATTGTCTATTTACCCATGAACATGACATTTTGGTGTTGAAATGCTTTGAGTTTGCTGCCTGATAAACCTTATCTGAAGCATTAACTTACTGGGAGTGACTTTACTCTTTGACGTTTGGAGGATCATGCTGTGTGTATATATATATATATATATTCAGTGAAAAAACCATAGGTTTCACACACGTTATAGTTAGCTGGACATTTCACTCGTAAAAAACCAATGAAATTTAGGGGTGGGCGGAATTTGCGTAATCACGTTACGCAAATCTCCGCGAAACGGTAAAAAATCTCCGCGAACACGCAGAAATTCCGCGAACACGCGCAATTGCTTGTTCGCGATCCTTTTTCCTGTTCGCGATCGCTGTTTGCGTGCTCGGGATGAAATATCTCGCGAACACGCATATTGAGAACGCGAACAAGCCAAAAATTTCGCTAAGTCGCAGAACGCAGATTTTTGGTCAATTTCGCGTTCTCCGCGGAACGCGAAATTACCCAAATTCCGCAAATTCCGCGAGCGGAACAGATTTTACCGCCCAGGCCTAATGAAATTCCCCCCTTATAGTTAGGTAAGCTAACTATAACTCGCGCACCCGCAATCCACTGCTGATGACATCACATATTACATCACTCATGACATGGTCAGTGACATCACTCATGACATCACTGATGACATCTCAAATGACATCACTGATGACATCATCCTTGTGACAGAGTGGCAGACCTCCTCTCACCCTAATATAACCTATGAAACACACATTCAAAAATAGAGACTAAAATTTTCAAAAAAATGGACATACCAATACCAGTTACAACAACCTCTTGAGTAATTCTAAGATCCACATACACATCCACTCATTCACGAACAGTCCTGTACAGTCACTCATACATGTACTCACTCATCATATGTACTCATACACCTATACATCCTGTTACACAATGCCACTCATCCATAGAGTTACTCAGACACATACTCACTCATGAAAATAAAGAATCAAACATAGATTTATTTGCATATACAGTTATACAAACACCACCACACTTACTTCTACGGAAACTTACACATACTTAGTCTTTTAAACAATCACTTATAGAAACACATACTTATTCATACAGGAACTCTTTCAATCTCTCACTCTCACATATACTCACTTATATACACCAATAGTCACATATACTAGTTTAAAACATATGTAGTTACTCATAAAGACACTTTTGAGACAGTCATTCACTCACTAACACACCCATACACACACTCATCCACCCATACGGTCCTGCACACATGCTGTCTTCAACACATACAACCAGTGAGTCACTCATTCATGCACCTATGCACTATGTAATACCCCCCACCGAACCATGCAGACACTCAGACTGATACTCAAAAAAACACCTAATATCCTATATAAACACCCATGTAGCTACTCACCAACCCATGCAGCCACTTATACACAAAGTGAGAGACTGATACAGATAATTACATATTTAAACATTACTCAGTAAGCCATGTATTCACTAAGATACACTTAATCAGTCAGTTATACAATCAATTTTTCAAAAACAAATCATCCATTTAGACACTTATATACCCATTTATTCTTCCATCGTCCGTGAGATATACATATATAAAACATATTTAATTTTCAGAAAAATACCCATTCACTGGATGATGTCATCAGTGATGTCATTTGAGATGTCATCAGTGATGTCATGAGTGATGTCACTGACCATGTCATGAGTGATGTAATATGTGACGTCATCAGCAGTGGATTGCGGGTGCGCGAGTTATAGTTAGCTTAACTAACTATAACGGGGGAATTTCATTGGTTTTTTACGAGTGAAATGTCCAGCTAACTATAACGTGTGTGAAACCTATGGTTTTTTCCCTGAATTTGCAAGGTTTTTTAAATGCTAATTCCTAACTATAACGTGTGTGAAACCCATGGTTTTTTCACTGAATTTGCAAGGTTTTTTAAATGCTAATTCCTAACTATAACGTGTGTGAAACCCATGGTTTTTTCACTGAATTTGCAAGGTTTTTTAAATGCTAATTCCTAACTATAACGTGTGTGAAACCCATGGTTTTTTCACTGAATTTGCAAGGTTTTTTAAATGCTAATTCCTAACTATAACGTGTGTGAAACCCATGGTTTTTTCAGTGAATTTGTATGGTTTTTTAAATGCTAATTCCTAACTATAACGTGTGTGAAACCCATGGTTTTTTCAGTGAATTTGTATGGTTTTTTAAATGCTAATTCCTAACTATAACGTGTGTGAAACCCATGGTTTTTTCAGTGAATTTGTATGCTTTTTAAATGCTAATTCTTATATTTAACGTGTGTGATTTTTTTGTTTTTTTTTTGCAAGGTTTTTTACATCTTTTTATTTTTACTTTATATTCTCTTTAAACTCTATGCTTAAATTTTAAAAATTCTGCAATATATATTTTTTTCACCTTTTTTTTTAACCAAACAAGTAAGATATATTAGTATAACATAGTGATTCTTTTTTTCCAATTATTATTTTTTTATTTTTTTTTCCCGTGCGCGTACGGTAAGCTTCCCGTAAGCGCACGTTTTGCTTTATGTACGTAATATTTCTATGCTTTTTGCGTATGGTTACGCAATTTACGTAGACGTTCGTACTGCGTACGCGGCGCGTAAGCGTGCACGTTACGCGGAAGTGTTGGGGCGTGCCGGTTATGCGCATGCACGCGTGCGCGTGTCTTTTATACGCGCATGCGTACTTTTACCGTAAGCGCTCCGTAAGCGCTCCGTAAGCGTAACGTAAGCGTAACGTACGCGCACGGTGGGTCATGTGATCAAGAAACAACACTTTTGATTGGTTTAAACTACTTTCAGTTCTAGAACTCTCCTACACCACACCCATTCCCCTCATTTCTGCTTGTGATCCCTTAGGAGAAGGAGCTGAGTTGTCTTTGGGATACGATGGCAGACCAGCACTCCTCTTCTGAGAGTGAGGCTAGCAGCACCACCATCAGGCAGAGAAGGAGGAAACAAAAGAGCTCTTTTATATGGGAGTATTTTACGTTTCCAGAGGGCAAGAAAAAGGTAAATGCTCCTTTAGTGACTTGCAAGCTTTGCCAGCGTGTACTTTCTAGAGGTAATCCTAACAAGAAGTATTCCTTCGGGAATCACACTATGTTAAGACACCTTGAAGATGTACACCCTAGGACACATGCTCGACATACTGGAGCAAACCCTTCAGTAAGTCGACCGAGCACATCCACAGCAGCTCAGTCGAGTCCATCTTCGGCAGCTCAGCTGAGCCCTTCATCTGTGGGGGGAGAATCACCTTTTTCTGGTCCTCTGGAAACTAACCATCGATTTGCGAGGGTTACAATGCGGTGCTCAAATTGTCATGGTCTAATTGTTCGTGGGGAGACCAGTGTTCCCCTTATTAACAACAGAATAGACCAGCACATTTGTCCTACCAGCTAATACTCCCATTCTTTCTTTCCTCTGTCCCTGTATGAACACAACGGCTCTTTTAAGAGCCAACCTTACCTTTCAACTTTTTAAAATTTTTTCTTTAAAACTTTTTTTTTTTTTACCGTACGCGTACGGTAAGCGTATTTTTTTTTTTTTTTTTAAAAACACTAAAAAACAATTACCACATTACAAGGTCCTGCCATCATTTTAGGCACATAACACAGGCTGCCCCTTTCCTGGGACTGCATTTCTTACTGAACAACATCTTCACAAATTAAATCTCTGCCCACAATTCCTGTGTGCACACAGACTCATGTGTTGGTAGGCACAAAACACAGGCTGCCCGTTTCTTGGTTTATCAATTCTTACAGAACTAATGCTTTTTTCAAATGTGCTGCCATTTTCCTCTCTTTTCTTTCAAAGTGATTTCTGCTAAATGCTAACCATCACAATTAAAAAGAAGCTGTCCTTTTCTTTCAACTGCAAGTCTTACTTTTCAACAGCAACACAAATTAAATCTCTGTCAACAATTCTTCTCTGCACACAGACTCATGGTTTGATGGTAGGCACAAAACAGTATTCCTCATTGTTACCAGTACACATTAACTTATGGTGAAAACATACACCATAATATTTTACATATTCAAAACAGTTAAATATCTCCCAAAACACAAAATGAAAAACACAACTTCAACAAAAGGAATCCCAATTCTATAATTCATTTCTAAATTAACCACAAACACCCCCTCTCAAACTCATAACTCACCTTTAAAATTAGTTAGTTGTGAAAGAAATGTGGCACTCAAACAGCAGATTATCAGAGCCAGGATCTCTGTTCTGTACACCTCTCTCCTCTCAGCAGAACCAGATAATGGCAATGTTTCCCTCTCTTTTTCCACACATATACATGTTAATTTTAAATCTCAGTGCTTCCCCCTTTTTTTCAAATGTAATCACACATTTCTATTGGTTGAAAACCAACGCTTTTCCAAAAGTACCCTTCCCCCAACTTGACTTCTGCCTGCTACCATAGCAACAGCTCATGGAACACTGCTGTGTGGAGTCAGGTCAGAAGTTCACCACACAATGTTTCATTTCCAAACTGCAAGAGTGCTTGACTTTTCTAACCTAACAGCAAATCCATAGTAATGTTCTTTGGTAACACATTTTTCTGTACCAATACAAAACATGCTTCTATAAATTTACACATACAGCCTAGTTTTTAGTGTAGAATGGTATGAAACAGCCAATGAGTTCTTTTTAATTTAAAAAAATATGTATGACTCCATTTCCAAACTGTCTTTCATTTCTTTTTCCCAACCCTTTTCCAAAAGTACCCTTCCCCCAACTTGACTTCTGCCTGCTACCATAGCAACAGCTCATGGAACACTGCTGTGTGGAGTCAGGTCAGAAGTTCACCACACAATGTTTCATTTCCAAACAGCAAGAGTGCTTTGACTTTTCTAACCTAACAACAAATCCATAGTAATGTTCTTTGGTAACACATTTTTCTGTACTAATACAAAACATGCTTCTATAAATTTACACATACAGCCTAGTTTTTAGTGTAGAATGGTATGAAACAGCCAATGAGTTCTTTTTAATTAAAAAAAATATGTATGCCTCCATTTCCAAACTGTCTTTAATTTCTTTTTCCCATTCTACTGAAATACACCTCCTGAGTGCATCCAGATCTCCTTTGAAGATGTTCACAGTGTGGATTGTAGGGCACAGCTATGTCTTCTGGAGTGAAAAGTATGCAGAGAAAACAGGTATGGTGAGAGACCTTGCTTTGCCAAATGTAGACATTAAATGGATTGGTCAGAGAGGGTTAAAGTGGCACCAATTGATGCCATTGGTGAAATCCTTCATGCAAATCCAACACCCTGACCTCATAATAGTGCACTGTGGTGGCAATGACCTAGGCACTTTGACTGGGGTAGGTCTGGAAATGCTTATGAAGGAGACCTTTGCACAACTTTTTTCACTTTTCCCTAAAACTGCCTTTGCGTATTCTAACATATGCCAAAGGCAAAAATGGAACTGGTCCAATCATGTTTGTCCACAGATTGACAAAGCAAGAAAGCACGTCAACAAATCTGTTTCTGCTTTCCTCCGAGACTATGGTATGGGTTCCATTTACCACAACAACTTGCGTTACAACATGCAAGACATTTATAGAGGAGATGGTGTACACTTTACTGATGAAGGGAACAGAGTCTTCCTCTTGAACCTTAGACTCTGCATCGGTACTTACTTGTAGGTACCACTAAAAAATCACTTCATAAACACAACGGCTCTTTTTAGAGCCCCCTAATATCTAAACACTTAAATCTGAATTTTATTTCTTTTTTTCTTTTTTTTTATTACCGTACGCGTACGGTAAGCTTACCGTACGCGTACCCAGCGATTTTTTTTTTAAATTAATAAATGTTTTTTTCGTACTTTTGTGTCCTTCTTTGACCCCCTTTCAAATGTTAGGGGGTCTGTAACTCTCTTCCTTGCCCCCTTTTCACGTTATCTCCCTTTTTTTTCTGTGTGAAACACACAAAATGGCGGCCAACACTTCCTGATTTCGTCCGATTCGAATATTTACAGTCATGTGACAACCAATCAGATTTGAGCTCGCGCACGGCACCGTACGCGTACGGTAAGCTTACGGTAAGCGCACGGAGCGCACTTACAGATATATATATTGATTTAAATGCTATTTTCTCAGGAACTACTGAACAGATTTACACCAGACCTACAAAAGGCACATCCTTGACCTGCGGACTACCTCTCTGCTAAATTACAAGTAATTCTGTTCAGCCGTTCGGGCTGTAGCTGTGTCTAAAGGTCCTATGGAAAAATGCATGGGGAAAACGCGTTTTGGGACCCCCCTTTTTTCTCAGCCCCCGCTTGACGAATCACCCCGAGACTTTCAGGGTAGGAGCGGAGAGTAGCGCCCCATTAGTTTTGAGAATTTTGCGAGGATTCGTCAACCGGTGCCAAAGTTATTCAAAATAGAATTTTGAGATTTCCTATGGAAACACGGTCCTAACTATAACTATCTACTGGCGACCGCCAGTAGATAATCTATATCTATATGTATCTATATATATATATATATATGTATATATATATATATATATATATATAGAATTTTTCAAAACTAATGGGGAGCTCCGCTCAGCTCCTACCCTGAAAGTCTCGGGGGGATTCGTCAAGCGGGGGCCGAGCAAAAAGGGGGGTCCCAAAACGTGTTTTCCCCATGCATTTTCCCATAGGACCTTGAGTCGAAGGTACAGCCCGAACGGCTGAACAGAATTACTTGAAATTTGGCAGAGAGGTAGTCCTCAGGTCAGGGATGTGCCTTTTGCATATATGGAGTCAATCTGTTCAGTAGTTCCTGAGAAAATTGCAGTTAAAAGCACATACATATCTATAGCCGCGCACAGTGCGCGAGCGTAATTCTGATTGGTTGTTACATGTCAGTCAACGTTCGAATCGGTCGAAATCAGGAAGTGTCAGCCGCCATTTTGTTTGTTTTCAGTGCGAGAGTGGAAAAGGAAGGTGGCGAACGTGAAAAGGGGGCAGGGTAGAGAGTTCCTGACCCCCTAGCCTTTGTCAGGGGGTCCCTGAAGGACCCCGAAGGCAGAAAAAAACATTTATATTTTTTTTTTAAAAATCGCGTGGGTGCGCGCACGGTGCGCGCATGGTGAAAAACCATTAAAAAATAAAATAAATAATACGTAGATTATTGAAAAATAAATATATAAAAAAAATAAAAAACATACATAACTTAGCATTTAAAAAAACGAACAAATTCACTGAAAAAACCATAGGTTTCACACACGTTATAGTTAGGAATTAGCATTTAAAAAACCTTGCAAATTCACTTAAAAAACCATAGGTTTCACACATGTTATAGTTAGGTGGATATTTCACTCGTAAAAAAGCAATGAAATTCCACCGTTATAGTTAGTTCAGATAACTATAACTCGCGCGACCGCCACTCTATCACAAGGATGATGTCATCAGTGATGTCAAGAGTGATGCCACTGACCATGTCATGAGTGATGTAATATGTGACGTCATGAGCAGAGGATTGCGGGCGCGCGAGTTATAGTTATCTGAACTAACTATAACGGTGGAATTTCATTGATTTTTTACGAGTGAAATATCCACCTAACTATAACATGTGTGAAACCTATGGTTTTTTAAGTGAATATATATATATATATATATATATATATATATATATATCCCATCTCAAAGGTTGCCCAACAAACGAGAAGCACTCGACCACAGTCCTAAGGAAAAAATCCTTTATTAAGGTATGGATGGCATCCAGTATGTAGAAAAGTTATTAAACAGCTTTTCTGTCATGCCTTACACGTTTCAAAGTTTTCTTCTTCATCAGAGGCTTGGCGGAAGAGAAAACGTGCCATTTCGGTCACTCCCCCTCATTAAATTGATGACTATGGCACGCCCCTGGATGGGCTGCTCAGGTGAGGCTGCGCATTGCATATTGGGAGTTGAAGTGCCGATAATTATTTTCCCCGATGTGTGAACTTTAATTACTGTTCCTTTTAGCAGCACTGTATGGGCCTTCTCATGTTGTCCGTCCTTAATCTTGTCTTTTGTCCCACAAAAAAAGGCTTGGTAAATACCTGACCTCGTGGCCCCCTGGAATAGTGGGGTGGTGCGCTCTCAGTGGCAGGGCTGTCGCTAATATCCCAGCTCAAAGGTTGCCCAACAAACGAGAAGCACTCGACCACAGTGCTAAGGAAAAAATCCTTTATTAAGGTATGGACGGCATCCAGCATGTAGAAAAGTTATTAAACAGCTTTTCCGTCGTGCCTTATGCGTTTCAAAATTTCCTTCTTCATCAGAGGCTTGGCGGAAGAGAAAACGTGCCATTCCGGTCACTCCCCCTCATTAAATTGATGACTATGGCACGCCCCTGAATGGGCTGCTCAGGTGAGACTGTGCATTGCATATTGGGAGTTGAACTGCCGATAATTATTTTCCCCGATGGGTGCACTTTAATTACTGTTCCTTTTAGCGGCACTTCAACTCTCAATATGCAATGTGCGGTGATATGTGTGCAAACACGCCCTGTGGCGCGTTTTAAGTTGGGGAATTAATTCTTCTTCAATCCAGAGGTCCCCTTGGGGCCAACTAGCTCACCAGGTACCTCCACTAAGCGCCACGGAGCTGCGTTGCAGAGTGTTGTAAAAAGGGGCATGGCCTCTGAACACCTCTCTGCAACGCAGCTCCCTGGCGCATACTGGAGGTACCTGGTGGACTAGTTGGCCCCCAGGGGACCTCAGGATTGAAGAGGAATTATTTCCCCAACTTAAAATGCGCCACTGGGCGTGTTTGCAGACATGTCACCTCAGGCCCTGCCCCCTTCCTTCACTATTGTGCAAATATTCCTCTAAAATCAGCCGAACTACGAATTCTGATTTACTCACCTGTTATCAGGAGTGACCTCAGTGCTGCTTCTTTGAGCCCAGTACTGATCCTGAAAAGTAATTCTAACCGTACCTACCAGTAACTTGAATTTCCTTCCATAGGCTAACATTGACTGGTTTCACATGGAAATTCTTCTGTGTGTGGAGTTTTGCAACTTACAAATATTCCTCTAAAATGAGCCGAACTACGAATTCCGATTTACTCACCTGTTATCAGGAGAGACGTCAGTGCTGCTTATTTGAGCCCAGTACTGATCCTGAAGAGTAATTCTAATTGTACTTAGCAGTAACTTGAATTTCCTTCCATAGGCTAACATTGACTGCTTTCACTTGGAAATTCTTCTAAGTGTGGAGTTTTGGAACTTTAAAATATTCACACAAAATCATCCGAACAACGAATTGCGATTTACTCAACTGTCATCAGGAGAGAACCTAGTGCTGCATCTTTTAGCCTAGCACTGACCCTGAAAAGTAATTCTAACCGTACTTACCAGTAACTTGTATTTCCTTGTATTTCCTTCCATAGGAATCCATTGTGTGGTTTTCACCAGGAAAGTTTCTGTCGATTTTCACAAACTACAAATATTCCTTAAAAATCGCCTGTATGACTTAAACGCAATCTTTCAACTGTTTACAGGAGATGCACCAGTGCTGGATCCAGGATCCACCACTGAGTAAGAAAAAGTAACGATAACACTACTTATCTGGTAAGGGAATTTCCTCCCATAGGATAACATTGGTGATTCTATGTCAAATTTAAAAATACAATAATATTCCTTAAAAATCACTACTGTAACCAAACCGCTTTTACTCTACTGTTTACAGGAGATGTCCCAGGACTGAATCTAGGATCCAGTCCTGTGGTTAGAAAAATAATCCATAAAGTAACTATTTGCATTTAACTAGAAATTCCCATTGAGCTCAATGTTGCATTGTGTTTGAAATTGTGTTGCCCATTGCAACAACTGTAACTACTGTACTTAAAAGTCTATTGCCTATTTGCAAAGTATTTATACTAAAGTAGTTTGTTCTGAGAAAGTATATTTTGTAATATAATGTATAATGTAATTATAATGTATTTTAAAAAATAAAATATCTAAAAATAAAGAGTTTAAAAAAATGTAGGCAATCAGTAAAAAAAAAATCAATATAACAATTAATACATTTAAAAATTGTAATTTACAAAACCTTTGATATTCACTGAAAAAAACATAGGTTTCAGGCACGTTATAGTTAGGAATTAGCATTTAAAAAACCTTAGAAATTCACTGAAAAAACCATAGGTTTCAGGTGTGTTATAGTTAGTTGGACATTTCTCTCGTACAAAACCATTGAACTTACCCCGTTATAGTTAGTTCAGCTAACTATATGTTGCGCACCCGCAATGCACTGCTGATGACTTCACATATTACATCACTCATGACATGGTCAGTGACATCAGTCATGACTTCACTGATGACATCTCAAATGACATCACTGATGATATCACTGATGACATCATCCTTGTGATAGAGTGGCAGACCTCCTCTCACCATAATAGAACCTTTGATACACACACTCAAAAATAGAAACTAACATTTTCAAATGAATGGACATAGCAATACCACTTACGACACACCAATTCAGTAATTCCAAGATCTACACACATATCCACTCATTCACCAACAGTCCTATACAGTCACTCATACATGTAATCACTCATCATATGTACTTTTACACCTATACATCCTGTTACACAGTGACACTCATCCATAGAGTTACTCAGACACATAGTCACACTTGCAAACACAGTATCAAACATCCATTAAATTGCATATATACAGTTATACACACACCACCACACTTACTGCTACATAAACTTACACATACATACTCTCTTAAGCAATCACTTATAGAAACACAGACTAATTTATACAGGAACTCTTCCAATCTCTCACTCTCACATATACTCACTTATATACACCAATACTCACAGATACTAGTTTAAAACATATGTAGTTACTCATAAAGACACTATTGAGACAGTCATTCACTCACTAACACACCCATACACACATTCATCCACCCATACAGTGCTGCACACATGCTGTCTTCAACACATACAAACAGTGAGTCACTCATTCATGCATCTATGCACTATGTAATACCCCCCACCGAACCATACAGACACTCAGACACTCATACTGATACTCAAAAAACCAACTAATAACCTAGATAGACACTCATGTAGCTACTCACCAACCCATACAGCCACTTATACACAAAGTATGAGACTGATACAGATATTTACATATTTAAAGATTACTTACTAACCCATGTATTCACTAAGATACACTTAATCAGTCAGTTATTGAATCAATTTCCCCCCAAAAAATTTATCCATTTAGACACTTATATACCAATTTATTCTTCCATCGACCTTGAGATATACATATATAAAACATATTTGATTTTCAGAAAAAAACACATTAACTGGATGATGTCATCAGTGATGTCATTTGAGATGTCATGAGTGATGTCATGAGTGATGTCACTGACCATGTCACGAGTGATGTAATATGTGACGTCATCAGCAGTGCATTGCAGGCGCGCGAGTTATAGTTAGCTGAACTAACTATAATGGGGGAATTTCAATGGTTTTGTACGAGAGAAATGTCCAACTAACTATAACGCACCTGAAACCTATGTTTTTTTCAGTGAATATAGATATAGATAGATAGATAGATATTTGTTAGATTTGGGGGTCTCTAGTTGGCAGAGGTAGGGACCTTTGACCAAATAGGGACCCTTGAGTCTAGTCAGAGTAAGGGGGTAACTCCTAAAATAACCCCTGCTCACCCCCTTGGTAGCTTGGCACAAGCAGACAGGCTTATCTCAGAGGCAGTGTGTAAAGCATTTGTGAACACATACAATAACCCAGCGACAACACTACAGAGGGACACCACACAAGTTGTAGTATAAAAATAAGTATTTTCATATCGACAACCCAAGACCACAAACGACAAAAATCCACAATACTGTACTTTGGTAGAAATAGCTTAGTTCTCTTAAGATGGTAAATGCAAAACTTTAAGTTCAGTGTACCTTTGGATGCGTAACGCTATACAATGAAAGTGTTGCAGGGAAGGTGATGCGTCGGTTCCCTACTGTCAGTCCTTCTCGGTGTGGGGAGGTGATGCATCGGTTTCTTACTGCGCTTCCGTGGCGGTGCGACCCGCAACGCCGTGATGCAATGAAGATCTGGTGAAATGAAACAAAAAATGGCGTCTTCTTCTAGTTGCGACACGATGCCTGCACGCCCGACTGCTGTGCGGTGACTCAACAATTCTCCTGAGCCACGATCGGCCCTGCAACACGCTTCTCCGGTGATGCAACGGCGTCTGATGCTATGGCGACGCTCTTCTCCGGTGATGCGAGACGCTTCGGCGATGCGATGCGACAGTTGCAGCGGCGACACCCTTCTTCAATGATGTGACGACAGCTGCGGCGACACGCTTCTCCGGTGAGGTGAGACTCTTCGGAGATGCGATGCGACAGCTGCAGCGGCGACACCCTTCTCCAGTGATGCGACGACAGCGGCTGCAGCTACGACACCCTTCTTCAGTGATGCGACGACGGCGGCAGTGACACGCTTATCCGGCGATGCGAGGCGCTTCTGCGATGCGACAGCTGCAGCTGCGACACCCTTCTTCAGTGATGCGACGACAGATGCTGTGGCAGCGACACGCTTCTCCGGCGATGCGAGGCGCTTCTGCTATGCGAAGCGACAGCTGCAGCGGTGACACGCTTCTCCAGTGATCCGTGAGTCTCGCTTCCAGCTCCTTGCGACACGCAGTCCCTCAGAAAGCCCAACACAACTGTAGGCACTTCAAAAGAACTCTTGGGGAGCTGGTGGGTAAAGTCTGTTGCATCTGAGACTTCAGCAGGAGGCAAGCTCTATCTCAAGCCCTTGGAATACCTTCACAAGTTGATTAAAGTACACACAAAGTTCCTTTCTCCTTTCTTTGGCAGTCAGGTAACCACTGCAGGCTAATCCCCCAAACAGCACTCAGCTTAGGGATAGTTTCCTCCTCAGTTTCTCTGGTTCCTCTCCTCAGCAAAGGTTCTTCTTGTTTCGCAAAGTGATTTAAAGTTCTGGGGTTTGGGCCTCCTCTTTTATACTCATATTCCCTTTGTTCTCTGAGGGTAGAGAGGCCTTTGCCTAGTCCAAACCAGTTCTGGTCAGTCCTGGAGCACTTTGTTGACAAGACTCCTTCTTTCCTTTCACAGTGTAGGCCAGGGACATCAGACGCACCACAGGAGGTGGAGCCAGCATTGTGGAGGGAAGGCACAGCCCTATGCAGGTCCCAGGTGCAACTCCTCCCTCCCATCTGCATGCAGATCTTTCTATTCAGCCCTGTGCTGACTCACCCTGTCTCCTGCAATCCCCCAGCCCCTGTCACTCAAACTCCAGACAATGAATACACAGCCTAGCATAGGCAGGCTTGAATGGTGAGACAAGAAAATACCTACTTTCTAAAAGTGGTATTTTCAAACACAGAATGTTAAAACTAACTTCACTAAAAGATGTATTTTATCATTCTGAGTTTAGGCATACTAAACTCGAATTTCTACCATGTTCCCTGAGTCAGTTAGGATTATAGGATGTAATAATCAAACTGCCCATTCTGGCCTATGGAGAACAGGTAGCCTTGTAATAGTGAAACACGAAAATGGCTGTAATTCACTATTAGAACCTGCCACACACACCAGGGCATATCCTACCTTATACTTACACTGCACCCTGCCCTTGGGCCTACCATAGGGGTGTCTGATATGAAGAAAAGGGAAGGTTTAGGGACTGGCAAGTGGGTGCACTTGCCCATTCAGCATGACAGTACCAGACTGCATGCAGGCTCTGCAACGGCAGACCTTAGACATACTTTTACAGGCTGCTTCTGTGAGTGGCACAACCAGTGCTGCAAGCCCACCAGCAGCATTTGGATTACCAGCCCTGGGAACTCCTGGTGCATTGTACTAGGGTCTGACAGGTAAACCAAACAAGCCAATCATAGAGTCACTAATCCATACATCAATTTACAATAGGGAGAGCAAATGCACTTTAGCACTGGTCAGCAGTGGTAAAGTGCCCAGAGTCATAAAACAGCCAACAACAGGTCAGAAAAAATATAGCAGCAAGGCAAAAAGTTCAGGGAGGACCCTGCAAAAAGGGCCAAGTCCAACAGCATACACGTGCAAATATGGCAAGAAACAGTGTAAACATCAAAGAATGTGCAAATTACTGCCAACATTGAAGAAACTTAGTTTATCTTACTGCTTAAATGGCAATGGCATACATATTGACCTCTTTTGTCTAGCATGAAACCACTTTTTAAATACAGTTGGTTTCTAAACAAAGTGCAAACTACGCAGATTCAGACACAGTGCTATATGTTGAAAGTGCTACCTTTGGGCAATACGACCCATTAAAGTGCAAGTGCTAAAACCAATGATAAAATACTCTGGTGGAAATTCTTAACCTAAAAATGAGTTACTAAAATCAGAGCCTAGATGTAAATAGGAGGCTTAGTGTTGCGAGAACTCTTCATCAATTATGCATGCATCTGATCTTCATCCAAGGGGAAGGGACATACAATGTCATTAGTAAATGTCATCATTGTAGTAGTTTTATAAGAAGTGATGCAGATCCTCTGTATTATTAAGACCATTAGGAAATTTACTATCTAACTCCAGTATAATTTTTGACTCCATTTGCCTTAATAGCTTTTCCCTGTCACCTCCTTTCTGTAGTTTAGGAATGGCCGCCACTGCAAAGTATTTCAAGCAATTGAGAACATTATTATGTTCTTGCTTGAAATGGCGAGCCACTGGATAGGAGGCATTGTTATTAACAATTGCTCGCAAGTGTTGCAAAATTCTGACATGCACCTGTAGCTTGGTGCTGCCAACATATCTCAAGCCAAAAGTACATGTCAGAATGTACAGTGCAAACTCTGTTTACCAGTTTAAACTCCCCTGAATGGTGATGTTTTCAGGGCTGAAAGGGGTTTAATAATGCGTGGTGATCTCACCAAATTTACAAGATCTACACGAGGAGCATTTAGAGAACCCTTGCCTGGGTTGTACCACATGGCAGCCCCTGCAAGTTCCAGACTGCTCTTAACAACTTGAGTTCTCACAGATGGACCTTTTCTATACGTGATGGTAGGCTGCATAGGGAGCCTAGAAGTTAACACACCATCTGTAAGCAGTATAGGCCAGCTGCGTTTTATTATTGACCTTATCTTTCTCTCCTGTTTATTGTGTGTGGTTACAAACCTTGGGGCATCTTTTTCATCAGTGTTAGATTTTCCCTCATTAGTACTGGCGCTGAACAGGGATTCTCTGGATCTGTCGTTCACTTTTCTGACAGCCTCCTTCAACGTGGCCTTGTTGGATGTATGTCGTTACAACGCACACTTTTACAACGCATGCACTTACAACGCATTTTTTACAACGCAAAATCCATTGCAACGCATTCCATTACATAGCATGACACTACAACGCATTTTTAAAAACTACCTTTACAACGCATTCCATTACAACGCATACTACCTTTACAACGCATACCATTACAACGCATAATATTAAATTGCATTGAAGGTAAGTATTAGATAGTATAGGGGTAAAAATTACTTTTCTAACTCCAGGGGGTGCAACAGTGTTTGATAGTATAGGGGCATAATAATAAATTGCATTTAAGGTAAGTATTAGATAGTATAGGGGTAAAAATTACTATTCTAACTCCAGGGGGTGCAACAGTAGGGTAAGTGTTGGATAGTATAGGGGTAAAAATTACTATTCTAACTCCAGGGGGTGCAACAGTAGGGTAAGTGTTGGATAGTGTAGTGTAATATTATGCATTGTAATGGTATGCGTTGTAAAGGTAGTATGCGATGTAATGGAATGCGTTGTAAAGGTAGTTTTTAAAAATGCATTGTAGTGTCATGCTATGTAATGGAATGCGTTGTAATGGATGTTGCGTTGTAAAAAATGCGTTGTAAGTGTAGTGCGTTGTAAAAGTTGCGTTGTAAAGGTTGTTCCCCGGCCTTGTTATATCCTCTCTTTCTAAATCTAGAGAGAGCCTGTTCCGTACAGATAGTTAAATCTGCCTCAGTACTACAGATTCTTTTGAGGCGCAATAGTTCACCGAATGGGATGTTCTTGATATGATGGGGTGCATACTGCTGGCATGAAGTGTAGTATTACCAGCAGTGACTTTTCTATGCAAGGTAGTTGCTATTTTTTCATCTTTAATGTAGACTTTCATATCTAAAAAATCGATGCTTTCCTTACTAATCTGTGATGTAAATTTAAGGTTGGCAGTATTGATGTTAATTTGGTGAATTAAATCAATAGCACAGCTTAATGATAGGTAGTGAGGTATATCCTGCGCAAGCATATAGTGGTTGGAACAATAAGAGAACAGAATTATCACAGTATTGCATCAAAGGGAACAAAACAGCCACCACCCAACGCTGTTAACTACAATTGATGGCAATTGTAAATATTCAAAAAAAGAATAGTTCCCTGTTGGCTGTTTTTTCTAAGATCGAATGAATAAAACCTTTCTGCTCAAAATAAGTGATTCGAAGAAAATCTTCTTTATGAATGGACTTGGACTACTTTTCGTCCGGATAATAAAGCCTTTTTGCTTAAACAAGTCTCCTAAGGACAATGACAAAGCTGTAACTAAAGATTATAAAGGAAGATGAAGATCGGACAAGATTTCCATCTGTAACACAGAAACTCGTGATTCTGAGAAAACTTCTATGAACTATAATTGAAGTTTCATATATGTAACGATTGCTCAGGGAACTATTATTTTTTTAAATCAATAGCACTTTTTTCATCCCCTCTCCATACTATAAAAACATCAGCAATGTAGCTTACCCACTGTAAAACATGGTTAAAATATTCCGTCCTATGTGTGTGTTTGATGACCTGCTCCTGCACCTAGCTGACATGCATGCAAGCTTAGCTGGGGGAGAATCAGGCTCCCATCGCTACACCCCTCTTTGCAGGTATACATCATTGCCAGATAAATAATAGTTGTTGTGTAGGCACCAGAAAACTATCTTTAAAAGCATCTTGTTATGATTGTAACAATCTAAGGGCCTTGTATTCAAAAAGCGTTCTATTGCCTCCAATCCAGTGGTATGCTCAATACTTGTGTAAAGTGATTCGATGTCTAAAGATATGAACATCAAATCATCTGCCCATTGGACGCCGTTAATTTTCTTGAGAAAATCCCCTGTATCTCTTATGTACGTCGGGAGTTGTTTTACAAAGTCCTGCAGAAAGAAATCAACATACTGCGTTACTTGTTCCCCTATACTGTGGATAGCAGATATTATGGGTCTTCCTGGGATAGGTGAGATCTTTTTGTGAACTTTTGGTATAAAATACAGTCTAGGTCAGTGGTTCCCAAACTTTTGACTCCTGAGGACCCCCATTGAGACACCACTGGAAGCCGGGGACCCCCAAGCAATTTGTATGATTTAAATTTCAAACATTAAAACAATAATTCGAAAACAGTAAACACACGTGTGCACACAAAACAAATACTCTCATTACTAAGGATTTTAGTATATTATATTGAAAGAATTTGCAAAAAACGGGAAGGTTAGTGCTGCATCTCCATGACTAACATTTAAATATTTTGTTTTATTTCGCAATACAAGGCTCCTGCCAGGGCCAGACTGGAAACCCAAAGCAGCCCTGGCAAATGTTTTCAGACCAGTCCCCATACAGTGCACACCAAGTGCAGTGAGTGAGCCTGACCACTACAAAGGGCCTCTCATCTCTCCATAGCCCGTCTGTCACATGTATTTCATTTGTTTTACAGCATCTATCATACCATTGTAGGGTGTCAGAGCACTTTACATCACAGATTTACAAGCCCCTTGTGCCACGGTGTGTCACAAAAAGTGACGCACAGGTGGCGCATTTTAGTGCCCCATATTTCCAAGGACAGGAAAAGCCACCCTGAGTGACTTTTCCTGGTCTTGTAAATATGGCCCATTTGCACACGGCACTTTGCGTGAAAGGGGCGTTCCATGGGTGTTGCTGTGGGTGTTCCCACGCAACACCCATGAAACCAGACACATTTCCAGATTTACTAGAAATCGTAAATCTGGAAATGTGTCTGAATGCTACACCTCCCCAGCGGAGGCATAGGGAGGAGCAACAAGGAGAAATGTATTTATTTCTCCTCGTTTCTTTTCCTCTTTCTATGCGTGTTGCGTACTGCAGCACGCGTAGAAAGAGGAAATCACCTCTGGTGATTGTTTATGTACAGGAAGGTGTCCCTTACTGCACATAAACAATCAGTAAACAATGACGTTTTGCAAGTTCTATGTGTGCTAATGCAGCACACTTAAACATTGAAAAACGCCATTTCTGATTGTTTATGTGCAGGAAGGGAACCCTAAACAATCTTCCCACGATGCAGGCATCCTTTCACCATGGTGCAAGGGTGCCTGTGCAGGTGCATGGGGGAAGCACAGAGATGCGACATATTGATGTAAATATGTCGCATCCCTTTGCTTTGAAAGTGACTCAGTGCGGTGCACCCAAATGGCTTGCAGCGCACACTGAGTCACTTTCCTTGTAAATCTTCCCCATACAGACAATGATTCATACGTGTAAATCAGTGTATAGAAAATGTTACATTAGGCAAATGCGACTACAAGGTGTAGGATTCACGTCATTCATACTGGTAGGCATTTTTAAAGAGTGTTTGGTCTGGAGAAGCACAAACTCAGGATTCAGAACATAACACAGTGGTTAACATTGACTTTAACAATAAAAATGTATTTCCACCAAAATAAACCTTTTTAGCAGCATCATGATAATGAAAGAGTTAGAAAAAACATATGTTTCTAACTTGTATCATGCAGTTTGCAAGCAGCTCTATGATGACAGTTAATAGGTCACTGTGCTAGATCACTTATGAACTGCACAGTAACAAAATAATCTCTGCGACAAAAGCAGTAACCCACTAACCCATGCACATAAAACACTTTTTTTAAATGCATGGTACACGTTCTTTGCAGTAGGCATATTAACCCACTGGGCTACATTAGATAAGTCAAAGCTGCCATTGGACAAAACTCTCATCTCTCTCCAGCAGGTACATTAATCACTGACGTTATCTTGACACTTTTATTGTTGCTGGAAAACTGCTAATTCTACAAGGAACTTTGTTGTGCTTCTAAAATTGCTGCCTGAGGACCCCCTGGGAATGTGTCACAGACCCCTGGGGGTCCGCGGACCACAGTTTGGGAAACACTGATCTAAGGGCCTTGTATTCAAAAAGCGTTCTATTGCATCCAATCCAGTGGTATGCTCAATACTTGTGTAAAGTGATTCGATGTCTAAAGTTATGAACATCAAATCATCTGCACATTGGACGCCGTTAATTTTCTTGAGAAAATCCCTTGTCTCTCTTATGTACGTCGGGAGTTGTTTTACAAAGTCCTGCAGAAAGAAATCAACATACTGCGTTACTTGTTCCCCTATACTGTGGATAGCAGATATTATGGGTCTTCCTGGGATAGGTGAGATCTTTTTGTGAACTTTTGGTATAAAATACAGTCTAGGAGGTAATACAGGGTGTTCAACATGCAGGAATCAATGTTCCTCTTTAGAGATCACCCCCTCTCGTTTCCATTTTGAGAGAATCTTTTTCAGTTCCTCTTTTGCTGAATTGTATTGCTTCCAAGTCATTTTTTCATATCAGGAATGATCATCCAGATGTCTGCGTGCTTTCTGTATGTAATCCTTCTGCGGCCAGAACACAATATTTACGCCTTTGTTGGATTTCGCCACAACTATCGCATGATTGTTGTTTAATTTTTTTATTAATTTGGCATATTGTAGTTCATGCTTACTTTTGTACCGCTTAAGATGTTTGATCTGATGGTGTAACTTGTTTAGATCTTACGTGACCACCTCGTGGAAGATGTCAATCGCATCTTTTGGCATAGCAGGAATAAACTTGGACTTGGGCTTGAACCGGCTCATACCAACCCGCTGTTGTTTGATGTTGGCATCAGACAGCCTTTGCTGAGTTGATTGTTCCTCACTGGATTCCTGATCACCATTATTCATGTTATTGCTGAGGTCATGCAACATGAGTAAAGTTGAAGCATCAGATACTAAAAGTTCTGTGCATGGTTCACTTTCCAAAATTTTACCTCGTTGTGTTGCTTTCAGTCCATCTTTGATGCTAAAGAACTTTTTTTAATTTTAACTTCCGGATAAAACAAAAGACATCAATTTGTGTGCGCGCATAGTTAAATCACTTATGGGGCAGAATGACAGTCCAAGGCACAATAGTTGTTTCTCTGCCCCCAATAATGTCATAGTCGACAAATTGATAATGGTATTGTCTTCAGCCATTACTTTCTGCGCCAGTATATCTTTTTTTGTTTTTTGTTGTTGTTTCTGCCTCTTACGTCTTCCCCTTCTTCTTGCGTTTTTTCTGGTTCTATTTTCTTGTTCTGATTCCTCGGTCGCAAGGTTTGGCGACGGTCTGATGCTAAAAAATCAATTTCTTCTCCTACATCCAAAATCCTTGATTGCCCGGATTCCCCCTGCTGCTGGTGCTTCCATTATCTGATGGCACTTCGCTCGTAAGAGAATCACTGTCTGGAATTGTAGAAGTTTCATCGGCTATCACATGGAACTTTTGCCCCAAAGTAGTTGCTACATTGGATGGTTTGATGTTAAATTTTGGTTTCTTCACATTCTCATACTTACGAGCAAAGGTGAATATACGACCTTGCTCGTAGTCAGACTTGTCGCGGGAAAACTTGTAGGCTTTGCGGATTTTGATTTTATCTTCTTGCTTTATTAATCCTTCTTGCTTTCCTTTCTGGTTTTAGATATAAAGTCGCTTGGTTCCAGTTTGTTCAATTGTTCATTAATTTGATCTATTTCCACGATCAAAGCTTGTCGGTCAATCTCCGAGTATTTTACGAGTATGTTTACCAAGTTCATAGAGGCCGCAAGGTTACTTTCGCCCCATTCTTTTAACATATTCAGATTTGGGCTTTCAAAGCTTGAAGCTAATAAAATCCGTAGCCCACGCGGGACACGTCCTACTTCCACATACATAGTGAGGGATTTGTGTTCCCACCATTTAGTCATCTCTGATCGCATACACTTCTCCACTTTTTTCAACAGGATTTTAGCCTCCCCTTCTATTGAAATGCCAGAAGTGGAAGGAATCTCCCCTTTTACCGATACTTTAGGCAAATTGGTGAAAAGTTCCTCCGCAGCAGCCTCCCGCTCACGAACCATCTCCGCTGAAATACTGAGGACACTCTTAATCGTTGTTTTGGCAATGGCGCTGCTCATGCTTAACAGCCCAAGCTGTGCCTTTCACTCCTCCCCACCTACGCCTCTCGCCGGTTAACTCAACGCCGTCGGAAAATGCTCTCGATTGCTCCTCCGACCACATCGTCGCCTTCTCCTGGCTACAGCGAGAATCTCCAGCTGCCACGGAAACTCCTTTCTCGGATCCTGGCACTCTGGTTGAAAGCGGCAGCCTGCTTCACGGGGAGTGGGTTCGCTCACGGAAGCAACCACCTTCCTTAATTGTATTTAAAAGAACAAAGAATTATCAGCACTTCCGCACAGCTGTGTGGCGAACAGAGAAACACGACCACACGAAATCTGGCACTGATGTTTATTAAGTTCTCAGATCTGACGCGTTTCGGACAACACTTGTCCTTGATCACAAATCACAGAGCCAAGTTCACCATCTTTTTAAATATGCTGTGTAACACCCCCACTTATAGACATAAAATAAACACTCAATTTATCGTTCTGCGTACTGGTAAATCAGTTTTTTAAATTATTGCACATTTCAATCTCATGCAGTCAATAAATAATTGTCACTGTAAATGGAGTTAAAATTACATTGTGGTGCATGTTACCCAATTGTAGTTGAATAACGATATCTGCAGTTTTTGAGTATTCAAAAACAAGTGAATTTAAACTATGTAAGCCTTATTGTGATTCTCCAGCACTGAATTCAACATGCTTTTGCCTATATGTGACAAAACACGTTTTTTTAAAAAAACAAAAGAAATTAGATAAATACCAAGCAATACCACATAATCGTATTACTGGTTACAATCCCTCCATAGATTGCATATCCAAGTATAGGAATTCCTCTATATTGCCTGGAAAGCCCACTGTTCACGCAATAGTTTAATTTCTAAAAAACATGTTCAAATATCGCAAGGAACAATGTAAACATTGGAAAATGTGAAAAATATTGCCCACATTTGGAGAACCTCAGTTCTCCAAATAGCATATAGCATGTATATACATATACATACAGGTGTGATCAAGGGCACAGCTTGCTCGAAACGCGTCGCAGAGGGAAAGAACAATAAACATTTTCCTGCCTCAGCCGTTTGGGTCCGTCTCTCTCTTTTCACCACAAAGGAAGTTTGGAGAGTTTACTTTGAAGATATATATTATCTACTGGCGGTCGCCAGTAGATAGTTATAGTTAGGACCGAGTTCCCATAGGAAATCTGAAAATTCTATTTTGAATAACTTTGGCGCCGGTTGACTTATCTTCGTGACATTTTCAAAACTAATGGGGCGCTCTGCTCAGCTCCTACCCTGAAAGTCT
The DNA here is from genome assembly GCF_964204655.1 of Triturus cristatus. Classification (NCBI taxonomy): domain Eukaryota; kingdom Metazoa; phylum Chordata; class Amphibia; order Caudata; family Salamandridae; genus Triturus; species Triturus cristatus. The sequence continues at coordinate 1,093,682,707 of NC_140581.1, forward strand.
CGGGGTGATTCGTCAAGCTGGGGCTGAGAAAAAAGGGGGGTCCCAAAACGCGTTTTCCCATAGGACCTTTAGTCGAAGGTACAGCCCGAACAGCTGAACAGAATTACTTGAAATTTGGCAAAGAGGTAGTCCTCAGGTCATGCATGTGCCTTTTGCATATATGGTGTCAATCTGTTCAGTAGTTCCTGAGAAAATTGCAGTTATATATATATATATATATTCAGTATGCAAGAGCTCCCACAACCTCCTGGCGGCGAAGAAGGAGAGATGGACAACATAAATCTTCAGGCAAGATGTTTTATTCTATACTTCTCAACAAAATGACGCGTTTCGGGCTCGAGAGCCCTTGTTCACATATATATATATATATATATATATATATATATATATACATATATATATATATATATATATATATATATATATATATATATATATATATATATATTACCTACTGGCGGTCGCCAGTAGGTAGTTATAGTTAGGACCACGTTTCCATAGGAAATCCGCAACATTCTATTTTGAATAACTTTGGCGCCGGTTGACGAATCCTCGCGAATTTTTCAAAATAGGTGGGGCGCTACGCTCCGCTCCTACCCTGAAAGTCTCGGGGGGATTCGTCAAGCGGGGGCTGAGATAAAAGGGGGGTCCCAAAATGCGTTTTTCCCATGCATTTTTCCATAGGACCTTTAGACACAGCTACAGCCCGAACGGCTGAACAGAATTACTTGAAATTTGGCAGAGAGGTAGTCCTCAGGTCAAGGAAGTGCCTTTTGTAGGTTTGGTGTAAATCTGTTCAGTAGATTCAGAGAAAATAGCCTTTAAATCAATATATATATCTGAGCCAGCGTACGGTGCGCTTATGGTGCGCTTACCGTACGCGTACGGTGGCGTGCGCGAGCGCGATTTTGATTGGCTGTTAGATCTTAGTAAACATTCGAATCGGTCGAAACCAGGAAGCAGCGGCCGCCATTTTCTCTCTCGCTCTCTGAGTTGGGCAGCAAAAACGATGGCCAAAAATGTCTAAAGAGGCAGTTTCTTGAGATCCTACCCACCCAGCATTGATATAGGGGTCCCCAAACAACCCTCAAGCCCAAAAAAAAAAATTTTTTTTTTTCGGAAAATCGCCGATTACGCTTACCGTACGCGTACGGTAAAAAAATTTTTTTTAAAAAAATTATCCACACCCTCCCCACCCCGTGTGCAAATGGTGCCCGAAGAGCTCCATTTGTGCATGGCTTAATACAGATAAGAAATAAACAAAGAATAAATTTCACAAAGATGCGCATAATATGTCCCCCATGTGCGCACGGTGCGCAGCACACCGCGTGACCACCGTGCGTGCACGGCACTAACTGCGTAAAGTGGGCGCGCGGTGCGCGAAGCGCACCGTGCGCGCACGGAACGAACTGCGTTAACTGGGCGCGCACGCCACGAATGGCGTAAAGTAACTTAGCATTTAAAAAACCGTACAAATTCACTGAAAAAACCATAGGTTTCACACACGTTATAGTTAGGAATTAGCATTTAAAAAACCTTGCAAATTCACTGAAAAAACCATAGGTTTCACACATGTTATAGTTAGCTGTACATTTCACTCGTAAAAAACCAATGAAATTCCCCCGTTATAGTTAGTGCAGGCAACTATAACTCACGCGACCGCAATCTTCTGCTGATGACATATGTGTCTTTATGAAAAAAAAATATTTGTAATATATGTATAGCTAAAATTTAATGGAAGAAGACATGGGCAAATAAGTGTCTAAATACAGTATTAGCATCAGCAGAAGATTGCGGTCGCATGAGTTATAGTTGCCTGCACTAACTATAACGGGGGAATTTCATTGGTTTTTTACGAGTGAAATGTACAGCTAACTATAACATGTGTGAAACCTATGGTTTTTTCAGTGAATATATATATATATATAAACAGAAGCATTTCCCCGATTCTGGAGCCCCTGACCCTTCAGGGCGGCCTCACGGAAATGGGCTCGGAGTGACCCAAGTTAAACATCAAAACACAAAGTGTGAGGCCCAATGCAGGAAACAAGGCTTTATTCCGGCACACTTTTAGCAGCACAGCGTCCTTCCATTCGCTAACGTTTCGGCGATTGCCTTGCTCACAGCTGGAAGTTCCACCAATTAATTTGCATGGCAAAAAAAGTAAGCGCATGTTGGAAGGGATACGTGAGGGATTTCTCCTTCTACGTTCGTGCTCGACAATGAGGTTTGTTTTCAGGCACTTTGAATTTTCAACAGCAACATCGCCTGGCTACTCTGATTCATGACTTTAAACTACCACAGTGTCATTGTCAAGCAAGAACTCTTAACCCTAATCATGGTCAATAATAACGAGAATCTTCATGACATTCATGCAATTTGATCAACAATGCACTGTGGGATATGTATTTCAAACATTCAGTCACGTGATTAACATTTTAAAAGCACGCACTGACGCACTATGCAAATTAATTGGTGGAACTTCCGGCTGTGAGCAAGGCAATCGCCGAAACGTTAGCGAATGGAAGGACGCTGTGCTGCTAAAAGTGTGCCGGAATAAAGCCTTGTTTCCTGCATTGGGCCTCACACTTTGTGTTTTGATATATATATATATATATATATATATATATATATATATATATATATATATATATATATATATATATATATATATATATACATATGGGTCTGTCAGTGGGTGTGTGAGTGTCTGAGTGGGTCTGTGAGTGGAGTTTGTGAGTCTGTCAGTGGGTGCTTGAGTATGAGTGTGTGTGTGAGTGGGTGGGTGATTTTGTGGGTCTGTGTGTGGGTGTTTGAGTGTCTGTGTGGATCTGTAAGTGGGTGTGTGAGTGCCTGTGTGAGTATGGGAGTGGCTTTGTGAGTGCCTGTGTGGATCTCTGAGTGGGTGTGTGAGCATTTGTATGGGTCTTTCAGTGGGTCTGTGAGTGGGTATGTGAATTACTGTGTGGTTCTCTCACTGGTTGTATGAATGTCTGAATGGGTTTGTGAATGGGTGCGTGAGTGTCTGAGTGTGTCTGTGAGTGGGTATGTGAGTGAGTGTCTGAGTGAGTCTGCAAGTGGGTGTCAGAGTGTCTGTATGGGTGTGTGAGGGTCTGTGTGGGCCTCTTGAGTGAATGTGTGAGTGTCTGTGTGGGGCTCTGAGTGGGTGTGTGAGTGCCAATATGGGTATGTGAGTGGGTCTGTGAGTGCCTGCATTGGTCTGTAAGTGGGAGCGAGGGTGCCTGTGTGGTCCTGTAAATAGGTATGTAAGTGGATGGATAGGTCTGTGTGAATACCTGCATGGGTATATGAGAGTATCTATGAGTGCCTGCATAGGTCTGTGAATGGGTGTGTGAGTGGATAAGTATGTCTGTGAGTGGGTTTGTGAGTTCCTGTGTGGGTCTATGACTGGGTGTCTGAGGGGCTGTGTGGATCAGCGAGTGGGTGGGTGACTGCCTATGTGATACTCTGTGGGTGTGAATGTGCCAGCATAGAACTGTGAGTGGGTGTGTGTGTCTATATGGGTCTAAGAATGGGTGTGAGTGTGCCTCTGTGGGTCTCAAACTGGATTTGTAAGTGGATGCATTGGTCTAGGAGTAGGTGTGTGAGTACCTGCATAGGTCTGTGCATGGGTCTTTGAGTACTTGTGTGGGCATGTGAGTTGGTGTCAGTACCTGCATAGTTTTCTGAGTGGGGCTCTGTCAGTGGGTCTGTGAGTGCCAGTGTGGTTCTATCAGTGGGTATCAGAGTGCATCTGTGGATTTGTGAGTGAGTGTGTGAATGGTTGTATAAGTCTGAGTGGCTGTGTGAGTGCCTACATGGACATGTGAATGGATTTATCAGTGCTTGTGTGGGTCTGTAAATGGGTGTGTGAGTACCTGCATAGGTATGTGACTGGGTCTATGATTTCCTGTGGTGGTCAGTGAATGGGTCTGTGAGTGCCTGCATTGGTCTGTGAGTGGGAGTAGCTGTGTGAGTGACTGTGTGCAACTGTGAGGAGGTGTGAGACTGCCTGTGTGGGTCTGTGAGTGTTTATATAGGTCTGTGAGTGGGTGTGTGAGTGTCTCAGTAGATCTGTGAGTGGGAGTGTCTGGGTGGGTCTGTGATTGGGTCTGTGAGTGTCTGTGTGGGGCTGTGAGGGGGTGTGTCAGTACTTGTGTGAGTATATGAGTAGCTGTGTGAGAGCCTGTGGGGGTCTGCAAGTGAGTATGCGAGTGCCTGTGTGGGTCTGTGAGTAGGTGGGTGGGTCTGTGAGTTCCAGTGTGGGTCTGTCACTGGGTTTGTGAGTGTCTCAATGGATCTGTGAGTGGGTGTGTGAGTGTCTGAGTAGGTCTGTGAGTGGCTATGTGATTGCCTGTGTGGGTCTGTGAATGGGCGTGTTAGTGTGTACATGGGTATGTGAGTGGGTCTGTGAGTGCTTGCATGGGTCTGTGTAGTGCTAGAGGCACTCTTGTGGTCTGGAACCCTGTGATGACCTTTGACTACCATTATTTTAATTGACTTTGGTGTGTTATTTTATCCTAGCATGAATGGACAACGTCCTGCATACGCCTTGCTTCTCTTAAAAGTTTCTTTCTTTTAATCTTGCAGTCTTTTAGTGGGAGCTGTCATGGAGTAGAATAGCCTTGCCAAGAACAGAACATGTGGGATGTGCATTTGAAAGCATGAGAGAGAGAGAGAGAGAGAGAGAGAGAGAGAGAGAGAGAGAGAGAGAGGTGTGGAATGTACTTTTTGGTCTTGAAGTGCAGTGTTGTGAGCAGTGGTACACAAATATACACTGTGGTGTACATTGAGAGATGAAGTATGTGATGCTATAAGCAGTGCGTTCACAAATGTGCATTGTGTTGTACGTTGAAAGTACTATGAAGTTCTTACTATTGGCTTTGACATGGCCTCATGTCATCCTGAATTCTGACTCTGTTATCTGCGCGCACAGCAACGTTTGCAAGTTGTTTGGGTTAATCACTTTCAAGGATTGCTTTTGTGAGAAATTGTTTAATGTACCCTGGAAGGCATTCATGAGCTTCGTCAAGATAAAGGCTGGAACATGCGAGATTGGAGAGGGGACGTGGGTACTTCTTCCTGCCATTGAAATACTTGCTTGGAAGCTGCCCAGTTCTGGAAAGATTCCTTTGGCTCAGGGAGGAAGGTTTCTCTTGAACCTTCTAGTGTGTTTTGAGATTATAAAGCTGAGGGTCGTGGACTTAGAAACTGGGATTTTGGAATCCGAATGGGGACGGACGCTTTTACTCCAGTGGAACCCTGGTTGCTGAGGCTCTTAACCATGGCTGTTAATCCCCCGGTCAGGAGTGGGCTAAGATGCAGTGTTTGCACAAAGTGAAGTGTTGAGTTTTGATTATTGCCATTGTGATGTTTGGCCAGTGGCTTTGACCATTTGAGGTGCTTGAGCTTTGATTTTTGCCATTGTGATGTTTGGCCAGTGGCTTTGATCATTTGAGGTGTTTTTTTGTGATGTGTGAATGAGTTGAGGTGCACATCCAAAGTAATGATTTGATGTATCTAGTGTATATATATCTTTCTGATCTTTTGCAGGACGTCCAGCATATTATATTTTATTGAGTGTTATCTCATATTATCTGCTGCTTGTTTATTCATCGCATTATTCATGCATTTAACTGTTGCATTTACCAAGTGTGTTATTATTGCTTGCATATAAACATATATATATATACATATATATATCTTTGTGTATTTGAATTTTGTGCATTTGGCATCCGGAAAGCCTTTTCTGTTCGAGAGCACTGTGTAAAATAAAACCCCAAGCCTTATTCTTAAAAGAGAGTCTTTGCATTTTATAAAAGAAAACCCTTTTCTAAAGGTGTTGTTTGTTTTGTGTTAAATGTCTCCTGCTTTGTTGGGTTGAGCTACCATGAGGGAGATTCTGTATTATCTGAAAGGTGAAGCAAGGCAGTCTGTGAGTGCATGTGTCAAGGCCTGCATAGGTCTGAGAATGGGTGTCTAAGTGTCTTAGTAGATTTGTGAATGAGTGTGTGAGTGTCTTTCTGGGGCTATGACTGGGTGTGTCAGTACCTGCATGGGTCTGTGAGTGGGCGTGTGAGGGCCTACATGATTATGTGAGTGGATCTGTAAGTGCCTTCATGGGTCTGTGAGTGGGTATGTCAATGTCTTTATATGTCACACAATGCGTTTTTACCATGCAATTTCCTAAAGGGATTTTAGACATAACTACAGCCCAAACCACTTGAAGACATAGCACCAAATTTGGCAAAAAGCTAGCTCTTGGTCCAGAAAGAGTTGTATTTGGTATAAGTCAGTTCAGAAGTTTTGGAGTTATTAAAGAAAAAAGAAATATAGATATCTAGGAGAGAAAATCCTCTGAAGGGCAGACAGATCTCATGCTGAGATTTTATTGGCTGGCAACACTTCAACCAGAAAGTGTTTATCAGCCATCTTGGGACTATGACTCATCAGAGTCCCAAGAAAAATGGCCCAAAAAAACACACCCTGACCCTCTAGGCCTGGTGGTAGGGTCCCACAGGGACCCCGCCGGGACCCATGAACATTTTATTTTAAATTTTGTCACAAATTCGCAGAAGATCCTTGAATCCGCAGCAAAATAGAGAAAAAAAACAAGCTTCCTGGGTCCTGGGAGCTGGATTAATAGTGATAATGGGGGGGCTTGTGGCCCATGTCCCAGGCCGATTTTGGTCCGAGGGACCACCATCCCCTCGGGGCCCGGCCAACTCACCAGCCGCATGGCCTTCGGCCATGCGTGGTGAGCAGCATGTGGGTGTTGGCCGCAGTCCTTGCACTGCGGGCAGCCCCCCACCACACACAGCCTATGCTCGGAAGTGGCTGAGGTTGGATTAATGTATGGTAATTAAATATTACTTTACGTAAAAAATCGCATAAAAATTCACTGATTTCAGCCACCAAGATCGCAACCCCTGGGGTCTAGGCCATCATGATAAACAGAAGATGGGGGCATATAGCCCCATCCTCATGCTGGTTTTGGCCCCAGGAACCCCACTCCCTGGGGCCTGGCCATGGTGGAAAGCGGTGAATGGCGGCACAAAGCCCCACTCCTCAGTCTGATTTCAACCCTGTGGACCCCATCCCCAGGGCCCGGACTTCAAAGTAAATTCGGACAATTTTGGCTGCTAGGACCCCATGCCCTGGTGCCCGACTGTGTTGCTAAACAGAGGAGGGGGCATGTAGCCCCCCTTCCTTGGGCCAATTTTGGCCTCAGGGACCCGAGGTCAAATTTTCAATGTAAATTGGGAGGGGGGCAGGTGCCCTCCAACCCCTTGGAGCCCGGCTGTGGTGTTAAACGGTGAAGGGGGAACCCAGTCCTCCCCCCAGGCTGATTTCGGCCCCGGTGACTCCATCCCTAGGGGCCTGGCTGCAAATTCAAAAGGCTCCATGAGCCATTAATGGCTCTGGGGACCTCAACTCCCAAAGGCCATGAGCATCGTAGGGTTGGCTACACGGAGGTGGGTTGGCCGCAGTGCGTGAGGGCAAGTCACCCTAAGGTAACTATATCTCGCGCCCCTGCCATGCACTAATTAGCCCACATATTACATCACTCTTGACTTTTTCTATGACATCATTAATAATATCACTACAACATTTTCTGTAAATCATTATTTAGAATGTGCATGGCTGGGGCGCAAGTTATAGTTTCCCAAGGGCACGTTATAGTTACTTAAGATAACTGTAACTATAACTGCTGATTTTTTCTGGTTTTGTGTGTGTAAAATCTGAACCTAACTTTACTGTCCCTGTAACCTTTAGTCTTCTAGTGAATTTCATAACTATAGATATATGTATATATTTTCAAGAACTCGGATCACCGCCGCCGCTCCACAAGTCCCGGGTGCCACCCATGCGGTGGTGAGCCGCGAAATATGAATCCACTCTAGCAAGAGACGTTCAGTAGCCAAAAAATGGGCGCACTTTGTCTTTGGGCGTCGAAGAAGGCTTAACGCTGAAAGGCGTCTGTTGATGCAGGAGACTTGCACAGTAAAAGAAGTATTTTACTTGCAGAATCCGTGAGTGTACCCATTTTTTGGCTGCTAAAACGAAATTGCACAAAATAAGAGGAGTCTGTTCCCTTTCCGGTTCTGGGGTGCAGGGAACCTGCGGAGAAAAGGTGTACTGACTATATATATATGTCTATATTTATATATATATACATATATATACATATCTATATATATATATATATATATATATATATATATATATATATATATATATATATATATATATATATATATATATATATATATATATATATATATATATATATATATATATATGTAATAGTTAGGCTCAGGTGTCACTCGTACAAAACCCGAGAAATCCAGCTGTCATAGTTAGTGAGCTGACTATAACTCGCACCCCCACAATGCACTGCTTAAGACCTCACATATTACATCACTCATGACATGGTCAGTGACATCACGAATGACATCACTGATGACATCTCATGTTACATCACTGATGACACCATCCGGTGACTGTTAGTGTTTTTACAAAGTTTGCATGTTAAATTATATTCCAAGGTGTTTTGATGAGGGATAGCTGAGAGATGGATGGAGTCCACGCCCCCTTTCTCCACCACTCTGCAAACGCGCCTCCTGGCCTCAACCGAGTCACAAGATGGCTGCCAATACTTCCTGGTTTGAAGTGTTGGCAGTCAATCATATCTCAGGCACGGGATCGGGCGGCGTTGCAGATCTTCTACCGCCTCAGTAGTATATCTTAAAAAACTTTACATTTCTCTGCAAACACTGAATGGATTTACACCATTTAACAAAAAGGTCGCTTTGTGGACCAAGAGCTACCTTTCTTCCAATTTTGGTGTAAATCCGTTCAGCAGTTTGGGCTGCAGCCATATCTAAAGTTTCCTATGGAACTCAATAAGGAGAAAAAGCGTTTTGCAACCCCTCTTTTTCGCGGCCCCCGTTAGACGGATCACCACGGAATTTTCAAGGCTGCAGCTGAAGTGACTGGCAAATTAGTTTTGAAAAGATTCGTCAAACGACACCAAAGTTATTGGCAAATGAAAAAATGCTCTTCCTATGGAAACTACATTCTAACTATAAGTACCTACTGGCGGTCGCCAGTAGGTACTTATAGTTATATATATATGCATCAAGAAGAAAAAATAAATTATATTTTGTTAAAGGATGGGAAGATTGTATGGATAGGGACTCCACCTCTTTCGGTAAAGGCATTGACAAAGCACAAAAGACAAAGGGGCATATTCTCAAGGACCTATCGCCGAGTTATCGGCACTTTATCGCCACCAAAGTGGCGATAAATTCATCGCACTATTCACAAGCTGGTGCTAACAGCCGATACTACCACTTTTCCTGCTAAAGCAGCCGCAAAAAACATCGTCACAGATGATACCGGCAACTAACGCTAATGAGATGCAGAGTAGGCGTTCCCGTGCAAAAACCCGCGACAACACCACTTCGCAACATTCTCAATGACCAGCTAGATCGGCGATAAGTTCACAAAACATGCTATAAGGCGCATTAGCAGCAGGGATTTAACACTTGCTCTTACCTGGTGTAAAGTCGGAAGACAACCTGTACCATGAAGGGGAGCCCAGCCCAGAGCCACACCTGCAGAATGACAGATGCCATGGAGCCACTGATCATGCAGCTCGGAGCCCCAAGAGGGCCGCAACACCCAGCGCAACCACCACCAGTCCCCCCCGGACAAAGAGATATCAAATCAACTGTACGAAATCCAAAACAAAACAACTCGCCTGATGTCGCACAATCACAACAATCAACAATCATGTGTGGTCAGAAAAAGGAGAATCAGTCATTCATTTTTTAATTTGAAAACAAAACAATTTATTCAAATTAAACCAAATACAACTATGTGTCATGGTGGGTCTTTTCTGTAAGTCACAGCCTGCAAGACAAAATTTAAAGATAAGAAGGTGTGTCATGCGCTCATCCAAGGACAGAGAGAGAGAGAAAGAGAGAGAGCATGAAAGGGAGAGAGAGAGATTGAAAGGAAGAGAAGTAGCAAAAGAGAGAGAGAGAGAGAGAGAGAGAAAGAGAGAGAGAAAGAGAGAGAGAGAGAAAGAGAGCGAGGCGAGAAAGAGAGAGAAAGAGAAAGAGAAGGCGAGCGAGAAAGAGAGAGAACGAGAAGGAGAGCGAGAAAGAGAGCGAGGAAGAGAGAGAAAGAGAAAGAGAAGGAGAGAGAGAAAGAGATATCGAAAGAGCAAGAAAGAGTGAGACAGCGAAAGGGGGAGAGGGAGAGAGTGTGCCTACACTGTGGATGCAGGCCTCACTGCTTACCTGCTGCCACCGGTGTGTCTTCAACCACGTGCCGGTACACACTGCAGTCCACCAAGTCCTTCATCTGAAACAGATTACCGAATCATGAATGGCGGAGTCTACGTCATTGCACACGCCATCAACGCTTGCCTGCAACTGTGCACACAGTCTGCTGCACACCAGCCCCACCCGCCGCCCAGCGGTGATTGGCTGCCCTTGCGCAACCAGGCCTCACTGCTCACATTCCGCCAACGGCATGTCTCCATGAGGGCCCACCACGTGTCGGTGCAAACTCCAAGCCCAGGTCCCGTGACCTTGTCAGCCTCCACATCATGCAGCCCCGCACCGCGTGCCACAAGGTCACACACCTGATTCTGGGTCTTGATTAAACAATGGCAGAGATCACATCAGTGCACAGGGCATCATCGCAGGCTGCACACCCGCCCAGCTCTTTCGGTGCCACCAACTCTGTGAACTGCGAGGCAACGCCACGTGGCGGTAGGCCCGCGCTGCCACCTGGCTCAGGCCTACACTGCAGTCCAGCAGGGCTCACACAAATCCCTACCAGTCCGGACCGCCAGGACGGCGCATCATTTTAGGCTGCACACCCGCTCAGCCCCCATGGTGCCCCTACCTTAGTCCACCGAAAGTCACCGTCCCATGAAGGTAGGCCCATGCCGGCCGCAGTGCATCCGGTGCCACCAACTCAGTGCAACGCAAGTTATGGACTCTCTATGATTGAGTCCCGTAATATGCCAGACAGACGGAGCCATGTAACCTCCGTCAGTGGGGAAGAACTGAGACACGTAGTGATGTTGTCCCCCTTTATGCGTAAGCTGCGTGGGCTGGGTCGGCGTAGGCCAGGCCAGTGTAGGGGTGTGAATAATTATCCCTGGGCTCTGGGCGTGGTTCATTTCTGGGCTGGATAGAAAACTAACTGATGCTTGTGTCTGTCGCCGTGTCAGCGTCACATGGACCGCAATCGACTATGTTGTAATTTATCATGCATCCAGAGGGCGGCCGCGCACGAAGGGATTGTACAAGGAGCGCAAGACCGCTCGGGCTTCTGGATCATACATGCCAACTGTTGTGTGTGTTTTGCCAGTGGTGCACCATAAGCCTAAGGCCTAGCCTCATTTCCAGCACGAAACCAACATCACATTTCCAGAATGCAAGCAGTTGTCGGACTAACATTAAGGATGAAAGCACCTTTGTCTTAATACATAATGCGGAAGGATATCTGCACCTCCGACCTTGGTCTTGCATGCTGCCGGCACCCCCTGAGAGAGATACCATAGCAGATGATGTCGACTCCCACACTACGCACAGCGCAAATGAAAGAGCAACGTATCCACACTACAGACACAGAAGTCCTGGCTCGAGGTAGTCTTGCATGTAATGCCCTTGACCCTTACGTAAACAACTACCCATGCGTCCAAACGTTGCACACACATATGACTCATTGCTCCGAGCTGTAGCATGTCATCCACATAACTGCCGCATGTCAGAAGAGTGCCGGTACTATGAGAGTCACCAACGCAATAGCAGGACATCCTGGGCACATGCACAACGGCTGTCACGTGTAACTGTACTGTGACTGAATGCTGCCTATTAGTGTCTGATGCATTGGTCTGCATGTTGTGGCCCTTGCCCTGCCCATACTGACACCCACATGCAAAATAAGTCTACGCAACTTCACTAGTGTCCAATTGTGATGAGTGTTGATTAGAATGACAAATCGTGTGCCTCAATGTGCATTGCCCCTACACAGTGAGGTACGGACTGACACATTTCACTGAGGGGTGAGTCCCTATTGCCAGCTCTACCTCTGTGAGCCAGACATTGTGGTTGGAATAGTTGCTGATAGACCTGTGCTCTTACGTGTCTTCAGCAATGTGAGCATGGTGTCAAAATTCTTGTCATGTGTATCAATGTGACCCATTACTACAGGCTGTGTCCACCCATTTGAGTGTGAGTAGGTATGTGAAGAGATGTTCTGTTGTCAAATGTGAAGGGGGACACTACTTTAGGCCTGCCAACGACTTAGACATTACATACACAGCCCTATTCCTAACATTGCTTGGGGCCAAGTCGTGAAAGTGCGCGAGTGTTGTTTCTGTGCATTGAGGCCAAAGCTAGTGCACACATTCCCAGTCATCTCACTGCTTATGTGTGTCACAGTCACACATGCGCATTGTTTTCATTTCCCCGGGGGCCCCTTTTTGTTCAATCAATGTCCTTACATTCATCCATACTTTCAGACTTGATCGATTATGGACCTGACACATCTGTGTCATTTTAAATGTTTTATTCACATTCGTTGGGGTAGTCGGAGCTGGGGCAGTATATGGCCATGCAAACACCACATTACATTGTAGACCAGGGTTTGGCCAGCCAGAGTCATTTAGGGATTGACAAGTACATCGGAAGAGGTAGAGGACAGTTCGCAGTGTGATTGCTGTGTCATTGCTGAGCAAACAGAATATGGCAGTTCATGTCGAGGTCCAAGGTGAGTGTCGCGGAGTGTTTTGGGGGCCAGTGGGAGCTGTTTTTTACAGGGCATGATGCAGAGGGTAGCAGCTAGATTAGACAGGGCATATGGCGGAGAGGATTGCTACTGTCTCCTTCTTACCACTACACAGGTGCAATCACCAGCATCTTCTTCCTCTATGTCATCTGTCTGACATGTGGGTGCTGATGTTTGGTCTGCAGCACTGTGTGCCACTGATACATCAGTGGCCGGAGCTGTGTGTGTGGAAGTACCAGCAGCATTCATCTGCGACTGCCTTAGTGGCAGCAATGCCATGATGAGTATCTGCAGGGTGTGGAAGATCCCAACACCTTTTCGCTGGTGTGCATCCGTGGCAGCCATTCTTTCCGCATGCATATGCTCCATGTTCTCCATTATCCTCATCAGCTGTACCAACTCTCGGCTGACATCGCTTAGGCCCCTCTGAGTAAGCAGTTGTTCTCCTCTTAGAGGCATGACTCCTGCGGTGTCGTGCATGGATTGTTGGACATCATGGTGCGAACTGTGGGTGTCCGTTAGTGAGTGTAAGTGGTCCCTGATGTGACTCAGACACCCACGTATGTCATCCAGTTTGGCTGCCATGTTGGCGAAGCCCACCCGCACATGTTCAGCCACCTCCTTCTGGCAGTCTAACACCTGGCCTTGGAATGCCATGTGTTCTTGGATGAGGTGCTGGGAGCCAGCCTTGGTGGTGGGTGCTTCCTGCTGTGTGGTCTGTGCAGGGGGTGGGGTCACCTCGATGCAGCTGGCCTGCACTGCTTCTGGGGGTGGGGTGCAGAGGCTGTTCACGAGCCATTGGAGGGTGTCGGGGCAAATGTCCAGGGGGTCCTTATCATCATCACTGAAGAGATGTCTGCTCTGCTCTGCAAGAGGTGTTGATTGTCCCTCTGCAATGTAAAGGGGCGATGCTGGTTGACAGTGTGTTCCATGTATGTTGACGCATTGTATATGTTTACATACAAACTGCATGACAATGCGCATTGTGACTGTTTGGGAGTAGCTGACTATTTCATGCTGGACAGTGGACATTTCAACTACATTAGGGATGTGAGGTTGTACACGTACATTATCATCTCACAGTTTCCTGCTCTGCCAGATGTGATTGACCAGTATCTACGCACATGCGGAACCAGTTGTGTCCTCTGTTCTGCAGTGGAAGTGTTGCACTTTGTACCACATTGTCGTCAGTGTTGATGTGCTGTTAATGCTATGTGTGTGTGCTGCACTGTGGGTGAGTCGCCCCTGCAGCTGTGATTTTGTTGCCCCTTACCCCTTTGGGGCGGTGTGCCTTTGAATTCTGTGCTCCTACAGTGCTGAGATGTTGCAGACTTGGCTGATTTGGGCTCTTGGGCATGGTCTATCCGCAGATGTGTTGTTGCCGTCAGGGGTTGTGTGTACACATGGATGTGTCAGGGTGTGACCTGCTCCTTTCTGGATGTGTTCCACACTCGGCCACCTCAGTGTCGTGGAATGCAGCATGTCATAATAATTGGACTGCAGCCATGCTATTCGTCATGCAGTGTCACTTGCATTGTCAGTGTGGCTCACAGACACGCAGGTTTTGTGGGATTGGTTGTGTGGGGGGGACACCTTTATGCCCATAGTGGAGGTGGGCCTACTTGCTGTTTGTATGTGTGCTGCAGTGTGCCAAGTGGATCAGGGACATGCTCTAGAGTCATTGTGGGTGTGCAGTGTACTCTACTTAATTGTGCATGTGTGCCATTATGCCCATCTCCCCCGTTCCCAGTCCCTGTTCGGTACTCACCCTGGTGCTGTTGTGTCAGGTCATGTCGAGCAGTGTCCGGGCCCCCAAGTCCTGCCACCGTCTCCCCACTGATGACTGTGGAGACCATTTCCTCCATCTCATTCAGCTCCTGGTGTTCCGCTGGGCAGCCACTTCCAGTCTGCATTGCTGCCTGATGGTTGTCAGCGAGTTTCTTCTTGGTTTTGTGCTTCGCATCATTCCAGCGCCTCTTGACCTCTCCAGTTGTCCTCTTCCTCACTCAGACTGCATTCACCTTGTCCAGGATGTCCTGCCATATTGCATTTTTGTTTGCCAATGGCACGTTGGGGGTGATGAACAGTTGTTGGTGGTGTTCTATCACCTCCTTGATGATGATCCTGTTTTCCTGCGGACTGAACCTCGTCTTCCTCGTCTTCTTCTCCTTGCCCTTCCGTGATCCCGAGGTCTCAGGCGGATCCTCCTTGGGGCTTTTCGGGTTCTGGTCGTCCTCTGTACTTGCACCTGCTTCCTCCATGGTGCTACGCAGTTTTTATTATTTTGTTTGTGTTTTTATAGTGCATTTTCCCGCATGACACGTGGGAATTGCAGGCCTATCGCTGGTTATCGCTGTTTTTTGTAACACGATTGGCTACATCGCAACTTTTTTCGCGTTCGTGTTTTTTCAACCTCGCGTTTGTGTTAACGCGGTCATTTGGTGTGTTATCGTGAGACTATCACAGGGTGCCGCCGGGTTGAGAATACAACATTAACACGGCGTTATTTTCCCGTGATAGACTGCGATGTGCAAAGTTACGTTAAGCAAATTTTGCGATAGTTATCACACGTTCTTGAGAACATCCCCCCAAGTGCTTTGAGGAGGTGTACATGCGTAAACAGCCCTTCATGCATATCTGTGGTAAATGTCCCATATAAATGAGGGACTAGGTCGGTATGAATGTTGCAAAAGATCACAATTGTAGGTTTTTCCTTTACCACATAAGTCGGTATGGCTCCCTTCTGGAGTACCATTCTGCAGAGGATGCCAAATAACTTCTGCAAGCAGGAGTTTGTGGTGGTTTGTGCGCTGTGCACAATAAGCATGAGGAATACCTTTCTGTCTGACAATCGTTTACTCTGAGTCTTGTTGTTGTTCCATATGGCTGACACATTTGCTTCTTTGTGTCCAGGGCGGTGGGTTATCTTCTAAGTCCTGCACCGTGACGCTACTCTGGTGGCGTGTGGTTCATATAAATAAGATGTGCTTCTCCCATGTCGCCTTGTACTTCTGCACTATTTCCGTTTCTTAACATATTACCTTGCATTGAATATTAGTTTCCCCCTTCCAGCCACTCTTCCTTTTTTTAGTAGTGCTTTCCTCATTTTTCACATCAATTAATGAATACTTTGCATTTTAAATAGAGTATCACATCTCAGGGTCGTCTGTAATGTATGTCACTTTTTTTTTTTTTATCTTTTACCCCTTTCAGTTAAGGCGATACTATCAGAAGTGTAATACTTCTCGAAAGAACACCTAAAAATATTTTTTCATAACTGCGTTTTTAAACCTGTGTCTCGTCCATTGGTTTACATATATTTTCGATTATTGATGCACACCTTAATACATTTATAGAATGCTCTTTGTACCGTTATGAAGAGGAAACATTGAAATCATTATTTTTGTTTGAAAAACACAGCAGGATGCAATTGTATTTCTACATTGATGTCTTATATTTCCCCTCTTTTTGTAACTTGGGAAATATCCATTCTTTAAATAGGGAATTTCCCCCATTATCATTTAAAAGCAGACAGGCGTTCTGTGTGATTGAAAACATGCCTTTTAAAATAAAAAGATAATTTGCTTGCAACAGCCGTTTAATCAAAATGTTCTTTTTTCCTTTGTTTACTAACGGGGACGCTTCGTCTCTGAATCTCGTCACCCGAATGTGTGACAGGGGACTTTGTGTTGGAAAAGTTGGAAATTCCTACAGCGTCATCCCAGCGTGATGTGTCACCCTCGGTGCTGGGTGCTCTATAAATGAGTCCCCCTCGCCACACGGGAGAACAGAACTCCTCAGAGAGCAGAGAACGCACTTCGACGTGGCCTTAGGGGAGAGAGTTGAGAGGAAGCAAGCTCTTACACAACCATGGCAAGCACAGGAAAATGCATGCTTGCTGTTTTAGCCATTTGCATACACTTTGTGGCTATGACTGAAGGTAAGGCCTGTTAAATATTAGTAGATGATTCTCCAGTTTGTAAATGACTTGTAAGTAATTGTCTTGTGTGTGTGTGAGTGCGTATATGTATATTTAATAAAAGATAGGTGGCAAAAATACCATTTTAGTTGTGGTTAAGATTGATATTGTTTAGGGAAAGCACATTTTATTTGGTTACTAACTTTGATATATCTGCACAATATTTCCTGAAAAGTATTCATTTATTTTTGCTTGATCGATAAACGTTTGGGGGGGGGAGGGGGTAGAGCGAGGCAGACATACAGTTGGGGGCAAGTGCAAAACGTTATTT
The DNA here is from genome assembly GCF_964204655.1 of Triturus cristatus. Classification (NCBI taxonomy): domain Eukaryota; kingdom Metazoa; phylum Chordata; class Amphibia; order Caudata; family Salamandridae; genus Triturus; species Triturus cristatus. Next base: position 1,093,699,773 of record NC_140581.1, read on the forward strand.
CTACAGTGTAAGTCGCAATGAATTTTGGAATAAGCCCTCAAAAAATGCATCGTGAAATTTAGACCAATTTGGCATGGTTTCTTTTGTGTGCTTCCTAATTTGGTGTAAATCTAGAGAATATATTTATAGATATCTGGATGGGAAAGTACCGAGTCTGCAGGTATTTGGGGCAACCACATTTGTTTTATTTTTTAACTAAATGTTTTATTTCAGGACACTCTGTTATAAAACACTCGCATATAACAAAATGGCTATAAAACCAAATGCAAACATTAAAGTAGACAGCCGTACAGTACTAACACATCTGAAATTTAAGATAGGACATGTTGTGGATACCACTTAAAGAGCTAGCGAACATAGTTTTGTAATTGTGCAGCATATTGTGGCACATTCTGTGGCAGTACTGCTGTGGTATTTTCCCATTTTAACTGGCAAATGAAACTCTGCTAAGGGTCTATACTTCGTAGAACCACATGTGCTGCATTTTTTTTCTTAGTAATTTTGGATTAATTTGAGGTACAAACATTTTCAGCCGTGCAATAGGTGTTGATCATGTACCAATTTCATTAAATCCATAATTTCGCATAACTAGACCAACTGCAAAATCACATCCCTACAGTGGCCAATTCCTAATAAAAAAGATTCATTCACATCCTTCTAGTAATCCCAATGGCAAATCAGTAAATGACTCTGCCAAATGTGCCAACCTCACTGTAAATATTTTAACTGATGTGGAATATGATTGGCTGTTCTCAGACGAACACTTTCCCTATCTACCATATTGTGATGCTGGTGTCAGAATATTGGGTTTTTTTTTTCGGGGGGGGGGGTCCTAAAAGGGAAGTGTAGGCCTGTGTCTTGTGTACCAGTGATGTCATCAGTGGTGTCATTTTGGTTAAGCTAATTTACAGGCATTGGTTGTTCACCTGACATTTGCTAGTTCTCACCTCACAGCAAGAATAAATCAGAAACCACTTTTCTTAATGACATCTAAGACCTACAATGAGATTACTAAACATTTTTGGCCCTTGTAGAAGTAACATAGGGACTTCATGCTGATACTCTGATTTTAATATGCCTGTGTAAACTCATGGAAGTCCACCTTGTTCTTCAGGCATGTCATTGGCCAGAATGGGAACGGAGCTGCGCTGCCAGTGCATAAAGACGGAGTCCAGAATTATCCACCCCAAGCACATTCAGACCGTGGAGCTCATCCAGAGCGGGTCTCACTGTTCAAATATAGAAGTCATGTGAGTATCTTAGGCACTTCCTTTTTGCTGTACTTTGCTATTCAAATTAATAATATTGACTGAGCTTTTACCGACCATTTTGGATGGGATGGAAGCCTGCAGTCTTATATTTCCTCAAGACATCTGGACTCGTGCTCACTTCATGGGTGTCACCTGTCTTGGAATCAGTTGCGCCATCCCAACATGCCAAATGCTTGACATACACTTCAATTGGATTGTCTGAAGATAGCACATGTTTCACACTACCATCCTACTAAAATAGTTCACCATTGATAATTCCTTTCGTGACATCCTTCAATATGGTCTCAGAGCTGGCTGCAGCACCAAGGCAACTACTGTACAATTATCAATGATGCCTTATGTGTCATTGATAAAAGTGATTCTTGCCTTCTGATTTTTCTCAATCTATTGGCAGCCTTTCACACCATAAACCATGTCTTACTTTTGCAAACTTTAAGAGGTTGCATGGGTTTTGAGGATAAGTGTTTTGATTGATTCGATTGCTACCTCACTAATCAATGTGATTGGATTACTACTGGCAACACATTCTCTTACCCACCGCCTCTTTCTCAAGAAGCTCCTCCATGGTCTAGTCTACCACTTGGACTATTTGACTCCTATCTTGAACCTCCCAGAGACATCCCAAAGGTTCTAGCTTATTATGGGGCATATTATCAAGACAGGTGATAATGGGCTTGATAATATGCTCTATGGAATTCCAATTGAAGCCCATGTTAAATGTGAAGGACGTCTAACATGGGCTTCAATTGGAATTCCATAGAGCATATTATCAAGGCCATTATCGCCGTTTTAGCGGCAGTTTACTGCCGCTAAAGCGGCGATAATTTTATTGCCTGTCTTGATAATATGCCCCCCAATCACTTATACCAAAACAGCACTCTTCACTTTTTAAAGGTCTCCTTCGCTGATGGTATCTGCTGAAGATGCTAGAGAATGTCCTGTCTTAGATGTCCTCACACCATTTTAATTCAACCCTTCCAAAACTGAGTTATTTCCCATATCACTTCACCTCTTCTGTACCTCAATGAAAATTAGAAGATTACACTAATACTCTAAAAGTTTCACAGAGTGAAATATCTTGGTTGTATTCTAGACAACCACCTCACCTTACGTAAGTACATATATAACATGTAGAGAAATGCCAATCATCTACTTAGATTCATTTGAAGGATACAACTATTCATTCCTCAGCAAGACATTGATGATATAGTGTAGCCAGTGGTTCTCACCAGACTGGCCTACTGTAATTGCATTTTCTCAGGAATGCCAAACTTTTTCTATGCTCCTATAACCACGACCCTTCACAACAAAACAAGCCTTGTCTCAGGAAGCACTCACTTTTTAAGATGGCTTATTGGAAGGAGGGGTCTCGATATATCTACAAATTCGCAAGCATGTGCACTCTTAATCCTTCGCACTAACTCGTCCAGAAACTGAAGATTCCTGTGTGATCATTTCTGCTATGCAGTTCTCAAAACACTTCTGAGATCTGTGGTTTAATCCCAAAAATCACCACGAACAGTCATTCTCTGCTTGCATTCCAAACATATCGACCTCCACACCCCATCTACAATAGTCCATCCTATTTGTCCTTTAAATATGATCTGACATTTCCTTTTAGCCACCACTATTTCCCCTTTCTCTGACTCTCTGCATATGTCACTAATTTCTGTTCTTGTACTAGGGTCAAGGATATAACAAAAAAATAGACATATAACATTTGGACCCCATTTTGAGTTGATCCTATTGTTGAATGATTTTGTGGTTCTTTTTATATGTGCATGAAGGCCGAAATTGAAAAATCATGCAAAACAATTGTGTCCCGTCTTACATGAATAATATAACGATTTCTGCTTATTAATATTTCTATCAACCCGTCTTACATGATTAATATAACGATTTCTGCTTATTAATATTTCTATCAACCAGTAACTATATTTATAATAAATACAATGGGGCTACTTTATCCCATATGAGTGTTGCCTAAGTTTTATTTAACTTTTCCAGGATAGATCCAATTTCATAGTGAAAATATTGTCAATGGCAGGGAATTAAATGTGCTCATGTTAGGTGCATTATGGGAAGCTAACAAGCAAATGTACACATGTAGGAACAGTCTCAATTGGGTAAAACAACCTTAATATGATTAATGTTTAGTTGAGCAATAGTCCATACCCTTGCCATATTTAAGAGGCAAGTGCTATCCTTATTACAAAGGGATTATTCAGTGGAATGTACCATCTATGTACCTGTTGAGATTAGAGGTGATGCTTGTAGAGAAGCCACAGCTGCCATGAGTACTCACTGACAGATCCCAAGGGCCACACCAAGTGAGAGTTTTCCTTATTGTTACAAAGAAAATGCAAATACCCACCAATTCATATCCACTGACTGTTAATTTATCTCATACCTCAAATCCAGCAAGCCCGACTTGTAGATTCTTGACCATAAACAAGTAGTCCGCCACATATTTATGAGATAATATAAAACTCTTATAGAGAAAGTGATGATGACAGCTTCATGAATCAAGGTGAGCAGTTTGAATGGCAGTTTGGAGCCATGCCACCTAAATCCTTTAGCTCACTATTTTTGAAACCTGTTAATTCTCTAAATACTCTTTGGTTTGCGATCATTTGTCCAAATTAGCACCACTAATTGACACTGTTGGGTTGCATTGGATGTTTTTGCATGTTTATGGAAATATTCATAATAGACATAATTATTTCTGAAAAGTATTACTGTAAATTAAATAATAGACAACATCACCTGACACAGCTGACTGATATTCTGAAATGGCTTTCTTGTCTTTCCCCCGCACAGTGCCACGCTGAAGTCTGGGCAGGCGGTGTGTTTGAATCCAGCGGCTAAATGGGTGGAGAAGATCATCAAAAGGATACTGGAAAGGTAACACAGTGCTTATTTTTGTATTAATAGTGTGTTGGATGTTAGGTGTTCTGTCACCCAGAAGTGGTCTGGTTTCCATTCTGAGCACGAGAGTAGTCTCAATTGTCAAAAAGCTGCTGTCTCTAGGATTTTTTGGGGACACGGAGGTGGAAAACTAATCCCTCAGGTCAACATAACCTATGCACAACCACATACTATAATACGGTTCAAGGTTACAATTTTTTTAGATTGAACACACAATAGGACTGAAACACATAAAGTGAGCTCTAAAAGTGCTAATTTAAGAGTGGTGTTTGCCACTGTTTAGGGCTCACTGGTGTCTTTAATAGTGAAAGAGCTGGATTAGTTACGAATTTAAACACTGGCACATGGCTATTTCTCACTGAAATTTCAAATGCGTGTGTCCCTTTTAGCTGGGAACGTAGCAGCATTTTTTGATACGTCTAAAGTAAATATGGAGCACAGCAGAACACAAAAAAAATAGCATAACACAAAGCAAAAAAAAATAACATAACTGGAACACAATGGATCAGAATGCAACAAAACAGTCAAAACAAAGAGCAACATAACAACAGTACAGTACAACCAAAAAATCAGTGAAATAATGCAGCATAAACACACAACAGTCCAAAAAAACAACAGAACACATCACCACTACAAAACATGCAACAGATCAACTGCATGAACATTCGTGTCATACATAACCTCCTTCTCAAATCTGCATTCATAATAGGGTGGTGCAAGATGTGTGTACTAGGTACTCAATTATGTACCACCGACAAGTAATTGTGCCAATCATACATGTTTCCTGATCTGACCATCAGGAAAGCAACAGCAGATGAATAGACTACTCTTTAAGACAACCACACTCATTTGTATTTACCTTGGCCACTGACTTCTGGAGCAGTCTGGAAATCTTAGCAAACAATTTGTAGTAGAAATAAATCACTTGACGGTTTTTCATGAAACTTCATTTTAGGAATTGCACAATTATCCTTCAAAGGATTCTGAGCCAATCAATTATTGATGCAAATTAAGAAGCAGTTTGCTTTCAATTCCAAAATGTTTGCCTGAGGTAGTCTAATAGGGTTAAAGATAGTCACAAAAATCTGCTTTTTTTTTTTAATAGACGTGTAAAATGTATTTCTCAAGAGAATTGTCGGAATGAGGGAAATGCCCTAACTCAGGACTGACTTTGCTGTATTTTGCATGTGGCCTGCTTTGTATAAACACAGTTAAACCTAGTCTTCTTTTCATCTTTTACAGGGCCAAAAATCAGTGATACAAATCTGGAAAACAAAAGAAAGAGGACTCAACAACTTCGCATGGGATGTTTTAAAACTGTTTTTATATTTATATTTATTTATTTTTATATTGTAAACAATATATTTAAATTAACTTAAAATTAACTTAATTTCAAGCTACTGAATTATTTTGAAAAAAATTCTTCAAAACACTGTACCCAGCTGGCCCTGGGGACAGTTCTTGCTGGTTATGGGTGAAGGTTTTAACCTTTCACCTTTCAAGTTTATGGAATTACACTTGGCAGTAGCCTGAATTGTGGAGCCTTTGAAGACCTCGCAGAGTTTGGGCTGAATTGATATCATCACTTGAAGAAGTATTGTAAACACTGAAATCTATTCTATGGTAAGGGAAAAAGCCACCAGAGTCAAGCACCTGTGTGGACTGGGTGCGGGCATCCACAACTACACAGCTATTTTGTCTTGATATAAGATATTAGCATCATCCAATTGAAAATTACATTTTTAGAAGACTGCCTTTTTGCAATTGTACTCACAGGAATGATACTTGGATATTCTGCGCTCCAGGCAGAATTACTATTAGACCCTGGAGCATGTCGCAGATATTACCAATAAAGTATTTCCAGTAATTTTTTTAAATCTGGCACCCTGTAGTGGTGGCAACCTAAGACTGTAGCTTTACCTTACCTTACAAAAGCAACATCTTTTTTTCTAAAAATGATTAATGTTGCATGCCACTTTCTGAACAGTGTTTTTCTCTGTTCATCGACATGTGCACTGATTTAACTTATTGTTTGTATGTTCTCGATTGTTTATCTAATGCACTTGATGAATATTTTCAAGATTATTTAAAGATAAATTATTTTTAACATGATTGTATCATGTTAGTTTATGTTTGTGTTTTTATGATTGCATTAAATGTAGTTCTATCCTATTCCAGATTAAAAGTGAGCATTTCTTTCATTTATGTATGTGTTTCTGTTTGGTTTTAATGAATGCTACTTGCAGCATGAAGAGTCTTATGGAGAAGCATTTTAAAATTAGCAGTGGCATGCCAAGTATAATAGGTGATTTGCGAGTGCTTGTGGGAAACATGTACACAAGTGTTATATTTTAGGTATGGGGTTTAGCTTTTGCCCAATAACCAGGTAGCATTTGCTAGTTTCATTGGTCATGCTGATAAAAACCAAAGATTTGTCTTTAATGAAACTATTCTGAAGGCACATCTTGACTTTGAAAGCCTCCATAATACTTATGAAAATAGTGGCTGGATGATAACAGGTGACCGGTTTCTAGGGCGCTTTTCTTGCATACCTGTATCAGTAAAATAATTTATTGACTGGGACTAATTCTATGGAGGAGGTAAACACAGGTAAATTAAAGGTGGGTAGCACAGCACAGAAAAAGCATTCAAAAGAAAGAGTAAATTGCTTCTTTCCATCTACTCTCCTGCATGTTTCTGAGGCACTGAACTCATTCGAAAGCAGCAAAACACCTGGGGGGATATGTATTAGGAAGTGGCGGAGCATGTCGTTAGCCTCCTTGGTTTAACCACACGCTCTGCCACTTTGGTAACGCAAAGCTGCACCATATTTACAAGAATGTGGTGCAGCCTTGCTTTCCCCCCTGCGATGGTGCTAAGTTTAACAACTTAGTGCCAACGCAGGCACCCTTGCACCAGAGTGCCAGGTTGTCTGTGTGCAGGGGAGGATTGGTTATGTGTAAGGAGGTGTCCCTTCCTGCACATAAACAATCCTAAAATGCCATTTTGTAACTTTAATGTGTGCTCATGCAGCACACATGAAAGTTACAAAATGGTATTTTTTTAAAAGGTTTGTTTATGTACAGGAAGGGACACCTTCCTGTACATAAACAAACCATGGCATTTTGCTTTTCCCATGTGTGCTGCCCTGTTTCCATGTGTGCTGCACAGTGCAGCACACATGGAAAAAGCAAAAACGAGGAGAAATAATGCATTTCTCCTCGTTTTGCAAACTTAAGACAAGGATTTTCCTGGTCTTAATTTTGGCGCTGCCTCCTATGTACTCCACCCTTGTACATAGGGGGCAGCGTCAAATGCAATGGGTATTGCGGTGGAAAGCCCACCACAACACCCACTGCACGCCCCTTTAATGCTAATCATAGCGTGAAAGGGTGCCTTATGTACAAGACAGCGATAATGTACGTTAAGTGGCTTAACGCTGCCTTGTACATAAGAAGCAGCCCCTATCTCCACCCCAACGTCCGTAAAAGTGACGTTGTGGTGGAGATAGGGGCTTGCACATATGACCCGTGGTATTTTATGTCTACTGCATGTGTTTTCAAATGGAAACTATCGGATTCATGTCTGCTGTCTTGAATGCAACTAACTGTTTTCAATTTGTAATTTTTTAAGTAAGCCAGGAAAAAACATTTTCTAATGACCTATTGAAGGTCTAGATTGGTGAGGAATTATTTACTGAAACACTTCATTTCACAGCAGATTGCCCATTCCTTGCATGTTCATAAGTTGAGGAGCTTTACCCCTACTTGTTTCACGAAATTGTTCCCAGATGTCTTTATAGAGGTGCTTTCTGAAAGCATTTAATTGGAATACCACTAAACCAATTGGGACTGCTATTTTTCTCTGCTTTTATGTGACGCATGGTCTTAAAATGTACCTTGCTTTCTTCGGAAATCTGTTCCCATGTTGTATTAACAAGCAGTTTTTGGATAATGCACTTCTGCCGCTCTTGCTCTACATTAACATCCTTTTCAGTGGTAAATTCTAATCTGACTCCAGAGCTTCCCTTCTGCTAAAAAGGAGGAAGCTGAATAGGAGTTCACTGTTAGAGGTACCATTTATTCCATGATGTGTCTTCTCTAAAACTTGCCCTCATTTCCCCGCTGTGGGTATGAGCAACAGCAATGCCATGTGGAGAAGAGGAATAGGTGATTTGGAATGCACCTACCAGGAAGTCCCCAGGATCCCAAAAGGCATCTATACTCTCAGCCTGGAACTCTGGAGTCCCCTGACTGGAAGTGTTTTCAGAGGTAGAAATCCGTAGAGTGAACCTACCAGTCCCTTCCAGTGTAATTGTTGCCTTCTTTAACCCCTTCGCCGCGGCACGAATTCCGCCGCGGCGCTGGGGGGGGTGCGGGGTGAGCGCGGCGCCGCCATGCTCATGACGGAACCATGCCGTCATGAGTAACGGGCGAGCTGTGCTCATGACGGCGTGGTTCCGTCATGACTCCGCCCACTTGCAATGATCGCCCGCACAGGCGGGGAATCAGTGCCGCGTGGGCGGAGCGGCCGCCAACGGCCGCAGCATGACGGAACCACTCCGTCATGAGCACACGGCGCCGGTGGCTCATGACGGAGTGGTTCCGTCATGAGCAGGGAACGGGTTAAAAAGGGTGATGGGGCTGATCCTGGTTGCCAATACCATGTCTCGCTTGACGTTACCAGTGAGATGTTGGACGTTACCAGTGAGATGTTTGATGTTAACAATGGGATGTTTTAAGGAAAATTAGGGAGTCAGTATAATCTGTCGGAGCACTGACTACTGTCCAACACTGGTTTAGAGAAGGGGTTCGAACAAGTAAAGAAGCAAACAAGCACTCAGTATTTATTTACCATTTGAAAAATAAGTGTATGGCCGGAAGTAAAAACCAGTGCTGCAACTTTGGACCCATGTACTGCTTTTGGCAGGGTGGATGTCTTTGCTTTGTGGAAACGATGCAAGTTAAAAAAAACAAGCATTGGCAATGTTAATCGTTATGGCTTTAAAGGAATGTTGTATGGTAATGTAAAGCGTTACAATTAGATATTCTTGAAATTAATATGTATGTATTTGTCTCGAATAAAAAATAGTAGAATGACATTGGTGAAGGTTAGAAGGTCAGGTGACAGTTGCACCATCAAGCCAGACCTAAAAATCCATATAGGTTAATGGCTGCGCTCCATCCATCTGTGCTGCTGACAGAGAAAAACACAGTAAATAATCTAGTCATTTGGGATACGTTAATAAAATTACAATGTCGTGTGTGTGCTCCTGAAAGATCAAGCTCAGGCACTTGGATAAATAATCAAAATGATCACAGAAGAATGGAGGGTAAGGACTTTTTGTGGAAGCGCAGCTTCTGCCCAATCAAAACATGTATTGCTGACTCCCAACATGTGGGAGGAGCCAAAGCCCCTCTCCTGGTGACACTCACATAATTGTCTGGGGGCAGCTGTGCTGTCAAGCCAGACCATAAAAATTGACTCCTTAGCCAATTGAAGCAGCTAAGTGAGGGTTGTATTACACATGTACCCATAGGAAAGAAGAAACATTATGAATTAATTTCAGGAAGCAGTTAGAATGCACTAATGTGCATTATAACAGCATGTCTCTGGGCACCTGATTAATTTCCCTTGGTTCCCATTAGAGCAAATGAATTATTGTTAGTTCATACCCCACAGCACTCCCATGTTTAATTAAAGCCTCTTTGCACGCTTGGCAGGCAAAACATGCAACAGCAATCCAGCAAAATGCAGTCTTCTCATGGAGGGTGATAAGAGTGGAATGCCACTGAAATCCTAATCTGATGGTCAAGTGTGTCCAAATACTGTAAAGTATGTCTAATTGGAAATACACTTTTCTGAATAACTCTGCTGAGCATCCTACACAGACATAGCCTCTTGGAAATTGTGCAAGAGGAGTCTTTCTTATAGAGTACCACAGGGCTCTTCTTTGAGCCCTAATCTGTTTAACATGTATTCAGCTCCATTAGCGACTCTCATTAAATCTCATGGAGTGGCTACCATATTGTACGCGAATGATACTCAGTTGCTGCTTACTTTTAATCATATCCACACAAACTTCTCTCCTTTGCTGCTTGCTTGAACGAATGATGTCTTTGGATGCAGAGGAACTTTCTTCATGTAATACTGATAAGACAGAGAGTCTTCTGTTCGGTAAAGCAAGAGATCTATGGACCAATTTGATTTGGCCACAAGTACCCCCTCTCTTCCCTCCCCATCAAGGACAGCTAAGAACATGGGAGTAATAATCAATGAAAGATTATCTCTTGATGCTCAGATTGGTAACAGGGACCCGTTATGGTTTCCTACGCTCCTTGAGTAAAGTCCTGGATTTCATCACAGTGGCAATGCGGAGGACTGTAGTCAATGCTTTGATCACTTCAAGGGTGGACCACTCGAACTGTCATTGGCTTGCCTGGCTATTTGATCTGAAAACTGCAGCCTGTCCAAAATGCAGACATCCAGCTTATTATAAGCCTATTTAGAAAAAGACTCTGCCTCTGCTGTTCTGCGTGAACTGCACTGACTACCCATTAAACAAGCATTTGCAATGCAATAGGTCTCGCATTTACGAGAGTTTGAGCTATCGCATTGTAAATGGCAATAGCTTAAATTCTTGCAAATGCAAGACCTATTTTATTGCAAATAAGTTTTGTTTCCAAGCACCCCATGCCACGCTTGCACTTTAATAGAGGCAAATGCTTTTTTGTAAAAGCGTTCTAAACAGTACTTTCATTTTACTGATGAAGTCACCCCTTTCTTTAGACACGGCTCATCTAAAGAAAGGGACATGGCCTCTATTGACGTGCAAGCATGGCATGGGGCAATTTGAAACAACAAAAAACAAGCAAAACAGCAGTGGTGGGGTCCTGAGAGCAGCGTGGGAGCAAAGAGAGCTGTGTTATGCCTGGCTTACCACCTCATCTATGAAGGAACCAACTCTGTCTCTGCTCCTATTCCCGGGATCTTAAAAAAAGGCGACCTGTGTAGAAAGAAAGGCACATGCCACCTTTGTAAAAGTGAAAGCGTGCTGAAAAGAAACAAAAGAAGTGCCCACCATTGCTCAAGCAGCAGCGCCATTGTTGAAGTGTGAGTGCGGAGCTGGTGGGAAAAAAACGCAATTAATTAAAATACAAGGGAGCCTGCTGTGATGAAGAAAAGCTGCGTCCGCCATTGCTTGTATGCGCCCGTGTTAAGAGTGGTGTGCGGCCAGAGGCTGCTGTGAGAAAAAATATGCAGCGGCCGCCATTGTTTATATTTCACCGTGTTTTGCTAAAACAATGAGGAGCAAACAGCAATGAGTTCAAAAGCGCCGCCCCCAGCAATGAGAAGCTTGAAAAGCCGTCACCCGGTGATGAGGAGCAGAGAGTTGAAAATCAGTCCCCTTCAGTAAAGCACCTACTGTAAATAAAACACACCGAGGAACAACAGAGAAAAAGGTCCAGCCCTCATGGTCAGTTACAAATGCAGTCAAGGCGATACTAAGGAGGAAATACCAAGCCTATTTACAAACCAAAAGCAACCACTTAGAAAGGACAGTAACAGGAGTAACAGGAGCCAATTAAAAAGATGGGTAGGAAAGGGCTTCTATTCCATACCTCAATATAGCATGTCTCGAAGAGACAGCGCAAGCGCTGTCTAGGTGAGACCTAAAAAAGGATTTGTTTAAAGGATTTGTTTGAAGCCCTAATCTCCATGTATTGTGGATTCTATTGCCAAGACTCTTTTTAGTTGATAATGAGAATCTCTCACTCCCCCTCCAGAGTCTTGAGGTATGCATCTTCTTTTTTAGTTCCGATTCCAAAACCCAGCATGGTTAGCACTGTAGATCATTCCTTTCCTGTTTTAGCATGCAGGAATTGAACAAACTCCTGTTCTATTTGTTCTACATTCGATGTGATAGGCAGCTCATGAAAGAACTGAAAACACATTTATTTGCGCTAAATTTATAGGAAGTGGTTGGTTGCTCTTTCAGAGTAGCGCCGGGACACTCCTTGGAGAAGCTGCAGGCTCTATAACTGATCTCAATCATTCAGTTAGACTTATTTTAAGGCACGGAACTGCCAGCAGCATGAAATCATTAAGCACCTTTTTACACTACAGGAGATAATGTTCTTAGAGATTGGTCTCTACAAAATTTGTCCCAGGGAATGTGTGTAATCGACATATCAAAAAAAGCTAAAAACATCTTCCTCTAATAATGAGGTGAGCCCATCATCTGCAAATACCTGCATTATACAGAACGTGCAATAATGAAGATGCAGAATAGAGTTAAAACCAGGTAATTGACCTATGGGCATCTTTTTGGTAAAATCCTTATGCCGCGTAATATCAAAGCATGGTATAGGATTTGATAGATATTTATCAGCATTATCCACCACATTGCTTTGTAATTTCGATTTCAAAGTAAACAGTACATTTATTAGACAAATCTGCAGCATAACAGTTTGGTTAAAATCAAATCAAATTAACTGCAATCTTAACAAGGTCACTGTAAAGAATGTAATTCATTTTTCAGTCCTATCTTTACGTCCAGAAATGGCGTTTCCCCTAATAAGTTGATTGCCCAGGGGCTGGTAAAAGTACCCTACTTTAAAATTTGAGGGCGTAAATACTGATGCCTCAGGTTTAAAAACAATGAACAGTCATTCAATTGATGGAATGTAAAATCTTAATTGTATAAATTAAGGCTGGGAACATGCTATGATCATCCTGAGAAGTATCGCAAGTAAATAAATCAGGAGCAATACTCCATCTTTGTATGACTTCCTCAGGAGAGGAAGTGACCAGTCCACTGCAGTGATTTATTTGAGGCACAGTGCAAATTCTCTCAATTCTTTATGGCGGTCAATAGTAGTTATGGGGGTAACACTAATGTTCGGGGTGAAAAATACATCTGAAATTTTGCAGCAAAAAAACTGTTTTTAATTTTTTAGCACTTGTATATGGATATCAGCAGGCATTTTAATTCTTCTTTAAAGGACCTAAGGGCCAAATTAAAAAAGGTTTTTTATGTTCGCAAATGGGCCAATTAGCAGAATCAACCCGTTTGGGAAAGTAAAAAGGCTTTATATAATGTACAAAGCCCTATTTGTGATTTGCTAACCTTTTATCAAATAGCAAATTGGTTTTGCAATTTGGTATTAGGAAGGTATGTGTTTAAGGTATAACTTCCTAATACCGAATCTTAGTGGCATGTGTAAATGTTTTGTGACAGAAATGCGGTTGCAAAATATTTGCATATTACATCCTACTGCAAGTAGGTGATAAAGCATTCGCAAATGGGAAGGGGTCTAGAAAGGGACCCCTTCCACTTTATGACGGTTTTAGGTGTTCCAGGGACCACTGCCTACTTCTACAAAAGGAAAAGAAAACTTTCCTTTTTGTTAAAAAAATGCATCGCGTTTTCCTTCAGGGAAAACGGGCTGCATTTTTAGAAAACAGATTGCTTTATTATAAAAGAAATGACAGACATGGTAGTCTGCTGTCCCCAGCGGGCCACTATCCATGTGATTTTTGTGATTCCCAATGGGTCGTAAAGCAAGACCTGCCTCATTAAAATTAATGAAGGAAGACTATTTGCGACCCACTGAGAATCGCAAATTGTGTAAAGCACACATTTGCTCATAGGTGTTGTTCGCACTGATGTTCTTAATCATTTTTTGCTTTTGGCTATGGGTATATAACATTATGTTACAATGTGTTATCAAGTTTCTAAGTTGAAATGTAAAATGGCACTATAATTAGATTTGTTTATACAATTTGAGATAATGAACAAAAAGAAACAAACGTGCCTCAACTCTGTTGATACTGTCACTCACACACTCTGATGTGAAAAAAGGCAGCTGGACCAGTAGTATCTGTAAACACGTCTTAGTCATGGAAAGAAGCTTACTTTATCTTAGATTGTAAGGTAAGACTTGCGGGTAAAAAAACACATATAATATATGCAGATCCCCCACCTACTGTCTTCAATGAATGCATGGTCTGCTTTTAAGCCAAAAGAACAATTGATGGACAGAATGCTCTCCATGACATTCCGGGTTGAACCCAGCCATATGCAAATCAGTCTTGACCCTGCGCCCCATGGGAAGAGTCCAGCCCGAACTGCCAGGCAAGGTCCTCCCTGGACTGGAAACAAGCATCTTTGGTCTGCCGTTAAGGACCAAATCACACCAAAGGAGCTATAGGGGCAGAGAACAGGTCATCCCCCACTCAGAAGTCTGTATACAATAAAGGACCTGTTCCCACAGTGAGCATTCAATTCATATAGCCATTATGGTTGTCATGTGATTTTAGACAAACTAGGAGCAAGTGTTGCAATATCATCAATGCTGCTTCAAGGTATGGCTCACTAATTCAAAGAAGAGAAAGAATATTCAAAACGAGATAGATAAAAGTTGTCTTTTTATCCAACAGTAGTTATATCTAAAACCACCCTCGTGTAGAAAAAGTGTAGGAAAGGAGTGATGGCGCCTCACGGTAGCAACACCATAGAGGATAAAGCAGGAAGGTACTCGCCTGCTACCTCAAGATCTCATCATCAGCTGCCACCACTCCGTAGAAAGGAAAAGTGTGTGGGAAGGTGTGGACAAGAAAATGGGTAGTGACCCAACATGTAAAAGTTGCTAAAGTGTGTAATAAAAGAGAGAAAAGTAGTGCAGAGAACCGTGCACCGTAATAGCCCCACAGTGTTTGTACACAAATTTGAGTTGGTTCACACTGGCTTTCTACTTTTTATTCTGTGCTGTGTGACCACTCATATATAAAATGCCGACATGTTTCATTGCCAATCGGAAAAAACTCACGGCAACTTCTTCAGGGCGTGGGGTATTGTCATTTCACCCTTTAGCCTTGCTTGATCAGTTAAAAACAGTTCTGTTGGACAAAAGACAGACAAACAAAACAACACATATCCAAAATATTTGGCTTCTGGTTCAAAGGCACCAATTACTGTGTATACCATTCCCAACCCGATGTCCCCCGAAAAATATTTACCGGGATGTCGCCCATCGGGGGCATACCTTTAACCTCGGGCTTGTGTATGTGTCACAGCGGTCGCTTGTTCAGGGTTCATCCCCTCGACTCCTATCATGAGTCTGTAAGCATCCAGTGCAGGACACGGAGAGAGACATAATTCGAACAGATAGAGTTAACAGTTTTCTAGAGGAAACAGATGCTAATTTCCCTTCCTTCCCTGTGTGATGAAGAGCTATTGCTCTATCTCTGAGTCCATCCCTGTGTTGCTGTGTTGTAACTCTGCATGTATAGCTACTGCTTGGCCGGGGTTGCTGGCGGTTCATCTTGTGTAAAAAAGGTTCTCGTTTGAGGGTTCTATCCGCTATGTGGCGTGTTGTCCCTCCCATGTCTCGCTAATGGTGCGTCTTTTAGTACCTGCTGTATGGCTCATATTTAATGAGTCTACTTGTGTTATGATGATTCCACGCTCCTAAGTGAGATTTCAAGACCCTTGGTTTCCCGTAACAGGTCTGTGCGTGCCCCCTTAAAAAGAGAAAAATTCCCCGACCTAGTCACATTTACTTATTGCGGGTGTCCCTTCGCCTCTGGTCTAAGCCGCTTTTTACGCTGCTCCCTCAGTTTTAAAAAATAGAAGGGGGAGTAGTCGGACTCACCGGTATTCTGTCCGTGTCTGGCGTTCACTCAGCACTGCAGCAACGCAGCCGTAGTCAGCCGTGATTAAAAAGCGTAGCCCGCCCAGTCACGTGGCTCCGCTGTCGGTCCCGCCCATATCAGGGCCGACAGAACGCGCCATCTTGGAATGGTAATATGTGCCCCTACAGGTAATCAATACCTCATTGTAAGAGCGGTTGAGCACCCGTTTTTTGATATAAATGTGACTCGTGGGTGAACAAATAGGGCATAACTTTACCTCGGGTTCTGTTTATACCTATCACCTTGTTGCATGGTTACACTATTGTATCGAGTGTAATCTATCTCAAAACTGTATTTTGCAATGCTGCAATGAGCAGTGTCAGTTATGCCTGATGCCCCTAGGTTTCCCATAATGTTATCCTGGTATCTCATCCAATCTACCGCCCCCACATTTTTCTTGCTATTCCTGCCTTCATACACCAATCATACTGGCTGGAATTATCATGACCATTAGGGAAAGAACGACCATGAATAAATGATACATGGTTACATGTATACCTTATTCCACTCAATGGAGTCATTCAATCCAGTCTGATCCACACCCTCCTGATAAATCCAACGGGCTTCTTTGCTGCTTAGTCTGGATTCCATGTTAAACTGATCTCCCATCACTCTTTCTAGTACTATCCATCGTACATCTTTGGGATCATGCTTATGATGCTGGAAGTGTTGGACTAGTTTCGTACTCAGTTTACCTGCACGCAACGTGCTCAGATGTTCTTGAATCCTGACTTTGACCTTCCTTGTGGTAAGGCCAATGTAGTGTAGCTCACAAGGACAGGTCAATCTGTAAATAACGTTGGTTGTGTTACAATTGCTGAATTTATTCAGATACCATACACGACTATTTGCAAGAGTGACACTTTTGGTGGTGATTGTAAGCTTACATACAGAACAGCCCCCACACGGATAATGTCCTTGCGGAATATTGTTTTCCCGTGGGTCAGATTTGGGTCTGGTGTGTACCAGTTGATCGCGGAGATTTGCAGATCGTTTGAATGCAAAGCGAGGAGGAGGCATTTGCATACTCGTAGTGCTTAACAGGTGCCAGTGTCTGCGGATGATCTGCCTGATTTTGGTGGATAAGGGGCCGAAAGTGGTCACCACAGGGATGCATTCGCCCTTTTGTTTAGACGTTCTTTCCAGGAGAGCCGCACGTGGCGTGTTATATGCTCGTTTTTTCGCCTGCCTGATTACTTTCCTAGGATACGCCCGGCTCTCCAGTTTGGTAGCCAATACGCTAGATTGTTCGGAGTATTGGCGAAGATCGGAGCAATTCCGGCGATATCTTAAAAATTGGCCCACAGGTAAATTATCTCGAAGTGCTCTTGGGTGGTATGACCTGTAGTGAAGCAGGGAGTTTTTATCAGTTATTTTGTGATGCACTTTGGTAACGAGCTTGTCGTGCTCCGCCTGTATATCCAGATCAAGGTACACTGCTGATGTTCTATTCACCGCCCAAGTGAATTTTAAGCAGGCATCAAGACCGTTCAACCAGTTGAGAAACTCGGTGAGACTCTCCTCCGAGCCCTCCCATATACACAGGACATCATCGATATATCTCTTCCAGAGAACAATATTCTTCTGGAAGAGATTAGTGTCTGGATGAATGTGGTACGCCTCGAACTGGCCTACATAGATGCAGGCCAGACTAGGAGCAAAAGTAGCCCCCATCGAGGTACCCGACACCTGGAGGTATACCTGTTCTTTGCACGAGAAGAAGTTTTTGGTCAAAGCGATCTCAATGCACTGGAGGACAAAGGTCTGTGGAGTATCATAGAACCATTCAGAGTCCCTCAGGGCGCGAGCTGCTGCCACCAGCGTAGCTTCCTGAGGGATACTCGTATATAATGATTCTATGTCTATGGTGACAAGGAATTGATTCATGGGATCGTATGTTATATCCTCCAGGATTCTCAGGACATCGGTGGTGTCTTGGACGTACGAGGGTTGGGAAATGACACACTCCCTCAGGAAAAAATCCGCAAATTGTGACAGTGGTTCTAAAAGGGATTGGATGCCCGATACTATTGGACGTCCAGGTGGGGGTCTTTGGGGCTTGTGAATTTTGGGTACAATATAAAAAGCCGGCATCCTAGGTTTTAAATTGATCAGGAACTCTGCTTCTTTATATGTCACCCATTTCTTTTCTTTGGCCTCTGTCACCAATTTGATGATAGTGGCCTGAAGATCATTAGTGGGGTCCCGCGCCAAAGGTTGGTAATTGCAGCGGTTCCCC
Organism: Triturus cristatus; assembly: GCF_964204655.1. Classification (NCBI taxonomy): domain Eukaryota; kingdom Metazoa; phylum Chordata; class Amphibia; order Caudata; family Salamandridae; genus Triturus; species Triturus cristatus. The sequence continues at coordinate 1,093,717,908 of NC_140581.1, forward strand.
AGAAGCCTAGCCACCTCGACGTCGTAGTCCTGAGTGTCCATTACTACCACCGCCCCGCCTTTATCGGCTGGCTTGATGGTGATGGTTTGATTATTTTGTAGACTTTTTAAGGCTTGCCAATCTCGGATGCTCATATTACTATGAGCCACTGTGTGAACATTCTGTTCTACCTGGCTGATGTCTTGAAGAACCTTCTGCTCAAACACCACTATTTCCGGGCCTACTGAGCTCGTAGGGGGACAGAAATGTGAGGGACACCGTAGGTTAGTTGAAAAGAGGGATGCCTGTTCCTGCTCTTTTCCTTGGAAAAACTTTTTGAGCTTGATCTTTCTCATCAGGCCGTACAGATCTGCTCGAAGTTGGAACCCGTCGTGACGGGGAGTGGGTACGAACCCTAGGCCTTTATTCAGTACTTCCAATTCCATATCTGTGAGTTGGTATGTTGAGAGGTTGACCACTATGTTGTTCTCAATCGCAGTTATAGAGGGGTTCTGCCCCTGCTGCGTGTGATCCTCGGGGAGAAGGGCTGCCAGTTGGAGTTGGGATTCTGGCGGGCCCGGCCCCTTCCCCGGCCTCTGTAATTGGACCCTCTTTGATTTCCAGGGTTGTGGGTTTGCTGTCCTAAAAAAACCCTGAACAGGGCTCCCAGGTCCTCATTAGTTGGTTCCTGGGGATTGAATCTGACCTGTTGGTTGGAGGTCGACGGTTGGGCACTGGGTTCCTCATCTTCACTGCTTGTATTTTCGAACGTCCAATTGTTGGGTGTTCTTCTACCTTGTCTACGACCACCTCTCCCTCTAGTTGTGGGCATGGGTTGTGGCTGCGTTTGTTGGTAGTATTGGTCCTCCACATAAGGAAAAGCCCATTCATGGCTGAATCTGTCTAAGTTGCGTCTGAGTCCTTTTATTTTTTGACTGACCATATATGTTTGATATTCGCTAAGGTCGTCTTGAATTCTGGCTAGTTGTTCTTTCGCATCAGTTATGGTGGTGTCTGATTTCAATGTTTCTTCTAGCTCCAGGATTTCTTTAAGGAGTTCATCACTAAGCCTCTTGGCCGTGCTGATTATCAAGACAAGCCAATCCCGGGTGCACTTGTTCGCTATGTAGCTCCAGTCCACCCGGAATTTCCTGTCCTCCAAAAAGATCTTCGGTTCAATACGTACCAAGAGACTCGCTGGCGCTGCGCCTGCCCTTAGATACTCAGTCATGAGCGCTCCGTGGAGTGCTATCCTTATCTGTCGTTTCTTGGTATTAGACAGTTTATCCCACTCATCCCGGGCTGAAGGTCCCCCGTCTAGAGGAGCACTTGGTAAGAGGGAGGGGCCTGATAGTATTGACGCTATATGCTCATCAGTGAAGGCCAGGCAAAACTTATCCATTTTTATGCTCTCACTAGCTCGAACTTACTGTAATATGAGACGCCTGTACTTATGACCAGAATCGGTAAGTTTAGAGAATGTGGATCCCAACCTATGAGGTGAGTCTTATGGGTGCCTATAAGAAAAAATGTTAAAAGGGTGCCAACCAGAAGGATATGTGCTGTATCTCGTGATGAATGAAAATCTAAAAAAGCTCTCACGGCTAAGCTGCCGTTCTCAAGACCAAATCACACCAAAGGAGCTATAGGGGCAGAGAACAGGTCATCCCCCACTCAAAAGTCTGTATACAATAAAGGACCTGTTCCCACAGTGAGCATTCAATTCATATAGCCATTATGGTTCTCATGTGATTTTTGACAAACTAGGAGCAAGTGTTGCAATATCATCAATGCTGCTTCAAGGTATGGCTCACTAATTCAAAGAAGAGAAAGAATATTCAAAACGAGATAGATAAAAGTTGTCTTTTTATCCAACAGTAGTTATATCTAAAACCACCCTCGTGTAGAAAAAGTGTAGGAAAGGAGTGATGGCGCCTCACGGTAGCAACACCATAGAGGATAAAGCAGGAAGGTACTCGCCTGCTACCTCAAGATCTCATCATCAGCTGCCACCACTCCGTAGAAAGGAAAAGTGTGTGGGAAGGTGTGGACAAGAAAATGGGTAGTGACCCAACATGTAAAAGTTGCTAAAGTGTGTAATAAAAGAGAGAAAAGTCGTGCAGAGAACCGTGCACCGTAATAGCCCCACAGTGTTTGTACACAAATTTGAGTTGGTTCACACTGGCTTTCTACTTTTTATTCTGTGCTGTGTGACCACTCATATATAAAATGCCGACATGTTTCATTGCCAATCGGAAAAAACTCACGGCAACTTCTTCAGGGCGTGGGGTATTGTCATTTCACCCTTTAGCCTTGCTTGATCAGTTAAAAACAGTTCTGTTGGACAAAAGACAGACAAACAAAACAACACATATCCAAAATATTTGGCTTCTGGTTCAAAGGCACCAATTACTGTGTATACCATTCCCAACCCGATGTCCCCCGAAAAATATTTACCGGGATGTCGCCCATCGGGGGCATACCTTTAACCTCGGGCTTGTGTATGTGTCACAGCGGTCGCTTGTTCAGGGTTCATCCCCTCGACTCCTATCATGAGTCTGTAAGCATCCAGTGCAGGACACGGAGAGAGACATAATTCGAACAGATAGAGTTAACAGTTTTCTAGAGGAAACAGATGCTAATTTCCCTTCCTTCCCTGTGTGATGAAGAGCTATTGCTCTATCTCTGAGTCCATCCCTGTGTTGCTGTGTTGTAACTCTGCATGTATAGCTACTGCTTGGCCGGGGTTGCTGGCGGTTCATCTTGTGTAAAAAAGGTTCTCGTTTGAGGGTTCTATCCGCTATGTGGCGTGTTGTCCCTCCCATGTCTCGCTAATGGTGCGTCTTTTAGTACCTGCTGTATGGCTCATATTTAATGAGTCTACTTGTGTTATGATGATTCCACGCTCCTAAGTGAGATTTCAAGACCCTTGGTTTCCCGTAACAGGTCTGTGCGTGCCCCCTTAAAAAGAGAAAAATTCCCCGACCTAGTCACATTTACTTATTGCGGGTGTCCCTTCGCCTCTGGTCTAAGCCGCTTTTTACGCTGCTCCCTCAGTTTTAAAAAATAGAAGGGGGAGTAGTCGGACTCACCGGTATTCTGTCCGTGTCTGGCGTTCACTCAGCACTGCAGCAACGCAGCCGTAGTCAGCCGTGATTAAAAAGCGTAGCCCGCCCAGTCACGTGGCTCCGCTGTCGGTCCCGCCCATATCAGGGCCGACAGAACGCGCCATCTTGGAATGGTAATATGTGCCCCTACAGGTAATCAATACCTCATTGTAAGAGCGGTTGAGCACCCGTTTTTTGATATAAATGTGACTCGTGGGTGAACAAATAGGGCATAACTTTACCTCGGGTTCTGTTTATACCTATCACCTTGTTGCATGGTTACACTATTGTATCGAGTGTAATCTATCTCAAAACTGTATTTTGCAATGCTGCAATGAGCAGTGTCAGTTATGCCTGATGCCCCTAGGTTTCCCATAATGTTATCCTGGTATCTCATCCAATCTACCGCCCCCACATTTTTCTTGCTATTCCTGCCTTCATACACCAATCATACTGGCTGGAATTATCATGACCATTAGGGAAAGAACGACCATGAATAAATGATACATGGTTACATGTATACCTTATTCCACTCAATGGAGTCATTCAATCCAGTCTGATCCACACCCTCCTGATAAATCCAACGGGCTTCTTTGCTGCTTAGTCTGTCTGTTTTGTTTGTCTGTCTTTTGTCCAACAGAACTGTTTTTAACTGATCAAGCAAGGCTAAAGGGTGAAATGACAATACCCCACGCCCTGAAGAAGTTGCCGTGAGTTTTTTCCGATTGGCAATGAAACATGTCGGCATTTTATATATGAGTGGTCACACAGCACAGAATAAAAAGTAGAAAGCCAGTGTGAACCAACTCAAATTTGTGTACAAACACTGTGGGGCTATTACGGTGCACGGTTCTCTGCACTACTTTTCTCTCTTTTATTACACACTTTAGCAACTTTTACATGTTGGGTCACTACCCATTTTCTTGTCCACACCTTCCCACACACTTTTCCTTTCTACGGAGTGGTGGCAGCTGATGATGAGATCTTGAGGTAGCAGGCGAGTACCTTCCTGCTTTATCCTCTATGGTGTTGCTACCGTGAGGCGCCATCACTCCTTTCCTACACTTTTTCTACACGAGGGTGGTTTTAGATATAACTACTGTTGGATAAAAAGACAACTTTTATCTATCTCGTTTTGAATATTCTTTCTCTTCTTTGAATTAGTGAGCCATACCTTGAAGCAGCATTGATGATATTGCAACACTTGCTCCTAGTTTGTCTAAAATCACATGACAACCATAATGGCTATATGAATTGAATGCTCACTGTGGGAACAGGTCCTCTGCCGTTAAGGACATCATACATAATGTATGTTCAATTTTAGTGCCAAATTATAGAAGTAAAACATTATCTTTGATATAATATAATAGAATTCTCGAATCAATTCACAAAATAGGGCTAGTAGCTTTTATGTATACTTAAAATGGTCATCAACATTTTAGACCAGATTCAAAAAAGAAGTTTTCCCAAACAAATGTTGGTAGCAATAGCTCAATTTTGTATTTTAAATACACTTTCTTTCTGTTATTTTTGATGTTGTGCTAACGAAAATTATAAGAGCTTTCTGTGCAAAACAAAACTATAAGTCAAGACTGGGAGCAATAATGACCAAGCTTAAACCAGGACTGCAAATTGTTTATCAAAAACATATTTAAGCTCTTATAACCACTCTTCTGTAGAAGACCCTATGTATGTCCTTGGTGTTTTTTTTTTAGTAATTTATGATTGTTTTGTTGACAAAATTATTGGTGGCTCCTGTAAATGGTTTTAATATGTCATATTTATATTGTATTGTGGATATGATATATTTTTGATGCACAAAGTTGTGTTGCTTCTTACTAGAAGTTGAAACAAACCTTTTGACGGACGAAGGCAATGCTGTGTTCTAAAGCCTGTAGATTTTCAGATGTGCTGGTAATTTCAAATCACATCCACCAAGTATCACTCTGATAAGCAACGTATTGCAGCATTTAATATCACTTAGGGGATATTAACTGGTTAGTTAAGGGTAGTTACAAATAATATACTTTTGTTTGTACTTAAGGAAAGAACAACACACTTTGAAATACAAGGAAACTCAATTTGAGGTATCAAGTTATTAAAAAAAAACACAAGAGATAGTGAAGTTTCATTAAAAAAGATAACTCTGTCAGGCAAATGTGCATACTACTATCTCTACTTTAAAAAAAAACGTTTTTGAGAGAGGAACAAACTTAAGTTCAAATGTCTCTTTCAAAATATATATGACCACCTAATGATCAAGGATGGTATGATTGATTTGTCAATGGAATGAGTATGGCTCAATTAATGAGCAAAAGCATATTTTGCTCTACCACTGCCATGATTCCACTCCAATGTATAGAACCTATGCTCTATAATGATGTAAGCCTATAGTAAGGCTATAGTGGCAGAAAGTAATATATATACAGAATACAATACATTTTCTTCATTGTATGAAAAGGTTTTTGGCATCATTGAATACAATAGGAATCCAACTTGGAAAAAAACTTTTTCATAACAATCATGTACAATGTATAGGGAAATTGGTACTGATCAATTTATCCCCCTAGAGTTTTGCTTTATGGACTACCCAGTTGTGGACTTCTGGCATGAGTTAACCTAACTAATTAGCTCTCCTAAAATGAAATGGTAGTCCCAGCTGCCAGTGTCTGCCATTAAAAACAAGGTTGTGCTTGCCATCTGGCTTGGCAGTATGTAAACCTGTGTGCACACATGTAAAACTACCGTCCAGCTGAGCTAATTATCTGCACACCGGTAGCTTGTCTCAAAAGGTATCCTTTATAGATTGGTACTGACCTGTTCAGGTCTTATAATATGAGTGGGCATTCATAGTGTGAGTCTTTAGTGCTCTACTGCATTGAAATCTTCACCAAAGTACAACTTTGCAATAGTTAGATCTAGAGAGTAGGGTGACACATCAATCTTATGGGAAGCAGGGATCTCAAGTGCAGATTTAATGTTAGTTTAGTCATATCTGCACTCCTTCTGGCACTTGAAGATTGATAAAAAAATTCTGAGACAGCTCCTAATTATATTTCTGGCTTCTGTTCACCCTGCTGGGTTAATTTATACTCTGCTGGTCAGCAGGATGATCAATGATATCCACACACAATAGTGCTATTTGACAGCGATAAGACCTGCACCCGGCAGAGGAAAGAGTGGAGACATATTCTGAATGTGCTAATTATTTTCTGCACTGTCTCATGAAGGGAAGTCTCAAACAGAACAAAGAGGAGAAGGCACAACCTCTGGAGCTAATCACAGGATGGGCTCCCCTCTAAAGTTTTGAAGGAAATGGACCAAACAGCTGCGGCATTTAGGGGCAAGGTTTGAGGGTCTCAAAGAGGTCTTTTAGCAGACTACTTCAAGTTGCCATATTGGAATGCCCAAAAATGCAGCACAGGAGTGTTGAGACAGGATTGGAGTGATAATTTTTCATCTTAGGACTGGGCAAATGAGGTACTTTCTATCCCCATTTAAAACCGCCACACAGAAGAGGTGAAAAGAGGGAGAGAGAAGATGCACTTTACAGGACACTGAAGTAGACTGGACCCCCCTGGTATGCTAGAACAAACTGGAAGTGGACTGGATGGAATGTGGATTCACCTCTCCAGAAACAGTGACGCTGGCCCCCTTACACACTTAGAGGGACAGTAGAGTGATGGACCTGCTAGGAGACCCTGGAAGAGAAAGGTTTCCTGGAAGATCTGGAGACTGGGCCTACACACAGGTAACCTTCATGAATGGGCAGCCCCCTGATTTCTGTTACCACAAGGACGCCATGCAAGTGGCCAAAGGATGCTTTGCGACCTTAAGAGTGCAAAGAGGTAAGATATTCCACCTTAAGGGCTGGAGGTGACACCAGTGCCGGAGAAAGGACAGGTCCTGAGCTATAGGACAGCTTCCAGGACCTGAGCTCTCTTTCATTGGACAGAGAACAGTCAAGACAATCAGGACAAGAAACTCAATCATTTTACAGGGCAGGAGGTCCAAAAAGAACCTGCCTTGGCAGTTGGAGGCCAGCACAAGGAGCAAACTGAGGCCCATGACCACTGAATTCAGACCCACGGTGCCAGACAAATGCAGAGAAGAAGTTTGATCCCCAGGGTCTATTAGCTAAGATATAGCATGAATGGCATCATTCCTTATTTCCTATTAAACATCCCTGGGGCTCTCTTTCCCCAGGGACTGCTGAGTAAACATAAGGCCTTGAGGGCCTAGTTAAGCCTCACCTTATTTTCAATAAATTGTCTCCAGACGTCCCCATCTCCCCTGGGACCAACACAACCAAACTACCAGAGAAATGTATGTCGCTGCCCTATGCATAGTTAACGCGATTTTATATATCGCTAACCCTCCTTGATAATATCGCGAAGCTGCCTTCGCGATATTATCCCATGTTGTTTCCACAGCCACGCCTCCTTTGCATCTCATTTTCGATGCGAGGCGAGGCGTGTGGAAAAGGGGCGATACGTCAAGGAATCACGCGCTAGCGTGCCCTTGATGATAAACGGGCTCTAAAGCGGCGATAATATTATCGTCGCTCCTTGATGATATGCCCCAAAGAGAGTATGTTGTTATGTTATGTTATGTTATGTTATGTGGATTTGTAAAGCTGGACTGCAATTGCAACAATGCACTCTTTCCTTCTACAAATCCTTGCCTTTATTTCTCATTGAGGTGTTGGGTCAAACGTTCAAATTTAAATTAACTTAAGTCAATGTATTCACAATTCAATGTAACTTTTTGAAAGGCCTGGAGATATGCAGCGAATGTTGTCATGTAACCCTCCCCTCAATTGCCTGTGAGCGTTGTTACTGATGTGTATCACACTTGATGTGCAAAGTCACTTTACGAACAACGGTATATAAGTTGTAAAGTATTTACAAGCATTGGCGGCACTATGTTCATTATGAGGGGCATATTCACAAGCCCCTATCGCCACCACAACGTCACTTTTAGTGACGCTGTGGTGGCGATAGGGGCCTCGCCTTATTCACAAGGCAGCGTTAAGCCATTTAACGTGGCTTAACGCTGTCTTGTGAATAGGCCCCCTTTTACGCTGGGTTTAGTGTGAAAGGGGTGTGCAGTGGGTGTTGTGGTGGGCGTTCCACTGCAACACCCATTGATATTTACGCGTCCCCCTATTCACAAGGGCAGCGTAAATAGGAGCTAACGCCAATCTTAAGACCAGGAAAACTCTGGTCTTAAGTTGGCAATACGAGGAGAAATGCTTTATTTCTCCTTGTTTTTGCATTTTCCATGTGTGCTGCCTTGTGCAGCACACATGGAAAATGCAAAATGCCACGGTTTCTTTATGTACAGGAAGGTGTCCCTTCCTGTACATAAACAAACCTCCCTGCTTGCAGACACCCTTGCACTCTGGTGCAAGGGTGCCTGCGTTGGTGCTAAGTTGTGAAACTTCGTGACATCACAGGGGGGAAAGCAAGGCTGCATCATGTCCTTGTGAATATGGTGCAGCCTTGCTTTTCCGAAGTGGCGGAGAGCGGCGTTAAGCCAAGAAGGCTAACGCCTCTCTCCGCCACTTCCTTGTGAATATCCCCCTGAGTGTTTAATAATAATAGTAGACCAAGCTTTGAATTAAAATTATTTAAGATTTTTTAATACATTCTTTTGATAAGTCTGTGGAATAGCCACAGGTTCAACCATGGTGTTTAATACAGGTAATTTATTTAAAGATAATTTTTAACAGTGTTAGTATTGGCAACTTAAACCAGTGCCACTACATTAGTTTCACATACACTAATTAGATAATAATACATTGTTGGATAGAGAACCAACAAAATCAAATTATTGGAATTCAGTCAATTACCGTGAAATTCACATTGTCAAAACAAAACATTCATTGAACTTGATAATGCTGTATACATTTTAATTGAAAATGGAAGTATGATGTGCTCATTAAGAAGACTAACTGTAACTATGTATCTATTTTGCTAAATTGTTTTCACCTGAAGGAGACAAAAAAGTTCCTTGCATAGAATGATTTGTCAATACTTAGATAAATCATTATCATTTAATGTTATCACCAATTTTCAAAATAGAATAGGCGTTTGAACAGAAGCAAAGATTACGAGAGTGATTTGGCACTTGTCCGTAAATGCAGTTTTTAAGTGGTAGCTTCAAGAATTTATTTTCTAACCCTTGGAAGTTTTGCTAATTTTTCTAAGAGCTTTCATTCTGTCTGTGATTGGTAGCAGTAGATACATTCTCGGACTGGAAGGATTTGAAGTTTGAGTGGGAGTCTTGAGAGTTCAAGCCTGGGATTGCAAGGTGGATCAGAAAAAGGAAAAGGGATCTCTGGTGTTTCTGGATACGCTTGGCAATAGTAGGCAGCCAAATACTGGAAGAGTTAAAGAAGCCACTAGAAGAGTAGGTTGGAGAATGTAAAGGTTATGAAGTCATCTCCTTTAGAATAGGGAAGATGTAGAAAACCCAAAGTGTGTGGAGTACAAGAGCTAGCAATAAGACAGTTGCAGAAGTCCTGGGCGGTAAATTCCGTTCCGCTCGCGGAATTTGGGTAAAGGACGACCTATAGAAAGCAGCTTTGGTGCAAGAACGGCAAAGAAGAGCTTAAATGGTCAGGGTGAGCGTAATTAGATGAATGGAAGCTGCAGCTTGTCTACAACTGAAATGAAGCATAGTTGACCGAATAATCCACTGAGCAGAAAGATTTAGGATATATGCACTTGCAGGCTTATGTCTAGGGTTTACATAAATTTGTGGCATCTCCTTGAATTTCCCCAAAAAACCAAGAAGTCCTCCTGGGAAGTGGAGACTGTTGCAGCTTCCCAGTAGTACTTGGATGTGTGAACTGTGCTGGGATGAGGGGCAGTGTACTCCCTCCCCCCGTATCTAAAAGGCTCCTTTAAGCCAACAAGCTAACGAGCTCACCTGGGATGCACCTGTCTGCCTGTGGAGTGGCACTGTGACCTGTGACGACTTGGGCAGCATTTCAGAAACCCCAGATAATTTTTCTCCTGCTTTCTACTACTTCTGCTCTCTACTGATGGAGGGCTAAACCCACAAACATATGTCAAGAGATAATAGCACTACCTGCACCAACTTTGGTGAAAAACTACAGCAACACTAAAGTAAGGGTTCTGCATTTGCCAGAGTGCAATGGGGTGAACTGTACGGGGATGAGAGGCAGCGTGCTCCTTCCCCCCTTAGACATGTAAACATCTATGCCTACAAAAATCGAGCACATGCATGCATGTATATAAATGTGGAAACAAAATTCATAAACTCGCGGGCAAAGTTTAACTTTTGTTATTTTTGTTTACCTGTAGGGAGTTATTTTTCCCTGTGGTAAAAACTCTCTCACAGCACCCCACCATTTTGCAGTGTATCCTCCATTCTATCATCCCGAAATAGGGCTGATTTCAAGCGCATGGGACTCCATTTATGCAAAGTGAGTGTGAGATCTCTGCACAGAAGAGACTGGAGTGACGGAGGTGGAGCTCTCTGACCTTGGGTTTGGATTTTGGAGTATGTGGAGTAGTACTATTGTAATATTACTTTACGTACTCTAAAATGACTTTTGTGAATCAGGCCTTTAGTGTAGACATTACAGAGTGTTTATGAGTATTAATTCTCCCTTGTTTTATTTACTTGGGAATTATGTGAAATCAGTAAAAATGTAATCATAGGGTGATTGGTCCAAATAACCATGATTTGGCTGCAGTCAAATTTCGAAATTTCAGAAAGTCACACTGTCTGTGCTCCTTTTTCAAATGCGCATTAAGAGAGTTAAACTAATCCGAATTAATGATTAGAAAAACATATTAAATATTCATGTTCTGATAGCACATCAGTTACAACTTCTAAACCATCCATCCAAAAACTCATACTGTGTTCCGGTGCCTGATGAATTTGAGTTGAATGGACTGAGAATTTAAATCTGGAACGTTAAAAAGAGAAATCAATAGGTGGATTGGGGCACCTCCTTATTAATAGCCAAAATTCATTTAAAAAAAAGCATTGGTATACAGCCAGATACTTTTTCCTGTCTATCATTTGAACAATTTCTCACTCACCAACAGGATCATTTACAGTGGTGCAGTATCTTGTCTAATTGAAAATATGTGCTGTAACCCAATGGCAGCACATTTTCAAGATTTACAGGTTAAAGTGATATCCATATAAAGTCAAGAATACTTTGAGAAGCTCCAACATTTTTTTATTTTTGCAGGAACAATTGAGAAAACTATGTTATATACTTCAGTCTTTTGCACAGCTTTGGAATCTATAGTTGGAATCTATGATTAAAATACTACTGAAATTTCAATAATAATGTCTTGTGCATTGTTGGGTGATAAAGAAGCTAACCCTACTAATAATACTCGCAATGTTTAGTGGCCAGCAAAGTTAGAAAAGACTGATGAACTTTTTAGTGAGGGTTATATTGTAGAGTGGCTAGCTTGATTCTGCTATGGATTTGTGTCTTGTTCTATAGGTATGGATATGTGTGTGCCAAATGACTTTGCCCTTTGCTCAAATCTAGTGGGCGACAGAGTTTCCAATTGCTCAGCTTAGGGTGGCTTTCAAGCCTGGAGGCGCATTTGCTGATTGCGTGGCTTTGATGCAGTGCTATGTGCAGCAGGTGTGATCATTTTTTGTCGAATTCTTGTGGATGGGCAAAATGTGGATTGATTAAAGAATATGGATGTGCTGTCGAGATGGCAAATGCTTAGAAAACTGGGGAGGTTATTTACAAGAAAATGCTGGAGCACGGTGTTATGCCAAATTCAGCAACGCCATGCTCGGACATTTTCAAATATCAGGGATGCGGCGTAGTTGCAAAAATACGGTGCACCCCTGTATATCCCCCCCCGCGCTAATGCTAACAAATCTACCTAGCGCCAGTGCATGCACCCTGCCACCATGTTCAAAGGGTGCCTGTGCTGTAGGTGTCTCTTCCTGCACTTAAACAATCAATAATGGTGACTTATTTTTTCTATATGTGCTACAGAGTGCATCACACTTAGATCAAAAAACGAGGAAAATGAATAATTCCTCCTTGTATCGCCATCCTCAGACCAGTATTACCTGGCCTTAGTTTTTGGCACTGCCCCAGCCTTGGAAATCTGGGGCAGTGTCAAAAAGTATTGGGTGCTGTAGTGGAATGCCCACAGCAACACCCATTGCCCGCACCTTTGCAGCAGCATACTGCTGCAAAAAGGGGCATATTTACAAGGTGGCGTTAAGCCCCGTTAAGTGGCTTAGCAACACCTTGTAAATATGGGGAATTGACAAATGTCACTGGAGCGTCAGAAAAAGTGACTCTCCAGTGGCGTTAGGGGCTTGTAAATAGCCCCCATATGTCTTGGAGTGTGCTGCATGCATAATGGTCGTTGGAGTTGAGTATGATCAGTGCTCAATTCGTGACAAAATAAGTGCCAGGGCTCTTGTCAGGAGGCCACTGCAGCTTGCACCACACATTGCCCCTGCGAATGATAGTGCCAACACAATTACTAACCATCACACTCCTACAAGTGTGACAATTCGGAGGAATATTCCAGGTCCTCAAAGCTATTAGGATGGCTTGGGAGGCAGGTAATAGTAATTTTTTATGTATATTGGATTAATAATTGACTGTTGTTGTGGTCAGCTTTAAATTAGGCAGACAACGCCAACTTGTGGCAGACTGTGACAAGCGCTGGTGTTTGCAATTAAGTACCGATCCTGAGCATCTGAAACCACCGACTCAAACTAAGCACTGAGTATGATGTGCACTGTTTTTTTTTTTTTTTTTTTTTTGCAGGGTTTTATATAGCGCGAACTTGACCCGAATCCAATCGGTATCAGAGCGTTTTACATAGCACCAGTTAGGTTACCTGAGGACACACATTCATTTTTTGTTAGGCACGGGGAGATTAAGTGATTTGCCCAGAATCACAGGATGTTCGAATGTTCGACTGTTGGCAAGGGCAATGAATCTAACTTGATATGGATGAACTATTGAAGGGCAAACACTAACTAACTATATGGTAAAGCACAGAATGATAGTAATCTTTAATAAAACATTTATGTAGTGGACGAAAAAGGAACCATTGGAGTTAAAACAGTGGTGTACTTGTTGATATTACATTATTCTGCATGATAAAGGAGTCTAATGCCTCAGTAATGATTTGTAAGGAAAAAAGCCAGCATCTTAGGTCATGTGTTTGCTTCTATACACAGATTGCTTAACATCTTTGAATGGCCAGACATTTGTCATATGAATTTAATGGTTACCTGGAACAAGAATGGCCCAAAAGCTGGAAACAACCTTTTAGAAAATAAAACTGTTTAATAGACTGAAGAAGCAAGGTTTTCTCCAAGCACCTCAATTTCTCATGTGTCTGTCTAGGCCCAGGACAAAGGTTGATCCCAGAATTTCAGAAAGGCTTCTGTGTTGCTTGTTCCTGAATAGACAAGCAAGCAGTGTTGATTTTTGTTTTTACTAGGTGTTTGAATGCAGCTATTATACAAGGTCTTTATTGTTGTTCTGTGGGTCTGAAGGTTGCTCTCAACAAACTGAATCGACCACTGCGATGTAAGACATTTTTAGAGGCAATTGTTTAAACGAATTGCCTCTCTGAATAAATAGTGGGCTCATTAAGAAATATTTCTGATGGTTCCCTCTGTAAGAAATTGCCATTCCTCATGTACTCAGGCTAAACTATGTTTTGGTAGAGCGTTGGCTTTCTTTTTTGTAATGGAACTCAGCCATCTAACGTTCGAGAAGCAAGGATTTTCACCCAAAACGTCACAATAAACTGGTTCCATGCATCTCATACGCAAACAATGCATGGCTTGTGTATATTACGCCAGTAGTGCTGCATAGATGATTATTGGTTTTGTGATTCATGTCATTCAAAGCAACATTCCGGATAATACCAACAAAACAAAACCCTTGGCCATGGACAAGCCATCAGGCAGAGTAAAATCCGACACTGTTCAAAAACGTTTATAGATACAGAAAATTGGGAATCATATTGGCGGCCAATCAGACTATGGGCCCCCTTCCAATAATGGAGCTGAAAAAAGTATTTTTGCTACTGAGTTGCCCTTTTTTTGCTTAGAAAACAAGGATGTCTCCAATCATCATGCAGGGGATACCTTTGCAGGCAGAGAAATGATTGCATGAAAAACAATTTGGAGGGGACATTTTTGTGTAACCCATTAGGCTGGTACAGGAACCCCTGTTTCACATTTGCACAGCACCACGTTTGGTAAGGATCTTCTGGGATGCAAGACTTACCTGCGAAACATACTGGCTGATTGCATTGACCATGCATGCTGGAAGGAGCAATTGATTCTTTGCTTGAATTAAAATAAAGATCTGAAAATTACATTTAAATTGAATTTAACCTTGTATAAATGGGAAAGGCCATCTAAAAACTTTAGCAAGAATTTGATATACAATGTGCACAACTCACTTGTAAAGATGATTGAACTTCATTGTCAGAATATCTGAAAAATAGGAAACAGTAGGTAGCAGGCACCCAGAATCTGGAGAACAAAATCCTTCTTTAATGATGAAGTTTGATTTAATAGTTATCAACAAATCTGTAAATGACAGATCAGAGAACCTAACCAGAGGGACGGGCTTCCGCTACATGTGCGAAACAACACCCCAAATCTAAGAAGAGAAAATTCTCTTCTTGAGTACCCTCACTCACCAAGGGTTGCCGATAGGTGACATGCTTCATCATTGGGGCCATCCCAGACAGCTACTGTCTGGGGCGTGCTGCAACTTGCAGAACTACAAAGCAGCACTTTTTGTGAAAAAATGTGTAGTGCAGTGTATGGGGGAGTGGTGATGCTAAAAATACCTAGCTAGTGAGCGATTGATTTATTCCTGCTCCTAGTTGGTATGGATAACAAGGGGTTAATAGTAGGGAGGAAGTGTAACTGTTATGTGTATACTGTCCCTAGTATTTGGTGGACATGTTTCGAGGTGTCCCCTAAACCACTTCTTCAGGACCACAGGAAGACCAGCCCCATGTGTACCACTCCGCGAGAAAACAATCCTATACTAAAGAAATAATATAATAAAGAACAGATGCACACCAAATGTGTGAGCGCCAAAATTAAATACATATGGTTGAAATCAGACTTGTAGCATTTCTGTATTGGCAACGCTGTGCCTCATGGACTGCCAGGGTGGAGTGGCTTGTAGTAACCTTGGCTCAGCTCTCCTCCGTCAATGACACCTATTCGTACCCGATCAGACCGCAAATTTTCTCTTTAGATTCGGGGGCGTTGTTTCGCACATTTAGCGCAAGCCCTTCTCTTTGGTTAAGTTCTCTGATCTGTCATTTACAGATTTGTTGATAACTATACACAGTCTGGAGGATGAACCTAACGTCTACATCCATCTCCCACCTTTTTTGTTTCTGAAGTTTGATTTAAGTCACAATTCGATAAATGCTACTTTTAGAAAGTAGGCATGTTCTTGACCCAACAATTTGGTTCCTGCAGCTTCTATCCTGGGTCACATGGCTAGGTGTAGCTAGCAGTTGATCTTTGCGTATTGCTCCCAGACGGTGAACCAAAGGGGGAATAGTTGTTGGCAGGATGCGCCATATCTGACAGGATAAGAGGGAGGCGCTGTCACCTACCACACTTGCACATCATAAAAGCTCTACCTCAGCACACTTAAAAAGAGTTTCATACTTGTCTTTTGTGCCCTCAGACAAGAGAGGGACAGGGTAGGAAGGAAGGAAATTCAGACACCTCTGTAAGGGGAGGACTCTAGAAATTTATCCCACTTCAAAGTGAGCACCAGGTATAAATATTGGATTCTCAGACCTAACTCTTCAGTACACTCCTGGACCTGTGGATACTACAGCCCTGCTTGCTGAGAAGGAAGTCAGGACCTTCTCCCTTCATCCCAGGCTGAGTGACTCCAAGCCGCGGCTGACTGACCTCCTGCTCTCAGTTAAAGGAACATAACAAGCTCCAGAGGCCTCCCTGCATCTGCCCAGCTGACCTGCAGCCTGGACCTGCAACTGGAACTACCTGAGCTCTGCTGGCCTTTGCAAGAGTGAGTCCCTGATCCCCAAAAGGTGCCTCCCAGGATCTGGACTCTTGGCTGGCACTCCTCTGACTCAAAAAGAAGAAATACTTAAGTGTTGGGCTCTTTACTACCGTGAACAGGCCCATTCAAACCCAGATTTTGCCACCCTCACTGACAGCCAATGCGAAGCTCTGGTGAACCCAACTCTTCTTGCTACAGCAACCATCAGTGACAACCAGCAACACTAGATCTGCACTTCGCACTACAGTATCAACAGCTCATAGTGACCACCAGGCGCGCAATGCCCATAGGGCTCGAAGGCCTTTAGCCTCCCCTTCGCGTGTGTCAGCCCGGGCTTAGGCAGCTTCCTGGGCACACACACAGACAGTTTTTGAGATGCTGTAGGCTGGCTGGTCTGGTATCCATCTTATTGCATCCTCGCCCAAGTACTTCACAGGTCTTTAAAATACCATTTACTTGTTAACGAGGCTTTGTTGTTTTTTCACCCCTTCTTAGAGCCCCTGCATCTCCACTCTGCCTATTGCTGGAAGAATTGGCCCCCCCTGAAATTTGTATTAGGCCCCCCCTGAAATGGGGCTCTAGTTGTGCCTTTGGTGACCACTAATGCGAATCTCCAGCAACAACCGCCTGACAGGATCGTCACGCTACAAGAACAAACATCCGTGATGCCCGGCCTTTTCTTAGCACTACAGCGACGACCATCCATGACGCTGCCCCTGCCCCTTGAATCCTCCTCCTCCATGAACAGAACTCTTTGCTCTGGACTTCAGAAGGTAACTTTTTCAGCGGGACTCATCTGGTCCCTATATCAAGCCCATGCACCATCGCGATCTGCCTGTACTTGTGACTTTGTCCTGATTCGGCATGATCAGATAACCACAGTTGGCGCTTTATGTATGTTTTTGTGCTATGTATGTTCCATTGTTTACTTTAGAAATATAAACAAATGCTGCTACATTTCGAGCCAAAAGCAACACATGCCTTGAAACTTCATCTAACAAACAACCATTTACCACAGTCTAAGCAGTGGCGGCTCCTCTGCTAAGGCGGAGCATCATCGCCCCACTGCTCTTTGAGCAAAAATTAAAACTAAAATGATAATAACAAGATGGTATTATCATTTTATTTTTCCTTGCAGGACTCGGAGTCAGGTCGGGCGGGGCTGAGCTCACCAGAGTGAGGAGTGGTTTGCACTCCATAAGTGCGTTTGACCGGCCAAACAGTCATGTACACTTAGCATGTTCTCCACCTGGCTGTGTTTCACAGCCCGGTGGAGAACATGCCCAGGCTCCCAGGCACGGGCTGAGCAGCCAAACAGGCTGCTCAGACCAATCACAATGCTGCCCATGCAGCGTCGTGATTGGCTGGGAGAGTCCGGGAGCCTGGGTGCTTCTGTTTCTGCTGCAGTGCCCAGTGAAGGTGGAGGGAAGGCGGCGGTGGTCGAAGCTAAGCTTATTTAATGTATTTTTCTTCCCTCGCCACACCACCCCCTTTTTGAGGCAGCCGCCACTGAGTCTAACGTGGTAAAATAGCACTGCTCCAGCTCTTCAACTACTTCAGACACAAATCAGCCCACAACAGAGGTAGAAACTGTTAACGCTTGCTCACAGTGCTCACTTTATGTGATACAGTCCAAGGAGGGCAATAAATAGTTTAAACTAATCAGCTGACAGAAATTGATTTTTTCAGCACAGATGGAAGTTTCAGTGTAAAATATAAGTGCTATTGCCTGCTTTGTTGTTGTTCCTTTTGCCTGCAGAAAGAGTAAGATTTGATACTTGTGTCATCCTTCTGGGAGAGCTGGACATGCAATTATAAAACATGTCTTACATGTTGTATCCCCTAGAGGCATAGGCAGGCACTGGAATTATAGGTTTCTGTGCTGTGGTATTTTCCACATAATTATTTAGAAATCATTTATTTCAGTTAATTTAAGCCATACAATTGATTTCATGAACAGACTTTAAACTAATAATATAATTATTACAGAACATTAAAAGGAGAAATAACAATATATAAAAACTCACGTGAAGAACAGATCACCAAGGGATGCAGGCTATTCGATCTGCACTTCGCACTACAGTATCAACAGCTCATAGTGACCACCAGGCGCGCAATGCCCATAGGGCTCGAAGGCCTTTAGCCTCCCCTTCGCGTGTGTCAGCCCGGGCTGAGGCAGCTTCCTGGGCACACACACAGACAGTTTTTGAGATGCTGTAGGCTGGCTGGTCTGGTATCCATCTTATTGCATCCTCGCCCAAGTACTTCACAGGTCTTTAAAATACCATTTACTTGTTAACGAGGCTTTGTTGTTTTTTCACCCCTTCTTAGAGCCCCTGCATCTCCACTCTGCCTATTGCTGGAAGAATTGGCCCCCCCTGAAATTTGTATTAGGCCCCCCCTGAAATGGGGCTCTAGTTGTGCCTTTGGTGACCACTAATGCGAATCTCCAGCAACAACCGCCTGACAGGATCGTCACGCTACAAGAACAAACATCCGTGATGCCCGGCCTTTTCTTAGCACTACAGCGACGACCATCCATGACGCTGCCCCTGCCCCTTGAATCCTCCTCCTCCATGAACAGAACTCTTTGCTCTGGACTTCAGAAGGTAACTTTTTCAGCGGGACTCATCTGGTCCCTATATCAAGCCCATGCACCATCGCGATCTGCCTGTACTTGTGACTTTGTCCTGATTCGGCATGATCAGATAACCACAGTTGGCGCTTTATGTATGTTTTTGTGCTATGTATGTTCCATTGTTTACTTTAGAAATATAAACAAATGCTGCTACATTTCGAGCCAAAAGCAACACATGCCTTGAAACTTCATCTAACAAACAACCATTTACCACAGTCTAAGCAGTGGCGGCTCCTCTGCTAAGGCGGAGCATCATCGCCCCACTGCTCTTTGAGCAAAAATTAAAACTAAAATGATAATAACAAGATGGTATTATCATTTTATTTTTCCTTGCAGGACTCGGAGTCAGGTCGGGCGGGGCTGAGCTCACCAGAGTGAGGAGTGGTTTGCACTCCATAAGTGCGTTTGACCGGCCAAACAGTCATGTACACTTAGCATGTTCTCCACCTGGCTGTGTTGCACAGCCCGGTGGAGAACATGCCCAGGCTCCCAGGCACGGGCTGAGCAGCCAAACAGGCTGCTCAGACCAATCACAATGCTGCCCATGCAGCGTCGTGATTGGCTGGGAGAGTCCGGGAGCCTGGGTGCTTCTGTTTCTGCTGCAGTGCCCAGTGAAGGTGGAGGGAAGGCGGCGGTGGTCGAAGCTAAGCTTATTTAATGTATTTATCTTCCCTCGCCACACCACCCCCTTTTTGAGGCAGCCGCCACTGAGTCTAACGTGGTAAAATAGCACTGCTCCAGCTCTTCAACTACTTCAGACACAAATCAGCCCACAACAGAGGTAGAAACTGTTAACGCTTGCTCACAGTGCTCACTTTATGTGATACAGTCCAAGGAGGGCAATCAATAGTTTAAACTAATCAGCTGACAGAAATTGATTTTTTCAGCACAGATGGAAGTTTCAGTGTAAAATATAAGTGCTATTGCCTGCTTTGTTGTTGTTCCTTTTGCCTGCAGAAAGAGTAAGATTTGATACTTGTGTCATCCTTCTGGGAGAGCTGGACATGCAATTATAAAACATGTCTTACATGTTGTATCCCCTAGAGGCATAGGCAGGCACTGGAATTATAGGTTTCTGTGCTGTGATATTTTCCACATAATTATTTAGAAATCATTTATTTCAGTTAATTTAAGCCATACAATTGATTTCATGAACAGACTTTAAACTAATAATATAATTATTACAGAACATTAAAAGGAGAAATAACAATATATAAAAACTCACGTGAAGAACAGATCACCAAGGGATGCAGGCTATTCGAGCTGAAACCCTGTGCATTGTCGTTGAAATATATCAAGCAGAGCAATAGAATCCAACATAGTCTGAATATTCGACATCTCTATAGTACAGGCTCCATAGTACAAGATAAAACCTTCCACTTTCGCAAGATTATACAAAGTTCATGGTTTAAAACACTGGTAACGTATTCTTTCACCGGATTTACGTGTGCCTCGAAGGCAACAATTAAAAGAGCTACGTGAATGACTGGGTTAAATGTAAAACATAGTTACTAGTAAATTTTCGAAAATGGCCTGTGCTTTTGTATTATTAATATAACAAACAAAAGGGAGGGACTGGGGGTGCTTATAGGTCCACCATACATGCCCCAGGGTATATATTTAACAAACAAGGTTTGCAGTTCCTAGGGAGGGTAGTGTAGATGAGTGTCGGATGTCTGGGTGCAAAGTGGGTCCAAAACAAACCAGGTACCTCACTGTTAGGTTATTAGTGGGTTTGGTCCATCCTGGATACTAATTTAGGAAACCAACCACTGCTTAGATAGTTTATTTTACATTACTGGTCCTGAAGAATTACCATTTGATCCTGTCAGAACTCATACAAGAAACATGTTGCCCTCTAGACTTTAGCCACTGCTGAACATTACGTCAGTAGCGTGCCACTTTCATTTTTAACTGAGATTAGTGGACTTGCTGATTAAAATTAATTTTAAGTACCACTATATCCCATTTTAATTCCACCCCCACTTTGCACCCACACATCCGACACTCATCTATACTACAAGGCCCTAAACCCGCACCTAACCATACGGCATTGGAAATAAAAGATCTCAGAAAAAGAGCCCCTCATAAGGTGCCCGTCAGGCATTGCAGCGCCAGCCTGACGAGGAGCATGCCCTATGATGAAGCATGACACCCAGCAGGGTGTGTGAGGGCCCTAGTTCCTGCAATGCATTTAATAGGCCTCAGCTGAGGGCTCTCTTCATTAAGGCAAACGTTGACAGGATTTCGACATGTGCGGATATTATGCAAGATAAAAGATGTCTTTAGCCATTGTCTTTGCTCTCCTATAAATGCCGGAGAGGTACAGACAATACGTGTAAATGACTCATATATTGCAAAAGCCTGCATTCATTAATATTTAGTTTTGACACCCATGGCAATACAAAGTCCAGTGTTGAGATTTGCCGAACTCGCATCTGCATTAGCTTTAATGTATAGAATGCCGGCCGGGAGGGGGGGGGGGGTTCTTTGTGGCTGTTGATAATGGACCAGGCGTGGCTTCTGCTCTGAAATTCCAGTTTGTTATTTTCCAATGTAAAGAAGTTGTATTGCCCAGACTAACTGCATCTGGATATTCCAAGCCCCTAATTTAGACCAGAATAGTTTTCTGTTCACTACTAAGGTCGATAAAGCAGGTGTATAAAGGAAGCTTATTTGCTAATGATTTATCAGTTTACATGGAAAGAATCATCATAGTATCTACGGCACTTGATGGTGCTCTAACCTCTTCCATGCTCATGACGTCTCCCGGCCGTCATGAGTCACGATGGGCGTGTGCGGACGACGGCCAGGAGACGTCATGACCACGCCCACGACTGGAATGTCCAGCACTGCGGCAGCGCTGCGGCGGAATTTGCGCCGCAGCGAAGAGGTTAAAACCAGATTGATTAAAAGGTATTAGTTTAGAGTTGGATGCCCACTCCTCCAAACCATTCAACAACAACTTTGCAATATACTTGGCTATTGTGCCCAGGAGAGCTATCAGTCTGTAAGAGCCTGGTTCTGTTGTTATTCCTTTTTTAGGTCTCGCCTAGCGACGCAGTGCATGCGCTGCTCGCTTGGCGAGATCTATTGTCATCGATTTTGCTTGCGAAGGGGGACAGGAGATGTGCACGTGTGGGGACAGAAGATGTGCTTGCGCACAGCGCCTCTTCTCTGGCGAACTCAGTTGCTCGTCTCAGGCGATTTCAGCTGTGTGTGTTTTTTCAGCAGCATGGCTCGAACTTAAATTCATATGAGTGCCTTTTCTGCCATCTAGTGGCTTGGTGAAGAATTGTCATTGTCATTGTAAAATTAAAAAATAAATTTTTCAACATTGCCCTGGCGATGACTACCGGAACCAATACCTTTTCTTAACTTCACTGTAGGCCCTATTTACTGGCCATTCGTAATGAGGACCTAGTATCCAAATGTTTTCATCTTGGTCTAATGTTCGTCTGTGACATCTTTTTTCACTCAACATTTTAGGTATGACAAAGATGACAACTAGGGATTCTTTTCAGTAGTTTTTGAGTAAGCAGCCAGCTTGTACATTAATTTGGGAGTTTGTTTACCCTGCATATAGAGGGGTCAGAGCTGGAAACAGAAACAAGCATTTGTAATGCAATTGGTGTTGCGTTTGCGAGATTTTGAGCTATTGGCATTGTAAATGGCAATACTTTTTATTTATGTGTTTAAAAAAGCTGCAATAATAAAAGGCATTGTCATTTATAATGCCAATAGCTCAAAATCTCGCAAATGTGAGACCTATTGCATTGCAAATGCTTGTTATAAATTGCCTGTAGTATTGATTTGCGCAAAGAGTCAGGGATTATTATGGTGTATTTTCCACATAATTATGGGTGTGCACCATTTGCCACATAATACATCATCTTCTGCATAATATCCAGATTCTAACTAAATAAAGTAGCTTCAAGCTCAGATAAAACAAACGTTACTAAAAGTGAGGTGACACGTGTCCCGCATAGTTGAAAGCCCTTTTTCAAAAGTTGAGTGGTCATCTTTCAATTGCTTAGTGCTGTAACGATGATATGTTGAACTGGTACTAATATATTGAAATCTTTGCTCATACAATGTAACCATATGTAAAAATGACAAGATAATGAAGAAATACTATCGATCAAATCATATTTTGCTTTTTGGTGCTAGCCTATTGATCTAGAACAGCTGCCCTTTCCTTATTACAGTTGACTAGGGGTGTCAAAAATTGGCTGTAAAAAAAAAATACCAACAGGTTTTTAGCAAGGCATTACATAAATAAATACTTCATATTGCTGATGGGTTGGTGTGTAGGGCAGACTGAGAAAGGGATATGTGGTGTGATTCTTTGGTTTTTGGTTTTGAAATATAATAGTACCAAAAGACCCAGGTGTAAATAAGATGCTAGCTGGAGCTAGCTATGGCAAACCATATATGAACTTCAGGGAAAGCGTTATACATAAAGACTGTAATTGTTTTGGGAAGCACAGAAAAGTGGTTCACTGTATGTTGGATAAATTCATTAATTTGACTTATGAGAGCATTTAAATATCTCCCAAAGCAATTAAGGGAAGGAAAACATTAAAATAAATTGGGTGTGCTGAGATGGTGTTGTCATAGACCAAAAGGTAGGATTCAAGGACCATCAAAGAAGGGATGCAACAAGCACACTAAGGTCCTCTCCACGTGTTTGTAAACTTATGCCATTCACGGTGCTTTGGCAGCCTTGGGCTTTCACCACAGTGTGTCCTCTGGGTGGGTTGATCACTTGTGACGCGTTACTGTAGATAGGAACACATTACAGTGACATATGAATTCAGAAATCTGTCAAATAATCATAATTGAAGGCATTCTGTGACAGAATCTGCTAGTGAGGGGAATACAGCGGACATCTGAACATATGGCATTGTTTTTTTGTACCAAGAACGCTATGGTCACAGAAAAGGGCTAGGCTTGTGATCTGAATAGAGTGTCACTGTGTAGAAAGTTTGAGGCAGGTTTGCTAGGATTTGCACAAATAATGAAAGTCTCCACATTTAACAGAGTGCAAATCTGCTACTTTGTGGAGTGCTTATCTTTCAAAAACTGGTGCTCACTTCCTGCATCATGAATTTAAAACAAAATAATTACAGTGTTGCATTATAGTCACACACCCTCTCTTCATCTTAGGGATTCACATCAACAGAGACATTTCCTCCATTTGTATTTTCCAATGGAAAGATGATCTTTCTACTTCAAACTTCAGAACTGTCACTCCTAAACTCTCTTTTTGTAAAAAAAGAAAATTGACTACTCCCTTCTAAAGACTCAGGAGTCTACTTTTATTCAATCATGGACACGTCAGACACGTGCAGTTCACCCTGGAGGCCCACTATTTGTTACTGGTTAAAGGAGAATGCAGAGGCAAGATAACTGTCCAGGATGACCAATCTCTACCGGGTAGTTATAGTTCGTACCACGCTTTAATAGGAGAAGCATTTTTCGGTTTCCATATAAGCTGTTTGACGAATTTTCACAAGCATTTCCCAAAACAAGTCTCAACTCCTTCCTGGGGTGTTTCTGGTTGATCAATCAAGCACGCGCTGAGAAAAAGGAGGGGTCCCGAAAGACGTTTTCCCCATTAATTTTTCCATAGGGAAATTGGACAGCAACACCACAAAACCTGCTGAACAGAATGACACCAAATTTGGCAGAAAGCTATTTCTTGGTCCAGAAAACCTTATTATTGTGATTTAGTGTAAATCTGTTCAGTAGTTTCTTTGAAATTAAGGCTAAAAAAATGTAGTATATTTCATGCCATGGAAGATCTGTGGAGCCGATAGATCTCGAGACCAGATCTGATTGGCTGCCAGTTCATCAACAGCAATGTGGCGGGAGCCATCTTAGGACTTAGAACGTGGGTGGGATACCCTGCCCCCTCTAGGCCTGGTGGGAGGGTCCCAGAGGGACTCCCGGAGCCAAACACATTTTTAAATTGTTGCTTTAAAATCATGGAGGATCCAGAGCCACTCATTTATTTTCTACTGTTCGGACAAGGTGTGCTTCATAATGCCCTAGGGCTTTTTTTAAAGAAATTCATTTCTTGCTTGTAGTGCCCATAGAAGAGGTAGGGGCACAGCTAAACATTTTTTGTGTTGTATGGGGCTGCAGGGAGTACAGCAGGCCCCCAGCAACATAAAAAACAGTAATTCACCTGGGTCAATAAAACCATTCTACCAGGTGAACAAACCATATTTTTTATGAAGCATTCCTATCTGAGGCCCTAATCTCCTCAGCGGAAGTGCAGAGCCCCCACGTTGTCTGTTCAATGGCTGTACTTTGCAACTTTAAGAATAAAAAAAACAGAGACATGTTGATCCTTTTTTTATTGAACTTTATTACATATTTTTATAACAATCACTTTTATCAAACATTACACTTTGTGAATTGTTGAAATATACATTTTGTTATAATTTTTGGTAATTTGTTATCAAACACAGTTCATGCTTTATATATATATTGATAGTTTAATCCCTTCATAAAGCCTGTGGGCCACTTTTTATATCTTGGTATTCTGATCCTTTGACAAAGACAGTTGGTCTGCCTTACTTAAAATAACAGCCAGGCCCGGCACTCAACTCCCTGCTGCTCATGGCTCGGGGGCAGAGGGGTTGTTAGGAACCTTTGGGGTTATGGACGAGGGCCTGACATGCACAAAACCCCATGCTGTGCATGTTGTGCTGCATGGTGTTGGCATTACGTATGGTAATAAAATATTACTTTGTTTAAAAAAAAAAACTGAAAATTCCATGGAAAAAAAAGGTTAAGGTGAACTTATAGTTAGGTATGGTGATATTATATCCCTTTGCAATAAAAAAAAACCTTGGAAGTGTACCGAAAAAAAACGAAGGTCAAAGGGACATTATAGTTAGATGAAAATGTCAGTAAAACATATTGTTTTTAAGGAACAAAACCACTGAAATTTACCCATTATAATTATCTCTTGTAACTGTAACTTGTGTCCTCAAGTAACTAAAACTCGCACCATCACCATGCACTCACATATTACATCACTTGTGATGTGTTCTGTTGCATCATTGATAACATGAATGTA
This sequence comes from Triturus cristatus, assembly GCF_964204655.1. NCBI lineage: Eukaryota > Metazoa > Chordata > Amphibia > Caudata > Salamandridae > Triturus > Triturus cristatus. The sequence continues at coordinate 1,093,743,797 of NC_140581.1, forward strand.
ACATCTGAAACAACATCATTGATGACAGCATTTGCGTGGTGGGTGCACTTGCTATAGTTACTTTTGGGAAGGGAACCCCAAACCTGCTCCCAGGCCCTGTGTCCAACCCATTGGCTCAGCCCTCCCTCCCCAAGCCACTTTGGCCCTTGACGACCATATCCCCAGGGTCTTCTTTTCTGAAAGGGGGTAGGGCGAGTAGTCCCCTGAGCCACTTCAGGCCTTTTTATTTAATTAAGGGGAGGTTGTGCACCGCCCTCCTCCCCAAGCCTTAATGGGTCATGGGGACAACATCCCCTAGGGCCGAATTCCATGTGGGAGGGGGGCACCGCATTCCCTCTCCTTGAGCTGTAATAGGCCCGGGAACCCAATTCCCCAGGGCCTAATTGCAATATAAAAGTGGAGGGGCAGAGTGGCCCTCATCTCGAGCCTTAATAAGCCCCAGGGACCCCATCCCCAAGGTTGCAGTTAACTTAAAGTGGAGGGGGGCCTACTGTAAATGTGTTCAGTAATTTTTGAGAAATTAAAGTACAAAAATAATTGTATATCTGGATGGCTGGGTCTGCAAGAGTCTCGAGAGACTCTCACAGGAGCACTAATTGAAAAATTGAGTGTTGTGATAGGCTCAGGGAGCTTTATTTTCCTTGGGCCACCTCGCTCCCACTGGAGTCTGACTCCCGTGCGAGCAAGCACTCTGACTATTGGCTACCAGCAACTAGAGAAAACTGCTGCTGTCAGACATTATAGGATTCAGGGACTTAGTCCCCTGTCATGAAGTTTAAAAAAAAAAAAAATGGTCAGTGCAGGATACCCTGACCCGCTAGGCCTCATGGGGGTACCAAAAGGGACCTCTCCAGGGGCAAAAAGAAAAAACTCTTGAGGGATCAAGAAAAAAATGGCAGCCCTGGGGAGCCCACCACAAAGGTTGTATTTATAAAGGGGGAGGAGGCTGTGTGGGCCCCCTCCCTGAGTGAGCCTAGAGGGCCCGAAGAACCCACCCCAGGGCCGGATATATTGTGTATGGTAGGGGGAACATGTGTCCCCCCTCTCTTCGAGCCATTAGAGGTCCCAGGGAGCCCACCCCAGGGCCAAATATATTGTGAATGGGATGCTATGTCCCACCTCGGGACATAGTGGTTTCCATTCCCAAGTCTGCTCCCAGTAGGTGGAAACTTGGAGAATACTTCCACCTGTCGAGGGCAGACTTTTGATCTGTTTCCTTAACAGAATTAAGGAGGGCAGAGAAACAGATCAAAATATTGCTCCTGCCCAAAAGGGGCAACATTAGGAGCTGCTCCCTGTGGGAGTGAGCAATGCTGGCTCCTGCTATATACGAGGAGCCGACTGGCTCCCCACATGGCCTGCAACAAGACTATTGTGGGTGTCCTGGGTGGGCCGCAGGGCACACACCTTTAACTGTGAGTGCCCTGTGGGATGGGGTCCCCGGGGCCGAAATCGGCCCATGGAGGGAGGCCGTATGTCCCCTTCCTCTGAAGGCTGCCAGGCTCCGAGGATGGGGTCCCAGAGGCCAAAATTAGCCCAGGGAGAAGAGCAGTGTGCCCTACTCCAGCTTGAAAGCTCACCCTACCCTGGGGAATGGGATCCCCGGGACTGAAATCGGCCCAGGGCTAGGGCCACATGCCCCCTCTCCCTGAAAATCAAGCTGAGCCCTGGGGGATGGGGTCCCATGGCCAAAATTGGCCTGTGAAGGGACCCATGTATGCCCCTCCCCTTTATTTAACAAAGTGGCCCCTAGGTGAAGGGTTCCCCAGGGTTGACAACGACTCGTTGTGGGCCCCCCTTCCCTTGAAAAAATACACAGCTCTGAGGGATGGTGTCCCCAAGGACTTAAGAGACTCGGGAGGGGGGCCCTCTCCCCCTTTTCAGATATGTGTGCAGCCCTGGGGGATGGGGCCCCGAGGTTCTAAAGAGGCCTTGTCATGCGTGATGTAATCTGTGAGGTCATAAACAGTGCATGGTGGGGCGCAAGTTTTAGTTAGCCTTGCTAACTTATAAATGGTGAATTTCTGTGTGTTTTTTTAGTTCAAAACGTTAATGTTGTCACTGACATGAATAGATAGATAGATAGATAGATAGATAGATAGATAGATAGATAGATAGATAGATAGATAGATAGATAGATAGATAGATAGATAGATAGATAGATAGATAGATAGATAGATAGATAGATAGATAGATAGATAGATAGATAGATAGATAGATAGATAGATAGATAGATAGATAGATAGATAGATAGATAGATAGATAGATAGATAGATGGATAGATAGATGGATAGATTGATCTTACCTTACCTATACTTTCTCAGTGAGGTAAAGGCATATATGGTAAAGGCATATGCTCGGTAAAGGCATGCAAGGTAAAGGTATTGTGTGGCAAAGAAGACTGCGTGGTAACGGCTATTTCCCACTGGAGAGAGAAGACTCTGTATCTAGACACCAGTCTTTTGGAATGTTATCACCTTTTCACAATCTGAATTATTTTTAAGACGAGGCTCTTCATTGGTACACTGAACATCCTCATTCCTGCCTTAGTCGACCCTAGTCCTCATTACAAGTTGCATGGTACTAGGGGCACCATCAAATTTTACATCAATTACAGTTATTCTATGGTAATTGTGGCCCTGTACCATGCAGTTAAAAGTTAAATGCCATGGAATGGGAATTACTTTGTGGAATTTATTATTCCATTATTAAACTTAAAACCACACAGAATTCCGAATTCCAGGGTTTAATGCATACATTTCCTTCCTGCTCTGAGCAGGCGGTAAATGTATGTGAGGACCTCTGGGAGAGGAGGTGGCTATGGGGGTGTGTGGGATCTAGGCAAGGGAAGAGGAACGTGTTTTCTGGCAAGTGGGAACATTTTATGCTCCCTCCGATGAGAAAAGAAATACAGAAAAGACGCCTGGCAGCTGCTACAGTCAAAGCCTCTTGTGATTTTACTGTTTCAAACTACCACACTGCAAATTCGGATATGGTTCACCCACATCCAGAGAAACATGGTTTGGACCCGCTTGGAATCCGTGCAAGTCTATGAGGTAATTCTGCTCTGCCTGACTCACAATGAGAACATAATTAGGCACCTTGAGGCTTGCGTTAAACATTGCACCTTTCAAATATTCGAACAATATATCAATAAAAAACATTTTACAATTTTAGCCCCAACTTGATTGATTTTGGAAGAGTGCCATAATCAACTAAAAACGGATGCACAAGACCGGACGTGGTTGTCGCTCTTATGTTGCTTTCAGATCCAAGAGCAGGGTTCTGTTTAGTGATAAAATCATGTCATGCTCATTGCAGCTAAAATGCAGAAATCCACCATGACTTATTTCTGGTAACAGTGCCATACTTTGGAGCACAGAATTCCCACTGTATAACCACAGACTAAATGCTTCCTTAAGTGTTTGCCAGGAGCATGTAGGTGTGACGGTGTAGTTTTCTGTGAGTGTTGTTGACTCATGTGAAACTTTCCAAAATTTCCTCTTTTAACCTTCGAGTGGTTCAGCGGATTTCCGCTCACCGCATTCTTTCACGTGCGCTTCGTTGGAGGTTGCACAGCAGACGCAAATCCCCCCAAATGTATAAAAAGGCCAACAGACAATGGTATTGTGCAGTTTCAACATAAAGAAAACACATCTTTCTAGACAAACCAGAATAATAAATCCTATTCATTCACACGGATCTCTTCTTTTGATCCTCGAGTACTCTTTAAGCTTCACGTGGGAGGATCAGGGATTATGTGGTTTACGAACAAAACCACAAAAATGTCAGATTTACATCAGCTGTGCTAAGCCATTCTTGGCACCGCATCCAGTGAGGCACTTCTTCAAATTAGGCACTATTTTGACATTTCATATGTCCTGGTGTTATCAGGTGCAAGGTTAGGGTGTGCTCTTACTAGCAGATGTTGGGCTATCAAGTGCAATTACCACCTCCAGACTCACACTTAAAAAATATGTATGTATATATATATTCACTGAAAAAACCATAGGTTTCACACACGTTATAGTTAGGAATTAGCATTTAAAAAACCTTGCAAATTCACTGAAAAAAACTATAGGTTTCACAGATGTTATAGTTAGCTGGATATTTCACTCATAAAAAACCAATGAAATTCCCCCGTTATAGTTAGTTCAGCTAACTATAACTCGCGCACCCGTAATCCACTGCTGATGACGTCACATATTACATCACTCATGACATGGTCAGTGACATCATTCATGACATCACTGATGACATCTCAAATGACATCACTGATGACATCACTGATGACGTCATCCATTGAGTATGTATATCTGATCAATTTTAATATGTTTAAAATATATAGGGAAAGGCCTGTTGAAGAATGAGTGGGTGTACAAGTGTGTAAATGGATGATTTTCTGTGGTGCGTAACTGACTCTATAAGTGAGTCATTAAATGTATCTTACTGCAGACTAGTGACTAAACTGTGTAAATGTCTGTTTGTGTCTGTATGTTGGTGTATACGTGGCTGCATGGTTTTGTGAATACCTATATAAGTGTCTATATGAGTTATTGATTGCTAGTCTCAGTATCTGTATGGGTTCCTGAGTGTTTGTGTGGGTAGGGTGTGTGTGACTCTATGCATGGATGTGAGAGTGGGTGATTCTATGGGTGCATGGTTTTAAGAGTGCATCTGTGATGGACTGTATGGTTGAGTGAGTGTATGTATGGGTGTGTTAGGGATTGAATGTATATCTCAGTGGTACATTTGTGACTAACTACATATGTGAAAGGCAGTATATATGTCTGTAAGAGTATATAAGTGGGTAGATGTGAGAGTGTGTGATTGTGAGAGTGACTGTATGGATGAGTGTGTGCTTGTATCAATGATTCTATAAGAGCGTAAGAATGTGGTACTATTTTTTATGAGTAAGTGAACTTGAGTGTGTATAACCGCATAGGTGAGTAAATGGGAGTGTGATTATTTGCATGACTAACTAGGTGTGAGAGTACCTCTATGGATGATTGGTAGTGTGTGAGTGTCTATATAGGTATATAAATGCATATGATAGTTTTGTATGTTGTGACTGTAAGTATGAGTGACTGTACAGGTGAATGAGTGGAGGTGTATGTAGACTTAAGAGTTAATAAGTGGGTATGTAGTTATTGGTATTGCAGTATGTATGGTTTTGAGAATGTAACTCTTAAATTTTGATTCGGTGTATCAAAGGTTATATTAGGGTGTGAGAAGATGCGGTAATTTATCACATGGATGACATCATCAGTGATGTCATCAGTGATGTCATTTGAGATGTCATCAGTGATGTCATGAGTGATGTCACTGACCATGTCATGAGTGATGTAATATGTGACGTCATCAGCAGTGGATTGCGGGCGCGCGAGTTATAGTTAGCTGAACTAACTATAACGGGGGACTTTCATTGGTTTTTTACGAGTGAAATGTCCAGCTAACTATAACATGTGTGAAACCTATGGTTTTTTCAGTGAATTTGCAAGGTTTTTTAAATGCTAATTCCTAACTATAACGTGTGTGAAACCTATGGTTTTTTCAGTGAATTTCAAAGGTTTTTGAAATGCTAATTTTTGAATTTTTTATTATATTTTTTTATAGATTTCTTTTACAACAAGTTACCTATGTATATATTTATAGATTATCTGTATCCTTTAATTTGGAATGGCTCAGCTTTTTTTTTTAATTTGGATAAAGTTGAACAGCATAGTTAATATCTTCTATTAACTTATATACATTTTAATTCATTCTTTTTTTAAAAAAATTTTTTTACCGTGCGCGCTCAGTGCGCGCACCCAGTACGCATGCGTACATTTTTCGTGTACGCATGCGTACGTTATCTACGTCCGCATGCGTACATCATAGTGCGCGCTCGGTGCATGCAGTAAGTACGCATGCGTACGTTTTTCGTGTACGCATGCGTACGTTATCTACTTACGCATGCGTACGTCATAGTGCGCGCTCGGTGCGTGCACTAAGTACGCATGCGTACGTAGATAACGTACGTATGCGTACGTTGTCCACGTACGCATGCGTACGTCGTGTGTGCTCTGCGCGGTACGTTCGCGCATGCGCGCGTACTACGCGCACTGAGTTCGCGCTTGCGCGCGTAGTACGTTTGCACATGCGCGCGTGTTTCCTACGCGCGCAATGTCCGCGCGTAATTCGTACGCGCATGCACGCGTAATACGTTCGCGCATGCACGCGTGCTTTGTATGCGCGCTACGTACGCGTGTAATACATACGCTCATGCGCGCGTGCTTTGTATGCGCGCTACGTACGCGCATAATACTACGCGCATGCGCGCGTACTCGTTCGCGCATGCGTACTTGCTCCGCCGTGCGCGCACCGAGCGAGCACCTTAAGTCATGTGATTAAAAAAACAACACATTTCATTGGTTCATTCTAGTTTCAGTTTTATATTCTTCCAACACCACACCCACTCCCCTCATGGCAAGTCATGTGATCAAGAAACAACACTTTTTCATTGGTTCAAAGTAGTTTCAGTTCCAGATTCTTCCAACACCACACCAACTCCCCTCATTATTACTTCTGATTCACTAGGAGAAGGAGCTAATCTGTTTTTGAGATACAATGGCAGAGCAGCAGCCATCTTCTGAGATTGAACAGGATACTCTTGTGAGACAGAGTCAGAGGAAGCAGAAAGACTCCTTCATATGGCAGTTTTTCACTTTTCCAGAAGGCCAAAAGAAGGTGAATGCACCAAAAGTCACCTGCATTCTTTGTCAACGGACCTTATCACGTGGAAATGCTAATAAGAAATACTCTTTTAGTATTCACACAATGTTAAGGCACGTTGAAAAAGTGCATCCTGCGACTTTTTCTCGAGCTGTTAGTGAAAACCCACCAGCAGCTCATCCGAGCACATCCGCAACAGCTCAGCTGAGCACACCATTGGCAGCTCAGCCGAGCACTTCTTTTGCGGTGGTGCCTTCTCCTACTTCTACACCTCTGGATATACGCCCTCCTTTTGGGAGGCTGTATACACGGTGCATGGACTGTCATACTCTCATTTCTCTGGGTGAGACCAGTATTGATCTCATTGAGAGGAAATTAGAGCAGCACTTATGCACCAGGCCACAGTTTTTTTCATTTTTTCGTTTTTCTCTTCCTCTGTCCCTACATTAACACAAGGGCTCTTTTTAGAGGCACCTAAAATCTAAACACAAAAACTTGTTTTTTAAATCTATTTGTCGATTTTTTTTTTAGGGTGCGCGCACAGTGCGCGCACCCTATGGTTTTTAAAAAAAAAAAGAATCATTTTTTTCACCCTTTGTGATCCTTCAGGGACTCCCTGACAAAGACTAGGGGGTCAGGAAGTCTGTACCATGCCCCCTTTCCATGTTCTCCACCTTTGTTTTAAATTTAATTGCAAGTAAAATGGATTACATTTCCTAAATTTTCTTTCAAGATCTGAAAAAAAGAAAAAAAGTATTAATATTCAACAATACATTTTCTTAAGCAGTACATATTTTTTCATATTTATCAAAGCAATTTTTTGCCCTTTTTTGCTGTTTTCAGAATGTATTGAATTTCACTGAAAATAGTGATATCAATTGTTTTCATCATTTAACAGCGGGCAAAAAAAAAACCAATCTGAAAGATTGTTTAAAAAAAGCCCTGAATCTCTTCTCACTAAAACAGACCTTGATAGAAATGTCACAAATATATTAAAAATACCTTCTAAGAACAATAACTATTTGCAATAAATAATGTCTGTAAATCTTGCTGCTTAAGCACGTACACCAAAATAATATCTGTCAAACAAGTCCACAATTGTTACCTTTACCTTTCCTTGAGGCCAAATGGTAATTTTAAAATCCTCTGTAAGTGAAATATCAAATGTTAATCCTATAAAATTGAAATAATGGTTTCTTCAGATGCTGGAATTTGTATCTAAAATTTTGGTTTTAGAAAAATTAAGTAACAATTTGGTAAATCATAAGGCAAACATTGCTTGAAAATCAATTGAGAATCATTACACAGTGTCCATCCTTTTTCACATTTAAGATAAACTGTGTAATGACCAGAAGTTATAGAAGGTCCATCATGAAAAATAATTGCAACTGCAACAAAAGTTTTACCTGATATTGATAATTGATTTCCTACAAACTTCTTTAGTAAAGTTTCCATTTTAGTTCCATCTGCTCTACAACGTTGCATCATTAAAATTACATACTGTCCATATTTATGTAAAAATAACGTTGATAACATGTCTGATTTACACTGAGAACATTCCATGTTGTGATTTGCATCTTTAACTAAGTTACTAAAAGTCACTGTTTTACTCTCTGGTAATGTTAAATAGATGAACCTTTCAGAATCAACATTACTGCTGCATGTGTTCATACAGTTTTCACAACAATGTTCCCATTTATATGAGACACCTAATATATTTTCTATTTCTACCCCTTCATCTTCCAGTACCATAAGCATATACATCAAGAATTCCTGTGCATCTTGCTGGACATCTTGTGTGAACTGTGTACATCCAGAACATTCATCTGAAAGATTTCTAACATCAGAAGCACTTTCTATTTTAGTGTTATCATTACTCAGCTTCTCATAAAGGAGACTCAGCAGAGAACAGAATCTTTTTTCATGATTTAGTATTATCTGCTCTTGCAAAATTTGAAGATAAAATGCAACATTGAGCACTACATTTGCGTAGCAGTTGACACCAGAGCTATTTTCAAAATGACAACCAACAACCTCTTCAACACTGTCCTTTTTCTTTTTGCTTGCAGTCACATCACTCTCTTTTTGTTTTCTCTTCTGTACATCCTCATTACAGATATTCTCAAATCTCCTTTTCCGACAAACAACACGTTTTTCAAACACAGGATACTGACCTAAATGAGGAGCATTGCTTCTTCTTAATCTATTATACTCCTTTACACAGTTTTCATCAGCACTTACTTTTGAGTCATCAAAGTCTATCATGAATAAACCAGATATTTTTTTCACGCGTGACAAAGCAACATATGCCATACCTTCTTTAAACACAGTGGATCCAATGTTTACAAATGCACTATCTACAGTTAATCCTTGAGATTTGTGAATAGTTACTGCTATGCTAGAGAAAACGGAAACTGCTTCCTACGTACATATAAGTCTTTCACAAGCAAGAAACGAACTGAACAACGACAAATGTCCTTTACCTCTTCAATCTGATCAAATTTTATTTTTAAAAATTCAATTCCAACTTTTTTCTGGTAATTAACAAAACCCACAACTTTACCCATAGCTCCGTTCACTAAACCTTTCTCTACATCCAAATTACGTCTTAAAATTACTCGACAGTTCATACATACATAAAGATTCTTTTCTAAACCGGCTGTTTTCGAGATGTTTTTCTCTAGAGAATCCAATTTACTTGTCAATTTGTTTGTCAATATAATAGTTATTCCTTCATGTTGTATTTTATCCACAGCTTCCAGTTTGACAATCTCTTCATTTTCCAATTTCAAAAGTTCTTGATTGAATATAGAGCATTCATGTAGTGTTGGCATTAAGCAGATTACAGTATTTTTTCCAGCAATGTTCTTGTATATTTTCTCTGGAACTATTTGTTCTGTTGGAAACACATTACATAGCAATGGACTCTGTAAAGCTTTTCTGCCATGTTCTGTGAGTAGTCCAATTCTGATATCTTTGAGAATACTTGCATAATCCTCATCATTGGCTTGCCGCATATTGGTAATGAGTTCTTTATATTCAAAGTATGTCCAAATATTCACATTACCTATACTTCCTAATGACTTTTTCGTGTCTTCATGTGTAAGGGTTTGAAATGCTGGTTGTCCTTTAACTGGAGTAAGCTGCAGAAGATCCCCAAAAACTATAACATGTTTTCCTCCAAATAGCACGTCATAGTTTGTCTTTAGAATTTGCTGCATTCTTAAATGCACAAAGGCAAGCATTAAGTTTGATACCATGCTTACCTCATCAATGATGAGAACTTTCATTTTTTTCAATACTCTTGCAACTTCAAAACATGCTTCTCCTGTTAGCTTGTGGTATTGTATTTTGTTCTCGTGCTCTACTGGTAACATTAGCAAACGATGGAGGGTAATTCCTTTTATGTTATATGCTGCTAACCCAGTTGGAGCAGTAACAACACAAGACAAAGTTGAATCTGTTTTTTGCTGTAGGTAGCTTCTAATTACTTTAATCAAGAAACATTTTCCAGTTCCGGCTTGTCCACTCACATACATTCTGATTGGTTGAAACGATGTGCATGAGCACTCTTTATTTTCATGTAGTAATTCGTGATCAATTTTTTTTCTGACTTCCTCATAAATTTGTTGTTGTTCATCATTCAGTTGTTGTTCCATATTTGGTAAGTTTATTAAATCTTCCTGAGCTTGATTCATAGCTGTTTTGACTTCAGTCATGGCTATTGCAGCTTCATTTTCTACGATTGGTTGTCCTAGAGGATCTTGACTGAACGTCCCAGAACTTGGACTGTCTTGAGAACTGTCTCTAGCTACTTCAGCTGCAATTGTTGCTTCTTGTTCAATTTCTTCATTTAACATTTGAACATAAGTTGAGAAAGTACTGCATTCTATGCTATCTTTGCAAGCATTAAAGGAATCTTCATAGCTCTGAAAATCTCCAAGTAGTTCGTCCTCTGAACGCCATGGTTTAAACAGCTGTAAAAGTGCCAAGTAGTAAAATTCCTTTTTGTCAGTAGTGTCACAACTCAGCTTCCGGTGATTAATCAAACTTCCTTTTGTTTGTTTTACCAAACATCCTTCCTCGCCAGTTAGCATTCCACATGGATAAAATGACTGGGTTGTAGTCATTTATATATTTGACTCTTCTTTTCTTCTTAGGTTGTAGGTATTCTTATGCGATTTTCTTGTAATAGTATGTCGCACAGCTGACATAAAACTGTTTACTCTTCCTTTTGAAAGGACAGGTCGCGGAAATCCAAATCGACATTTTGTGTAGAATTTATCTTTACTCTTGTACTTTCGTCAACAGTATTTTCCACACCGATGTCTTTGGAAACGTAAAACTTGCTCTTTTAAGTTTATTTCTTCTGTGTTTTTAGGTATAGCACATGTTGCATATTCTTCAATGAATGATAAAACTGCATCATCAGAATCTGTTCCAAATTTTGGGGCATCCTTGATCCACAACAGCATATGAATATGAGGAGCACCTCTTGCTTGGTACTATTTTCTCCAAAAGAAATCCACAACTTCTCCAAGACGGTTTTTTTTTTTTATTGCAGATGAAGGACATCATAGCCTCAAATCTATGATTGAAATATCTGCAAACATTAACCGGATCTAATGAGCACACTTCTCCTGCTGTCTTGTATTGGATGTTTCAATATTTGAATTTGCCTCTCGAAGAAAATCCAGTAAATCATCCCAAGCGTACTCAGCACAGCTTAGGGTAAGGAACCATGTAGGAGTTTCTAAATTCCGTAACATACATTTCAATTCTCCATGGCGTCGGTACCAATATTCATTAGTTCCTCGCTGACAAGCCATCAAATTTATCAATTGAGATCCCAAATGATCATCTCGCTGTTGCACTTTGTTCATAAAATCCTTTGCAGACACATTATGTAGATGTACTCCAGTTTTTAAAATGTGATTTACTGCATAAGATAGTGCAGACAAGTCACTTTCAAATAAAAGATGGAACAAATATGGAATACTTTGACGAAATCTTGGATCTTCTGCATATAATCTTGTAGTCCGATACTCAGAAGCAGGAATCTGTACTGGACGTTCATCATATCGTCCACCTTTTCCTGTAGGAAACAGCTGGGGAAAACAACGAGCTTCCAAGCTCTCCTCCCATACACTCACAGGAGTTCCTTGTGCTTTTTTCATCTGAAACAGATCAATAGTGTTTCCCATAACTTCTTTAGAATGAAGAGGATGTATGCTGAAATGTTCATAAATTTCTTCTTCTTTTGACTTATCCACTTTTTCAATTTGCCCAGCTGGAATTCCTGAGTCTGGTAGTAAAACTTCTTCATCTTCATCCATATAAATTGTTTCATACCATTTATTATTTCTTTTCAAATATATATTTGGTCTTTGTACTTTTCGTACATCTACCAGCTCCTGCCAAATTTTCTTATTCTTTGTTGGTACTCCATTAACCAGAATAACTAATGGTTCAGTTTCCAATCTATCTGCATCAATTGTTTCCATATTTTTTTCAAATCCAATGGCAAATAGACAACTCTTCCTTTTAAACCTCTTTGTAAATCCGAAGGAGGTAATTTACCTGTTTTTGGCTCCATACGCACTATGGTCTGAAACGGATGGACACATTCAATGAGTATAGACTCATACGTATTTAAATCAGAAAGTTCTGCAGGAATATCAACCAATTACAAATTATTATGTACAGCTCTGGCTGGCATTCTATTTTCTTCTAACTTGTTATAACAGTATTTACAAATACGCTGATCTTCACCCAAATCAAAACTATTTTCCAGAAATATATATTTTGCAAAATCCTTCCACTTATAATTATCTTCATTTTCACTTTTTTTATACAGATCAACATTCCTTGTTTGAATTTTGTAATGGCTTCTCCGGCAACAAATACAAGTAATATTTGATCTTTCATTAGAGATGATAGCAAATTTTGTCATTTCATCTTCAAAATTTTTACTAACAGTGAGTTCTACATTCTCTTCCACATTTTCCTCAATAACTGTGTCATTTCCTGCACTTTCTAGCTCTGGACCAAAGTAACAAAACTGAATATCATCAGTAACCTTCACTACATCTGATACAGATCCACGGAACAGAGCACTATTCAACTCATTTAACTTTAGTGCTGGACTTTTAGCAAAATACAATGTTCTCACAAACTTTCTCATTTCAGTATGATGAACAGCCAGCATCCTAAAATGGTGAAAAATACTTTGGCAAACTTTCCTAGATAGACAAGCAAGAGAATGTCCTTGCAAACCAGTATTCTCTCTCACTCTGCATGGGTCTAGTCTTTGAAGCACCTTAATCTTCTGTTTAACACTCTTTTTACTATATTCTCTTAGGAAGTCACGTAATTTATCAATAGATTCCTGTCGCACAGTGCAAATACTACTACAATTCCAAGTGTACACTGGGGCTTTCGGACGTCTCCCCATAACCTCATCAGCTAACACTTCTTCCTCATTTCTTGGAACCATTTTCTCCTTTTCCATTACACAACCATCTTTAACTTCATAAGCTCGACCATTGGTGTCAACTGCATGCAACAAACTATTACTTTGAAGATAACTCTCTTCATTAAATAATGGCTCAGTACTTGAACTATGCTTCCATTCTCCTAAGAACACTTTACAAAAGTTATTTTTTTTCACTACTCTTTTCCTTTTGCTTTGTGACTTCATTGCTTTTACTAATTTTTCTAATCTACGCATCCTGTTCAAAATTAAAATGAATAGTTTTCGTTTTATTTCCAAAGCCTTAGCAACAATTGTTTCAATATATTTCTTTTTTTTTATAAAATTTGGTTTTCTTATATTTTTTCACATCCTTTCGTAAATTTAACATCACTCTTCTCTGAAACATTTTTCTACAAATGTTTTTATAATCTATTTTTCGTGTTAAATCACTCTTTCTTACTTCTGATTCAACATTGGCTTTTCGTCATTTCTATCGATTCTGTTGTTGTTTTGTACTTGAAACACTATTTGCAGTGCATATATTCTTAACATTTTTTCTTTGAAGATATTTAAAAAAAAATCCTTAGTCTGCTTACCAGAAGACTTTTTCTTTTTTCCAACATGAGGTTCTTCAACTATTTTTTTTTGGTCCAGTTTTCTTCAAATATAGATGTTGTTGCTGTTCTTTTCTCTTTCTTGACTTTATAGGCATCTTTAATTAATTTCACTGTTGTTCAGCAATACCTGAAAGAAACTAAAAAAAAAATACCTTTATGTAATTTTAATACATTACGATTTTTTTTCAGAGCTTTTCAAATCCTATCACATGACCTGTCCCTTTCCTACAACTGCAAGTCTGACAGAACAAGAGCAACACGTATTAAATCTGTAACATCAATTCCTGTGTGCACACAGACTCAAGGTGTGATTCTAGGCAAAAAACGATTTTAGTTTGGCAATTTCAAAGCACATTTACTACTGTTGAAGAGTAAGTGATAATTACTATGGCAGCCTGACACATTTTCCTTATATTTTAGAGAGGCAGAAAAGAGTACACGTCTTAACAGCTACTTGAGACCATCAGCATGTGTTACAGGGTGAGTGATTAGAGTAGAGCAAAGGAAATGAGCCTTGGTCACGTTGAATGTGTTAGCATTACACACTGCTATCTGAAATACCACACAGAGCTGAATAGTAAGCATGAGAGTGCAGGAGAAGCACCTGTCTGTGTGCTAAGGGCATGCTTCTGAAGACCGTGTATTGTCAGGTGCAACACAGATCTGCATGGACGCTTGCACAACTGCATGAAGACTGCAGAGATGTATGTAAGAGTACATGTGTGGTAAAGGTTAATTGGAGTTTTGAACATGTAGGATCTACCTCACCCATTGCGGGAGTGGAAGGAAAATGTACCATGCTAATTTCAAATGTGTTAGCATTTGCCTCTCATTTATTAGAAAGTGATTTCTGGTAAATGCTAACCATCACAGTCCTAGAAAACAAGCTCCTCCTTTCCTGCGAGTGCAAGTCTAACAGAGCTAGAGCAACACAAATTAAATCTCTGAGAAGAATTCCTGTGTGCACACAGACTCATGGTGTGATTCTAGGCACAAAAAAGTATTCCTGGGTGATACCAGTACACCTTAACTTATGGTGAAGACATACTCCATAATATCTGACATGTTCAAGGTAGTTAAATATCTTCCTTAACATAAAATGTAAAACACAACTTTTAAAGTGGTAGGAAAATGTACCATGCTAATTTCAAATGTGTTAGCATTTGCCTCTCATTTGTGAGAAAGTGATTTCTGCTGAATGCTAACCATCACAATTCTTGAAAACAAGCTGCCCCTTTCCTGCTAGTGCAAGTCTAACAGAGCAACAGCAACACAAATTAAATCTCTGTGAAAAATGTGTGATTCTAGGCACAAACCAGTATTTATGGGTGATACCAGTACACCTTAACTTATGGTGAAGACATACTCCATAATATCTGACATGTTCAAGGCAGTTAAATATCTTCCTTAACATAAAATGTAAAACACAACTTTATAAGAAGAATCACATTTCTATTATTTATATCCAACTACACCACATACATCCCCTCTCAAATTCATAACTCACCTTTAAAAGTACTTAGTTGAGAAAGAAATGTTCCACAGCAACAGCAGATTATCAGAGCCAGAATCTCTGAACTGTACACCTCTCAGCAGAACCAGTAAATGGCAATGTTTCCCTCTCTTTTTTCACACATATACATGTTAACTTCAAATCACAGTGTTTCCCACATTTTTTCAAATGGAATCACACATTTCTATTGGTTGCAAATTTCAACCCTTTTCCAAATGATCCCTTCCCCCAACATGACTTCTGCCTGCTACCATAGCAACAGGTCATGGAACACTGGTGTGAGCAGAGAGGTCAGAAGTTCAGCACACAATGTTTCAAATCCAAAGAGCAAGAGTGCTTGACTTTTCAAACCTAACAGCAAATCCAAACTAATGTTCTGTGGGAACACATTTTTCTGAACCAATACAAAACATGTTTTTAAAAATTTAAACATACAGCCTAGTTTTTAGTGTTGAATGGTCTGAAACAGCCAATGATTTCTTTCTATTTTGAAAAAAGTATGTAAGCCTCCATTTTACATCTATCTTTCTTTTGATATTGCCATTCTACTGAAAGACACCTTCTGAGTGCATCCAGATCTCCTTGGAAGATGTTCACAGTGTGGATTATAGGTCACAGCTATGTCTTCTGGAGTGAAAAGTTTGCAGAAAAAAGAGGTATTGTGAAAGATCTTGCTTTGCCAAATGTAGACATTAAATGGATTGGTCAGAGAGGGTTAAAGTGGCACCAATTAATGCCTTTGGTGAAAACCTTTCTACATCTCCCACAGCCTAACCTTATTATTGTGCACTGTGGTGGAAATGACCTAGGCACTTTAACTGGGGTAGGTCTGGAAATGCCTATTAAGGACACCTTTGTGCAATTGATGTCACTTTTTCCACAAACTGCCTTTGTATATTCTAATATATGCCAAAGGCAAAAGTGGAACTGGTCCAACCAACATTGTCCGCAGATTGACAAAGCAAGAAAGCACGTCAATAAGTCTGTTTCTGCTTTTCTCAGAGACTATGGTATGGGTTCTATATACCACAACAACTTGTGTTACAACATGCAAGGCATTTATAGAGGTGACGGTGTACATTTCAATGATGAAGGGAACAGAGTCTTCCTCTTGAACTTTAGACTCTGCATCGGTACTTACTTGTAGGTACCAAAAAACACTCAATAAACACAACGTCTCTTCTTAGAGCCACCTAATATCTAAACACTTAATCTTCTTTTTTACATCTTTTTTTTAAAAAAATGTTGCCGTGCGCGCTCGGTGCGCGCACCTCGCAAATTAAAAAAAAAATTAAAATCTTTTTTTTGCCTTTCGGGGTCCCACTGTGACCCCCTGACAAACGCTAGGGGGTCAGGAACTCCCTACCCTGCCCCCTTTTCACGTTCTCCACCTTTCCTTTTCAGTGTGACAGACAAAATGGCGGCCGACACTTCCTGATTTTCGCGCATGTTAGGGTGCGCGCACGGTACGCGCGTATAGATATTTATATGCTTTTAAATGCTATTTTCTCAGGAACTACTGAACAGATTGACACCAGACCTGCAAAAGGCACTTCCCTGTCCTGAGGACTACCTGAGGACTACCTTTCTGCAAAATTTCAAGTAATTCTGTTCAGCCGTTCGGGCTGTACCTTCGACTAAAGGTCCTGTGGAAAAATGCATGGGGAAAACGTGTTTTGGGACCCCCTTTTTTCTCAGCCCCCGCTTGACTAATCACCCCGAGACTTTCAGGGTAGGAGCTGAGCGGAGCGCCCCATTAGTTTTGAAATTTTCGCGAGGATTCGTCAACTGGCGCCAAAGTTATTCAAAATAGAATTTTGAGATTTCCTATGGAAACACGGTCCTAACTATAACTATCTACTGGCGACTGCCAGTAGATAATATATATATATATATATATATATATATATATATATATATAATCGCCAAACGCCCTTGAGCTTAAGAGGTCACTCAACGATGTTCCTCCCATTCGGTTTCTGGCCTCTCAGCAGCTCAACAACCTGTTCCCCATTTTATCACAGCCATGCCCGACGCGTTTCAAGGCCAATACGCCTCTTCCTCATGGGCTCTCAAACAGAAGCATCAATGACTCACCTCGACATTCAATTCATCTTTATTGAATTATCCGCCCTCAGTGGGCGTGGCTTACTTGGGTCACAAGCATGCTGGTATGCGTAGTCCACAGAGGTGAGTATTAATTTAATCCTTAAGTAGGTTCAATGCTTCCGTTTTCATTTCGAGTTCATTGTGTCTCCTTTAGTAGGAAAGGGAATCACGGCCGGTGAGCTTTCATTTGCATACAGGAACATCGTGCCACATGAAAGGAAAAGTTCCCATCACAGCCTTTCTGTCGTGTAGAAATGGTGCTCCTCTCCACGGCCAGGGCAGCCGTGTCAACATTTAATCGCCAAACGCCCTTGAGCTTAAGAGGTCACTCAACGATGTTCCTCCCATTCGGTTTCTGGCCTCTCAGCAGCTCAACAACCTGTTCCCCATTTTATCACAGCCATGCCCGACGCGTTTCAAGGCCAATACGCCTCTTCCTCATGGGCTCTCAAACAGAAGCATCAATGACTCACCTCGACATTCAATTCATCTTTATTGAATTATCCGCCCTCAGTGGGCGTGGCTTACTTGGGTCACAAGCATGCTGGTATGCGTAGTCCACAGAGGTGAGTATTAATTTAATCCTTAAGTAGGTTCAATGCTTCCGTTTTCATTTCGAGTTCATTGTGTCTCCTTTAGTAGGAAAGGGAATCACGGCCGGTGAGCTTTCATTTGCATACAGGAACATCGTGCCACATGAAAGGAAAAGTTCCCATCACAGCCTTTCTGTCGTGTAGAAATGGTGCTCCTCTCCACGGCCAGGGCAGCCGTGTCAACATTTAATCGCCAAACGCCCTTGAGCTTAAGAGGTCACTCAACGATGTTCCTCCCATTCGGTTTCTGGCCTCTCAGCAGCTCAACAACCTGTTCCCCATTTTATCACAGCCATGCCCGACGCGTTTCAAGGCCAATACGCCTCTTCCTCATGGGCTCTCAAACAGAAGCATCAATGACTCACCTCGACATTCAATTCATCTTTATTGAATTATCCGCCCTCAGTGGGCGTGGCTTACTTGGGTCACAAGCATGCTGGTATGCGTAGTCCACAGAGGTGAGTATTAATTTAATCCTTAAGTAGGTTCAATGCTTCCGTTTTCATTTCGAGTTCATTGTGTCTCCTTTAGTAGGAAAGGGAATCACGGCCGGTGAGCTTTCATTTGCATACAGGAACATCGTGCCACATGAAAGGAAAAGTTCCCATCACAGCCTTTCTGTCGTGTAGAAATGGTGCTCCTCTCCACGGCCAGGGCAGCCGTGTCAACATTTAATCGCCAAACGCCCTTGAGCTTAAGAGGTCACTCAACGATGTTCCTCCCATTCGGTTTCTGGCCTCTCAGCAGCTCAACAACCTGTTCCCCATTTTATCACAGCCATGCCCGACGCGTTTCAAGGCCAATACGCCTCTTCCTCATGGGCTCTCAAACAGAAGCATCAATGACTCACCTCGACATTCAATTCATCTTTATTGAATTATCCGCCCTCAGTGGGCGTGGCTTACTTGGGTCACAAGCATGCTGGTATGCGTAGTCCACAGAGGTGAGTATTAATTTAATCCTTAAGTAGGTTCAATGCTTCCGTTTTCATTTCGAGTTCATTGTGTCTCCTTTAGTAGGAAAGGGAATCACGGCCGGTGAGCTTTCATTTGCATACAGGAACATCGTGCCACATGAAAGGAAAAGTTCCCATCACAGCCTTTCTGTCGTGTAGAAATGGTGCTCCTCTCCACGGCCAGGGCAGCCGTGTCAACATTTAATCGCCAAACGCCCTTGAGCTTAAGAGGTCACTCAACGATGTTCCTCCCATTCGGTTTCTGGCCTCTCAGCAGCTCAACAACCTGTTCCCCATTTTATCACAGCCATGCCCGACGCGTTTCAAGGCCAATACGCCTCTTCCTCATGGGCTCTCAAACAGAAGCATCAATGACTCACCTCGACATTCAATTCATCTTTATTGAATTATCCACCCTCAGTGGGCGTGGCTTACTTGGGTCACAAGCATGCTGGTATGCGTAGTCCACAGAGGTGAGTATTAATTTAATCCTTAAGTAGGTTCAATGCTTCCGTTTTCATTTCGAGTTCATTGTGTCTCCTTTAGTAGGAAAGGGAATCACGGCCGGTGAGCTTTCCTTTGCATACAGGAACATCGTGCCACATGAAAGGAAAAGTTCCCATCACAGCCTTTCTGTCGTGTAGAAATGGTGCTCCTCTCCACGGCCAGGGCAGCCGTGTCAACATTTAATCGCCAAACGCCCTTGAGCTTAAGAGGTCACTCAACGATGTTCCTCCCATTCGGTTTCTGGCCTCTCAGCAGCTCAACAACCTGTTCCCCATTTTATCACAGCCATGCCCGACGCGTTTCAAGGCCAATACGCCTCTTCCTCATGGGCTCTCAAACAGAAGCATCAATGACTCACCTCGACATTCAATTCATCTTTATTGAATTATCCGCCCTCAGTGGGCGTGGCTTACTTGGGTCACAAGCATGCTGGTATGCGTAGTCCACAGAGGTGAGTATTAATTTAATCCTTAAGTAGGTTCAATGCTTCCGTTTTCATTTCGAGTTCATTGTGTCTCCTTTAGTAGGAAAGGGAATCACGGCCGGTGAGCTTTCATTTGCATACAGGAACATCGTGCCACATGAAAGGAAAAGTTCCCATCACAGCCTTTCTGTCGTGTAGAAATGGTGCTCCTCTCCACGGCCAGGGCAGCCGTGTCAACATTTAATCGCCAAACGCCCTTGAGCTTAAGAGGTCACTCAACGATGTTCCTCCCATTCGGTTTCTGGCCTCTCAGCAGCTCAACAACCTGTTCCCCATTTTATCACAGCCATGCCCGACGCGTTTCAAGGCCAACAGAAGCATCAATGACTCACCTCGACATTCAATTCATCTTTATTGAATTATCCGCCCTCAGTGACCCAAGTAAGCCACGCCCACTGAGGGCGGATAATTCAATAAAGATGAATTGAATGTCGAGGTGAGTCATTGATGCTTCTGTTTGAGAGCCCATGAGGAAGAGGCGTATTGGCCTTGAAACGCGTCGGGCATGGCTGTGATAAAATGGGGAACAGGTTGTTGAGCTGCTGAGAGGCCAGAAACCGAATGGGAGGAACATCGTTGAGTGACCTCTTAAGCTCAAGGGCGTTTGGCGATTAAATGTTGACACGGCTGCCCTGGCCGTGGAGAGGAGCACCATTTCTACACGACAGAAAGGCTGTGATGGGAACTTTTCCTTTCATGTGGCACGATGTTCCTGTATGCAAATGAAAGCTCACCGGCCGTGATTCCCTTTCCTACTAAAGGAGACACAATGAACTCGAAATGAAAACGGAAGCATTGAACCTACTTAAGGATTAAATTAATACTCACCTCTGTGGACTACGCATACCAGCATGCTTGTGACCCAAGTAAGCCACGCCCACTGAGGGCGGATAATTCAATAAAGATGAATTGAATGTCGAGGTGAGTCATTGATGCTTCTGTTTGAGAGCCCATGAGGAAGAGGCATATTGGCCTTGAAACGCGTCGGGCATGGCTGTGATAAAATGGGGAACAGGTTGTTGAGCTGCTGAGAGGCCAGAAACCGAATGGGAGGAACATCGTTGAGTGACCTCTTAAGCTCAAGGGCGTTTGGCGATTAAATGTTGACACGGCTGCCCTGGCCGTGGAGAGGAGCACCATTTCTACACGACAGAAAGGCTGTGATGGGAACTTTTCCTTTCATGTGGCACGATGTTCCTGTATGCAAATGAAAGCTCACCGGCCGTGATTCCCTTTCCTACTAAAGGAGACACAATGAACTCGAAATGAAAACGGAAGCATTGAACCTACTTAAGGATTAAATTAATACTCACCTCTGTGGACTACGCATACCAGCATGCTTGTGACCCAAGTAAGCCACGCCCACTGAGGGCGGATAATTCAATAAAGATGAATTGAATGTCGAGGTGAGTCATTGATGCTTCTGTTTGAGAGCCCATGAGGAAGAGGCGTATTGGCCTTGAAACGCGTCGGGCATGGCTGTGATAAAATGGGGAACAGGTTGTTGAGCTGCTGAGAGGCCAGAAACCGAATGGGAGGAACATCGTTGAGTGACCTCTTAAGCTCAAGGGCGTTTGGCGATTAAATGTTGACACGGCTGCCCTGGCCGTGGAGAGGAGCACCATTTCTACACGACAGAAAGGCTGTGATGGGAACTTTTCCTTTCATGTGGCACGATGTTCCTGTATGCAAATGAAAGCTCACCGGCCGTGATTCCCTTTCCTACTAAAGGAGACACAATGAACTCGAAATGAAAACGGAAGCATTGAACCTACTTAAGGATTAAATTAATACTCACCTCTGTGGACTACGCATACCAGCATGCTTGTGACCCAAGTAAGCCACGCCCACTGAGGGCGGATAATTCAATAAAGATGAATTGAATGTCGAGGTGAGTCATTGATGCTTCTGTTTGAGAGCCCATGAGGAAGAGGCGTATTGGCCTTGAAACGCGTCGGGCATGGCTGTGATAAAATGGGGAACAGGTTGTTGAGCTGCTGAGAGGCCAGAAACCGAATGGGAGGAACATCGTTGAGTGACCTCTTAAGCTCAAGGGCGTTTGGCGATTAAATGTTGACACGGCTGCCCTGGCCGTGGAGAGGAGCACCATTTCTACACGACAGAAAGGCTGTGATGGGAACTTTTCCTTTCATGTGGCACGATGTTCCTGTATGCAAATGAAAGCTCACCGGCCGTGATTCCCTTTCCTACTAAAGGAGACACAATGAACTCGAAATGAAAACGGAAGCATTGAACCTACTTAAGGATTAAATTAATACTCACCTCTGTGGACTACGCATACCAGCATGCTTGTGACCCAAGTAAGCCACGCCCACTGAGGGCGGATAATTCAATAAAGATGAATTGAATGTCGAGGTGAGTCATTGATGCTTCTGTTTGAGAGCCCATGAGGAAGAGGCGTATTGGCCTTGAAACGCGTCGGGCATGGCTGTGATAAAATGGGGAACAGGTTGTTGAGCTGCTGAGAGGCCAGAAACCGAATGGGAGGAACATCGTTGAGTGACCTCTTAAGCTCAAGGGCGTTTGGCGATTAAATGTTGACACGGCTGCCCTGGCCGTGGAGAGGAGCACCATTTCTACACGACAGAAAGGCTGTGATGGGAACTTTTCCTTTCATGTGGCACGATGTTCCTGTATGCAAATGAAAGCTCACCGGCCGTGATTCCCTTTCCTACTAAAGGAGACACAATGAACTCGAAATGAAAACGGAAGCATTGAACCTACTTAAGGATTAAATTAATACTCACCTCTGTGGACTACGCATACCAGCATGCTTGTGACCCAAGTAAGCCACGCCCACTGAGGGCGGATAATTCAATAAAGATGAATTGAATGTCGAGGTGAGTCATTGATGCTTCTGTTTGAGAGCCCATGAGGAAGAGGCGTATTGGCCTTGAAACGCGTCGGGCATGGCTGTGATAAAATGGGGAACAGGTTGTTGAGCTGCTGAGAGGCCAGAAACCGAATGGGAGGAACATCGTTGAGTGACCTCTTAAGCTCAAGGGCGTTTGGCGATTAAATGTTGACACGGCTGCCCTGGCCGTGGAGAGGAGCACCATTTCTACACGACAGAAAGGCTGTGATGGGAACTTTTCCTTTCATGTGGCACGATGTTCCTGTATGCAAATGAAAGCTCACCGGCCGTGATTCCCTTTCCTACTAAAGGAGACACAATGAACTCGAAATGAAAACGGAAGCATTGAACCTACTTAAGGATTAAATTAATACTCACCTCTGTGGACTACGCATACCAGCATGCTTGTGACCCAAGTAAGCCACGCCCACTGAGGGCGGATAATTCAATAAAGATGAATTGAATGTCGAGGTGAGTCATTGATGCTTCTGTTTGAGAGCCCATGAGGAAGAGGCGTATTGGCCTTGAAACGCGTCGGGCATGGCTGTGATAAAATGGGGAACAGGTTGTTGAGCTGCTGAGAGGCCAGAAACCGAATGGGAGGAACATCGTTGAGTGACCTCTTAAGCTCAAGGGCGTTTGGCGATTAAATGTTGACACGGCTGCCCTGGCCGTGGAGAGGAGCACCATTTCTACACGACAGAAAGGCTGTGATGGGAACTTTTCCTTTCATGTGGCACGATGTTCCTGTATGCAAATGAAAGCTCACCGGCCGTGATTCCCTTTCCTACTAAAGGAGACACAATGAACTCGAAATGAAAACGGAAGCATTGAACCTACTTAAGGATTAAATTAATACTCACCTCTGTGGACTACGCATACCAGCATGCTTGTGACCCAAGTAAGCCACGCCCACTGAGGGCGGATAATTCAATAAAGATGAATTGAATGTCGAGGTGAGTCATTGATGCTTCTGTTTGAGAGCCCATGAGGAAGAGGCGTATTGGCCTTGAAACGCGTCGGGCATGGCTGTGATAAAATGGGGAACAGGTTGTTGAGCTGCTGAGAGGCCAGAAACCGAATGGGAGGAACATCGTTGAGTGACCTCTTAAGCTCAAGGGCGTTTGGCGATTAAATGTTGACACGGCTGCCCTGGCCGTGGAGAGGAGCACCATTTCTACACGACAGAAAGGCTGTGATGGGAACTTTTCCTTTCATGTGGCACGATGTTCCTGTATGCAAATGAAAGCTCACCGGCCGTGATTCCCTTTCCTACTAAAGGAGACACAATGAACTCGAAATGAAAACGGAAGCATTGAACCTACTTAAGGATTAAATTAATACTCACCTCTGTGGACTACGCATACCAGCATGCTTGTGACCCAAGTAAGCCACGCCCACTGAGGGCGGATAATTCAATAAAGATGAATTGAATGTCGAGGTGAGTCATTGATGCTTCTGTTTGAGAGCCCATGAGGAAGAGGCGTATTGGCCTTGAAACGCGTCGGGCATGGCTGTGATAAAATGGGGAACAGGTTGTTGAGCTGCTGAGAGGCCAGAAACCGAATGGGAGGAACATCGTTGAGTGACCTCTTAAGCTCAAGGGCGTTTGGCGATTAAATGTTGACACGGCTGCCCTGGCCGTGGAGAGGAGCACCATTTCTACACGACAGAAAGGCTGTGATGGGAACTTTTCCTTTCATGTGGCACGATGTTCCTGTATGCAAATGAAAGCTCACCGGCCGTGATTCCCTTTCCTACTAAAGGAGACACAATGAACTCGAAATGAAAACGGAAGCATTGAACCTACTTAAGGATTAAATTAATACTCACCTCTGTGGACTACGCATACCAGCATGCTTGTGACCCAAGTAAGCCACGCCCACTGAGGGCGGATAATTCAATAAAGATGAATTGAATGTCGAGGTGAGTCATTGATGCTTCTGTTTGAGAGCCCATGAGGAAGAGGCGTATTGGCCTTGAAACGCGTCGGGCATGGCTGTGATAAAATGGGGAACAGGTTGTTGAGCTGCTGAGAGGCCAGAAACCGAATGGGAGGAACATCGTTGAGTGACCTCTTAAGCTCAAGGGCGTTTGGCGATTAAATGTTGACACGGCTGCCCTGGCCGTGGAGAGGAGCACCATTTCTACACGACAGAAAGGCTGTGATGGGAACTTTTCCTTTCATGTGGCACGATGTTCCTGTATGCAAATGAAAGCTCACCGGCCGTGATTCCCTTTCCTACTAAAGGAGACACAATGAACTCGAAATGAAAACGGAAGCATTGAACCTACTTAAGGATTAAATTAATACTCACCTCTGTGGACTACGCATACCAGCATGCTTGTGACCCAAGTAAGCCACGCCCACTGAGGGCGGATAATTCAATAAAGATGAATTGAATGTCGAGGTGAGTCATTGATGCTTCTGTTTGAGAGCCCATGAGGAAGAGGCGTATTGGCCTTGAAACGCGTCGGGCATGGCTGTGATAAAATGGGGAACAGGTTGTTGAGCTGCTGAGAGGCCAGAAACCGAATGGGAGGAACATCGTTGAGTGACCTCTTAAGCTCAAGGGCGTTTGGCGATTAAATTATATATATATATATATATATATTACCTACTGGCGGTCGCCAGTAGGTAGTTATAGTTAGGACCACGTTTCCATAGGAAATCCGCAACATTCTATTTTGAATAACTTTGGCGCCGGTCGACGAATCCTCGCGAATTTTTCAAAATAGGTGGGGCGCTACGCTCCGCTCCTTCCCTGAAAGTCTCGGGGGGATTCGTCAAGCGGGGGCTGAGATAAAAGGGGGGTCCCAAAACGCGTTTTTCCATAGGACCTTTAGACAGGGCTACAGCCCGAACGGCTGAACAGAATTACTAGAAATTTGGCAGAGAGGTAGTCTACCGGTCAAGGAAGTGCCTTTTGTAGGTTTGGTGTAAATCTGTTCAGTAGATTCTGAGAAAATAGCCTTTAAATCAATATATATATCTGAGCCAGCTTACGGTGCGCTTACGGTACGCTTACTGTACGCGTACGGTGGCGTGCGCGAGCGCGATTCTGATTGGCTCTTAGATCTTAGTAAACATTCGAATCGGTCGAAACCAGGAAGCGGCGGCCGCCATTTCGTGTGTTTCACTCAGAAAAAAAAGAGTGATAACAAGAAAAGGGGGCAAGGAGGAGAGTTACAGACCCCCTAACATTTGTAAGTGGGTCAAAGAAGGACAGAAAAGTACAAAGAAAACATTTATTGATTTTAAAAAAAATCGCGGGGTACGCGTACGTTAAGCGTACGGTAAAAAAAAAATAAAAAAAAATAAATGAAATGCAGATTTAAGTGTTTAGATATTAGGGGGCTCTAAAAAGAGCCGTTGTGTTTATGAAGTGATTTTTTAGTGGTACCTACAAGTAAGTACCGATGCAGAGTCTAAGGTTCAAGAGGAAGACTCTGTTCCCTTCATCATTGAAGTGTACACCATCTCCTCTATAAATGTCCTGCATGTCGTAACGCAAGTTGTTGTGGTAAATGGAACCCATACCATAGTCACGGAGGAAAGCAGAAACAGATTTGTTGACGTGCTTTCTTGCTTTCTCAATCTGCGGACAGAAATGATTGGACCAGTTCCATTTTTGCCTTTGGCATATGTTAGAAAACACAAAGGCAGTTTTAGGGAAAAGTGAAAACAGTTGTGCAAAGGTGTCCTTCATAAGCATTTCCAGACCTACCCCAGTCAAAGTGCCTAGGTCATTGCCACCACAGTGCACTATTATGAGGTCAGGGTGTTGGTTTTGCATGAAGGATTTCACCAATGGCATCAATTGGTGCCACTTTAACCCTCTCTGACCAATCCAATGTAATGTCTACATTTGGCAAAGCAAGGTCTCTCACCATACCTGTTTTCTCTGCAAACTTTTCACTCCAGAAGACATAGCTGTGTCCTACAATCCACACTGTGAACATCTTCCAAGGATATCTGGATGCACTCAGGAGGTGTATTTCAGTAGAATGGTAAAAAGAAATGAAAGACAGTTTGGAAATGGAGGCATACATATTTTTTTTTTTTAAAAAGTACTGATTGGCTGTTTCATACCATTCTACACTAAAAACTAGGCTGTATGTGTAAATTTATAGAAGCATGTTTTGTATTGGTACAGAAAAATGTGTTACCAAAGAACAGTACTATGGATTTGCTGTTAGGTTTGAAAAGTCAAGCACTCTTGCTCTGTGGAATTGAAACATTGTTTGGTGAACTTCTGACCTAACTCCACACAGCAGTGTTCCATGAGCTGTTGCTATGGTAGCAGGCAGAAGTCAAGTTGGGGGAAGGGTACTAGGCAGAAGTCAAGTTGGGGGAAGGGTACTTTTGGAAAAGGGTTTGTTTTCAACCAATAGAAATGTGTGATTACATTTGAAAAAAAGGGGGAAGCACTGAGATTTGAAATTAACATGTATATGTGTGGAAAAAGAGAGGGAAAGTTTGCCATTATCTGGTTCTGCTGAGAGGAGAGAGGTGTAAAGAACAGAGATCCTCGCTCTGATAATCTGCTGTTTGAGTGCCACATTTCTTTCACAACTGACTAATTTTAAAGGTGAGTTTAGAGTTTGAGAGGGGATGTATATGGTAAATTAAGAAATGAATAATAGAAATGCAATTCTTTTTGTTGAAGTTGTGTTTATTATTTTCTGTTTTGGGAGAAATTTAAATGTGAGGAACATGTAAAATAATATGGACTATGTTTTCACGATAAATTAAGGTGTACTGGTATAAAAAAAGAATAGTTTAAGGGTTTGAGGTTGGACTCAGTAATGCAAATACATACAGCATCACTAAGGCTGGTTGCCCTTGCTGGAGTGTAGGCAGTCACCCAGGTTACAAATGGTGCTGGTCTGAAAAAGCAGTTTGGACATGTGCTTTTTTAAGAATCTGAAAAGTGGATTCATAATGTGTCAGTCTGTAAAAGTGATTATCACTTGCCAAAAAAAAGAGTAGTAAGTGTGCTTTCAAATTGGCAAAGAAATTTCGTTGTGTGACTAATGTGAAAACATGACTCTGTGTGCAAAGAGGAATTATAGACAGAGATTTATTGCGTATTGCTCTGGTGATTTCACAGTTGCATTAGATGGAAAGGGGGAGTCATTTTTTGGTGCAGAAGCAGACTCTTAGCACACACCCAGCTGCTTACCATGTGGAATCATGCACAGTATTCACAAGCGAGTGGGGTTTGAGGTTTCAGTCAGTAATGCAAATACATTCAGCATCACTAAGGCTGGTTGCCCTTGCTGGAGTGTAGGCAGTCACCCAGGTCACAAATGGTGCTGGTCTGAAAAAGCAGTTTGGACAT
Source organism: Triturus cristatus (assembly GCF_964204655.1). Lineage (NCBI taxonomy): Eukaryota > Metazoa > Chordata > Amphibia > Caudata > Salamandridae > Triturus > Triturus cristatus. The sequence continues at coordinate 1,093,771,984 of NC_140581.1, forward strand.
GTGCTTTTTTAAGAATCTGAAAAGTGGATTCATAATGTGTCAGTCTGTAAAAGTGATTATCACTTGCCAAAAAAAAGAGTAGTAAGTGTGCTTTCAAATTGGCAAAGAAATTTTGTTTTGTGACTAATGTGAAAACATGACTCTGTGTGCAAAGAGGAATTATAGACATAGATTTATTGCGTATTGCTCTGGTGATTTCACAGTTGCATTAGATGGAAAGGGGGAGCCATTTTTTGGTGCAGAAGCAGACTCTTAGCACACACCCAGCTGCTTACCATGTGGAATAATGCACAGTATTCACAAGCGAGTGGGGTTTGAGGTTTCAGTCAGTAATGCAAATACATTCAGCATCACTAAGGCTGGTTGCCCTTGCTGGAGTGTAGGCAGTCACCCAGGTTACAAATGGTGCTGGTCTGAAAAAGCAGTTTGGACATGTGCTTTTTTAAGAATCTGAAAAGTGGATTCATAATGTGTCAGTCTGTAAAAGTGTTTATCACTTGCCAAAAAAAAGAGTAGTAAGTGTGCTTTCAAATTGGCAAAGAAATTTCGTTTTGTGACTAATGTGAAAACATGACTCTGTGTGCAAATAGGAATTACAGGCAGAGATTTATTGCGTATTGCTCTGGTGATTTCACAGTTGCATTAGATGGAAAGGGGGAGCCATTTTTTGGCGCAAAAGCAGACTCTTAGCACACACCCAGCTGCTTACCATGTGGAATCATGCACAGTATTCACAAGCGAGTGGGGTTTGAGGTTTCAGTCAGTAATGCAAATACATTCAGCATCACTAAGGCTGGTTGCCCTTGCTGGAGTGTAGGCAGTCACCCAGGTTACAAATGGTGCTGGTCTGAAAAAGCAGTTTGGACATGTGCTTTTTAAAAAATCTGAAAAGTGGATTCATAATGTGTCAGTCTGTAAAAGTGTTTATCACTTGCCAAAAAAAAGAGTAGTAAGTGTGCTTTCAAATTGGCAAAGAAATTTCGTTTTGTGACTAATGTGAAAACATGACTCTGTGTGCAAATAGGAATTACAGGCAGAGATTTATTGCGTATTGCTCTGGTGATTTCACAGTTGCATTAGATGGAAAGGGGGAGCCATTTTTTGGTGCAGAAGCAGACTCTTAGCACACACCCAGCTGCTTACCATGTGGAATCATGCACAGTATTCACAAGCGAGTGGGGTTTGAGGTTTCAGTCAGTAATGCAAATACATTCAGCATCACTAAGGCTGGTTGCCCTTGCTGGAGTGTAGGCAGTCACCCAGGTTACAAATGGTGCTGGTCTGAAAAAGCAGTTTGGACATGTGCTTTTTTAAGAATCTGAAAAGTGGATTCATAATGTGTCAGTCTGTAAAAGTGATTATCACTTGCCAAAAAAAAGAGTAGTAAGTGTGCTTTCAAATTGGCAAAGAAATTTCGTTTTGTGACTAATGTGAAAACATGACTCTGTGTGCAAATAGGAATTACAGGCAGAGATTTATTGCGTATTGCTCTGGTGATTTCACAGTTGCATTAGATGGAAAGGGGGAGCCATTTTTTGGTGCAGAAGCAGACTCTTAGCACACACCCAGCTGCTTACCATGTGGAATCATGCACAGTATTCACAAGCGAGTGGGGTTTGAGGTTTCAGTCAGTAATGCAAATACATTCAGCATCACTAAGGCTGGTTGCCCTTGCTGGAGTGTAGGCAGTCACCCGGGTTACAAATGGTGCTGGTCTGAAAAAGCAGTTTGGACATGTGCTTTTTTAAGAATCTGAAAAGTGGATTCATAATGTGTCAGTCTGTAAAAGTGATTATCACTTGCCAAAAAAAAGAGTAGTAAGTGTGCTTTCAAATTGGCAAAGAAATTTCGTTTTGTGACTAATGTGAAAACATGACTCTGTGTGCAAAGAGGAATTACAGGCAGAGATTTATTGCGTATTGCTCTGGTGATTTCACAGTTGCATTAGATGGAAAGGGGGAGCCATTTTTTGGTGCAGAAGCAGACTCTTAGCACACACCCAGCTGCTTACCATGTGGAATCATGCACAGTATTCAGAAGCGAGTGGGGTTTGAGGTTTCAGTCAGTAATGCAAATACATTCAGCATCACTAAAGCTGGTTGCCCTTGCTGGAGTGTAGGCAGTCACCCAGGTTACAAATGGTGCTGGTCTGAAAAAGCAGTTTGGACATGTGCTTTTTAAAAAATCTGAAAAGTGGATTCATAATGTGTCAGTCTGTAAAAGTGTTTATCACTTGCCAAAAAAAAGAGTAGTAAGTGTGCTTTCAAATTGGCAAAGAAATTTCGTTTTGTGACTAATGTGAAAACATGACTCTGTGTGCAAATAGGAATTACAGGCAGAGATTTATTGCGTATTGCTCTGGTGATTTCACAGTTGCATTAGATGGAAAGGGGGAGCCATTTTTTGGTGCAGAAGCAGACTCTTAGCACACACCCAGCTGCTTACCATGTGGAATCATGCACAGTATTCACAAGCGAGTGGGGTTTGAGGTTTCAGTCAGTAATGCAAATACATTCAGCATCACTAAGGCTGGTTGCCCTTGCTGGAGTGTAGGCAGTCACCCAGGTTACAAATGGTGCTGGTCTGAAAAAGCAGTTTGGACATGTGCTTTTTTAAGAATCTGAAAAGTGGATTCATAATGTGTCAGTCTGTAAAAGTGATTATCACTTGCCAAAAAAAAGAGTAGTAAGTGTGCTTTCAAATTGGCAAAGAAATTTCGTTTTGTGACTAATGTGAAAACATGACTCTGTGTGCAAATAGGAATTACAGGCAGAGATTTATTGCGTATTGCTCTGGTGATTTCACAGTTGCATTAGATGGAAAGGGGGAGCCATTTTTTGGTGCAGAAGCAGACTCTTAGCACACACCCAGCTGCTTACCATGTGGAATCATGCACAGTATTCAGAAGCGAGTGGGGTTTGAGGTTTCAGTCAGTAATGCAAATACATTCAGCATCACTAAGGCTGGTTGCCCTTGCTGGAGTGTAGGCAGTCACCCGGGTTACAAATGGTGCTGGTCTGAAAAAGCAGTTTGGACATGTGCTTTTTTAAGAATCTGAAAAGTGGATTCATAATGTGTCAGTCTGTAAAAGTGATTATCACTTGCCCAAAAAAAGAGTAGTAAGTGTGCTTTCAAATTGGCAAAGAAATTTCGTTTTGTGACTAATGTGAAAACATGACTCTGTGTGCAAAGAGGAATTACAGGCAGAGATTTATTGCGTATTGCTCTGGTGATTTCACAGTTGCATTAGATGGAAAGGGGGAGCCATTTTTTGGTGCAGAAGCAGACTCTTAGCACACACCCAGCTGCTTACCATGCGGAATCATGCACAGTATTCACAAGCGAGTGGGGTTTGAGGTTTCAGTCAGTAATGCAAATACATTCAGCATCACTAAGGCTGGTTGCCCTTGCTGGAGTGTAGGCAGTCACCCAGGTTACAAATGGTGCTGGTCTGAAAAAGTAGTTTGGACATGTGCTTTTTTAAGAATCTGAAAAGTGGATTCATAATGTGTCAGTCTGTAAAAGTGATTATCACTTGGCAAAAAAAAGAGTAGTTAGTGTGCTTTCAAATTGGCAAAGAAATTTCGTTTTGTGACTAATGTGTAAACATGACTCTGTGTGCAAATAGGAATTACAGGCAGAGATTTATTGCGTATTGCTCTGGTGATTTCACAGTTGCATTAGATGGAAAGGGGGAGCCATTTTTTGGTGCAGAAGCAGACTCTTAGCACACACCTAGCTGATTACCATGTGGAATCATGCACAGTATTCACAAGCGAGTGGGGTTTGAGGTTTCAGTCAGTAATGCAAATACATTCAGCATCACTAAGGCTGGTTGCCCTTGCTGGAGTGTAGGCAGTCACCCAGGTTACAAATGGTGCTGGTCTGAAAAAGCAGTTTGGACATGTGCTTTTTTAAGAATCTGAAAAGTGGATTCATAATGTGTCAGTCTGTAAAAGTGATTATCACTTGCCAAAAAAAAGAGTAGTAAGTGTGCTTTCAAATTGGCAAAGAAATTTCGTTTTGTGACTAATGTGAAAACAAATGTAGTAATATATTAAAATAAAATAAAGGAATTTTTTTTTAGTTTTTTTCAGGTATTGCTGAAGAGCAGTGAACAAAATTTAAGATGCCTACAAAATCCAGAGTAAAGAAAGACCACAAAAAAAACCTATATTTGAAGACAACTGGAGGACCTAAGTTAGTTGGAGATGCTCATGTTGGGAAAAAGAAAAAATCTTCTGGTAAGCAGACAAAAATTTTTTTAAAGAACATATTCAAAAAAAGGAAAAATGTACAAAATATCTGTACTGGAATGTTTTCAATAGAAAAGGACAGGAAAAAATTGAGAATTTAGTTAATGCAAATATACCTTCTGCAACTAAAAAGATTAACTTAAACAGAAAAACAGCGTTTAAAGAGATACGTAGAAAAATGTTTCAGAGAAGAGTTATGTCCAATTTGATAAAGGATGTGAAGAAATATAAGCAAAAGGCTAAGTTTTATAAGAGAAAAAAAGAAATTGAAGCCATTGCAGCAAAGGCATTAGAATTAAAAGGAAACTATTCATTTTAATTTTGAATAGGATGCGTACATTAGACAAAATGGTTAATGTACTGAAATCACAAAGCAAAAGGAAAAGAGTAGTGAACAGAACAAACTTTTCTAAAGTGTTTTTAGGAAAATGGATGCATAGTTCAAGTAGTGAACCTTTTTTTAATGAAGAGAGTTATTTTCAAAGTAATAGTTTGCTGCATGCAGTTGACATCAGAGGTCGTGCTTATGAAGTGAAAAATGGTTGCATAATGGAGAAGGAGATAATGGTTCCAAGAGATGAGGTACAAGTGATGGCGGATGAGGCTATGGGGAGACGTCCTAAAGCCCCAGTGTACACTTGGAATTGTAGTAGTATTTGCACTGTGCGTCAGGAATCTATTGATAAATTTCGTGAGTTTCTAAGAGAATATAGTAAAAAAAGTGTAAAACAGAAGATTAAGGTGCTTCAAAGTCTGGATCCATGCAGAGTGAGAGAGAATACTGGTTTGCAGGGTCATTCTCTGGCTTGTCTATCTAGAAAAGTGTGTAATAGTGTTTTCCATCATTTTAGGATGCTGGCTGTTCATCATACTGAAATGAGAAAGTTTGTGAGACGGTTGTATTTTGCTAAAAGTCCAGCAATAAAGTTAGATGAATTGAATAGGGCTCTGTTCCGTGGAACGGTATCAGATGTAGAGAAGGTTGTTGATGAAATTCAGTTTTGTTACTTTGGTCCTGAACAAAACAGTGCAGAGAAGGACACAGTAAATGAGGAAGAAGTGGAAGAGAATGTAGAACCCTCTGTAAGTAAGACATTTAATGATCACATAACAAAATTTGCAATAATCTCTAATGAAAGACCAAATATTACTTGTATTTGTTGCCGCAGAACTCATTATTTATTTATTTTATTTATTTTTGGCGATTTTTAGAGCGCGCAAATACCCGAGGGTGTCTCGGCGCTGTGTCACAGAGCTCTCCGTAGGAAAGGAAACTAGGCATGGAATAGCCATGTTTTCAGATTATAGAAAACAAACTAGGAATGTTGATCTCTACAGAAAGAGTGAAAATGAAGATAATTATAAGTGGAAGGATTTTGCCACATATATATTTCTTGAAAATTGGTTTGAATTGGGTGAAGATCAGCGTATTTGTAAATACTGTTACAACAAGTTAGAGGAAAATAGAATGCCGACCAGAGCTGTACATAATAATTTAGAATTGGATGCTATTCCTGCTGAACTTTCTGAATTAAATACATATGAGTCTATACTCATTCAATGTGTTCATCCGTTCCAGACCATAGTACGTATGGAGCCCAAAACTGGTAAATTACCTCCTTCAGATTTACTGAGAGGTTTAAAAGGTAGAGTGGTGTATTTGCCCTTGGATTTGAAAAAAAATATGGAAACTATTGATGCGGATACTTTGGAAACTGAACCATTAATTATTCTGGTTAATGGTGTACCTACAAAGAATAAGAAGATTTGGCAGGAGCTGGTAGATGTACGGAAAGTACAAAGAGCAAATTTGTATTTGAAAAGGAATAACAAATGGTATGAATCAATTTATATAGAAGAAGAAGAAGAAGAAGATTTACAAGAAGACACAGAAACACCAACTGGACAAATTGAAAAAGTGGACAAGTCAAAGGAAGAAGAAATTTATGAACATTTTAGCATACATCCTCTTCATTCAAAAGAAGTTATGGGAGACAATATTGATCTATTTCAGATGAAGAAAGCAAAAGGAACTCCCGTGAGTGTATGGGAGGAGAGCTTGGAAGCTCGATGTTTTCCCCAGCTGTTTCCTAAAGGAAAAGGAGGACGATACGATGAACGTCCGGAACAGATTCCAGCTTCTGAGTATCGGACTACAAGACTATATGCTGAAGATCCCAGATTTCGACAAAGTATTCCTTATTTGTTCCATCTTTTATTTGAAAGCGACTTGTCTGCATTGTCTTATGCAGTAAATCACATTTTAAAAAGTGGAGTACATTTACAAAATGTGTCTGCTAAGGATTTTATGGAGAAAGTGCTGCACCGAGATGATCATTTGGAAACACAACTGATCAATCTGATGGCTTGTCAGCGTGGGACAAATGAATATTGGTACCGACGCCATGGTGAATTAAAATGCATGTTACGGAATTTGGGAACACCAACATGGTTCGTTACCCTAAGCTGTGCGGAGTACGCTTGGGATGATTTACTGGATTTTCTACGAGAGGCAAATTCAAACATTAAAAACATCGAAGACAAGACAGCAGGAGAACTGTGCTCATTGGATCCGGTTAATGTTTGCAGATATTTCAATCATAGATTTGAGGCTATGATGTCGTTCATCTGCAATAAAAAAAATCCACCTCTAGGAGAAGTAGTGGATTTCTTTTGGAGAAAAGAGTACCAGGCAAGAGGTGCTCCTCATATTCATATGCTGTTGTGGATCAAGGATGCCCCAAAGTTTGGAACAGATGCTGATGAAGCAGTGTTATCTTACATTGAAAAATATGCAACATGTGCTATACCAAAAAGCACAGAAGAGAAAAAGTTAAAGGAGCAAGTTTTACGTTTCCAAAGTCATCGGTGTGGAAAATACTGTCGACGGAAATACAAGAGCAAAGATAAATACTACACTAAATGTCGATTTGGATTTCCTAGACCTGTTCTTTCAAATGGAAGAGTAAACAGTTTTATGTCATCTGTGAGACATACTATCACAAGAAAATCACCTAAGAATACCTACAACCTTAAAAGAAAAGAAGAATCAAAAAATATAAATGACTACAACCCAGTGATTTTATCCATGTGGAACGCTAACATGGATATACAGTATGTAGCTGACAATTCCATTGCTGTTGCTCGATATGTAACGTCTTACATTACGAAATCAGAAAAAACAGAATTGAAGGAAATGTGGGAAGAGATTTCTCACGAGAAAACTGTCAGTAAGAAGCTGTACAGTTTCAGTTTGAAGATGTTATCGCATCGAGAAATTGGATCATACGAATGTTCAGATAGGTTATCTTCTGCAAGTCTCTACTCGAAATCAAGAAGAATAATTTGGGCAAGTTTAGGCCTTGCAGCAATGAGAAATCGGGTACTGAAATCTGTTGGAGAAATTGAATATTTGGCCGAGAATGACCCAGAAAGTACAGATATTTTGAAATCAAACATGTTGGGCACATATTATCCCAAGAGAAGTCATCATCTGGAGAACATGTGTCTCTATGAAGTGCTGCAGACCTACATTTATTCACGGAAAGCCACAGAAGACATCAACAATGGAAAATATAAAGTCATTACACTACTGACAAAAAGGAATTTTACTACTTGGCTCTTTTACAGCTGTTTAAACCATGGCGTACAGAGGATGAACTACTGGGAGAATTTCAAAGCTATGAAGATTCTTTTAATGCTTGCAAAGACAGCATACAATGCAGTACATTCTCAACTTATCTGCAAATGTTAAATGAAGAAATTGAACAGGAAACTACAATTGCAGCAGAAATAGCTAGAGACAGTTCTCAGGATAGCCAAAGTTCAGGAACACTCAGTCAAGATCCCCTAGGACAACCAATCGTTGAAAATGAAGCATCAATAGCCATGAATGAAGTGGAAACGGCTATGAATCAAGCTCAAGAAGAATTTATAGACTTACAAAATTTGGAAAGACAACTGAACGAAGAGCAGCAACAAATTTATGAAGAGATCAGAAACAAAATTGATCACGGATTTCTACATGAAAAAAAAGAGTGCTCATGCACATCATTTCATCCAATCAGGATGTATGTAAGCGGACAAGCTGGAACTGGAAAAAGTTTCCTTATAAAAGTCATCAGAAGCTACCTACAGCAAAAAACGGATTCTACTTTGTCTTGTGTGGTTACTGCTCCAACTGGGTTAGCAGCATATAACATAAAAGGAATCACTTTACATCGTTTGCTAATGTTATCAGTGGAGCATGAGAACAAAATACAATACAACAAGCTAACTGGAGAAGCATGCTTGGAAGTTTCAAGAGTATTGAAGAAGATGCAAGTTCTCATTATTGATGAGGTGAGCATGGTATCAAACTTAATGCTTGCCTTTGTGCATTTAAGAATGCAGCAAATTCTGAAGACAGACTATGACGTGTTATTTGGAGGAAAACACGTCATAGTTTTTGGAGATCTTTTGCAACTTACTCCAGTTAAAGGACAAACAGTGTTTAATACTGTGACACATGAAGACACGAAGAAGTCATTGGGAAGCATCGGTAATACAAATATTTGGTCCTTCTTTGAGTACAAGGAACTTACTACTAATATGAGGCAAGCAAACGATGAAGAATATGGAAGTATTCTGAAAGATATCAGAATTGGACTACTCACTGAAGCTGGCAAAAAAGCATTACAGAGTCGGCTGCTACATAATTTATTTCCAAAGGAAGAAATAGTTGCAGAGAAGATATACAAGAACATTGCAGAAAACAAAAGTGTCATCTGCTTAATGCCAACTCTACGTGAATGCTCAATATTCAATGAGGAGCTTTTGAAATTGGAAAAGGAAGATATCAGGAAATTGGAAGCAGTGGACAAAATTGAGGATGGAAGAATTACTGTCACATTAACAGGCACACTGAAAAATAAATTGGATTCACTAGAGAAGAACATTTCCAAAACAGCTGGATTAGAAAAAAATCTATATGTTTGCATGAACTGTAGAGTATTTTTAAGGAGAAATTTGGATGTTGAAAAAGGTTTAGTTAATGGAGCTATGGGAAGAGTTGTGGGTTTTATTAATTATCAGAAAAAAGATGGAATTGAATGTTTAAAAATAAAATTTGATCAGATAGAAGAAGTTAAAAACATTTGTCGTTGTTCAGTTCGTTTCATGCTTGTGAAAGATTTATATGTACGTAGGAAGCAGTTTCCGTTTTCTCTAGCATATGCTGTAACTATTCACAAGTCTCAAGGATTGACTGTAGATTGTGCATTTGTGAACATTGGTTCAACTGTGTTCAAAGAAGGTATGGCATATGTTGCTTTGTCACGAGTGAAAACATTATCAGGTTTATTCATGATAGACTTTGATGATTCAAAAGTTAGTGCTGATACAAATTGTGTAAAGGAGTATAATAGATTAAGAAGAAGCTATGCTCCTCATTTAGGTCAGTATCCTGTGTTGGAGAAACGTGTAGTTTCTCGTAAAAGGAGAAATGAGAATATCTGTAATGAAGATGTAGAGAGGAGGAAAAAAAAGAGGAGTGATGTAATTGCAAGCAAAAAGAATAAGGAAAATGAAGAACAGGTTGTAGGATGTCATTTTGAAAATAGCTCTGGTGTCAACTGCTACGCAAATGTAGTGCTGAATGTTGCATTTTATCTGGAAAGTTTGCAAGAGCAGATAATAGTAAATCAGGGAAAAAGATTCTGTTCTGTGCTGAGTCTCCTTTTTGAAAAGCTGAGTAATGATAAAACTCAAATAGAAAGTGCTACTGAAATTAGAAAACTTTTAGATGTATGTTCAGGACGAAAACAGTTTTCTCAAAATGTACAGCAAGACGCACAGGAATTCTTGATGTATTTTCTTCAGGTACTGGAAGAAGAAGGGGTTCCCATTGAAAATTTATTTGGTCTCTCTTATAAATGGGAACATAGTTGTGAAAACTGTTATAATATATGTGGCTCTAATGTTGATAATGAAAGGTTTATTTATTTAACATTGCCAGAGAGTAAAACAGTCACTTTTGCTAAATTAGTTAAAGATGCTAATCATAGCATGCAATGCGGTGAGTGTAAATCTGACATGTTTTCAACGTTAATTTTAAAGGAATACGGACAGTATGTAATTTTAATGATGCAACGATGTAGAGCTGATGGTTCAAAATTGGATACTTTAATAAAGAAGTTTACAAGACAGCAATTATCAATTTCAGGAAAAACTTTTGTAACAGTTGCAATAATTTTCCATGATGGACCTACTGTAACTTCTGATCATTACACAGTTTATCTTAAATGTGAAAAAGGCTGGACACTGTGTAATGATTCCCAATTGATTTTTAAGCAACGTTTGCCTTTTGATTTAGCAAATTCCTATCTAATCTTCCTGAAACCTAAATTTTAGAGAGATTTGGCAACATCTGGACAAAACAATTTTACCATTTTATTGGATTACCATTGGAATTTACAAATAAAAAGATTTAACAAATTATCATTTGGCCTAATGGAAAGGTAACCAATTGTAATGTGGAATTTTTCAATTTTTTAATGAAACTTTGGAAAACCAAAAATTTAGAAAAAATCGGTAACATCTGCACAATTTAAATTTTGGAATGTTATTGGATTGCCATTGGAAATTTTTTCAAAAAAGATTTTTAAAATTACTATTTGGCCATGCGGAAAGGTAAACAATTCTATTGTGGACTTATTTAATTATTAATAAATCTTTCGGAAACCAAAATATTACAGAGAATCGGTGAGATCTGTACAATTTAAACTTTAGTTTTTTATTGGATTACCATTGGAAATTTAATCAAAATAGAATTTTAAAATTACTATTTGGCCTAAAGGAAATGGAACCAGATGTATTGTGGAGTTATTTGAGATATATTATTGTGATTATACTTCTGAAACAAAAATTTCAGACGGTATTTTAAAGAAATAAGTATTGATATTAGATGATATTTTTTAAGAATATTATGCATTTCTATAAAGTTATGTTTATGCAAAAAGAGATTGTGGGCTTTTTTAAAACAATCTTTGAGATTGTTAATTTTTTTTTTGCCCGCTGTTAAATGATGAATGCAATTGCTTTCACAATTTATAGTGAAATGCAATATATTCTGAAAACAGCAAAAAAAAGGCAAAAATATTTTTTGAAAAATATGTAAATATGTGTACTGTATTATAAAATGTTTTATTAAATATTAATACTTTTTTCTTTTTTTTCAGATTGAGATAGAAATATTCGAAAACTAGAACCATTTTTAAAGCAATTTAAAAAAAATTTAAATGAATAAATATTTTTTTGAGTGGGTATGGTAAGTCAATAATATCATGGTCCCTTTTTTCCACTTCTCTACAATCACATTTTCAGTTTTTCATTGTAGTCTCTCAAGGACCTTGTAATGTGATAATTGATTTTTAGTGTTTTTTTTAAAAAAAAAAAAAAAATTACGCGTACCGTACGCGTACGGTAAAAAAAAATTAAAAAACGTTTTTAAAAACATATATAAAAAATAGATGAAAGGTAAGGTTGGCTCTTAAAAGAGCCGTTGTGTTCATGCAGGGACAGAGGAAAGAAAGAATGGGAATATTAGACGGTACGACAAGTGTGCTGATCTATTTTATTGTTCACTAGGGAAATACTGGTCTCCCTATAACAAATTAGATCATGACAAGTGGCGCACCGTATTTCAACCCTCAGAAACCGAGGGTTAGTTTCCAGAGGACCAGAAAAAGGAGATGCTCCCCCCACAGATGAAGGGCTCACCTGACCTGCAGAAGAAGGACTCGGCACTGCAGATGATGGTCCAGGCTGAGCTGCTGTGGATGTGCTTGGTTGATTTACTGAAGGGTTATCTTCAGTAAGTCGAGCATGTGTCCTTCTGTGTACATCCTTAAGGTGTCTCATCATGGTGTGATTCCCAAAGGAATACTTCCTGTCGGGATTCCCTCTTGAAAGTACACGGCCACACAGCTTACAAGTCACTAAGGGTGCATTTACCTTTTGCTGGCCTTCTGGAAAAGAAAAATACTCCCATATGTAAGAGGTCTTTTGTTTCCTCGCTCTCTGCCTCAAGGTAGTGCTGCTAGCCTCACTCTCAGAAGGGCTCTGCTGTTCTGCCATCGTATCACAAAGACAACCCAGCTCCTTCTCCTAAGGGATCACAAGCAGAAATGAGGGGAATGGGTGTGGTGTAGGAGAGTTCTAGAACTGAAAGTAGTTTCAACCAATCAAAAGTTGTGTTTCATGATCACATGACCTACCGTACGCTTACGGTACGCTTACGGTGCGCTTACGGCAAAAGTACGCATGCGCGTAAAAAAGACACGCGCACGCGCGCATGCGCAAAACAGGCACGCCCCTTCACTTCCGCGTAACGTGCGCGTTACGCGCTATGCGTGCGTGACGTGCGTCTACGCAAATTGCGTAAATGAACGCAAACAGCATAGAAATCTAACGTAATTACAGCAAGACGTGCGCTTACCGTACGCGCACGGTAAAAAAAAAAAAAAATGTATTGCTAATAAATTTTACCTGTTTATTTTAAAAAAATTGTAAAATAAAAACATATTGTAGAATTTTTAAAATTTAACCATAGTCTTTAAAAAAGGATAGACAATTAAAATAAAAATATGTAAAAAAAAAAAAAGAAGAAAAAAAAAGAAAATTAGCATTTAAAAAACCTTGCAAATTCACTGAAAAAAACATGGGTTTCACTCACGTTATAGTAAGGAATTAGCATTTAAAAAACCTTGCAAATTCACTGAAAAAACCATGGGTTTCACACACGTTATAGTTAGGAATTAGCATTTAAAAAACCTTAGAAATTCAATGAAAAAACCAAAGGTTTCACACATGTTATAGTTAGCTGGACATTTCACTCGTAAAAAACCATTGAAATTCCCCCGTTATAGTTAGTTCAGCTAACTATAACTCGCGCGCCCGCAATGCACTACTGATGACGTCACATATTACATCACTCATGACATGGTCAGTGACATCACTCATGACATCACTGATGACATCTCAAATGACATCACTGATGACATTATCCTTGTGACAGAGTGGTAGATCTCCTCTCACCCTAATATAACCTTTGATACAAACATTCAAAAATAGAGACTGAAATTTTCAAAAAAATTGACATACCAATAACAGTTACAACAACCTATTCAGTAATTCTAAGATCCACATACACATCCACTCATCCACCAACAATCCTATACAGTCACTCATACATGTACTCACACATCATATGTACTCATACACCTAAACATCCTGTAACACAATGCCACTCATCCATAGAGTTACCCACACATAGTCACTCATGCTAATAAAGAATCAAACATCCATTTACTTGCATATACAGTTATACACACACCACCACACTTACTTTTACAGAAACTTACACATACTTAGTCTTTTAAACAATCACTTATAGAAACACATACTTATTCATACAGGAAGTCTACCAATCTCTCACTCTCACATATACTCACTTATAAACACCAATAGTCACATATACTAGTTTAAAACATATGTAGTTACTTATGAAGACACTATTGAGACAGTCATTCACTCACTAACACACCCATGCACACACTCATCCACCCATACAGTCCTGCACACATGCTGTCTTCAACACATACAAACAGTGAGTCACTCATTCATGCATCTATGCACTACGTAATACCCCCCACCGCACCATGAAGACACTCAGACACTCATACTGATACTCAAAAAACCAACTAATAACCTATATAGACACTCATGTAGCTACTCACCAACCCATGCAGCCACTTATATACAAAGTGAGAGACTGATACAGGTATTTACACATTTAAACATTACTCACTTAGCCATGTATTCAAAAAGATACACTTAATCAGTCAGTAATACAATCAATTTTTCAAAAACAAATCATCAATTTAGACACTTATATACTCATTTATTCTTCCATCGACCTTGAGATATACATATATTAAACATATTTAATTTTCAGAAAAACACACATTCACTGGATGATGTCATCAGTGATGTCATTTGAGATGTCATCAGTGATGTCATGAGTGATGTCACTGACCATGTCATGAGTGATGTAATATGTGACGTCATCAGTAGTGCATTGCGGGCGCGCGAGTTATAGTTAGCTGAACTAACTATAACGGGGGAATTTCAATGTTTTTTTACGAGTGAAATGTCCAGCTAACTATAACATGTGTGAAACCTTTGGTTTTTTCTTTCATTGAATATATATATATATATATATATATATATATATATATATATATATATATATATATATATATATATATATATATTACCTACTGGCGGTCGCCAGTAGGTAGTTATAGTTAGGACCACGTTTCCATAGGAAATCCGCAACATTCTATTTTGAATAACTTTGGCGCCGGTCGACGAATCCTCGCGAATTTTTCAAAATAGGTGGGGCGCTACGCTCCGCTCCTACCCTGAAAGTCTCGGGGGGATTCGTCAAGCGGGGGCTGAGATAAAAGGGGGGTCCCAAAACGCGTTTTTCCCATGCATTTTTCCATAGGACCTTTAGACAGGGCTACAGCCCGAACGGCTGAACAGAATTACTAGAAATTTGGCAGAGAGGTAGTCCTCAGGTCAAGGAAGTGCCTTTTGTAGGTTTGGTGTAAATCTGTTCAGTAGATTCTGAGAAAATAGCCTTTAAATCAATATATATATCTGAGCCAGCTTACGGTGCGCTTACGGTACGCTTACCGTACGCGTACGATGGCGTGCGCGAGCGCGATTATGATTGGCTCTTAGATCTTAGTAAACATTCGAATCGGCCGAAACCAGGAAGCGGCGGCCGCCATTTTCTCTCTCGCACTGAGAGAGATGATTAACAAACAAAGCACAAAAACATTTAAAGGGGCTGTTTTGACAGCTCCCAAACACATAGCCATGTACAGGGAGTCCCCAAAGATCCCCCAAGGCCAAAAACGGAATTTTTATTTTTTCGCTAATTTCGCCGATTACGCTTACCGTACGCGTACGGTAAAAAAATATAAAAAAAAAAAAAATATCCACACTAACCCCACCCCGTGTGCAATTGGTGACCGAAGGTCACTAATTGTGAATGGCTTATTCCTTTAGTTAAAAACGAAAAGATAAAAAAAAAAATATTAAAAAAAAAAATTATCCACACTCTCTCCACCCCGTGTGCAATTGGTGCCCGAAGGGCACCATTTGTGCATGGCTTATAACAACTGCGAAAAATTAAAATATTACCTTTAAAAACGAAGTGCATCATATGTCCTCCATGTGCGCACGGTGCGCAAAGCGCATCGTGCGTACATGGCCCATCTAGTGTAACGTGGGCACGCGGTGCGCGTAGCGCACCGCGTGCCCACCGTGCGTGCACGGCACTAACTGCGTAAAGTGGGCGCGCGGTGCGCGAAGCGCACCGCGTGCTCACTGTGCGCGCACGGTGCGCGAAGCGCACCGTGCGCGCACGGAACAAACTGCGTTAAGTGGGCGCGCACGCCACGAATGGCGTAAAGTAACTTAGCATTTAAAAAACCGTACAAATTCACTGAAAAAACCATAGGTTTCACACACGTTATAGTTAGGAATTAGCATTTAAAAAACCTTGCAAATTCACTGAAAAAACCATAGGTTTCACACATGTTATAGTTAGCGGAAATTTTACTGATAAAAAACCAATGAAATTCCCCCGTTATAGTTAGTGCAGGCAACTATAACTCACGCGACCGCAATCTTCTGCTGATGACATATGTGTCTTTATGAAAAGAAAATATTTGTAATATATGTATAGCAAAAAATGTATGGAAGAAGACATGGGTAAATAAGTGTCTAAATACAGTATTAGCATCAGCAGAGGATTGCGGTCGCGTGAGTTATAGTTGCCTGCACTAACTATAACGGGGGAATTTCATTGGTTTTTTATCAGTAAAATTTCCGCTAACTATAACATGTGTGAAACCTATGGTTTTTTCAGTGAATTATATATATATATATAAACACACCTGATCCTTAGTTTGTTAGCAGCTTCCTTTTCGCCGACTCATCCACCAAGGAACCACGAACCACAGATTTAAAGCAGCAATATATTTATTTGAGCTGTTAAGTCCTTTGAAGACGCGTTTCGGGCGTCACTCGCCCTTGTTCACATCAACTTTCTTCTGTTACATAACAAAAGGTGCCCTTTAATTTAACATGGTTACTGTTTTAATTTGACATCTATTTTATGATGAAATTAGTATATGTTAAACATTAGATGCATAAATTGTCCTTAGGAAATCCTATTGGGTTTCTTCGCAAAATCATAAATGTCAGGTCCAGAGATGAATCTCATAAAGGAACATAGCTATGAAGACGGCAAATTTTTACAGTCCATGAATCCAATTATATCTGTAACAAGCCAAGAAATAAAACATATATAAATATATATAAATACATTAAAAATATTAAAAACTATTCAATAATATTGTTAATAATACTTATGTGCAAAAAATGCTGCCAAGCCCGTCTTCAACCTATGTACACGGACCCGATAATATTGATATATCTGCATGAATGCCAGTTCTAAAATCACCATCTAATGTTAATATGAATTTCTATATTACTTAAACCAAGATGCGGGCAACTTAACTATCCTGGTTATAAGACTGTATCTTCAACATAACAATATCACCTAAGAAATTTGTTTGTATGTGCAAAATTAGCAAGAGTGTGACTGTGCAAATTACAGTAGTGTTACTATTATGGTGCATGAATATCGAAAAACATCTATGCCTCACATTGATCTAGAATATGTTACAAATAATTTATATTGTAGTTTAGATCATCCACATGTGGCAATTATGAATATACAAGCACCATGTCTAAAAAATGAAATGAAAAAAGGAAAAAGGTACATATAAAACACCGGACTTAAAACGGATTTAAAAGAACAGACCCAAAAGTGCTAGTTTATAAAAAGTTATGCAGATCCTCAGTATTGTTGAGGCCTGATGGGAAGTGTCAAGCTCAAGGATTAGCTTAGATTCCAACTGTCTCAGGGCTTTTTCACGATCACCACCTCGACGCAGTTCAGGAATGGCGGCTGCCACAAAATAATTCAAACAACTAAGATCATTGTTGTGTGTAGATTTAAAATGGCGAGCCACTGGATACGTGGAGTCGTTATTGACAATAGCGCGTAGATGCTGTAATATCCTGACATGCACCTGCAACTTCGTACTCCCCACGTATCTAAGTCCACAAGTGCACGTCAGGATATACACAGCAAACTCTGTTTTGCAAGTGAAATTGCCCCTAATGGCTATTTTGTCTGGGCTGAAAGGAGAAATATAATGTGTGGTATTGATACCAAACTTACAAGCCCTACAAGTAGTGCATTTGGTAAAGCCATTTTGGGGCTGTAGCCACATTTTGGCTGTAGATAGTTCCGGACATGCCTTTCCTATTTGTGTGCGCATAGAAATGCCCTTTCTATATGTGACAGTTGGTTGGGATGGTAGTCTAGTTGATAATACTCCATCCGTGAGGATAATCGGCCAATGACGTTTAATTATGGCACGAATTATTTTCCTCTCTTGTTTATTAAAAGCAGTAATCAACCTTGGAGCAGAGTTATCATCAGGTACATTTTCCACTTTATTAGTGAGAAGAGATGCCCTAGATCTTTCCCTAGTTTTGTTTAGGGCTGTTTTTAAAATCTTCTCGCTGTATCCTCTGTCTTTGAATCTACTATATGCTTCCTCAGTACATCTATTGAGGTCTTCATGGTTGTTACAGATCCTCTTAAGACGTAAGAATTCCCCATATGGGATATTATCAACCATATGTTTAGGATGTGAGCTGCTGGCATGCAGAATCAAATTGCCTGCCGTTTCTTTTCTATGCAATGCCGTTCCTAATGCTCCATCTCTCTCGTACACTCTTACATCTAAAAAGTCAATGCTGTTTCTGCTTATGTTTGACGTAAATTTAAGATTGGCAGTGTTAATGTTCATTTCATCAATAAATTGTGATGCTTTAGTTTCACTACCTTTCCAACCTACAAAGACATCATCGATGTAACGCATCCAGTACAGAACATTCTCATTGAACACATTAGCATGGGTAATCTTGAAGACCTGCTCCTCCCACCAGCCAACATGCAAACATGCATAGCTGGGGGAGAAGCAAGCCCCCATCGCCACGCCTCTTTTTTGTAAGTACAAATCATTGCCAAATACAAAGTAGTTGTTATGTAAACACCATGAAATCAAATTTAAAAGCATCTTATTGTGATGGTAAAATTCAATAGGTCTTTGATCCAGAAAGTGTTTTATTGCTGCCAGTCCTGTGGAGTGTTCGATACTCGTGTACAAGGATTCTATAGCCAATGTAATGAAAAGTAAATCATCTGACCATGTAATATTCTCTGTCTTTGATAAAAAATCACCAGTATCTTTTATGTAGCTCGGTAATGCTTTAACAAACTCTTGTAGAAAAAAGTCAACATACTGGGTTACTGTTTCCCCTACACTATTGATAGCCGAGATAATCGGTCTACCGGGAACTGGTGTTGTCTTTTTATGTACTTTCGGGATGAAATAGAGTTTGGCCATTGTTGGATGTTCTATATTTAGAAATTGAAATTCCTCCATAGAAATGACCCCTTCTCTTTTCCAAGCCAATAGTTCCTTCTTTAAAGTCGTAGTAGTAGTAGTAGTAGTATACTTTATTTAGATATAAAAATATCCTTAAAAGAACACCTCAAAATTACGACAGCAATACACATTTTTAAAAACTTCAAATTGCAATGAAAGCTTCACTGATATATCAATGGTAAAAGGAATTAGTGTGCAAAATGCAATGACAAGCATAACGTTTAAAATACATTTGGTTTCAAGTGTTTGACAACAACCGTAAATGCAATCCAATATTTCATAAAATGACAACCGATTGTGCAAGCGTCAGTCAGATAAAAGTAGTGTTAGCAGCATTTGAAAAATTACACGATGAAATGAAATAGCCCTTAAAGAAAGCATAAAAACATACCAAACCATTACTGCTTAAGAGTGCGGTAAGCATATCATAAAAAAGTTGTAAAAGCAATATTTAGACCTGTGTTTTCTGGCGTTAAAACTGCAATAATTGCTTGTCTACACGTTCGGATTCCCAGCCTATTCCACTCAATTTTCAATTTGCGTCTACGTTGTGACATAAAAGATGGACAAAGACATACTATATGCTCCAGGGTTTCAGGAGACATACCGCACCCTCTGCACATTACATCCTCTGACAAACGGCGCCAGACGGGCAGATCTTTTAGAAATTGCCAATCGCCCAGTCTGGTTTTTAGATGCAAGGAGTAAGTGCAAGATAGGTAGGATGCGGGGGATAACCGACCATACGATGTTATTGTTGCCCAAGCATGTCTGCGTTTGGCAAATTGGGCTTTATCAATGATCAGGGACCTCATTCGAGTGCATTTCTTAATGCTACTTTTAAATACTGATTTACTGGGGTTGAGGTCCCATAGTGCACCTGCAGACATTTCTTGGATCGAATCCTTAAAAAGACGACTGTAAGAGCCGCGTGGATTTTTCTGGAAAATATCCAACCAAATTAAGGACTCCAATGAGCCTGTGTTTGCTTGTCTCAATTTGTGGCACAGGTTTAAATACATTCCCGTGGCTGAAATTTCATAGTTTAATAGACCCAATTCGAGTCTGATCTGTGCAGCAGAGGCTGATTTGGGCAAGTGGAGGATTTTTTTGTAGAGTTTCGTCACATGTTGGTTAAAAGAGGAGTTTAATTTCCCCCTAAAAATCTCAACACCATAAGTCAGTGTAGGCCCTATTTTTGCTCTCATAACTTCCAGTAATGGGGACAAGCTTGGGCCAGACAAATTTCTTGAGAGCTTGCAAAAATTCACCTGTAGGTTCATGGCTTTCACTGAAATGACCTTACGCTGTTTGTTGAAGTTGCCCTTGGAGTCAAAATTGACCCCAAGATATTTGTAAGTGTTTCCTATTGTGAGACTAGAGTTGTTAAACAGCCAACCTCCTCCACGGTAAAGTTTTCTACCAAAAGTGACCACTTGGGTTTTCTTCTTTAAAGTCTATTTGGCCACATTGTATTTGTTGAAAGAAGTTTTCTCATAACACTCCACATCCTGTAGATGCCTTGTGGCCTCTAATATATAGTCTTTCTGGGGCCAAATGACCATATTGCCACCTTTGTCCGATTTTGTTACTATGATTTCATGCATGTTACCCAGTTTTTTAATTAACTTGGCATATTCGACTTCATGTTCACTTTTGTACCGTTTTTTTATGTTTTGTACGGTAATGAAGCTTTTTAATATCTTCAATTACAACTTCATGATAAATGTCAATGGCATCCTTAGGCATAATGGGTATGAACTTTGATTTAGCTTTGAATGGACTGATGCCGGCCCCCAACTGTGGTATATGTTCAATGTGCAGACCCTCCTGCGTGGAGCACAGATCTCCATCCAAATCAATCCCCAGTATTGCCTCTTTGTTAAGGTGTTGCATATCTCGTAATACAGTCGCGTCTGAAGCTTTCAATTCTTTACTATATGTGGTAACATTGGCTTGGCATGTATCCTGGTTAGTCTGTATTTCCTTTAACCCATCCTTTATGGCAAAGAACTTTTTAAGCTTTAATTTTCTAATGAAACAAAATACATCCACTCTAGTCTGGGAATAATTAAAATCGCTTACGTAAGAAAGTCCCAGGCTCAAAAGTTGTTCCTCAGCTTGAGACAAAATCAATGGAGAGAGGTTGATAATGGTGTTATTATTTGCTTTCACTTTCTTCGCCAATATGATTTTCTTGTTGGCGCTTTTCCTCTTTTTGCGCCGCTCCCTTCTTCATATATTTTTACGTTTTCTGGCCTCTTGTTGGTTTGATTCCGAGGCCATAGCGTTTGGCGTCTGTCGAAAGCTAAAAAATCAACCTCTTCTCCTAAATTTAGAATCTTGGTTTGTCCTGATGTTCCCAGGCTGGCTGTACTTTCACAATCAGATGAGACTTCACTCGTGAGAGAATCGCTATCGGTTACCACATTAGTAGCGGTACTTGTTCCTGCCGTCACAGGCTTGTTCAGATTTTGAGTACCTTTGTCAACTATTGCTTTTTTGCGTTCTCATATTTATGCGCGAAAGTAAAAATACGACCTTCTTCATAGTCGTATTTATCACGAAGGAATTTCTGTGCCTTACGGTTTTTGATTTTTTCCTCCTGTTTGTTCACTCTCTCTTCAATATCGCGCTTTGTTTTGGTGATGAACTCACTTGATTCTAATTTGTCCAATTGTTCCGAAATCGTAGCTATTTCCTCCATGATAGCATGTCGATCTATTTCAGCATACTTGACCAAAATACGCACCAAATTCATTGATGCATCCAGATTGCTTTCTCCCCATTCCTTTAGCATGTGTGGGTTGGGGTTCTCAAAGCTGGGGGCTAACAGGATACGCAGGCCCCTGGGAATACGACCGACCTCAATGTATTTAGTCAGGGATTTGTGTTCCCACCATTTAGTCGTCTCTGCTCTCATACATTTTTCAAGCCTTTTGAGTAGGTTCTTTGCGTCCGTTTCCTTGCCGGTTTGTGAAATGTCTGTACCCTCCCGTTCAGCAGGGTTGTTAGGCATATCTTTAAACAATTCTTCTGCAGCAGCCTCTCGGGTACGAACCACCTCGGCTGACATCTTAACAGGAACACACAGCAATCGCACGGCTGAAGCTTTTAACGTCAGCCGTAAGCTGCTTTAAATCACCTCCCCACCTTAGTTTGTATTGCGGTGCTCGCGGATCTTAGCGCCAACGGAATTCAATGTCAAAACCGTGAAGCCGTGAACCAGTACATCCACACGAGCGTAGTGCAATTTCTAAGGGGGTTGCCGCCAAAACTCCTTTCTCGGATCCACACTGTTGTCGGTTGAGGGAGGCAACCTCTTGCAAGGGAGGGGGTTCGTCACGAAAGCAACTAGAATTTTGAGATTTCCTATGGAAACACGGTCCTAACTATAACTATCTACTGGCGACCGCCAGTAGATAATATATATATACATATATATATATTCACTGAAAAAACCATAGGTTTCACACATGTTATAGTTAGTGGAAATTTTACTGATAAAAAACCAATGAAATTGCCCCGTTATAGTTAGCGCAGGCAACTATAACTCACGCGACCACAATCCTCTGCTGATGCTAATACTGTATTTAGACACTTATTTGCCCATGCCTTCTTCCATACATTTTTAGCTATACATATATTACAAATATTTTTTTTTCATAAAGACACATATGTCATCAGCAGAGGATTGCGGTCGCGTGAGTTATAGTTGCCTGCGCTAACTATAACGGGGCAATTTCATTGGTTTTTTATCAGTAAAATTTCCACTAACTATAACATGTGTGAAACCTATGGTTTTTTCAGTGAATTTGCAAGGTTTTTTAAATGCTAATTCCTAACTATAACGTGTGTGAAACCTATGGTTTTTTCAGTGAATTAGTGCGGTTTTTTAAATGCTAAGTTTTTTTCCCTTATAATAAGCCCTGTACATTTGGTGGCCTACGGCCACCAAAAGCACAGGGGGTGGGGTAAGTGTGGATAGTGTTTTTTTCCATTGTAATAAGCCCAGCACATTTGGTGGCCTTCGGCCACCAAAAGCACAGGGGGTGGGGTAAGTGTGGATAGTGTTTTTTTTATTTTTATTTTTTTACCGTACGCTTACCGTAAGCGTACGGTAAGCGTACCCCGCGAAATTGCCGAAAAAAAAATAAAACCGTTTTTGCACTTGGGGGATGTTTGGGGACTCCCTCAACATGACTATGTGGGAGGGAGTTGTCAAAACAGCCCCTTTACATGTTTTTGGGCTTCCGATTTTAAAAATCTCTCTCAGTGCGAGAGACAAAATGGCGGCCGCCGCTTCCTGGTTTCGGCCGATTCGAATGTTTACTAAGATCTAAGAGCCAATCAGAATCGCGCTCGCGCACGCCACCGTACGCTTACCGTAAGCGTACGGTAAGCGTACCGTAAGCTGGCTCAGATATATATATTGATTTAAAGGCTATTTTCTCAGAATCTACTGAACAGATTTACACCAAACCTACAAAAGGCACTTCCTTGACCTAGGGACTACCTCTCTGCCAAATTTTGAGTAATTCTGTTCAGCCATTCGGGCTGTAGCTCGTTCTAAAGGTCCTATGGAAAAATGCATGGGAAAAACGCGTTTTGGGACCCCCCTTTTATCTCAGCCCCCGCTTGACGAATCCCCCCGAGACTTTCAGGGTAGGAGCGTAGCGTAGCGCCCCACCTATTTTGAGAAATTCGCGAGGATTCGTCGACCGGCGCCAAAGTTATTCAAAATAGAATGTTGAGGTTTTCCTATGGAAACGTGGTCCTAACTATAACTACCTACTGGCTATCGCCAGTAGGTAATATATATATATATATATATATATATATATATATATATATATATATTCACTGAAAAAACCATAGGTTTCAGGGGTGTTATAGTTAGCTGGACTTTTCACTTGTACCAAACCATTGAAATTCCCCCGTTATAGTTAGTTCAGCTAACTATAACTCGCGCGCCCGCAATGCACTGCTGATGACGTCACATATTACATCACTCATGACATGGTCAGTGACATCACTCATGACATCACTGATGACATCTCAAATGACATCACTGATGACATCACTGATGACATCATCCAGTGAATGTGTGTTTTTCTGAAAATTAAATATGTTTTATATATGTATATCTCAAGGTCGATGGAAGAATAAATGGGTATATAAGTGTCTAAATGGATGATTTGTTTTTGAAAAATTGATTGTGTAACTGACTGATTAAGTGTATCATAGTGAATACATGGCTTAGTGAGTAATGTTTAAATATGTAAATATCTGTATCAGTCTCTCACTTTGTGTATAAGTGGCTGCATGGGTTGGTGAGTAGCTACATGGGTGTCTATATAGGTTATTAGTTGTTTTTTTGAGTATCAGTCTGAGGGTCTGCATGGTTCGGTGGGGGGTATTACGTAGTGCATAGGTGCATGAATGAGTGACTCACTGTTTGTATGTGTTGAACACAGCATGGGTGCAGGACTGCATGGGTGGATGAGTGTGTGTATGGGTGTGTTAGTGAGTGAATGACTGCCTCAATAGTGTCTTTATGAGTAACTACATATGTTTTAAACTAGTATTTGTAACTCTTGGTGTATATAAGTGAGTATATGTTAGAGTGAGATATTGAAAGAGTTCCTGTATGAATAAGTATGTGTTTCTATAAGTGATTGTTTAAAAGACTAAGTATGTGTAAGTTTCCGTAGAAGTAAGTGTGGTGGTGTGTGTATAACTGTATATGCAAGTAAATGTATGTTTGATTCTTTATTAGCATGAGTGACTATGTGTGTGAGTAACTCTATGGATGAGTGGCATTGTGTAACAGGATGTATAAGTGTATGAGTACATATGATGAGTGAGTACATGTATGAGTGACTGTATAGGACTGTTGGTGAATGAGTGAATGTGTATGTGGATCTTAGAATTACCGAAGAGGTTGTTGTAACTGGTATTGGTATGTCCATTATTTTGAAAATTTTAATCTCTATTTTTGAATGTGTGTATCAAAGGTTATATTAGGGTGAGAGGAGGTCTGCCACTCTATCACAAGGATGATGCCATCAGTGATGTCATCAGTGATGTCATTTGAGATGTCATCAGTGATGTCATGAGTGATGTCACTGACCATGTCATGAGTGATGTAATATGTGACGTCATCAGCAGTGCATTGCGGGCGCGCGAGTTATAGTTAGCTGAACTAACTATAACGGGGGAATTTCAATGGTTTGGTACAAGTGAAAAGTCCAGCTAACTATAACACCCCTGAAACCTATGGTTTTTTCAGTGAATTTCTGAGGTTTTTTAAATGCTAATTCCTAACTATAACGTGCCTGAAACCTATGGTTTTTTCTGTGAATTTCAAAGGTTTTTTAAATGCTAATTTCTAACTATGCCTACAGAGATAGGACATGTGAAGAAAGAAGAAAAAATGCACAGAAAGAAACAAAAGAAGTGCAGAAAGAAGCAACAGGAGTCCTCAAATACGAAGATAAGTGCAGGAAGAAGGATAACGTGCAGAAAGAACAAAAAGATAAGAAAGAAGCCTTGTTGCAAAATCATCCTGTACCCTCAACTTTTTCAGATGGATACTGGTGGTAACTGAGTCTGACTAACCAGTCCTAGAGCCAGTGCTCTGTTAAAAGACACTTAGAATACAGTGAAAACACCTACATACACTAGGGAACATTATGTGTTGGGGTCCCCCTGTGATTAGCCTGACCTCCTCTGTAAGCCCCTAGTATATAATAGGGCATGGGGATTAAAACTACCTCTTAAAACAGGCCACAGGGCGTTTTTGCACACGTTAACTCAGGTCCCGTCCCCTCCCTTCACCACTGTGTAAACACACCCTGTGTCCGTTTTTAGTTGGGAGATTAAGTTCATTTGAATCCTGAGGGTCCCTAGGGTCCAACTAGCCCACTAGGTACCTCCAGTAAGTGCCACAGAGCTGCGTTGCAGAGAGGTGTAAAAAGTGGCACGGCCTGGACCACCTCTCTGCAATGCAGCTCAGTGGCACTTACTGGAAGCACTTGGTGGGCTAGTTAGCCCCCAGGGGCCCTCAGTATTGAAGGGAAATTATATCCCCAATTTAAAACGTGCCATAGTGCATGTTTGCACACGTCACCTTAGGCCCCGTCCCCTCCCTTCACCACTGTGTAAACGCGCCCTGTGGCTGTTCTAAGTTGAGAGATTAAGTCCCCTTGAATCCTAAGGGTCCCTAGGGTCACACTAGACCACTAGGTACCTCCAGTAAGCGCCACAGAGCTGCATTGCAGAGAGGTGGAAAAAGGGGCTTGGCCTCAGAACACCTGTCTGCAGCGCAGCTCCCTGACGCATACTGGTGATGCCTGTTGGGGGCGCGTTTGCAGAGTGCTGCACGGAGGGGGCATGGCCTCCGGCACGATGCCAGTCTTTTATTTATTTGAATTTTTTAAGAAGGGGGGCTGTGTGGTTCCCCTTCTTATTCTAATTTATTGGCCCTGATGACCCCATCCCCCAGGGCCTGTCTCCTAATTATATTTTTTTGACCCCAATCCCCAGGGCTGGCCACTGTTTTTTATTATTTTAAAAAAATATATATTTATAGACACACCTAGGACATGCTGGACAAACCGTACGTACCTATCACCATGACGATTTGCGTGATATTCATTAAAAGGCGACTATGCATGCAATGAATCCACGTGGAATGTATTTACACCACTAGTGAAGCTCTGACATGTCTGATGCCCTACCGTGCCTAATCTCGGTAGACACCCTTGTCGTTTATTTATACAAACATGGGAAGCTATTGACGGGCACATTTAATACACATGCACACCAAGCCATTCAAAGGGGATTCGACAAAAATTCGACCAAAACTATGCAAGAAACCCCCCTCACGGTTAATAAAACACACATCCACTGCCGGATGTGTAATACTTTTTATTTTACTCTCTGGAAAGGGGACGAACATCACTTGAGAGTCACAGCGTGCTCCTGACAGAGCCCAATGCTGTGTTACACCAACCATTGCCTGCCGAGTGCCACACACCTCTGTGTTGTATTCCACTAGCTAGTGCATATGTTATGACACTCTCTAGCCCATGTGCACTGTAACACCACCCCGTGAATATGTCATGCCACACTTGTCTTCGCACGGGTTATATTGCCCCATCTAACGTGCCTTCCTCGATGCCTATGTTATAACGCACAGTGCTATGCCATACATTTTACAATCTGGGATCCATATCTTTGTCACAGTGCATATGCAACATTACACTCCCCAGCACATATTTTATATTACAACTTTAGAGACTAGTTAGGTTACACAACACTGCCCTGTGCATATTACACTCCAAGGCGCATATCGCATAGCACGCGCTAGTGCCTGTGCTATCTCGCGCTCTCCAATGAATCTGTCATTGCGCACAATGTATAGCATATTATATTTCACGCCTGGTTCATCTTATATCACACTTTTTGGTGCATAGTTTATACCATACACTATATCTAGTTTTCATTTTCAATCGTGCTCTCAGGACTATGTTCTATATAACACTGTGTTCACCTACCCTTTTCACGGGCATTACATTTTGCGATAGGGGGTGGAGGGTCAGGGGGTGTTTCTGCAAAGTGAGCCCGGAGTCAGTCACAAACGTCCTCTTCTTCCTGAATAAAAGTGAGATTATGCTGCATACTTGTTCATATTTTAAGTAGTTCGCACAGACACAATGTTTTAAAAACAATAACGTTCCTAATACCCGCCTTCTCTGAACAGTTAGCTTGCTGCCCCATCCCCCTCCTCCCTATCCTCTGTTGTGTGAATCCATGGACTAGCCTCCTCCCTCCTGCCATGCATGGTCTGATGTGCTGCCACTGCCCTCAATTTAGTATGATGTACCAGTCCACTCCTCCTGCCCTCCATTGCCAAATTCTATGCCTCATCATTGACCTCCTGCTTAAACTCTGTGCTTAGCTTGCTGCCCCTATTCTCCTTCCCCCTGCCCTCCGATGTCTTTGTGCATGCCCCTGCTCCATCCTTTTTGCCCACCATGTCCCATGGACCTGCCACTCCTATCTACTCTTAGTGTTCTGTTGAGCTGCCACTCCCCTCTCACCTGCCTAGCATTGTCAGATGACTGTAACCTGTCCCTGCCACCTCCACCCTGCCTGTCCACATGCCATGCCCCTATCCTCTTCCTCCTCTCCTACTTTGTCCATTGTACTGCCACACCCTTCTGCCCTCCCTGGTCTGTTGTGCTGCAACTGCTCCTCCTGCCTGCCCCGTGTGGTCTGTTGTGAGGCCCCTTCCCCTGATCTTTCTTGTCTGTGCACAGGTCCTGACCCTCCCTTCTATCCTCCATCGTCCTTTGTGCATGCCCCTGCACCCTCCTTCTTGCCCATCATAGCCATTGTGCTGCCACTAACCCTCCTGCTTGCCATGCATGGTCTTCTGTGCTGCCATGGCCCCTCCCACCTTCCCTGTGTGGTCAGTTAGCTGCCCCTGACCCCCTCCCACCTTCCCTCCATGGTCTGTGTGTATGCCATCACAGTCTCACTGTTACTCTTCATGGTGTGTCTTGCTTCTAGTGCCCATCCTGCCTGACCTCCATGGCTATCTTGCTGCTCCTGCCCTGCCCCCTTGCCCCCAGCCCTCTGTTTACATGAGCAGACCCCTACTCCCTCCCTCCTGGCTTGTCTGTTCCATTGTAATGCCCCTGGTCCGTCCCTCCTGCCCTTTATGGTCTGTTATGCTGCAGCTTTCTCTCCTGTCTGTCCATTATGGTCAGCTAGCTACCATTGCCTCTTGCCCCTCTGTTCTCTGTTGTCCATGTGCATGGTCCTGTCCCCTCCCTCTTGCTTTCTATGGATTGTTGTGCTGCACTCCCGTCCTGCATGCCCTGTGTGGTGTATTGTGCTGCTGCAAACCCTGATGCCTGCCCTGCAGGGTCAGTTTGGTGCACCTCTCCATGTCCCTCCTGTTTTCTGTTATCCAAGTCCATGTCCCTATCCCATTTCCTTCCATGATCAAATGTACCATACTTGCGAACATTTTGAACTTGGTAAGAGGGAGATTTTGAAAAAAACTGGGGTATTGATTTTCCCCTTTGAGTTACATTGAAAAAGAGGATATTGTAGACAGGAGACAGATCAAATAAAGCCCATTTGAGCTTAAAAACATTGGACGTTTCCTGGCTGAATCGGGTCTGTTGGCATGTATGGTTGTACTACCATTCCCTCTTCCTTCTGCCCACAATGGTCTATTACATTGCCACAGCCTTGAAGGAGGGTAGATTTTGTATCACAGGGGGCCCCTGGCCCGTTCTGTCCACACCTGAAGTATGAGACCCTTGTCCTTGCCCTGCCAGCCGCATTTGTAGGCCGTATTAAATTGACCAGCGGGTCCTGTGTTGCTATATAATTATCCTGAGACATCCTTACCACTCAGCCAGCATAAAACCCCTGTGTAGGCCCTTCTGTTCAATATGTAGGCCTCTTTGTTAAATTGACCATAGCTCTGCAATTTTAGTGTATAGCAGTCTGAAGGCAGGTCTGCGAGGCCTTCTGCTCTAAACTAGTAGCCCCCACCCTACCCGAGTGCTCTGTGCTCGGTATCAAAGTTCAACATCCCCCTGAAGCTGTCGACGTACAGTAGGCTGCATCCTGGACTGGTACTTGCTTCCTGGGCAGGTTTCCCGCTTTTAAGGAAGTGGCAACCGCAGAGCGTCAAGTTAGGAGAACTGAGGAGATTTTATACATGAATATATTGAATTCCCGTACAATACCCATTATTTTCTGCTTGCTCTATGGAACTTACGATAAACGATTGGCCTGAGAGACTGACCTTATCACCCAGTCCATTGTCAGTATTAAGTGGGTAACTGACGAAATGTCTGGTAAAATCTGCAGACGAAGCTTTTGGGTAGCATACGTAGGTAGATGTAGCGTGCAAAGGAGCCCACAAAATGATATAAAAAGGGAGCACCCACAGATATCGATGGACTACCTCGCCGTCTGTATGTAGGTTAACAGGCTGTGCAGGTTTTCCCCAAGAGCTGGGAGCTCTTGTCTTCCTTTGCTTAAAATGTCTTGCTCTGCTTTGCTTGAAGTATCTTATTCTATTTTACCTATATGAAATGTCATGTTATGTTTAACCATTGTTCTCTTTACTTTTGCATTTAAAAGATTTTGTATTGTAATTGCAGGAATGCTTGCTCTAAGAGTAAACGTGAGTGTTCCTAGGTAACATTTTCCTTGGTGTAACTTGTTTCTCATGATGCATTTATAGATGTGTTTTCTCTCTCTCTCTGTCAGTACATTAATTGAGATACAGAGAATATCATGACAGCTGTATGATTATCTGGATTCTGTATTTTGTACTTTGTCTCTATTCTGCGGTTTCTTTGAAGTTGCATCTTCTCATTAAACTGCCATTGTATTCTGCCTCCAATTCCATGTCTCATATGTCTGTTTTCTTCATTTTTGGAGCAAGCGTTCCTAGGCACCCCGGCTCAAATTAAGGTGCCCCTTTTGTCCCTGACTCACTCTCCTGCTCAGTTCTGTGGTGGCTCCTGGGGCTCTGGGGACCGCCCCTAGCTTCCTTGACCCGTAATAGATCTTCCCTCCAACAGCCTCTCTTGCAAGTCCTGTATTGTTGGTTTGTTGCCCCTGCCCCCCTTTCCACTGCCCTCCATAGTCTGTTGTGCTTCCATGGCCCTTCCTGCCTGCTCAGTGTGGTTAAATTGTTGCCTTTGCACCCTCCTACCTGCCTTCAATTTTCAGAGTCCGTGCCCCTGGCCTCTGCCTCTCAACAGTATCCTAATGAACAACTAGATTGCTAACATTCTATATTTATTACAAAAGTGTGGAACGCCTGACATCATCTTGATGTAATCAAAACTGTAATACCTAGAGCATTTCCTTTAGAAATTACATATATGAGAGGGTCTTATTGGCATCAAAATTATGGTTAGTGCTCTAAAAAACTAAAATGAGGACATATTTTCTGAGTTTTCAAATAGCGACAAAGCACTTTTAAATTATTTGTTATCTTTATGTTTGTTTTATCCAGTTGACCACTTGATTAAATGTTGCACTTAGGGGAGAGGATGTGGTGTTACTTCCAGAACTGCAGACTTTGCAACTGGGGAACCAGGTTGAAGTTTCTGCTTCAGCTCGACATTCTGTGATTCTGGTCAAATCACTTAGTCTCCCCATGTCTACAACCAAAATGAATGTGTTCTTGTGTGATGTAACCAATGCTCATGTAAAGCACTCCAATACCTGACAAGTCTGCACTATATAACACTGCAAAAACACAAAATAATAAGTGTTTTGCACACTTCTGTCATTGGGCTATATTTGGGCTATATCTGGGTGATTTTGGGCTACATTTGGGCTCTTTTGTCTCCGGTGGCCATCTTGGGAGATTTATTTCTTATGAAGTTTCCTAATTTCCTCATGTACTGCAGTCTCCTCAGTAGGAAATGCTTTCAGTTTTTTACTTTGATTCCATCATGAAGGTATTCAGATATGTCATACATTTGCCATACATTCTGAATGTTAGCACTCTAGTTGCTCATTAGATCACTGTAGTAAAACTACTGTACACCATGGAAGTCTGCTCCTGGTATTAAAAGTGCATGTTTCAGTCTGCATGTCAGAATTTTTTAATGAAATAGAAGAGGATTTGAGAAGTCACTCAAAATGTGCCCTCATTGTCTTTCTTCAGCATTAATCATAATTTCTATGGCAAAATGAACCCCCTCGTTGTGTTCCTTTTTAAATTAAATGTTTTAAGTGTTACCAGTTTATTCCAATCAAGATGGCTTCAGGTGTGCCATACTTTTGTCATAATGAAGACAGTAAGCGCTCTAGTTGTTTTTAAGAACATTCTTGGACATTCTGTCATTGGGCTATACTTGGGCTACATCTGGGTGATATTTGGGCTACATTTGGGCTCTTTTGTCTCTGGTGGCCATCTTGGGAGACTTATTTGTTATGAAGTTTCCTAATTTCCTCATTTACTGCAGTCTCCTCAGTAGGAAATACTTTCAGTTTTTTACTTTGATTCCATCAAGAAGGCATTCAGATGTGTCACACATTTGCCATAGAATGTTAGCACTCTTTTTGCTCATTAGATCACTGTAGTAAAGCTACTGCTCACCAGGGAAAACTGCTGCTGGTATTGAAAGTGCATGTTTTAGTCTGCATGTCAGATTTTTTTAATGAAATAGAAGAGGATTTGAGAAGTCACTCAAAATGTGCCCTAATTTCTCTTTCTGCAGCACTAATCATACTTTTTATGGAAAAATGAACCCCCTCATTTTGTTCCTTTTTAAATTAAATGTTTTAAGAGTTACCACTTTAATCCAAGCAAGATGGCTTCAGGTGTGCCATACGTTTATCATAAGTAGGACGATTAGCGCTCTAGTAGTTCTTTGGAACACTCTGGGAAGCTGCAGTAGAACACAAAGGAATCAACTGACAGTCTCTGCCCTTGTTGGATGTACATGTTTTACTGAGAATGTCAGACTTCATTCTCACATGACTGAGAAAGATAATGTGAATTTACAGAAAATAAGCTCTCAGTTTAGCTTATAGATCATCTTCCAAACCTCTGTGGTAAAAGCATGAGAAAATATTTTTCTCTCAATCATGATATCCCAGCAGAAGGCTTTTTCACATGGTGAAATCACCTTAGAACATACCACAATTCCTAAAATGAGTATGGTACCATCAACAAATGATTTATAATGTAACTAAAGTCTTAAAACCTTCTATTAACTGCAATGCTTTTTAATGAGGTGCTATCATGTATATTGGTCCCAAGATGGCTGCCAACACTTCTTGGATGAAGTGCTGACAGCCAATCAGATCTCAGGATGAGATGTGTGGCTAGGCTCCGCCCACATATATATATGCTTTTAAATGCTATTTTCTAAGGAAATACTGAACAGATGTACACCAGACCTGCAAAAGGCACTTCCTTGACCTTATGGCTACCTCTCTGCCAAATCTCAAGTAACTCTGTTCAGCCGTTCAGGCTGTAGCTGTGTCTAAAGGTCCTATGGAAAAATGCATGGGGAAAACGCGTTTTGGGACCCCCCTTTTTTCTCAGCCCCCGCTTGACTAATCCCCCCGAGACTTTCAGGGTAGGAGCGGAGCGTAGCGCCCCACCTATTTTGAAAATTTCGCGAGGATTCGTCGACTGGCGCCAAAGTTATTCCAAATAGAATGTTGCGGATTTCCTATGGAAACAGGGTCCTAACTATAACTACCTACTGGCGACCGCCAGTAGGTAATATATATATATATATATATTTCTTTTTTTTTTTTTTTTTCTCCAAATGCCCAACAGCTTTGAACTCGCACTCCCAGCACATGTCACCTTCCGGCATTAATCACGGAAACAAACCTCGGCATGTCAGGAAACTTTTATTTCGTTTGCCTACGCGTTTCGAGGCAGCAGCCTCTTCTTCATGGGCATCTGCTAAAAACTGGCTTGTGGAATTTTCCTCATTGCTTGCACCTGTCCTGCCCTCAGTGGGCCACGTTCATCACGTTGTCTCTGTCTGGTGCATGTAGGGACTTGTGGTCCTTGGAAATACATTGAAACACCCACAGTGGGTTCCGTGCCAGTTTTTAATTTTTGCAGCATTGAATTGAATTAAAACACCTTTAGTGGGCTCCACGATGTCGGGTAAGTTGACTGAATCCACATCTGCTGCGCTGATCGCAACGGGGCAAAGTTCAGTGTTGCGCAGCCTCTTAATATTCGTAAGATAGTGCGAGTTCCACGGCAAGGCGCCGTGTAAATCATTTTTTTCTCCAAATGCCCAACAGCTTTGAACTCGCACTCCCAGCACATGTCACCTTCCGGCATTAATCACGGAAACAAACCTCGGCATGTCAGGAAACTTTTATTTCGTTTGCCTACACGTTTCGAGGCAGCAGCCTCTTCTTCATGGGCATCTGCTAAAAACTGGCTTGTGGAATTTTCCTCATTGCTTGCACCTGTCCTGCCCTCAGTGGGCCACGTTCATCGCGTTGTCTCTGTCTGGTGCATGTAGGGACTTGTGGTCCTTGGAAATACATTGAAACACCCACAGTGGGTTCCGTGCAAGTTTTTAATTTTTGCAGCATTGAATTGAATTAAAACACCTTTAGTGGACTCCACGATGTCGGGTAAGTTGACTGAATCCACATCTGCTGCGCTGATCGCAACGGGGCAAAGTTCAGTGTTGCGCAGCCTCTTAATATTCGTAAGATAGTGCGAGTTCCACGGCAAGGCGCCGTGTAAATCATTTTTTTCTCCAAATGCCCAACAGCTTTGAACTCGCACTCCCAGCACATGTCACCTTCCGGCATTAATCACGGAAACAAACCTCGGCATGTCAGGAAACTTTTATTTCGTTTGCCTACGCGTGTCGAGGCAGCAGCCTCTTCTTCATGGGCATCTGCTAAAAACTGGCTTGTGGAATTTTCCTCATTGCTTGCACCTGTCCTGCCCTCAGTGGGCCACGTTCATCACGTTGTATCTGTCTGGTGCATGTAGGGACTTGTGGTCCTTGGAAATACATTGAAACACCCACAGTGGGTTCCGTGCCAGTTTTTAATTTTTGCAGCATTGAATTGAATTAAAACACCTTTAGTGGGCTCCACAATGTCGGGTAAGTTGACTGAATCCACATCTGCTGCGCTGATCGCAACGGGGCAAAGTTCAGTGTTGCGCAGCCTCTTAATATTCGTAAGATGGTGCGAGTTCCACGGCAAGGCGCCGTGTAAATCCTTTTTTTCTCCAAATGCCCAACAGCTTTGAACTCACACTCCCAGCACATGTCACCTTCCGGCATTAATCACGGAAACAAACCTCGGCATGTCAGGAAACTTTTTTTTCGTTTGCCTACGCGTGTCGAGGCAGCAGCCTCTTCTTCATGGGCATCTGCTAAAAACTGGCTTGTGGAATTTTCCTCATTGCTTGCACCTGTCCTGCCCTCAGTGGGCCACGTTCATCACGTTGTCTCTGTCTGGTGCATGTAGGGACTTGTGGTCCTTGGAAATACATTGAAACACCCACAGTGGGTTCCGTGCCAGTTTTTAATTTTTGCAGCATTGAATTAAATTAAAACACCTTTAGTGGGCTCCACGATGTCGGGTAAGTTGACTGAATCCACATCTGCTGCGTTGATCGCAACGGGGCAAAGTTCAGTGTTGCGCAGCGTCTTAATATTCGTAAGATGGTGCGAGTTCCACGGCAAGGCGCCGTGTAAATCATTTTTTTCCTCCAAATGCCCAACAGCTTTGAACTCGCACTCCCAGCACATGTCACCTTCCGGCATTAATCACGGAAACAAACCTCGGCATGTCAGGAAACTTTTATTTCGTTTGCCTACGCGTTTCGAGGCAGCAGCCTCTTCTTCATGGGCATCTGCTAAAAACTGGCTTGTGGAATTTTCCTCATTGCTTGCACCTGTCCTGCCCTCAGTGGGCCACGTTCATCACGTTGTCTCTGTCTGGTGCATGTAGGGACTTGTGGTCCTTGGAAATACATTGAAACACCCACAGTGAGTTCCGTGCCAGTTTTTAATTTTTGCAGCATTGAGTTGAATTAAAACACCTTTAGTGGGCTCCACGATGTCGGGTAAGTTGACTGAATCCACATCTGCTGCGCTGATCGCTACGGGGCAAAGTTCAGTGTTGCGCAGCCTCTTAATATTCGTAAGATGGTGCGAGTTCAACGGCAAGGCGCCGTGTAAATCATTCTTTTATCCAAATGCCCAACAGCTTTGAACTCGCACTCCCAGCACATGTCACCTTCCGGTATTAATCACGGAAACAAACCTCGGCATGTGATCAAGACCCGAGTGGGGGTCGAAACACGTTATGACGGACAGGCTGGGCAACTAAATAAAGCACCTTGGTTGGCACAAATCGTTTGGGTCCGCTTTTCGTCTCTGTGTTCGAGTGAAGCATTGGTAGTGGCGTTTTGCATTCATATATATATATATATGTATATATATGTATGTATATATATAAATTCACTGAAAAAAACATAGGTTTCAGGGGCGTTATAGTTAGCTGGACTTTTCACTCGTACAAAACCATAGAAATATCCCCGTTATAGTTAGTTCAGCTAACTATAACTCGCGCGCCCGCAATGCACTGCTGATGACGTCACATATTACATCACTCATGACATGGTCAGTGACATCACTCATGACATC
Source organism: Triturus cristatus (assembly GCF_964204655.1). Taxonomy (NCBI): domain Eukaryota; kingdom Metazoa; phylum Chordata; class Amphibia; order Caudata; family Salamandridae; genus Triturus; species Triturus cristatus. The sequence goes on from NC_140581.1 coordinate 1,093,808,101, forward strand.
ACTGATGACATCTCAAATGACATCACTGATGACATCACTGATGACATCATCCAGTGAATGTGTGTTTTTCAGAAAATTACATATGTTTTATATATGTATATCTCAAGGTCGATGGAAGAATAAATGGGTATATAAGTGTCTAAATGGATGATTTGTTTTTGAAAAATTGATTGTATAACTGACTGATTAAGTGTATCTTAGTGAATACATGGCTTAGTGAGTAATGTTTAAATATGTAAATATCTGTATCAGTCTCTCACTTTGTGTATAAGTGGCTGCATGGGTTGGTGAGTAGCTACATGAGTGTCTATATAGGTTATTAGTTGGTTTTTTGAGTATCAGTATAAGTGTCTGATGTCTGTATGGTTCGGTGATGGGTATTACGTAGTGCATAGGTGCATGAATGAGTGACTCACTTTTTGTATGTGTTGAAGACAGCATGTGTGCAGGACTGGATGGGTGGATGAGTGTGTGCATGGGTGTGTTAGTGAGTGAATGACTGTCTCAATAGTGTCTCTATGAGTAACTACATATGTTTTAAACTAGTATATGTGACTATTGGTGTATATAAGTGAGTATATGTGAGAGTGAGAGATTGAAAGAGTTCCTGTATGAATAAGTATGTGTTTCTATAAGTGATTGTTAAAAAGACTAAGTATGTGTAAGTTTCTGTAGAAGTAAGTGTGGTGGTGTGTGTATAACTGTATATGCAGGTAAACAGATGTTTGATTCTTTATTAGCATGAGTGACTATGTGTGTGAGTAACTTTATGGATGAGTGGCGTTGTGTAACAGGATGTATAGGTGTATGAGTACATATGATGAGTGAGTACATGTATGAGTGACTGTATAGGACTGTTGGTGAATGAGTGGATGTGGATGTGGATCTTACAATTACTGAATAGGTTGTTGTAACTGGTATTGGTATGTCCATTGTTTTGAAAATTGTAATTTCTATTTTTGAATGTGTGTATCAAAGGTTACATTAGGGGGAGAGGAGGTCTGCCACTCTATCACAAGGATGATGTCATGAGTGATGTCATCAGTGATGTCATGAGTGATGTCACTGACCATGTCATGAGTGATGTAATATGTGACTTCATCAGCAGTGCATTGCGGGCGCGCGAGTTATAGTTAGCTGAACTAACTATAACGGGCGAATTTCTATGTTTTTGTACGAGTGAAAAGTCCAGCTAACTATAACGCCCCTGAAACCTATGGTTTTTTCAGTGAATTTCTAAGGTTTTTTAAATGCTAATTCCTAGCTATAACGTGCTTGAAACCTATGTTTTTTTCAGTGAATTTCAAAGGGTTTTTAAATGCTAATTTCTAGCTATGCCTACAGAGATAGGACATGTGAAGAAAGAAGGAAAAACGCACAGAAAGAAAAAAAAGAAATGCAGAAAGAAGCGACAGAAGTCCTCAAAGACGAAGAAAAGTGCAGGAAGAAGTATAACGTGCAGAAAGAACAAACAGAAGAGCAGAAACAAGCCTTGTTGCAAAATCATCCTGTACCCTCAACTTTTTCAGACGGATACTGGTGGTAACTGAGTCTGACTAACCAGTCCTAGAGCCCGTGCTATGTTAAAAGACACTCAGAATACAGTGAAAACACCTACATACACTAGGGCACACTATGTGTTGGGGTCCCCCTGTGATTAGCATGACCTCCTCTGTAAGCCCCTAGTATATAATACGGCAGGGGATTAAAACTACCTCTTAAAACGCACCACAGGGCGTGTTTGAACACGTCACCTCATGCCCCGTCCCCTCCCTTCCCCACTGTGTAAACACGCCCTGTAGCCGTTTTAAGTTGGGAGATTAAGCCCCCTTGAATCCTGAGGGTCCCTAGGGTCCAACTAGACCACTAGGTACCTCCAGTAAGCCCCACAGAGCTGCGTTGCAGAGAGGTGTAAAAAGTGGCACGGCCTGCACCACCTCTCTGCAACGCAGAGCAGTGGTGCTTGCTGGAAGCACCTGGTGGGCTAGTTGGACCCCAGGGTCCCTCAGGATTGAAAGGGAATTATTTCCCCAACTTAAAAACGCGCCACAGGGCCCGTGGGCGTTCTGAGTTGAGAGATGAAGTCCCCTTGAATCCAAAGGGTCCCTAGGGTCAAACTAGCCCACTAGGTACCTCCAGTAGGCGCCACAGAGCTGCGTTGCATTGAGGTGTAAAAAGGGGCGTGGCCTCAGAACACTTGTCTGCAACACAGCTCCCTGGCACATGCTGGAAATACCTGTTGGGCTAGTTGGCCCTCAGGGACCCTCAATATTGAAGGGGAATTAATTCCTCAACTTACAACTGGCCAGGGGGCGCGTTTGCAGAGTGCTGCAAGGAGGGGGCGTGGCCTCCGGCGTGATGCCGGTCTTTTATTTATTTATTTTTAAGAAGGAGGGCTGTGTGGCCCCCTTTCTTTTTCTAATTTATTTGCCTTGGGGACCCCATCCCCCAGGGCCTGCCCCTAATTTTTTTTGTTGAAAAAAATTTATTTGGCCCTCCCAAGGCCTTAATCGGCCCCAGGGACTCCAACCCCCAGGTCATGGCCTTTTTTTAATTTTTTTACTCTTTAGGAGGGGGGCTGTGTTGCCCCCCTCCTCAGGCCACTTATGGCCCCGGGGACCCCATACCCCGGGGCCGGCCTTTGTTTTTTATTTTAAAAAATATATATATATTTATAGAAACACCTAGGACATGCTGGACAAACCGTATGTACCTATCACCATGACGATTTGTGTGATATTCATTAAAAGGCGACTATGCATACAATGAATCCACGTAGAATGTATTCACACCGCTAGTGAAGATCTGACATGTCTTACACCCTACCGTGCCTAATCCCGGCGCCCCCGCTGGTGGGTATTCTCCAAGTAGACACCCTTGTCGTTTATTTACACAAACATGGGTAGCTATTGACGGGCACATTTAATACACATGCACACCAAGCCATTCAAAGGGGATTCGACAAAAATTCGACCAAACTATGCAAGAAACCCCCTCACGGTTAATAAAACACACATCCACCGCCGGATGTGTAATACTTTTTATTTTACTCTCTGGAAAGGAGACAAACCTCACTTGAGAGTCACAGCGTGCTCCTGGCTGAGCCCAATGCTGTGTTATACCCACCAGTGCCCACCGAGTGCCAAACACCTCTGTGTTGTATTCCACCAGCTAGTGCGTATGCTATGACACTCTCTAGCCCATGTGCACTGTAACACCACCCCGTGAATATGTCATGCCACACTTGCCTTCGCACGGGTTATATTGCCCCATCTAACGTGCCTTCCTCGATGCCTATGTTATAAAGCACAGCGCTATGCCATACATATTACAATCTGGGATCCATATCTTTGTCACAGTGCATATGCAATGTTACACTACCCAGCACATATTTTATATTACAACTTTAGAGACTACTTAGGTTACACAACACTGCCCTGTGCATATTACACTCCAAGGCGCATATCACATAGCAAGCGCTAGTGCCTGTGCTATCTCGCACTCTCCAATGAATCTGTCATTGCGCACAATGTATTGCATATTATATTTCACGCCCCGGTTCATCTTATATCACACTTTTTGGTGCATAGTTTATACCATATACTATATCTAGTTTTCATTTTCAATCGTGCTCTCAGGACTATGTTCTATATAACACTGCGTCCACCTACCCTTTTCACGGGCATTACATTTTGCGATGGGGGGTGGAGGGTCAGGGGATGTTTCTGCCAAGTGAGCCCGGAGTCACAGTCCCAAACGTCCTCTTCTTCCTGAATAAAAGTGAGATTATGCTGCATACTTGTTCATATTTTAAGTAGTCCGCACAGACACACATTTTAAAAACAATAAAGTTCCTAATACCCAACTTCTATGAACAGTTAGCTTGCTGCCCCATCCACCTCCTCCCTATCCTCTGTTGTCTGAATCCATGGACTAGCCTCCTCCCTCCTGCCATGCATGGTCTGATGTGCTGCCACTGCCCTGCATTTAGCATGATGTACCAGTCCACTCATCCTGCCCTCCATTGCCCAATTCTATGGCCCATCATTGACCTCCTGCTTAGCCTCTGTGCTTTGCTTGCTGCCCCTATTCTCCTTCCACCTGCCCTCCGATGTCTTTGTGCATGCCCCTGCTCCATCCTTTTTGACCACCATGTTCCATGGACCTGCCACTCCTATCTACTCTGAGTGTTCTGTTGAGCTGCCACTCCCCTACCACCTGCCTATCATTGTCAGATGACTGTAACCTGTCCCTGCCACCTCCACCCTGCCTGTCCACATGCCATGCCCCTATCCCCTTCCTCCTGTCCTCCATAGTCCATTTTACTGCCCCACCCTTCTGCCCTCCCTGGTCTGTTGTGCTGCAACTGCTCCTCCTGCCTTCCCCGCGCGGTCTGTTGTGAGGCCCCTTCCCCTGAACTCTCTTGTCTGTGCCCAGGTCCTGACCCTCCCTTCTATACTCCATGGTCCTTTGTGCATGCCCCTGCACCCTCCTTCTTGCCCATCATAGCCATTGTGCTGCCACTAACCCTCCCGCTTGCCATGCATGGTCTTCTGTGCTGCCATGGCCCCTCCCACCTTCCCTGTGTGGTCAGCTAGCTGCTCCTGACCCCTCCCACCTTCCCTCCATGGTCTGTGTGTATGCCATCATAGTCTCACTGTTGCTCTCCATGGTGTGTCTTGTTTCTAGTGCCCATCCTGCCTGACCTCCATGGTCATCTTGCTGCTCCTGCCCTGCCCCCTTGCCCCCAACCCTCTGTTTCCATGTGCAGACCCCTATTCCCTCCCTCCTGGCTTGTCGGTTCCATTGTAATGCCCCTGATCCGTCCCTCCTGCCCTTTATTTCCTGTTATGCTGCAGATTTCTCTCCTGTCTGTCCATTATGGTCAGCTAGCTACCATTGCCTCTTTCCCCTCTGTTGTCTGTTGTCCATGTGCATGGTCCTGTCCCCTCCCTATTGCTTTCTATGGATTGTTGTGCTGCACTCCCGTCCCGCATGCCCTGTGTGGTGTATTGTGCTGCTGCAAACCCTGATGCCTGCCCTGTAGGGTCAGTTTGGTGCACCTCTCAATGTCCCTCCTGTCCTCTGTTATCCGAGTCCATGTCCCTACATCAATTCCTCCTGCCTACCATGATCCAATGTACCATACTTGCGAACATTTTGAACTTGGTAAGAGGGAGATTTTGAAATAAAACTGGGGTATTGATTTTCCCCTTTGAGTTACATTGAAAAAGAGGAGATTGTAGACAGGAGACAGATCAAATAAAGCCCATTTGAGCTTAAAAACATTGGACGTTTCCTGGCTGAAACGGGTCTGTTGGCATGTATGGTTGTATGACCACTGCCTCTTCCTTCTGCCCACAATGGTCTATTATATTGCCACAGCCTCTCTTGCCAGTCCTGTATTGTTGGTTTGTTGCCCCTGCCCCCCTTTCCACTGCCCTCCATAGTCTGTTGTGCTGCCACTGCCCTTCCTGCCTGCCTAGTGTGGTCAAATTGTTGCCTCTGCACTCTCCTACCTGCCTTCAATTTTCAGAGTCTGTGCCCCTGGCCTCTGCCTCTCAAGATTATCCCAATGAACAACTAGATTGCTAACATTCTATATTTATTACAAAAGTGTGGAATGCCTGACGTCATCTTGATGTAATCAAAACTGTAATGCCTAGAGCATTTCCTTTAGAAATTACATATATGAGAGGGTCTTACTTGCATCAAAATTATGGTTAGTGCTCTAAAAAACTAAAATGAGGACATATTTTCTGAGTTTTCAAATAGCGACAAAGAACTTTTAAATTATTTGTAATCTTAGTTTTTTTATCCAGTTGACCACTTGATTAAATGTTGCATCCAAGGGGAGAGGGTGTGGTGTTACTTCCAGAGCTGCAGACTTTGCAACTGGGGAACCAGGTTGGAGTTTCTGCTTCAGCTCAACATTCTGTGATTCTGGTCAAATCACTTAATCTCCCCATGTCTACAACCAAAATGAATTTGATCTTGTGTGATGTAAACAGTGTTCATGTAAAGCACTCCAATACCTGACAAGTCTGCACTATATAAAACTGCAAATACACAAAAAAATAAGTGTTTTGCACACTTCTGTCATTGGGCTACATTTGGGCTACTTCTGGGTGATATTTGGGCTACGTTTGGGCTCTTTTGTCTCTGGTGGCCATTTTAGGAGATTTATTTGTTATGAAGTTTCCTAATGTCCTCATTTATTGCAGTCTCCTCAGTAGGAATTGCTTTCAGTTTTTTACTTTGATTCCATCAAGAAGGTATTCAGATATGTCACACATTTGCCATAAATTCTGAATGTTAGCACTCTAGTTGCTCATTAGATCACTGTAGTAAAGCTACTGCTCACCACGGAAGTCTGCTGCTGGTATTAAAAGTGCATGTTTCAGTCTGCATATCAGAATTTTTTAATGATATAGAAGAGGATTTGAGAAGTCACTCAAAATGTGCCCTAATTTTTCTTTCTTCAGCACTAATCATAATTTCTATGGCAAAATGAACCCCCTCATTGTGTTCCTTTTTAAATTAAATGTTTTAAGTGTTACCAGTTTATTCCAATCAAGATGGCTTCAGGTGTGCCATACTTTTGTCATAAGTAAGACAGTAAGCGCTCTAGTTGTTCTTAAGAACACTCTGGGACATTCTGTCATTAGGCTATACTTGGACTACATCTGGGTGATATTTGGGCTACATTTGGGCTCTTTTGTCTCTGGTGGCCATCTTGGGAGATTTATTTGTTATGAAGTTTCCTAATTTCCTCATTTACTGCAGTCTCCTCAGTAGGAAATACTTTCAGTTTTTTACTTTGATTCCATCAAGAAGGCATTCAGATGTGTCACACATTTTCCATAAATTCTGAATGTTAGCACTCTAGTTGCTCATTAGATCACTGTAGTAAAGCTACTGCTCACCAGGCAAGTCTGCTGCTGGTATTCAAAGTGCATGTTTCAGTCTGCATGTCAGAATGTTTTTATGAAATAAAAGAGGATTTCAGAAGTCAAAATGTGCCCTAGTTTTTCTTTCTGCAGCACTAATCATAATTTATATGGCAAAATGAACCCCCTCATTTTGTTCCTTTGTAAATTAAATGTTTTAAGTGTTACCACTTTATTCCAATCAAGATGGCTTCAGGTGTGCCATACTTTTGTCATAAGTAAGACTGTTAGCGCTCTAGTTGTTCTTTAGAGCACTCTGGGAAGCTGCAGTAGAACACAAAGGAATCAACTGACAGTCTCTGCCCTTGTTGGATGTACATGTTTTACTGAGAATGTCAGACTTCATTCTTACATGACTGAGAAAGATAATGTGAATTTACAGAAAATATGCTCTCAGTTTAGCTTATAGATCACCTTCCAAACCTCTGTGGGAAAAGTATGAGAAAATAGTTTTCTCTCAAACATGGTTCGTGATATCACAGCAGAAGGCTTTTTCACATGGTAAAATCACCTTAGAACACACCACAATTCCTAAAATTAGTATGGTACCATCAACAAATGATTTATAATGTAACTAAAGTCTTAAAACCTTCTATTAACTGCAATGCTTTTAATGAGGTGCCATCATGTATATTGGTCCCAAGATGGCTGCCAACACTTCTTGGATGAAGTACTGACAGCCAATCAGATCTCACGATGAGATGTGTGGTTAGGCTCCGCCCAGGTATGTATGTAATTTTACTTTTGATTTTCTCAGGAACTACTGAACAGATTGACACCATATATGCAAAAGGCACATGCCTGACCTGAGGACTACCTCTTTGCCAAATTTCAAGTAATTCTGTTCAGCCGTTCGGGCTGTACCTTGGACTAAAGGTCCCTATGGAAAATTGCATGGGGAAAACGCGTTTTGGGACCCCCCTTTTTTCTCAGCCCCCGCTTGATGAATCCCCCCGAGACTTTCAGGGTAGGAGCGGAGCGGAGCGCCCCACCTATTTTGAAAATTTCGCGGGGATTCGTCAACCGGCGCCAAAGTTATTCCAAATAGAATGTTGCGGATTTCCTATGGAATCACGGTCCTAACTATAACTATCTACTGGCGACCGCCAGTAGATAATATATATATATATATATATATATATGTACTCCTAACTGTTAATGTTTAAACCTGTGTCATATTTTCTAAACAAAAAACTCTTTCCATGTGTCTTATTTTATTATTTGTTACGCATGTTTAGCTTTCTATGGCGTAGTTGCTGACACGCTCCATGAGCCAGCGCCAGTCCCACGATAAAATCTCCTCCTATCATTTCTCACTCCCTGAGTAACTGTTTCTTTTAATATACTGCTCTTCCTATCTATCCGTTCTTGTTTGTACGCATATAGAGCAGTATCCAGAGATTCTTGAAAAGGGACAACCTGCAACCTCGAGGTACAACTTTTTTTTGCATCTTTTCTCACCTTCCAGTTGAGCTGTGCATATTTTTTCAGTACAGGGGTGCAATCCATACCCCTGCTTTGTTTTTGTTGTTTTCTTTAAAAGGGGTGCATTCCCTCACAGCCCTGTCTGCTTCTCTTTTTAGGTCGAGCCGGGGCAGCACATGCGCTGCTCTTCGAGACATGCTGTTTTCAGGTAGGGACTTGAAGCTCTGCCCACTCTCCACCCATATTTTTCATTGGCTTGTGTCATTGTCCACTGTAAACTGTAGCTGTTCATTTGTCAATAGGCTTGGTAGTCCCTCCTTAGTACCATCTTGTCTCATTTTGTAACCTCACATGACGACACCCCCTGTTACGTGTGTTGTTTCTCAGTAGGTTTTATTACAGCCTCTGAGCACTATTTTCTCAAACAGCTTTGTCCTGTCTGCTCTTGCAGGCAGAACACGCTCTCTCGTAATGCTTTTTTTATTTTTTATAACACAGCGCCGAATGCATTTGCAATGCAATAAGTCTGCATTTACGAGAGTTTAAGCTATTGGCGTTGTAAATGACAATGCCTTTTCTTTATCTGTTTTAAAAACAACACATAAAAAAGCCACTGTTATTTACAATGCCAATAGCTCAATCTCTTGTATATGCAACACCTATTGCATTGCAAATGCTTGTTTAAAATATATTTCCCTGCTTACGTCTGTCTTGGTGTCCAATACTGTAGTTTTTACGTAGATAGTGAAATATCCAGCAGGGAGGATAAGGGTTTAAAGAAAACATGTCGATTGTAACGTCTTGCCTCTCAGCTCAGATTTCTGCATGACCTTATTGTTACCAATTGTTTAAAATGTACATTGGAGTGGGCTTGGCTGCACACAGAGGAATATTTCTTTCTCATCTTACTCTATTAGCTGTATCAATCATCATCTGTTTAATTATTCATGCCTACATGCACCATATGCACATATATTCCTTTTTGGTTATTAAGTATTGCAACAGCTTTTTTCTAAATTGTTTTTGCCAGGAGAATTGAGAATGAAGTTCACCTTAATATGGCTATCCTACTGGAGTATCACTTTGAAATCTGGGCAGCTTTGTGCCAGAATGCTCGCAAGATGTGTCTGCATTTGAGGGTTTCCATATAGCTTCTCTTCGGTACGCTGATGACTAAGTCGTCCTCGTACACACTCAGAAAGGCTTAAAGGCCTAACGTAAAGCTATGGAAAAATACTGGCTGGAAAACAACCTGAAGACCAACAGGCAGAAAACTTAGATGATCATTCTGGAAGAAACAGGCAAAATAAAAATGTTACTGCAAAAGACACACCTCAAAGAAGTCCACATCTTTAGAAACTTCGATGTGACAAATACCTTAAAGTGGACTAAGAAATCTGAGATCTCACTAAACACAATCCTCAAGCTCGTCCACTCATAAACGTAGTGTTTCTAAAAAAAACTGAACAAGTGGTGCACGCTGAACTCCAACATATGCCACATGTCACCAATTAAATGTGCCTTGAAAAGATTTACATTAGACAAACCTGAAAAGAAAACCTCTCCCTGTATTCCCAATCCAGCTATGCCTAGGTCTGGGAGAAAGAAGCCCAACATCTTGGACTTGCACTGACAAGTGCCATACCAGGTCTGAGTCTCATGCCCAAAAGAAGGATAAGCACAACAAATTCAAACTTTTTGGTCAATCTTCAACTTGTATCCAAGCTTTGAGCAGTTCAGCCTGGCCAGCCAATCCAGATTGGTCAAAGTATCACAACAAACTGAAGCACAACCTACTTGACCCTGACAGACCCAAAGGAGAGAAGCTTGTTTTTTTTGTGGGCCGAGGAGCCCTCCTGCTGATGGTGATGCTCATGAAAAAAAAAAGAAACTTTGGCAGACTCTACCTGGGGACAGACAGAAGACCTGTCTCATTTTTGCTGTTATGCCCACTTTACAAAACACTAAGAGGAAGAAAGATCAAACTGTACTTAATCAAAGAACAGATAGGGACTAATGATGAAGCCATACTTTACCTGCTCAGTGACATCTCTGAGTCCATACACGCCTTGTTGGCCGGTATCTGTTCGAAAACTTGACACTGAGTGAAAAGACTTTAAAGAACGTGTTCAAGACTTGAAATCCCTACCAGGATCTGCAAATTCATTACCCTGAACTCTTTGTTTTTTGTTTTTTTTCGACTCCACAAGACCTATGGAACAACATGTGATCTGTTATTCTCGTTTTCTGTGCTGCAACTCAATATATTCTCGCAATGACTGTCGGCACTTACTGATACCATTGGCAGTAGTCATTTTGGCATGCCAAAATCCAGCAGGATTTCAGGTTTGCCCCCAATAGTCCCCTGAGAAAAGGGGAATTACTAAAATAAATCAGAACTGTTGCACACAACTCCTACAGTAATTCCCATTTTTTGGGGCCATTCCAATCTGAAAAATTCACCAGATTTTAGCTGGTGAAATGTCTGTGCCACTGAATTACTAAGAATCCGGTATTTCCAGATGCCTTGTAATTCCCAATTCATCTGGTAGCAAAGTTTCAGGCTGAAGGGGAACTACATGGGACACACGATGAGTGCCCAAGACCCCAGCACCAACAGGGAAATGTTCTGAGATCATCTGTGCCATCATCCATGCTGTCAGCTACTAAATTTGTTCTGGAGAAATCCTAACTCCCAAAAAGCATTGGCACAGTCAGGAATGCTCACCTTCAAAAGGTGATTCCTGCATGATTGACTTTTTCAGTACATATAGGCATTGACAAAAAAAAATTAGAATGACCCAGGTGTGTCACGAAGTATGTGCATACATGGGAGACCTCTTGGAATGTTTTTTAGTTGTAAGACGAATCGTTCCAAGATAGCCGCTGTGTCAGTAGCCTAATAATTTGTTTGACTCACAGATGGTTGTTGGCCAATAAGCTGACATTAGTTTTTAGATCACTGCAACTTTAAGCAGCAGCCTAACAGAACAAAAATGCTGGTCAATGCAGTGACTAGGGCCCAGATGTACATACATTGGATTCACTGAAAGTAGTCACACTTTGCGCATCGACTTTCAGCTAAACCAACTGCATTTTATGAACCAACCTATGTTGGTTCACAAACTAACAAATTGCAGTGCATCACAATTTGACCTACGTCTTATTGAAGTATATAACAAATTGCGACCCATTACAATTTGCTGCCATCACAGGGATAGTGGCCTGAGGGGGTCAGCAAACCACCATGTCTGTGAATGCTTTTAAATAAAGTACATATATATTTTTTAAATCAGCCCATTTTCCTTAACGAAAATAAATGGGAGGCTTTTACCATAAAAGAGAAAAGTTTGTAAAACCAATTTTTGAGAGGAGGCAGTGGTGACATGGACCACTCCCTATTCCTAAACAAGAATTGGCATAGCCAAAAGGTCTAGCCTTTAGGACTCTTTAAGTTTTTTGCTAGAACTATTGGCTTTGCCAGTGTGTTAAAGGTATGCTGTAGAGCAGTGTCGCTGCAGTCTATAATGCCTGAGGCAGTACAAAAGGGCAAGGCCTTTGTGTGCCTTCGGCAGTATCAATCTTTGTATTTCAACAACAATGAGCTCCTAGTGCAATGGGGATTACACCTTAATAAAACGCAACCCTCCTCCTTGTTGATTGGTGGGGTTTAGTGGAAGTCACACCACAAAGGAGCAGTTTTAGGTGAGGGTAGGCCTTAATACACAACACCTTCGTCAGGATAGCTGTGATAGCTGGATACATTTTATACCAGTTTTTAATCGAAAAATAAACAAAAAAAATTGGCAATATTTCTAGAAACTGAGGCATGGGCTGGCATGTAATCGTGCCCTGAAGGGATTCCGGAAGTCTGCGAAAGGGATAGTAAAAATTTTAGCACAAGCTTTGAAGTTCTTGGTTTGTGTTCCTGCCTGGGGGAGGGATGGCAGACACAGATATTTTAAGGAGGATGCAAGTGTTAGTAAAAATCTGACAAGTACAACAAGAAAACATAGTTCCAAACTAAGCAAAATTGAGTAAAATAATAACCTAGAAATGTTTTAATAGTTGGCGAGAGTGAAAGGCCGCTGGCTGACAAAGCAGTGCAACGGCTAAAACCTAAGACTGCTTTCAGTTGTGGAAGACTGCTGGGAAAGTCGTTTCTGGGCCTCTGACCATCGTGCATGGCTTCCGCTACAGTACATGGCTGCTGGCTGCAGTGTTGCTGGATTACTGTGAGTAGCAGAAGGCTACTGTTCTTGTGGAAGGATATTGTTAATCACACAATGATATTAGGACTAGTGGCATGATGCTTGTGATGTTAAAGGGCTAGTGACAATAAAATAATGAGTGAGTCAGTGGAATTCTTTTGCCCATATTGTCAGGTTGCTGGTGATAATGGTAAGCTAACAATAGCGGAAGTCTGCTGGCGACAGTGGATGCTTATGGGCTACTGATGATGGAGTCAGTCTATTGGCAATAGTGGAAGACTGTTGTTGATAGTGAAATGTTACTGTTGATGGTGCTGGGCTACTGTCAATAAGGCAATATTGGAAGCCTCCCTCCTAGTGATTTTGCCGGGCTATTGATGATCATGCAAGACCACCAGCAAAAAGGAAAGTATTCTGTCACTGGAGCTGTTGCAGGGCTGCTGTGGTGGTGCAAGTCTGCCGACTTTGGTTTAGATTTGCACATGCTTCATCTAACCTTCTGTTGTCATGTGTTGAAGCTGCTGCCCTCAGCTTCCTCTCCCCCTCTCTCAATACAAGAACAGTTTAGCCAATTGACTCGGTTGGGATGAGAGGGGCAAAAGCCAGATAGGCTCAACATAGCAGTCCCAGTGTGAGCGAGTCTGAACCAGCAACAAGAAGCCAGTACTTTTATTACTTGATATATACACCAGCATCACAATCAAATACACATGTATCACCTGCAAAAGTAATTTTAATGTGGGTAAAGGTATACATTTTCAAGAGACGAGCATTAACAGCATAAAAGTACTTCAGTGAATTAAGTTAATCGCTGTTCTGGTTCGATGATATAGATGGGTAAAAACCACTACCAACATGCAAAAACATCAAAACTACCATCACCGACAGCCACTGAGGAGCGAGGATCTTCTGTGAGGGAGAGGGGTCACATAGTCCCAACTCTCCAGTGCCGCTCCATGTAAGCCAGACAGAGCTACAACTCATAGTACAACAGACAGAAAGCTTCGAAATACCAGTCTCATCATGAGCAGGACTGAGAAAACATGTGGCTTAAGCCAGAGCCAGATACTGAGTGCAGCTGCCCACCATGAACAATTTCCATTTGGGTGCTTTCTCCCCAACTGGCTGCGCCCTTAAACGGAGGACCTTTCAAGCCATTATCAAAACACAGGTATTTGCTCATTAATCACTGTGTGCCTGTACCCACCAACATTTGCATGCAATTAAAAAATCACGTGACCAGATGCGTCATTTGGTTCATGGGGAATTTCTTCTTTAATTATGCAGACAATATTTATAGGTGACAGAGAGATAAACGGCCCCCATGGCTGGCTGGAGCTGACCTTTGTTCCCCTGTAAACAAACCCGGTCACAGGGAATGGAACAGAACAATGACTGGAAATAACACGTTGAAAGGGCCTGGAGGTGTTGTTGAGGGAAGGCGCAGGGAGATGAAGTGAACTGGGTCTGAAAGCAGCACCGTTTGACCGTGAGCAGTGCAGAGAGGGAGGAAAGAAAAAGTAGTGTGCCGAAAACAAAACAGTATGGTCACTAGTGAAAGGATCCATGTATCAGGGGCAGTCGCAGGGTGGTAACAAAAAAGCTACATGGCGGGACAAATGTACAATATTCACCAACTAATGCAATGGAATTTGTAAAGGCAGATCAGGCAACCAATGAAAAAGCGGTGGGAGTGTTCAAAGCCCACGGAAGGATTACAGCATGCCTCGCAGACCAGCGCATGCGCGCTGACTCAAGGATCGACCTTAAAAATTCTTATTTAACCATACTCCTGGGAAACCATGTATGAACGGGTTATCACATCCTTTGAGGTGTGAGTAACATATTAATGTTTTGTGACCACATTTTGGTCACAAAATATTGATTAATTCCATAAGTAATCACTGTTTGTAAGAGACCTCCTAAACACGCTGCTTCTAAATAGGTATTGCTTATTCTTTATGATTTCCTAAACCCATTTAACGACTTGATAACGTGTTACCAAATCGCTAATTGGTTTAGTAAATTCGAAAAACACATTTTCTTTTTGCAAATCCTATGAATTACTCAATCGCAGTGTATGGTAGAAGAAAATGCATTATTACATCTAGCCCTAGGTCACTAGCAAAAAGTCACTTTTAGAAGGGACAGCGCCTTGTGTGCATGCATCCATTAGTCATTCTAGGTGATAGTGAACAGACTCAAAAGAGGCTGAGTGGTTTTTTTTTTCCCCTTATTATCAGAAGGCAGAGAGCTGACTTGCATAAGCATGGCTTGGCTTTTTGCGAGCATAGAGTCAGTGTGTTATTTCCTATGTGGATGTATACACACATCTGCTGTGTACCTGGGTTTGAATTCTTTGAGAGAGCGGGAGAGGTCATTTGGCGAGCTTGGGTAAGACCCACAGGAGTCTCGTACCACACACCTCCATGGGTGCACCCTGGGTGAAAATGTTGCTGCCACTGTAGTATGGGCATGAAGGTTCAATAATAGGGATACAATTATGGGATCCGTGCCCAAAGAAGTCAATAAGTCCCACAACTTCTACCGATTAAGCTGATCAAAGTCAGATGTAAGGTATATAAAGGTTAAGAACACCACTTCCGGTTGAGCGACCGTGTATTTGTTTATTAATAGATAGAGATTAAGGCATTGCTCAATAGTTGACTTGCCCGGGCAAAAGCCAAACTGAACCCTAGATATTATTTGATTGGCGTCCGCCCATAAAGAGAGTCTAGATAATAGGACCCGACCCAGCACCTTAACTACGGCAGAAATAAGGGAATTAGGGTGGTAACATTGCGTATTATCTATATCCCCCCTTTTTATAAATTGGTATAATGGTGGTGATGGAGCAAGGATTCAAGAAAACTAAACTTGCTCGGTGCAATCCCTCTTTAACAGTACTAACTATTAGAAATAGTAAAGAAAACAAAATTAATACACACGCACAGCATTTACATATGGGAAAAGAGCTTTATGTATTCTTACTTAATGAAAATAAAATGCAACGCGACTAAAACTCGCTTAAAACTGGAAAACGCTTTTGTGCATGTGCGAATTAGAATTACGTAGATAGTAACGTAACAACCCCGTTTTCAATCAATCAATCAAAGCATTTATAGAGCGCACTACTCACCCGGAGGGTGTCAAGGCGCAAGGGGAGGGGGGTCAGCTACTGCTCGAACAGCCAGGTCTTGAGCTGCTTCCTGAAGGCGAGGTGGTCCTAGGTCAGGCGGAGGTGGGTCGGGAGGGAGTTCCAAGTCTTGGCAGCGAGGTAGGAGAAGGACCTTCCCCCTGTGGTGGCTCTTCGGATGCGGGGGACGGCGGCGAGTGCATGGCCGGTCGATCGAAGCTGGCGTTTGGGAGCGTAAAAGTTGAGGCGGCTGTTGAGGTATCCTGGGCCTTGGTTGTGTAGGGCTTTGTGTGCGTGGGTGAGGAGACGGAAGGTGATTCTTTTGTTGACTGGGAGCCAGTGCAGGTCTCTCAGGTGTCCGGAGATGTGGTTGCGACGGGGGATGTCCAGGATGAGTCGTGCTGAGGCGTTCTGGATCCGCTGGAGCCTCTTCTGGAGTTTGGCGGTGGTTCCGGCGTAGAGGGAGTTGCCGTAGTCCAGGCGGCTGGTGACGAGGGCCTGGGTGACCTTCTTCCTGGTCTCGGTGGGGATCCACCGGAAGATCTTTCGTAGCATGCGCAGGATGTTGAAGCACGTCAAGGAGATGGCGTTGACTTGTCTGGTCATGGAGAGGGAGGAGTCCAGGATGACGCCCAGGTTGCATGCATGGTCTGTCGGTTTGGGTGCGCTGCCTAGGGTGGGGGGCCACCAGGAGTCGTCCCAGGCGGAGGGTGAAGATCCCAGAATGAGGACTTCCGTCTTGTCCGAGTTCAGTTTCAGGCGGCTGTTCCTCATCCATTCGGCTACCTCTTTCATCCCTTCGTGTAGGTTGGCTCTGGCGGTGACGGGGTCATTGGTGAGGGAGAGGATCAGCTGGGTGTCGTCTGCGTAGGAGATGATGTTGAGGTTGTGCTGGCGTGCGATGGCTGTGAGGGGGCTCATGTAGACGTTGAAGAGGGTAGGGCTGAGCGAGGAGCCTTGAGGAACGCCGCAGATGACTTCGGTGGCTTCTGATCTGAACGGGGGGAGGCGGACTCTCTGTGTTCTTCCGGCGAGGAAGGAGATGATCCACTCCAGTGCCTTCTCCTGGATTCCGACGTTGCTGAGGCGCTGTACTAGGGTGCGGTGGCAGACAGTGTCGAAAGCCGCGGAGAGGTCTAGGAGGATGAGGGCCGCTGTTTCTCCGTTGTCGAGCAGGGATCGGATGTCATCGGTGGCTGCGATCAGGGCAGTCTCGGTGCTGTGGTTGGCCCGGAAGCCAGACTGCGAGAGGTCGAGGGATCCGTTCGTCTCGAGGAAGGCGGCCAGCTGCTTGTTGACGGTCTTCTCAGTGACTTTTGCAGGAAACGGGAGCAGCGAGATGGGGCGGTAGTGTTTGAGGTCGGTGGGGTCGGCTGATGGTTTCTTAAGTAGAGCGCTGAGTTCGGCGTGCTTCCAGCTCTCCAGGAAGGTAGCGGTGTTGAAGGAGGTGTTGATGATGTCCCGCAGGTAGGGTGCGATGAAAGTGTCGGCCTTGTTGAAGACATGGTGAGGGCAGGGGTCGGACGGAGATCCGGAGTGGATGGAGTTCATCGTGCGGACGGTGTCTTCGGTGCTGATCGGGGTCCAGGCGCGGAGGTTGGAGGTGGGGGGCGCTGGTTCGGTTGTGGCGTGCGTCGGTTGAGTGCTGAAGCTGTTGTGTATGTCCGCAATCTTGTTGTGGAAGTAGGAGGCGAGGGAGTTGCAGAGGTCTTGCCAAGGGGTGATGTCATTGTTTCCGGCGTTGGGGTTGGAGAGCTCTTTAACGATGTTGAAAAGTTCCTTGCTGTTGTGTGCGTTGTTGTCCAAGCGTTCCTTGAATGCAGTTTTCTTGGTGGCGTGGATCAGTTGGTGGTGTTTTCGGGTGGCGAGCTTGAGGGCAGTCATGTTGTCCGGTGTTGGGTCTTTGCGCAAGGCTTTCTCGTGGGCTCTGCAGTTCTTCTTGGAGCTCTTGAGTTCGTCGGTGAACCAAGGGGCTTTCTTGCTGCCGGGTCTGCTAGGCGGGGTCCTCAGAGGTGCGAGGTCGTCTGCGCAGTCGCTGATCCACTTCGTGAGGTTGGTGGCTGCTTCGCTGGGGTTCGTTCATGGTGGGTGGGTTCATGCTCAGGGAAGTCGCGAGCTGGTCGGCTGTGATCTTGTTCCAGCTTCTGCGTGCAGCCTGTTGCTGGTGGTGGTGGATTGTGATCCTTCTGAAGCTGAAGTGGACGCAGCTGTGGTCCGTCCAGTGGAGTCCGGTGGCATGGCTGAAGGTGATGTCCTTGCTGGATGAGAAGACGGGGTCGAGTGTGTGTCCGGCGTAGTGGGTGGGGGTGGTCACCAGCTGCTTGAGTCCGAGGTTTGCGAGGTTGTCCAGCAGGGTGGTGGTGTTGCGGTCGTTGTTGTTCTCCAGGTGGAAGTTGAGGTCCCCGAGGAGGATGTAGTCAGCGGAGGGGAGGGCGTGCGGGCTGACGAAGTCGGCGATGTCTTCGCTGAATTGTGTGCGTGGTCCCGGGGGTCTGTAGATGAGGGTGCCTCTGAGGGTCGTCTTTGGGTCGGCGTGGATCCGGAAGTGGAGGTGCTCGGCGGGTGCGAGGGTGTCGTCGGTGTTGGTCGTGATGCGGATGGTGTTCTTGTGGACGATGGCGATGCCTCCTCCAGTCTGGTTGACGCGGTCCCTCCGGATGATCTTGTAGCCGTCCGGGATGGCGATGGCGATGTCGGGCGCTGAGGAGGCGTTCATCCAGGTTTCCGTGAGGAAGGCGACGTCTGGGGCTGTGATGTCGAGCAGGTTCCAGAGCTCGACGGCGTGTCTGTGGACGGAGCGGGTGTTGAGCAGGATGCACTTGAGGTGGCTGCTGCTGTTGCGCATCGTGGTCTTGGTCAGTGCTGGAGTGGTGCTGGTCCATATGCAGGCGAACTTGCAGGTGTGGCAGCAGAAGGGTCCGTGGGTGCGTCTCGGGGTGGCTCGGTAGCAACCCGGGGTTCGGCTGGCGTTGAGTGCGTGGAGTGCGGTGGCGTCGTAGGTCAGGCGGGTGGGCTGGTGTCTGCGGGGGCCAGGGGGTCTGGCGCTGGGCGCGGTCTAGGCACGGACGGGCGCAGACGGGCTTACCTTTGGCGCACCTTCGGTGCTCAATCGGTGCTCCCGCTGCGCGCGTCCGCTGCGCGGTCGCTGAGGGGGCGTCATAAGAAGGGAGCCGGGAGGGCGGGTCAGCTGGGAGGCGGGAGCGTGGGATCCAATCGGCTGGTGGGGGGGCGGGGCCGCACGCAGGCAGCGGCGGGAAAGCGAGTGCGGGCTTGGCGGCAAAGGCGAGCTCGCTGACGGCAAGGGCGAGCAGGCAGGCAGGCACAGCAGCAGAAGGCAGGAGGCAGGAGTAGGAGGTACTCGGAGCGTTGGGGTGACCAGGCCGAGGCGCAGTGGTTTTGAGGGGGAAAAACTCTCATGCATGCGCAAGAATTACTAACATTAGGTCTTGAGGCACCACATGCCCGGCATATGCTTGCCTGAATTTAAAGAGAGCTTATGCTTTTGCTTAACGAAGAGTTAATAACATGGGATAGAGTAGAAGAGGGTGGTGAACAGTGAAAATTACATATTTTAAGAAATTATCATTTGTTTATGATTCCCTTATTAATAGTGTACGTTTGGGCCTGTTGTAACATGCAAGAGAAAAATATGGCGACGAAATGGAAGCAAGCTGCACATGCGCGGAAATATCATGATGTGACCCACTGACCTTGTCGCTGACCAGCTGCCAAGAGTCAAGGACGAAAAAACGTGTGAAACCTTTTCTCAACTGTGGAACTGCATTCGGAATGTAATTATGATTTGCAACATTAGATACATGGGAAAGGAAATAAAACAAAATAATGAATGAGCTAAAGGGGTAGGGTTTGTTAGACAAAAGATGATTATTAAATTGAATATATCAGCATGAGGTGAATGAAAACTCCCCAGTCCCTGCACAATCAGAGTTCATATTTCATCAATATTTGTAACTTTTGAGGGTGGGACATGCAGAAAGAAAGAATATAACTAGTGTGACCTAAAGGGGTGTTAGAGGAGGCCGACTTTGCAGAGAGAGAGAGTAGAGGTTGACTTTGCTGACAGAGAGAGAGAGGGAGAGCGAGATTCAACTTTGCTGAGAGAGGGGAGAGCTGCTGCTGATTAGGAAAGGAGAGAACAGACTGAGAAGATTCATACCTGAATGACAACCTGATTAGATTGAAAATTCCTCAAGAATATCGAGGAGGGAGAGAGTGTAAGTGATGGATGAGCCACGGTGCGTCGGGTCTGTAGAGAAGTTTTAGTAAGTATTGACCTGCCCTGAGCCTGTCCTATAGTCTTTGTCTTCTGATTCTAAATCAGTTCTTTTGGCAAGAGTGTTGGTTTTCCGTTATCACCATCGGGTAATTACTATCCTGTCTCAAATTTGCATACCTTGGCAAATGTGTGATTTATTATGCATTTTGTCGCTTCATCTATCCACTCTTAATGCAACGATTTGTTGAATGAGTCTGTGAATTGAATGTATTTGCTAAATGAATTTTCTCTCCCATAAAAGTTGATTGTGTTTGCACTGTGAATTTGTATTAATGAGCATTCATTCATGACTGAGATTTAGATAAAAATTCATTGCATCTTACCCAGAATCTGTGGTTATTTCACTAATTTCACTAAATGAGTTAGTTAATTGTTCATCACCATCAACTACTCACCTAATGGTCCATCGACCAAAAGAAGAGTGCTCAATCAATCAATCAATCAATCATAGGCATTTATAAAGCGCACTACTCACCCGGAGGGTCTCAAGGCGCTTGGGGGGGGGGGGTCCGCTACTGCTCGAACAACCAGGTCTTGAGCTTCTTCCTGAAGGAGAGGTGGTCTTGGGTCAGGCGTAGGTCGGTGGGGAGGGCGTTCCAAGTCTTGGCGGCCAGGTGGGAAAAGGATCTTCCTCCTGTTGTCGCTCTGTGGATGCGGGGGACGGCTGCGAGGGCGTGACTGGTCGAGCGGAGGTGGCGTTTGGGAGCGTAGAAGTTGAGGCGGCTGTTGAGGTAGGTCGGGCCTTGGTTGTGTAGGGCTTTGTGTGCGTGGGTGAGGAGCCGGAAGGTGATTCTTTTGTTGATCGGGAGCCAGTGCAGGTCTCTCAGGTGTCTGGAGATGTGAGTTCGTCTGGGGACGTCGAGGATGAGTCTCGCCGAGGCGTTCTGGATCCGCTGGAGTCTCTTCTGGAGCTTGGCGGTGGTACCGGCATAGAGGGCGTTGCCGTAGTCCAGTCGACTGGTGACGAGGGCCTGGGTGACCGTTTTCCTGGTCTCGGTGGGGATCCACCGGAAGATCTTACGTAGCATGCGCAGGATGTTGAAACAGGACGAGGAGACGGCGTTGACTTGTCTGGTCATGGAGAGGGAGGAGTCCAGGATGAAGCCCAGGTTGCGTGCGTGGTCTGTCGGTTTGGGTGCGTTGCCCAGGGCGGGGGGCCACCAGGAGTCGTCCCAGGCAGAGGGTGAGGAGCCCAGGATGAGGACTTCCGTCTTGTCTGTGTTCAGTTTCAGGCAGCTGGTCGTCATCCACTGGGCCACGTTTTTCATCCCTTCGTGTAGGTTGGCTCTGGCGGTGGCGGGGTCGTTGGTCAGGGAGAGGATCAGCTGGGTGTCATCGGCGTAGGAGATGATGTTCAGGTTGTGTTGGCGTGCGATGGCCGCAAGGGGGCTCATGTAGACATTGAAGAGGGTGGGGCTGAGCGAGGAGCCCTGAGGGACGCCGCAGATGACTTCCGTGGCTTCTGATCTGAATGGGGGCAGGCGGACTCTCTGTGTCCTTCCGGTGAGGAAGGAGATGATCCATTCCAGTGCCTTCTCCTCGATCCCGACGTTGCTGAGGCGCTGCACTAGGGTGCGGTGGCAGACAGTGTCGAATGCCGCGGAGAGGTCCAGGAGGATGAGGGCCACTGTTTCTCCGTTGTCCAGCAGGGTTCGGATGTCGTCGGTGGCAGCGATGAGGGCGGTCTCGGTGCTGTGGTTGGCCCGGAAGCCTGACTGGGAAGGGTCGAGGGAACCAGTCGTCTCGAGGAAGGCTGCCAGTTGCTTGTTGATGGTCTTCTCGATGACTTTGGCTGGAAACGGGAGGAGCGAGATGGGGCGGTAGTTCTTGAGTTCGGTGGGGTCCGCCGTTGGTTTCTTTAGTAGAGCGCTGAGTTCGGCGTGCTTCCAGCTCTCAGGGAAGGTGGCGGTGTCGAGGGAGGTGTTGATGATGTCCCGCAGGTGGGGTGCGATGACAGCGTCGGCCTTGTTGAAGATGTGGTGAGGGCAGGGGTCGGTTGGGGATCCGGAGTGGATGGAGTTCATCGTGCTGATGGTGTCTTCGAGGTTGATCGGTGTCCAGGCGTTGAGGGTGGTGGTGGGGGGCGATGGTTTGGTCGTGGGGAGCGATGGTTGTGTTCTGAAGCTGTTGTGTATGTCAGCGATCTTGTTGTGGAAGTAGGAGGCGAGGGAGTTGCAGAGGTCTTGCGATGGGGTGATGTCGTTGGTTCCGGCGTTGGGGTTGGAGAGCTCTCTGACGATGTTGAAGAGTTCCTTGCTGTTGTGTGCGTTGTTGTCCAGCCGGTCCTTGAATGCTGTTTTCTTGGTGGCGTGGATCAGTTGATGGTGCATTCGGGTGGCGAGCTTGAGGGTAATCATGTTGTCCGGCGTTGGGTCTCTTCTCCAGGCTTTCTCGAGGGCTCGGCAGTTCTTCTTGGAGCTCTTGAGTTCGTCGGTGAACCACGGGGCCTTCTTGCTTCTGGGTCTGCTGGGTGGGGTCCTCAGAGGGGCGAGCTCGTCCGCGCAGGTGGAGATCCATTTCGTGAGGTTGTCGGCGGCTTGGCTGGGGTTCGGTGAGCTGGTGGGAGGGTGCTGGCTCAGGGATGCGGTGAGTTGTTCGGCTGTGATCTTGTTTCAGCTTCTTCGTGCAGCCTGTTGCTGGTGGTGGTGGACCGTGGTTCTTTTGAAGGTGAAGTGGATGCAGCTGTGGTCCGTCCAGTGGCATGGCTGAAGGAGATGTCTTTGCTGGACGAGAAGACGGCGTCGAGTGTGTGTCCGGCGAGGTGGGTGGGGGTGGTCACCAGCTGCTTGAGTCCGAGGGTGGCGAGGTTGTCAAGCAGGGTGGTGGTGTTGCGGTCGTTGTTGTTCTCCAGGTGGAAGTTGATGTCCCCGAGGAGGATGTAGACGGCAGAGGGGAGGGCGTGCGGGCTGATGAAGTCGGCGATGTCTTCGCTGAATTGAGAGCGTGGTCCCGGGGGTCGGTAGATCAGGGTGCCTCTGAGGGTGGTCTTGGGGTCAGTGTGGATCTGGAAGTGCAGGTGTTCGGCGGTTGTCAGGGTGTTGTCGGCGTTGGTCGAGATACGGATGGTGTCCCTGTGGATGATGGCGATGCCTCCTCCCGTCTGGTTGTCGCGGTCTCTCCGGATGATCTTGTAGCCCTCTGGGATGACGATGGCGATGTCGGGCGCTGAGGAGTCGTTCATCCAGGTTTCCGTGAGGAAGGCAACGTCAGGAGCTGTGGTGTCGAGGAGGTTCCAGAGTTGAACGGCGTGTCTGTGGACGGAGCGGGTGTTGAGCAGGGTGCACTTGAGGTGGTTGCTGCTGGTGTTCCGTTTGGTAGGTGCTGAAGCAGTGCAGGTCCGGATGCAGGTGAACTTGCAGGTGAGGCAGCTGAAGGGTCCGTGGGTGCGTCTCGGAGTGGCTCGGTAGCACCCGGGGGTTCGGCCGGTGTTGAGTGCGTTGAGGGTGGCGGCATCGTAAGTCCGGCGGGTGGGGTGGCCTCTGCGGGGGCCAGGGGTTCTGGCGCTGGGCGCGGTCCAGGCACGGACGGGCGCAGACGGGCTTACCTTTGGCGCACCTTCGGCGTTCAATCGGTGCTCCCGCTGCGCGCGTCCGCTGCGCGGTCGCTCTGGGGGCGTCATAAGAGGGGAGCCGGGAGGGAGGGTCTGCGGGGAGGCGGGGAGCGCGGGATCCAATCGGCGGGCGGGGGGGCGGGGTCTCGTGGGAAGCGGCGGGAACCTGGGGGCTCGGTGGCGGCTGGGGCGGCGCTCGGCGGCCCTGTGGCAGCTGGGGCGGCGCTCGGCGGCCCTGTGGTGGCTCAGGCGGCAGGCGGCAGGCGGCAGCAGGAGGCCCAGCAGGAGGCCCAGCAGGTGAGGAGCAGGCGGGAGGTGTGGGGGCGACCAGGCCGAGGGCACAGTGGTCAGTGCTGATCAGTGAAGGTTAGTTAGACATTGAAACAATGTCTCAAATATTGTGAGTTTACAAGTGAGTTAACTAATCCAAAATCGAAGTGAAATTACAAAACTTAACCCCCAGGGAAACAG
The DNA here is from genome assembly GCF_964204655.1 of Triturus cristatus. Taxonomy (NCBI): domain Eukaryota; kingdom Metazoa; phylum Chordata; class Amphibia; order Caudata; family Salamandridae; genus Triturus; species Triturus cristatus. Next base: position 1,093,832,141 of record NC_140581.1, read on the forward strand.
CCAGGAAATCTGATTGTGTATATGGGCCCATTAAATTTTTTCCATTGATTGTGAGGTGTTCGTCCCTGGCCTTTTGTTGGATCAGTGGCAGTTGACCAAATGGGCATCATCCCTTTCTTCACTGCTGCATTTAACACTAGTGTCAAACCCGGGGCCCAAACTTCAATATTGTCCAGGAAAAGGTCTGGGGGAACCCCAACAGTGCCTTGTACCTTGTTCCGAGACAGAGACTCAATGCCCCTCTGGACTTCCTCCAATGAGAAGGTGACTGATGTGTGAACCGGGCTCGGAGCAATAACAATGCAAGAACCTTCAAGAATGCCAAAATTATATACACTATCAAAACAGGTGACTCACTGTTCACGGGTGATGTGGAGACATAAGACAGGTCTTAATGGCTCCAAAAAGGAGGGACTATTAATAATCTGCTAAAAAAGTGTAGAGTCCCTCAGTTAACTAGCTTTGGTTAGATCAGCCCAAGGGTCCAAGTAGGTAAGTATTTCCTGCTGGCAGTCTGCAAAAACACAATGGTTAAAAGCCTTATCGTCTATTTGTGAGTAGCGTAAATGCCTCCCTTAGTCAGTGGAGGATAAAGCTCCCAAGGGCTTTTGAGGGCCCTCCAAATGATTCCCTACCCCCTCCATAAACAGGGGCAAAGGGTTATGGTCACCGTAGGGACTATGTAAGATGTTAAAGGAAACAGGAGGCCAACCCATACAAGCAGAGACGAAAATTAAATCAATGATCGTGACGGACCCCTGTCCTTTATATGTCAGAGGGATTTGAGGATTAGGCCGTTTTACTGGCTTGTCTAAAGTACAAACCGTATTGTGCATATGCAGGAAGCTATTTATTGCTTCCCCTTCTATGGTATGCTCCATGTGCAAATCTTCAAAAATCTGGCAAGGTTGTGTGTTAGGTGACAAGTATAAAATATTTGTGCATGGGTGACAATTAAAATCCTCTGCCAGGATAACATTCTTATACCTGAATCCCTTCCCCTTTAATGAATCTAGGGCACCACTTAAGGCTATAATATTAGAGGTTAATTACTACCATAGGGAGAGCTCTCCCAATGCACAATTTTATGCCCTGGAATATGTGGGAGTCCCACTTCATGATCTGCATAATGCCACAATACTCGAGAGCTACAAAAATTATAAGGCCCCGCCTCACTCTCCCCGCATTTAAACCCAAGGCTGGGCAGGAGATGGTCTTATAGCCCTCCAGGAAACAATTATTTTTGACTTCCCAAGTCTCTTGCAGGCAAATGATGTTAAAAGACTTAATAAACTGTATCCACCTTTCGTCAGAGAACTTAGAGGACAAACCTGCCACAGTCCAAGAAATGAGACTTAGGTACTCCCTGGGTCTGTGGGTAAAGCCCGCAAAGGAAGTTGTAGTGGTGGCTCCCAATTTGAGACCCAGTAGGCTGTAAGTTGCCAGGGAGTGCATTAACTCTGTGTTAATGTGCCCAGTTGTTGGACCGACGGAGTGCGTTTACCTTCTCTCTCAGGGTGTCAGTCCAGATCATTAACATCCGCCAATGAGGTGTAACAATTTGATACCCTCTGATGGTCCCCCAATATGATTTCTGCGCACCCACTTTCCAGAAGGTGTTTTACACTTGGGGCACACATGGGGGGTGTATAAAAAGCCCAATGGGAGTGGTTTTATACAGGTAACTTGGAGGTTAGACTTGGAGACATCCCTCAGAATTCTTTGTGCCAATTCGGGGTATCTGACACTAATAATAATACAATCTCCCCAAGTGTTTTCTCCATCCATGAAACCCTCCGTACCATCAAGATGTCTTTATAGTCCCAGCCAGTATAGCTTGTGTGTTTACCTAACCAATGTGAAGCTTTATTAATCACTTGGCCACTAGTTTCCAGATTTTGTGTGGTGAGCCCAGGGACCCCAGTCAAGACAATGGTGTGACGGGGAGATTAATCACCGGGAGTGGTGAGCCAGTGACCACTGGCCACCGGTTCGAGTTTCACCTGCCACATTAAGTGCCAAGGGAGGCAAGTTGATTGGGACTGAATCATCTGTGTTAAGGTGGGATTCACGGGCCCAAAAAAGGTATTCTGACTCGTTACAGACTGGATCTTGGGGTTGTCAGTGCCAGAATGACTACAACTAGGGAGATTGGTTGCAGGTTATGTCAGTGGTTTTAACTTGGGACTTCGGTAGTAGGGAGTAGGGAATCTTATCCATGCTGGTCAAAATTCTCTCCATTCTACTTGACAGTTCCCTAGAAACTGCCTCCAAATTATCAAGTCTGACTCAAGAAGGGGCAAATAAGTCAGTGAAGGTGGCTGTGATTATTTGTAGTACAGGAGTCAGGTGGGTCGCAATGTCCGCAGGGCTATTTCTCCCATATACGGCTGCAATCCCGTTCCGTGTAACCGGAACATCATCTGTCTTTTTAGCTTTCCGCTTCTATTTGGGGGCTGGATGGCTCACCTCGTAAGTGTTCAGGGATAAAAGAAGAAGGGGCCTTGGTGTGGAAGGACCAAGGGAGAGAACCACAGCTGCAGCAGGATTAAGTGAGGAGCCCAATGTTTTTTGAATGGAGGCAACTGGCTCCTGCCCCTGTACATGTGTTGCAGGCATCAACAGGACATCTACAGGCAAAGACCCGGAGCTTCCAGAGCCGACAGAAAGTCGCCTTTCAGCCCAGTCAATTTCTTTAGCAATGCCCCCCACGGCTTTTGCCAGAAATTAGTCGATGGTTGAGCAGGATTGGCCCGTGGATGTCGAGGTGGGTAGGGCCTTCCTCTTCCCCATGATGTCGAAGAGGCAGTGTGGCAGTTTTAGCAGAGTCCACAGAAAACAACAGGAGTCAGGGCACAGGATTCACAAGCCCACTGCAATAGGGTGAAAGAGCAGAAAAGCTGATACTTACTACGCATTCTTCCTAATAATCCCTGGGATACAGATTGGCGCTGGTGATGCCGGCCTGGAGGTTGAAACACTGGCCTGAACAAGAGGCCTGACCAGCCAAGAACCGCAGATGGGCGCGGGTGCTACAGGAGAAGTAAATAGGTGCCTCCTGGTGCAACAAAAGCACCGTGAGTAGCGGCCCGCCGCAAGAATACTTTCGACCAGGAGTCCTTTCCCCCCTCCACACAAGTATTGGGTGTCCATTATAGATAAATAAAGGTTATTTATATGCAAAAATAATATGACAAAGGTTTACTTTCTAGACATCAGGGTATAATTGCGCAAAGAGATCACAGACCAGCAGGTTTTTAGAAGGTCTGGGCTCCTCCTAGGAGTAATACGGTAGACTTGAGTCAGTAACAAATCTCCCAGGGCTGTCCTTGCTCAAAAATCACAGCGCGATCTAACCTGGAGTCAGCGGCCCGCTGGAAGGCCAGTCCTGTGGCCAGGTGTAGCTCCGAGGCAGCGGTAAGGGCCGTACCTGGATAGGGGAGTGACTACAAGCCCCAAGTGGTTAGGGCAGGGGTCTTCAAACTGTGGGGCGCGACCCCCAGGGGGGCCGTGGAGTGATGCAAAGGGGGTCGCGCCTTCCCAGTCACACTTCTGCCCAGGCCCAAGGGCTTCAGCCCCCCCCCCCCCCCCCTTCCCCCGTCCTGTGTCTCAGCCCGGGCTGCTGCAGTGAAACTTGAGCTGCTGGGGGCTCAGCTGGGCAGTGTCTGGATTCCTATCTCCGGCACCCCCGTGTTTTTTCACAGGTCTTTAAAGACCATTTAACATGCCTTTGTAAACTGCTTACAGAGGCTTAGGTTTTTTTGCTGGTTCCAGTACCCCCTGGGTCCCCACTGTGCCTATTCCTTACATTTGGATTTTCCATTCACTGCCGTAGTGTGAGAATGCATTTCATGGAAAGGAATACAAAGTTGGCTTCCTGGGGGCGCCGTGAGTGGAAGTTTATTGTGCTTTTGAAGCACCTGCTGCAGCGTTTCTTTCCCGGCAATTACCAGGCCTCACATAAATGTCAAGATAACTTGTGTGATTAATTATCTTCCTGGAGAGAGATCAGAATGTTGTATAGTTGAGGTTTTGACTTGGGTGATGTTAGTGCAGAGGGTTAATATGCCTGCTGCAAAGAACGTGTACCAAGTAGATTACAGAGTGCGTATGATGTGAAGAGATCAGCAGGTTACTGCTTTCAAAAGAGACATCCTTTTGTTACTTGCAATTTATAACTTAAAGTCCTAATAGAGAATAGTGAGCTATTAACTTTCATCCTAGAACAGCATGCACACTACAAAGAATACATTATTAGACCATTGATTAATGTTGCAAAAAGGGTTAATTTGGCTAGAAATCAATTCTTATTATTAAAGGAAACTCCCAACTATGCTGTTTCTTTTTCGACTCTGAGTTTGTGCTTCTCCACACCAAGCACTCTTGAACTATACTGCCTACCAGTATGGATGACATGTGACTTCTATACTTTTAGTCCTTTGGCTTATGTAACATTTCCTATACACTGATTTACACACTTATGATTGATTGTCTCTGTGTAATGTGTGTGTGATGCAAAGTGCTCGGACACCCTACACTGGTATGAGTGGCACTATATAACTAATTCAATGCATCTGAGAGTGTGGGGTTATGGAGACTTGGTCACTGTTAAAGGGTGCTAGTGAGAGAATCCGTGGTGGGGGTGGTCATTGTGGGGGGCACCAACAAACATGGTCGCACAGGGCACCACCAGCACTAAAGCCGGCCCTGGGAAGTATGCACAGATAAGCGCTGAAAATACCGCTTTAGGTGACTGTTTTTTTTTTGTACCGACTGGGCCACCAAAATAATCTGCTGGCAACCCTAACCATAGGACTGGAAGTTTGTTGCAGGATCAGCACATTATTTATTTCCTTCACCCTCGATCCCCGATTAATGCCGCAATAGTTTAACTTAGATCTTAAAGTCTACGCCCCGTCAATAATATGCTGAGTTACTTCATGGGTCTGGGAATGCACACTGCATTCAGACAACTCATTCCTCATTCTCGCCCTTCATTGTCACGCTCACCCTGCACTCACAGTGATCACAATGCACTCACACTGATCACCATGCACTTGCACCATTCACCCGCTCATCTTGCACTCACAGCGATCACAATGCACTCACACTGATCACCATGCATTTGCACCATTCACCCGCTCACCTTGCACTCACAGTGATCACAATGCACTCACACTGATCACCAGGCTCTTGCACCATTCACCCGCTCACCCTGCACTCACAGTGATCACAATGCACTCACACTGATCACCATGCACTTGCACCATTCACCCGCTCACCCTGCACTCACAGTGATCACTCTGCTCTCAAAATGCACTTGTCCTGCTCACACTATACCTCAACCTGCAGTCACACGAGTACACTACTCATCCTGCACTCATGTGACACTTCACTCACCTGTCCCCCTCACTACTCAATATGCAACTCACTCAAACAAGCCCATCAGTAATCATACATTCATTCATCCCATTCTGAACTTGCATCCGCACCCAAAATGAGAGAGGACAGCAAGGGAGTGAGAGAATTTGATTGAAGAGGTCAGGGATGAGGAGAAATGTGAATTGCCGAAGAGAAGTGTGGACACGCAAGAAGTGAGTGTGATCCAAAGGTGAGGGCTTCTGTTAGAACAAAGGGGAGATGTGAAAGAGGAATGGGGGGACTGGAGAGGTGTAAGATACAAATAGACAAAAATTTGAATGAAGAGACGAGGTGAATGAGAAGTGCTGAGGGGCACGGGAGGTGACAGGGCCAGAGAGGCCATGAGATAAATGTGAGAGACTGTTAGAGATGAGGGCAGTGAAAGGACAAAATGGCAAGAGGTGATTAAAGGTGAAGTGAGAGGTTGAATGGGGAGAGTTCAGAAGTTGTAAAAAGGGGTGAAAGAAAATGACCTGCAAAGTGAGAGAGGGATCCGGGGTTAGGAGAGGAGAGAGGGATGGAAGGGAGGGGGTGAGAGGAAAGCTGCATGGGTAAAAGGCTTAACTCTACACAAAACCGCCAGGGTTTTAAGGGACCCCTGCTTCTTCCGGTCAGGGCCAGGTGAGCTTCTAATGTGGCAGCACGTATTGCTGCAGAGTGGAAGGCCCTTCACAAAGGTTGACTTGAAATCTTTCTGATGATAATTGCTGTATTTTGGTTATAAATGGGTACTGATTGGGTGAAATCTTTCCTCAGCGTTACTGTGTGTAACAAATATCAAAATAATGAAGCAATGCTATCCCAAAATACGCGGCATCACATAACCTTATTTACATTTTCATCCCACGCAATTTAGTCAACAGGTTTAGACATTTTTGTCAAGAGGGGGTCCTTACGCCTCAAAATGTTGACAGGGGGTCTCGGCATCCAAAAGTTTGAAGACCTCTGGGTTAGGGTAACCAACCGTCCATGAATTTCACGGACTGTCTGTTATTTGGGCCTCTTGTCCGTGAGGAATTTTTTCATGGACACCTTTTGTCCAAATTTCAGACATTGGAGCGAGCTGGCCCCTGCAAGCAGCCTGTAACTCTCACTGCAGTGGCCAAGTCACGCTCCTGCTGTGATCAGTGGCCTACAGCAACCCCTCCCTGACCTGGCACAGACTGCTATCGGCCCATTATCATTCTCTATGTCAGACTAATTATCACATACAGAAAGATAATGGGCATCTCTGTACAGTGACAGCATTTCCTTGGCCTGCTCCTGCCAGATCCCTGGGCTAGAGAATAGCGAAATTCGCGTGATCCCATTTCGCCCAAATCAGCAAAATTCTGCAAAACTCGCGCGAAATTACGCAAAATTTGAAACCAGCATTTGGCACTATATTACAGAAAAATGCGTCCTTGCACCCACATTGGTCATGAGGATGCATTACATGTTATATAAAGTGCAAAAACACACCAGTGTCTTGAACAACAACTGCTAGCTTTCTGGCCTTTCACTTGTTCCTGTGCTCCTGTGCTAAAACATTGCCACCATGTGGTGCAAAGGCATCATTTCCGGAATTTCACATAAAGTGTGGTATGTGAAATCTGCAAATGTATGCAGGATTACGCCGCTAAAATTGAAATTCCGTACCTGCTTCAGAAAAACTCAGATGAACGACAAATAATGACCACAGAAAAACTCGAAATTTTGTTCGTTATTGATAATGGCTTTCTGATGTACTGCGCATTAATTGTGAAGTTTTTAGTGTTAAACTGAAGCCATGACAAAAGAGAAAATGACATCAAATTATTTTTCGAAAGTCACCTTATTCCATGTATTTAAAGGCTGCTACAAACCGTTGCGCAGTGTTGGTTTTGCGAAAACTTTTCAGATGCACCCTTATCAGCCAATTACTATTTTCAAGCTTCCTATTCTGTAAATAAAAGTCTATATATGACAGCAGCAAGTCATCTGATCCTGTAACCCGTCAGGCCTCCCAGGAAAGAACAGATCCCAGTCATGTACCTCAGTCATGAATCTCATTCATGTATTATCTCATGGACAACTGGAGCAGCACACTACGCATGTATTATCTCATGGACAACTGGAGCAGCACACTACGCATGTATTATCTCATGGACAACTGGAGCAGCACACTACGCATGTATTATCTCATGGACAACTGGAGCAGTACACTACGCATGTATTATCTCATGGACAACTGGAGCAGCACACTACGCATGTATTATCTCATGGACAACTGGAGCAGCACACTACGCATGTATTATCTCATGGACAACTGGAGCAGCACACTACGCATGTATTATCTCATGGACAACTGGAGCAGCACACTACGCGTGGATATGGGTAGCACGTTCCACTCACCTCATAATATCCCCTGTTGTTTCTACTGACGGTATATTGTTTCAAGAAATAAAACGTCTATGATGTTTGAAATTTAGACCAGTAAATAAAGGTTATAAATTTGAAAGTTATTTTAAAGGGCAGAAAATTAATAAATTGAAAAGTAAATATTCTTCGACTTGACTTGCTTTCTTGAAGGTCTTAGTCACACTTTAGAGGAAGCAAAGGTGCTTTAGGGAACCAATATGGCATGTACTTATTAGGATGTATTTGTCAATATTCAGACAGCTAGAGAATCACTTATGAGTCATTACTGAGGGCCCTGTTAGGAGTCACTCGTTAGCTCAGTGGCAAGGTACCAAGGCCAGAATTTACAATGCCTGGTGGTATCTCTCCGTGAGATAAGGGGGATTACAAGTTGCTTCCGGTCTGACTGGAGAATAACGTGGACTTTAGAAGACTGGGCCTAATTCCCCTTTCGTGGGAAACAACAGGCCCAAATCCATGAACATTTACCACTGCCTTGGGGCAGTGCGGAGGCAGTTTCTTTTCTCTGTGGGCACGCGGAAGAGAGGCAGTAAGGAAGGTATTCTATGCCTTCAGCTGGGCAGCTTATTTTGCTGCTGGCATGTGAGAGGGGGACTGGGCACGGCAACTGCCTGCAGCCTCACACTTCCACTGATGGCCCCTGGTCTGGTGTCCCTGGCCCCATGGCTACGGAACTCGGAGACACTGCTAAATTTGTAGCTGCCCACAGTGGTACCCCTTTTAGGGACACCTGTGATGTCTCTGACAGGCAGGTTATTTTATAGAACATGATGTGTCGAATATGATGTAAGTGGAATGTTAGCACTGAGGTGCTGTGTCAGTTGCTTCAAGGTGGTTGATGGATGGGATGTTCTTAATAAAGATGAAATACTTGCTCCTCTTAGTCAACACTTCCAAGGGTTATTCTTTAATTTCACACTGGCGACGAGGAGCCCACTCAATATTGAAGCAAGAACACCTCAACATGGAGACCTTCAACCGGACTTTTGGATTCATGCAGTCATTTAAGGGGCAGCAAAGTGCAGCGGTGCACCCAAAACGGTTTCTTAAAATCTGTCGGCGCGCCGTATTTGAAAATGTTGTGGGAGGCTGCGCAGGAGGAGAGGTGCTGGCGGAGTAGTAGAATGTATCTGCATTTCACTGTTAGTGTTGCCAGATGTTGAGACCCGTCCGAAGCTCAAAGCAGTCCACGTGGAAGCCCAAATTTAGCCAAACACAGAGCAGTATAAGCCCAAAAACTAGCCCAAAGATGCAACTCTCAAGGTATGCACAAATAGCGTTCAGAAAACATTTTAAGGATAAGCCTTGAGGGGGATGGGTATGCCCAGCCGTGGGTCCCTTGTTCACTGTGCCACTGGATTCAAGCTAGCCTGGCTGATGTAGGGTAATAAACCAAAACAGGTCCCAGGATGCTTGCTTCCGGTCGAGGGAGGACCAGGCTTGGCAGTTTGGGCTGTACTGTTCCCACCAGGAACAGGGTCAAGACTCATTTGTATATGGTTGGCGTCTAAACTGGGGTGTCATGGCGAGCAAAAGAATGATGGATTTAACCCAGATTTCTTGACTGGGGGTGAATGCAGGATCTATTCAGCATTCTCTCCATCGTTTGTTTGTGTAGCACTTTTCGCCCTAAGTGGGATGGGTATGTCCAGACGTGGGTCCCTTGCTCACTGTGCCACTGGATTCAAGCTAGCCCCAATCCTTTTCACTGCCCTAAAACTTACCCCGACTCCGCCCCAAAAACTAACCCAACTACCCATTCTCCTCTCACTGCCATAAGGCCTAAAACCCTGCAGCCTAACTTACATTACCCCGACCCCCCACCACCCCTTGCACTACCCTAAAACCTGGCAGACACCCTCCCAGCCCTTATAAAAAACAAGCCCCACTTACCTCACCATACTTCCGTCTTCCTGCAGCTAGGCCAGGCAGTGCCTTAACCACGCATATGAGTGGTAATGGCATGTGTGGTATAGCTTGTGTGGTCGGATTTATTCAATTTCTTTGATAGCACTATTAATTCTAATGTAGAGTGTCAAATTCCTTTACTACAGGCAAACATATTATACATAGACAATGAATTGTACAAGTGTGTAAATCAATATGCATGATGTATTTACATAAAGTAATCAGCGTTACAAGGTTTAGGAGTCACATATCATCCATATTGTTAGGCATTATATGTTAAGAGTACGTGGTCAGGAGAAAAACAAAGGCTGGCTTTGAAAACATAATGCAGTGGTTGCCTTTGCGGATACAACTTCATTATTACACAAATGAACTCTTTTCAGCAACCTTGGAATAATGAAAGCTTGAGGGAAAAAAGGACCAAAGCTATGCCTTACAGTTTGCATACAGCTCCTTGATGCCCGTTCATTGCTCACTGTGCTATATTAGAAGGATGTTAACTTTTTAACTACTAGAAACTAAAGGATCTTTGTAACAAACACAGCAACCCACTGAGTGCTCTATATACAATGCAAATCCAGAGGCTGCATGTTGCAAGTAAAGTAGTCACCTGGTCAGATTTGTACCGGCATGACCAGTGTTTTATGGTCCCACAGTACTGCCAAGTTTCACACAACAAGGGTTAATGTGACTCATGATAGTGTCACCCTTTATTACTGCAAGGGTCACCAATTTGTCACGCTTATTAATAGATCTGAGATGATAGTGCATTCATTAACAATTTGCCTTTCCTGCTTTTGGAGCTGAGAGGACTTTGTTCTGTCCTAGGACAGAAGTTGATTAGTTGAATGTGAGTATTAACCACGCAGTTGTGATCCTATCCCTGCAGCAGGGATTTGAAGTGTCTAACCCACACGGATGGAACCACATCTTCAGACCAGCACGCGGCATTTGCAGTCCCACCCCGTTCAGACAGCTAATAGTGCACTTTGCAGCTTATTTAACAAGGACGAGTGGAAGCTGCTTCATTACATGTTCAAGCAGGTCAAACACAGGGGAACAGACTTTGTCACAGCATGGGGTCTGCCCAGGAGTGTAGATACAAATGATGCAGTAGGTGCAGTGGCACCAGAACCCAGAGCTGCGAGGTTCACATCTCACCCTAATTGTGTCGGGCCAAAGCACTGTGTCTTGGGAGTCTGGGCATGCTGCACTGGACTAACAGATTCATCTCTGCCTTCAACTAGATTGGTTCTCAAGCTAGTGAACCCTGGAGAAGAGAGCCGAAGTGGCCATCAAAAGTAAGATAGGACAGCTTACAAACCTGCAATTCTATGAGGTACAGGCCTGTGGGTGGAAATAATGGATGTCTGAGACTGCTCAAAAGCTTGACAGCAAGGGAAATAAATGCAACTTACATTCATCCTGTCATCATGTTCAGCTACAGTGATGCTTGATTCACTGTGTCACTAAAGCACCAAGCGCTACAAAGGCAACACACACACATTACAAGGGTGGCAGTGAAGTTCAGCAATAGCCTGGACCGAAAAAATGCACTCATCAGGACGCATGAGAGCCAGAAGAATGGGTGCACTCAAAGAGCGCCCAACACAGCTGTCAGCTGACTAATAAGGGAGACTTTCAGCAAAGACCGTTTTAGTTGAAAACATTAAGCATCCTGGGATTTGGAGTTTCACCACATAAGTCACAGTGCTATTGACTAAAAGAGCCCTGGCTGAAATTCGTCATTATGTTGGGTCGATTGACTGCCATAACGAAGAAAGTGAATACTGCAGACCGAGAGTGGGGGATTCTGTACCACTACTGGTGGAGGGAATACTAGAGGAAGCCAGACGGGTGTGTCGCGGCATCCTGAGAAAATAAAGTGTGGCGTAGACTCATATAAGAGTGGGGGTACTGCAGATGCATGGAGGAACATGGAGTAGGGAGTTCAGGCTGGAGGAGCCTAAAAGGAGGCACTGCTACAACATCATGGAAGGAGGAGAGAACACTCCTGTAGTGGCATGTTTTGGAGGGAATACCCCTGCAGGCTCCTATTGTCTCTAGAGAGAGTCCTTCTGCTGGAGCCAAAAGGGAGGGAGAGGCTGCAGTACCAAATGAATGCTGCATATACCTGGATTAAAGCAGCCAGTGCTGCAGAAGCCTGGAGAGATGGTGGACTTTGCATGCCTGGGAAGATGGAGTGCTGCGGAGATCTAGAGTTGTAGTGAGGACAGGGTTTTGCCTACACACATTGCTATGTTAGCATAAGCGTTTCAGAAGTTAAACGCCATCTTGAAACTTTGCCGATTATGCACACAACACTACACACTACTGTTATTATAAGTAAAACCGCTTGCTTGTTTTTTCTTCACATGAGAACGGTCTGTTTTTCACATCCATAGACTTACACCATGACCTTAGTCTGAACACCGTGTGCAGAAACCGTCAAGGTCAAATAACAATCTATGCTGTTGAATTCAGGTTTATCGGCCGACGCTCTAGACACAAGCACACAGCTGCAAATATCTGAAACTCGGGTGCCTTTAATTTTGCATTGCATGCATGATGCTGGTACTTTTGGAGACAACTTTTCCAGACACAGAGAGCAGTGCTGATCCTGTGATGTGATTCACCTATGTTGATCTTGGAGGTATGGGGTTCTCCATTGAAACCTAGAGACCTTCTATTATTATAAAACTAGCTTATAGCCAGGGGAGGGTGGTATACAAGGTGCTATAGAACCTGTTTCCACTATCATTATAATATGATTTCTCCCTTTGTATTTTATGGAATTGTAACAATGCTGATGGTTTTATTTCTAATAATTTGTTTATTTATGTTAGCCAAAACACTGCATCTTAAAGCACGTAGTTAAAAATAAACATTTTAAACTTTTCCATGTCTCTGATTACTCTAGTTGTGGACTGAAATGAGAATAAAAACGAAAAGGTGTTCTTGATTCCCACCATTCCTGAGAATAACCTAAGTCGCTTGCTCTGGGTTGTCTAATCATTGATAGCTTCGCTGTAGTACGGAGAACGAATGAGACACTGATGCTAGTCGGATAGGGGTTCTGGGTACTAAGGTGAGTTTTTTGGTACACCACAATTCACTGAGGTCCTGGTTTCCTGCGCATAGTTCTGTGCATGAGCAGAATCCCCGCAACAGAGTATGGGTGGGAGACTGCTGCATCAGATATTCAAAAGCAGCATTGGCATCAGGTCAGTTATTTTGGCACCGAAATTCTAGTGCAGAGACAGACTGTACTGTACTCAATTACTGCGGGACCGAGTTCTGAAGTGTTCTGATTTTATGTGAGTACTGAGACCAGTCCAGACATTTTAATTTTCATTTTGGTACCAGTAGTGTTTTTTATTTTATTACGAACGCAGGACTCAAGGTACCAGACTGCGAAGGAAAGTTCTTTCCTGGATGAGATTTTCACACATGGAAACAGTAAAGGACAGCTTTGGAGTAATAATCCATGTCAGTATTTACTCATGAGCATGCTGCTGGTACTGCATGTAGTAATTTAATGTGGAGGGCACTATGTTGCACTGCTTTGGCAGTTTACCTGGTTCAAGTTAATAATTAAACTTTTAGTGAAGTGACACTCCAGGTGACACACAAAAGGCATACAAATGTCACGAATAGGCCTTCTGCAAATATGTACATTTCACACATAAGCAGGATGAAAAGTTGGTAGCCCTGGTCCCAGTAGGTACAAAAATTAGCAAAATCGCCAAAAGCCAGCAATTTTCCTCATGCCAAAAATGAATGCATTGGATTTTTTTGCACTGCTTTAAGTGGGATGAACAAACTGAGGGGTCTCTCAAAACGGCATGGCGGATGTAGTTAGGGTGTGGCTTGAGACATGCAAGCTAAAACATCTGTGCTTAGCATAGTGTGGTGCCTGAATGGTAATTTCATGCTTATGTCATTGCATCCAGATATATAATACAGCTAGTAACATTACACCTACAACAGGACTATTGGCTTTGCCAATGATTGTTAGTTGCATAAACTAAATAAGGAACAACTATTGCTTTGTTGCATAGAATATTGAAAATGCTTCAATTCTGAAATGATAAGACTGGGAAAGAACTATAATAAGTCTCTTTGAACTTGTATCAAAGGTAGTGAAGGGTGGTACTGCTGCAGAGTTAAGATTTATATTTCATCCTGAGGGTAAGGGCAAAATTGGAGAGCCCCATAGTCACTTCAACATATATATATACATTGTGTTTAAAATAAGATGATCTAGATAAAGGCAGTGTGTTTCACATACATGGAAAAAGGGTTCGCTGTCTGCCACAGGTGGGGTTAATTTATGAAAGGAAAAATGCAGAATGTCACACCTCCACTCTTCTATTTGAGTCGCCCTAGAGAACCTTCCTCGAGATGGATTAAGTGGAAACCAATGTTTGGGCATAACGCTGGGGTTTGTGGTACAAATTTGAGTGCAGAACGGAGGTGTTCTTTACTGTTACATTGTCTGGGAAGTGAGGGGCAGGAGATTTTAGATAATTTGCCAGAGTTGAGTGTGGAGAAGCAAAGGGATTTAAATGTATATAAGGCTATGTCTGTTAAAACATGATCTCCATTATCTTCGAAGAGTCAGTACTCTAATGGAAAGGTATCATTTTGGGGTGCGGGAACAGAGTAAAGAGGAGACAGTGGAATAATATATCACTAGTCTCAAGAAGTTAGCAGCTACATGTAAGTTTGAAGCTGCAATTGAAGAAAGAATTAGAGAGTAATTCGCATTGAAATGTGCAAGTGACAAAATCAGGGAAGAGTTGTGGTTGATGGATTAATCACGCCAGGAGGAAGTGATTATGGTGGCATTAAGAGTAGAACACATGCTCAAATGCATGTCTGAGCTAAGCAATGCCAAAGAAAAACGTGGTGTATTAACTGTGAGAGTTGAGGAAGTGATATGTGAAGTAAAACGGAAAGATCTGTTGAAAGATACCCACAGAAAGTTCACAGGAGAATGTTTAAGGTGTGAGCGAAGTTTCCATAGGGCAAATGTAAGTGCCTGTCTGGCTTTGAATGTCTATTTCAATGACTGTGGAAAAAAAGTCATTTTTATTAAAAATGTTGCAGAAATAAAGCAAAAAAAGATCTGAGGAAAGAAGTAAAGGAGATTTCACGGAAAAGTGTATCTCAAATGAGTGAACATGGTGATGAACATCCTAGTGAGTTGATGAAGGTGGATGGGACAGATCTACTTTAAGATTTGGAAGGAAAGAACTATCCAATGAGCAAGGGCATGAACACTAGAATGAGTCAGAGGGAGCGTAATCAGCCGAAATATCTGCAAGACTGCATGATCAGCTGGGTCTGTTGGCTTGGTGGACTAGTGCTTCCCCTGTAGGGGCCTGTGTTTGACGTCATGGTCACAGGTCTAAATCTCAGCGGGTCCACTCAGCCTTTCATCCTTCTGAGGTCGATAAAGAGTTAGGTGACAACATCTGTTTTCCAGCGCCAAGATGCCCATGTGCACTTTACAAATACACATTATGTTATCAGCTGATATGGAGCATGTGTATATAACCTTTCTGTTAAGAAATGTGGAAATAATTTATGAAAATTATATCTGGTTTAAGTTTTGTAGAATAATGTTTAGCTTAGAATTTATAGTTTTCCTATATTTATGTTGTTGGAAGGGTAGGGAGGAATGCGATGTCTCTGTTATGGAACATAATGTGTGGAATTTGATGTGAGTAGAATGTTAGCAGTGAGGTTCTGTGCCAGCTGTTTAGGGTAGTTGATGAGTGGGGTATGTTAGATCTGTCCTCCTTAAGGTGGTCTTTCCCCAGGCCTTTTGCCTTTCATTTTTGCTGATTATTTTAGCTGGCCTTTGGACTCTGAGCACTTTACCACTGCTATCCAGTGCATGTGCTTCTCCCCTAAACATGACGACATTGGTGTACACCAGATTGGCATATTTGATGAACTGGTAAGACTCTCGTAAAGTGATATGCAATATACCCAGGGCCTGTACTTCAAATGCTACTAGTGAGCTGCAGTACTTATTGTGCCACCCACATAAGTAGCCTTTCAAACCTGTCTCAGGACTGCCACTGCAGTGCCTGCGTGTGCTGTTTACTGCCACTTTGACTTGGCATGTAGAACTAATTGCCAAGCCTTAAACTCTCCTTTTATTTAGGCCTGAGAGTAAAATTCCGCTCTGCTTGTGGAGTTTGCGGAATTCGGGAACTCCACGTTGTAGGAAGCTGGCTCTCTATATACTATACCAAAGTAATGTATAGTGTGCACAGAGTACAGTGAATCCCCAAAAGTTTACAGAAGTTAAAGTAGATAATACCTTACTATCTAAATGTGGCAGTGTGGGCGCTTCACCTCGCCTCCCCCACCTGAGGGGTGGGGTTGGCAGAGGTGGGCACACCTTCTGGGCTGTTCTAATTTTTCCCGCCTGTCTTCCTACCATAAAAAGGGTGAGACAGGAAGGGGGCCTCGTCGTGATAGCAGGAGTGGTTGAGAGTAGTGTTACAATGGCCGGAAGGCCTTTGAAGTGCCCCTGCCACAGTTGGCTCTTTCAGACCTAGGGGGTCGGTGAAACTACCTCCGCTCAGGAAAGGCTTTGTTTCTGGGCCCAGGGAGTGAAGGCTCCCTCCCCAGGGGTCCAGAAACACGTCTTGTGACGGCAGGCTAGTATTTACCAGTCAGGGAAACCTCCAGAGGCTGGTCGTTTTCAAGGAGACATCTCTAATATGCCCTCTGAGTGTATTGTATAATAAATCCCACTCTGGGATCAGGGTGAGTTTATTATGCTGAGAAGTTTGCGACCAAACTTCCCAGAATTCTGTAAAGCCAATATGGTGCTGTGGAACTCTTTTATGGATTTACTGCGCTGACAATGTCTAAGAATGGACCTAGCTAGAGGGGTGTCTTACCTATACCATAGGCAGTAGGTTGCAGGCATGGCTCCCAGGTATGTGTTAAACAGAGAAATGCAAGTGTAAAAGTGCACTTGCCCCTGCCCACACTGCTTGGGGTGCAAACTTGTTGCTAAATATTCACTCGATTTGTACACAATGCAAATTGAACATTGTCAATACATTATACATTTTTATATAACCATAAGTTTAGATGCTTCGGGGAAACATCATCTGACATCATCGTTGTCCAACATATGATTACATTTCAGTGTTTATGTTTATGATTTTATTTGTGCCTTGTGATTGTACATTATAAGCTTAAGAAGAAATGTTGGCAGAGAATTGATGCGCAATAAAATATCTAAACTTTTGGTTATATAAAACTGTGTAATGTATTGAAAATTTTAAATTTGCATTGTGTACAATTCGAGTCAGGACTGGTTTGAAAGGGATCCTTGTGCAGTTCAGAGAGTTGCTTTGAAGTCAACCCCCAACATCAAAGGCACTTTGGGTATAAGTACTGGGTCTCTGACACACTAATATCAGACACTTCAGGATCTTGAACTGAACCTCTGTCAGAAGGACTGCTGTGCTACTTAAAAGACTCAACTGGACTACTTTTCTGCTTGTTACCCTGCTGCTCCCTGACTCTGCTGAAGGAGAGTTCGACTCTACCTTCCCTTCGAATTATCTCCAAGGGCATACTGCCTTGCCTCCTTTTTTCTGAAGTCTCAGGGACACAAAAGACTTCCTGCCATTCTGCTTGTGCTGCTGGACTCTGCCTTCTGTGAGCCCTACCCTTGCCTGAGGTGCCCTCTATAAGTTCTGGGCCTCAAAGGTGGGTTCTGCAGCTGTTTTGCTACAAAACCGATGCATCATCACCAATGCGCCGACCGGAACCGACTCATTGCCCTTTGGCGCAAAGGATGTTAGATGACAGCGGTTCTACAGCGTACATGGCCCCACGATGATGGTCTGCATGGCTTAATGATGACGCATTGCCTTCACCTCAGCAAAGCTTAACGATGATGCAGTGAACCAACTGCTTGGAAACGATCGACAGATACTGCCCTTTCAGTTGATGCTTTGCTCCATCCAAGGCACTTTTTCAGTGGGCCCTGCATGGGGTCCTGTAGCTGGCCTGCCCTCCATAGCGGTTGGTCTGAACTTTGGTTTTGCAATGGTCCCTTATGACTTCAAGTAACCTTTTGACGGGTAGTGACTTCTAAGCACTATTTTTCCATTTTATCTTTAAAAATTCATATCTCGTCTTCTCTGATTGGATTTTGGTCATTTTGGTCTTGTTTTACTCAGATAAATATCCTCTATTATTCAAAACGTGTGTGTAGTCTTTTTGTGGTGTATTCATTGTGTTACTGTATGTGTTTTTTTTTTGTTCTCATACGCCATTAGATATATCCAGAGCCAGTTGGATTTACTCTGCGGCCCCCCATTTGATTGGCACCAGCAAGAGAGCTCTAGTCTAAATGGATGCACTTTACACAGATCCTCTCGTATTCGGTCTGTTCAGCTCATCTTTCTGATTGGCCCCCAGAACTGACCGAGTGGTAAAGTATTCCTATGTAAAGGCATAATCATTGGGCATGTATGCCCTCAGTTTCATAAATTACCCAGCCAAACCTTACATGGTAGCCTAAACTCTGTCTTTTTCTTGCTCTTCTTTTCCCCTATAGCCTTATCTAATTTCATTACATGCTTAATGGAGTTTATCCAATCTAAAAATGTTGGAGGTATACACTTTATCCAGCATTTACAAATTTCTCTCCGAGCAAGTACAATGAGGTAAAAACACAGCTTATTTTTATCTATAGGTAGTAATTCATAGCTCGGAAACATACCAAAGAATACTAAAGAGGTGCTCACCTGAATATTAAAACCAAATATGTCTTCCATACCTCTGATAATAGAGACCCGGAATTGGTGTAACATGGGACATCTTATGAACATATGCTCATCGTCTGCTTTTTCCTGCTGACACTTTGGACAGAACGGAGTAGCTCCCTTCGCAAACTTGGAGAGCTTAGAGGGAGACCAGTATACTCTGTGGAGAGAAAAGACGTGATTTCTTCTTAAATTGGCAGCTTGCACTGTGGAATATAGTAAGTCATAAGATACTTGCCAAATTGCTTCTGTACTGGAACCCGGCAAGCACTCGCCCCACAGCTACGATGGAACAGTAAAATCACCATCTGCAAGATCAATCAGGAGCCAGTGAAGGTTAGCCATCTCTTTCCTATTTCGTTGTCTCTTTCTTAAAGCTGTCTCTAGATCGTTCTTATGGCCAACCGTAATACCTATCGCCTGGGACCAACTTTTTATTTGTAGATATTTAAATTTGGAGAGTTGGTTGTCCGTGATTTCCCTCAGGTCTTCTCATGATAACAGACAGTCATCAGGAATTAGTTGGGCCCAAGAAACTATCCCGGCTGATTTTAATGGTGTTATTAACGAATCTTTAGTCCATTCAGGTGAGCCTGGTGTATCCCAGATAGGAGCCATCGCGCTATAGTAACTGATCTTTAGTAACTTCCACATTTTGTACCAAGTATTGGCAAGGTCTTTTAAAGATTTCAGGTGGACCTTCTTGAAGAAACGTGGATCGCCAAATTTGTATAGAAAGGCGTAGTCTCCTCCTTTTAGATCCTGCAGCATTCCCCTATACATTTTCCCTATATCCGAGGTATTTGGTTCGCACATGAGCATTTTCCCTGACCTCATTAAAGAGACCCATGCATAAAAAATTATGTCCGGCGCACATAGACCTCCCTTGTTCTTCTTTCTCCGTAGCTTTTTATACGAAATTCTTATTCCTTTGGAGGCCCATAGAAAGGAGTTTATTTTTGCCTGTGTTTTCCTTAAACCTTCATCTTTAAATGCTAATGGTATATTTTGAAATAGAAAAATAAGTTTTGGTAAAAGCATCATTTTTGCAAGGTTAACTCTCCCTATTAGTGTCAAGGGTAAGCATGCCCAGCTTTTTAGAGTCGGAGATTTCTTTGTCGACTCTACGCAGGTTGTGTCCACTATATCATTTATGTCCTGGGTAATTCTGATACCTAAATACCTTATTTCCCTCTTCACTATAGGGGAAGAGACATTCAGATTCCAGGCCATACATTCAGTTTTAGACTGATTGATCTCATACCCCGAAATATAATCAAATTGCTCTGCTAAACTGTATATGATCGGGATAGCAGTCACTAGGTCAGAAGTATACACCATCATATCGTCGGCATCTAACGATACTTTTTCCCCCCAGTTTTTACATTTAAAAGGAAGTATGCCCTCATGCCTTCTAATGCTTTCTGCGAGAGGCTCTATATATAGATTAAAGAGCAAAGGTGAAAGAGGGAATCCTTGTCTTGTTCCTCTCTGAACTGCTATAGGAGAGGAGAGGTTGCCTTTTATCAGTATTCTGGCTGTTGGGGTTTGATAAATCGAGATAACTGCTCTAAAATTTTTTTGCCCCAGGTTACAATTATTCAATACATGAGTTAGATAGGTCCAGTTGACATGGTCAAACGCCTTAGTGGCGTCGAGTGTTATAATAGCCATTGCGATTTTATATAGTGTCACCATATCTATGGCCCCTATTAGATTATATGTTAAATCTTGAATACCTCTCCCTCTGACAAAACCCTTTTGATCTTCATGTAGTAAGCCGGTTATAATTCCATTCAATCTCTCTGCTTAAATCTTGACAAAGATCTTATAATCAAGATTCAGCAGAGAGATTGGTCTGTACGAATCACAGTGTCTAGGCGACTTAGATGGTTTTAAAATTAGGGCAACCGTGGCCTCATCCCACGAGGGGGACATTTTCCCGCCCCTTTCCAAGATATGGGAAAATAGTTTATCCATTACTGGAATGAGGACCTCGCCCAGTAATTTATCCAGCTCGGCCGGTAGACCGTCCGGTCCTGGCGCAGTGCCTTTTTTTCCTGTCTCTATTGCCTTCTTAATTTCATTCTGACTTATTGGTCTATTAAGATTGCTAGACATCTCGTTACTGATTTTTTGGGGAGGAAAGTGTTGTAGCCATTCTTCTATCATCTTGACCTGTGGGCTCAGATCTTCTCGGTACACTTTATTAAAGTGCTGTTGGAAGGCTTCTTCAATATATGGGGGCTCTCACATAAATTTCCAGTATTATCACAAACTACTTCTTTTATGTTAGCTTTTGCTAGTTCCTGTTTAGTTTTCCAAACTAAGAGCTTGGAAAACTAAATGTGTGTGTGTGTGTGTTGCACAAATACTTTTACACATTGCCTCTTAGATAAGCCTGACTGCTCTGTGCCAAGCTATCAGAGGGTGAGCACAGGTTATCCTTTTGTGTGTATCTAACTTATTTTAACTAGTGTTCATTCCTGCCTGGCCTGGACGCATACCTTAGCAACCAGGATACAGAACGTTGCCATTGTCCAGTCTGAACAGAATCAGAAACTGAATTACTGTTCATTGGGCAGAGATCTGCAGTCGCCAAAGAAATGTCTTAAGTTACCTTAAGACACCAATAATGTCTGTAATTCCTATGATGTTTGCAAAACGTTTTTACTTGGCTAACATCTATTGAACTGCACCTTTCATCTCCTAACTTTTCATCTTTCGGAACAAACCTCCTGGGCGAGTCCATATTCCAAGTTTTCGAATGAGCCACTTCTGTTCAAGTGTCCACTTTTAAATTCATTCAGGATATGCTGTGCTTCTCCCTGTTTTTTAATTGAGAAATTTGTATCATCCATATTTCGCTGCTTCGGATACAGATCCTTTGCCTGTATTACCAGAAAAATAAATGTGTTAATCGCAAAACAACCAGATCGCTACACCTTTAGAGCAACATATTCCCGATTGTTCAATGCCAAATTATAGCTCTGTAAAATGATATTTCCTCCTTGTTTTATGAGACATGCTTACCACAGGTTTCTGCTTGCACCCATGGTTACCGATTAACTTGCTGAATATTGTAAACTATTACTGGCAAACATACATTGTCTGCAGTAACTCAATAGGTCACTTGCACAATAAACAATGCACCCGCCCCACCTCACTCACTTCCGGGCACTTGATACACAAAACGAATCTGTGTTTTTTAGAAAGAAGGCGGTGCCTGGAGAGGCCAAACATGTTGAGTCAAGGTCACAAGAATGTTTTTTTCTAACTTCAGTGGAAGTATACCTTGATTGATGTAGCTGTCACGGCTGAAGGCATGAAAGAAATGTAAAAATCCTACAGAATGCAAGCACCCTCGTTGAGATTCGTTACTGTGATGGGGTTTTGAATAAGAATGCAAGCCTTTTCGCTGGAAAAGGCAATGTGGAACGTGTTCGATATGGGGCGAGTGGTACATTGTGTATCATATTGTTTATCGAGTTGCCAAGCCAGCTGTAATATAGGACGTCCCATTCCTGGAGCTGACATCCAGACATGCACTCTCTCGACTTTTCTTGTCCCTGCCTTGATTCCATATTCTGCACCCTCGTTTCCGCTCCGAATCTGGCCTTCCTATTCTGGGACTTCTCAAGGATTTGGGGGGCCTTGGGCCAAACCTATTTTGGGGCCCCTCTTCAGAACAGGTTTGAATGTATGATTCAATGTCAGCTCTTTCATGCCCTCTTTGGCCAGATCACTGTCGGAGCACAGGCGCAATTGTCCAACTTCTACGTGTGTTAACATCTAATATTCAGGGATAGTGACGTGTGTTTTCAATATAACACAGCAGCAGTTTATTAATATTCCTGCAAATAATCCCTCCGAAACCCTCCCGTTTTTCATATGTGATGAATGTTTCATGAAAAATAAACACATTTCTCTGCAAAATGTCTCTAATAGACTCTCACACATCACCCGCATTAAAAATACATTAAATGGAAATGGTATTTAAAACAATCTGGTTGAGAATTGTTCAAGGTAATCAGGGCAACATTCTCTGCAGAACAGAGCAGTCTGTATCAGGGGCCCCCTGAAAGGCTGAGGCCCTGGGCCAGAGCCCACTTTGCCCATCCCTTAAAACGTCTCTGTTCCTATTGGAACGCTTTGAGGAAAACTAGAACGAGACTTGGTGCATGCAGGGGTTTGGTGCTGGGAAAAGTAAGGCCCATTTCTTAGAAGGCTGTGTTGGCCGTAGAATTTGCTTTCAAATGGGGTCCTTTGTGGATACTTTACTAGAGTAACTTTTAGTATATACATCTTATGCAGAACTGCCAGCTCACACTGGGGCATATCAACAAGGGCTTTATCTCTGCTTTTTTGGCTTTAAAAGCCAAAAAAGCAGAGATAAAACTAGCACCCTATCAACAACAGGGTGCTAACACGCAAATTTGCATGTTAGCACCCTTTTACTCTACGCTTCCCCTTGCATCTCTAATGAGATGCAAAGGGGGCGTTCCAGAGTAAAATAATGGGAGAAATGTCGCTAAGCAACATTTCTCCTATTATCAAGAATGTCGCTAACCCTGTTAGAGACAAAAAAAGCAGCGCTAACCGCGGTTAACGCTGCTTTTTTACGTCTGCTAATTTTCAGACTTAGCCATGATATCCTATGGAAGGAGGATATCATGGCTAAGTTTGCCTGTCCCTATCAACAAGGTAACGTGTGATTATCGCTGGGTTTCCAGCGATAATCTCACGTTAGCCTGTTAGCGTGTAGATTTTTATCGCTATTGAGATAAGCGTTGCTAATAGCACGCCATCTCAGCGATAAAAATTCACGCTAGCCGGCGATAATTATCCTCACGCTAACAGCGCTGAGCGATAATTATCGCCGGTTGTTGTTGATATGCCCCATTGTGAGTCACATGATGTCTGCTCTATTCACTACGCCTTCCAGTGAACCAATATCTCGGACAACTAGAGCGCACTGTAATCCCATGCGCATGCGCAGAATGGGTTTCCAGCTCTTGTGTGAATGCTGTGTGCAGATGATTACCATCACATGGCATCAGGAGCATCCTGTGAAGATCCTGTGTCTTCGTTTGTCTTCTTTTGGGGCTAGTGGGAAAGTAGCTGTACCTTAGGTCAGGTTTGATAATTATGTAGCGCAGCGTTCGCCCCAAGAGTTATCTTGGCGTTGTATTGGAAAAGCCAGGTGTGTATTCGGAGATATGTGTCACCAAAGCAAATAGACAACAATGGACTGGAAAATCACAGCTCTTTAATCAGTTTTTGAGTTTGAGGAGGTTTGACTCCTGGCACAAGGATTGAAGTCAAGAATTTATTTTGACTGCTGTAGCCACAGAGAAAATGCGACCACCTAAAGTGTTCCGTTTGACTCTTGGAATCTCCAGAAGAGAGGGGCCTAAAGATCTCAGCACAGAAATTGAAGTCTACCACTTGAGACAATTGCAAAAAAGGTGTCAGCTTTAGAGGCACAGATCGCCTTGTGCACAAGACATGAAGACTTAAATATAACAAGCTCTTGGGCGAGGCCGAGAGAGATGATCCCTGAGCTTCAAGCCCTGGACAAGCCTGGTGGACAAGTGTGAGTTTATGAACTGGGTGGCCTATTTCCCATCTGGTTTTGCCTCGCTCTTTCACCCTGCAACGTGGTGAAAGAGCGACACAGCCCTTTATTCAGTTTTATGAAGCCATGCCAGGCCAATTTGCACGGGCCTGAGTGGCTCCATAAATCTGGAGTAAGGCACGCAGCGCACATCGCTGCATTGCCTTACTCTACCTTGGGAAGGAGTTTCATGAGTTTTGCATGGGTGTTCCCATGCAACTCCCATGGTTTTCCACGCATTCCCAGATTTAACACAACTGGTAAACCTGGGAATGTTTCAAAAAGATACGACTTCCAAGCAGAGGCATAACAAGGAGAAATATCTTTATATCTCCTCGTTAGTTCATCTTTTTAACGTATGCTTCATTCTGAAGAACACATAGAGGAATATGCCTCTCAGGATTGTTTTTGCGTAGGAAAGTGCACCTTCACACACTATCCTGCCCTTTCCCTGTCATGCAGTGCAGCACAACAAGGTGACTTGCTGTGCTGTGTGACGTTTTCATAAATAAACCCCTAAGTTTTGTTTTTTTTGCAGTTTTTTATAGCATGAACTCGACCAGAGAGGTATTGTATCACTTAACATGAGCACCAGTTACATTACACAAGGACACATTAAATTTTTGGTGGGCACTGGGAGATTTAGTAATTCACACAGAATCACAGGATTTTGAGTCTATGCTAAAACTCGAACCTAGTTCCCCAAGTCCAAAGTTGGCAGGTCTGGCCCTTAGGCCACATTCTCTCCTTTACTGGCTTGGCAAGTCCAAATATACTGCCATGCAATAAACCAGCCAGGCACAGATGAAAGCATTTAAAGTTTTAACCTTCTGATGGAATGAGAAGAAGCAGAGAATGTAATTCAATGTGCACAACTGAAAAAAATCACCACTAAATACAGCTTTAACTTGATCGACCACTGTTAGTGTAAATTGATTTAAATGCCTAGATTTTTAACACAAAGAGCTGGTTATGCCTTTGAGTCAGAAAAAGAGGGGTCGGAAATGCAGTCTACAGTGGGGAAAGTCCAGCTGGATAGAGAAAACCTGTTTTGTCTACACTTAGATTAAGGCAGATTGAGCTCATCCAACTCTCTACCTTAGGGAGATAAACAGTTGAGATGCCACTCTATGGACATCACTCACAATCTTTAACTAAAGTTGAGGGTTATCTGGATAAAAGAAAAGTTCAAAACCAAAGGTTTCTTAAGGCAATCAATTGCATCATATAAAAATTAAACAAGCATTGGCATAGCCAATAGGTCTCGCCTTTGGGACCTTATAAGTGTTTAGTTATCCAGCACAATATCTTTGTTGCAACAACATCAACTGTTGCATGACTAAACACTTATAAGGTCCCAAAGGCGAGACCTATTGTCTATGCCAATGCTTGTTTTGTTTGTTTACAGGCGCCCATGCACCCCTTTCTTTTGATAAGTTGCATCTAAAGTACGGAGCTTGACCGCTATAAAAGTGAAAGCGTGGCATACAAAAAAAAACCATTTGTTTGTCAACTTGACAAACATGCTTTTTTTTGTCAAAAGCCCCATGCTGGATTTCACTTTAATGTTGGCCACACCCCTTTCTTCAGACGTGGCTTTTCTAAAGAAAGAAGCGCAGCCTCCATGAATGTTAAAGCCCCGCATGGGCGACACTAAACAAATATTTGCTATACAGTAGGTCGCATTTTCAAGAGTTGAAGCTATTGCATTGGAAATAGCTCAAACTCTCATAAATGCGAGACCTATTGCAAAGGGGGGGTTAGTATATACAAATGCGCGGACTCTCTGTAGTCGCAATAGCTCGTTTAAACCTGAGCGTCCTCTTTTCTGTCGTCGGTTCGAATCGATTATATGCGGCTGTCCTGGAAAGAATGCTTCTCGTCCTCTTCCTCTAAGGAAACTTGTATTGAATACGGACTGAATAGCCTGTGACGGCACATTTGCCCTAAATTACTCTTTGGAGAACACTCTTAACCAATGAAAACTCCAGAATTTTGGGGCGGGGCTTATGCGGGACACGAGTCAGGGAGCTTCGTGACTTACTGATGCCTCCAAGTCAACCTTTTCCCCCACGTGCGGGAACAGCTTCCGGATCAAGATAGCGCCTTCCAGGCCGGTGCTAGCAGGTGGGTTTGCATAGAGATTAAAGTGATAATGCATCGCGATCTGCGAGCCTCTGTGGTCTGGTTTTCAAAAGAAAAGTAGTCAAGATGGGATGCGGGTCTGTGACACGGGGTAAATTTAGGGGAGTTTAAGGCCCAGTATATAAAGGGGCAGTGGTTTAAACACGATATGGGTATTTAAAACAAATATGGCTTACGCGATTTGGAGAGCGAGGGTCGAGTGGACAGGGCTTGTCCTGAAGGTAGAAGAGAGCGACAAAAACAAGACGAGTGGCTGCGAGACACGCTCTGTGGTGGGGGAGGGGTGAGCAAGACAGAGAGGCGGAGCGAGGCACGCGCGCTTGGGAAAGCGAGAGGAAAGCCAGATGACGTCTCTGCTCGTGCCTGTGCGCGTAACCGCACGCAGTATGCCACCCAAAAAGCTGTGGTAGGATTTTTAAAGCCCACTCACTAAATGTCTCGTTAGACAAGGGGAGAGCATCACTTGTTCCTCAGAAAGCTACAAAACCGAGATAAAGCTACATCCTTGAAGCCTACTCAGCATAGCTGAGGGGTTCACCATATCAAACACTACTGAGAGGTCTCATTAAATCAGTGCCTCTTGAGCAATGTCTTTCGCAGAGTGGCGCAAGTTGTCTAAGGTTGCCACCGCTGCTAGCTCACTGGAGAAGCCAGGATGGAAGCCCATGAGAAGATTGAAGGAGCCAGGTAGCTTGTGTAACCTCAGACATTTGAAAGAAAACAGTTTGTTCCAATAATTGGCCAAATAAGGTAGATGGTATATTGGATAGTAATTAGTTAAATTATCGGGCTCTAATGAAGGCTCCATTAATGAAGGAGTCGCATAGGCAAATTGTAAACTGCTAGGAATAGACCCTTACGCTAAGGAGGCATTTTAAATGGGGCTAGGTAGGGAAGAAGCCATGAGTTACACGCTTGTGCGAGTCTGGAGGGGGGAGTAACTCATCTGGTGAGCCAGTGGGTTTACTGTTACATGCTAGTACCAGAAAATCCTTCCCAATATTAGAAGTTTTTAAGTTAGCGGGAAGTTTAGACTTAGCCATAGCGAGAGAGGTCAGGCAGCTTTCAGGTGTTCCTCAGATCTCTAATAACAGGAAAAAAATCCACTGGAATATTTGGAGCATTAAAAAAATTATCTGAATAGAACGCCGCCTTTGCCTTCCTAATTGTGTGTTTACAAATGTGTTGTACTCTGAGAGCTGGGTCATAATTCTATCTCAAGCTGCACTAGGAACTTTAGTTCTGCTAGCTCTATGGAAAACAAACTGTAGGAAGTACTGGCTGGTCTACAAGATTTCGTCCTCAATGGGGCAAACTAATCCAGGGCTGAGATTAGCTGACCAAGCTAGTTGTCTAATAATAAATTAGGCTCCAGACTTGAAAGTCCAGCCCCAGAAGGCACATGGCAAGTTAACCACTTAGCAAGCTAATTTTGCCAATTAAGATACTCCCCTAAAGAGGCAAGGCTACTTACTGTCTTCTGAGAATATCAGGAAAAAGGGATACAACAGTAGTCAGACCAGGTAGGTGGGAAAGGGCATATGACTGAGAGGGAGGTGAGTTAAAATGTCAATGTCAAATAAAGTCAAGGTTATTGCCCTTCAAAATGCATAGTGAGGGGAGCATTGATAGTCAGGCATAGTAAAGTAAAAACATTTATATACTTTCCAACTTTTGTAGTCGAAGGTTTGTCAAAATGAATGGTAAGACCACCCAAAATAAGAGTCCTGGCAATATCTGAATTAGCTTGCAAGAGTATTGTTGCTAGTAAATCATACACCTCCTGGAGGTCTTGAAAAAGTCTACTGAGAGTTGGAGGTGTCTACTCCCCTGACTGAAAAAGTCTCCAGAGCGAAATAAGCATCTAGTATAGAGCATTTCGGTGAATTGATAGCTAAATGGACAGGGCCCACCACCCCTCTTCATATGAGGGAGAGCTGTCAGCAACTTGTAATTAGTGAGCCTAATATCTTCAAAGCATCAGGTGTGCATCATTAAACCAATTTTCTGTCACACAGACTATATTCAGGCTATGCTAAGAGACCAATGGCCCCATTTACCCTGCCGGACTTTGGACACAGTTTCTACCCAACTCTCTGCTTTGTCTCCTTCCACCTCCCTCTGACGAATTACTGTACCAATGCTTTTGTTTTTGTCTTATGTTTAACCCTGATCATTTTCCTGACAGCGGAGTCTCAGCAATATGGCTGATGTCCGGTGGAGCTGCCTAGACAGCTACAGATGGGATCAACCCTGGTTCACTTCCTCAACCGTCACCTACCCAGCTGGACATTGGGCACAATTTCTCCCCGTCTCCCTGTTATGTCTCATTCCTCTCCCTCCCACTGACGAACTACCGTAACATTGCTTTTTTGTCCTATGTTTTACTATGCCCTTGTAACAGATGTAACTTGTAACTCATTGATCCTCATGTAAAGTGCTCCTATACCTCCGGGTCTAGCCAGCGCTATATAAAACTCTTCAAATAAATACATTTAGAGTTTGGGGGATAGAGTTTACTCTCTCAGGATGACAAGAACATTACTGTCGACGTCCCGAGGGACCTCTACTCACCAAAGTTAGAGTTGTCTTTCAGCCCTGAGGACAACCGCAGTCATTGTGTTTTCTGTCAATGTAAGAAAAGTTTGATGGATGGGGTTGTCAGCCATGAGGGTCATCTGCCACACTTTTCAAAAGGATTTTGTTTTTCACAGACAAACTCTCAAAGCCGGAGTTTGTTTTAAAGAGCAAGAAACTCAAGGCCCCACACCCTGTGGGTGGTCTCCCAGGATGTGTTGGCCAATATCGTTTTTTTCCTGTCTCTTACCACAAAGTTTTTCCTGGTGCTACATGAACAGAATACTTACTGTCCGCCCAACTCTAAATACGGTGACTGAACTAAAGGTTTAAAAGACAGGGTACTCCTTCGCATTGGCAACGAAGGATTCTGTCCACCAAACTCAAAATCAGACATTAGATCTTTGATGACTGTCTAGTTTTTTACAGCTGGCTGCACATTAATAGACCAAACGGCAGTGGCTACTCCGCTAAGGCGGAGGAGCGCCACCCCAATGAATTTTGAGCAATGGAAAAAGGAAAAAATAAAATCATACTAACACTATGTTATTATCATTTTATTTTTCCTTTGTCAGGCAGGTTTATGCGGTAGGGTGAGGCTTGGCTGTCGTCACAGCCAGCAGGGGAGGAGTGCTTGGCGTTCTTAAGTGCACATGACGGTTTGGCCTGCCGTCTTGGGATGGCCAAACAGTCATGCGCACTTTGCATGTTCCTCACCAGGCAATAATACACAGCCTGGTGAGGAACATGCACAGGCTCATAGTCCCTGTCTGAGTGCCGATCCACGGCGCTCAGACCAATCACAACTCTGCATTGCAGCATTGTGATTGGCTTACAAGAGCCTGTGTGTGCTTCCTTTTTCAAGCAGGAATAAAAGAGGACGACACAAGGTGGCGGTCTGACAGCAAGATAAGTAACTTTTTAAATTTATTTATTCACCTATTTCCTCCGCCTCACCCATGCTACTCAGTGGCAGCCGCCACTGAGACCAAATAAAGAGCACGTGGTGCCATGACTATAGATGAATCTTGAAATAAGGCTGGTAATAAGTCACAAGATTTTAAAAACTATTCAGTCTTAGAATTCAAAATATGCAAATGAGAGAGTAAATGAATGCGAAATTGAGGACTAAAGCAAACATTGGGCTTTCCATATGTGGAGCAGAAAACCAGCAGATGGATGCTGGATTCAGTACTGGGCTGAATAGGCGCTTGCAGGCTTGACTTTGGTGCACCTTTGATGCTGATGCAAGGCAGGCATACCAGCGCTTGGCTTTGCACATCAATTCTGTCCCGACATCATCCCAAAACGCTGCTCCTCATAAGCCCCTATGTCAGCGGTGAGAGTAATGGGGTTAAGGCTCCGCCTCATCTACAACCCCTCCTCTCACAAGGTGCAATTTTATTAAGAGTTGATAGATCTTTGCCAC
The DNA here is from genome assembly GCF_964204655.1 of Triturus cristatus. Lineage (NCBI taxonomy): Eukaryota > Metazoa > Chordata > Amphibia > Caudata > Salamandridae > Triturus > Triturus cristatus. The sequence goes on from NC_140581.1 coordinate 1,093,862,451, forward strand.
AGTTTGCCAGATTTCCCATCGGATAGAGTCTGGCTCTGCAGACATGGACCTTGAGTAGTTTTCACGTTTGACTCTGGAGGCTTCATGTAGTGTCTTTATTAAAACCTTGTGACAATCACAAACCTAGCAGCATTTAAAAAATTTAAAAACTCAAAACCACCTAAAAGGTTATCTTTCTGGGTGAACAACCCTTTCAAAACTACTTTTTGCAGCAGAATTGCTTTTGAGGGAAACTTTTCCCACAAATTAATTTCTTGAATGAGATTCCACACACGTCAGAGAAGTTATGCGAAGCTGACATACTTTGCAGGTTCATTAGGTTGTTAACTTTGTACTGCTTCACTGACACAATGAAATTTAAGACAAATCTAGAGTGTGTCCTCTAAAGGTCAAAGATGTGTTTGGCTTTATACTGAGTGAGCGCAAAGTGATGGCATAGTCAAACTGTCTAAAACACATGTAGATAATTCTAATCAGATTAACATTTGCATGTTAGCGTCTGATACTGTACAGAAATCTTTGTATTTATTTGTGGAACAATATAGAAGTGATCCTGTGCCCTCATCAGGATCATTTTTAGGTTTTGTCTGCAAAATGCTTGCGCTATTCTTGCAAAATCTCTTGTAACTAGACAAAAAGTCTTGAAAGGGGCTTTCAACCCGCCCACAACTTACCATTTGGTGGTTCGCTTGTCACACTTATTTCCTTGATTTTTATTGGTTATTGTGTGTCTTTTCCAGTAGGTTTCTATTTTCTATTTGTCCCCTATCATGTGTTTATCTTTTCTATGGAGCTTGGACCAACTACTCTTTCTGGTTTAAGTCTTCATCCACTTTTTTTTGTTGCTGGAGCTAATTTATTCTTTGTAATCAAGGTCTTTTTGACTGCATTTATTTTTGTAGCTGCACTGTTTTGGACATTATTTTGGTTTAATGGACCCTCCCTGCACTGTTTTTTCACCTCTTCCCCTGTGGAAAAATCACTTCCCCCTTTTTATTCACTTTTATATAATGTGTATTGATTACATTACGCCAAGTCACATATGTTTTTTGTAGGCATGTGGAGATTAAGGGCCTTATGAAGGTACCTAAATACCGGTCGGTAACGGCCGAAAATCGGTAAATATCCCGTTACCGACCGGTATTTAGGCAATTGAGATGTAGGTGGCTGGATTTCAGGATTCGGTAATTTACCGTTTCGGAATTTCAAGAAATTGGCAAAATACCGATTCGGTAAATTACCGAATCCTGAAATCCTATGTAGGGGGCACTCAAGTGAGTGCATTTTTGGTTTCTGGATTCGTTATTTACCACCAACTGCAAGTTGATGGTAAATAACGAATACCTTTTAAAAAGCAATTTTGTGCTTTTTGAAAAGTGCCATGTGGCAGACATACATGCCCTTAGGGCATGTATGTGTGCCACATGTGCACACATGCACGATTCAGGGGTGCAACAGGGTGTCAATGTGACACCCCGCCACCCATGAATATGCTCCCCCTATTACCGATTCGGTATTTACCGAATCGGTAATAGTGAATGGCTTCCCATTCATTCCTATGGGCCTCCAGGCCCATAAGAATGAATTGGAAGGGATGCATTATTACCAATTCGGTAAATACCGATTCATAAATACCGAATATTACCGATTCGGTAATAATTGCCGAATGTTTACCTACATTCTATTTACCGATTCATAAATACCGAATCGGTAACATTCGGTATTTATGAATCGGTAAATATAAATTATCTACATATGGCCCTAAGTGTTTTGCCCAGACTCACAGGATGTTGAGCAGACGCCCAGGCTCAAACCTAATTCCCTAACTCCAAATCCAGCAGCTCTGTCCATTAAGCCACATGCGCATATTCAATATTCATCCTACTTTTGTAAATCATGGATAACAACCTAGTGCAACCCAGTCCAGACACAGTTTGCTGAAAATACATGTCTTCACAAACATGTTTTTTAATCTGCACAGGGAATCCCAGCAAGTTCTTAATATTTTCTTCAAGGTGCTTGCACCAGCCATGACCTGTGCCTTGCTTTTTATTTTGCAACTTCTTATGTCCCTCAGTCGGCTCAATGGGCAGTACAAGGACACCCCAAAAGATCTCCAGGGAGGCTTAATTTCGCTTTGATGTTTCCACTGACACTTTAATGGTCTGGTCAGCAAGATTCAAAAGGGCGGTTCTTATTGTGCCAATAGAGGTGTGGGGGCTGGGAATGAGTCTGTCCTGAATGCTGTTCTTGGTTTATGGAGGCCTGGAGATTTGGTAGAGGGAGGCTTTCGAGTAAGGATGACGTAATAAATACTAATGCTTACATTTTGGTAAAATGTAATTTTTTAATACCGTTTAATATGGTTGTATGTCGGAACAACGAGTTCCTCTACAACCAGCTTACGAAAATACGACACTTCTTATTGTGTAGGCAGTGCATTATATGGAAATACAGAATTACTGGTACTCTATTCAGAGTACCTAGGGGCATATTATCAAGAAACAGCGTTAAAATTATCGCCTATTTAGCGGCAGAAAACTGCCGCTAAATCGGCGATAATGGGCTTGATAATATGCTCTTGTGAATTCCATAGAAGCCCATGTTCTGGTGTCAACATGGGCTTCTATGTAAATTCTCAAGAGCATATTATCAAGCACATTATCGCCGCTTTAGCTGCAGTTTTCTGCCGCTAAAGCGCGAATAATTTTAACGCCGTGCTTGATAATATGCCCCCTATTTGCTCATCAGAACTGCCGGTTACTCTCCCATTACATGGATTGCAGCAGATCTGAAAAGTGCAGGTATTCTCCCTTTCAAATGAAAGAGGTTCTCTTTACTCAGCACTGGGTGGAATCTGTTCATTTACAGCACTGTTTTTAGGGGAAAGTGTTCCAAAGGTGAAAGGCGACAGCAGGTAAAGTTCAGCTGTGGTATTTGAAATGCTTCAGTCTAGAGGCCCTCAAGTGAACCAAAAAAAAATTGCACGTTCTCTGACATTTTGGGCGACATAAATACAGGTCTAAAGGGAAAGGCCTTGAAATGAACGCAGTGTGTTCAAACTAAAAGCTGAAAGTGAAATGGGAGGCGTTTTAAAGGGACATCAATTAAAATGGCATGATCACCAGGTGTGCGTGCAACCCAGGCAGAAGAGATGTCAAGGCAGAAACATGAACTTGCGCTGAGCAGTCCCTGGCAACAGATTGGACATTAGTTCAATAGATTAGGTTTCATGTTATGGAACACTGCTAACTGATGCTGACCAGTCTGGTCCATTTTATCAATATCGACTTTCAGATTAAGGGCATATTATCAAGCCCCAGCGATAATTATCGCTGATCGTGCTTAGCGTGCTTTTAATTATTGCTAGCTATTGCTGGAATATATCTCCAAGCTATCGCTGTATTATCAACGCTTAGCGCTATGGCGATAAATATTCCAGCGATAGCAGGGTTTTCCATGGAACATCTCTGGTTTTCCAGCGATGTTCCATGGAAAACGGTGATAAGCTTGATGATAGTCCCTGTGGCCTTAGCCCCACAATCCACCTCCCATGTTAGGTATGCATTAGTCAGGAATTTAGCAGACGTTAAATTCCTGAGTTAAGCCAGAGTTAGCGAGATTTAAATGATCGCTACGCCTCGTTGTTAATATCGCGAAGCTGCCTTCGCGATATTTTCCCATGTTGTTTTCACAGCCACGCCTACTTTGCATCTCATTATCGATGCGATGCGATGCGAGGCGAGGCGTGTGAAAAACGGGAGCTACGTCAAGGAAACACGTGCTAGCGTGTCCTTGTAAATAATGCGATATAATTATCGCCGCTTTGCGCCCGAAGAACGGACGCTAAAGCGGCGATAATTGTATCGCCGGCCCTTGGTAATATGCCCCTAAGAGTTCTATCAAAAGTAAGGCTTAAATAACAGGTCGTCCTTGTGTTACTGGGGGGATTTCGCCAGATCCTATCTCACTTTCAGGAAGCAGGGGCACAGGTTTGCTCATAAGATCCAGCCCAGCTAAAGTCTGTTTGATGCAAAGAGAAGTGGTTGTGCCACAACCCTTGTACGCCAAAGTAGTCCTGGCTCAACGCTCTTCAAATGTGGCAGGGAGTGGGAGTTCAGATGTTTCTGTTTTTTTATTTTTATTTTGTATTATTTTCTGCTTAAACCACAAGGGAGTTCAGATGTTGTGTGAGATGCACTTCTCCTTCCTCCCCTCTATGCATTTATAACTCTATGTGCACTTGCAGAATGTGTGGGTAACATGTGAGCTGATAACTGAAAATAGATATGTATTTTTTAAATTGACATCTTGTTCTCTATGATCTGGTTCTTAAAAGAGAGGAAGTAGTGAGGTCTGATCTTGAAACATTAATATTAGCACACAAGTGACTTTATGGTCACGTTTGTGTCTGACATATTCAAACAAAGGGCCTGATTCACAAAGAGCCTCTGCAACCGTGGCGTTTTTCCCTTCCCTCTTAAGCCTTGGCTTCAAACCAAAATTATTGCATTTCTCAACAAGATATAATTGCTCTTGAGTGCTCCTGTGGGCGGAAATCCCTGTTGAAAAATCATATCAAAATATTTGCTGAAGTCTTGGCTATTCAAATAAATTATTGTTATGCAGGGCTGTTAGCCGGTGTCAGCAAAGATTTTTACCCAGGGTGAGACATGACAACTCACACAAACACTCCAGTTGCATTACTAGTTTGGGCAGCGATGAATCGATGCTCATTAGCAAAACTTTTTTTGGTCTCAGGCATGACTAATGTTGACATACCTTCTGCTTTTTACATGCTTGGTAGCTTTCTTGCTGCAGATCTTGCAGATACTGTCAGTATTTTTATTGGCAATCCTATTAAGAATCAGAAAAATGGCAGGTATCAGAAACCATTCAGGAGGCCATGAGGCAGGCAAGGGCTGCTGGGCCTCAGCCATGGGGGTTGAGGCCTTTTACTACTGCTGTCCTGGGGACTACCCTACTATGGCTCTACAAAGTAGGCCAAGTACAACCTTTTTGGACTTGACTCTCAGTAGTAGCAAAGGCTTCTCAGGTTAGTGTGTGCTCATGCCACAAGTTTGCTAAACTCATGGACCCCAGAAATGTAGCCAGGCATATATCCAATCTTGGTGGTTGGCAGCTCTGCGTTACTCTGTCCCTCTCCCCCTGTGCTGTCAAATTGAGGTCCCTCCCTAAAATCGTGGGGGTATCTGGCGTGTCTACCAGCCAATGCCCCATACAGGCCAAGTCCTTAGTCTGCAGACCTGCTGGAAGGTACCAAGGAACCACAGTCAGAGGGGACTCCATACCGGACGCCGGCGGCAGCAGCCCTACATCCATCCAGGGATGTCCATGTCTTTACCACAAGGCACAGGATAGACCTGCAAAGCCAACCCCCCCTCCCCCAGAGACGTGTGAGAACCCTGCATGTATCACTAGCCAATAAGGCCCTCTTATGAAGGACCCACACCTATTCTTCACCAGGTGAGTGTCCTGCAATAAAACTATATCAGGGGCATGCCTGGATAGGAATTGTATTACCAAGCCCCTCTTGTCTTGATGCTCCTGCCCAGACCATTGACATTCCAGGAAGCAACATACAATGCACTGACTGCTAAACCACGAGAGCCAAGCTCCATTGACCCCTACACATTACTTTGAGACATTCAAGACCAGTCCATCCAAAATATTGCCCCCATTGCTGCTGTCGAGCAATAGAACAACCCCATTACCTAACATAAACCATCTCCCTCCCCAAATCTTCGCACTATTCCCCCAATTCTTGAGGGGCCTGATGGCCCCCCATAAAAATGCTCGCAGAACCATCTTGTCCCAAAAATGTAGAACTAGAAAGTAAATGGAAGCCAGCCTCAGCTTGCAGAACTCAACAACCAATCATACAATCAAGTCTCCGTCATGGGGGTTACCACTGGAAGCACCTCCTCCTCCCTCTCGCCCCCTATAGTGGAAGACTCTCCATCCGTTGTGTCCTTGTCGTCAGCTTAGTCTGCATTCAATGCCAACCACTGGTTACCCACACCCTCACCCTGTTCATTTCAGCTTGGTTCTTGGTGGGGCAACCCTTGGTCTCTGCCCCGGCATTGGCCTCTGGGTCATCTAGCTCTCCCTGCCACCAGTCTCCGGGCAACCGTGCAACGGGTATCCATTTGCCCCCAGCCAGTACCAGACTTTTACCGCTGATCCAAAGAAATGGGAACCCTCCGAGTCTGTGGCCCGGAGCTTGGCAGCAAACAATTGTGCATTTTTAAGATCCAAAGATCTCAGTTACCTCTTGATCTCAAAGTAGGACTCCTTCTGCCTTTGAACCTTTGTTGTGTAGTCTGGATAGATATTAACTGGACCGTCATCCAACTGCCAAGGCCCAGGAGCCCTGGCCACCTGTAGAATATGGTCCCGGTCAGGAGCTGCACCACAGTGGCCCTCGGGGAAGAACCGGAGGGGGCCTTCCCGGCACCCTGTGTGCCCTTTCCACAGTGAACAGCTTTGAAGGTCTCCCCTCCAACACCAATGAGCCCAACCAGTCTTCAATGTACAACTCAGTCAAGGGGCCCTCTGCTTGTTCTGGGCCCCTCACCAGCCGTATGTTGTGGCTGCTGGAGCGTCCCTCCAGATCATTCAGCTTCACCGCCATGGTAGCATTTTCCATCTCCTATTTTTCAAGTTGTTCTTGAGCCTTTTCCAGTTTTGGCATAATCTGTGTGAGGATGCTTTCCACTGCACCAATCTCTCCACCAGCTTCCTATGATTGGCCTGTAGCAGCTCCACCTCCTGAGTGACAATGTCAAAATAAGTTCCAGTGAAGACTGCTTTTCCCTAATGGCCGCTGGAATGGCTGTTGTGTGTGCATCAAGACTCTGGTCTGTCACATCCAAAGAACGCCCCCCCCCCCCGTATTACCCAACAGGTGCTCTGGCTTTTCCCTGCGCTACTGTTTTGCACCTTTTGTTTGACCCATCATTTGGGTTCTGTACTCCGCTCTTAATTCACCAGTGATTGGTGAGATCTTCACTGTCAGGATTCCAGGCCCGTCAAACTCCATCACCGGACGTTAGGATCTTCTTCGTTGCACTGTCCGTCTTGCCTTTCTGTGGGTGGGGTAGAGCAGGCCAGGAGCACCCCACAACTGGCACACCACAGCCTCCCACCCAGGATCCCACAGCATCCCTCCCAAATGGGCCACAGCCAGCACCTAAGCAACAACACAAAGGGAATAAATAAGAGGGGAGCACACACCGGTGTGCAGCGAGGTGCCGCATCCACCACCACATGAGCACCCCGACCCGCTCCCCTTCACTCACCATCAGCACTGCACTCCACAGCAAACAAGCTCCAGGTCGCCCAGGTGGGCAGCTCCAACTGACGTCTCTGGGTTGTACCTCGCCGATCCCAGGCTGCCTCCACCAACTCAGAGCAGGGCCTCCACTACTGTCCCCTGATGGTCTCTCGTGCAGCAGACAATGTCAGTGGGCCGACCTCAGATCACCGTTGTAGGCACAGCGCCCTCTTCACCCCATGGGGATTTGGCCCTAGCTGGTCACCTCTCTCACCAGCTTTCACTCTCTGGTGGCCTTCTCTGCGCCGCTTTTTGCCTCCTGCCCTTGATCAAACCGGGCTTTATAGGGGGGCCAGGCAGGCCGCTGCACACCTCGATCTCCTCTTCGGCTTTCTCGGATCGGGGAGAGCTGCCTCGCAGACCTCAGGCCATTCTCCTTTGCTGTGGGGTTACCACCATCACGCCTAACTGCACTCTCCCTCTGTCTGGAGGACACACCTGCAGTAGTGCCTCCAAACCATCAGTGTCTGGCTCCAGCTGCATGGGAACCTCCTTAGTTCTGGATCTTGGCAGTGTGCTAGTGCCTCCGTGGACCTCCGGAGGTGGCACTCCTCAGCCGCCTGCAGACATCTTGGCTCAACAGGCGGAGATCCAGCCGCAGCAACTCTCGCTCCGGGGAGGGCCACCGGCCTGGGGGAGGGCACTTTTTCCAAAGTCCCCTGGGCTCAAGTATTTCTCAGGAAGGTCTGGGACCACTGGCAGCCCACAAGGCTTAGGATTATTGGTACTGCAGGCCCCTGCTGTTAATAAGGAAAACAATATATTAATTTATGAAAACAAAATCACGTCTCTATTAGTGAAATCGCCTGTCGTGAACTCCACATTAACCGCAACCCGCAAATCCATATTCCGGCAAGCTCTGAGACACAGGGCCAGGATTACTGATTTATAGGTCACAGGTGGGATGGTGCGTAGCTGGCAGATAACCACACAAACAGGAAACCCTAGATCAATCCCACAGATAGGCGCAGTGATATTATAATGGTCACAAGAGAATCACACCAATAAAGCACATATGGGCGAAGGGGGTAAGCATGCTCCTAAAACACCATAAAATTCAGAGTCACATGAGTTAGGAACATATGGCCAATCAGAACACAGCACATGCAGTGATCACGCGCTCCCCATTCAGTACATCTGGACAGGTTCCCCACTGGCCATATTGTGTCCAAACAAGGTTGAGGCCCACCATAATTTGACAATTAATTTTTGACACTAAAGGCAGCAACCAACATTCTTCACCACATATGGTTCGCCTGAGAACTTTACAACCTGATGAAAATTGTATTTATGCAGGCTGCCAACTGAATGTAAATTAACACAGTCCTCAGACCCTGTGTCTGCAACTGTTCTCTCTGCTGACACGTTTAATTAAACAAATTGTTCCTGCTTTGCCAAACGCCTCTTGTCTCCTGTTGTTTAAGGGATTTCATACTCAAGTAACACAGCTACCGGAGCTTTATGGACATCCGTTGGCTCCAGGTCATTCCCAACGATATTTTTAACAACGATTTTACATACCTGAAAAAACAATATTCTTGGCAACAATATTTTTGCATCACAATCTTTTTGTATCACAATATGTTTTTGCTGATATTTCTGCCTCCCGATATTTACAACTCAATATTTTGTCCAAATAGCAAGCAAAACTGAGTACAATATAGCACAGCATCTATTTATTGCTTCATTCTGGGATAGAAATGCGACTGGTGGCACTTACCAATTGTAGGGTAATTGTTTTTTTTTTTTTTTTTTTTTGCAGTTATGTATAGTGTCAACTTGGCCCAAGTGCATTAGAGTGCCTTACTGAGAACCAGATTATATTATGCATGTTTTCTAGTAATGGTGACATTAAGTGATTTGTTGGAATCACAGGATATTGAGCCAAGATGGTGACTAGAGCCTGGTCCCCAACTGAAAGGGCAGGAGCTCTGCCCGGGTCCACATCTCCTCCCACTTTTTTGCATTGGTTCAAAATGTAGCTTCTCTTTCTTTCTTCGGCCTGATTGACAAACTGCACTATGTAGTATGTTTTGTAGTAATAAGGTACTACTAGAAAACGTATTACAAAGTGATATTCTCAAACTGCACTTTTATAGTAATTACACTTTTGTGATAAGTCCCAACCTCCATTATTTTCTATGAGAGCGTGTTGCAGTATTAGTGGTTGGCCATGTGTAGTGCTGGACATGAAACAAAAGTGTAAATTACTACAAAAGTGCCATTTGCGAATCTCGAACGTTAGTAACATTACTCAAAAGTGTAAACTTACACTAAGGTTATCGCTGTGAATCAGGTTCTAAGACCATATAATCACTATGTCCCACAGACAGAGCACACTCTTAAAATCTGAGGCGCAACTAGAGGCAAATTTCGGGGGGGCTAAGAAAAAATTTCGGGGGGGGCTGAATCTTTAAGCAATAGTCAGAGTGGAGCTAATTTCGGGGGGGGGGCTAAATCTTTAAGCAATAGGCAGAGTGGAGCTGCAGGGGCTCTTAGAAGCAGTGAAACAACAGCAAGGCTCATTAACCCCTTGGCTGCGGCAGGAATTCCGCCACAGCGCTGGGGGGGGGGGTTTTGGGGCACTAGGGTGGCGCAGCGCTCATGACGGAACCACTCCGTCATGAGTCACGGTTGAGCTGTGCTCATGACGGAGTGGTTCCGTCATGACTCCGCCCACGGCGCTAATCGCCCGCACAGGCGGGGAATTAGCGCCGCGTGGGCGGAGCGGCCGCCAACGGCCGCAGCATGACGGAACCACTCCGTCATGAGCACACGGCACCCGTGGCTCATGACGGAGTGGTTCCGTCATGAGCAGGGAAGGGGTTAACATGCAAATGGTCTTTTAAAGACCTGTGAAGTGCTCGGGTGCGGCTGTGTGTGTGCCCGGGAAGCTGTCTTATCCCGGGCTGCCACACACGACGGGGGGGGGGCTGAAGCCCTTTGAGTCCAATGGGTGTTGCGCGCCTGCTTAAAATTCATATTGATGATGACATTTAGGATAGAACTTAAGATGTTATCAAAAATGAGTATGACTGGCACAGTTTTGGAAAGTTGACAGTGCTGTAATGTGGAGCGGCTTCTTCTGGCAGGACATGCCTTTAAATAGGTATCACATATGGATAGAGGTGGGCCAGCCACTAAAAGCTCAACCCAGGCTCAAGCCTAAAGCCTAGCTCCGGCTCAGCTCAAGGTCCTGCTAAACATTCGAGCCCATAATGAGCCAACTTTTCATAAGTGTTCTGCTTGCCTTCCTCCCCCTACCCAAGATGTGGCGTTGGCCAGAGCTGCCAACTAGGAAACCAGGTTCAATTCTCGTCGTTGGCTCTACATCCTGTGATTCTGGGCAGATCCCTTAATCTCCCCAGACCTATAATCATTGAATGTGACCTTGTACAACGCAAGTGGTGCTCAAGCAAAGCACTATAGTTAAAAACTGCACTAAGAGGTGAAAACAAAGCCTTAACATAAGGAAATGCAAATGATACACATTTACTGACTGATTTGTATATAGTGAAACCCTTAAACCTGGATAATTCAAGGCTTCCCTGCTTAAATTGTGTGATCTTAGACAAATATTTAATTTTCCAGAATTCTTTTCTCTTTATTATTGCGTATGAAAGCACTTTCAAATATGTGAGTTCAGACTACCAGTTATTAAAAAATATCACTTTTAATACGTGCTTTTCAGTACAGTGCTATGACGTGTGCTGTTTTTCTCTCAACTTCCACATTAAAGAAATACACTTTTTTGAATTGTGAAGAGACTTTGTCATATATTACGTGATGTTTGATGTAAGAATTACGTAACATAGCATATATATCTGGGCTCCGCTCGTGAACGGACCAAAGCTACGAGCTAGCGAGGCCCTTGACTCGACTTTGGATCGACTCTCCCAGTTCATTTTTTGCTCGTCCAACTCTCTGTTGAGAGATTTCCATGACGGAAGTACTACCTATGACGGGGTAAATCATCAAGCACTTTCGCTAGGCTTAATTTTATTTCCCAAATTCTCACAGGACCCCATCCTCACCTCCTCCCCCCAACCAGGAGACACGCGGTTTGAGAAAGCTCTCTCAAGTGACATCTGGGAATTCTCAGACTCCTCACATCTGGAATTCATAGACCGCCGTCGAGCACAGTTCAACGTGTTTGTTTTCACTAACGCAAGACGGGAATTTCTCCAGCTCGGTTGTCAGCACGCTATCAGCTTTGCGGTTTGTAAAGACTGCTTGTAATCTTTAAGGCCTCAAGTCCTCAGGAGATTAGCGCGTGAAAACAGATATCCAAAGAAAATGCGCTGCATCAACAACGCAAGGGGATAGTTCAGTTTCGGTGAATTGCTCTGAAACTATCCGAAAAAAAGTAATTTTAATGAACTAAGCAGCCGAGAAACCACACTGCAAGGCTGTACGGTGTGTTGCCCCATGGTTTAAAACTTTATTGTTGCTTGGATCAGGAAATACATTCTAATGTGGTTTAGAGAGCTATTGCGATGACAATGCAAACTCTTGTAAATGTCCAATCTTCCAATTTTAGGGCAAGCCGCTCCTTCACGTGCGCGAATTTTGGTCTGTCGTGCGCAGAATAACCGAGCAATTCTTATTGAACACATAAAATCGTGCAACATACTTTGCATAACGGGTTAGCAGAATAGCAAACCTGAAACGTCGACCTGCTCTTTTATCGGTTGCATGTTATAAACTAGGCACATATTGTCAGGTAGATGCAGAGCTATGATGTTGGAATAGCAGATCGAAGCTCTGATCACAAAACATTTTGACTGGTGATATTATGTCCTAGGAGAGAAGTAAGTCAGTGTTTGTTGCAAGCATCTCTTATCATGATATTATAAATGAAGATTTCTGGAGGTAGTAATATGTGACAAGAATATTTTATTTGTTGTATTTCCTGTGCTTTTGTGAAACATTATTGTTTTGTGCAGTGATTGTTGTGCTACATTTTATTTTGATTGTTTCATTGTGTTATGTTTTTGTTGGGCCGGTATTTTGCTCTGTTATGCTTTTGTGGTGTGATTTCTTGGGCTCTGTAATTACTTTGGAGAAGGCATCAAAAGCTGCCACATTTCAAGCCAACAGCAGCACATTCCTTTAAGGTTCCAGTGACAAACAACCATCAGGGCTGGACAGGTCTTTTATTTCACCGGACATTTCCCCGGTCGTCCGGAGCACTTGGAGGCCGGTGTGAATGCCCAGAGCTGCTCCTGTTGCCTCCGTTGCTTTCCCTTGCACCTGAGGTCAATACAGTAAGGCTTCAAGTGCGAGAAAGAGAGGAATGGAAAAGCTAGAGAGAAAGCGATCAGGGAGGGAAGAGGGAGAGAGGAGCAGAACGAGAAACAATGATGGATCAATGGAAAGAGTGAGATCAGTGGCGGCTCCTCTGGTAAGGCGCGGGAGCGTCGCCCCACTGCTCTGCAAGCAGGAGAAAGGAAAACTATAATGATAATAACCAGCGTCATTATCATTTTAGTTTTGCGTTTACTGGTGCGTCTGTGCAGGGCGGGGCTGGACTGCCAGAGCAGGGGCCAGGAGGAGGAGTGGTTGCTCCACCCTAAAGGGTGCATAACTGTTTGTCCAGCCCTCTCGGGCCACCCAAACATTCATGCGCACTTTGCATGTTCTTCACCCAGGCTGCATTACAGCCTGGGTGAAGAACATGCCCAGGCCCCCATTATCCGTCTGAGCACCGAACCACGGCGCTCAGACCAATCACAACGCTGCACTGCAGCGTTGTGACTGGCTAGGGGAGTCAGGAGCCTGCGTGGTTCCTGCTTCTGAGGAGCAAGAGGCGGCAGCGAGAGGACTGAGAGGCAGTGGCCGACCGAGTGCCCGGCATGAAGGTAAGTGTTCGTTTTTTATAAATGTATATTCATTTACAAACACCCCCGCCCGCCACCCCGGTAAATAGTACCCGCCACTGAGTGAGATTGCACAAGAAGACAAAATGAGCGGTTTGCTTTGAGCATTTTTTGGAAGGGCTGCTTCTAGTTCCCCAGTCCTGCTCTGCAAGCATTTATCATTAAGTGGTAAAATAGTGATGCTTCATCTCTTCAACAATTTAAGACACCAGCCAGCCAAAACTTTTTAGCCTTTGAAGTCCTCAGTTTATGTGATATGTCCCCTATACTCGCCAAAGTAATCTTACCTTGTTTATATGTTGGAAGTCCATATTGTGCTGTCAATGTTAGTGAAGACTGGCATGTTGCATACAACCAAACAAAAGCAGTGCGTCCTGGGGCTCATTACAACTATTTTGGTTCAGACCCCAAGTAGGGGTCCATGTGACAGGCAGGCACAAGTGGGCGTCAGCTGTCGGGACTGAGGCTGTTTGCCTCTGATGTCCTGGGGTAGTCTTGATATGGCTTTGCAATATTGGCCCAAGAACTAAAGCACCAAACTGTTATTGGTATTGATTGGGAGCAGTCTCAGTCTCCTCAAGTCAGAACTCAACATTCACCTCGCAGCACAATAAATGATTGTCCTCCCTAGTGCTTTAGTTTGGTAAAGTACTTTAATACTCATGCAAAGCTGAATACTTCAAAGAACAGGCTGCAGATTCAATTAATTTACTGGCGCTTGGGCAACTTCACCTTGGGTCCCGGTCACTCTCTTCCACTCACCCTCTCTCCCAGGTGTCACACTTTCGTGTGATTCGGTAGGTCTCCATTTTCTGGGTTCAAGCTCTCTGGGGCTGGTATCTTGGCTCAGGTACTCCTTTGAATAGTTTAGGCATTCAGTTATCTAAAAAGTCTCTTTGTTGCAGTCCTCAGCACAATGGAGTTGTTACAGTGTTCCTCGGGGGACCAGTAGGGACCTGCAGCATGCACCCATGTCACTCCTTCTTCCAGGAGGAGATGCACCTCCTGGAGTGTGTTCCCACAATCAAGCAGATGCCGCAGCAGGTAGCAACAGAGGCTGCCACCCGGAGTCCATGCAGAGGCACGGAGACCTGGGGATGATGCAGCCCTTTGACTGTCGATGAACCCGCTCCTAGTCCTAGGTGAGGTACCGGGATTGGGCCACAGGGGTCAGAGGTCAGAGAAGCCTGGCCCACCTCAAGTTCAGTCTCTGATGAGGTGCATTCTGCTTTGGGCACAGTTTCTCAATGCAGGGACATAGTCCACTTGGGCACAGGTCTTGGGTGCAATGGCCGGGTCAGTTTGGGCATGAGTCTTTGATTCAGTGGCACAGTCTGCTAGGCACTATTCTTCAATGCAGTTGCACAGTCTGCATGAGACTAGATTCTTGTTGTGGTTCTGAGCTGAACAGTTGATACAGAGCGACTGTATCTACTCTCTTCAGGCCACGCAGATCACTTTTCCTATTCTGACAGAACCATAGACCATTAGGGATGAAGCTGCTTCTCGCTCTCCCTGGACAGTCACACCTACTTCATGGTTCGTAGGCTCCTTCCCTCTCAGTAGATAGGTTGGCTTCTAGGTGCTTCAATCCAGAGGAACAGCTTCTCCCATGCAGGCAAGTTTTGGGGTGGCGTCCCTCATCTCTTGTAAGCTGGCTGTCAGGCAGACACCAGCTCTGGTAGCACGACAGTCTTCTGAGTACTCCGAGGAGCACTCCATTCCTTTCGTTAAAGAGGAACTAGAACAACAAGTTGGTCAGTGGCTTTCACTTTTATGCAGTCAAAGCTGGAAGGAGATGTGGATCCACTGTGCGTGCAGACCTAGTGGAGTGTGGTGCCAGTTATTACACTGTGAAAGAAGAGGTAACCTGAATACCCTTTGATTGGGAGGAGGACTGATGGAGTGCGGGTCACCAGCTCTGGTCACACATACACCTAATGCTCACCTGGGCCCAAACCTCATTCACACATTAGGCTAGTAAACCCCGCTGGCATCAATTTTGTGTAATTTCGTTATTCACTTTTCCCAAGTCATACCATTTTGATAATATACTTTCCTTTCTCAATGAATCAGGTTGATAAGTTAGTTTAAGGTAGAAAGACATTTGCCTCTTCTCTCTGAATAACCACAGACTCAGGAAGTTTTGAAAACCTTTATCTAAATTAATTTGTGAGTCAAAATTCGATTACAGTAACCACCTTCACATTAAGAGGCAGAAATTCACGAAATAATTCATAGCAATTCATAATGATCAATGATGACGGTACCTGGAAAGGGAAGAAAGGGGGGGGGGAAAGGAGAGAAATAGGCATAAAAGACAGATTTTCTAATTATATTTACCTATTGGTCTAGATGAACCCAACTTCGTAATGGGGGGCCAGAATAGAATCTCCAAAACGAGTCACAGGTAGAGGAATAGGCAGATTTAGATCTGGAAGGATATCTTCTTCTAAAGTACAACGCTAGCGTTGTACCCCTCTCTGGTGCTACTCTCCTCGGGTGTCCCTTTTCCGCAATCCCTCTAGATGAATAGATTTATCGATCAGTATCTCAAACTCTCGGACAGAGTTTCTGGCAGCAGCAGGGTCTGAGACAGCATCTCGGACAAGAACTGGAGCAGCAAACATGTTGGGTCAGTGACGAGTCGGAATGACAGATCTGACAAGTCGGACAAAATCTCTAGCTATCTCACCTCAATTATACTGTTCTTGATTTGTGTACAACCCCCAAATGTTGCATTTTATGTTTTCCCCCTGTTTTAATTGGTTGGGATGAGGAGGTCAGTTCATCACACCACTTAGAATTTAACATTTTCTCCATGAACCATTGTCTATGTGCCCACCCCTTAATTTTCTTTCCAACAGCTTTATTCCCACACGCATTTCACATTATTCAGTAATTTAAACATTTTATAAAACATTGTTGCTTTCGCTGGGGTCATCAGTGGAGTTTTCCCAACCTTCTTCATTCAAGGTGTCCTCGACTGAGTGACATGGATGCTGTCATTGGGTTTCTGCCAATCATTCTGAGCATGCGCATAGTAGGGATTCCAGTCGCCCTCCGAGGCCCAAATAAGAACTATTAACATAGTCAGAAAAAGGCACGTTAGAACATAGAAACAAATGATTTCACTGTATACCACTTATCTCTACTCTATCCCCATTTACTTATTTTAAATCTTTTGCATTAGTGTTTAATAAGCTTACGAGTTTTAGTTTATCAGCAGCAGGTGCACTAGCATGTGAGTTTGAAGCAGCCATTTTTAGTACTATTGCGCAGCTGCAAAAGTTTCCCACCTAAAGTGACAAAGTCATACTACGTAGATGCAGTAGACGCATGCACAATAGAATTCCCGCGTTTTGTCGGCCATTTTAGGACATTCAAGTTACGGGGTAGTAATTGCACATAGAAAAGCTTCCCCTGGATAAAACTGTTCGGCATATTTTGCAGTTATTAGTATTCACAAAACAGATTGATTGCATTGTTACATGTTATTTGAGAGAATTGAATCCAAGCAAGTTTCTTTTACGAATCCTTGCTCCATCAAGCCCCTCTCTAATGGCATTTTGCGCCATCAAAAATGTTCTATTAAAACAGATACATATTTTAGCACATTTCAATCTCTTCTTCAAGCTTTTCATTTGTTTTCTTTTTCTTCTTGCACTGTAACCCTCTCATACTTTTATAAAATTCTCCTTTTAATTATTCTAGCTGTAATTCTTCAAGTTTTCTTTTCTTGCCCCTTTCATTCACTTCATATTTTTTTCTTCCTTTACAACACTTGTGCCAACACATTATTGCTAAGCCTAATAGGGTTATTCTCATTATGGGTAGTTTTATGTGACCTAGAATACCCATTCCTAAATTAAAAAACACAACTACCTATGTTTGTAAAGCTATTTGCAAGTTTACTCCAAACACTTTCAACTTCCAGTGGCTTCAACTCTTCCTCCAATTTCCTAATATTCTTAATATATTTTCCAATTTCAACACTTTTATTTGGAATATATGTGCAACAATGTTGTGTTTTCAATAATTTACAGACTCCACCCTCTTTTGCCAATAATATGTAAAGGGAGAGTCGATTTTGCATAACCATAGAGCTGACCTCAACTAATTCAGTGTTGATGAGCAGAAATCCTCCAGCAGTGTCAGTAGATAACCGATCAACTACTGTAGACAACTTACACATTTTCCGTGAATTCAGAAGAACTCCCACTGAAGGTATCAATGCACCAAAAATGTCCCTACAATTATTGAAAAACGAGCTCTTTTTATATGTGTCAGTCCATTTGCGTCTTCATTGTTTCCAGTTAGTCTTTTTACATAATAAACCTTGGGGAATACTATTCCGAAATAACAACTCCCATACCAATGGTCTGGCAGCCTAAAGTAGGTTTTATTGCCACACACTTAATAAATTCCAGGAAATACTGTATCAGTTCCTCCTTTTAGTCCCCATCCCCCGATTATTAAGAAATTGTGCTCACATTCACTGGAACCAATAAACACATTGTTATATTCTGTTTTTAACCTATGCAGACAGATTTTCCCTTTCTTTTCAAAATCTAAAGACATGACAGCATGAGTTTTGCCACTTTCAAAATGCTCTTCTTCCTCAGCTCATTTCGGTATCTGAGGTTTAGGTTCAGAGGCTCTTCGTTGGAAATCTTGTCTTCTTTGTTCTACCAAATTCAAAAATATTTTCTCTACTTCATGCAATTTACAGGTTAAATTGTTATTATGTGCTCCAGCTATATCTATTGCTTTCATGGTTAAGAAATATTCACCCATAAATTCGGAGTCTCTTGTACTAAGAACAGGGTTCATGCTTTTTCGCATAGGAACCTCAGAACAAGCATTTGCAATGCAATAGGTCTCGCATTATTAAAGTTTGAGCTATTGGTGTTGCATTATTTAGCAATGCCAATAGCTCAAACTTTAATAATGCGAGACCTATTGCATTGCAAATGCTTGTTTATATTGTTTTTCTTTTCTAAAAAGTATATTGTTGTGTGTTTTTGTTATGCTATGCTATGTTTTGTTATGCTATGCTTTGTTATGCTATGCTATGTATTGTTATGCTATGCTATGTTTTGTTATGCTATGTTTTGTTATGCTATGCTACGTTTTGTTATGCTATGCTGTTTTATTGTGTTTTGTTATGCTACGCTATGTTTTGTTATGCTATGCTATGTTATGTTTTGTTATGCTATGTTTTGTTATGCTATGCTATGTTTTGTTATGCTACGCTATGTTTTGTTATGCTATGCAATGTTTTGTTTTGTTATGCTATGTTTTGTTATGCTCTGCTATGTTTTGTTATGCTATGCTATGTTTTGTTGTGTTTTGTTATGCTATGCTATGTTTTGTTGTGTTTTGTTATGCTATGCTATGTTGTGTTTTGTTATGCTATGCTCACACACTGCTGTCTCACACACACTGCTTTCTCTCTTACACACACTGCTTTCTCTCTTACATACACTGCTGTCTCTCTTACACATACTGCTGTCTCACACTGCTGTCTCTCACACACAGTGCTATCTCACACTGCTGTCTCTCACACTGCTGTCTCTCTCACACACACAGCTGTCTCTCTCACACACACGGCTGTCTCTCACACTGCTGTCTCTCTCACACTGCTGTCTCTCTCACACCCCATACTCTCCCGAGGAGACACACACTGCTGTCTCTCACACTGCTGTCTCTCTCTCACACACTGCTATCTCTCTCACACACACTGCTGTCTCTCTCAAACTGCTGTCTCTCTCACACACACGGCTGTCTCTCACACGGCTGTCTCTCACACTGCTGTCTCTCTCACACAGCTGTCTCTCTCACACTGCTGTCTCTCTCACACACCATACTCTCCCGAAGACACACACACTGCTGTCTCTCACACTGCTGTCTCTCTCTCTCACACACTGCTATCTCTCTCACACACACTGCTGTCTCTCTCACACTGCTGTCTCTCTCACACCCACTGCTGTCTCTCACACTGCTGCCTCTCACACTGCTGTCTCTCACACTGCCATCTCTCACACACTGCTGTCTCACACACACTGCTGTCTTTCCTACACACACTGCTGTCTCACACTGCTGTCTCACACACTGCTGTCTCTTACACACCATGCTCTCTCTAGGACACACACACTGCTGTCTCTCTTACACACACTACTGTCTCTCTTCCACACACTGCTGTCTCTCACACTGCTGTCTCTCACACTGCTGTCTCTCTCACACTGCTGTCTCTCTCACACTGCTGTCTCTCACACTGATGTCTCTCACACTGATGTCTCTCACACACTGCTGTCTCTCTCACACTGCGGTCTCTCTCACACTGCGGTCTCTCTCACACTGCTGTCTCTCTCACACTGCTGTCTCTCTCACACTGCTGTCTCTCTTACACACACTGCTGTCTCTTACACATACTGCTGTCTCTCAAACTGCTGTCTCTCTCACACTGGTGTCTCTCACACTGCTGTCTCTTACACTGCTGTCTCTTACATACCATGCTCTCTATAGGACACACACACTGCTGTCTCTCTTACACATACTGCTGTCTCTCAAACTGACTGCTGTCTCTCTCACACTGGTGTCTCTCACACTGCTGTCTCTTACACTGCTGTCTCTTACATACCATGCTCTCTATAGGACACACACACTGCTGTCTCTCTTACACACTGCTGTCTCTCTTACACACACTGCTGTCTCTCACACTGCTGTCTCTTTCACACTGCTGTCTCTCACACACAGTGTTGTCTCTCACACACAGTGTTGTCTCACACAGTGATGTCTCTCTTACACACCATGCTCTCTCTAAGAGACACACACTGCTGTCTCTCTCACTCTGCTGTCTCTCTCACACTGCTGTCTTTCTCACTGCTGTCTCTGTTACACACCATGCTCTGTCTAGGACACACACACTGCTGTCTCTCTCAAATTAAATGTTAAAACGGATCTGGTATTTAGACAGTAGCACGCCAATACCAAATTTTCTATCTGAGAGTTTGCACACCAATTATAGATCAAAGATATCCATTGGTAAGTGCTCTAAATAAGCCTTTACAGTTCTCTTCATTCCAACTATCCCCATCTCTTGGCCTCACTTCAGTGCCTTCATCTTCAATGTATATGCACTTTTAGTGTAAACTATTTATGCCTTCTTAGCAGTGCTTGATGTGTAAAATACTAAGTACTGGGGCTCCAAGCCCCCTCAAAAGCTCTCCACCAGCGCTACCGAATGCGGTGCCGACACCCAAGTCAGCCACCACCAAATGCTGCCTGACCCCCCTCCCCACTCTATCCCTGCAGGCTCCGCTCCACACCTCCCCCCCCAAGTCAGCAAAAAGCACCCGTAGCGACAGCACACACATCCAAGAAACAAATGTTTAAATACTGACGCTGTTTGCATAAGTTTTATTTCACATAATTATGTAAGAACCTTTGCAAGTGACACAACCCACCAAGTAAACACAAAACACGCACATACCATGCACGTACCAATCCGCGATATGATCAGTATGGCACGTCAGTCCTCTGCTTTAGAAGTCATTTTCCCACAGCTACATTTCAACTGATACCTAGAACTAATCTCTGACATCAATCCGGGGCAGGGCGCAACCTCTTGTTCGCGCCAACCCCTACTACACCCTAGGATTCTATATTCCCTCCTCCTGTGGATGTGTGGGGGGAGAAGTCAACATAGGGGGAGGAATGGGGAGTGAACTGTGGAACAACAGAGAATTTGGGGGACCCTTAGGGGTGGATATAAAAAATAAACAAGCCCGCTAAAAACCCTACAAACAAGGAGAACTCCAGACAGCCTGCTCCCCTTAAACAAAACTGTCCTGGTGCAAGGTGTGCTGTGTACTAGTGCTGAGTGTCTGTCAGTGGTAGTGCAGGGGTGAGTGTGAAAAGTTGGCACTGAGTGCTGCGGGGGAGGGAGGGCATTGGCTCACCTGGCAGCACGCAGACAGTCCTTTTGTATGTTGAACACTGGGTGCAGGCCCCGTTCACGGCCACGAGCTTCAGGTCTTCCGTGAGCGCACGCTCTTCGGGGGGCCCCGATTGCCGAACTGTGAGAGGCAATCACTATTCACTAGTGCACCAGAGGCGATGGTGAGATGGATGAAAGCCCCAGCGGCCCCCTGGTTACGGCAGCTGCGCTGTTATAAGACACAAAGATGGATTCCTTTCCCTGGGTGTAACTGTGCAGGACCCTCTGGGATAACAAGCCCGGCGGTCGGCGGAGCGTGGTGCGCGCGCGCTTGGGGGCGTGTGCGTCTGCGCTTCTCAGAAGCGCGTCCACAGACCCCGATCGCTGCGCGTGCCCTGGTCTGTCTCCCTTGGGAGCAAACACGGCCACAATAAGTCTCGTTGGCGGCAGCGCTTCACGCTGCAACGCCAGCGAGACCTAAAAAATCACATCTATGTTAGAATAATAATATTGTAATTTTCCAGTTTTACAAAATAAACTTGCTAAAACACTACAGGATATACCATAGGTTTAGGGTAAATGATGATAAGTCAATCCCTCTGCTACAGATGCAGGTAATTTCAAACACACATAACAATCACTAACTTCCATAGTTTCTACATATTGTACTGTTTGTGAAAACATTTAAATCAGTACCATTTTTATTCACAGTTTGATGTAAATCTGACTCATCTGGTGCTTCTAATTCTACTCTATCTCCTTTGATAGTAGCTACCTTTTCATGTGTGTTAGTGTTATTCTGTACACTTTTGACCATTAAATAAGGTATGGCCACGGCTAATATCAACCATATTATGAGTATTAGAAATATACTACATATACACATTCTGCAACTTTTCTTAAAACAATTCGGTTATCCGGCAGATCTATTGTCAGCCATTTTCTAAGGGGATAGAAGATTTCTCTTCTTTCTTTGAGTGATTTTTCTTTGGAACAGAGTTACAAAGGGGAAATTTGTTCAAGGTGGTTTCACTTCTTCGTCAATTTGCTCTGCATCAAAATTTTCAATTTCCTCCTCAATTATCTCTAAATTCTCAAAATCTTCGAGAATTATACATGTCCATTCAGGACCTTTGAGTTTGTTATTTATAAATTTTGCTCTGGGGCGTCTTCGTTTTGAACCTACAGTTGCTTGTCCAGAGCAACTGGATACTTCGTGTACCTGCTCTAGTTCCTCGAGCACTGTCTTGAGGTGATATTTCAGTCTCTTGATAACACCTGGCCTATTATCACCTTTTGTGATTCGTTTAGCTTGCACTGCACTTTGCGATTTGTGGCACAACGTGTTTATTTTCATCCTCTGATTCCTTCTTTGTCTTATCTTGTGCAGGGCTCACTAATTCACTACTTCCTTCCTGAATATTTTCTCTTTCACGTGTCTGACTTAGTTCAGGTTCAATTTTTAAAGTCGCTTTTATGTATCTGCCTGAATTTCTGTAACTTTCCTTATTGGCTCTTGCTCATTTTCCCTAGAAACTTTGTCTTCATTTTTCTGTTCATTGCTTTATATTCTCTCTGTTCTTCCCCAGTCTCAAGTTCTATAAATTTGGTTTCTTCTGTTTGGGTAATTGGTACCTTCCCTACCTGGTACTGCTCAGGTTTATAATCCAATTTATTTTCTGTTTCTTTTGCACTTTCCTTTCTGTCGATCTGGTCCTCACTCTTTTCCTGACTAATTTGTCTCGTTTGACTCCTGGTTCATACAATTATCTCTGGTATGCCCACTACAGGTAACCAATCATCCTGTCTGGTGCTCAGTTGTTCTTCGTCAGCTACTTCAGGACCTATTACTTGAGATCCTTCAGCTGTGCAACCTTCAGCCGCCTCAACCACCTGAGTCAGTTGAGGTTCCTCCTCGTCAGGTGCTGGGACTCTTTTAGTGTGGCTTGCATGAATCCAATTAGGCAAGCCTGCACATTTTACAGCTGTTGTTGTGACTAATATAACCTGATGTGGTTTCTCCAACCTTGGTGCTAGGCAAGTCTGTCGTGTGTGATTCTCCACTACAACCCAGTCACCAGGATTCAGATCATGCGCTTGAATCGGCTGCCTGACCTCTGCGTCCTCTCCAGCCTGGTGAGAGATAGAACACACTTGGTCAGCCAATTCTTTGCAATACTCTAGTACCAAATCATCAGTTATATTCAAGAACTTGTGTCCTGGTATGTATGCCTGCCTCACTGCTCTTCCCATAATGATTTCCTGGGGACACAATCAAGTATTTTTGTCTGGAATACTTCTGAGTCCCATCAGAACAACAGGTAGGGCATCAGGCCAGTCCAAAGGAGTCGGTGCACACACTTTCCCCAACCTTGACTTAATTGTGCCATTCAATTGTTCTACCACTCCAGATGCCTCTGGGCGGTATGCTCAGTGCAGGGTCTGTTCAATTTTAAATGCTTCACACATTAATCAAATTATTTCATTATTAAAATGAGACCCTCTGTCCGATTCAATAGTTACTGGAAAACCGAACCTAGGAATGAGTTCTCTCAATAGGAGTCTATCTACTGTTCTACTGTCATTTCTTTTGGTGGAGTATGCCTCCATCCACTTTGAAAATAAACAAACGATGACAAGTACATATTTTAATCCTTGACAAGCAGGTAACTGAATGAAATCAATTTGAAATCTTATAAATGGCTTTTCCAATTTTTCCCATATAGACTACTTTTCTTTTCCCTGGATTCATTTGCTGGCATGTCAAACACCTTTGGCAAAGCCTTTCAGCTGCATTTCTAAACCTTGGGTTAAACCAATCCTGCCTGAAAAGTCTAAACATTGCATCTCGGCCTATGTGAGTATCTCCATGATACCGTCTAGCCATAGGTGCATGTATGCTGTCTGGCAACACAGGTCTATCGTCTAAGTAGACCCACACACCATCTTCAGTCCTTTGTGTGCAACCAATTTTCACCCACTCCTCTTTCTCTTTTGTTTCTGCTTCATTTTGTAAATCTTTCACTTCTTTCCATGTTTCTAACCCTGACAATAGCATAAGTTGGCAGCTGTTTTGACAATTTTCGATTTTTCTGTTTACTGCCATACTGTATCTGGCACAATGTTGAGCAACCTGGTCAGCGCACTGATTGCTTACAGTCACACGGTCATTTCCTGACTGGTGTGCAGCACACTTGACCACTGCCACTTTGTAGAGAAATTGATGGCTGACATCATGGAATGTATGATGTCAGCCTAAGGTGGAATGTTTGTGATCAAACTAGAGATACGGTTGAGCTGGGAGCTCAGCTGGATTGTCACTGGAAATAAATCTTCTTATTGAATCAAACTACTTCTCATGAAATCTTTACATTGGCAACGAGTTACGAGCCTGTGCAGGGGACAGAGAGCGACAAATCCACCCCTGGAAGAAGTGAACCTGCGTGTCAAAACGTAAGGCAAGTGTTCACAGTTTAATTTTAAAAGAAGAGAAAGGACTGCAAGAAAAATCAGAAAAGCGGAAAAGCAATGCTGCGCGTATTTTTAAAGGCCACTTTAATGAAAAGGTGTTAGCTTGCCTATTTTCTTGTCTTTCTTGGCACACTGGCGCGATTATCAGCACGTGTGCTACCAACTAGACCTACTGGATTTTTTGGAAGCGTCATCTAATTGCTATTAAGCGTATCTTATGCCGATAGTTTAACTGGCTGAGCTTGTAAGCTCAAGTGTATGCGGTGAACTGTTGCTAAGTTCAAGAGATTAAAACGCAAGATATATGCAACGGACTGTTTAGTAGAACGAGACGAGACCAGAAACTGTTCGAGAGAGCCAGTGTCCTCTTTTATGAAATATTTTGGCTTACATAGCGATTTTTAGTGAAAGACAAGCGTGTTATGAGTGGTGAGGGTGAAGATTTTCAAACAACATCATGTAACTGAATAACACGCTAACATTTCTTCACGAGCAACATAGCGCGTGATCACAGCGCTGCATGCGACTCGCGCTGAAGTTTTCAGAAAACTGCGATCACATCGTTGCATGCGACGCACGCTGAGGTATCCAGAGAACTGAGATTACATCGCTGCATGCGACGCGCGCTGAATTGTCTATTTTGAAATATTATTTTAAAAGAACTTACCTTGGAGAAGTCTTGTGTTGGTCTATCGAGTGAGGGAGCACTCGTGTTTCTGGCTTGCTGTGCATATTTTATACACGAAGAAGCATCGCGTTCCTAGAAACAAAGGAGGGACAAAATATTTTATGAAAAGCACTCGAGTTTAGAAAATGAAGGAAGGACTGTTCCCTTAGGTGGAGATGGTAAAATCTGACAAAGGAGATCGATCTTAAGTGAACAGATTGGATAAGAGAGGAAAAACACATTGGAAACAAGCAATATAAACAGTGGAGTGTATATTAAATTTTGGTCGTTTTGTTGTTTTAGATTGTTATATTAATTTCTTGTATTGACTTATTATTTTAGGTTGTTATTTTATATTTCTAACTCAAAATGGGTGATCAGAGCATGGCGTCACCTCCGCCCTTTTTAGCTTCTCCTGGAGATCCTCCAGTTCCATGGAAGCAATGGAAAAAAAAAATTCACATATATATTGGCTATAGGTGGAGATAGGTATGGTCCACGTAGGCGCCAAGCCATTTTATTGCATCATTTGGGTATAGAAGGGAGGAGAATCTATGAGGATTTACCTGAAGTGTCATTAGGAATGGGAGATGGACAACCGAACAATGTGTTTGAAATGTCTGTACAAATGTTAGACATACAATTTACTCCTAAAACGAACTTGGTATTAGAACGTCACAAGTTCTTTTCTAGGGTACAGAAAGCTGAGGAAAATATTGCGTCTTATGTGGCCACCTAAGGGGATTGGCATTATCATGTCACTTTGAACAATTAACTGATTCTTTGATTAGAGATCAAATTGTATGTTGTACTAATGATAAGAGGATAAAAGAAAGGTTATTAACGAAGGATCCTAATTTAGAAGAAACTATAAAAATTGCTAAAGGGATGGAACATACGGCCATATGGTTGAAAGAAATAGATAACACTAGTTTGGAAAAGAAAAGCAATGTTGTAGCTGAGGTAAATGCTCCCCAAGTAGAAAAGAAGAGTGTAGAAAAAAGTACAGATACTAAAGTAATAACTGACAACAAGAAAAAAATGGAATTTGGAGCAAGGCAGAAAAGTACAAATTGGAGAGAAATAAAATGTTTCAGATGTGGCACTCCAGGGCATCTAGCATCTAGTACAACATGTGCAGCCAGATCCACCTTATGCAGGAGGTGTGGAATGAGAGGGCATTTTGCAAAGATGTGCAAAACCAAAATGGGAAATAGTGACACAAAGAAAGTTCAATTAATAGACCAAGAGGTCGATGACATATGTGTAAATGTTCAAGAAATAACTCTGACGGTGAATGGAGAGTAAGAAAGTTTTAATGAGAATGGTGTGACAGTAGTGAAACCGTGGGGTGTGAAACTAGAGAGTAGTAATAAATTGGAGGAGCCGCATAGTGATATTTTATTTGATGGATTTCCTATAAGAGTGTTAATAGATTCAGGGAGCTTATTCACTCTTATTTCTAAAGAGACCTTTTGCAAACTCAATGATTCTTCGTTAATGACGTCTGATATTAAGGCTGTGGGGTATGCTGGAAGGAAAATAGAGATTTTGGGCTTTAGATGGACAACAATAAGTTTTAAAGACAGGAAAGTTTTTGGGAGAATGTATGTAACTGATTATGGCTCAGATCTCCTTGGTTGGCGACATCAATATGATTTAGGGATAATCATCAACCCTTCTGCTAAAGAGCCAATATTGTTAGCCGAACAGGACAAAATAGAGGAAGTTTCCTCGGGAAATTGTGAAGACTTGATGAAGAAGTTTCCTAAGGTGTTTTCTGATGAATTAGGTCTGTTGAAGGGGTTCTCCCATAAAATCATTTTGAAGCATAATGTTGTACCGGTGGTACATAGAGTGAGGAATGTCCCTAACTTGATGAAACAAGCCTTGAAGGAAGAACTAGATAGGCTGTTGGAACAACAAATTATTGAACCAATAGAAGCCTCGGAGTGGTTGGCTCCTATCGTTGTGGCACCCAAGGGGGATGGGAAGATTCGCTTATGTATTGACTTGCGAGATTTAAATAAGTGCATTTGGATAGACAGGCAACCATTACCAAATATTTCTGAGATGCTAACCATGGAAGGTAAGGGCGTTATGTTCCGCATGCTGGACATGTCCTCTGCCTACCATCAAGTGAATTTACATGAGGAGTCACGACATTTAACATCTTTCGTTACTCCGTTGGGGGCATTTTGTTACAAAAGGATGCCTTTTGGATTAGCATCAGCATCTGCTGTTTTTCAGAGAGTGATGAAAAACATTTTTGGGGACTTAAAACATGTATTGTGCTTTCAAGATGATGTGCTGATTGTAGGAAGTAGTGACCGTAGTCATGATGAATTGTTTGAAGAAGTCATGTTTAGGTTAGAGAAATATGGATTGACTGTGAAGAAAGAAAAATGTCAAATAAGAAAAAAGGAAGTTACTTACCTGGGACACACCATAAATGCCAAGGGAATTGGTCCTAAGAAAAGTATTATAACTGCTGTGGAAAAGGCTCGTAGACCTGAGTCTAAAGATGAATTGAAATCATTCCTTGGTTTAGCGGAATATTGCTCTAAGTATGTGAAAAACTTCACCGAAATTGTTGAACCCTTAAGAAAGTTGATGAAAAAGGGTGTGGAGTATAATTGGACAAGTGATTGTGAGAATTCTTTTTTATAAATAAAGAGATCTATTGTGTGTGCCCCGACGTTGGGCCATTTTGATGTGACAAAAAGGACATATATAACTACCGATGCAAGTGGAGTTGGTATTGGAGCTGTACTAACTCAAGTTCATGAAGGAGTAGAGAGTGTCATTGGATTTGCATCAAGGAGGTTACAGGGAGCGGAAATTTCTTATTCTGTAATTGAAAGGGAGGCCCTGGCTTGTTGTTGGGGAATTAACCATTTTAGATTTTATGTGTGGGGAATTCCTTTTAAATTAAGAACGGATCACAAGCCTCTGACATATATCTTCAAAGGTGGTCGAGGTCTTGAAGGGAATGTCACACCTCGTATTACAAGGTGGTTATTGGGTGTGTTGGAATACAATTTTGAAATTGAGTTTGTTAAAGGAAGCAACAATGTTGTTGCTGATTTTTTGTCAAGGATGCCTGAGGAGGGCGTGGTTTCAGAAATACAAGATAGTAAAGTGATATCAATTGAAGGAGAGTTATGTATTGCTGCTAGTGAATGGACATCTGCTATAGAAAGTGATGATATCATGAGGGATGTTGAAGGAAAGGTTGTGCATGGATGGGATATTGGAGATACCCAGAGAGCTGATTTAAGGGAGTATTTTAAAGTCAAAGAAGAGTTAAGTATTGTATGTGGAAAACTCAGGAGGAGGAGTCAGATTGTTCCTCCTATCGCCATTCGACCTAGAATTCTCAATATTATTAATGAAGGTCATTTAAGACATAGCGCCATGAAAAGTAGAGTCAGGGAGGTGTTTTGGTGGCCAGGGGTTGATCATGATGTTGAGGAAAAAGTAAAGAATTGTATAGCGTGTGCTAATAGTGACAAGTCCAAGGTAATTAGACAACCACCATTGGAAATTATGAAATTTCCTGGTAAGCCTGGGGAAAAATTGGCGATTGATTTTTTGGGGCCTGTGGCTAAGTTAGGAGCTATGAACAAGTTCATTATTGTACTTGTGGATTATCATTCCAAATGGTTTCCGGTCAAAGTTGTACCAGAGGTAACCACGTCTATAGTTATAGATTTTCTGGAAGAGACCTTTATGGATGAAGGGTTGCCAAAAGTCATTGTCTCTGATAATGGGGTACAATTTGTATCTAAAGAAATGGTGTCTTATTTAAATGGTTTAGGTATTGTGCATGAAAGAGTGGCGTTGTTCCGTCCACAGGCGAATGGTCTTGTGGAGAGGGTAAATAGGCTGATAATGGAGAATGTTCAACTATCGTTAGCAAATCAGTTATCATGGAAAAAAGAATTAAGAAGGTTGATGTGGTCGCATAGAGTCACACCACATTCTTCGACCGGGATTGCACCGTTCATTTCTCTCAAGGGGAGGAATCCAAACTCTAAGAATGTCCTGTGTGGTTTAAGGATGATGTGGAAGTTGAGGTGGATAGAGAAAAAATAAAAAGAAAAGTAATGGAGGAAAGTAGGAATTTTTTTTTATACTACAACAAAAGAATGGGTGTGAAAAGATCTTTGCTGATGCCGGGAGATTGGATTGTGGTACGGAAGAAAGGTTTTGTCCATAAAGGAGAAAGTAAATATTCCAATCCTTGTAGGGTTAAGGAAGTCAAACATAATGTAGTGATTCTAGAAAATGGAACTATTAGAAGAATGGGTGACGTATGTAAAATTAGAAGAAATTTGTAATGCTTATGATTTAGAGTTCAACCAGGCTTGGTTGTGTTAATTCTAATGGGAACTGTTTTAAAGGAAAACATTTTTTTGTTTATTGTAAGGGGGGAGATGTGTAGAGAAATTGATGGCTGACATCATGGAATGTATGATGTCAGCCTAAGGTGGAATGTTTGTGAAAAAACTAGAGATACGGTTGAGCTGGGAGCTCAGCTGGATTGTCGCTGGAAATAAATCTTCTTATTGAATCAAACTACTTCTCATGAAATCTTTACACACTTCTTTTAGTAATTGTATTTGTTCAAGCAATTCATTGACTAATTTTCCATTTTTAATGGGAGACCCTGAAAAAGTCAGCAAGTCTCGCTGCATCCAAAGCTGGCCAAAGTCATGCACAACTCCGCAACCATACTGACTGTCAGTGTAAATGGTTACTCTCCAATTTTTCCCCTTTTATTTGTGCAGACCTGACTCCTGGTAAATAGGATGCTTCGACTATTTCAGCCAATGTACACACAACATAAGCAGCACTTAATCTTCCCTCCTCATGGCACATGCATGAACCATCTACAAAGAATTCATGCTCCGCATCTTTTAATGGCTCATCTTGTATGTCTGGACGTGGTTTTGTACTTAGTTCTGTTACATCAAGACAGTCATGTTCTGGGTCATCTTTTACTTGGATCTGGTAACAGAGTAGCTGGATTAAGTACAGTACATCAAACAATGGTTACATTTTCTGCACCTAAAATGATCCTTTCATATTTGGTTAATCTGCTTGGGGTGAGGTACTGGGTACGTGTTTGTGTTAAAAGAGTAACAACTGCATGGGGGACATATAACTTTACAGGGTGTCCCATCACAATTGTCTCACTTAGCTCCAGACTCACACATGTTGCTGCCACAGCTTTTAGGCATCCCGGCAAAGCGGATGCTACAGGATCTAAGGTAGCAGAAAAGTATGCCACTGGGCGTCGCATCAGGCCATGAATCTGCATTAGAAGTGAGAGGGCACAATTATGTCTCTCACAACAGAATAGTGCAAAATCTTTTGAATAGTCGGCCATACGTAAGGCAAGAGCTTCACATAAACAATCTCGTAATTTCAGAAATGATTTTGTGTTCTCATCCCATTCTATCTGTTCTTTTGCTCGTTCCTTTGTCATTTGTATCAAAGACTTCGCTAGCATGGAGAACCCCATAATCCACTGTCTGCAATACCCCACTACCCCTAGGAACATTCTTATTTCCTTCTGGGTTTGCGGCAACTTCATTTGTTTTATTATTTTTATTCTTTCTGATGTCACTCTCCTTTCTCCTCGTTCCATCTGGTGTGCCAGATACTTTACTTCTTTTCTCCAAAACTGTAGCTTTTCAGGGGACACTTTATGTCCACCTTTGGCTAAATGGTTCAGCAAGGCTATGGAATCTGTCACACAGTCACTTTTTGTTTTTGAAGCGACTAAAAGATCATCAATGTACTGTACGAGGACAGATTCTTTAGGCATTACCAAAGTCTCAATACATTTTTTCAAAATCTGATTGAAAATCGATGGACTTTCTGTGTACCCTTGAGGGACACAATTCCAAACGTAAACACGATCCTCAAATTTAAAATAAAATAAAAACTAGCTATCTGGTTGCAATGGGATGGAGAAAAAAGCATGACATAAATCAATCACAGTAAACCACTTCGCATTCCGAGGTATTTGGTACAGAATCACTGCAGGATTTGGGACCACTGGACAACAGGGCACGACAATTTTAACAATCTTTCGTAAATCTTGAACCACTCTATATTTCTCATTTGGTTTCTTAGTATCAATTATAGATGAGTTACAGGGACTACTTAAAATCTCTTTTAATATGCCTTGTTCCACCATTCTGTTTATTTCTGCTGCAACACCAGCTTTGACTTCAGGACTCATTTTGTATTGCCAGGTGTTTGGGAAGACTGCACCTTCCTTTATGGTCACTTTTACAGGGTCTACATCTGTCATTAATCCTACTTCCTTTCCAGTAAAATCCCACACATCTGGATTCACTGTCAGTTTTACCTCTTCTGGCAAGTCGTCTTGGGTTATTATTGACCGGGTAGCGTCAGTGTCCAACAAAAAGGTAATGTCATTTCCCTCTACCTTCCTGTCGATATACAAACCTGACTGATCTACCGGTAAGGATGCGCCAAGTACGCAGTCCTCATCCCCCCCCTCTCAGGCACCGTCATTGATCTTGGTCCTCGAAGTAGGGATCCTGCAAAAGAAACTGTGATGTTAGGTAATTTTTCTTACCACTTCCTTCTTGAAATCCGGTGTCCGTACTGTAATTGGCTTGACTCACAAATTTTGGCATAGGGGCAGGTGACAATTGATTCTGCAGGTTTACAACCTGTTGTGGTTGACTCATTTTCACCTCATTCTGCGTCTTTGGATTTAAATTTTGATTTGGGCTATTATTATTTTGTATATTCTTACACTCGTTCTTCCAATGCCCCAATTTTTCACACCCGTGACAAGGGATTTCTTCTTTGCCTCTTCTCTACTTAATCGCCCTTTTGGTTTTGCCCCATTATTTTTGCCATTCTCTTGCCGTTTCCTGATTTCCCTGCCATGTTATTTAACTGAATTTCTTGCTGTTCTGCCAATTTAACTTGAGCCCACATTAACTTTTCCTCTAAAATCTTTAGTCTATTGTCAATTTTGTCTCCACAGTACTTTGCATATTTTAAAATTTCGTCTATGCGCTTTGCGTGCCAACACAAATTATGCTGGTTACTCATTTCAGAAATTTCCTTCTTTAATCCATTAACAAATCGATCAACAAAATGATTCATATCTTTATTCCCAATACTTTCCACCCCACTATACTGTTTGAACACCTGTAGGAGGCGCTCATAGTTTGTATGGACTGATTCATCTTTTTCCTGAGTTGTTCTATCTATCTTTACCCAATCTGTCTCCTTTAGGGGAATTTTCCCTTTCAAGAAAGTTATGACCTGGTTATATTTTCTCATTACTTCTTCAGACGGGGCTCCGGTTTTCTTGTCCCTTGGATACTCATCATTTGGCCAATCAACCGTAATTTTATATTCAGCCCACAAATCAGCCAGTACCACTATGTCAAACAATCCATCCAAATCTTTCAACAGAACATTTGAAACCTTCACAAACCTTTCGACTTGTCTATACCAATCCACAGGCTTCTCCCTCAGCTTTGGGTAACCATTTGTAAATGACAATATATCCTGTCTAGTCCATGGAGCATGTACATATCCTCTCATTGGGTACAACCCTTCTGCTTTTTCAGTTTCTTTCATCAAATACTCTGATGTTACTCGAGTGGCCTGTGTTTCTTCCTTTTTCTTTTTCCACCTTGCTTTTCATCTGTCTAGGTCTCACAATTTTTGTAATATCGTCATTAATTCTTTAACTTGCAATTTTCTCCCAGACATGTTTATATTTTCCCAATCTTTATCAGAAAATTCTGCTCTATAGGGTTTCTGTGGAACCTTGGATCTTCCCACATCGATTCCCATTTCTAAAGCCAAATTCATTAATTTTTCATGAAATATTTTTGGATTTCGAATTATACTTCTGCAAATGAACAGCAATTCTTCCTCATTAAAGGTATTCAACCTTTCCAACCCTACATTTCCCGCTATCATCTCTTCCAATTCTATTCTTAGCTTAAAAACAACTAGTATTTTCGGAGGGGGATCGGGCTTCTCTATGTCTCTTGTCCATCGGTCTAACTCCTCTGGTGTTATTAGTAGGGCACTCTTTGTTCCCGTGGATGTCTCAAGTCTCACTTCTTTTGCACAACCTGGTTGTTGCATTTTATGTTTTTCCCCTGCTCTATTTTGTTGGGATGAGGAGGTGAGTTTATCACACCACTTAGAATTTAACATTTTCTCCATGAACCATTGTCTATGTGCTGCCCCTTAATTTTCTTTCCCACAGCTTTATTCCCACACACATTTCACATTATTCAGTAATTCAAACTTTTCATTCAACATTGTTGCTTTCGCAGGGGTCATCTGCGGAGTTTTCCCAAGCTACTTCTTTCAAGGTGTCCTTGACTGAGTGACACGGATGCTGTCATTGGGTTTCGGCCAATCATTATGAGCATGCGCATAGTAGGGATTCCAGTCGCCCTCCGAGGTCCAAATAAGAACTATTAACAAAGTCAGAAAAATACACCTTAGAACATAGAAACAAATTATTTCACTGTATACCACTTATCTCTACTCTATCCCCATTTACTTATTTTAAATCTTTTGCATCAGTGTTTAATAAGCTTATGAGTTTTAGTTTATCAGCAGCAGGTGCACTAGCATGTGAGTTTGAAGCGGCCATTTTTAGTGCCATTGCGTAGCTGCAAAAGTTTCCCACCAAAAGCGAGAGTCATACTACGTAGATGCAGTAGACGCATGCGCAATAGAATTCCCGTGTTTTGTCGGCCATTTTAGGACATTCAAGTTACGGGTTAGTAATTGCACATAAAAAAGCTTCCCCTGGATAAAAGTGTTTGTGATATTATGCAGTTATTAGTATTCACAAAACAGATTGATTACATTGGTACATGTTATTTGAGAGGATTGAATCCAAGCAAGTTTCTTTCACGAATCTT
Organism: Triturus cristatus; assembly: GCF_964204655.1. Taxonomy (NCBI): domain Eukaryota; kingdom Metazoa; phylum Chordata; class Amphibia; order Caudata; family Salamandridae; genus Triturus; species Triturus cristatus. The sequence continues at coordinate 1,093,896,724 of NC_140581.1, forward strand.
TGCTCCATCAGGACCAAGCGGTTAGAAGGCTAATGGCGATTAGTCAAGTACACACGGCTCAAGCAGGGACTGGTCGCTGAACAGAAGCCATTGCCAGAACAAAGCAGACAGCTCATAAAACCACTGGTGGGAAGGTCCCCCGGAAACAGATGGCAACAAAAGAAGCAAGGAAGAGTGCTCTATCTAGCGGGAGTATAGTTTCAGGCCTGGCAATGCCCCACTCTTTGAGTTTTGTAGCTACCAGAAGTCAACAGAACTCCCCCTACTAGAACTCCCCTTCCAGAGACTAGTGAGGAGATTTCCCAGGACTTCAAGACTAACCTGCCATGCAGGAAGCCAGTAGAGCCCACCGGGGTGGTATGTTTGAGGACACCAACCTATGCGCCATCCATGTTAAGCGGTTTACCATCATGCCAAAAGGCATCCAGCTGACTCACGGGGTACGGGGGGAAAAAGAGCATACATTTGTGTTTCTAGTAAATCCTGTTAAAACGATATTTTAAGTTTTTACCTGAAATTATGTGTTGCGCTGTACTTGTTCTGCTTTTCGTGCATGTTTTTAGGTCAAAACCTGAGTGATATGTCTTTCACAATGTACAGGATCCTCTGCAATAATTATCACTTGATTTTGGTGTAGCTTTGGTGCTTTACTGCCAAACCACTTGGATCTGGGCCTTCAGAACAAAGATGTCAGTGACCGTGCGAGTTCCTCCTGAAATGTAAAATGGCAGCTACAAGACTTATGCATGCCTTTTTATATTGTAGTGTATACTTTTTAATTATATTTCCATCTCTCTCTGCACTTTCCAAATTAGTTTTGGGTGGTTCTCCTTAAAAAGTGTTTCTATTTGAGACGTCTTTTCAGACACACTCTTTTTATAGATTGGTGCTCTTCACAAGAGGGTAGTCTCCAACACCCACCCAAAGAGGCACAAAAGGTGAGAGGTCCCTGCACATGGCTATCAACAGCCACACACAGCAATGTTCAGGGTATAGACAAAAAGCTGGGCTCATCTAAATAGATTCCTTTCCCTGAAGCATCAGAGACTGCAGTCCCACCATTCACTTCCACCATCTACCAAGTGGCAGTACTACAGGAAGTGTGATCAACTGCTCTTCTAAGCAAAAGGCCTTGTTGAATTTATCAAGGACCATTGTCTTCTCTGTTGCCACTTCAGTGTCTAGGTATCCTCCCTCCACCTTCAGGAATGTCATACATACACTTTCGTTGTCTGGGAAAACAGCCTCCATCCTGTGCACAGGAACAGGTGAGGGGCAGTCAAAATGGAGCCCACCGGCCGTCATTACTCTAGCTCATTTGTAAAGACAGCGCATGCACCACACTATTAGTGCTAGGGTCTAGGTCCGTGCACGGAAGCAGAATTTTACATGACTTGGCCAGTAGGCCTACAGTCCAATAATAAAGGTAAAAAGATCTAGTTGCAACTTTAGATTCTCAAAACACAGTAGGCTGTCACCACCACTCTACATGCTAAACTCATGAAAGGTACTGTAGTCCACTGACAGATAATGAGAGCACACTTGGTACACTCCTTCAAAGTCACAGGGCAGGTCCAGGATCTCACTAATGTCAAAGGATAGGCGTAGGTCTCTGTGCATACACTCGATTAGTGTGATGCTATGGCCAAAAACCAACAAGCATTGGCAAAGCCAATAGCTCTCACTGATGAAAGAGCTAGTGTCTTTGTCAATATGTTTTAGCCATGTTGTACACCAGCATGGCTGCTGTTCAGCATGGTTAAAAGTTAGGGGAGTAAAGGAGAGTGGCATGGAGTGGAGTGTCATAAAGGGAAGTGGAGTGGAGTGTTATGGAGCCGTGTAAAGAGTTGTGGAGTGGCGTGGAGGGCCGTAGAATACAGTTGAGTGGAGCCAAGTGAATGTCAAAGAGTGACATGTAGTGGAGTGATGTAGAATGTTATGGAGTGTTGTGGAGGGAGTAGAATGTCGTAGAGTTAGAGTGGAATAGAGTTGAGTGTCATAGAGTGAAGTGGCATAGCGTGTTGTGAAGTGGTGCAGAACAGAGTGGAGTGGCGTAGAGGGTGGAGAAGAGTGTTGAGGCGTAGAGTGGCATAGAGCAGAGTAGATTGATTTAGAGTGGAGTGGCATAGTGGGGAGTAGTGTAAGAGAGTGGAATAACAAAGTGGGGGAGGGTGTTGTAGCGTCAAGTGGCGTAGAGTGGAGTGGCATGCAGTGGAGTAGTTTGTCACAGAATAGTGTGGAGTAAATTGGCATGGAGTGGCATAGATGGAGTTGAATAGAGCATTGTAGAGTGGATTAGTGTCACAGAGTGGCACAGAATGGAATACAGTGTTGTAGAGTATAGTGGAGTAGAGTTTAATGGACTAGAATACCATAGAGTGTAGTGTCGTAGAGCATAGTGTCGTAGAGTAGAGTAGAGCGTCCTAGAGTGAAGTGAATGAATTGATTTGATAACGTGCATTATTCACCCCATACGGGGTATCTTGGCACGCAATCATTACAAAAGGCTAGAACCAAATCTAAAACAATGCGTTTTTCTTGCTTTCCTAAATTTGCTATTTTCAGGACAGTATCTAACAGAAAATGTCAGAAAAGGGCAATTTGTTGCAGAGGGTGGGGGACAAATAGGAGAAATATCTTCCACCACATCTAGATCGTCGAATACGAGGGACTGACAGTAACTCCTTCTCACTGGAACTCAAACTCCTAGCAGGGTGATATTGTTTAAGCCTCTGACAGAGATACTCAGGACCCTTTTCCAGCTGGGCATGTTAGGTTAAGCAGTACATTTTGAATATTATCCTATTCTTTACTGGCAGCAAGGGGAGCAAAGGCCATTCTAGGCGGTCGATTACAAATCAACCGTGCTGCTGTGTTATGCACAACCTGCAATTTCGACAATAGTGACTCATTGGCAGAAGCCAGTAGCACATTGCCGTAAACCAACCGGCTCACAACAAGAGCCTGTACCAAGGTCGTCCTGGCAGATAGAGGAAGAAATTATAATGCCTTCTTTAGAACGCATAGCAGGTGAACGAAAGTACCCATTGTCGATAGGACTTGGTCTTTCATATTAAGTTCCTGATTTATCTTGACTTCCTTTACTACCTTGCTTGGGATGGGGGCCTTACCTAACTCTGGTGGCCACCAATCTGGAGTCCACAAGGTTTTGGCTTTCACAAACAAAATAATCTCTGCTTTCCCTGCGTTCAGCTGGAGGAAGTTATACCACATTCACTTGATAATCGCTTTCATACTAGCCGAGAAGCGATACTTCACTTTGTCAAAATCTTCATCAAAGGACAAGACCAGCTGAGTATCATCCGCATATGACAGGATATGAAACCCGTATGCTCTGATTACTTTAGCGAGGGTGCCAAATAAATGTTAAATAAAGTAGGGCTCAAGCATGACCCTTGAGGGACCACTTCATCGACCCGCCTGGGTTTAGCTTTGAAAGCTTCCAGCGAGACACCCTGTGTTCTATCTTTCAAGTGGCATAAAGTACAGCAGTGGAGAGTAGACTGGTGAAGAGTGCAATGGTTTTGAGTAAAGTTGGCGTACAGTGCAGTGACGTAGAGTAGAGTGGTGCAGAATAGATTGCAGTGGCATAGAGTTAAATGGCATAGAGTGTAGTTGCGCAGAGTGGAGTTGTGTGGCGCAGAGCGCAGTGGTGTAGAGTGCATTGGCGTAGAGTGGAGTGGTGCAGTGTAGAATGCAGAGGTGTAGAGTAGAGTAGAGTAGTGTAGAATGTTGTGGCATAGAAAAGAGTGGTGTAGAGTGCAGTGGCATTGAGTGCAGTGGTGCAAAATAGCTTAAAGTGGTGTGATGTAGAGTTTAGTGGTGTTGAGTACGTTGGCGTACAGAGCAGTAAAGTGGCATAAAATTGAGTGGTGCAGAGTAGAGTGCAGTAGCATAGAGTGCAGTGACATAGAGTGCAGTGATGCAGAGTAATGTGGCAATGAGTTCAGTAGCAGAGAGCACCATCTTGAAGAGTAGAGTGTCGTAGAGTGCAGTCTCTTGGAATACAGTGCATTGGCATAGAGAACAGGGGTGCAAAGTACAGGGGTGCAAATTCCAGAGATGCAGAGTAGAGTGGTGCAGAGTAGAGTGGTGTAGAGTGCAATGACGGAGAGTGCAATGGTGTAGAGTGCCGTTGTGTATAGTGGCGTAGCATGCAGTGGTGTAGTGTTGTAGAGTATAGTGGCGTAGAATGCAGTAGTGCACAGAATTGAGGTAGAATGCAGTGGCATGGAGTCCATTGGTTTTGAGGAAAGTGGTGTAGAGTGCATTGGTGTAGAATACAGTGCCGTATAGTGATGCAGAGTAGAGTAGAGTGGTGTAGACTGGCACAGCATAGAGTGAAATGGCATAGAGTGGAGTGATGCAGGCTAGAGTGCAGTGGCATTGAGTGCAGTGGCATTGAATGAAGTGTTGCAGAGTAGAGTGGAATCAAGTGGTTTGGCATAGAATAGAGTCATGCAGAGTTGAGAGGAGTGGACTGGAGTGGTAGAGTGCTGTGGCAACGAGTGCAGTGGGACATAGTAGAGTGGAGTAGAGTGCACTGGCATAGAGTAGAGTTGTGTAGAGTATAGAGGTGTAGAGTGCAGTGTCATAGAGTGCAGTGGTGCATAGTAGATTAGAGTGGCATAGAGTAAATTTGCATGGAGTGTAGTGGCATAGAGTGTAGTGATGTAGAGTGCATTGGTGGTAGAGTGCATTAGCATAGAGTGCAGTAGTGTGGCGAGAGTAGAATGGTGCAGAGTAGATTGAGGTGGCGTAGTTGTGCAGTTTTATAGAGTAGAGAGGTGCATATTAGTGGTGTAGCAGTGCTTAGAGTGCAGTTGACTTAGATTGCGGTGGCGTAGAGTGTTACAGAGTATAGTATAAGTGGCATAGAGTAGAGTGGTGCAGAGTAGAGTGCCATGCCACTGAGTGCAGAGTGCAGTGGCTTAGAGTAGAGTAGATTGTTTCAGACTAGAGTGGAGTGGTGCATGGTAGAGTAAGGTGGCATCGAGTAGAGTGGCGTAGAGTGCAGTGGTGCAGAGTGGATTAGAGCATAGAGTAGATTGGCACAGAGTGCACTGGTGTAGAGTGGAGTGGGTCAGAGTAGAGTGCATTGGCATAGTTTGCAGTGGCATGAAGTGGAGTGGTGTAGAGTGGAATGGTGTAGAGGGCAGTGACAAAGAGTGCAGTGGTGCATAGTAGAGTAGTGAGCAGTAGAGTGCATTGACATAGAGTAGAGTGTTGTAGAGTAGTGAGGCATAGACTGGAGTGAGTGCAGTGATGCAGTGTGGAGTGGTGTGGAGTGGCATAGTGTGTAGTGGTGTAGAGTAGAGTGCAGTGGCTTGGAGTGGTGCAGAGTAGAGTGGAGTAGGGTAAAGTGGAGTATGCATAGTGTGGTAACGTACTGCCATTACAGATAATATATCTTTGATTGAAATGACCATTACATTTGTACAGATATACAGTTTTACGGATGAAAGTATACAGTGCACGAACAATAATGTGTGGAAATATCATCACTAAGTGTATTGATTCGCTTTCATCGTATTAAAATATTTGTTTCCACCACACTTCAGAATTACCAGAAAATGTGTTTCATTTGTGATGTCGTAACTGTGATATATTCTGAAATATCTGTACAGTTAATTTACAGTAATTTAAGTTTTGTTGTGAGGTATAAAAAAGTAACTTCCTACAGCCTTCCGACCAGCACATCATCAGTAGCCAGCACGATTGTGGCATAAATATTCTCACTTTGAAGTCAGAGAAAAAAAGTAAACACCAAGCTCCCTGGAAAACAAAGCCTGTCTTTGACTGTGCATCATATGTGACAAGAAAGGAGCAACATTTAAAGGCTTGTTTACAGAAACCCAGTATTGGTGGGAGAATACAGTAAATGTTTGGCAAGAAAAGGGACGAACTCAAGCTGGACAGCCTAAAACAAAGCCAATGGGAAGCAGCTGGCGGAATGCATTTCCAGGAAAGCTTTCTGAATGCCCCCAAAATGTCATTAGCAAACCAGACAGCATAGCTGTCTGACTGGGTCTGACCTAAAAACCAGGATATCAAATACTGGCAGTTTGGTACTCAGGGCAGGGGACACCTCTGTACTCTTTGCAGGAGAAATTCCTGTTCCAACCTTCTGGGAGGTAATAACACAACTAGGTAATACCAGTACCATTTGGTGCAGCATTTACTGTGTGTGATATTAACCACATTTCCCCACTATTGAATGGGAGCTAATGTGGTAAATCATGTTTTTCCCTACTCTGAAGTGCCCAGATTCGGAGAGTTGTGATTATTCTATTAAAAATGCAGCAAGTGTTACCTGGGGAAAACTGTGCAGGCAAAAACCTTCAAGTATTATAATTACTCCAAATCTCTGATTCCTGGTACAGTAAAAAGCCCCAATTCGCACCCCAAATGGGATGTACAGAGGAGTTTTATCTAGGGCCATTGTTGCATGCTGTGCTACTTTTTGAACGAGGAGGCTGAGTGTCAGGAACTGTACCAACTAGCATATAATGTAATAAGAAGTATAGAGCGACTAGCAGAGGCCAGTCTTGACATAGCATTTCTCCCCTTGTTATTACACTGCAGAAAATATTTCTCCAGCGTTACACTGCAGGCTCCGCTCCTATTTATTTAAAATTACTGAGACTTTTGCTCACCCTCAAATGTCAACAATGTTTTTTTCTGATATATGTGCCCAGTTATGGGTATTCACTTGAGAAAAAGATTTTGTTCCCTCATCAGATTCAGAATAAGCAATTTTCAAAGGACTTGGTTCTAGAAAAAATTCAATAGATAGTAATTGCAAATAATATGAAAACTAATGGTTACAAATGACATTACAATAATTTATTTTAGTGTTCTTTATTTTGTTTTCCTTGTTTCTTTCTTGGTCCTTGTTTGGCTACATTTTGCTACATTTAGGGGCCAATTACGATGTGACAGTCGGAGCCTTCTGGGCCGCATTGTAATTGGCCCCTCTGTTTACTTTCCGACTGCCACATTACAATGCTGGCGGTCGGAAACTAAACCGGCCAGTCATTCTGGATGGCTTACGATGGGCTCAAGGAGCCCGTCAGCCAGACGGAACCTGCTTGGATTCCCAAAGGGGGCGGGCCTTTCTGCCCTTGGGATTACGATGAACGGTTTCCGGCATGATTTCCATGCCCGTCTGTCCGACATTGAAACCATGTCGGAAAGCGCGTTTGGGAGCCCCAAGCAGGGCCCCCTTGTGTGTGCGGCCTCTGGTTGGGGACCCCTTGTTGATCCCTGCTCCTCGTGGAAGGCACAGGGGTGCAGGGATGAACAGCACCTCCCATTTCCCTATGCGGGCATATATTATATCTGGGTTACGGCCATGCATTCTCCCATAGGGAAATGTAGGACTGTGACCGGACAGTGTTTGGTTGTATCATCATTAGACAGTCGGGACTGCTGACCAGAGTTCGGTCGGTCGCAGGACCGAGATGAAGTCCACCCGACATCGTAATTAGCCCCTTAGTTCTTTACAATTATCTCTTTGCCCTATGCTTAGTTAATTGCCTCTTTGCTAACATGTGCATTGTCCCTTAACAGCTTGCATACTTGGGCCTTTTTCAAGACCAATAGTAGGTGTGAGGTTGCTTTGTCTCCTGTTCTTAAAGGAAATTATTCAAAGTAAATAATTTCTCTCGGAATGTCCGTACGTCATCCATCTATTCACTCGTCTGTGCTGCAGTCTGGATAAAGTGTCTGGTCCGTCCTTATCCCGGGTCAAGCAGGCTCTGTTTATCTTTGTGTTCCAAGTTTCTCATTTCTATATGAAAAGCTATGCATTTAAAACAAATGAAATGATGGAAGAGTGTAATAAGTTCACCTTGCTGGCTAAAAGTGGACACAGATAAGCTGGTGCTAAACTTTTACAACACAATAGAGCCGCAGACATTACAGAGGCAAACCAAATATCTATTTAGAAGTATCTTTATCAGACCCTTGGGAAGTGTGGGTTGACCTCGAGGTAATTCTGTGAGAGTGGCGGTGGTCTAATATATAAAAAAAAAATCAAAATGAATACCTGAAAAAGAATAAGGAATGGAAGGTCCAAATCGAATATAATGAAAAGTAGAAATGTGTTTGCTAATTACAACATAGAGGTAATGTAGACATGATCGAAGAAAACCAGCAGCCAAATGGTAACAAGAAAGTATGTGGAAACTTTATTAAATTAGAAAATTGAACACTATTTGTTTAAATAATTTATTATCAACCACTTAATTATACCGAAAAAATAAAAATATCTTTGTGGGGCCTGGCTCGCTAGTTTGTTTACCTAAGGGGAAACTAATTCACAGTGTGTACCCCACAATATGATCAGTATTGTGGGGCTAGAGGTAGGTATTAATACTTATTGAAGTTGCAAAACAACAATACACTATATTGCAAGGGGCAGATTTATGTTTCCTGGCGCATCCCTGCAAATCAGCAAGGATGCGTCAGGAATGATGCGTCACGCAAGTTTACCCTTGCGCCACACATGATGCGCCGCATTTACAATGCGTTACAACAAACAATTGATGGACGGAATGCTGACAATGCAGACATTCTCCCCCAGTCAAGAGATCTGGGTTAAATCCATTGTTCTTTTGCCCACTACGCCACCCCAGTTCAGACATGGCCATATGCAAATCAGTCTTGACCCTGTGCCTCATGGGAACAGTCCAGCCCGAACTGCCAAGCCATGTCTTCCCTGGACCGGAATCAAGCATCCTAGGACCGGTTTCTGGCTATCAGCCGTCATCAGCCAGGATAGCTTGACTCCAATGGCGTAGTGAGCACGGGTCCCACGTCTGGGAATACCCATCCCACTTAGGGCGAAAAGCGTTACAACAAACAATTGATGGACGGAATGCTGACAATGCAGACATTCTCCCCCAGTCAATTACAATGCGGCGCATCATGGCGCAGGAATAAACAGATGCGTGACGCATCCGATGGCGTAAGGTTGGCGCAGTGCTTCAGTTGCGTCGCAAGCGCGACGCAACTCCAGCACTGTTCCAACCTACCCTATCCCTAACATGGTGCGTCAAGCCTTACGCCTGCTTCAAGCAGGTGCAGGGTTTTGGCGCATCAGCGTTGGGAAAGTGACTCAGTCAAATCTTATAGATTTGACTGAGTCACTTTTCAGGGGCGTTCCTGCGACGGAACGCCCCCCCTCTGTCGACACGCCCACGTGAAACCTGACGCAGGTTTTACGTGGCGCAGGGCTTTACATCGTGACGCATCCCCATAGATGCGTCACGATGTAAATATGGCGCAACGTGGCGCAGGGTTTACACCGCCGCTGCATCACAAAAGTGACGCAACGGCGGCGTAAAAGTGGCGCATCTCCAATATAGATCTGCCCCCAAGTGTATACTCAGAGTCGTTAGAGTTGAACATCACAGAAATCCCAAGTGTAGATCAGAACAGTTGATGTCCAGTGCACAGACGTCTGTCATCAGTGCCTCATTTAGAAGGTTGTTCGATTCCAGGAAATGAGATAATTGCTGGTTGGCATATTTCTACAGAATCTTAGAAACTACAGGCAGATGCAAAATTGGCCTAAAATTACTCGAGATTTTTGGGCCAGCTTTAGGCTTCTTCAGTAGAGGGAGCAATGGAGATTTTTTCCAGCTCAAGGGAACTATTGCAGTTTTCAATGCATTGTTCATAATGTAATGAATAGAAGCAGATACCAGCTTTAAAATACGAGGGAGTGCATGGGTCTGGAGGGCACGTGGCTTTACACTTAGATATTTATTTGCATAGTCCTCAAGAGACAGAGCCACAAACGGATAGCTGAATGCCTTGGTCCATCCTGACATAATATGAACTAGAGACAGAACTCTCGACTGTGAATTTCGAATAAATCGTCTGGATTTTTTTCATGGAATAATTCAGCCAGGTCACTACTTAGTTTAAGGGAAGTAATGACGTTATTTTCCATAGCAGCTGGGGATAAAAAAGATTGGAAAAAAATTGAGAGTTGACCTAGAGTATTAGAAGCTGATGAAAAGTACATCGATAAATATTCGCTCTCCGCCTTTTCAAGTTGTTTTGTGATGTTTTCTTAGAGCTGATTTATAGCTATTTTTGCCTCAGCCTAATAAGATTTTCAGCATTTTCTCTTAAGAGTTTTACAGAAACAGGAGGTCAGCAAATAAGCCCTATAAGTGACTCTGGTAGTCCTGTGTTCAGATGGAGAATCAGGGCTCAAAAGTAGGACAGGGCTCTGAGGGTTCATGACAGGCTCCAGTCAGCAAACCAGACAGTCCTCACAGGTGCAGTAAAGCAGTCTCGTAGAGTACACAACAGGCCACAGCAGCAGGTAGTTATCTAAAAGTCCTTCCAAAAGTCCTGAAAGTGAATTGAAGAGTAGGTTTGAGTGCCCTATTTTTAAACCTGGTGCCTTCTTTGATGTTGTGGAAGTTTTTAGGGGATTTCTCTTTGAAGTGCTTGGAATTTCTTAACTACCCTACCCTGGTGCCATGTAGACTGCCTCCCATTGGAAGAAACAGCCCTCCCTCTGCCCCAGGCACATTCGGGCAGGCAGGAAAATTAGAGTCAGGAGGTGTACAAACCCAAACGGCTAGCCACACCCCTAGGGTGGGCTACTTGGCCTGCATAGCCACGGAAGGGTTCTGCCATTTTTTAAAAAGTGGCCAATTAGAGGGTTCTGGGTAGGAAAGGTGGCACACCCTCCTAGATGTGGTCATCTCAGGTGCGGATCTGTTGAGGGGGTAGGTGCCCATTGACTACTTGCACCCACACCCCTAATGCCCCTAAATCAATGATTTAAGGGGCACTCCTGGTTTCAAAATCAACGATCTGGAACATGTTGCTACAAAGGACAAAGAAAAGATGAGAGTCTGCGACTTGAGGACCTTCACAAAGCAAAGGGGCAATAACCTGCCCCTGTGGCAACCACCCTGCAACTGCATGTCTATGACTCATCCTGGACCAGAGGCCATCTCCAACTAGAATGAATGAGGAAACTCTGTGAGCACCAAAGCCAACTCCAGGACTCCCTTAGACTAGAGGTACTAGTCCCCTGTAGCCTGCAGGTAAAAGCATCCTCCCTGAACTAAAGAATCACTGGCCATCAGGCCAGTTGAGGGATCACCCAAAAGTAAATGGTCTTATGCATTGTGAGAAACATAGTCCTGACTTACAGCGAGTTTCAAGCGGCTATCATTTTCCTTCTGACTCCAGGATGTTGAAGTAACCCAAGGCTGAACCTGTCGCTGCCAAAGCTTGTTGGAGGTCCATCCGGCTACCACTAACTTTGTTTGACGATGTGCCTCGAGGGAACTCCGCAGCATTTCACTTGGTCACCTCTGTGGCCCGGTTTCGTGTTTTTGCATTCATTTCCTCACCAGCACTCTCAAAATTGGAAAATCAGCACCATGCAGCTCCTGCTTCAACACCAAGAACAAACAGGACAACTCTGCACCCGGGCCTCTCGATTTTACTGACTGTTGTCGCTTGGTCCTGGGACTCGTATCACCTCAATCCTCAGTGGTGTATACTGGACTCGACCTGCAAGTGACCGATTGTCAATTGTCGTTTTCTCCATTGACTGCAACATAAAAGTTTTGCTGTAGGGCATTGCAATGATTTATTTTTTCTTCTAAAATCCATAACTCAGTTTATATTTATCTGATTGTGTTTGTTTTGATGTCTGGATTTGTATATAATTCTGCTCTATTTCTATAAATTGGTGTCAGATTTCTTTTGAGTCGTGTCTATTACTTGTCATCCACGTTGGTTCTCTGAAATGCTTAACACATTTTGCTCCAGGAAAGCCTGACTGCTCTGTGCCACTTTACCAGGACTGAGCCAGGAATTTATTAGTGTGAATCAAAAGGACCAATCTTTGGGGTATTGTGAGAGTATTGCATAGTGAAACCTAATAATGTTTTCAGATTTTTCAAAAGAAAGTTTAATTGGAATTGTTACAGCTCTTTTTAGACCTCCCATTCCAAAGTAAAAGCAAAAATAAAGTTAGCCAAAGGTTTTTAAAATGTCTTTTAAAGTTTTACCAAGGTCACACATTTCAAATAAAAGGTAGTGCATAATGGAGGCTGGTCAGAAACTCGACCTGTCAGTCATCTCAGCTCTGAAGATCAATGATCTTAGAGTTTTGTTCAAAGCTAGGGACATTAGCTATAGAGCAGGAGGCAAAACGGGGGACCTTGAAAAGGCACCCAGCTCCTATGAGAAAGACAAACTACAGAGGGAGGGTATTCCTCAGAAGAAGACCCTGAAGAGGGTGTGGATGATGCCCTAGCCCAAATTGATGATGGGAAAGAAGGGGAAGACCACAAATCTCTACACTTTCCATGACTTCGTTCACCAGCAGGAAGTGATAGGAAGTCACTCTAGTAGATCTCCTACTGGTAAGGTGGTAGTAAGGCTTGAGGGCGAGCTTGATCTCCTCTCACTAGAAGAGAAAAAGATTGAACTTGAGGAAAGGAGACTAGTCCTTGAAGAAAGAAGGGTTAAGATGAGCTTGAATCCAAAAGATAATAGTGGCAGCAATGTTCATAGAGAAAAAGAGGTATCCTCTGACCCTAAGATTCCTAAAGGTATTGCCCCAAAGTTTGGTGATGGTAATGACATCAATAAATTGTTTATAGCCTTTGAGAGGGCATGCAAAATGCGGAGGTTAGATCACCAGCTCCGAAGTTCTCTATTGTGAAAGTTGTTGTCAGTCAAGGAGAGAGATAGACTCCTGACCCTTAAGAGGGTGTGACTGAGCCCTATTGGCATATCGAGGAGACATTGAAAGAAGGATTTGGACTGACCACAGATGAGTACAGAGTGTAGTCAAAACCAGACATGGGTGGATTTCGTAGACTCCTTAGTCAACGGACTAGAAGGCTGAATAAAAGGCAATAGGGTGGACACATATCATGGGCTATATAATTTAATTATGAGGAGCACTTTTTTTTTTGTTGTTGCAGATTTTACATAGCGCGAACTCGACCCGAAGGTATTGGAGCACTTCACATGAGCACTGGTTGCGTTACACATTCAGGCACGGGGAGATTAAGTGATTTGCCCAGAATCACAGGATGTGGACACGACCCCAAGGCTCGAACCCTGGTTTCCAGCACCAAAGTCAGCATTCTAGACAACGGACCATATCCTCTCCCCACTACTTGTACCACAGAGAAATTGCATCAACATTTAGTGGATTCGAAGTTGTCTCCTCCTAGAGAACTAGGAAGGATAACTGACAAATGGGTCAGAACCAGGGTGTCTAAGAATGCCCATGGTGGTAGTGACCACAAAAAGGGTGCTTAGACTTCCCAAGAGGGAAAAGAGAAGAGCAACAAAAAGAATAAAAAGAAAGAGCTCTCTAAAGGCCCCAAAGTTCTTCTCAGGATTGTGGGCCCCGAGATTCTTCCCAGGTCATGGGGAGAGTTACCCAGGTAAGAACTGGGATCCTACAAAGGCATCTCGGGTATGCCATGACTGTCATCGGTCTGGGCATAAGAAAGGAGATCCAGCATGCTTCAAAAAGTCCTCCAATGGTGGACCATCGAAGGGGTTGACTAGCATAGGAATGGCTGGGGACGTGTACTCTGGAGAGGCCAGAGGATACACTGAGGCTACTTTAGTTTCTTTGGGTGGGGTGGATATTGAAGCCCTGGCAGTCCTATCTCCAATCATTGAGGAATATAGACAAAGGCCAAAGATCAATGGAACTGAAGTAGAGGTTCTGAGGGATATAGGTGAAAGTGTCAATATGGCGGTTTATAAACTTGTTTCATCAGACCAAATGATACCTGGTGTTCGTTACCAGGTCACCTGTGCTCACAATGAGACTAAGCTCCATCCAATTGAAGATTAGAGTGGGGAGGGGTTGCTGGCCCTAACGTGGTTGTGTCCCCTGCCATCCTAGTGGAGTGTCTGTTGGGAAATGATCTACAGACTTCTGCTTGGGCAGAAGTGGAAAGGAGGGCTCAAGCAGAAACTCTGAGTCTCCCTTAGTGGGTGTGTGTAGTAAAGAGAGCACATGCAGCACAACAGGGAAGTCACGGGAACTTGGATCCTGAAATAATGGCCCATGGGTCTCAACACAAGAGAAAGGGTGCAAAGCCTGTTAAGTCGGCTTCAAAGAGGTCACCGGACAGGGGGAGACTTCTCCTGAGGAAGATGCCCTGGTGCCTGAGGAGTGTAGTACAGGTGAAGGAGCCTAGCCAGACCTAGAAGAACTACTAAGTGCAAGAGGACTCTCCAGAGAGGACCTTATGTAAAGTGTAAAAGTTCCGCCCTGCTCTTAAAGGCCTTACGCAGCTGGATGCAAGGCAAGAAGAGGGAGATTTTAATAATACCCAGAGGGTCTACTGGGAATATGGGCTTCTGTACTCTGAGGCCAGGGACCCCAAACCAGGGGCAGCCAGGTGAGTGGTGGTTTCCCAGGTGTACAGAGAGTTCATTCTCACCACAGCCCATGACATTCCTCTAGCTGGATGTTTGAGACAAACCAAATTCTGAGACAGGTTGGTTGTCCCTTTTTATTGGCCCCCAGTCTGAAAAGGTGTAGGAGTTGTATGCTCCTGTGTCACTTGTCAAGCCAGTGACAAAACATGGGGGCAACCAAAGGCTCCATTGATCCCACTTCCAGTGGTTGGACTACCTTTGAGAGGGTAGGAATTGACATTGCTGGTCCCCTTGACCCTCAAACTGCACCTGGGAACATATTTATGTAAGTGGTTCGTGGGCCATGCCACTAGGTACACAGAGGCAATTCCACTCATGACTGCCTGGCCGCTGCAGTGGCAAAGGCGCTTCTTGGTATCTTTACTAGAGTGGGGTTTCCTAAAGTGGTGGTCTCTGATAGAGAGGCACATTTCATGTCTGCAAACCTAAAAGCTATGTGGGATGAATGTGGTGTGAGCTACAAGTTCACCACCCCCTATCACTCTCAAGCAAATGGTTTGGTAGAGACATTCAACAAAACCATGAAAGGCATGATAATGGGCTTACCTGAAAAACTCAGAGGGAGGTGGGATATCCTATAACCTTGGCTCTTGTTTGCCTATCGAGAGGTGCCACAGACGGGGGTAGGCTTTAGCCCCTTTGACCGTCTGTTAACACCATGGAAAGTAGGAAGAAACCTCTCAAATGACCCAAGCTATAATTGGGATAAGCTCATGACCATCACCTATTAAACGCGAGCGCTGATGATACATTGTAAAATGAATGTCATCTTGTGGTGCAGTTTTCACCATGTAATAAGACTGTGTATTGGTGTAAATTAATAAAAAGGGTTTACAAGAATCTGGAGGCCAGCCAAGAGCTTTTCAAGCTCAGGTATGACCAGAAGTTCCTGGGTAAGTACCAACCAGGTACGTTGGTGTGGGTGCCGGACCCTGTAGCTCCCAGGGCCACCTGGGACAAGTGGACTGGGCCCTATCCTGTTTTGGAAAAGAAAGGGGAAGTCATCAACCTGGTGGACTAGGAGTCCTCACAGAGTGTTCCATGTAACTCACCTAAAGCTACACCAAGAGAGAGCTGACATGAGCATTCTCATGGTCACTGATGATGGCCAAGAAAAGAAAAGTGAACCCCTCCCTGACCTAATGTTGAATAACCCAAAAGATGGTTAAGTAGAGGGTGTTGTGTTATCAGACCCTCTTACTGCACAACAGCAATTTGATTGGAGGTAAGTCCTGAGCCAGTTTGCTGAGCTCTTTACTTTGATGCCTGGACAGAAAGCATGGGGGCATATTCACAAGAACGTGTGATAACTACCGCAAGAGTAGCCTAATGCAACTTCCAACATTGCAGCTCAATGCGGGAAAATTACGCCATGCCAGCCAAGTATTCACAATGTGGTGGTAGCATGTGAAAGTCACCAGATAACATGTCAAATGGGCGAGCAAAATCCAACGCCATGCCACAAAAATGCCAAACACAAACGCAAAAAAAACATGCGAGGGGGCCAACCGCGGTACAAAAAGTCACGAAAAGCAGCCACAGGCCTGCAAATACCACGCGTCTGGCGGGAAAACGCACCACAAAAAACACAGAAAAATCACACCAGAAACAAGCCAAAGCACGTAGCAACATGGATGCAAACGGACCCAGCGCAGAGGCCAACGCGAACCCCGCAACCCTCACAGACCACCAGCAAGGAACAACGGGGTCGGGGAAGGTCAAGGGGAAGAGTGAAAGGAAGACAGGGTGCAGTCCGCAGTAAAATAAGACCAGCGTCACGGAGGTGACAGAGCACTACCAGCAACTGACACACAAGCAGACCACCTGGAATGCAGTTGGAGTGCCGAGGAGGCCAATCGAGGAGGCCAAGAGGCGCCGGCATGATGTGACAACCTAAACCCGGCACAAACCAGCTGCCAACAGGAAGGTAGCAACGGCGACAGGAGGTGGGAGTCCGGCGCCACAGGAGGAGCTGAAGGAAACCGAGGCCACAGTCATCAGTGTGGAGACTGTGCAATGGAGAAGGGAGTACAGACACAGCTCAACAGGATCTGACACAACATCAACAGGGAGAGTAGCCAACAGGGACTTGGGGGACGGGGGGAGATGGGCACAATGGCACACATGCACAATGAGGCGTAGAACACTGCACACCCACAATCACCCAGGATCATGTCCCTGATCCCCTTGGCACACTGCAGCACACACACATAGGAAGAACAGCACACCAACATTGACGACAATGTGGTACAATGCGCATAGCCGACACTGCAGAACAGAGGACACAACTGGCTCCGCACATGCACAGAAACATGCCTACTACATCTGACAGAGCAGGAAACTGTGAAATGGAAATGTAGGCGTATGACCTCATGTCCGTCATGTAGTCCAAATGTCCACTGTCCCGCAGCAGGATTCAGCACCTCAGGAACAGTCACAATGTACATTGTCATACAGTCTGCATGAAGACCAGAACAATGCACAAACATACATGTCAACACAATGTCAACATCCATCTCCCCTTCACATTGCAGAGGGGCACACAACACCTCCAGCAGAGCACACTGACACCCTACAACAGCACATGGACATCCCATGCAACCCACCACCTGGACCCAGGCAGTCAAGTTACTCAGAGGACACAGAACCTACAACAGACCACACAGCAGGAAGCACCCGCAAGCACAGCTGGCTCACGACACTTTACCCACCCACCCATGGCATCCCATTGCCACGTGTCAGCATGCCAAAAGGAGGTGGCTGAACAGGCGTGGTTGGGGTCCAAACCCATGGAAGGCAAACTAGATCACATACGTTGGTGTCCATTACACTTCAGGGACCACCCACACCCCACAAAGGAGACCCACACAGCAATAGAGACACATGCAGATGCACATTCACAATACAGAACAACGCACCAGGGCACGCAAATAGCAGTCACACACCCACGTCGGCTCTGCCTACGATGCCCCAGCCCACTCCCCTTACGAATTGAGTGGGTGACGACAAAACTACATGTCCAAGCTCCAACCCGCTGCCTGCGGTGACATGTCTGCATCCGCTGTACACAGCACAATGTAATGTCGTAGGGCCCAGGGCCCTCATGCATACAACAGGGACACGCGCAGATATCATGTTGAACTGGCTACGGGCACGTGCGCCCGGCCCCTTTATAGGCAGGGCCACATGTACAGTGATAACTGTGCTGGATGTGTTTGGGGTGAGTATAAGCCAGCACGCATGGAGTGCTTGGTGCTGGCAACCACTTGAATAGTGGACACCAGTGCAACGGGAACTGAAAACACCTGCATAACAAAGTCAACTGCTGAGCAGCATGGAGGGAGGCGGAGAAATTCAAGACGGCACCCAACATGCAAACAGAAGTGTCTGTGAGTTGCAGTGCTCTGTGGTTGGGGCACTAGAGATGAGCACGCTCATGTGAAGAAAAAGTCTCGGATTGTGTCCCTTTGATATATTCCGGCTGCAGATGCAGTGTGGTGTGTGAGACCTGCATCTGCTTCCTCAACAACGTCCCAGGTCTCCCACACTGATTGAGATGACATTGCTGCGCAGCCTCTCCATAGCACAAAACACAATCAGTAACGGACAATGGCTTGCGGGGCACTGAGTCAGTGGCACCTGGAGTGCTGAGCAGGGTATCAGTCTGATGATGGCATCCATGACAGGTGTTTTGCAAATCCGTAGGTTTGTCAGGACCACCGTTTCGACTCTGGCAGATGGCAGTTGGAGGTTGTCCTGGCGGAGGTGGCATGCGCCTCCTGCAGTGATGCGACATCCGGGCAGGTCAGGACCCGATTTGATGTGTGAGACCGGGTGGTCCGCATATGAGGCCAGAGGCAGCGGGCAGCGCAGGGCCACATGCCCATGGCGTCAACGACCCCAGGACCACCGTCACAGAGGTCATCCAATATTCATTCAGACAGGGTCCCTGATGTGAGCTTCACAGAGTTAGTGGCCCCGGATGCACAGCGGCCGGCACAGGCATCCTGCCACAGGACGGTGACTTGCGGTGCAGTCAGATGAGCCATGCGACCTGAGCGAGTCCTCATCAATGTCCGAGGTGTATGTTGCGGAGTGTTGCGGAGGACAGTGGAAGGTGTCCTCCAGGGCATGAGGCGAAAGGTCAGATGTTATCCAGAAGCAGCAAATGGTGGGGTGGAATATCACGGCCTCGTTTTCGCAACGAAGTCAGTATCACCGCCTTGATGGTGACGACAACCCCAAGTCCATGGACTCAGTCGCCCCCAAAGTCCAACCAGAAAGTGACCATGGGTCTCAGGGAATAGACATCTTGGCACCGGGGCTGAAAGGGGATGCAGTCTGCGATGTGGCCTGTACAATGTCATGAAGTCTTCCATAAACAAATCGAGGCTGAATTCGAAGGTGTGTGTGACCTATTCGACTGCAGTGTAGGCCGGGGCAGCGGTCAGCAAGGGCCCACAGCCAGCTGTCGTTGGCTTGGGATGCACAGAGTTAGATGCAACAGGGCAGTTGTCAGTAGTGTTCGATCACCTCCGTGATGATGATCCTATTCTCTCCGGGCTGCAACGCGTCATCATCTGACGCCTCTCCTTGTGTGCGTAGATATGTAACCTGCCGTTGAACAATGGATGGTCAGTTCCAGTTCTGTGACCTACTCGTGCGCAGCGTAGGCCGAGGGCAATAGTCCGCGAATGCCCACAGACACGTGTGGTTGTGATGCTATGCACAGAGTTGGTGGCTCCACGTCGAAGGGAGTACACTGATGTAAACTCTGCAATGAACATATGTACTCTGCTATGGTGTAATCAAGACTCAGTTCCAAATGTGTGACCTACTTGACCTTAGCGTAGGCTGGAAGCGACAGTAGAGTACGTCAACGAGAAAGGTCTAAAGCAGGCTTGTGTCGTGGAGGCCTTGATGGCCTAAGAAGCTGCCAAGGACACGGCACTCGGGTTTGGTGCTTGCGCAGGCATGTGGTGGGCCCTCCATGACACACGCTGGTGTCGAAAGGTGATCAGTGTGGCCTGGCTGCCCAGGGGCGGGCCGGGCGGCTTTGGGGTCCAGCGGGTGGGGGTATGGCAGGCACACAGGACCACAGGCAACTTCGCTCACGAGGACGGCATCGGCCTCAAGGCGTGGTGAGAGGCACCACCCTGACAGAGATGTTGGGCTTTCCGGAAGAGAATCACGCCCAGGGCTATGTGCTTTTAATTCACACCTCTACGCTGGCCTGGGGTATGCCGGGCCATCCCACTCCTTTCACGCTTACGAGAGAGACGTTACTGGCAACATTTCCGCGAGCTCCCCCACTGGCTGGGGTGACATAGTTGCGTCCACTGTCCACTACACTCCATACACCAGCGGTGTATGTTGCCATGGATATGGGTGGGTGTGTTCCGCATGCTGCAGTCTGTCCAGCACATATCCACCACTCTTGGCATTGTGTATCTTTCCCATTCACGGGTCACTTGCCTCCTCCACACATGCCTGGTTGCCACCTCTCCCCACATTCGGCTATTGTGTGGTTGGGGTGCCATGCCATTGATGGTTCATGTTCACGGCTTGCCCAGGTTACCGGTGTGAGTTGTTCTGTCGTGTCTGGTGGGTGGGCATGTAGTTTTGCATTTTGGTTGTGATTTTGTGTCGTGTGCATTGCCATTGTTGTGAGTTGCATGGTTGTGGAGTTCAGGTGGGTGGGTTGTTCATTTTGTACTTGCCAAGGGAGTGTGCATTTCCCTTGGTGCCATCCTGGTAAGGCTGGGTGCTGATGGTCTGTGTAGGAGAGTGGCATCGACTGCATAGTTGCCCCCAACATTTTGCTGATGTTTTGACTGTTTTATGACTCTAGCCAGGCTGGGGTCCTGCTATCCAGGACCCCATTCTATCTGCTTCCTCTCTTAAACCATGTGAGTACCCTAGGTACAAACCAATTGGATGCTGAGGATACCCTGGCAGTCCCTTGTAGATGGTACCCTAGGTACCCAGGGCATGGGTCCCTCAGTAGGCCTACCAGGGCTGCAGCACTTATTGTGCCACCCTTGGACAGCCATACAAAATGACACCACCAGACCACTACTGTAGTCTGGGTAAGGTGGTGCTAGCACCCCTTACAGGGATATAGGTACCCTATATCCCACCCCATTACAACACATATACTCTCATAGGTCACCCCTATGGCAGGCCTTGGTAATCCTACAAGGCAGGGTGCTGAGGTATGTGTGAGGGGGGACCCCTACCTGAGTAGGGCCCCTCTGCAACCTTCGTAAAATCATCGCTGGGTTGTTTGTAGTGTAGCCATACCATATACTCTTAACCGCATTATAAGTATATTTCGATAGCGTGATAACTTGAGAATGGCTACATAGAACCATATCGTGTTTGGTGTCAAACATGTAGGAATCATACCCCCAGTCCAGCCATGGGCATGAGGGCATGATTCCCCCCTGCTAGAGGAGCGATATGGGAAAAGCAGCAGAATTTAGACACCAATTTAAAAGTGCACGCGTAACACAAAATGGATGCTACCAGCCACCCACACGACTCTGGCTGCCTGTTGCTGGGGAAAATCCCAGCCTCGGCATCTGGACAATAGGGCTCCTGTGAAAGGGAGGTGCCAGCACCTCCCCAGACAGGATATGTGGATTGGAACTGGGTGGGTACACCTTAGGATGCCTTTCAGAGTTGCACGTAGGCAGCTACAGCGCCTACATTCTGCATACACCGCTTGGAACCGGTTCAGGGGCATCCTGCCCCTCGCCCAGGTGGGAAACACAGAAAGGGGAGAGGGTGTAGCCACCCTTTCCCGCCTCACCACTCATTGGTGGACACTACTCTGGACACTCCCCTAATCTTGGGGATAAATGTGAATAACGTGGCCCCAGAGCCTCAGATTAATCTTGGACTTCACAGACTTGACCTTCGACGAGCTGCTGCTCAGCTGACTGAAGAAATCTCCCTTGGGGTAAAGGAGTTACCCCCCTGCTTGGCAGGCACCTGAAACACTGCAAGTGACCCGGTTGGAACTTTGCTGCTCCTGCGGACTTCATCAACTTCCAGTGCCCTTGAGGTGAGTTTCCTGAGCATCAGAGAGGCCAGTGAGCGTGCTCAACAAGTTTGAGCACCATGGACCGCGTGGGTGTCGAGATCTCCAATACCCCAGGACACCGGCCACCTCTTGCATAGCACACGACCCTGACCAGCGGAGAAGTCGTGCTTTGGCCCGTTATCAAGCCAACCACTCTACAGCAATTGTGCCAAGGACCAGCACCCAAGCCCCCTCCGGTGGCCCGTGGGTGCCCTTTTATGCACACCAAATTGCCGCCTCCCATGGTCCCTTGTCTCTCGACTTGCGGGCCCTAGCGGAGGTCAATCTCGACATTTAAGAGTTCTCCTGGTTGCTCCAGGCTTGCTCTACAGTCTCTCCAAAGGAGACCTCTCACAGACCTCGTGGATTTGCACCAGTAGCTGATTTGTTTATCTTGCGTGGGTTGCGGTTGCCAAGGCTTAGTGGATCAATCCGGACACTAACACTGCAGCGACCCTCATCCAATGTGGGACAGTTGCCCTCCAGAAGCTGGCCTTCCTTGAAGCCTCCTGGAACCCGTGGCTGTAGATCCAAGCGACACTTCTTTCCACTTGAAGCACCCAACATTGAAGGGCTTTTTCCTTTGAGCTTCCTGGTAACTTTGCCGTGACCCAGTCTCTGTCCCCTCTACTTTCAGGTTCTTCTCTACAAACTCTACATCTTCAATCTTCACGGCATCATCGACGCTTTTGGCTAGCAGCAGTTTTGTACATTTTCCCATTGAAAATCAGCCCGCGACCCGACATCGAAAACGACCTATGCACCCGGCTTCCCTGGGGCAGGTAACAGTGGTACCTCAGTACCCTCGTGGTAGTGGGCTCCTCAAAAGTTTTTAACTTTGAACTCCTGCTAGATGTGTCTTTAATCTGTTTAAATCAAACCGCGACATTCTCCATAGGATATAATAGAGATCCCGATAGCAGCTATTTCCCCTGCACGCGCCTCCCGTAGGTCCCCTTCCTCATAACCTGGGGTGGATTCTAAAGGGGCCAGCGATCCTAAGTGCCCTAGGCATTGTCTGTAGAATTGTCGTGGTTCTTATACCACTTTTCTAGTATATGGTTTGGTCCCCCCCTGGGGCCCAATGTTAACAGTGCTATGTATTGTATCTATCAATGCTTGTTTGAATTGTAACTTTGCCTTAGCCTCATAAAGAGACTGTGGGATTCTGTCTAGAATAAATACATATATTTTATATATATACCTGTGTGGAATACTCTTTCATTTGGTCATTCAAGAGGTTATCTATGGTAAAACAATAAGCTTAACACTCCTTCAAGACTTAGCCTGAAGGCTGCTCTCCACAGCTACCACTAGGATAGCTTTCTTTAAAGGTTGTCTTTTAAACCTATCACCATAAGAGTCGAATTGGACTGGTGCAAGGTGGCCACTATAACTAGTGACCAGCATATGCCAGGCCAACTTCTCACAGTCTGTCAGAGGATGAAGGTATTATGCACACTGGCGGGTAATTAATAGGCGACATCAGTGGAGGTTCCACCGTGTTCGGTTGTTGTCTGCACATTGATGTGAGATGTGTGCTTTCTGTTGCGGTGATTGTGTGCTGTGTCGGCAGGGGGCACAGGTAGGATATGTGTGCTGTGGATTGGCCCCAACACGTGCGTGCATCCAGCTATGGCATATGGTCCTTGCTTGGTCTCCAGTGGAAACTGCGCATTATGTTGGACGTATGGGGACTGGGGTACCAGGCTGATGGTGATGTCCAGGACAGGTGTGAGGGACTGGGATGTGGCTGGCTGTGTGACTCCTCCAACAGTGGCGGGTGTTGGTTGGGGGTTCCAGGGGCCAACAGGTGCAGCACAGCCAGCAGATTTATGTGGGGTGGGATGTTGGTTGTCCGCTGTGTTGGTGCCGTCGGCCTGTTGGGCGTTGTTGTTCATGATGCGTGCAATGGTTTTCCTTTTGAGCCTGTATTGGGCAATGACATTGTCTGGTGTTGGGTCTGTGAGGCTGGTGAGTTTCCTGGGGGTCCGCTGTCTTTGTTAGAGCTGCCTGGGTGCTGTATGGGGTCCTGGGGTGATGGCGGTGGGTGTTGTGGCCCTATTGGGTGTCCGTGCCCCATGACCAGAGGCTCCATGGCATTTACTGCCCTTCCAATGTGGCTGTGGGCTGTGCTCCCTTTTGTGGTGCAGGCTGCGGACCGACTTAGCACTAGGTCAGAGCAGGTGTTATTTTCCTGGTGCTAACGCGCCTTATCGCCTGTTTTGTGTTCTTAACGCAGTTCTGTCTGGTCGTTGTGAATGTTGTGGAGTGGTGTTGTCGTGGCTTCGGGCACGGGAATGCCTACTCTGCATCTCATTAGCGATAGTTCCGGGGGTCTTCTGTGGCGATGTTTTTTGCGACTGCTATCATGAGTAAACTGGTGCTGTGGGCTGTTAACACCAGCTTGTGAAAGGGGCGATAAATTTATCGCAACTTTGGCTGCGATAAAGTGCCGTTAAATCGGCGGTAGTTCCTTGTGAATATGCCCCCAAGGTGTGTCCATGATGTGGACACCGGTGACAACCTCCCTGTCAAGAACAAAATATACAGACTGTCTGACCAAGTCAAAGTTTGCATCAAGGATGAAGCTAGCAATATGCTAGACATAGTAAGTAAAAGTAAGTAAGTAAGAGGTTTCTAGAGCGCACAAATACCGAGATGTCTTAGGGCTAAGCGAACCTCTAAATACACCTGGGAAGACAGTTAACTTACTTAACAGTGAAAGTGAGGCGGCAAGTTTCTAAAGTTTTCCTGAAAAGGATATGGCTTGGATGAGATCTTAAATACAGAGGCAAAGCATTCCACCATTTGCTGCCAAGATAGAAGAAACTCCTACCCCTATCTAGATATTTTTTATTTTGGGATACATATCTAAGTAAGAATGAGAGGACATTAATACCTGGTAAAAACTTTCCTAAAATAACAGGGACAAGTGCTATACAGGGCTTTCTGTATTCTGCAAAGTGTCTTGAACTTGATCCTTTCAGACAGCAGTAGCCAATGCAATTCCTGGATTTTCTTGGAAAGGGAGCAACATTTTGGTAAATTTGACAGAGGCCAATCCGCCACATTTTGCAAGGATTGCAACTTAGATTGAGATCATTTATTTACCCCTACATAAAGTGTGTTGCAATGGTCTATCCTCAAAAGGATAAAAGCAGTCACAACCAACTTTTGCATGTCTGTGGGAATAAAAAGGATAAACTTTTTGAGCTGCTTGATTATATAAAAACTGGAAGAAGTGATATGATTGATCTGTTCCAAAAAAGTCAGATGTTCATCAAAGATAATCCCTATATTTTTTACCTTTTGGACACGGACTTGTGGCGGGCCAAAGTCCTGCGGTCACCAAGAATTGTTCCATGCTGCTAAGTTTTTCCCAAACAGCATCACCTCTGTTTTTTTAGTATTCAATTTTAAAAAGATTATCACGCAGCCAGACAGAAGTTTGGGTCAAACATTGCCGCAGTGCCATCATCTGTGGAGATAGATATGATAGTTTGTGTATCATGGGGGCATAAGAAATAGCAGAGAAACCAAATGATTGAATGGGTTCCAACAAAGAGGTACTATAAATGTTAAAAAGTGTGGGGAGTCGGGAGGAACCCTGTGGTACCCCACATGTAGGAGAAAACGTGTTAGATGTAATACTGCCAACCTCAACTACTTTTATAGCTAGGAAGGAACTGAGTATTGAGAGCGCCATACCTCTAGCCCCGATTCACTCCAGTTGGTTGACAAGCACCCCACGGTTAACCATGTCAAACACCCCTGAGAGGTCCAGAAGAATCCGCGCGGCACCCCTAACCGCCTCCACCACTCTCTGGATCTCCTCTGTAGCAACCACAAGTGCCAATTCTGTGCAATATTTAGGTCTAAAACCATGTTGTGAGTTATTTAGTATTGTATTAGAATGCAAAAATGCTGTCAAATTTTCATTCAATGCCTTTTCCAGGATTTTAGTCAGGAAAGGTAGGCGAGATAGGATGGTAGTTCTTAGTGGTCATCGGATCTAATGTAAGTTTTTTTAAGATGGGAAGAATTTAGCCCACCTTCCAGGCCAGTGACCTGCCTCTAGCATATTTTTCAGTAATTTGGTTAAATGCACTGCAATCAAACCAGGAGCCAGATGAAGGACAAAAGGTGCATAAGGGTCCGACAGTGCTCCAGATTTGGTGGCAACAATCAAATTAATAACTTTTTTCCTCTGTGAGAGGGGGAACGTTACATAGGCAATCTTGCAATGTTGAGTTGTCTGGTATAGGATGAAAAGAGTTGTATGGATCTATATAAGTTGAATCTTCTATGGTTCCAGAGTTGCTAGAAATTTTGTTTTCTGCAAATTTGTTACACACACTATTTATTCTGATTTGAAAAAAAGGCAGCCAATTTATTACAAAAGCTTGAAGCCACTGCCAGTGCCCTGGTCAAGATTAGAGAGAAAGGTAAAAGTTTTAAACAGCTCAGATGTAAAATTTTCTGTAGGTTTTATTTTTTCTGAAAAATTAAGAGTTTTAGCTGAGAGTGCAAACTCTTTGTGTTCCTTACAGACAACTGAATATTTTGCTTTCTCTTCTTGGTCATTTTCCCTCATCTATTTTCGTTGAAAAGGCCTGTATTTCGGGGGCATGGTTAAGATGGCAGCTTGAGCGGATGTGTTTGCTTGTCGCTCCGTCCTCACCTCGTTCTAGGCAATTTTTAATAGCCACATCCACCTCGCCTACACTCCCCAGAACAACCTGGGAAAGCTGCTGTCTGGTCTGGAGCACGGGAAGACCTGGGAGCCTCAACCGGGACCAGGTGAAAGACCATAGTGCCCGGACACCAGTGATGTTGTGCCCAGATATCCTGTAGACCAGCCAACCATGGTGGGAGCCCGACTGAGGACCTGAGTGCTCCAGTGAGGGCTGCACCTGCCTGTGAAGAGAGACTGCAGCAGCTGGTTCAGCACTGGCAGCCAAAAGCTTCTGAATCTGGGGACCTAGGGGGTCGACCCTGGGGAGCAGAGCCCAGCTGAAGACTTTTGCAACCGATCAGGGCTCAGCCAAGGGGGCAGACCTAGAACTTGGCAATCGCATGAGGAGGCTCTCCCTGGATTGAACAGAGAGAGCTCTGGTTGGCATGGAGTTGCAGCCTGGACCCCCTCATGTTATGTTATGTTAAGTGCACTTATTACGCGCGCAGATACTCCGAGGAGTGTCCTGGCGCGGCTCAAGAGAAGGCAAACAATAACCAAGCCTTAAGAAAAAAGATGGGTTTTTAGCAGTTTTTTAAAGACACCAATGTCTTCAACAGTGCGGAGTGAAAGGGGGAGCGCATTCTAAGCGCGGCCCGCAAACACGACCAGAGAAGCGCCGCCTAACCGATGGCGCTGGAAGCCAGGAATCTTCATCAGCCAAAGGGATGAGGACCGCAAGGATCTCCCCGGCACATAAAACGAAAAGCGTTTCTGCAAGTAGCCGGGGCCTTGCCCATGCAGAGCGCGATGGGCTATGGTAAGAGATTTAAATACCACACGTCCCTTGACCAGGAGCCAATGAAGGGAGCGACGGTAGCCATGTACGCTCTGCCTGGGACCCAGCCCACCCAGCATGCGGACAGCCGCATTCTGGGTCATTTGTAACTTATTGAGAGCATAAGCTGGGATCCCAGCATAGAGAGCATTGGCATAGTCCAGCCGGGACAAAATAAGTGCCCGAACCACCGATTCCCTAGCCTCTTGAGGGAGAAGCGGAAGGAATCTTCTCAGAATTCTGAGGAGACCGAAACAGCAACCTGTCAGACGGTTAACTTGACTGGAAAAGGAGAGATTACAATCAAAGTAAACACCCAAGTTCTTCACGGTCTGACTGTTTGAAGTGGGCGGGGGGAACTCGGGAGGCCAGATAGACTCTCTAAACCCTGGGGGGGGGGGGAGTCGCCGAACATCAGAACCTCGGATTTATCCTCATTACATTTTAAATGGGCTGACGCCAGCCACTCAAAAACCGAGGAAAGGCACATCTGTACAAGGGCCACCGAGGTTCCCTGCTTGTCCCAGGTAAACAAAAGTTGTGTGTCGTTGGCATAGGCAATAACCTTAGCCCCCAACCCTTCCGCTAGAACAACCAAAGGAGTGAGGTAGATATTGAACAGGAGGGGGCTAAGGGAGGAACCCTGTGGGACCCCCGTGCCAACTCGAAGAGGTGGCGAGACCACCGGGGGTATCCAGACTTGCTGGAGCCGGCCATCCAAAAAGGACTTAATCCAGCCCCAGGCCAAGCCCGACACCCCAATTTCCGTCAGTCTGTCAAGCAGCAGTGAGTGGGGGACAGTGTCAAAGGCCATCGACAGGTCGAGCAGCACAAGGGCTGCCTTCCCGCCGGCGTCAAGGCACTCACAAATTGCTTCCGAAACTTCCAAAAGAGCACCTTCCGTGCTAAAGGAGGGGCGGAAGCGAGATTGGGCTGGGTGAAGAAGATCCGCACTCTCGACAAACTCCGACAGCTGTCTATTCACTATTTTCTCACAGACCTTAGATAGGCTAGGGAGGAGAGAAATAGGCCCGTAGTTCCCCGGAGTCGAAGGATCGAGAGTAGGTTTCTTCAGTAGGAGGAGGATTTTGGCCTCCTTCCAACAACTAGGAACCCTGGCTTCCTGCAAGGACAAGTTAACGATATAGTTGACTTCCACATTCACCGTCTCTGCCACAGAGGCCAGAAGTCTTGCCGAGCATGGGTCGTCCGGAGAACCGGACTTCAGACCTTGAAGGATTCTCAGACCCCCTCATCCGCTAAACGTGATTCTAGGACCCTTCCTGATTGAGGGGCTGAACGGACGGAAGCATCCAGGTTTCTCTCCGCTAGGCGCCTAATCTTCCATTATCCACTTGACTCCTGGCAACAAGCAGCGGCCTACACCTGCACGAAGCCCCGATTGGGCTATGGGTATGTGGACGGCGCTCCTAGCCCCGGTGTGAGGACGGATGGCAGTGACCTGTGCCTGCTGCCTGAGCGGCCCTGGTTGAACGGTGACCCTCTTTCTGATGGCTGTGCTTGTTGCGGTGAGGACCCGTAGATCTGAAAACAAGAACGTTGGGCCCAAGCCCTTGATAGGGGAGGACTAGGGCCTGCTGTACCACAAGCCAGTGTGGGGAGGTGCTCAGTGTGGTGGGGCTGCTTGACTTCCACAGCGACAATTTGGTAACAGTAAGGTTTAGGGATGCCTCTGGCCTGACCCCCCAGTTGAGGAGCCGGGGATACAGTGACAGATAAGACTCTACCTTTGCCCTTGTGGGTGAGAGTGATCCGGCGGGCCTGGCTCCTGATCGTAAAGGGTGGCGCTGCTGGGCCCCTGCATCCACTGCGACGCAGGTGACTCCGAGAGAGTGTTAATTGCAGATGGAGGCCCTTGAATTGCCTTTCTTTCGGTGGCAAACACCTGGAACCCCATGGCTCATCTTTGGGGCTAGGGCCTGCCTTCCCTGGGCATAGAAGCCTCCCTTGGAGTGGTGCGAGATGAAATGGCCTCTAAAAAGTCCAAGAAGGTCCACACCCCATGAGACATGGTCCTCAAGACCTCTGGAGAGTCTCCCAGTGAGAAATCTGCATCAGCTGAGCCAAGACCCGGGGGCAGTGGTGAAGCCCCCAAAAGCTCTGTTGCCCGTGAATTTCTGGAATCCCTATTCACCTCTCTACAAGAGGATCTGCAAGCGGTGAAGAAGAACCTCTCCTCAGATTTGTGACAGGTACGCAGAGACATGGACGAGGTAGGGGAGCGGTTGGCGGCCTTGGAGAACAGCGCCACAGCCAGAGATGAAGGAACGAGGAATGGCACAAACATGAATCCCTGTTTCAAGATAAAATGGGATAAGGAGGATGTAATTTACTGGAATCTAAGAGAGACTTATTGCATCTGTGCACAAATAGTTTTACGTCAATGTAGACTGTAAAAGGACTCACTATTTTCAGAATTATTCATTGTTTTACATGTTTACTTTTTTCTTTTGATTCACATATTGCATGGTCTGGATTTTGCATGGGCAGGTTGACATTGATAGAATTTTTTTAAAAATGTGTCCCTCATTCCTCCCCCCTTCGCTCTTGCACCACTCTTCAGGACAAAGCAAGGTGAGGTGGATTTAATTTATTGGAATCTGAAAGAAACTTTCTGCATACATGTATTGATGATTCTCATGCCTTTAAAGAGTGTGAAAGAACTCCTTGTAACTACTCTCTCAGTAATTACTATTATGATGTCGGTCAGAAAGCCTCTGACTGCAGGTTGGAGGCTTTCCGCCCTACATCCCTGTTTTGACTTACGACCGCCTAATTACAATGTAGGCAGTCAGAAGTCAAACCGGCCAGTCAATACAGCTGGCTTCCAACGGGATCAAGAAGCACTCCATGTTTTAAGCCTCGTTTTCATGCAGCTTTGTCTGTTGCTTCCTGGCGCGTGCGCAGCTTTGCAGGAATCAGACAGTGATGATCAGTGGCTGCGCGGCCTTGCATTGAGGGAAGCATTCTTCATTGGCAGTTAGGAACCTTGCAGTCCACACTGAAACTTCTTTCATATTTGGGGTAAGTGGATTTGGATTCCTGTGGGCTATCAGAGACTTTATTTTCAGACTTGGTGTCCTGTATTTGCTCTATTAGAGACTTTAATTTGAGAGTCAGTCTACTGAATTTACTTTATTTATGTTTTTCAGGTATTCTCACTTCAAGTAATTTGTTCTGTATTCTCACCAGGGTGCCTTATGATTGGCATTCTTTTTCATTATTTTCTGGAAGAAGGTACTTCTGTATATCTAACACCAATTCTGTTCACTCTCTACCACCTTTTAATTATCACTAATTTGGTTTTATTGTTTATGGTTTCAGATGGTCTCCATATCATATTAGGTCCTGATGAGACCCGGTCATATTTTCTCTCGGGTCGATATGTTGTTGACAAAGGGTAACAACCAAACGGGCAATTTGGTGCCACTTTGAGGCTGATGGAATATTTGTGTCAATTTGTGTTGTTTTTTACTTGTAACACACATGTAATTTTATATTGTATAACAGGTTACCTATACTCTTTGTGGTTCTGCTGCACTGGGGGCACTATACACTAATGTATTTGCTTTTTATGGCTGTTTTTGTAATTGTGTCTAAATCTGTACATCACTGTACATTTTAAATGCATTTTTTCTTGAAGTACCTTGAATTTAAAACTAGGCATACTTCCTACACCAGTTAGCAAAATCCAGAACATGAGTGTTTTAATCAATGACAATCTCACCTACACTGACCAAATTAATGCTGTTACCTCCTCTGCCTTCTTCACCCTCAGAACAATCAATAAGATACTACCCTACATTCCACCTAATCTTCAGAAAATGCTAGTTACATCACTTGTACTGTCAAAGATTTACTATTGTAATGGTCTTTATCTCAACGCACATCAATAACAAACTATGCAAAATATGGCAGCTCGACTCCTGCTGAAGACTCCAAAATACCATTCTGTGTCTAGTTCAATGAGGAAACTTCACTGGCTGCCCATTAGATGGACAACTCTCGGCCAAGAAGGAAGGAGTTTAACAGATCCCAAGCTAATCCCATGATCCTGATGTTGGCAAGGCGATCCATCAGCAGCCCATGATTGACAGTATCAAAAGCTGCTGATAGATCAACCAGGATAAGGGCCTCTCTTCCTCCCTGGCGAGAGACAGCTGATCTCCTCTGTGACTTTCACCAATGCTATCTCTGTACTGTAGCCACTACAGAGAGTGAATTGAGTTGAGTCCACAAGATTGTTAGTTTGGATGTGATCAACTTTATTTTTGTGTTCATAATTTTTTATGGGATCTTCACTGGCAAAAG
Organism: Triturus cristatus; assembly: GCF_964204655.1. Lineage (NCBI taxonomy): Eukaryota > Metazoa > Chordata > Amphibia > Caudata > Salamandridae > Triturus > Triturus cristatus. Next base: position 1,093,928,146 of record NC_140581.1, read on the forward strand.
TAAACAGGAGATGAGGCGGTAGCTATTACGATCCATTTGATCGAGTTAAGTTTTTTATTAGAGGAAGCACTGAGGCTTTCTTCCAATATGAAGAAAAGGCGCCAGTCTTGAACATTAATTGAAAGATGTCCATCAGCTTAGCAGCAATGGTACCCTGGCTACCCTAGGGGGCAAGTATCCTGCAGAGATCCAGATTTGGTGGATTTGATCAGTCTTGCAACCTCCTCTATAGAAGGTGGAGTGAATGCTCTAAGAGTTTTGATTTTAGCAGTGGACTTTGAGTTGGTCATATTGTTGGATGAGGCAGGAGCCAGGGTTCAAAACCTATTGTAGACCACTTCGACTTTATGTAAGAAAAAAGTCACCAAAGTGTTACAGAAGGCTTGACTAGTGTCTGTAAGTTTTTGAGTTGTGTCTGTTGAAACTTAATGACAGTTTGGAACAATTCTTTGATGGAGTTTTTAGCGGCTTCTATATTATTGGTGAAATAGGAAACTTTTTCCTTTACAATCAGGGCATTATACTCCCCCAGACATGTCTTGCATTTGGCCTTCGCTACTTCATTATAGTCTTTTCTCCATCTTTTCTCCTGTGTCCTGCAGCTATGTTTTGGGGCCTAAGGCCCTCTGAGAACCAGGAAGCAGAGGTATTACTTCTCTTAATTCTTGACATTTTAACCGGTGCTAGGGAGCCAGCTGCTGTGTCTCACCAGTGTGTATATAGAAAGACAGCTGTATGTATGTCAACCATCAGTTCAGGCAATGAATCCTCTAGCATTTTAACAAATAGGGGGCATATTCTCAAGGAGTTATAGCCGAATTATCAGCATCTTATCGCTGCCAAAGTCACGATACATTAATCGCCCCATTCACAAGATGGTGCAAACAGCCGATATCACCAGTTTTCCGGCAATAGCATTCTCAAAATACATCGCCACGGGTGCCCTGGCAACTATCACTAATGACATGCAGAGTAGGCATTCCCGAGCAAAAAGCCGCGACAACACCACTCCACCACATTTTAAACGACCAGCCAGATTGGCGATAAGAACACAAAACATGCAATAAGGCATGTTAGCAGCAGGAAATCAACACCTGCTCTGACCTGGTGCAAAGTCGGATGACAACTGGCACCAGAAAAGGGAGTACAGCCCAGAGCCACACCTGAAGAACAACAGATGCCATGGAGCCACCGATCATGCAGCCCCAACAGGGCCACAACACCCCTACCCACAGTCCATCATCAACCAGCACCAACAGAATGGCACCCATGTAAATGCACTGCTCGTTGGCAAGTACCAAATAAACAGACCACACCCCCATCTCCACAACCATGCAAATCACAACTCTTTGAATGCACACGTCACAGACTCACGTTCAACATGCCCACCCAACAGACACAACAGCATAACTTACTGCGGCAACCTGGGCTAGCCATGTACATGAGCCATCAATGGCATGGCACCTCAGCCACACAATAGCGGAATGCGGGGAGAAGTGGGAACCAGGTACATGCGACGGAGGCAAGTGACCCATGAATGAGAAGGTACACAATGCCAAGTGTGGTGGGGATGTGCTGGACAGAATGCAGTATGTAGACCACAGACATATCCATGTCCACATACTACGCAGGTGTATGGAGTGTAGTGGACGCAACCATGTCACCCCAGCCAGTGGGGAAGATCACAGAAATGTAGCTTGTGACGTCCCCCCCTGTAAGCGTGTGCAGAGTGGGCTTGCCCGGCGTACGCCAGGAATGCTTAGGGGTGTGACTAAAAAGCATGTAGCTCTGGGCGTGGTCCTCTTCTGGAATGCCCAACCTCCCAGCCCGCCATGAGGCCGATGCCAATGCCGACGCCATGAGCGGTGTTGCCTGCGAACATGTTCACCTGCTGCACCTCGGGACGCTAGTCCCCAACCCGTCATGCCTGCCTCCACGCAGCCAGGCCTCACTGCTCACCTGCCGACACCAGCGTGTGTCAAGGAGGGCTCACCACATGCCGGAGCAAGCCCGAGGCCCACAAGCTTAGCAGCCTCCTTAGACCATCACGGCCTCTTTGACACAGGCCCGCAGTACTCCTTTCTTGTTTCATACTCCACCGGCCTACACAGCTGCCATGTCGGTCACACATTTGGAACTGAGTTTTGATTACGCAATGGCAGAGTACACACTCTGTGGCTGCGTTTATGTCGCTATACTCCCTAAGATGAGGTGCCACCAACTCTGTGCATAGCATCCTGCACGACACCTGTCCATGGCCCCTTCCTGACTACTGCCTGCGGCCTACACTGTGGTCGAGTAGGTCACACAGTTGGAACTGAGTCTTGATTTCTGTATGGCAGAGTTCATATCATTGAACGCATGGAGAGGAGAAAGAGGAAGATGTGGTGCAGTCCAGAGGAAAAAAGGATCCTCGTTACGGAGGTGATCGAACACTGCCAACAACTGCTCTGGTGTCACTGACTCGCGAACCAACGACACTTGGCTGTGGGCCCATGCTGTCCGCTGCCTCAGGCCTAAACTGCGGTCGAGTAGGTCACACATTGGCAATTGAGTCTTGATTTCATGATGTCGATGCCATATATTTATGGCAGATTTTATCTCACTGTACTCCCTTTGATCTGGTGCCAGCAAATCTGTGCATAGCATCTCAACGACACGTGTCTGTGGGCCCATGCGGACAGCTGCCTCGGACCCACACTGCGGCTGAGTAGTTCACACCTTAGGAACTCAGTCTTGATTTATTTATGGCTGTTTTGATATCGTTGTACTGGCCTCATCGCAGACTGCATACCCCAACAGCTCTGGTACCACTAAGTCTGTTCCCAGACAGAAATGGACACTTTCTGGTTGGACTTTGGTGGCGACTGAGTCTATGGACTTGGGGTTGTCTTCATCATCATGTCGATGATACTGATTTTTTTGTGAAAATTAGGCTGTAGCATTCCAATCCTCAATTTGCCGCTTCCGGATGGTTTCTACCCTCTGCATCATGCCCTGGAGGACACCTTCCACTGTCACCCGCAACCCTGAGTCACATTCTCCTCGGACATCGATGAGGACCCGCTTAGCTTGTTTGGCCCATCTCACTGCACCGCAAGTCACCGTACCGTGGCGGTGCGTCTGTGCATCCAGGGCCACTAACTCTGTGCAGCTCAAGTCAGGGACCTTGTCCTGTGATTTATTGGATGGCCTCTGAGATGATGGCCTTGGAGTCCTCAATGCCATGTGTCTGTGGCCCTGCGCTGTCCGCTGCCTCCGGACTCGAATGCGGTCCACCAGGGCTCACACATCAAATCGAGTTCTGACCAGCCCGGACGTCGCATCACCGCAAGAGTCACATCCCACCACCGCCAAGACCTCCTCCAAACGCCAACTGCCAGAGTCGAAACAGCCGTACTGGCAGACAAAGGGAGATGCTCATACCTGTCGTGGATGCCATCATCCACCTGCTACCCTGCTCCGCACTCCAGGTGCCACTAACTCAGTGCTCCGCGACTCATGGACTATTTCTGAATGAGTTGTGTGCTGTGGTGAGCTCAAGCAGCAATGTCACCTCAGGCAGTGTGGGAGACCTGGGACGATGATGAGGAAGATGATGCATGTGTAACACACCCCACTGCAGCTGCATCAGAAATAAACGAAGGGACACAATACTCTAATTTTTTTTCACATGAGCATGCTCATCTCTACTGCCCAACCTCAGTGCACTGCAACTCACGGACACTTCTGTTTGCAAATTGGGTGACCTCTGTACTTGCTCCATCTACCACCATGATGCACCGCAGTTGTCTCTGTCATGCTGGTGTTTTCTCTTTCCATTTAATGATATTCACTGTTCATGTTGTTGCCAGCACCAACCACTCCATGCGGGCTGGCTTACACTCACCCCACACCCATCCAGCACAGGCGTCACTGTAAATGTGAATCTGCCAATAAAGGGGCCGGGCGTACGTGCCCGTAGCCAGTTCCACAAACTATCTGCGTGTGTCCGTGTGGTCATGATGTATGCATGAGGGCCCCTGGGCCTCTAACATCACATTGTTCTGTGTACAGCGGATGCAACCATGTCACCGCTGGCAGTGGGTAAGACCTTGGACATGTAGCTTTGTCGTCAGCCACTAAATGCGTAAGAGAAGTAGACTGGGCCTTCGTACGCAGGTCCGGCGTGGGGGTGTGAATAATGATTCCGTGGCTGTGGGGGTGGTTCATTGCAGAAAATGTGCAACACAGACACTGCAGAACAGAGGACCCAACTGGGTCCACTCATGCGCAGAAACAGGCCAATCACATCTAACATAGCAGGAAACTGTGAGATGGAAATGCACGTGTACAACCACACATCTGCCATGTAGTGCAAATGTTCACTGTCCCGCAACAAATATACAGCACCTCCCAAACAGACACAATGTACATTGTCATATAGTCTGCACGTAAACTAGAAAAATGTGCCAACATACATGTCAACACAATGTCAACATGCATCTCCCGTTCACATTGCAGATGGACAAACAACACCTCCAGTAGAGCTGACCAGACCACTCATCAGTGATGCTGGAGAGGACCACCACACCTTCAACACAGATGTCCTACAATAGCCCATGGACATCTCAGGCAACCCTCCCCCAGGAGCAGGGTAGCCAAGCCACACAGAGGGGACCTCAGCCCCTGCGGAGACCACACAGCAGGAAGCACCCACCGCCACGGCTGGCTTCCAACACTTCACAAAGGCACTCATCGCATTCCAATGCCAGGTGTCAGAATGCCAAAAGGAGGTGGCCGAACAGGTGCGGGTGGGGTCAGAGCTCATGGAAGCCGAACTAGATTACATACGTGGGTGTTCAAGACCCATCAGGGACCACCTAAACACCACAAAGGAGACCCACACAGCGACAGATACACATGCATGTGCACATTTTCTGCAATGAACCACTCTGCTTTTATAGTGCATTTTCCCGCATGACGCGTGGAAATTGTAGGCCTCATCGCAACTTTTTTTGCATTCGTGTTTCGCATTTTTGCGGCGTCACGTTGACTTTATCGTGGACATTTGGTGCGTTATCGTGAGCCTTTCGCATGGTACCGCCGGCTTGTGAATACCACGTTACCACGGTGTTAATTTCCCACGATGGCCTGCGATGTGAAGAATTGCGTTAAGCTACTTTTGCGGTAGTTATCACAGGTTCTTGAGAATATCCCCCTAGGTCTGGTTGAATTTTGTGCATGATCTAACTGTCTATAATTTATGTCAAATAGACATGCACTATGATCTGTCCATGCTAAGGGATGAGTGCTTATGTTACCTAGGGATGGATTGTTGATAAAGCTATTGCCTAAGGTATGTCCCACCAGGTGTGTGAGGCCTGCCACCACTTGTATGAGGCCAAGACCTTAAATCATCTGTAGACATGCAGCTGTATCGTTATCTAGGTAAGTCTGTAAATACAAATTAAAGACCACTAGGACCATGTAGCCATTAACTAGAATGTTAGCCTCCAGTAGACGGCTGATCTCATGAAAGAAAATCAGTCTAGGACTGGGAGGGCGATATACAATAGTCCCTTTTAATGTCTGGGATTTTGAGATTTCAATGCAGAAGGAAACTCCTTTGCAGTGGGGTGACGGTACAGAGTTGCAGCAAACCACAAAATCGGTTCTGTATATAATGGTCTATCTTATCTGTAAATAGTAAATCCTTCTGGAATAGCTGCCAAAATATCAGGATTAGACGAGGGGTGGGCCCATGTTTCAGTGATAAAAGCCAAGGTGGTTTTATGGGTCTCCATAAGGGGTAGGAATTATGTACTATTCTTCACCAATGATCTTGCATTAATGAGAGCACAGAACAACTTGTTTATAGACTTAATACCTCCAGTCCGAAAACTCGAGGAATTCCTAGTTACTGAGGTTGGTTCTGAAGTTAGTTCTAACTTAGCAAAGCCCAGGTGTTCACCACATTCTTGGAAGATGACGTTTGAGTTTTCTGCACAGTGTGGTACTTTGAAATTTGGGACCGCGTAGGAGGCAGGGCCCTACCCCTGTCTATTCCGGTATTAGCGAACCGCGAATGGTCAATGCGGTATGTACAAGTGCTTTGTATAACGTTTTAGCTATAAATGCACTGTGTATATAATATTATACACTGACTACGTGGGTTCCATCTTAGAGCGGTGGCCATCTTATGGTTGCCCTCACATAGGCTACACATTACAAACAAGTACGGGCCTTTAGAACACATGTACGTTCTGTTTGACTTCTCTGTGACCTGTGCAGCTTGGCTCCGCTGCCCCAGGTCAGTCTGGTCCCACGAGCTCTCCATCCTACGGCCACCTGTGATTAACATCAGGGTTTGACACACCATAAAGCCTTTTCATCCCACACGAGCCTCCAGCTAATCTCTTTCACACCTGACTCTTCCTGCTTTATGACTTGTTTTCCAAACAGGAGATGCCCGTGTTTATTGGGGCCTATTGATATCTGATGTGGGATCTGAGCCTCGCTGGGTAAATAATTGTGGGCTGGCTTAACTGGAATGTGGGATGGTCATCATGACTCTGCCTTTTCGTTTGTAATGTATACATATGAATGACCATGCCATAAAACAAGGAGTGTGTGCCTGAAGCATGATATTTTGTATTTAAGGAGAAGCTCGTTTCTGTAACTTTAAGCAGTCTCCTGAGAACATACATGCTGTTGTACTTCTCGGATACCTGTAATTGGTCTGCAGCCAATAAACTGAACTTTGACTTCACCCAGAAGACTCTGTGTTTCTGTAGGTCTGAAACAGGAAGAACCCGAAGTCTTAGGTTGTGTTCCCCTGCACCGCTGGGCTTAAAATTCCCAGTACTTCAGTTGGTGCCCAACTCGGGACGATTTCAGCGGTACCGGTCCAAGCCAGAGGTTCGTGAGGAGCTTCGTGTGGAAATTCTGGAGGAAGGCCGCCACTTCATCGACCCCTGCATGTCGACGTGGTCCAAAAGTCTTTTCTGCGAGGTTCTCCACGTCCCGACGGCTACGAAGGACTGCTGCCCTGATTAATCGCCCTGTTTTGGACCCTTGACGATTTTGGTAGAGCTAAACAATCGAGAGAGTCTTCTGGTGACGCCATCGATCATCGATATTCAGTTAAGTATAAGTGGAGCGTCTCCCAGTTTGTTTGGTATCCTTCGGGATTTTTGGTATCCTTCGGGATCGCTTTGATTTGGAGCTTGCAAGTCCCAAAGCCAGAGGACTCGTGTATTCACGAGACTATCGTATTCGATAATCCTTTGAAGTTTTGAAACTAGACTAGTGAGCGAGGATGCCTGGTTCTAGTGTATTTGGTAATTGGTTTTGTTTGAGTTGTAGAAGGGATTTCCAGTTAGAGGATTCATGTCCGGTTCCTCCAATTGGAACTCCAACTTATGAGCTTTATGTAAAACATGGCGTGGGCCCCATTGCATATAATGAAGTATGGATCCGATACACCAGAAAGGACGGTGTTTTAAAATGGCCCCAAAATGGTAGTTTCGATACAGATATCTTAGATAATTTGGAAGTTAAATTGTTTAAAAAGAAAGCCCGGCCGGCGATGTTTGATTCTTTCCGCCTATGGCGAAAGGAAGCCAAACAGAAGGAAATTAAGCTAGCGAAAAGGAATAAGAGAGAAAGAGGTATGTCAGTGATGCAAGCAGCTGTACAATTTAAAGATAATGAGGAGGAACAATTGAATGAACAGTTGCATAGACAGCGCAAACTAGGGATCGATAAATGTTACCCTGTTTTGTCACCCCTTGTGCAACATGAAGCAAAAGAGAAAGAGAAAGATTCCCTAATGTCCCATTTGCTAAGTTCACACCGTATGCGCAAAATGCCACCGCACCTCCACAGCTTGTAAACGTGCAGCCTCCAGTAAATATGCCGCAAGCCTTCCCACAACCACCAGCTCCTCCTCAGCTGGCTCCTATCCCTGTAATGCAGCCCCCTCAAAGGCCGCCAGTTTTGTTACCTGTTGCCCCCGCGCTTCCTGCGACTTTGCATTGCATATCAGCTGCCTCCCCTGGCGCTCCTTCTTGCACTACCCCGGTACCTGTATCTGAATCCGTTTTTCTTCCCTCTGTCTATCCCCCCGTTTTCGCCTCAACTTCTCCTTCAGCACGACAACGACTAGCTAATGTAGTTACTAGTTTAATGTCGCCTCTCTTTGGGTCATCTAGTGCGACTCCTGGTTTACAACATAAGCAATTGCGTAGTCAGCTGCCTGGTCCCGACGAGAAAGAGGTGTTAGATCATCTGGCGCGTAGGTGGATTGGTTTCCCTTCACTTTATAATGTGGAATCAGTTGTTAACGTTTTCGACCAATGGGATGCCCCAAAACAGAGATATGTCTTTGACAAAATGTGTGAATGCCTCTATGAGGAATTGGAGGATCATGGTTCAAGCACAATCCCGCAGGAATTGTGTCGAGTACGATTCGATTTTGACAAAGGTATAATTGTGGGTCCCGATGTAGATAAAGCAGTTGCGATTTTACTGTCCTTCAGGAATAGAGATTGTCAGCAATCATTGTTCGAACAGGAATTACCTGTGGGGAAGAAGGTAAAAGCGCGCCAATACCCGATGCGTGAGGTTCCTCCAGTTTGGAGACCTGCTGATCCAAATGCTAATCCACCTGTCTTAGCACATTTTCAGCGTGTTTGGGTACATGTCCCATGGAAGCGTTCTGAGGTGTTAGCGCTTAAGCAGACATTGCCTGACCCCCGTAAAAACCCTACAGGATATTATAAGGAGTTATCCCAAACTGCAGAAACGTGTGTCATGAATCTGGCTGACATAGATATGTTATTCGGGAATGTTGTTCCACAGCCTTTATGGGGATCCATCCGTAATACGGATAATGCTGCAGAACTAGGGGGCACATGGGCTAATATCGTTGCTGCAGACGCTAGACAAGTTGGTGGCGCAAAGCCTGACCCTTTGGTAGCAGAACTCCCTGGTAGAATTATTACCTATATGAAGACTATAATGCCTGCGATGCGCGTAAATTGGGATAAACTATCTGCATGCAAGCAGAAGAAAGATGAGACAGTGTCCGATTTCTTTTTTTTTTTTTTTTTTTTTTTAAAAACCTTTATTTCTTCAAGAATCTGGACACAGCTATTCAGCCGACAACCCGGAGGTTCGGCAGCTTCGATAGGAGAGTACAAAGAATCGTCCACAGTACATTGAAGGAGCAGTGAGAAGGTTCCATTTTTAATAATTACAAACACACAACAAACCCCAGCAAGGCAACAACACTGAATGCCCACGGTGGTAGCCCCCCAGGGGGAGCCGGACCCCAATCGTCTAACAGTCACAGTACTATGATAAGAGGAAAAAGCAGAGGCCCAAGAAGTCAATTAACCATCACATCTGCATACTGAGCTGGAAAGAAGGTCAAGAAGAAAGCTGTTCCTCGGGGGGATCCAGATCAGGGGCAAGACATATTCCCCCCCTGTATTGATTCCACCGCCCCCAGATGGCATGCCACTTCCGAGGGCGGCCTCTGGCGCAATATACTGTCTTCTCCCTGAGCATACTCCAGTCCATATTTTCTTTCCACGCAGTTAACGTGGGGGGCCCCCCGGAACCCCACAAGCGCGTGATGTCCCTCTTAGCAACCATGTTACCCAGGGTCACCCACTGGGTCTGTGCCTCATCATGGCCAGTGGGCCCCCAGACATTCAGGAGACAACACCGCGCCCCCGGCTGCACAGCAATGCTCGTCACCTCCCCCACCACCGCATAAACCCGCCTCCAAAACTCCGTGACGACACCACACTCCCAGATGATATGCAGGAAAGCACCCACCACACCGCATCCCCTCCTACATAGGCCTTCCTCAGAGAATCCCATATGAACCAGTCGCGGCCCCGTCACATACACTCGATGCAGGATCTTGAGCTGCACCAGCCTCAGACGCGACGGGATCGCAACCTCCTTAGGAGAGGAAACAGCAGACCGCCAGTCCTCATCATCCAACTCGAGTCCGTCCCTAGTCCACTGGTCCCGCAGCCCCAGTAGCATATCAGCCCGAACATTTATCAGTTTCTTGTAGATGAGCGAGATCGTGCTCTCCGGCATATGGCCATCAAGGATCCGGTCCTCCAAAGGAGAGGACTCAGGCACCTTCTCACCCTCCACGAGGACTGACTGCAGGGCATGACGCACCTGAACATATCGGAAAAACTCAGACGCCCCCAACTCATACTCCTTCTGCAACTCTTCAAAGGACTTCACCCTACCCTTAATCAGCATATCTCCAACCCTGGAGATGCCGATCAAGTCCCATTTATCAAACCCTTTCGTATGCCAAAGCCTACCCAACCTTTCAGATTCAAACAACGGGGCAGCTAGGGTGAGCCTATCCTTCCAGCCCAGAGAGTCAGTCGCCATCTTCCATACACGCACCGCCACCCCAGTGGGCCCCGTGAGGGATGAGTCGAGGGACCGCGAGTACAACGCCCTAAGATAGTTCCCACCGCGCAACAGCCATCTGTCCATGGCATAACCAGGGCTGAGGGCCGGGCCATAGAAACCATGGTCAATCGCGGACAACTGGGCGGCCCAGCAACAGCGTCGGATGTCTGGAAGCGCGACACCCCCGTCACACCATGGAAGCGCCAATTCAGCAATCGCCATCCGCGGCCGCCCATCCCACAACAACGTCCGCTGGAGGCCCTCGACCCCCCGAAAGCACTTGGCCGGCACCCAATCCAGAGTACTTTGCAATGCGTAGAGGAACCGAGGAAGGGACATCATTTTGAACAAGGCAGCGCGCCCGACGAGGGAGAGCGGCAGCCTCCGCCAGCCCTCAACATCCCGCCGCAGGCGCGCCAGGGGGGGGAGCAGGTTTCTCTCATACCGCAAAGCGGGGTCCATGGAGATAAAGATCCCCAGATACACGAAGCCCTGCTGAGCAATCTGGATCGAACAAGTTCGCGGGACCGGTGGAACCTCACCACTCAGGACGTATAAATACGATTTACTCCAGTTGATGACGAGACCCGAATTCCTACCGAAGGATGTAAGAACGTCACAGACCACTGTGAGTGAGTTCTTGGGCGAGGCAAGATACAACAAGATGTCATCAGCATATAGCGAAATGCGATCCTCGTGTTCGGGCGACCACCGAAGGCCACGTATATCCGGGTGCCAGCGTATCCACGCCGCCAGCGGTTCGAGAGCAAGGGCGAACAACAGAGGCGACAGGGGGCAGCCCTGCCGAGTCCCCCTCCCAAGCCGGAACGGAGTCGATGCCCGGCCATTCACCACCACACTCGCAAGGGGTCCCTCATACAGCAACCTCACCCAGCTCACAAAACCAGGGCCAAAGCCGAACTTGGCTAGCACTGCCCACAAATACTCCCATTCCACCGTATCGAAGGCCATCGTGGCATCAAGAGACGCCACAATAGCCGGTTCTCGCAGCGTGCCAGCCCTGGCGATCACCCCATGAAGGCGCCGAAGGTTCAACGCGGTGTTGCGATGCGGAATAAAACCAGATTGATCAGGGTGAATCAAGTCTCCAAGTACCCCGACCAATCGGCCCGCCAGGATTTTAGCCAGGATCTTCGGCTCGGCGTTGAGGAGTGATATGGGCCTATATGAGGCACACTTATCTCGGGGTTTACCATCTTTATGTATCACAACAATTGTCGCCAGCCTCTGGTCCAACGGGAGGGTCCCACTCCCCCGCGCCTCCACGACCATGGCGCGCAGGTGAGGGGCCACCCTATCCGGGAACAGTTTATACAGGTCAATCGGCAAGCCATTCGGGCCGGAGGCCTTGCCCGAGTTCAGCGCGCGAATAGCTCCCGCCACCTCATCGACCGTTAAGTCTCCATCAAGATCATCTCTATCTACATCAGAAAGACAGGGCAGAGCGATATCCCGCAAGAGGTCACGCGAGTCCTCGGGCGGCCTATCCGACACTGAGGCATAAACCTTACGGAAATAGTCCGAGAAACACTGGACAATCCCCTTAGGTTCCACAATCACCTCTCCCCCCTCCCCCGTCAGCTCCGGCACTACTCTATTAACCCGTTCTTTTTTATCCAGCCAAGCTAGGAGCTTCCCGGCCTTGTCACCAACATCATACAGGCGGCCCTGCTGTTCCCTACTGAGGGTCTTAGCGGCATTTGTCACAAGGTCCTTATACTCGGCTTGCTTCAAGCTCAGCTCATGCAGTGAGGCCGCTGTTACCTCCTCCTCTAGCGCTCCCTCCAAAGCCACGATCTCCTTCTCCACCTGCATAACCTCGCCATCTCTCCGTCGCTTGGCCGCCACTACAAGTGAGAGGGCCTCCCCTCGCAGCACGGTCTTAAATGCTTCCCAGAGCGACACTGCCGAATCCACGGACCCCTGATTATCCTTAAAAAAATTATCAACTGTCTTCACCAGTGCGCTGCGCATCTTGGAATCTCGAAAGTACCAGGGGTTAATAGGAGCCACCCTTCCCCCTCCCTCTCGGCTGACATCCAGCCTGACCCACACTGGCGAATGGTCCGATATGCCACGCGCCATGTGCCTGGCCTCAGACACCAAAGGGGCGTGCACAGCCAAAGTGAGCAGATAGTCAATCCTAGAAAGGCTACCATGCGCCCCGGAGTGGAAGGTGTATTGACGCTGTGTGGGGTGTCGGAGCCTCCAGCAGTCTATCAGGCCGAGTGTGTCTAGGAAGTCTGGAAGCCACTTCTGAGCCCCCCCTGTGTCTCTGGGCGGGTACCCATCCAGCAGCCCAGAGCCGACAGCATTGAAGTCCCCCCCTACCACTAACATACCCCCCGGGAGATCCAGCAAGGCCCTACCCAGATCTACAAACGTGGAGGCCTGCAGGGCTGGAGGGACATAAACCGAAACTAAAACCAAAGTTCTACCTTCCCACCTCCCCGCCACCGCCACAAACCTCCCCCTATCGTCAACAACGGTGGAGTCCACCTCAAATGGAAGCGAGGCCCTGACTAGGATGCCCACACCCCTAGACCCGGAGGAAAATCCCGAATGAGCTATGAATTTATAACCCTTCCTATTAAGAGCATAGCACGTGTTACCTATAAGGTGTGTCTCCTGCAGTAGGGCAACATCTGGCATTGACCGTTTCAAGTGTTGCAAAACTATCCCGCGCTTAATGCGATCCCCCAAACCATTAACATTCCAGCTAATAACACTTAAACCTCTACCCCCCATCCCCAAACACAAAGAGGCCCACCCCCCCCCGAAGAGCCACCATGGGACAATACCGAAGATGATCACTACGCCTTGCAGAAACAGACCCCCCAACAACAACCCCAAAATCCCAACCATCCCCCCCACCCTGCACCCCTGCTGCAGCTTACAAAGCCCCCCCAACTTGCAGTGTGCCTGTCGCCCTACCAAACCCAAAATCTACAAAAAGCACCCTGAGGGAGGAAAGAGCTCCCCTCGTCCTCCCGCAACCCTCCGCATTTACTGCACTCTAATCAAGTCATCAAATAAAGTCAAATCGAGTCAGACCGGCTCCGAAAAATCAGCCTTGCCCATCCCGGCCACTGTCCCCATCCGCGGCAGTGTCCTCTCCCGTCCGCCGCCGGGGCAAAGCGTCCAGCCATTCATCGGCCATGACAGGAGACTCAAAGAAGAATGTCCGATCATCGTACACCACACGTAGTCTGGCAGGGAAGAGCATGGCATACTTCAGATCCCTCTCCCGAAGTCGCCTCTTCACCCCAGAAAGCCCTGTCTCTGCCTCTGCACCTGCTGGGTGAAGTCCGGATAGAAATTCACCAACGCGTTCTGGAAGGGGACCGGGCCCGTCACCCTCGATGCTTGCAGGATAGCGTCCCGATCTCGAAAATGAAAGAGCCGGGCGACAATCGGCCTCGGTGGGGCTCCCACCCTGGGCCTCCCACCCGGCACTCTATGGGCCCTTTCAACCGCAAAGAACTTCCCAAGACCCTTAGGCTGCAGATGGTTAAGCACCAAGTCCTCGACGAGCAGGTCAACCGAAGCCTCATCCGAGGACTCCGGGACCCCGATAACGCGCATGTTGTTGCGCCTGGCCCGACTCTCAAAGTCCTCCAGCCGGCGGGCGGCGAGATCACTCTCGGTCCTCAGCTTACGAACCTCGGTCTGCAGTTCCATGACATCATCGGCGAGGCCCGTGGTCTTGAGGTCCAGGGTTTTAACCCGCTCATTCGTTTTGCCCAAGTCCGCACGGATCAGGTTAACATCCACCAAGATGGCATCCACCTTATGCGCCAGGGCGTCAAACTGTCTCCCAATCGAAGTCTGCATCCCTTCGAGCGCGCCCATGACATCCTGCAGCGAGAGCTCCGGGGCCAGGGGCGAGGCCGCCTTCTGGGTATCCGGCGACTGGCTCGACCCACTCGGTGATCCCTTCTGCAGAGCATAGCGGTCCATATTATTGACTTGAGTATAGGCTCCCCGCCTGGTAGACTTAGGCTTCAGCCGATCCACCTCTGCTTTGCCCGACATGGTTGGTACCAAGCAGGTCGGTTCAGATAAGACGGCCCTCTCTCAACGAGAGGAATCAGGAGTAATCAGTTCTGCAATGGGCCGCCAGGGTAGCATGTAGAGCGTCCAAAGGATAATAAAGCCACCAAGAGCTCTCCAGGGGCAGGGCAGACAAAGGGAGAGAAAGCGAAAGTGAAAGGACGGGGACCTCCATCCGACAGTTCACACCTCGCCTGGCCGTTGTTGTTCAACTAGAAGTCGGGCATCCTACCAACTCTAGCCCCTGGCATCCCTCGGAGATAGGCCGCAATCTTCCGCCATGCATAACTCCGGTTCCCGGTGGGCGATCCGACCGCGGGTAGCATCAGTCGCCTCCCTGACAGGTCATCTACACGATGCCATGCATACAGACAGGATTAGAGACAGGATAGTCGACGGAGGGCACGAGGGTCTCGGGAGCTCAGAGCTCACGCGGCCATCTTGGTCAAGCGCTAGGCTCCTCCCCCAGTGTCCGATTTCTTTACCAGGTTTGAAGAAACGTTTATCGACCACAGTGGTCAAGACATGAGCACTGAAGGTGGCCAACGGTTATTTGTGGATAAATTTGTGCAGAATCTACTTCCCAAGTTGTGTAAGAAATTAAAAGACTCAGAAAGTTCTTGGGCTGTTTCCTCTTCAGCGCAAATACTGGCTACTGCACAGCATTATGAAAATAGAGATAAAGACGAGAAGGATAGAACAGATAAGAAAACGAAAGAACTGAAAACGAAGGTCCTTTTACAGCAGGCTTATCCGCCACGTGGAGGACAGAATAATTATAGGCAAACCCAAGGTATCTATCAGCAGCCCCAACAGTTTCAGAATAATCAGCAAATGAATGGGAATTATCAACCACGAATCCCTGTAGGTCCCAACCAATGTTCATATTGCAAAGAGGAAGGTCATTTTAAATATAGTTGCCCTAAATTAATGCAGCGTAACAGTAATGCGTATGGCTCAAGAGATAGAGGTGGTCAGCAAGCTCCTAGAGGCAGAGGGCGTGGAAATGTTCCCCAGAACGCGCGTCCTCTTCCGCCTCAAAATACCATAAATAGCTTTGATCAGCAAGCCAACAGCTCAGTACTACAATAATGATTATTATGCAGAAGATGACAATGTGGAAGGTAATGATTACTAGGACAGCCGTAGACAGAGAGAGGGAGTTGTTTCAGTGCCAGTGGATCAGAGTGGACCTTATGTTAAAGTAACTACAGCAAATGTAACGGAGCCCTTTCTGCTGGATACTGGTGCTGCAAAGAGTTCAATCATGCATTCAAAACTCCCTGGCGCGCCTTTGTCTGGCGAAATGAATGTTTCAATAGGTTTTTCTGGCGCCCCAGTTAGGAACCCGATTTCTAGTCCTATGCCACTCTCTGTTGGACCTTGTGAGCTAAAAGCACCCCTCATCCTAACGACAGGATGTGGTGAAAATCTGCTAGGATTAGATTTGCTAAAAAGATTGCATGCAACGCTATATTGTTCTCCCTCAGGAGTACAACTTACATTAGGTAAGAAAGTGATTTCCCCAATGTATTTGTCTAAGAATGCAATGCCACCTGAATTATCATCCCTTCCAGATGTCCTTTGGGCTACTGGTCCCAATGATGTGGGTCTCTTGGAAATACCGCCATACGTGGTCACTTTAAAAGCCAATGTCAGATTGCCACGCATTCCCCAGTACAAGATCTCCAATGAAGGTCAGAAAGCGTTGTTAGCAATTGTCAGCGATTTGGTTAAAAAGGGTGTAATTGAAGAGACAAGAGGCAACGTTTGCAATAGTCCTGTTTTACCTGTCTTAAAACGAACGGACCCTTCACAGCCACCTGTTTACAGATTTGTGATTGATCTTAGAGAGGTTAATAAGATTGTTGTGCCACAGTTTCCAGTTGTCCCTGACATAACTACCTTGTTAACTATGATTCCAGCCTCCGCTGCATGGTTCTCAGTGATCGATTTAAAGAATGCCTTCTTTAGCATCCCAATTGCAGAAGAGAGCAGAGACATTTTTGGCTTTAGTTTAGGAGGTCGAAGTTTCCGCTTTAAACGCGCTCCCCAGGGCTACTGTGAAAGTCCATCAATATACAGTCAAGCTTTAAAAGCGCAGCTTGATGCACTTGTTTTGCCTAGTGGCGCTATCCTTATTCAGTATGTTGACGATTTACTAATCGCCGCGGATACTGAAGAGATTTGCAAAAAAGCTACATTGTCATTGTTGCGTCATTTGTCTGCCTTTCATCACAAAGTGTCCCTCTCAAAAATGCAATATTGTCGACAAGAAGTGACCTACTTAGGTCATCTCTTATCGAAGGAGGGAAGGAAACTGACCCCAGAGAGAATTCAGGCCATTGCACAATTAAGTGTGCCAAGAACACAGAGAGAAGTGCGTGCTTTCTTGGGCATTACTTCATACTGTAGGCATTGGATTCCGAATTTTTCATTGCTGGCAAAACCTTTGTTAGCATTAACATGTAAAGACAGACCGAATCCTATTCCATGGTCTGAGGAGTGTCAGAAAAGTTTTTGGGAATTGCGCAATGCATTATTTTCAGCTCCTGTGTTGGGTACCCCTGACTACAGCAAGCCTTTTACATTGTATGTTCACGAAAAGAACGGTTGCGCATTATCAGTGTTGACACAGCCTTTTGGCGACAGACCGCGTCCATGCGCATATTTTTCATCAACCTTGGACCCGGTAGCTAGGGCATTGCCAAGTTGTCTGAGAGCTACAGCCGCCGCAGCTATGTCTATTCGACAATCTGCTGGACTAGTGATGGATAATACATTGATTGTTATGGTTCCACATGCTGTGGACACACTGTTAAACAGGACCAAGACACAGCACTTAACTAGTGCGCGATTGTCAGGATATGAACTAACACTGTTAGCAAATCATATACACATAAAGAGATGCAACACGTTGAATCCAGCTACATTATTGCCGATTCCAGCAGACCTGGATGAGATTGAGCAACATGATTGTCTGTTCAGAACAGAAGAAGAGACAAAAGGGAGAGTAGATCTTAAAGATACTCCCCTGACTGAGTGTGATGGTACCTTATGGGTGGATGGTTGGTGTTTCAAGCTTCCGAATGGTGATACGACTGCTGCATATGCTATCATGACTTTGCACACGATTGTTGAAACTGCACGTGTGCCACAAAATTCGGCTCAAGCAGCAGAATTGATTGCCCTTACAAGAGCATGCGTGTTGTCTGAAGGAATGAAAGTGAACATATATACTGATAGCCAGTACGCCTTTGGCGTGGCTCACAGTTTTGGGCGATTGTGGAAAGAACGTGGGTTCCTGACTTCGCATGGAGCTAAGATTCAGAATGGCAAGTTGGTGAATGATCTCCTTGAGTCACTGACCCTACCGTTACAAGTTGCGATCATGAAATGCAGTGCGCACAAGAAAATCACTGATGATGTTGGTCGTGGTAATGCGTCTGCTGATGAAGTCGCGAAAGAAACAGCGAAAGATGTGAAGACTCGAATGTATGTTGCAGGCCCTGCAAGATGGGTTGGTGATGTTGGAATGTGTGAAAACACGATAGAGAGTGTGAAGTCCCTTCAAGCTGAAGCCACAGAGAAAGAGTTGAGCAAGTGGAGAGAAAGTACGGGTAAATTGGACGAGAATGGTTGTTGGGTTGATTTGTCAGAACATAGGCGATGGTTGTTACCTGATGCATATGTGCTTCCAGTAGTTACTATGGCACATGGAATGGCACATATCAGTATGAAAGGAATTTGTAAGTTGTTGGCTCCATTATGGCAGAATGCTGGAATTCCCAAGTGTGCAGAGAATGTGGTCAAGAATTGTATGGTATGCTTGAAATACAACCCTGGTAGGGGAACCCCAACTCCAGCTGGTCATTTTGCACCTCCATCATATCATTCGAAGTTTTGCAGCTAGATTTTATCCACATGGAAAGGTGCAACAACCTGAAATATGTATTGGTTGTTGTTTGCGCTTTTTCAAGATGGATAGAAGCATATTCCCTAAAAGACAACACTGCTTTATCCACAGCCAAAGCCCTTGTGAAGGAATTCTTCCCTAGGTTTGGAATGCCAAGAATGGTGTGGAGTGATAATGGGAGTGAATTTGTGGGCCAAGTGATGAAGGATGTGTGTGAGGGATTAGGGATTAAGTAGAAGTTCCACGCTGCAAATCACCCCCAATCAGCTGGATTAGTAGAGCGCTACAATGGCGCTCTAAAACTCAAGCTGGCCAAAATCCAGGCGAGCTCCGGTCTTAAATGGCCTGACGCTCTGCATCTAGCGCTCCTGTCCACCAGAATGACCGTACACTCACGAGTGGGATTTAGCCCATAAGAGATTATTTTTGGCCGCCCGGCCAATGTATGGGGTGTGCCAAGACCGACGAATTTCAGCGAAATCGAACATCCAGTACTGCTTGATTATTTGTACGAATTGACGGCTAAATTGCGTGTTTTACACCCAACAGGTGCATGATACTCTCCCCCAGGCCTCTGAAGCTCCAGGACACCCTATCGACCCTGGCACGTGGGTTCTGGTGAAGAATTTCCAGCGAAAGAGCAACGATGAGCCCCGTTGGATTGGCCCTCACCTCGTACTTCTGTCTACAAGATCAGCTGTTTGAGTAAAGGGAAAAAAGAATTGGATCCACGGCGCCCACATCAAGAGGATCCCTTTGCCTCTACCATATGACCAGTGGGTCCAGGAGGGTATCGCTGACTCTGAAACCGACACTGTACCTCGTTTTGTGCCGTTCAGTGATGCACGCGTAAGAGGCACAGCTTCAGCACAAGAGAGTGACGATATTTTGCAAGAAGCTGTGCCACCGTCAATTCGATTGGACACTACAGAGCCCGAACTCTTATTTCAAGATCAGACAGTACCTGGCCGTTTCCACTACAATCTGAGACCAAGGCCTATGGACAAATAAATATTCCTTTCCCTTACCCTTTTGTTTTTTGATATCATAGCTCTCCCATCTGAAGGACTTTCTTGATTTTTGTTTTTCGAACCACCATCCGGGTTCAGCCGCAGGGTCGCGGTGCCAAGACTTTGGGGTACAGGCCGAAGACGTTAGGTCAACGGTTCTGGTTGGTCTAGGGCGTTCCCTGGACCGACAGGCGTACTCCTTAGCAGAAGATACTCACCCGCCGCGAGCGGCACGATTAGAGGATGGAGTTTTTCAAGATGGAGAGACCCGCTGAGGAAATGAACTTTAAAGCAAAAATATGTAAAATAATGAAGAGCAAACGTTTTGTATTTTTATGTCTGTTTATACTATGTAGTATGATAGTGTTTACTGTAGGATTTGTATTCTTCTCCTCTCAAGAGCCTATTACACCCACTGTACAGCCTATTCCTCCTCCTACTGTCTCCTCACACTCTTTTCACCCTCTGCCTGAACATGAACAAGCCAGACGATCAGAGTTTGTAAACAACTCGTTTATTCAGCTCCTGCACCAGCACCAACTAGTCATGAATACAACCAATTGCTGGGTGTGCGGTTTAATGCCACATACCATTAATAAGGGTATTCCTTATCTAGTGCTGCCGTTTAGTTACAATCGATCATCATGGGCATTCCAGACCATGTTTCTCTTTGCACTAGACGCCTACTCCCCGCGACAACCGCGTTCCATCAGACCTAGCACAAATAATAAAGCTTTAATGAAAGGAGTTGCCGATATGAGCAGAGATATCTATGCATACTCATCTATTCCCAAGGATGAATTGAGAGCTTATGTAGGGTGGAACGCGACGGGGTATAGCATTAGTCTGGGTGAAAGGCAGCGAAAAATCTCATCCCCAATCTGGGTCGTACCCCACATAGGTCGGTTCTGTTTACAAGGTAATGGTCAGAATCCAAGAGCTCAACTGGGGAGAAGTGACTGTACTGAAACGTACACTTTTCCATCACAGTTTTCCCCTGCGTTTTTGGCTGCCAAGGGTACATATTTTGTCTGCAATGACCGAGCATATACATGGTTGCCCCCTGATTTCTCGGGCACATGTTATATTGCAAATCTGCTACCGCCAACATTTACTGCTGCCTCTGACTATCACAAGACCAGAGTTGTGAGAGGTGTGATTAGTAAGGAGGATACGGCCGGTCAGGAAGCGGGAGACTTCTTTTTGGGTTACCTGCCGTTTTGGGGACCTATGGTCAATAGTAGGAACCTGAGACAACTGACTCGTGTGGTTGAATCCACTGTTAATGTTACGGCTGGTGCCCTTGGTAATTTGACAGCTGAGCTCCAAGCGGATCGCCTCATGACTTTGCAGAACCGTATGGTTCTAGACGTCATACTTGCAGACCGCGGTGGGGTATGTAAGGTTATCCAATCTAGTTGTTGCATTTTCATACCAGATAACGCTCCAACAGTTTATCAAGCCATCTCCAAACTGCATAAAATATCTGAACCCATACACGTGGATAAAGGAGATTGGTCACTGGTGGGGTGGTTCTGGGAACTGATATCTGCCTGGGGTTGGAAGATTCTGATGGTCATTGGAATGATCTTAGCCATCCTTTTCCTGTTCTGTCTATGCATACAGTGTGCTCCTGCGATATGTGGCCTCTGTGCTACATTATGTGTAAGGAAACCTGTATCGAGGGACGAGCTAAGTAATAGGATGATGCTACAGCAACATCTCCATGACTTCGTGAATATTGACCTGGACTCGGATTGAAATGAGTATAGTTATTGCCTATGTAAGGGCAAAAGGAGGGTCTGTGGTACTTTGAAATTTGGGACCGCGTAGGAGGCAGGGCCCTACCCCTGTCTATTCCGGCATTAGCGAACCGCGAATGGTCAATGCGGTATGTACAAGTGCTTTGTATAACGTGTTAGCTATAAATGCACTGTGTTTATAATATTATACACTGACTACGTGGGTTCCATCTTAGAGCGGTGGCCATCTTATGGTTGCCCTCACATAGGCTACACATTACAAACAAGTACGGGCCTTTAGAACACATGTACTTTCTGTTTGACTTCTCTGTGACCTGTGCAGCTTGGCTCCGCTGCCCCAGGTCAGTCCGGTCCCACGAGCTCTCCGTCCTATGGCCACCTGTGATTAACATCAGGGTTTGACACACCATAAAGCCTTTTCATCCCACACGAGCCTCCGGCTAATCTCTTTCACACCTGACTCTTCCTGCTTTATGACTTGTTTTCCAACAGGAGATGCCCGTGTTTATTGGGGCCTATTGATATCTGATGTGGGATCTGAGCCTCGCTGGGTAAATAATTGTGGGCTGGCTTAACTGGAATGTGGGATGGTCATCATGACTCTGCCTTTTCGTTTATAATGTATACATATGAATGACCATGCCATAAAACAAGGAGTGTGTGCCTGAAGCATGATATTTTGTATTTAAGGAGAAGCTCGTTTCTGTAACTTTAAGCAGTCTCCTGAGTACATACATGCTGTTGTACTTCTCGGATACCTGTAATTGGTCTGCAGCCAATAAACTGATCTTTGACTTCACCCAGAAGACTCTGTGTTTCTGTAGGTCTGAAACAGGAAGAACCCGAAGTCTTAGGGTGTGTTCCCCTGCACCGCTGGGCTTAAAATTCCCAGTACTTCAACAGGAAAACAAATTTAGCTGGGGACAGCCCATGCTCTTATCTGACGAGTTTAACACAACCAGCGCATCACACTTGGAGGATAATTTTGACCACCTTTCTGGCCCAGAATTGGCAGAAGCGGCTGGCGCTCAGTGTGATTCAGGCATCTTAAGTGCAATCACCAGAGGATCCTTTTAAACACTCCCCAGCGTCGGCCAATGACCGTCAGATGGAATGGGGAGGGAGTGCAGGCTTGGGCTGTTGGCTGATGCTCCCAAACACTGATTGAGTTGGGGGAGTTATCGTTGGAAAGGGGTGAATCTCTCCTTTCTGATGGTATCTCTACGTAGTGGATCCCTGATTGGGGATAGCTACAGGAGAGCGATCCCCAAGCAGGGATCCACCCAGTACACACCAGGGATTTTTGCCAGGGGGAGCGGCCCCTTAGGAAAGGGCTTGTGCCCCCTCAGAGCTCCAAAATGTTTCAGTCTTTCTGCCCCCTATGGGGTAGACGGGGTTTATTACTCCTAAACTGCCTCCTCTTCCAGAGGAGCAGAAAGCCCACTAAACACCAGGCAATTTGAATAAAAATAACAAAGGGGTGGGGGCTGCCCACCATAGGCATAACCACGCCCTCATCCCAAAACAGGGTCCAACAGTCTAACAAATAGGGATGGATGCTTCCTACCATGAGCATAGCCATGATCCCACCATCAAAAAGGGTGCAACAGTCTTCCTGCAATCCCAAGGGGGCAGAATGCCCACTACACACTAGGAATTTGAATTAACAAAATAGCGATGGGTCTGCCTAACAAGGGCATGGCCATACCACCACCCTAAAAATGGTGCAACAATCTTTCTGCCCTCCCCCCCTCCGAAGGGGCAGATTGGACTTTTTCCACAATCTGCTTTCTTGGTGTGGGTGTGGGGGGCACTAGTCACCAGGAATATAGATAATAAAAAGAAAATAAGAAAACATAGTGGTGGGGGTTGGACACCATGCAAAGGGCCCCACCCTAAAAGGAAGGGACAAATCAGACTATCTACCCACCACGGGGTAGACAGGGCTTAATTTGAGCTGGTGGTTGCTGGTGGGGGAACCAACCACTTATTTTCGAGGACCACCACTTATTTTTCTCATATCAAATATGGAGCGAGGTCAAGAGAATGAAAAACACATAGATCAGAAAGACGAAGAAAGTAAAAGATGACAAAATCGTCCCAAACAGAAATCTTGATTTGATTTGAAAATGTGTATAGCGCACGAATGCCCAAGGGCATCTAAGCGCTAGTGCCAAAGGGACCCGGTAAGGCTGCCAATGAAAGATTAATAAACATAACTTTAGTTGGCAAAGAGCCATGTTTACGGTACTTTTCTAAAAGATAGCAGCGTTGGGCTTTTTTTTTATTTCAGCCGGGAGTGAAGTCCATGCTTTAACTATCCCAGAGATTAAACTTCTTCAACCCCAGCGAGCTTTCTTTAATCTGGGGGGTTGTAAAAGTTTCCTCTGTGATGATCTTAGATTTCTGGAGGGTACATACCAGATCAGATGTTGCTTCATGTATTGAGGACCAACACAGTGCAATGTCTTGAATGCTCAGCATTGAGATTTAAATGTAATCCTTTTTTCAACTGGAAACCAGTGTAGCATTCTCAGTCCATGGGAGACTGGCTGAAATCCAGGAATATCCATCAGCAATCTAGCTGTCGCATTTTGAAGAAGCTGTAGCTTAAGTAAGTGCTGCGTTTGAATGCCCGTATAAAGGGCATTGCCATAATCCAGTCTGGACAGGGCTAATGCTGTCACAAGTGTTTTCAAGGTGTTCAGCAGTATGAAAGGACAAACTTTCCTGATTATCTTTAAGATAAAGAAGATTGTAGAGGTAAGATGACTGATCTGGTGTTTGAAGGTCAGATTGTGTGGCAGGGCCTAGTTCCTGCGTCAGGAATGGCCAAACCAGGGTCAATGGTAGTCCTTGCAGGGTAATTAAGTGGTTAAAGTGTCATTATAGTTAGGTGTTGAAATTTGATAAGAACTAACTTTAAAAAAACAAAAACTCTGAAATACACAGGCATAAAATCCTTGGCCCCTGCAGAGTGCATACACAATGGCCAGGTGTGCTAACTGTAACTGTGATAATATGTGAAAGTGTATGAAGGAGTTACACAACTGTCAAACTATTGACAGGGTGAAAGTTAAAGAAACTAGAGTGCGTACAGGTGAGTGGGAGAATTGTGTGGTGGGGGATTGGTGTAGTGAATTAGATGCAAAGAAGTATGCAGAGAGAGAGTAAAGATGGGGTGCTAAAAAGGAAAGATATGAAATGTGAGATATTTAGTATTCACAAATGGTGAGCCTAATTCTATGAAGAGTAATTTTATGACTGGCGGAGACACCTTAAATGATAGGCCTGTCATGCTGTCCTACATGTTGGGCTGGTTTATAACACATGGTGTCAATTTTATATTTCACACATTTCGTACTCCCCTGGTTATGGTACATCAGAGGTTGGAATCTCAAGACATAAACTAGGATCAGATGAATGGTGTTTCTCAGCGGCATAGCAAGGCTGCTATATGATTTAACACACACAAGAAAACTGTAAAAGAAAGCATCATTTGCTTCCTCATCCTAGTAGGCCCCAGTGCTTCTTCACTAGCTGCACTAATGACAGTTACCTCCATGGGGCCACATTGCAGAAGTACCCCAGAGTGAATTTGCCTTTTGGCTTAATTTTTGAGTGCCCGGCACTCTGTGTAACCCTCTTCTGTAATTCCGATCAGGCATGTTAACATTGTGTGACTAAGTTTGAAAGGGGAATTCTTTCATTTGAATAGGTGTGGCCCATGCAAATGAGGGAACTCCTTTGCTTCTTTGCCCACAGCATATTACTAATCCACAGAGGAAAATAGGGTTTGTGTAGGCACAATAATGGTGAACTACCAAGTAAACAACATAGTGTAAGTGGTCCCCCGGGGATGTTCTTTATGAGGGGCACCTGGGAATGTCATCTCTAGTGAAAGATGGATTGACAACTGAGCCTGTGCCATGAATAGCACATTTTCTTATAATCGGTCACAGTCTACCAGACTGCATGGGGTGCAACCAATTACAAAGTACCACATGCAGACTGGGATTGTGTACCACAAAACATACCCAGGCTACAGGATTTTGGCAGAGACCTCCCAGTGACCATGTTGCTGGCCATCAAAAACTGGTTGTGAGCCTGATTCACAAGGGAAAAAATAAGCTTTTGTGTAAGTTTGCGAGTGCTTGATATTAACACAGGTATTTTTACTTATAGCATATTTACAATTGCAGTTTCTATGCACATTAAAAGATAGGTCAGCCCTATCTTTTTATATGCAGCGACTCCTCAGTCGTTAAGTTACTAATAGTAAAATACCTGTGGGAATAGCAAACAACGTAAAATTACACAAAAGTGTAAGTTTACCTTTGTGAATCAGGCTATCAGGCGGTTATTTATCAGAGCCTTGCTTCACTTTTGCACCACGTAAAGTGATACATGCATGACACAGGGGTCTGAATGAGATTTATGAAGCTATGCAAACCCACCATGCGTAGCTTTGAGTAAATCATAAATCTTGAGTAAGGCAATGCAGCGCAAATCACTCATCGCATTACTCTACTCTTGCATTCTGCAGCACACATAGAAAAAGTAAAGTGCCTCTTAGGACTGTTTCTGTGCAGGAAGGTGTCCCCCCTAAACAAAAACCATTCTGGATGCAACACAGGCACAATTGCACCTTGGTGTGAGGGTGCCTCCATTGACGCTAGGCTACTGAAATGGAGCCAGCCCAGAGAAAAAGAACAGAAATGCACTGCATTGCTTAAATGCAGTTCATTCCTGCCCATTCACTTTGGCGTAGGGCAGCGCAGCAAGGTGACTTGCCAAAATCCCATTAATGAGGGCCTAAGTGTTTACACGCACTGTATTGCTAATCTAGGAATTTCCACTTTAGGGTATCAGCTGTAAATTGATTAGCACAGAACTAAAGAACGTGAAGAAAAATATCTACCGCTGGAGCTGCACACTTTTGTTGATTTAACATGAAACACAACACTAGAGGTAGAGTGCTTTCACCACAATGAAAACATGTTGGGAAATGAGCACCAGGAAACGCTCTCTTTACTGACAATCATTGCTTAAAATTCCTAAAGGATTACAAGGTATCACACTCTGCTCCTGATTTCTGAATTGAGCTTCGCAATTGTGTTCCGGGATTGCCTGGTTTTGTGTACTGTAATCAGGGCCGGACTGGCCGTAGCGGGCACCGGGCAATCCCCCGGTGGGCCGCATGGGTGGGGGTCGGTTTTGGGCCCCTGGGGCCGTTTTTGTTGCAGGGCCGTTTTGCAGCATAGCTGCCAAATCGGCCCTATAACAAAATCGGCCGAAAACTGGCCCTGAAAAAGAGCTCGGCGGCTCCCCCAACCCCCCGGGTGGGGGCGGCGGAGCACTTTGCCAGGGCCAGTTTTGGTTCCCAGTCCGGCCCTGACTGTAATCGTCACAATGTAAACCATGAAGGACTAACACAAAGTCTGTCTACAGCTGTTAACTGTTTTGTTCATTAATTATGTGACTTGGACATTTCTATTCATTGTGTAATATGGGAAATCATTCCGGAAATCAATTATTATTGTAATTGTAAATTGGCGATGCGTTTAAGCACTTTGCAGTGAGTAGAATGCTACTCCGGAACCCACGGTTATAGATAGTCAGTACATCAGTAATATTTGCTTTCCTTTCCGTGTAGGATTAGTTGTGTTAAGTGTGTTAAATTTATACTTTTGAGATCTCATTCATTTACCCTCCTGTTTTGAATAGGGATAGATTTATTAAAGTAGATTAGTAATATACATGTTATAATATGTAATAATATATTTAAATTACCAGATATATACACCTGTGCATATGTGCATAAATATATATAGACTGTTGAATTCTTTTTTGTTTTATAATACTTTTTATTTCTGAATGTACGTATACCCTAATAAATGGGGCATCAAACCCTTACACATGCACACATGTATATAGGCAACCTCAGTTCGATTCATAGACACACATATTTTTGTTATATTGAATATACATAGTCACTTTTTTACAAATATATAAATATGTTGGTATAACTTTATACAAAGTATAAAAAGAGTTATGTATAAGTACAGGTACCTAGCCTATAATGATATTTACTTACTCTGACATCTATCTGTATTCATACAAAGAATCATAATCTCATATACTGTAATTCATGTACATATAGGATATCTAAATACTATGACATACATGCATATGTAATGCGCTAACATACATTTATTGGCATATACATAATAGATGTTTATTTAATTATTCTTTCCTGTATATATAATTTCTATATCCTTATACAATGCATAATCTCAAGGAAAAATATATATCTACAGGCACCTAGCCGTATATACATACCCAGATAGAGCTGTCCATCTAATCATCCAATGCACAAACATACATGCATTCTCATAATCATAAATTGTAGTTTATTTTTCAAATATATATGTATTTTTATTCACAAACATATCTTTCTATCTATATAACCAAATCTATCCCCATATATATATCTATATCTACATCTACGTCTATATCTATATGTATATTAAGGAGTGGCAGTAGCCACTCTGTAGTTACAGATACAGTTACCAGAGATGGGAATTTCTTGGATTTTTCACCATTAATAACTTTGCGCCTGTTTGATGACTCTCCACGGAACGTTGCATACATATTTTTCCTTCAACATTGGTGTATGATGCAAAGTTTCGCTGTGGTAGGTCCAGGGCATGCAAAGACAAAAGGGGGAGGGGGGTGGGGGTGGGGTCCTAAACACATTTTTCCACCAATGCATTTTCCGTAGACTTTTTATTTTGAGTAGCGCGAAAAATGCCTGAATTGATTGACATGAAATTTGGCAGGATTGGGCATTAAGGTGCGCCTTTTGGGTACTACAGGTAAGTAGGGTAAGTATTTTTAAGTTATAAGGCATTTTAATTTAGTGATATTTGTGGCCTCGAAGTTTCACTATATTTTGCAGTATTTTGTAGAAGTACAATAGTACAGAGCGATGACTAGTCATTATGTGATTGGTTAGTGACTGCCTTTATGAAAGTTAATGACAGCCAGGTTATGTTTAGGAACACATTGCCTGTGTTCTTTGTTTTGCCCATAGATGTAGGAAAGTATTAGATGTGATCATTTTCACATACCTATTACTACTTTATTAAAGTGATACTTGGTCGGGAAAAATATTTATACGTTTCTATATATTTAACAAAAAAAGTACGAATACTGTGGTACTACATCAGGTGTACCGTGGTTTCAAAAATAAATATGTTAAAAAGTGTAAACTGCACTGTAGTACCCATTATTTTACAAATGTGGTGTACTACAGAGTATTTTCCTTTTTAAACCTATTTAAATCTTCAGTAACATGTCTACAAAGTACTTCAGTAATACCTACAAATTACCCACTACTTATTTATTTTGTTTTTAAATGTACAGATCTCTCTAAACTGCTGTAAAAATATAAAGAAAATTATAAATACATTGTTCTACCTATTAACACTTTAATCAAGTGGTAATAGGCAGGGAACAACAATAAAACTTACTACTTACCTAAATTTAAGTACCTAACCCAGAACACAGAGAAATACAGAATGAAGATAAAATGTGCTGAAAATCACATGCCTCTCCACTCTCTGCTATTACACTCTATGCCACTCCACTCTGTGTCACTCCACTATACACCACTCCACTCTACGCTAATCCGCTCTACACCATTCCAGTCTAACCAATTCCACTCTACGCCACTCCACTCTACACTGCAACACTGTACGCATTACAATCTTCACCACTCCATTTTATGACAGTCAATTGTATGGTAAAACACTGTACGCCCTTACACTCTATGCTAGTCGACTGTATGCTATTCCACTACACACAACTCTATTCTACGACACTACAGTTTGCTCTATTCCACTCTATGCCAATCCACTATACGACACTTCAGTGTAAATCACTGTACATCACTGCACTATATATCATTCATCTGTACACCACTGCACCTTTTGCCACTCCACTATAACCCACTTGGGACAATACACTGTAGACTATCATCCTGAACATCACCCTATTCTATGGCACTCCACTCCACGCCACTCTAATCTGCGACAATCCACTCTACTGTACTACACTCTACTCCATTCCACTATATGACACTCACCTCCACGCCACTCCACTCTACACTATTCTACTATACGCCCCTCCACTCTGCGACACTCCCCGAAACCGGTCCTAGGATTCTTGTTTCCAGTCCAGGGAGGACCTGGCTTGGCAGTTCGGGCTGGACTGTTCCCATGAGGCACAGGGTCAAGACTGATTTGTATACAGCCAGGTCTAAACTGGGGTGGCATGGTGAGCAAAAGAATGATGGATTTAACCCAGATCTCTTGACTGGGGGTGAATGTTTTGATTTGTTCTGCATTCCGTCCATCAATTGTGTGTCTCATGCTTTCTCGCCCTAAGTGCGCCAGGTATGCTCAGATGTGAGTCCTGGGCTCACTGTGCCACTGGAATCAAGCTATCCTGGCTGAAGAGGGGTGAAACCCCGAAACCGGTCCTAGGATGCTTGTTTCCGGTCCAGGGAGGACCTGGCTTGGCAGTTCGGGCTGGACTGTTCCCATGAGGCACAGGGTCAAGACTGATTTGCATACAGCCAGGTCTAAACTGGGGTGGCATGGTTCGCAAAAGAATGATGGATTTAATCCAGATCTCTTGACTGGGGGTGAATGTTTTGATTTGTTCTGCATTCCGTCCATCAATTGTGTGTCCTTAGCCCGTAACACTCAACATTAATACACTCTACACCACTGTATGCTGCTACACTGTATGCTGCTCAACTCTATGCCACTAAACTCTACTCTAGTCCACTGTTGGCCACTCCACTCTACAACACTCCACTCTACGCTACTCCACAGTATGCTAATACACTGTACTCCACTACACTCTACCCCAAACTCTGTATCCTGCCCCACTATACAACACTCTACTCTATGGCATTCTACGCTACAACACTCCACTGTACGCTACATGGTATGTCACTCCATTCTACACTTCTCCAGTCTACGGTATTACACTGCATGCCTATTCACAGTACCTCCCTCCACAGCACTCTAATCTATGCTGCTCCACTGTGTGCCACTACACTCTACCACACTCCACTGTATGCTGACTCCACAAACCCAAGAACCATGAAGTACCCTTTATTACCAAAGGGGAAAGGGTAAATAAATAAGTGAAAAGAGCGGTCCCTTTTGTGTAACTAACTCATGTGGAATGTGAATGGGCTAGTTTGGAGACTATGGAAATGCACCACCACATATGTAAAAATATATATCGAGAAAACACTTGTAGAGATACTATTTAAACACTTAACAGTGTATTTTGTAAAACTGTCTAATTGTATTTAGCACAATCAAATCTTAACATTCCATGAAATCATACCTAAACACATTTCTTCATGTGAAATCTTTAAAAACACATTCTGATACCATTACAAACTGTTCATCAAAGCAATGCACCTGCACAATTGAAAAAAGAAGTTATTACCAAACTCTTCATAAAAACATTTTATAAAAACAATAGATACTGTCAAAACCCTTTTTAAATTGTTGCAAAATAAAATTAGACATTTTACAGAAGACTGTGTTCAATGTTTAAATAGTATCCATACTAGGTTTTTCTCAATATATATTTTTTGCATCTGTAGTGGTGCTTTCCATAGCCTCCACACTCGCATATTCACATTCCACGTGAGTTAGTTACACAAAAGAGTTCTCTCATTTCTTATATTTATTCCACTGTATGCCACTCCAGTATATGCCACTGCACTCTATGCCACTCCATTCTATACTATTCCAATGTATGCCAATAAACTCTATCTCACTCCACTCTACGCAAGTCCACTCTTCAACATTCCACTCTACATAACCCCACTCTATGCCACTCCACTGTACACCACTTTGCTCTATGCTATTCCACTGTACACTACTCCACTCTAACAAATTCCAATGCACACCAATGTACTGTACACTACTCTACTATACGCTATTCCACTGTATGCTGCTAATCTGTATGACACTCCAGTCTACCCCACTCCACTGTATGCCAATACACTATATGCCAATGCACTGTACACTATTCCACTGTATGCAACTCCACTCCATGCTATTCCACTCTATGCCACTCAACTCTATGCCACTCTAATATACGCTATCCCAATTTACCCCACTCCACTGTGTGCCACTCCACTCTACGCCACTCTCCTCTATGCTACTCCACTCTAAGCCACTCCACTTTATGCAACTCCAGTCCACTCCACTGCACTGTTCGCCACTCCACTATCCGCTACTCCCCTCTACAACAATGCACTTTATGGTATTACACTGTACATCACTCCATTCTATGCCACTCCATGCTGTGCCATGCTACGCCAATCCACTCTACCCTACTACCCTTTATCCTCTTCCACTGTATGACACTTCATTCTACGCCACTTTACTGTACGCTATTCCAGTATATGTCACTCCACTCTACATCACTACACTGTACGCTAGTAACAGTCAATGTTATTACACTCAACACCACTCTACTGTATGCTCCTCCACTGTATGTCACTACAGTCTACCCCACTACACAGTTCCCCTCATCACTCTAAAACGCACAACTCTATAGTATTACACTCTACAACAGTCCACTCTATGCCACTACACTGTACACCACTCCACTGTACACCTCTCTGGTAAATGCTACTACACTGTACCTCATTCCACTTTACACCACTCTACTCTACGCTACTCCATTGTATGCCACTCTACTGTATGCTATTCTACTCTATCCCACTTCACTCTATGCCACTCCACTTTACCCCGCTCCATTGTACACTATTCCACTGTATGCCACTCCCCTCTACGCCACTCCACTTCACTCAACGCAATTCCACTGTACGCCAGTACACTGTACCTCACTTCAATCTACACTACTCCACCATATGCAACTCTACTATCCACTCTTCCACTTTACACCACTCCCCTCTAACACATTCCATTATATGACACCTCAGTCTACACCACTCAACTGTATGCTACTACACTATATGCCAACACACTCTAAACGATTCCACTGTACTCCACCCCACTGTACAACACTTCACTCTATGCTAGCCCATTCTATGCTACTCCACTCTACGCCACTCTAGTATACATGATTCTGCTGTATGCCACTTCATTCTATGCCACTGTACTCTACTCCATTCCACTCTTTGCCATTCCACTCTATGCCACTCCACTCTATGCCTCTCCACTCTCTGCCTCTCCACTCTATACCACTCCAGTCTACGCCACTGAACTGTATGCCACTCCTCTATGTACGACAATCAGTAGTATGCTATTACACTTTACATCACTCCACTCTATGCCACTCCACAGTAGGCCATTCCACTATACCCTACAACAGTCTACCCTATTCCACTATATGTCACTTCATTCTATGTCACTTTACTGTACGCTATTTCACTATATGCCACTCCATTCTATGTAACTACACTGCACACTAGTAAAACTTAATGTTATTCCACGCTACACCACTCCCCTGTATGCCACTTCACTGTACCACATTCCAATGTACTCCACTTCACTCTGCTTCACTCTACAACACTATACTGAACAACAGTACACTTTATTCCATAGTATTGTACCACATTCCACTTAAATGCACGTCATTTAATGATAGTAACTCTGGATTCCAGGTGTCCGATGCCTCAGGAGACAGGGAGACCCAGGGCCTGACCCTGACAGACTGGCTGACCGCCAGGGTGGAATTGCGAGGGGCCTCACCGTGGACAGTCCTAATAGATTTTTGGGAAAAGGTAGGAGTTTTCAGGGAGTGTATGGGGTGTAGGGTTTGGGAGGGGCTATCATCATGACACATCAGGGCCTTTGTGACTGTTGAGTGAGGCTGAGAATGCCGCCCTCCACCCCACCACTACTGAAATGGACTTGAACATTTTGTTAGGGACATATGCAATGCTCATGGACACCTTGGGCCAGATTCACAAAGGCAATCTGAGACAAAAGTCTAACTTTACGACTTTTGGTATTCACAGAGGTCATTTACAAGTCATATCTTTACATCTGCAGTCGGGCCGGAATCTCTGCATCCGGGCCGTACTCTCCGCAACCGTGCCATACTCTCCGCACCGAGAAATGTTGGCTTCTTTGCATCATGGTACATGCAGTCCACGATTTGCGCACCCTCAATTAAGTGAGCGCAAACATTGTACTGCATGTACCATGCAAACTGACCGGAACACAAATCGTGGTTTGCATATACCTTGATGCAAAGGAGCAAACTTTTCTGGGATATGATGTAGTGTCTGGCCACACACTTTTCCTTGCCCAAACGGATTTTCATGATCTCCTCTAACATTCATCACACGTTCCTAATGTTCCTTTTTGTAAAACATAGTTTCCCAGCTCATTGGTTATAATTCATCCAGCCCGAGCCGGAGAGTACGGGCCGAGCCAGAGAGTATGCCCCCAGCCAGAGAGTATGGCCCGGGAGTGGAGAGTAGGTCCTGCATGCGGAGATTCCATCCCGACTGAGGACTTAAAGATACGACTCGTAAATGACCTCTGAGAATACCAAAAGTCGTAAAGTTAGAGTTTTGTCTCAGATTGCCTTTGTGAATCATATTTATGCTGCTTGGCACAACATAGGGCAGAGGGGGAGTTGGATAAAATGTTTTACATGTTGTTACATGGCTGAAGGAACACATATAGACTGATCTGGGTTGGGCCTGTGCAGATGCAATCACTCTACCATACAAGGTATACACTGAGGTAACCAAATACCTGGCTTCTCACCACATTGCCCCAATGTGGTTGACAGATACCACACACCTACACCAGACTACACCAGCTGGGAACTCCCATAGCTTCTTTGACACCTGCTTGCAACTTACTGACATGGAATGTTAGGAGCATGGCTACTCCCGGCAAGAGTTACACTTGGTGCACTCAGAGATACAAAAGATGCATACGAGATGGAAATGGCAGGTTTACGGCACAACCTCTTCAGCATATGCTAAAGGGGTGCTGATATGGATCTCCCCAGGAGTGACTTTACACAGGTGTCACACAAACTAACCTAAGGACAGGTATGTCATAGTCGAAGGCCTTCTGGACTGCACCCCACTGATACTAAAAGCACTCTATGCCCCCATTGCCAACCACTTGGCATTCCTACATCGACTGGCACCGGCTCTCTCGCAAAACCCACAGGTGCCCTTATTTGAGGGGGGGGGTTGATTTTAACAGTGTCTCAGACATGTTTGCGGACTG
Source organism: Triturus cristatus (assembly GCF_964204655.1). Classification (NCBI taxonomy): domain Eukaryota; kingdom Metazoa; phylum Chordata; class Amphibia; order Caudata; family Salamandridae; genus Triturus; species Triturus cristatus. The sequence goes on from NC_140581.1 coordinate 1,093,962,671, forward strand.
TTCTTTTCCGTCCCTCTGCAGATGAGGGCAGCCTGCAACAGAGTGAAACACCAATTCATATATCAGATGGACTATAGAAGAGTGCACAATATTTGGCACTTACAACACCCACACAGTAAAGAGTGCACATTCTACTCCACAATGCATGACACACTAGATGGGACTTATTTCTCTGCAGCGACACATTTGGTCCACCATAATTATAACTGAATACTTAGCAGGCACCCTATCTGATCACTGTCCACTACATCTAGTGCTGTGCTGGGGTAAAGACCGTTGTAGTGATCAAGTTCACACAGGTAGAGGCGGTTCAGAGAGGTTTATTCAAGGTAGTTGTAAGATCACAAGAAGATCTGAGCGAGACCCCACCAGGAGCAGCCAGCATGCTGCTCAGCCCAGCTAACTGTGGCTATTTGTATGGTGACATCACATCAAGATTGCCACAGAGAGGGCAATCATAACATGGGAGTCAAGGTACAACAACCGTCCTCTTATTCCATTCAGGAGACGGCAGACTCTGGCGCTAACAGTGCACCGTTCTGAGAAGCCATAGCAACACATATCATTCACTGCTTTGAACTCAATGCGAGTTCGGCCCTGTCTAGAGCAATGGAGTGGGAGGCACACAAATTGGTCATACCAGACCACTGCACCTCCACAACATTGGGGGCTCGACACACCCTGCACAGGAAGATACTAAACCTGGAACGGGACAAGACAACTCGAGACCGATACTCACCTGCAGGCAATTAGGTTTGAAGAATTGCGTGCACTTATGAAAGCCCCCTCTGAACTAGGAACACGTCTCGGTGACTTAGATTACAAACATTGCCTGGCATGACAAGACGGGGAGGAAGAGCGTGCTGGCAGATTGCTGGCATGGCTATTGTGTGGGGACCAGGATTACTCCCTGCATATGGGCCATCAATACTACTGACCGCATCATAGACAACCCTCAATCGGGCATCAACTCCACCTTTCTGGACTATTACTGCTCTCTATATGCGGCAGATAATATCCCTGATGCCACTGAAATCTGTGAATACTTCAATTATATCGCCTTCTCCATGCTGAAACCAACTTCATCGTGCCCATACAAATTGAAGACATCTGAGTGGAAATAATCCATATGGCCAGAATTGAAACCCCAGGCACTGACGGCCTCCCTATTGATTATTACGCTGCCTACGATACACGATTGACCCCAAAATTGTTAGACGTTTTCAATGAAGTGAAAGAGCTGGGTAGGCTCCCGGAGACACTCTGTGAGGCTCTGATAGTCATACTCCCTAAAACGGCCATAAAGCGTTGGACATGCATTCATACAGTTCGCTATCACTTTTAAATGTAGACAATAAAATACTGGGGAAGGTGGTGGCCAACAGACTACTCCCCATAATCCACACACTGGTCCAACCCCACCAGAATGGCTTCATACCAGAAAGAAATACATTCCTGAACATTCTTCGGCTGGTGAGACTGATGAGGAGTAACGGCAATGATAATGGCGAATGCACAGCAATTGCACTAGAGATATCCACCATTAAGGAAAATTTCAAGCAAATTACTTCCCAATATAGGACTCTCATACCGACCAGGGGTGTTCATCAATGGGAAAGAACAAACTGTTATTCATTCATGGCAGGTGGTCAGGCAGAGAAGCTGTTCCATCAGTCAAGTGGAAAGAAATAGCTGTGATTTACGAAGTATTATATCCATCTTTTTTGTACACATTCATGCAGGTCACATTTGTGTAAATACCAATACAAACACCTACTGCTACAGGCAGATGAAAGCCAACCATAATCTTTGGTATATACAGCAGACCTGATAGGAGGTTAATGTAGAAAACAATGGGAATGTGCACTCACTTTCAGCACCCCTGGGCACCTAGGTATTACAGAAAGGGCTGCAGAGGCTTGCTCTGCCGATTTTGTAATACAGATCATGCCAGTGCACATGTAGCACCAGCGCATTCTCACATTCCCTGACTTGTGTCGTCCCTGTGACCCCATGCAAATAAGGAAATCCTTTGCCTCTGGGCCGGTGCTGTAACACAGATGCAGGTACAGAGACAAAGGAGCAGTGGCAAGGCTCACTGACAATGCACCACATAGATGTTGCCTGCAGTTAATGTGCCCCAAAGGCAGTCTTTGGAAAATGTGAACTGCAGCCCCAGGGCTACCCCCCCTCCAGAGATCCACCTTTCAGGCGGGTGGAATAATTCAAGCCACCCACCTGCGAGGAGATCTCTGCACACCTTTCAAATGCAGACAGGTTTGCTGACTGCACTGCTAAAGGTATAGAGAAGGCTTCAGACATCTGTTTTGCTCTTCACTGATGTGCAGGCTCGAGCGCAGTGAAATTTACGGTTGTGCTGGGGGCAGTGCATTTACAGTAACAGAGTGCATCGCCCCAGTTGGCACCTGATGCACCCATTTAAAACTATGTAAAATGAGGACCCCGAACTCCTTATTTGGGCTCCACCTTCCATGACTTATCAACAAGAAGTGATAGAAACTCAGTGAAGTCTTACCATCATCCCTAAAATATTGCATCATTGGTAGGAGGTAGAGTAGTTTCTAACTAGAGCTGTTCATGTCCTGATAGAATGCTATGATCCTTCGCTAACTGGATTACATTATTTTTACCAGAAATAGAGATGCGTTGTTCTTTTCTTGGGTAGCTGGCTTCTTTTTACCCTCGCTCCAGTTTTTTATTTCTCCCCAACATTTTATTGAAAGTCAAGATGGAGGACTCACAGGTTCTTATGAGGATCTTTTTTGGCATCAGGTGTCATGAATCCCTCTGCTAACATAAAGACAGTAGCGCGGAATTCCCCTTCCAGATGATCAATCACCACCACTGATTTTGTCTCATGGCTTAAATGTTAAGGGGCAGATTTATGTTGCCTGGCGCATCTCTGCAAATCAGCAGGGATGCGCCAGGAAAGATGCGGCACGCAAGTTTACCCTTGCGCCACCCATGATGCGCCGCATTTACAATGCAGCGCATCATGGCGCAGGAATAAACAGATGCGTGTCGCATCTGGTGCATAAAGTTGGCGCAGTGCTGAAGTAGTGTTGCGTGCGACACGCAACTCCAGCACTCTTCCAACTTGCCCTATCTGTAACGTGGTGCGTCAAGCCTTACGCCTGCTTCAAGCAGGCGCAGGGTTTTGACGCATCAACGTTGGAAAAGTGACTCAGTGAAATCTTGTAGATTTCAGGGAGTCACTTTTCAGGGGCGTTCCTGCGACGGAACGCCCCCCCCCCCCCTGTGTAGAAACACCCACATGAAACCTGATGCAGGTTTCACGTGGCGCAGGGCTTTACACCGTGACGCATCTCCATAGATGCGTCACGATGTAAATAGGGCGCAACGTGGCGCAGGGTTTACGCCGCCACAGCGTCACAAAAGTGATGCAACGGCGGCGTAAAAGTGTCGTAAGTCCAACATAAATCTGTCCCTAAATGTTTAGGTCTGTGGAGTAAGGATCTATCTTTGTTGTTGGTCATTGATGTCCAAAATCCTTTATCTCCTATTACACTTCATTCCCATGGGAAATTGATCCTTCATTTGGAGTTGGTGTGCAGGCCTCGAGTGCCTGTTAAGATTGTCCACCTTCTTCATAAGTGGCTGGCAGTGTCCGCCTTGACAGTACAACCATCAGATTAAGGAGGAATCCGGGAACCAAGAAGTAAGGGCATTTTTCCTGGACTTTGTTCATTGTCTGGGTATTGCCTGAGTTCACCTTGGTGTACCTCCACACAAAGACTCCGATTAACTTTACCTCCTTGAGATTTTCCCATTAATGCTGTCAATCCATCATGCTCCTCCTTTTGGGGGTTATTCGAAGAGGAGAGATGCACTGGTTGCTCTTTAATATTCAGCAACCTGTTTATAAGGTTCTTTCTTAGTGGTCTCCAGCTTAGAAATGAACCTGCATTTGTACTGAACGCATTTTCTTCTTCACAGAGATCTAGAGAAGAACTTCCTTATACAGCAGATGTGGTGAGAGTGGTAAAAATGCACTTTTATTTACGAAAAATAGTATGCCTATATGCTTTATATGGCTCCAAAACAAGTGTGTGTAGCAGTGTTCCTTAGCATTAAGTCATTGTTTGAATTCTAATGCTCCACCAGCATACACAACTTTGCAACAGTCACAACAATTACTCTCCAACTGGAATTCAGATTGGATTCACAAAACCTCTCAGGGAGCCACTGATGGGCTACTATGTGCACCTCCTCAGTAACATTTGCAAACCATGATTATCTGAAGAAGGGGCACATTCAAGTCCGAATTCTAGTGTGAGGGATCCAGATCTGTTATCACTGAAGACATCTTATTTCCTCTTTCTGGGGCAGATTTATGTTCCCTGGCGCATCCCTGCAAATCAGCAGGGATGCGCCAGGAAAGATGCGTCACGCAAGTTTACCCTTGCGCCACCACAGATGCGCCGCATTTACAATGCAGCGCATCGTGGCGCAAGGATAAACAGATGCGTGACGCATCTGATGGCATAAGGGCGGCGCATTGCTGGAGTCGCGTCGCAAGCACGACGCAACTCCAGCAATGCTCAGGGGCTGCCCATACCGAACATGCTGCGTAATGCCTTACGCCTGCTTCAAGCAGCTGCAGGGTTTTGACGCAGCAGCGTCGGAAAAGTGACTCAGTGAAATCTTGTAGATTTCACTGCGTCACTTTTCCGAGGCTTTTTCCGACGGAATGCCCACCCTGCATACATTAAACCTGACGCAGGTTTAATGTAGCGCAGGGCTTTATAACGTGACGCATCTCCCTAGATGCGTCACGTTGTAAATAAGGCGCAACGTGGCGCATGGTTTACGCCACCGCTGCGTCACAGAAGTGACGCAACGGCGGCGTAAATGTCTCGCAAGGGGCTTGTAAATCTGCCCCTCTGTGTCTTCATGACAAGGAAGAACGTCAGGTAAAAGAACAATGATTAACCAGAAGTAATCTGCCTGCTGACTTACTCCTGGAATTCAAGAATCAATCATTTGTACTGCATATGTGGCACCTAATGATTTAAATATAGCTGTAAATATAAAAATTAAAAAATTCTGTGCTCAACACAGCTTTCGGTGCTAAAACGGACCTGGTGGGTGTGTGACATACCATCCCATCCGCCCTAATTAGAGTGTATGTGGTTTATATGGACTTTGAATAGGGTTGACAGGATACTGGCCTCTTTTTTGGCATGTTCTGCGCATCCATCAATCTCTTCTCTTTTATAGCATAACATACATGCCAACATTTTGAAGCTGCAAAGAGGGGCATGCATTTTCCCCATTGACTTGCATGGAAACAGAGTCCATTTCAGGCGGGAGACAGCTAGAATAAAATAATTTTGGGCTTAAAAATAGGGTGTCCCCTGTCTGAAATAGGTCCGTTGGGATGTATAGCATAAATCGAAAAGAACAAATATACATTCAGTAATCAGCAGATTGCTTATGCAAATATGCTGCATTTATGTCAAGAAACATATTGCAAGAGGGTATTTGTCTTCTGTTTGGCCTCAATTCTTCAATCCGGGGATCTGGCTACGTGTTGTGAAATAGACGCAAATGCTTCCAAAACCTAGAAAGCGTCCACTTCCCCATAAAATAAATGTTGCCCTCCATTTTCTCGAGCTGATGAAAGCAGAATGCAGTGCCTCGTTAAAAGTCATTGGTCAGAGAAGTTGCAATGTTAACGGTTTCCATGTGTGTTTTTATTTCTTGACCACAAATGTTTGGCATCGACGATTTATGTGAGGTACTTAAAAGGGCGATTGAAACCGCATGTCGGATGCGGGTTTTTTCAACGTTTGCCAGGTCTCTAGTGACCCCAGAGTAATTGAATTTTACAGTACGAGCGTCACATAAATGCAGCACATGAGTTATACTGGATTTTTAACGTTCCTTCATGAGCCACAGATGTTAGTATTCGAAACCCCGAAACCGGTCCTAGGATGTTTGATTCCGGTCCAGTTAAGACCTGGCATGGCAGTTCGGGCTGGACTGTTCCCATGAGGCACAGGGTCAAGACTGATTTGCATATGGCCATGTCTGAACTGGGGTGGCCTGGTGAGCAAAATAACGATGGATTAAACCCATGTGCACCATTCCGTCCATCATTTTTAAGTGTATGCAGTCGTCCGTGAGACCACTGCCTGCTCTTAAAAAGTGTTTTTACAACCATTCACAAAGGGGAAGGGGTCCTTTGGGAACCCCTTCCCGTTTGCTATTGGGTTACCACCAACTCAGAGTTGGTGGTAAAATGCTAATTTCAGTCACAAAATATTCACACTTATCTCTGCAAGTCGCTATTAGGAACGAACGCCCTTAACATGCCACTTCCTAATACCGAATCGCAAATCCCTTTTGCGATTCTGTAATAAGTTACCAAATTGCAAAATAGGGCTCTGTACATTCAAAAAGGCTTTTTTGCAGTCGCAAATGTTTGCGCCATAAAAAAAGTTTTATACTGAAAAGGGAGAAACAGAAAGATAAACATTGCAATCTTGCAGCAGAAGGCCTAGTAGTCCTGAGCCACTTCATTCACTTCAACGGGCTCTCAACATTCCAATCTTCTAATATAGCATTACAGTCTGTTGCCTCTGACTATAACAATGGTTCTGAGCCCCTTGCCTCTCCCTTGTTGTCAGTGCAGTTCTCCACATTGCACTGTTCTGACACATGTTAGCTCAGTTGTAGCACATAAAGCACAGTAAATGCATGCTCTGCAGTAGAAGTGTGTGGGAGATGTAAACAGAAGGGTATGTTGTCCTAGTGTATCAAAGCTGTGCTTTGAAACCCCAGCATGAGGAAATGCTACTTATGATTGTCTTGAAATATTGCACAGGATTTCCAGGGGCTGCAAAGCCTGCAGAAAATTAGCATGCATTGAGATAGTTAAAAACACAAACCACAACGTGGCAAAATGGCTTTAAAAGCTAGACTCACACTGTCACTATTTTAATTGATTGAGAATCACAAAGGAAAGGGGCAGCAGAAGGGTGTCCTACTTTTCCTAGTGATTTTCAAGCATATACTTCAATACGGTGTACTAGCTCCTGCAATTGCAAAGCAGTGAAATGGTACAGACTGTATCCGCATAGATAAAGCTGTCAGTGGGGGCTGGCTATTACTGTGTGAATGGTGAATAACTGTAGGCGTTTGTAGTGATTCATTTTTAAAACGAAAAGTCCTGGAGCCCAAAGTTTTCTTCAGAAGACTGTAGTCAGCGAGTATTGGGTGTGCCAAATACCAAGGCCAACTAGTCTTGATTCCACCTCAAACCTCTTTCATTCACCACCAGAGACTCCCTGGGCCTCATTTATGACAAGTGACGCATCGCTGCGTGAACGCAGCGATGCTTCACTTCTCAGTGCGTCCTCCTTGCGACACCAATGATGCGTCATATTTTTAAGATGTCGCCTCATGTCACAGGAAGGACAGCTACGCCAGTATAACTCTCCAGCAATGTTCCTTTCACATGGGGCAAGCCCCATGTGAAAAGGTCTGCGTCGCCCTTACGCCTGCCATGAGGCAGGCGTAAGGTTTTGACGCATTGGCGTCCTAGAAGTGGCGCAGCGAAATCTCATAGATTTCGCTGCGCCACTCCTACGGCCCTTTCTTGCGGGAGTACGCCCACCCTGCATACATTATACCTGGCGCAGGTATAATGTAGCGCAGGGGTTTACGAAGTGACGCATCTACCTAGATGCGTCACTTCGTAAATATGGCGCAACATGGCGCATGTTTTAAGCCACTGGTGCGTCACAAAAAGTGACGCACCGGTGGTGCAAAAGTGACGCAGGGGCTCATAAATGAGCCCCCCTGTCCCTTTATATCACTCTCACTAGTTCTATCTCCTTACTGCTTCTCCCCATCTTCCTCTTCCTCTTTCATTCCCCCTTTTGTGGTTTTTCTCTCGATTTCTGTGGGTGAAAATTTAATGAGGTAATAATATGTGCTGGTCACCAAAAATGAGTGCCTGAAACCCCATGGGCAACCACCCGCTCAAATTAAACACTTAGCATTTGGGAACAGAATGTAGTGTTGGGGATGGCTTTCCAGAAAGGACCCGGCACCAGTCAGGTATTTGTAATGTGTTTATTGCTTGTCGGGGAGGGTACATTGATACATGCAAGCACTGCGTGCTGGACTGCCTATGACCCCTCTTTCTCTCTTTCAAACGTTTGCTCCTGGACACTTTCTGCTCCCTAATTACGGTGTCTGGTGGCCAACTGATCTGATAACCAGCTTGGTAGTAGTCCACATCTTGTCCTTCTTTAGTATCCGGCAATACAGGAGGGTGCAAATTGCTTTCTGTTCTAAACTCGATGCTGTAAACTCTGTGGTCAAAGAGTACTTTGCTGCCCTGAAGCTAGGTCCAGGCTATAATAAATGCATTAAATAAGTAAATAAATAGATGCAATTTCAGGCATTGGGGCTAGTGGACACATGCACTGATGCATGCTCCTTCCAATGTCCCTTTCTCAAGGTAATACTTTTTTGCCATTGCAGTCTCTGTCTTTTTAAGGGAGAGTAGATATAATACTGACACTTAGTGAATGTAGAAATGGAGGTCTGCAGTCATGCCCTGGCCTCCATCTCTGCACTCGCAGCACAAAGTAAGGATTCACAGAAGAAATCCTGCCTCATGAACACTGATGAGTCATTATTTCTGTGAATACTTAAAAAAAAATCTATATTTTTATTTTTGTTTTGTAAATTGAACATAACAGCGAACAAATCATGACTACACAATAGAACTTAAATGTCAGTCCATAGCATTTGTGAAGGGCAAATAAAACAACATTTCCTCTGCAGGTGAGCATATATATGGGCGCTAACACCGACTGCATATGAGCACAGAGGGTCACAATTGTATCATTCACAAACATCAACAGTGGGGTCAGACATCACAGTATTCAAGGCTCGTCCCCTGATCTTCCCGGTGTCATTCCCGTTCCCTCTTCCCCCTTCCCTACTTCCAAACCATAATATTTTATCCAAGAAGCCCGTATCTTCCGGAATTTCCGAGGGCAACCCCTAGCCTTGTATGTCACTTGTTCCGCGACTATATATAAATCAAGACTTGTTCTCCATTCATTAAGTGTAGGCAGTTGTTGAGCACCCCAGTATCTGGCAATATCCCGCTTAGCTACCACCAGCTCCAAACTAGCCAATGTGAGTTTATGTCATGGGAGATCCACATCCGTGGAGATTCCCAGGAGGAGAAACCCAGGCTCCAACTCAAGTTGGAGTTCCAATATATTGTTAAGCTCTCTCACAATCTTCCCCCAGTAAGCTTGAATTTTGTTGCACTCCCAGAGGGTGTGTATAAATGTTCTGCACTCGGAATGGCATCTAAGACAGTCCGGGGTTGCTGCTCTCCCTATTTTATGTAACCATGCTCTATCAAGGTAGGTCTGATGTAAAATGTTATATTAAATGAGACGCAATCTCAGTTTAATTGCCACTTCACGTGGATGCATAAGAGCAGCCTCCCAATTAATGTCGTCCATTGAGCCAGAGGTAGGCTCCAATCCAGCTCGAAGTGGACCCAGTTTATCGGGCATATTGTTAATTAATGTTTTATATGTAAACTAAATGGCTTTGGCTTGAATCTCCTCCTGTAGGAGTCGACCTTCTAGCGGGGCTTATTCCGGCAGCATCTCCATGTCCAGTCCCTCCGCTACCCATGCATGTTTCAGTCGAAGATACGCATAGGCTTGAGTGTCATGGAGCTGATATGTAACGTGTAGTGTGTTAAATGAGGCTAATGTGCCTTTCTCTAAGACATCCCCTATTTTAGAAATGCCTATCAAGTCCCAATGCCTAAAGCCTCTCAGTTTTCCAATCTCGGCTAGTCTAATTCCCTCCCATAGAGGGGTCTCTCTAGTGGGTTTTTTGTCCCATTTCATTTGCTGCTCAGCTCTTTTCCACGCCTCGAGTGCCCTTTGGGTATCTTGCAACTACCGGCTACTTCCCTTGCCACCATATATATAATGTAAGTGTGCGCTCTCTAAATTGTAACCGTTCCAGTCTATATGTTGGGTGGTCCCCTGGAGCGTGGACCCCCTCATTGATTACAATGACATGGGAGGGACACTCTGTAATATCTCTGTCATATCTGGTAGGCCCAACCTCCATTATATGGGTTTCTCTGTAGTGTTTGGTGTGTGACGCGTGGATGGGCCCCATCCCATAGAAGCAGGTGTAGTTCACTGTCTCTACTTCTGAACACTGTTTCTGGTAGCTTACAATAAGTGTTTTGCAGCACATAGAGCAACTGGGGGAGTGTAATCATTTTGTATATAGCGGCTCTCCCAATAATCGTCAGTGGGAGCTTCCTCCATCTTCTGACATCTTCCTGACAGTTTTGAAGGACCCGTCTGAGGTTGCGTTCTAAGCTAACAGCTGAGTCCATCGTGATGTAGAGGCCTAGGTAGGTAAACCCCTCTGTCGACCATCGTAAACAATTCGGTAAGTCTGAGGCTCCACCACTCCTCCCACCGGGTACAGGGTGGATTTACTCCAATTGATCTTATATCCAGCATGGCGCCCATAGTCTTAACAAAATGTGTAGGATTTTAGGGAGTGTCTCAGTCACGTATAGTAGGACATCGTCCACATATAAAGATATGCGTGCTTCATCCAGAAGTTGGGATTCGTCTACAAAACCACCCAGCCCAGGCTAAGCTCTAACCACACAGGCCAACGGTTCCAAAATGAGGTCAAAAAGTAAGGGAGAATGGGGGCAGCCCTGCCTAGTGCTCCTTTGAATCGGCCAGGTTGTCGTCATGCCTTTACAGCATCAAGGGAAAGAAGCAGATAGGCCCCGTCCCAGCCACGAACCACATCCATCTAATTAGCCACGCACCGCAGGTTATAACGCGTGGCTCACCTTGGCATAAATCTGGACTGGTCTCTATGTATGATAACCGTTAAGAGACGCATCGCGAGAATAGTGGCCAGGATTTTTGTTTCTATATTAAGTAGCGAGATGGGTCAATAGGACCCACAAGCTTTCGGGGGTTTCCCGGCTTTATGTATTACCACCACCGTGGCCATTCTAAGGTCTTGTGAGAGAATCCCATGATCTTTTGACGTCTGAAACATCTTAAGTAGATGTGGGGCCAGGAGGTTACTGTGTAATTAAAAAACTTCCCCCGGGAGTCCATTCGGACCCGGGGATTTCCCTGACTTTTTGCGGCCAATGGCCTCTGTTACTTCTTCCAGGGTGATGTCTTCCTCAAGCCTATCCTTCGGAAGTTGAGGAAGCTCGATCCCGTCAAGGTAATTGATTATTTGTGTCTCAGTCGCTTGTGATCTAGCTGCGTAGAGTGCTGTGTAGTACCGGGCAAAAGCCCCCGCTATGTCTTGGGGTGTGGTGTAAGTATGGCCTTGCTCCGTAATGGACATGACCCACCTCAACTCCATTTCCTTCCTACCTAACCAGGCCAGTAGTTTACCCGTCCTGTCCCCTACCTCATATAATTGGTGTTGGACTGCGAGCTGATGAGCCCTTGCCTCTTGGGTGACGTGCGCCTGGTATTCCATTTTAGTAATTTCAATTTGGCGAAGGGTATGTTCATTCAACGTGGAGGTTCCACTACCTTCAAGACTCACCAGCCTGCGTTCCAAGGCCACAATCTCTTGGGTTTCCCGCCGTTTTTTATGGGCAATAATGTTTTGGGCCCTATCTCGTAACACCGCTTTGAATGCTTCCCATAAGATGACTGCCGACTGTACTGAGCCTGCGTTTTCCTTGAAGTAAAGCTCGGTTTCCACCCTGAGTTCTTCAGCGACCCTTTTATCTTTCAAGGCCCATGCATTCAGTCTCCAAGTCACTCCTAGGCCGCCTCTCCTCCCTGATACCCACCTTTAATAAGAGCGGTGAGTGATCTGAGATGCCCCATGCTAAATATTCAATTTGCTCTACTTGTTCAATCTTGCCCGCTGGAGTGAAGAGGTAGTCCAGCCTAGAAAACACCCTGTGAGCCCCAGAGAAGTAAGAGTAGGCACGTGTGCTTGGATGGTGTCGTCTCCATAGGTCAGTTAGCCCAGGGGTTGCTTGGAGCTTTGCCAGTGCTGTGAGTTCGTGCGACGCGGGTCGTGTTTGAGTGCGATCTAGGGAAGGATCACTCACATCATTAAAGTCACCCCCGATAATGTGCATGGCTGTGCCAGACTGCAAGAGGAGTTCCGTTAACTTATCCAGCGTACACTGCTGGAGCCGTGGGGAAGCATAGACACTAATGAGTAACTATGTTTTATGATTCCAAATGCCCTGAACCGCAACGTATGTGCCATCAGGGTCCACCCATTGTCGGGTAACCCGGAAACCAGGGTGACTTTTTGATGAGAATAACTACTTCCCTCAATCCCTGGGTGAAGCCAGCAAGCGCCAAAGTGGTGTAGTGCCCCCTACCCAAGAACGAACAGTGCGAGCCCATTAGATGTGTCTCCTGTAAAAATATTATATCAGGTTTGAGCCTTTTAAGGTAGTTAGACAGCTAGTCACGTTTGATTTTGTTCCCTAACCCGTTGACATCGCATATCATTACTGTGTATCAGCCCGCAGCCATTGTAAAGAAACTATCAAAACATCAAATGCCTACCCCTCTCTCAGAGCTGCGCCCAAATATTGTTCTCTCATCTCAATCTCGGTATTCATGTAAACCGACTCAACAGAACTCCCCCCCACCACTGAACATAGTCCAGAACATTTGACGGTATCCAGTATATCCCCCTCCCCACACTCTGCAGGCTCCCTCACCACCCCCAATTTCGTCACCATGACAACACTGGTACGGGTAAACCCCCGAGAGGTCTGTAACCCTCCCCCCACCCAACCTCAATCAATTTTGAAATAATGCAATAACAACACACTGTATACTTCCTGTTAGCAGGCCAAAGTTCCCAAATGTCTGCCAGGCCCCGGGAATCTCTTACTGTCTCTGGGCAGCCGTCCAGCCCAAAGTTCCTCATTCCTCTTTGCCATTGCTGGGAGGGTGCAGTTGCTGTGTGCTTCCATCTAGAAGGCCCGAGCCTGGATCCTCCAACTGCTGAATGCTCTCCAGAAGTGGGAGTTCACTGTCCGCATCTACTGAATCTTCTCTTTCTAACTGTTCAGAGTTACCATTGTCGCTCAAGCTTTGAGGAGTTCGTGTCATGCAGTTCTGGACGGTGTCGTCTTCGGATTCCGATATACTGCCTTTAGTTTCTCTTGGCCTCAGGGATCTCCCCGGTGTTCCCACAGTAGCAATCCAATGATTTAACATTCTTCTCCAGCGCTTTTCTTTGGGTCGTTCCTGACTGGAGCCCACTCTCTTTTCAACGAACAGAACATTAGTTTGGGGAGACCCACGCCTCAACCGAGGCCTTTCCTCAATCCAGGACTACGTCCGGATTCTGGAAGAATGGCGTTGTGCCTTGATAAATAACTTTAAGTTTGGTTGGAAACAACAACATGTATTGGATCCCAAGTGCTCTGAGTTTTGCTTTAATGGGAAAGTCGTAACTTTTGCACATCTCGTGAATAGTCCGGAAACACCGTCACTCTTGTGTTGTCGTATATGATCTCCCCCTTCTTGTGCAACTCCCTGAGTATTAAATCCCTGTCCTGGAAGTTCAAGAAAAGGGCTATCAATGGCCGAGGGGGTGCCCCTGGTGGTGGGTGGACATTGGGCATCCTGTGTGCCCTTTCTATGACAAAACAAGTCAAAAATTGTGCATCTGTAAGAGCTTTTTAAAGAAATGTCAGGAAAAAATGACCCCGGTCAGAGTGCTCCGCATTTTCCGGAAAGCCTCTAAATCTCAGATTATTCATACGGGCCTTATTTTCGGCATCATCGACCCTCCAAACCACCGCCTTCATTGTAGCTAAAAGTCCCGCCACATCCTTACGTGTGGCATGCGAGGTGTCTTCAAGTTCTGAGAAGCGCTGTTCTGCCTCAGTAACCCTTTCAGATACCTTTACCCGGTCCTGGTGCAGGAATGTGACCTCAGTTCGTATCTCGGCCATCTTGTCTTCTAGGCTTTCTCTGGACGCTTGAATCGCCTGCAGTATAGTCGTGGCATCCGGAAGTGGAACGAGGCCTCCCTCCGCTCCCCTGGGCGCAGGGGGTACTTTGGTAAAGCACTCCACCTTCCCCAGTTTTGATGTTTTAGGCACCTTTTCTCGTGTCATCGTAGTCAATCTAATAGTGGACCGCAGCCGGGCACTCCTCCCCTGTCTCATGGCCACTGCTGCCACTGTGGTTGGGCTCCCTGTAACACCCTCCCCCAGTTGTGGCGGGGCTCCCAGTACCACAATACCGGTGGCAGCCAGGCAGTGGAGGCCAGCGTAGGTGCACCCACTCTGGCACTACAGAATTGGGTATTCAAAGAGGCACCAAACCGCTCTCCACCCCCACATCTCTCACTCCGATGTTCGGGCTATATTTTGCGCCTTTCCCCGTGGACGGGAGTGACCAGGCTTGGTTTCAAGTCCACCAGGCTCTCTGCAGGGAGGCCACAGGCTACTTGCAGTACTTCCTCTGGGATCTTCCAATCTCGGAGGCTGGATTATCATGCCCTTTGCACAGTTATGAAGGGCACCAGTGTCTCATCCAGATTATGCCCGGTATCTGTGGATTGATGCCCCTGAAGTCTGCGAGTCGGCGGTGCCAGAAAATGAGAGTTCCACAGCACGCTGCCACAGTGTTGGTAGATGGCCATCCACTAAGCCCGGGAGCCAAAGTACATACCGGGGTCAACAAGTTTATAATTTCCCCATCGTACCTATCCCAGACATCCACTCCAGTGTTGCTGGAATCAGCGAGGGGGAGAGGGAAGGAGAGAGAGTCAATCAGCGGTCCCACCGGACCTCCCGCACCAACACTGCAGTGTCTTCAGCCCAGTGTTTTAGTGCCTTCAATGCGGGCTCACGAGGAGTCCCCCGGCGGCCCAGATGCAGATGGGTCAACCCGGGTATCAGCGCGGAAACAACCACCACCACCCGCCGCAAAAAGGGAAAACAAAAGGGGGCCCCCTCACTCCCAGCCTCAGGGTGTCTCACCAGGTTTCAGCGTCAGGCCGGCTCTAGGGCTGAGAGCCCTTCCACCAGCCTCTATGCTAACTTCCAGCCCTCAGCTCGCCTCCGGACCTGAAGCACTCTGCCCACCTTGAGCGTGTGTGGACCGCTCCTCGTCTCAGCACTAGCGGTCCGGAAGGGCACCACTGGTCTCCGACCCCAGAAAGAGTGTCTAGGCGTTCCCAAGGTTCATTCCGCATCCACCTCTCAACTTGAGAGTGTCACGGACCCACAGTATTGCCGTGTGCTGCTCCGGCAAGACGCCATCTTGGTGCACGTCGACTCAGCGGTGCTGCAGAAAAGGGCTTTAAAGATGTCCCATATCGGGGGACCCTAGAGGGTGCACTGCAAGATGGCCGCACTCTCGTGTAGCTCTGCCCGGCTGAGCCACTATCCGCCCATCATCTGTCTGGAATAGCTACATCTACTCTCTGAAACTACTCAAGCTCACCTGCAAGATCTCCCTGCACACATTGGCGGCATTTCTGGGCAGCGAGGAGCGCTGTGGAGACTAGACACAAGATGGCGGCCGCCGCAATGTCCTTCTAACGGATCCTGCCTGGCGATGCCGCACCGGGGTGCTGGTTTGAGGTGACGAGTTGCAGTAGACTGTGGGCCGCTGACGCTGCACGTATCCTGGGACAGCGTCTTCCAGAGTGGAGGCTTCCTGCGCTGCATGTGCGGATACCAGTCTCTGCCTGTGTGCGGCGAAACGTGGCAGCCTAGCTGTGGACTTCTCGCCCGGCGCTGAGGTGCTGCGGGCCCCCTGGTGATAGTGTTGCTCGCAGTGCCGGCCCCGTAAGTGTGACCCGGCTTGGTCGGTGCCTGTAACTGTGGAGGCGGGAGTGGGCCTTTGCTGGGTTGTGCCCTGTGAGCTGGGGCTTGCGCCTGTGGGTGTGCAGCTGGCTGGTGCGGCTCGTTTCTGGGGTGCACGGTGGTGAGAAAGACATCGCGTTGCCTGCGTGGGCCGGTGAGCAGGATCGCATGCTGATGGGCCTGTTATCAGAGCTAGTTGCTCCTCCGCTGCATTGAGAGCACTGAACGGCAGGGATACTCCTGGCGGCCTGCTCTCTTTTGCGCTGTGCGGGACACTTGCAGCTGATTGATCTGAGGCTGTGGTGTCCATCGTGGGAGCGGTGACCTGGCGATATTGGTCTCTCCCTGGCTCCTGCAGGGAGTGCTGTAAGGTTACTGAATACTGTGTGGCCCTCCTGACTCCATTTCGGTGATGCTGCCAGTCGTAGATAAACGAGGAGCTCATTGAGTGTAACCTTCTGAAAGCTGCTGGGCCTAGTGTCTGTGGGCTCACGTTTACACTTGACACAGCGCTGGGTGGGCGCTCCAGGCTGACCAACTGTGGGGCTCTGTGCCTGCCGTCCCCCTGCTACTCCTGGATTACACACTAAAGAAATGTCAGGAAAAAATGACCCCGGTCAGAGTGCTCCGCATTTTCCGGAAAGCCTCTAAATCTCAGATTATTCATACGGGCCTTATTTTCGGCATCATCGACCCTCCAAACCACCGCCTTCATTGTAGCTAAAAGTCCCGCTTCTTTGTTTCTTGTGTGTGGGGTACTGCGAGATCACTGAGGCTTAGAGCTTGTGCCCTGGTGGATCAGTGAATATTCTGGGTGTGCGCTGCTTCTGTACCCGCTACCTGTGCAGAGTGGTTGCCATTAAGTTGATCGCTGGCACATTTGGTGACTGGGTGTGCACTGCCTGGTTGGTGGGGCAGTGTGTTGATACCTAGTGGCTCAGCTGGGTTTCTGCCCTATTACAAACTTCGAGTGACCATATGCCTCCCCTTGAGCCTCATTCTTCTCACTGCGTCCTTGGCCATAAGGGGTGCCTCCAGCGGGAGAGGCCATGGGACGAATGGATAAATCACAGCCTCACGTCACTTTCGAGGCACTTAAACCATCTAGAACTCTGCAGACAGCTGCATCTGACTCAGAGGCTGATGCCCAGGCGGACGCCCCCCCCCACCCTGGAGGCTACATTGCTAGCCATGCAGCGCATTCTACAGTCAATTGAGGGCACGATGGCTGCAGTTAATCACCGACTAGACCACATGTCTTCTAAGTTAGAAAAACAAAACACTCGCATGGGGGAGGTGGAGCAGAGGGTTTCTGCAACGGAGGACGGCCTGGGTGAAGTTTCAGAAAAGGCACTCATTATGGAGAAAGTATTAGCCCTCATCCAGGCCAAGTCTGCGGATTTAGAGGAGCGGTCCCGGCATAACAACATTAGAATTACAGGGCTGCCGGAATCCATCAATGTAGGGAAAATGGAGACCTTCATAGAAAACTTCATAACTGAAGTATTTGGTGCAGAACAACTCTCTAACCTGTTCGTTGTGGAGCGCGCACACAGATCCCTCGCTGCCAGACCTGTCCAGGGGGCTACTCCCCGCCCTGTAATAGCCAGGCTTTTGAACTATAGAGACCGAGATACCATATTGAGGTTGGCGAGAGATAAGGGAAATATTGTGCACCAGGGCAATTCACAGGCCTTCTTCCCTGATTTCACGGTGGCTGTCCAAGCGGCCAGACGTGAATTTGGTGCCGTAAAAAAATTCCTGCAGACGGAAGGGGTCCCATATGCGATGCTGTACCTGGCCCGTTTGCGCCTAGGCCCGGATGGGGATTGCAAACATTTTTCTTCTCCAATAGCCACTCTGGAGAACGCTAAACAGTTAAAGCGGAGGAGACTTGAGACCAGTAATGAGCCTAACAAGGCGGAGTAGCTGTGAGCTGCATAACATTACACATTGCTAGATGCTATACATATGTATTTTTCCAGAAGCACCTCTGATGTACTATGCACTAACATGTGTTGCCTTGAATGACTTCTAGACTCATGCAATGCTTTTCTTGTAGAATGCTTGCACTGGATTTTGGTTGTGTTAACATGGGCGCACTAAATTCTCTGCGGCTACTGTACTGTCGCAATACTGGTTTCTCTTTACAAGCTGTCCGTGACTCATTGAGTGTGCCTATTCGGGTTCTGTGGAGCCATACTATGGTGTGTCTTTGCGGGGGTGCCTTCCTGCCCCGGTTGAATCTGTGCGCTGTTTCATTATGCTACATGTTATTGACGTATTACTATCCTGGTGCAATACTAGACCTGCTCACCCACCTCCTACTACGTGGGAGGCCAGTAGCACTCAGTGCCCCTGAAATTGGGTGTACCCCAAATGCATTTTGTCTTTGTTGGGTATTTTGGGGAAGGGGAGGGAATGTTTGGGGATGGCTTTGGCAAGTTGGGGACGCTGAAGTGGGTGGGGGCTTGGGGGGGTGGTTTTGGGGTAGGCAGAATGGTATTGTAGCTGGGCTGGGTATCCACCGAGCTGGTGGACCGTGGTACTTCGGACATGCTTTACACAACTTATTACTCAGGTGTTCTGTTAATGATGGCTCCGAACCATGAACAGTACAGTTAAGTTCCTTTCTTGGAACGTATGCGGGCTTAATACACCTAAAAAAATAAGATCAGTATTTGCCTATATAGACCGCATGAGAGTGAAAATAGCCCTACTGCAGGAGACTCATCTAACCAATGATTCGGCTAAGAAAGTGGGGGTGCGCTGGGCAGGTGCCAGAGTTGCGTCCTCTTAGTCTACCTACTCTAGGGGTGTGTTGACTCTGGTGAAAAAAGGTGTTCCATTTACTGTGATTCACTCCGACGTGGATGAATGTGGACGAGTGGTGATCCTACATGGGCAATTGGGCGGCAAAAATGTGTTGCTGGTAAATGTGTATGGTCCTAACACGGATAACCCTTTCTTCTATTCAGATGTGTGGCGTAGAATTTCTGCATTTCCTCCGGCTGCAGTCATTTGGGGGGGTGAATTTAACGTTTGTCTGGATGCTACAATGGACAGAATGGGTAGTAGTGAGACACGGCCTAAACAAGCTGCAGAGGTTCTGCTGGGGTTACTAGACGCATGTCATTTGTATGACATTTGGCGTAGCCGCCATCCCACAGACCGGGAGGGTACCTTTGTGTCTTCAGTTCATGGGTCTTGGTCCCGGATAGACCTGAGGCTTGTCTCGGAGAGAGTCTGTACTTGGGTAGAGGAGTTGACAAATGAAGCCCACACTTTGTCTGATCATTCTCCCGTGCTCCTTCAATTACAGCCCTCTGAGCTTACCGATCCTGTATTCCGGCGGACTATTGCGATTAAACACTTTTTTAAGGAAAATGAGGGATCAGTGGATAGCACGGAACTGGTATGGGAGGCTTTTAAAGTGACTATTCGTGGAACATGCATAGAGGCCCAATCCAGGGTGTTGCGAGAAATTCGGCGGAAACTCAAACGCTT
The DNA here is from genome assembly GCF_964204655.1 of Triturus cristatus. NCBI lineage: Eukaryota > Metazoa > Chordata > Amphibia > Caudata > Salamandridae > Triturus > Triturus cristatus. The sequence goes on from NC_140581.1 coordinate 1,093,982,091, forward strand.
AGCATCTGATATTTCTAAACTAGAACATGACTATGAATCTGATTCTATAAGACGTATGCGTCGGAACTTGCCCCCAGACTTTTGGAAGCCTATGCGGAAGCTTATGAGAAGGGGACGATGCCGCCTTCGCTCCGTGAAGCTTTGCTTGTTACACTATTGAAACCTGACAAGGCCCCTAATCTGTGCGTGTGGTATCGGCCCCTTTCGATTATTAATATTGACGCAAAGATTCTGGCAAAAATGATCACCACTAGGATACAACCATTGGTCCCTCTTCTGGTTTTACCTGATCAATTTGGGTTCATCACAGCGCGATCCACGGCTCATAATTTGCGCACTGTTCTTTCCACCTTACACTACTCCGACCCTGACTTTCAAGCAGTTGCTGTGCTGCTAGATTCAGCAAAGGCTTTTGACTCCCTACAAATGCCTTTTATGTTCATGGTACTGACCAGGGTGGGCTTCCCGCCGTTCTTCCTTCGATGGCTCAGTGTATTGTACGATTCCCCTGTGGCTCTGGTTCGGGTTAATGGATGGGTGTCTTCGTTGTTACCCATTGGGAGGGGTACACGGCAAGAGTGTCCCCTATCACCTATGCTGTTCTCGCTTGCCCTGGATCCCCTAGCATGTAAATTGCATCAAAAACATGCGGGGGCTGCCTTGCGGTTTTGGCAGAGGCCGCTTGTGGGCTCTCTTTATGCGGACGACATGTTACTTTATGTCCGTGAAACTGCAGTGTATCTACCTGCGCTTCTCAGGGAGTATGTAAAGTTTGAGGGATTCTCGGGTCTCGGGATCAACTGGTCAAAATCTGTGGTGTCTCCCCTTACAGCGAATACAAAAGAAGTGGAGATGGAATTTCAGCTAACCTGGACATCTGATCCTGTGAAGTATCTCGGGGTGTGGCTACACAGGAATACAGATGTGGTTATATCAGAAAACTATGGCCGCACTGTCACGCGCATCACTGAATTAGCTGAGAGGTGGGCACACCTGCCCCTCTCCTTGGCAGACAGGATAGCGGTTGTGAAAATGGCCTTTCTCCCCAAATTGCTTTACTTCTTTGTTAATATTCCCATAAAATTAAATGTGGCAATGTTTCGCCCTCTTCAATCTTCCCTGCTGACGTTTGTCTAGGGTGGTAAGAAGCCTCGCTGTAAGTGGGATCTTCTGGTGCAACCCTTTGACGGGGGCGGTTTTGAGGCCCCTGACCTTTGCTTATACTATTTGTGCTCACAGGCGCAATTCACGCATTATTGACATTTTCACCCAGCGTTTTCACCCTTATGTGGGTATTGAATCAGATGCTGTCCTCCCCATGCCACTGCAGGCGGCAATTTTGTCGGGGGCTCGGGTGGCCCGCGGACTGAAATAAACCCCATACAGTGCACAGAGTGGGTTTGGAGAATGCTTGCGAAGCGAGCTCAGTTACCCTATCTATACACTCCGCTGCTACCCCTAGCTTCACACCCCGAGATCTCTGCGGCACGAGAATCATCGGCCCTACGAGAGCTGGCTAAGGCGGGTGTCTCTCGGTTGGGTGATTTGTACAAGAATGGTCAATTCAAAACGTTACAGGAGGCACGGAATGGTACGGATCGGGGGCTTTATGTTTGGCTTTACATTTGTCAGAGTTCGACAGGCTATTCAGGCGATTTATCCGGATTACCCAATGGAGCCCACTACTGTATGGGCATTGCAGGTGATGCTGTCGGGAGAGGGGCGAAAGAGGTAAATCATGAAACTTTATAATGCTTCCTTACGCGAGCGGGAACAGGTTGATCACCCCTCTTGTCTACGCTGGCAGGCAGTGTTGGGTACCACTCTTGCACCGGAGGTCTGGACGGCGTGCTGCCAACTCACTGGTCGTCTTACGGCTAACTGTAATCTCCGTATTATTCACTTCAAATTCATACACCAATTATATTGCACCCCTTCACAACTCTGTTGGTATGGTCTATGAGAGACTGCTAGTTGCGTGCGTTGGGGAATGACGGATGCAGACTTCATACATGTGGCTTGGCTGTGTGCGGGTGTAATTGCTTTTTAGACGGCTGTGGTGAAAATGCTTACTGATGTCCTGCTGGATCCAGTGCACTGCACTCCTGAAATATGCTTACTCAGTTATATCAAATGTCTTAAACACTGTAATAGACGAATTGTTGCAGTTTCCACTTTATTTGCGAAAAGGGCCGTTGCGCAAAGCTGTGGCGCTAAAACTACTCCTACGGTAAAAAAAATGTCTTCGGGATCTGATCTACTGCAGGGACCAGCTGCTGATTTATGAGGAGGAGCTGCCAGATGCATCTTGTCCCAAGGACTTCTGGTCCCCGCTTACAGCATATTTGATGTACTCTCCAGACCTGCTGTGAATCTCCAACTTGTTTGCATTCATTATATCTGAAGACCAATGAATTGCTTGGAGGTGCCCGCACTCCGCAGTGGTTTGTGCTTGCTCTCCCTGCCCTGAGTAGTGGATAGCATGAAAGCGCCAATTAATTGCCATCACTGTTATTGTCTTATATATGACAGTTTATTATTGCGCAGGCATTGTCCGAATGTACTAGAACTCTGATCACGCTCTGCCTGGGGGTGGGGGAGGGTAATGGTGGGTTTGTTCGATTCGATTATTCTGTATCTAATTTGCATTTATTGATTGTACTTGTACCTGATGAAACTAATAAACATATTTTAAAAAAAAGATATCCCATATCGTCCAATCGTCAATGCTGCCGCACCCCTCCGTCACAGCACACCATTCGATCCCCACTGGTGGCGTTTTAAGGCATTGAGGGTCAGGATATAAAGCAGTATGAAATCGGGGCCGGCGGAGCTCGCAGTAAACGCAGCTACCCGGCCATGTTGATGGCCACCCCCCTTCTGTGAATACTTTTGAGCCCATGTTGAACACCCAGCTATATCAATACATGAAGCGCAGTACAAAGAAGTGGCCAGGTTCTATTGTAGTGCAGCATTTATATAGCACTTACTACCTCTATGTGGTGAGCCAAAGTACTTGCCTATATGGGTGGCATTCTACACCTTGTACGGTGTGTGGTTGGAAGGATGATGTTTTTATTTTGATCCTATGTTGGAAATGTTTCCATACCGTGTGTGATGACCACTGAGGTGCAGTTATTGTGTTGTGGGACACAGCGCATATCAGTGTGGTGGATGATGAAGTGTCGTGCAATTTTATGGTTTTCAGTATGTTGGTATGTTTGAACAGCTCTGCAAGGACCTTAGTATGTAGTCTGCTTAGAAGTTACTTCACTAGGTTGTCCACTCTGAGATTTTGTGTATAGTTATGGTCCTGAGATGGCATGGTTGGATAGAGAGAGAAGTGGAGAGATCTGATGAGATGGGAATTATTATTATCATCCTGTATCTGAGTGTCTTTGTGATATGGAAAGAAACGGTCAGATAGTATAGATATTTGGGGCCTGCAGTGATGGACTAAATTAAAGTCCTCCGAATTGTCCAGCAATGTATGACATATTTCTTCAGTTAATCCATGTAGATGCTGCACAAACACAATGCTGTGATGAGACGTGACCAATGACACATCTGGCCCATGATGCTGGTCAACAAAATAGTATTTTTTGCTATATCATACATTTAAAAATCTGTATTTTTCAGGTGGGACATAGTATTGAGTGCACAACCTCTTCTTGTCATATAGGACTGCCCTATCTTTTTATGTGCAGAGGCTCTGCAGTCGTAAAGATACTAGTAGTATAATACCTGTGTGAATTGCAAACAATCGTAAACTTAAACAAAAGTGAAAGTTTGCCTTTGCGGATTACGCCCATTGTATTTGGTCTGTGATTCACTACCTTTGCCAGATACTGTGGTATGATTTTTAATGAAATACATTATTTTGCTCTTAATTAATTGTGTTGCTTTTCTAATTTAAAGCATATTAGCCTACTTTCGTACTGTGTAATACCAGCTTCTGGTTGATTTATTCAATGTGTAAACTTTGTAGCTTAGTGTCAGTTCATAAGTCATCCCTCTTGTATGTATTTTCATGGTGGTCACTGATCCAACATTTATTCAAATAAGTTAAATTACATCCTCTGGGGGAGCTTCATGCTGATAGGTTAGTTACCCATACTCTTGGCTTCCACTGTGAGTTGCTTGGAGTTTATCACAAGGGTAGTTCGGCTATAGACAACTCAGAATTTTTACATTTTCAGAAACTGCAATTTTCTGGTCTAGAAACACAGGATGTGGGTCCGCACCTGGAAAAAATAAGGCAGGTAAAGGGACAGGGAGTGAGGACTGAGGTACAGCCCGACCCCTTCCTCCCCCCTCTTTGCTCCAAGGGGAGAGCACACAATGTCCACTCAGAAAGTAAAAAGTCCTTGGTAAATATCTTCATTAAACAGCCTAGAAGAGGATGAGAACAGCACAAAAAGAGAGAATAGTCGTAAGTCTAGTCGGTTATTCTCCATTCCAGGGAGTTCAACTCTTGATCCCAGATTAATCATGAAGAGGTACCCAATGGAGTAATTAATTCTGGGAGGGGGCAAAGATAGCGCACAACTAACTGCCGCAACTGTCACTGTCTCTCTCTATGGATCAGTGGTGCGGCGATTGATTGCTCTGCCTGGGCTCGGTGAACTGCTTGCTGTGCGCTTAGTTATGGGAGGTGCTGCTGTGGACCACGACGAGTGCTTTCTTAAGGCACCCACTCTCAGCCGGCTGGGGTCGGCTGCTACGGCGGCTATGAGGAGAGCTACTGAATTGGCTCATGTCATCCAGAGAGGGACAAACAGGGAAAGTGCGGACTGCTGAAATTCCTAGTGGTGGTGAGGTGCCCACAGGCGGCAGTCAGCCATCTGATGTTAATAAAGTGATCCCTGATCCGAGGCAGCACAGCAGACTGGGTAAAATGAAGTGTGAGACTAGAGCAAGAAAGGCAGCAACTAAATCCACGTAACAGGTAGAGGGGGGGGTCTGCACAACCCACTGTTGCTTCAATGTTTGTATGTCTATCAGTAGACTCCTGGAAAAATAACTTACTGTTTGAGGAGGGGGGATAAAAAGCAGACAGAAGAGTCTGCAGACTGTGGCACAGAGAAAAAGGATATAATCAGAATGAGACCCCATGGGTCGAAAGAGGGTTAAACTAACGTTCTGTGCCCCAGCCACTATTCCAGAATTTGGCCTAGAGAACTCACTGGGGGGGGATAAAGTCAGGCGAACACGGAGGAGTTTGTGACACAAAGAGCAGAAGGCAAGGAAGATAGTAGGATAAAAGAAGGCCTGGTGGACTCGAAGCCTGATACATCTCTGAGTGCAGGGTCCTCTAGATTATACGTCTGCGCAGGGGGGCCCTTTCACCCTATCTGCCAGGAGAGAAGTTTTTCTCTTTAACAGATGACTCAGACTCTTCTGGGCAGGAAAACACTCCCTCAAGCAGTGAGGCTCTTTTGGATTCCAGTAGCACTTCAATTGAGGATATTCAGTTGACACAAAGGAATAAGTACTCTAAAAAGAAAAAGAGGAAATAAAGCCAGAAGGGGAGTGCCTGTAAACAGTTAAAATGGGACTACTCAGACACCAGCTAATGCCTCAGGAAGATGGCGTTGAAGAAGGCTCAAATATGAATATACAGTCTAAAGAATCCTCTTTGACGGCTGTATTTATGTGCATTGAACAAAAAAAGAAGAAACCAGGAATGATGGACGTGGAGCCATAATCGCTGCTAAAAAAGTACAAGCGGGTTTCTGTTAGCTGAATAAAACATGTGGAGAAATTGCTGAGCAATTAACTTCTGTAGAAACCCTGATGGAGGTACTAGAAGCTACTAGAAGCTGAAGTTGAATCCCTGAAGTCACAAAGTACTGCTCAAGGTGCAGCTATGTCCGACGTTATGTTCAAGCTTGAAGATCAAGAAGACCGTCAGCGAAGAAACAACTTGCACTTTTTAGGGATTCTGGGAGGAGTGGAAGGTAGCAACCCTAAGCCTATATGGTGAACCTATTGAAGGTGCATTCCCTGATCAAGTGAACTGAGACTGGGACTCTGAAATACAACAAACTCATCGATTTCCGTTAACCTTAAAAAAACACATGCACGATATGAAGGAAAGACCCAGAGCTATGCTGTTATTTTACTATTTTTCAGCAATTTTTTACGGAGGCAACTAGTTTATGATCAAGCCCACCCTAATGCGCCGAAGTCCTGTAATTGTGTATCATTCTTTATCAAACTTGACTTTGCTCACGCAACAGTAGAAAGACGCTGGTGGGTGACATACAGACTTTATTTTCATTAACTTTGAGTTCTACATTGATGTGTAGGACATGTGTGACTCTTAGGAAATATTGCTAAGTTGCACTGTGGTTGTTTTGCAGGTGGCAGTATCTCAGCTTTGTTCACAATACCACTGTGTGACCATAGTGACTTTTCAGGTCAGACCACACATTGCAACATAGATGGACAGCTTGATGGTCCGCCCTGGCTGTGCAGGTATGTTGATGTAAGATCCACATGTGTCTTGGAGATTACATTTGGTTTTCATGATGGCTATTCTGAATGTGGTTTCACATATTGACACAACTACTGTGCACATTGCGCTAAGGCACCTAGGTACCTGCATTCTCTCCGGCCACTACTCAGTCATCCGATATGAAATCATTCACTGACCCTCCCTGTGGCCATGACAAGTGCTGAATCAACCGATTCTTGCCTGGTTCTTTCTTTGGCAGCACTCCTACGTGAGAAAAAATCAAATCCTTTATTGGGCTAACTGCGAATGGACCCTCCATGCGCCCTTCTGCAACTACCTTTTTCAATATTCTGCAAACCACTGATTTATAAGCTGCCACTGACTTCAGATACTCTGCCCATCTTGCTGCCTAAGGGCCCTCATACCCCAATTTAAAACTTTCCCTGTGAACTGTACTCAATAACCGTGCATCCTATTCCCTTGGGTAGTGCATCAGCCAGGCATCCAAGCAGTCCAGCTTAATGGGTGTATAAGCCTTTTTCCATGTAACCCTCCACTCCTCCTCCTCCCCTGCCTCCAGCCCCCTGTTGTCACTGCTGTCCACTATAAGCATTCAGTTGTTGGAACTTTGCCTCCCTTGCTTGCCCTGTCCTGCGTATCCTGCCCGAAGCATTGCCCCAATGGGTGCCTTCCTGCGCATTTCGAGCATTCATGCTGAAATCTACAATATTTCTGCTGCAGGTTCCTTTATTGTAATAAAACAAACACAAGGAGATGATGGACGGAGCGTTGAAACTTTTCAGACACTCACCCCAGTCACAGATCTGGGTTGAATCTATCATCCTTCTTTAGCTCCCTTCGCCACCCCAGTTCAAACACAGCTATATGTGAATCAGTCTTGACCCTGTGCCTCATGGGAACAGTCCAGCCCGAACTGCCAAGCCATGTCTTCCCTGGACCGGAAACAAGCATCCTGGGACCGGTTTTGGGTTAAGAGCCCTCATCAGCCAGGCTAGCTTGAATCCAGAGGCAAAGTGAGCAAGGGTATGGCGAAGTGAGCTAAAGAACGATGATGGATTTAACCCAGATCTGTTACTTTGGCTGAGTTTCAATGCTCCGTCCATCATCTCTTTGTGTTTTCTTTGTTCGCCCTAAGTTGGCATGGTATGCCCAGACGTGGATCCCTTGCTCGTTTTGCCACTGGATTCAAGCTAGCCTGGCTGATGAGGGGTGTTACCCCGAAACCAGTCCCAGGATGCTTGTTTCCGGTTCAAGGACGACTTGGCTTGGAAATTCAAGCTGGACTGTTCCCATGAGGCACAGACGTGGGTCCCTTGCTCACTTTGCCACTGGATTCAATCTAGCCTGGCTGATGAGGAGTGTCACCCCGAAACAGGTCCCAGGATGCTTGTTTCCGGTTCAGGGAAGACTTGGCAGTTCAGGCTGGACTGTTGCCATGAGGCACAGGGTCAAGACTGATTTGCATATAGCTGAGACTGAACTGAGGTGGTGAAGTGAGCTAAAGGACGATGATGAACTCAACCCAGATCTGTGACTTGGGGTGAGTGTCTGAAAAGATTCTGCGCTCCGTCCATCATCTCCTTGTGTTCACTATACCCTATAACATGAGTTTCATATATCAGGTAAAGACGTGGAAACAATAAGCATCATGAGGAAAAAAATCCTTCCAGAGAGTGCAGTATTAAGCCTGCCGTAAAAAGCACCAAACCCTCATCCTGCTCATCTGATCCCATCCCTCCACTTTTGCTAAACAACAAGCAAATTCTCTCTCACAAAGGACATTTTGAGACACACAGTCACATGAGTTTGTTTTCTAATTACCTTGTGTCTGACCTGTGATAGAGAAGTCATCTGACCCTCAATTATATATCTTACTCCTTAGAATGAGTCAGGAGTAGAAAAAATAATTTGGGGTAAAGTTCTCCTGCAAGTTAGAGGTTTGTGTACCCTTTCACTTTTTTTTTAATTGGTCCTTTATTTATTCCTTCAAGAAAGATGAACGTGCCCCTTACCCTGCTCAAGGACACTGCATACCAATTTACACAGTAAGATTCTTTTTGTTCATTGAAACACCCCAAATTACGATGATGGTTGAGAATAGTTGAAGAAGATTCGTAAATGTGATCAACGTGGATTTTTTTATAGTGATTTGTGTAAATGTGGTTTCCTGGATTCTTAATGGCTTTTTAATGGCTTATATAAGCATTTTTGTAAACAAGGGACAAATTAGTAGGCCTCTGCAGAGTTCACGGAGTGACCAAAAACCTCCACACTCTCTGTGGAGTTCCGCAAGCGACAGAGTGAGGTAAGTTGCGCTGCTGTTTTTTGGCGCTAGAGGGCGCAGCTTCCTTCTGCCACTTGAGTAGATGTTCTACTCGAGTGGCAGCTTCCTCAACACAAGTGGCAGGTTTCTCAGCGTGAGCAGTAATGATCTGCCGCGACCGCTCGTGATGAGAAATCTTGCCGGGAGAAAGTCTAGCATTGGATTTTCCTAGCTCGCGCTCACAAACTTAACATTGGCAAACCGTGAGAGAGGAAAGCCTCTGCTGCATGTCACTATGCTGAGTTTTTCTGAGCTGCACAGTCTGTGCAGAGTTAGAAAACCTCCACAGCCGAGTTTACCACCCAGGCCTACAAATTAGTCTTGTGAACAGAATTATTTTTTTCATATTAATTCCCTTGCACAGGTCTAAGCCAAGCAAATTAATAGACCAGTGGGTCTCTGTGTTTCAAAATTTGAATGTGATTGAAGAAGCATGTTCCATCCAATTCCAAATTCTGCATAGAAAAACCTTGCTTAGAGTGATTTTTCAAGAGTGACGCATTGTGATGCAATTTGCCCCACATCTACTTAGTTTTTAAACTCTATCTTGAAGGATCATGCCAGTCATGTAGCCAAGAATACATGAAAGTTATCATTAAAGACAAGAGTAATTTAATTTTTTAATTCTTTTTAATTTACTGCCAAGGAACCTTAAACTAGATTACATAAAATAATGTACAATGTTTACATTCCGAGAGTCTGGACAAGAGCATTTCTAATACAAATATTTTAAACAGTCAGATTTACATTCCAAATAGTAAGCAATTTAAAATTCACCATGGCTGTACAATAACTATTCAACAACTGCTTAATATTGCTCAAGTTGTTATGAACCAACGTGTCATGGCAGATACTAGTGAATGGTTTGATGTAGGAGCCCCAGGTCAGGGGAAGTAGTACTTAGTTGTCATTCAAAGTGGTCCTCAGCCATACTCTTGAGATGTGGTCGTCATCCTTCGCCAAGTCACAAAAGTTAAATATTTATATTTGTCTATGGCTAGTGAAGTTTTATTGTTTAACGATTTCTAACGGTTCTCTGGATATCCTCTGATGGGATATGGTGTTTCAGCACTGAATGTTTATCAGAAAGGGAGATGTTGAGGGATCCTCAATAAATGTTGTCAGTGATATGAAGCACAGTGGTCAGAATCAAAGGCTAAAGAAATGGAAAGTAGGCTGAAACCTGAAATGTGAAAAGTAAAAGGTCAGATAGGTCAAGTAGGCAATTGCCCTTCCTCACAGTCCAGCAAGCAATGGAGGCACCAGGAGCTCATAAAATATATTTTGCTCTGTTTACCACGTGGGCTTGCAAAGATTTTGAATAACTTTAACCAAGTTGAAGGGAGAGTCAGCACTAAAGAGGTTGTGACTCTTCAAACACAACAAGAAGTAAGGCAGTTCATAAAAATGTGCTGCCAAACAATATTGCACTCCAGCAGCTGCCTCTTGTCTTCTCCAGTGTCACACACTCTCATAGATAGGAGCTATTCCACAGAATACAAGGACTCTTTGAAGTCCATAAAAAAGGCAGTCAGTGTTTTGTAATCATTCAGATTATTTTTAACAATGTGACACCGGCCTGATGAATGCCAGTATTAGGGGTCGATTATGATCTTGGTCAGAAAGGCTCCGTCCTTAGGTCAGAGGCTTTCCGACTGAGATCGTTTGTTTCACTTCTGACCGCCTAATTACAATTTCGGTGGTCGGAAGTGAAACTGGCCGGTCATTCCGGCTGGCTTCCAGTGGGCTGAAGGAGCCCTTCGGCCTGCCAGAGGCTGGCCCGTAATCCATATGGACAGCGTTTACACCTTCCATATTATGATGCATGGTTTCCGGCAGACTTTCCATGTCGGCTTTCCGACATGAAAAGCCTGTTGGAAAGCGTTTTTGAGGCCCGCCTTGCAGGGCCCCTTCTGTTTGCGGCCTCCGGTTGGGGGCCGAGGTGGCATGTTGATCCCTACACTGTGTGGCAGGCACCTTGATGTGCCTGCCATGAGCTCCAGGGATGAACACAGCCCCCCATTTACCTATGGGAGCTTGTGCTACAGGCCGATTTATGGCCGTAACACATGTTCTCATCGGGAAATGTGAGTATGAGACCGCACCATGGGTGGTTTCATCGTAATCAGGTGGTCTGGACTGATGACCAGAGGTCGGCCGGTGCAGTTTCCGCAACAATGCTTACTCATGCCCACCCCTTGCATCTGAACCACATTTGCAGAATTATTTTGCTCTTCTGTGACAATCACAAAGCATCCATAGTATGATTACAGCCAAGGTCTTGGTGGCTCGATTCTCAAATGATGCATCTCCAAATTCATAAAGTATTTCTCTTTTTCTCTTTTAAAGGGGTTTGCACCCAATATTCCCCAATATAGAGGTGTTTCTTTGATGATGACGAGTGCTTTGGACAACACTACCCCAAAATCGCTCCTCCTCCAGCACCAATCTTGCCATGTCCATTGTTGGTTACATATTTCCCTAGGCTCTTGAAACCTATGTATTTTGTTCCTTTTTAGCACACCTAACTGTAATGTCATTTAAAACATTAACCAAAGGACTTCTATTAGAAGCGGCTCTGGAATTATGAGACTATGAAGGGCCGATTGTACTCTTGAACGTCTAGTACAAAAATATTGTGTCACAGTAGTACTGTGGACAAAATATCGAGGGACATACTATCGAAGGGTAAATGCACAAAGGGACGTATACATTTGCCATGCTTACCTCCAAATAAATGAAGATATCTGTATATGTATTTTGGTACACATATGTGGAATTAGGTACAGAAATCTATACATATATTTTTTTTTTTATATTTTGTCTCTCGATTTTTATGTAAATGATATTAGTGTCACACAATATTGTTACTCATGAGACACATCTGGAAGGCCAAATTATGGAACACAGTGAAAATTATGCAGCATAATGTAGTACATTCTGGGACAATACTATTTTGCTGTTTTATCACATATTAATGCTGATCTTGCAAAAAGTTTTGCCTCTCTAGTTCTAGCATAAAACATGGGTGAAAAATTCAGGTGAGTAGTTAATGTTTGCCACGGTGCAGCACCATGTGTAATTTTTGATCCTTCTAAACTAGCAAAACATTTGTACAAAACTGTAAACTATGTAGCATAGAGTGAATTGTTAGGCAAGTACAGCAAACCCATAATTGTACGGAAGAAGTGCCTGGATACCCTCACAGGTGACAAGCAGAGCTCTACAAATCCACCTTACATTTACATTATTTTCAGTGGCCCCCCATCGATTAGTGACGGTTTGTTCTGTGATCCTTTCAATCTGATAGTACTCACACTCTCACTCACATTGACAGAAAAAAGCATCAACATCTTACCTCACCCTACTTAGAAAGCATGAACTCGCACAACCTGAGAGTGCTTTTCATCATTTTGATCAGTTCTCGAGATGGTAGATTGAGAGAATGGAAACAAGAAGGCTATTTAGACCTGACAACATGTATAACAGTTGACTTATTTTTCTCAAAAAAGGCAAACTGTGGGCATTGCCAGTGACTGGCTGACCCCAAGGAATAGAAGATTTTTTCTCCATTGGTCAAAGCCAATGCCAGCCGAATCCTTTGTCTAGTCTAGAAGTGAGGATGGGAAAAGCTAAATTTGGTCCTAGGGTGAAAGGGAATTTTTAGCCCCATAGATCCTTGCTCGGCCACAAATTGGATCAACCCTAGTGAGTTTTGTTCTATTCTTTCGCAGAAGAGGTTAGTCTAGTATTCAGAAGGGTGATTGTTTTAATTAATCTCTGTTTCCATCAGGAGATGGATTCCACCTCTTTACATTTACCCTGTGCACTAAGACCAGCTTTGAAGTTAAGAAATCAGCTCTAGCTCTCTAAGCGTACCAGTGGATGAAAGACGGATTAAGTTGCTACACTATTCACTCCTTGTTAATATCATAAAGAATTCGTTTTGTTTCTGAGAATGGAGTGTAATTTCCATGGGCAGTTATTTATGTGATATCTTGTGGATTTAGTTTGTTTGTGAAGATGGAACGGAAGAAACAGAGTTTGAGAGAGAAGGCATATGAACATGTTAGTAAAGTATTTTAAAGAAGTCTCACATGTTTCTCAGCTGCAAAGGTGGGGATGTTGAAGTCATCCCTGTATTCTGGTGGTGTTACTTCTTCAAGTAGATTATATGGATCCTGAAAATATAGTAAAAAGATCAGCGTTAGCAGGACCATTGTCAACAAATGTAGACTGTCATGAGTCTCGAAGACGAAAGTCATGAAAGGCTGCACTCCTCAAGCAACTAAAATACTAAAAAACATTTGTACAAAAAACAGCATACTATGTTCACTTCCTATTTTGGCATTTCACAGCCTTAGCACCTTGTACTCATCACCTAAAAGCAGAACATATGTGTGAGTGAAATATTGCTTTTGGGAGTAATGGATAAAAGATGCAGTAACAGTGAATAATAGTGATAGTGATCTGGCAGTTTGTAAGTATGCTGCTACCATAAGTGCTCACTTTACTCTTTACCTAAGAAATCTTGTATGCCTCTTTCTAAACAATACAGTTACTACCTTATCTGATAAATACAATCCTGGCTTCCAAAGGGCTCACCTACTATTAACAGATCACTCACCTCCACTACATTGTAAAGAGCACCAAGAAAGAAATCACTGGGGGACGTGGCCAAGCAGCCTTAGATGGTAACCGCATTTTAAGCAAGCTACATGCCAGCTCCGAGAATCCTGCTGAACCCGACCCTTAGGTGACCTATTTTTAGCTGCATGCACCCGTGCAGTAGCCCTATAATCACACCCTTTGGCTCACCCGAGCCCATCCAGGGAGTCCGGGATGAGAGAGACAATTTCAGCGATCCACAGCCTGGGTGTACATACGACCTGCTGGTAGACAGGAATGTGCGAGGAAGAGAAGACAAGCGAGTGGCCGGGGGGTGGCACGAATCCGCTTTCACTTACAGGTGGTGGCCCATAACAGAGGAATGGGCACCTTAGAGTGGAGGAGATGGGTTGGGCACCACGCGCGGCCAGGACTGCAACTGCAGCCTTGGTGAGCCGACTATGGAGTGACCTTGTCTTAGATGCAAACATCCATGTGGCACCCACTACGCTTGTCCCGTTTGGCCTACCCAAGCCCATGCAGGGAGTCGGGGATGAGAAGAACACATTTGGCAAGCAACGACCTGCCGGGAGATGGACCTGTCGCCAACAGACACAAACTGGAGCTGCAATCCCACAGCGGCGACCTACCTTTACCTTCGCATTGACTCTTGGGGCACAGCAAGGGAGAGGATACATCCACATGGGAGGGGAGTGGTAGGGACCCCCTTTCGTTAAGCAGCCCCATGGGTTTGTGACAGCCCAGCTGAATTGGTGGCACAGAGTTAAAGACATGAGCTAGGCAGCATGAGGAACAGGGCTAATATTGCAGCCAGTGTGCTGGGACCCACACAAGACATTTTGCCCCATAGGTAGAGATGGGAACACAGCTTCCCCTTCAGGAAGTGACCCCCTCTCGGGGGCCAGTAGTCCTGGGAGACTGCTACGGGCAATGGGGGCAGCAACGGTCACACAAGCCCAGCCATACTCCTCCCCTGATCGCCGTGGGGTCTCAGGAGGATACCTTGAGAGAGGAGGGGAAGATGGGTCGGCCCTCAATACATGGCCTCACAGAGAAAAGAGCGGGCAGATGTCTCCTGTATTAGGTGTAGGGGGGACCCTCCTGTGCCCTTCCGGCTGGTGGGCCTGCCAGAGGGCGTTGAAGACTAGTACCCAGAGATATTCCCCACAGAATAGTTCAGAACCTGCATCATGGATTGTGAGCTATCCCCCTACTTCGTTCTAGAAAGGGCACACAGGGGGCTGGCCCTAAGGCTTCAGCCAGGGAGACCGCCTAGAGCCATTACCATCAGTGTACTGTACATTATGGACAGAGACTCTATCCTGCGGCAGGCACGACGACATCCATACGTGCATTGCACCAACTCCAAGAAAAAAACAGAAATAATGCGGCGGAATAGATACAACAACAATTTATATAGCTGATGGAGACTTAAATTAATCCATCAGTGAGAAGTTATTCTCTTGCAGACCAATTGTCTTTATTTATAAGCACACTCACACTAGGCTGTAAGTCTGATGTACATCGCTATACATCCAATTTTTTATATATGTATATCTTTATCAGACAAACAACAAACATTTACATACAATACATGAAAATGTAAATACAGTCAAGACACTTATGTATCGGAAAACAGAATCCTTAGTGCCCTAATATTAGTACTGCTGCGAAAAACACTTTTATACACCAAAATTACAATTCGCAACTCACATCAATAAAGATCGCCCTCATGTCAACACCTCTTAGGGTACTTATACATTACGCCCTATTCATACTATTTACAGGTGTTGCGAATTTTCTTTACATATGGATTAAAGTGATACAGGGCTTCTTTCTATATCGGGTCGACCCGTTTCAGCCCATTTCATCTGGGCCTCATCAGAACTGGGGGCTAAAGGAAACCTGAAATACAAGTAGATACAACCTCTCATATAACTTATATACACATACACAGCTATTTACAATTTATACATCTGGGGATCAACCACACCACTTAGAGGAAGTCTCCCAAGGGTGTGACCATTTCAATGGATTTCAACTGTGGACAACAGTGGAGCTGAAAGCAGAGGCACTAGAAAACGAAGAATTGTGGATTCTTTTATATGTCAAATAGGCAAAAGCGAGTACACCCATAAAGAAGTGCAGAATCACGTAGGAGTGACGCTATCACATTAAAATTCCTCAAACAAAGTTCCCGTGAATAATAGAGGAATACATATAACGAAAAATACCCAAAGTAATCCCAAGAGCTAGAAAACACCACAACACGTGTCAAATCACCCCAACTGGGGTGTAATTGTTAAAACATCTCTCTGCATATGTACCTCATCAATAGGAATGCTTCTATGCCGAAGTGAAAACCTTAGGGCTCGGTCAAGTGGATCACAATGGTAGTGAAATCCACGTATCTGTGGGGACATGCTCAAAATACTAAAATCACATCTCCATAGCCCGCAGGTAATATGACATGATGACCTAAAAGGGCGAGGTTTTCTGCCAACTAGGGTCACCAAAAATATGAATAATAAAAATAAAAATAAAGGCTTACATAGTTGATGAAGAATAATTAGGTAATCGTCAATCTTCGCTCGAGTCATCCATGGAATAACTGGACGTTCCTCTACTGGGTAAAAAATCTTGTGCAGTCTGTCGGGGAAACAAAGAGCCTGTGTAAGGGACCTACATGCAGCACACAGAGGCTCAATCTGTGTACACACGGGCTGCAGAAACGGCTTACCTCTAAGCAGACCCTTCTGCTAACGAAATCTCTGTCTCTGTCTCTGTCTCTGTCAAGTCGAGACGCCAACCGATTAGCAAGCCGAATTATGGCGTGGGGACGCAATAAGCCTCTGTGAGCGGTAGACTCCGAAAAAAGACTGCAAAATACTCTCTTGATCTACAGCGTTCTAGGTATGCCTGAAAAACCCTAGAACGCTAAACTGTAAAATGTAAAATTCAAAAAGAAGGCAAAAAAGTACTATCTAGGAACATATTTAAAAAAATAAATGTGAAAGAGCAAGACTAGAATACTATAGTCAAATAAATAGCAACCATCTCCAAAGAAGAAAACATATATATAAAAAAGCGTATATATAATATATGTGTCTGCTCTCTGTTGTCCCTCACAATATATATGTTGGGAAATGTCGTTTTGACTACCCAGCAGTTAAACATAGAAACGTAGGGGCGTGGCTTGGCTGCCGAGCGGAATGGCTGCCTGAAACCGCAGCTCCGCCGATCGAGCACAGAAATCCTTCAATTATCTGCTCAACTGATGTGCGGGCTCGGACCTCCCCACCCGAGATGTTAGCCCAGTGTGTCTGCCCGGTGCGCTGGATGTTCTGACCCCGTAGGAGACACGGAGGCTGAGAGCGGCCCGCGGGAAGCGCGGAGACGCGGCGGCCTACGGCACTCGTGAGAGCCGGGGGCTTGCGTGAGGCGGGGTCCGAATCCGGACCGAGTGGTGAGGCAGCGGCTGTTCGATCGCCCCGGAGGGAGTGCGGCCCGCCGGATGATCACCCCCTGCGGCTGAGACAGTGAGGCTGGGACAGCGGCGCCCGGTGTGGTGGGACACTGAAAGCGAACTGGAGGTGAGGCGCAGGGGGAGACCTGGACGCTCTGCGGCGCACTGGGAGCTAGCTGACTGCCGCGGACGTCGCGGAGGGCTCCGATGCTTATGCTCGGCGAACGCTGCTGGGCCCTGCTCTGTGAGAACGTGTTGCCGGACCTCATGGGGAGCGACGCTGATTCGCTCCTTTAGATCGCCTGCCCTTGGAGTGCATACTGGGGAACAGTGGCGGGCCCGAAAGGATAATTGCAGTGGCGGCCATCTTCCCTGAAGTTGATAGTGTGGCGGAGTCCTATTGTCGGAGGCGACGGTCGGCGAGCCGTGGTCGGCTGTCGTGCCTGCCCCCGGCCATACTGCAGTGCTGGTGAAGGCGAGCTTAGGACCAGTGACCCCCGGATCAGAGGGGGGTCGGGGCGCGGAGCAGGGAATCGACTGGCTCTGGTGCGAGATTGCTTGGCCTGCTCTCCCCTCCGGATGATCGCTTAGACGAGGTGCGAGTGCGCTCCTGCGGACGTCCATCTCCGCTGTGCTGCGTTGACCTGGGATGCGGACAGGGAACGGCTACACGAGTATCGGCCTGATCCGACGGACTGTGTTGTGACTCTCCCCGCTTGGTCCGCTCCGCTGCGCCCCGTGTGTGCCCCGGGACAGTGGGCGGCCATGGGCAAGCCAGACACGAGGCAGCCGAAAATCACATTTGGCAAGTCCAAACAGAAACCGCCAGACCCAGACCCAGATCATCGTGAGGCTGAGTCTTCTCGAGAAGACCGGAGTAGTGCTCAGGGTGTGGACATTAAAGCCATGTTTCAGGAACTGAAAACGAGTTTACATGGCATCGATGGCAAAATGGATGCGCTGGCGGCCCGCATGGACGGTATCACGTCTCGCATGGACAAACAAGAAGGAAGAGTGGCATCGCTCGAAACACGCGTGGCCGACACGGAGGAAAGTCAGACCGACCTTGCCAAACAACTGCGGGGCATGGATAAGATCCTGGCACTTATACAACAAAAAAATGAGGACTTGGAAGCGCGCTCGAGGCGCAACAACGTCCGCATCACGGGAGTGGCGGAAACGACGGACATAACAAACATGGAGCAATTTGTCGAACAAATGTTTAAGGATCTGTTTGGGTCGGGTTTGTCTTCGAAGTTCCTGGTCGAAAGGGCTCATAGATCATTGGGGCCCAGGCCTAAACCAGGTGCGCCGCCCCGGCCTATTATTGCACGAATCTTAAATTATAGGGACCGGGACGTGATATTACGTATGGCTAGAGACATGACAGACGTGCAGTACAAGGGCAGCCACATCGCACTATACCCGGACTATACGTTGCAGGTGCAGGCCGCTCGGAAGGAATTTTTGCCTGCAAAGAAACTTTTTCAACAGTCGGGCACCAAATACTCCCTCATCTACCCTGCAAAACTCCGGGTCCAAGGTCCCGGTAAACCGTCCTTCTTTTTGGACGCGAAGGCGGCTCTGAAATATGCCAAACAACTGGTGAAGGACCATAAGACTCAGGCAACGGCAGGTGGCCCGGACCAGCGGGACAGGCTAAGTGATGTTGAATAACTGTTCATGCTTGTTTATCGCTTTGTCGCTGGGTATTGCCTGTCCGTATCGGGCTGGGCCATAGTGACTGTTGAATGCCCAGGAGGGTCAGTTTCAGATGCTGAGAGGGAGTTCAGTAGGACTGCGGGCTCGGGAGGGGGAGGTCCTTGAGCTTTCACACTAGGTCAGCGCTCGATCACCCTGTCATGAGTACAGTGCTTGTGGGTGGCCAACCTGCGTACCTCAAGGGATGATTCCCACTCATCGCTCACGACTAATGACTGTAGTCACAGTTACCATGGTTGGGAGGGGGACCTGGGAGGATATTGCACAACCTGATTGGGGGGTTGGAGCGGGTGGGATTGGGGTTTGGTTGCGGTCGGGGGATTTTGTTGAGTTCTTTTTAAGTTTCAGAGCTGGGTCAGAGGAAGCGAGAACTGCTACTGAATTGCACATTGTACACTGTTTGCTGCCATGTCGACAGTCACCTAGCGAGAGGTGTTCTGGCATTTGCCGGGTAGGGTGCCCAGATGGGCAGGCGGGGTGTGTGCTGTCTATCAGAGATGGGTTGCCGGGAGGGACGCAGCGGGGACCAGGTCCATGGTCTCATCGGAATTTACTTCAATGCTTGTTGCCGTGCGGAAGTTCCCCACCTTGTCAGCGGGCTTGCAGATTGCTGTGGCATGGCCGCCCCCGTATGTTGAGACCCGCTGGGCTGGTAATGTTTGCTTTGCGTTTCGGCATGAAGTGGCCGGCTGACTGGGAGGATGGTACATGTCCGCTGCTTGAGCGAACTCTGTCAATACGCCTGGTGCTGAGAATAGCATAAAGTGTATTACCTGGAATGTACGAGGTATGAATGATAGACGCAAAGCGAGACTGATACAGGCCTTTCTAATTAGAAAAGGTGCTGACATTTGCCTTCTGAAAGAGACGCACCTGATAGCTAACGCTGCGCAGCTGCTCAGACACAATAGATGGGGTGAGGTAGTCCACGCACACTATTCTAACTACTCCAGAGGGGTGGCGATACTCATCAGAAAGGGGCTTCACTGGAGGACGCATGAGGAAATCAGGGACACAGGGGGCAGGTACATTCTTTTGGTGGGTTCGTTGTGCGGCGCGAGAGTGATTCTGGTGAATGTATATGGCCCGAATGACGATAACCCAGAGTTTTACGAGGAATTATGGCATAGGGTGCGGACCTGTGGACCGGCAGCGATATTGTGGGGAGGTGACTACAATGTGGTACTGTCGGATACTAAAGATAGGCAGGGCACAACTAGGGAACATCACCCCAGGGCGTCGGAGGCGCTTGGCTACATTATGCAGGATGCAGGGCTGGTGGACTCCTGGAGGACACTGCACCCCGAGGTCCGCGCTGGTACGTGCATTACAGCTCACCGAGCGGCCTGGTCCAGGTTGGACTTCTGGCTGCTGTCCAGAGATTTGCACTCATCGGTGTTGGAGGTGACTCACATGCCGCGGTCTCTCTCTGATCATGCCCCGGTGTGCTTGACGCTATCCGCGCCGCCGCAGTACATTCAGCCGTTTAGCTGGAGGTTCCCCTCCCGTGCGCTGCGCGACCAGGTCTTCCAGCATTCTTTACGGGAACGACTGGAGGAATACTTCGCAATTAATGAGGGCTCTGTAGATTCGCCTGGCATGCTCTGGGAGGCCTGTAAGGCAGTAACCAGGGGGCATTGCATGGCGCTAAAAACTGGAGTACTGCGCTCCATAAGAGATACCCTGAGCACGTTAGAATCTGAACTTGCGCAGCTTGAAGCTGCGATGATAGTGGACCCTTCTGGTGAGGCGAGTGCAGCCTTCAGGACGAAACTGACCATGTATCAAGTGGAGGCGGACAGGGAGGTTGCGTTCTTGTCCAAAGATTCCCAGGCCAGACGCTATGGGGAGGGTGATCGAGCTGGACGAACACTAGCTAACATGCTGCGCTCGCCGCGTGGGTCGGAGCATATTCTAGAGCTACATGGGTCAGGGGGTGAAGTGATTCGAGACCCTCCGACTATACTGACAGTGATGACAGATTACTACAGGGTCTTGTATACCTCTAAGGTGACACCTGATGACACTATTATTAGTGATTACCCAGACACCATAGCCCTGGCGTGGTTCAGTAATAATGCCAGACAATATATGGACCTGCCGTTCATGCAGGAGGACATTCGTGCAGTGATAGCCGCTATGCCGCTCAGCAAGGCACCGGGCCCCGACGGGCTGACGGCGGCCTTCTATAAGGAATATGCAGACCTACTTGTCCCGCGATTGCACAGAGTTTTTGAGGAGGCGGTGGAGCTGGGCTCCCTCCCTACCCCGATGCGAGAGGCCCTAATCATCACGCTGCTTAAACCTGGCAAGGATCCTGCAAGCCCGGACTCATATCGCCCACTCTCGCTAATTAATCTTGACGCCAAAATCTACGCGAAATTACTCACTGACCGTCTGAAATTTATGCTGCCACAGATAGCGTTGTCCGATCAGTCGGGATTTGTAATGGGGAGGTCAACTTCCCACAATCTGAGAGTACTGTTTGGGCTCCTGCATTATTTGGATCCCAAGGTGCAGGCCGCGGCTGCATTGCTGGACTCCACAAAGGCGTTCGACTCCTTAGAGTGGAAGTTCCTACGGGCACTATTCACTCGCATGGGTTTTAGCCCCTCCTTCGCCAGGCGTATTGGAATACTCTATAATGATCCGACGGCTAGGGTGCGGGTTAATGGTCAGACGTCCGCCCCGATCTCCATAACCCGAGGGACTCGGCAGGGTTGCCCTTTGTCGCCATTGCTATTTGCCATTGCGACGGAGCCGCTGGCGGCCCGTTTGCGCCAACATCACACTCAGCGCAGTATCGGATTCACGTCGCGTGGCCTGCTGGTGTCTATGTATGCCGACGACATAACCATATATATGATGAATCCGTCGGAGAACTTTGACCCACTGATGCGTGAGGTGACACGGTACAGTGGCCTTACAGGCATCGATATTAACTGGTCGAAGTCGGCGATGTTCCCGCTGACGGATGGTACGAGTAAATGCCATACGGAATTCCCGATTGACTGGGTCACTGATGAGATTAAATACCTGGGCATACGGTTCAGCCGATCGGTGCAGGACATATGGTTGGCCAACTTTGGGGTGGCCGTGTAATGGCTGGAGTGTAAGGTGAAGCGCTGGAAGGCGCTGCCACTGTCTCTGACGGGCCGCATAGCAATTGCTAAGATGGTGGTCGTGCCTAAGTTTCTTTATTTATTCGTAAACATCCCCGTGCCACTCACGAAGTCGTTCTTCCGCCGGCTCCGCTCCGCCTTGATTGAACTGGTCTGGGCGGGTAAGCAGCCTAGAGTGGCATGGAACCTCCTCACACTCCCCTTCCGCCAGGGTGGACTCGCGGCCCCGGACATGGAGCTATATGCGTATAGTGCACAGGCTCAATACCTGCATTACTGGCATCACCCGATCCCTTTCCAGCCCCACGTGGCAATAGAGATGGATGTTGCGGCCCCCTGCCCCCTTCGTGCAGCGGTGTATCAGGGATACAAACGCTCCCGGGAGGACATTGATACTGTTGAAATGGTACGCTGGGCCTGGTCAAACATTGCCAAACGTGCAGGCGTCGTTGATTTATATGCGCCGAGTATGCCCCTTGCGGCTAATCCACTGCTGGAGCCATTGACCGACGCGGCGGTGGTGCGGCGGGCGCAGGCCTGCGGCCTGAAGGTGGCGGGAGACTTGTACCTGGACGATACCTTCCTTACAGTGCGGGATATGGCGGCAGCGCCTGAACCGACGGCCTCGGAACTTCTTCTCTATTATCAACTACGGTCTGCCTGCAAGTGCAGGTACCCTATGTTTCCAGATGCTCCACCGACGCTTGCGGCCTTGGAGGACATACTCTCGAATTCCTCCACGCGCAAACTGATCACACGCATCTATAGAGCTACTCAAAACACAGCTCCGGTTGTGCACATTGACTCCAGATCCTCTTGGGAATATGAAGCGGGTATATCTATTACAGAGAAACAGTGGGAGTACTGTTGCTCCCAACTTGAAAACCTATCACCTAATTATAGGCTGCGGTTGGTGCACTTCAACTATCTGCACCGGACTTACCGTACGCCCATACAACTGCGTAGGATGGGACTACGGTCCGATGCGAACTGTTGGAGATGCGGTGAGAGGGAGGCCACGTTTTATCACCTCGTATGGGTGTGTGGTCCCATATGCGACTTCTGGATTGCAGTCTTCAATACCATACGGCAGATCGTGGGGGCGGAGATGGAGCTGGATCCACTTGTGGCCCTCTTGGGATTCGTTAGAAATGTGCCTAAGGCCTCGCGTAGGCTTGTGGCCATCCTGCTATTACTTGCTAAGCGTCAAATAGCGCTACACTGGAAGAAGACGATGCCGCCGAAAGTGGCGGCCTGGATAAGAGCGGCGGTGTACTGTAGGGAGCAACTGACTGCCTACTGGGACCAGTTACCACAGCGCTCGAGGCCCGTAGATATATGGCAGCCACTGGTGGATTGGTTGGCGAGGACGAAAGCGTTGGAAGATGACTAGGGTGGTGGATTGTGACTCTGGTGACATGGCGAGGTTGGAGTTTGACTGTGGTGCGCTGCACGTGAGGAACCGCCTGGCATAAGTGTTCTGAGGTTTGGGGCTCGCTTTATGTGGGGGGTTGTCAGTCGATTGCGTGGTCTGAGTGTGCTGTGGGCGCAGCGTGACGGCGGTTGTGACATTTCGACTAGTCAGTGTTTGCTTCATTTCGACTCTAGCTCACTGTTAGCTCTGTTGGGTTTTGTTCATCGTAACATATTGTATTGCTGCTCAAATGTACGACCTCAACTGCTTGGGCGGAGATCCGCCTCGCAACCTAGCTGCCTGCCTCCGGGTTGTTGGCTGAATAGCAACGTACTATTTGAAGGAATAATAAAGGTTTTGGAAAACAAAAAAAAAAACAAAAAAACAAACAAACATTGAAACGTACAACAAACCGTCAATTATAAACATAATCCAAAGTCATTTGTAGCCGTCTTAATGGTATACTCTATCTCCCTGTCCATATAACCTAGAACAGAGTATATTGGCCTGTAACCTTGTCTACCGTCTATCTGAACTGCCAACATGATGTAATGGTCCCCATATCTTCAGAGGATATTTAACTGTGGAGTAAATATATACACCAGGATATGATTCGAGGAGGGACTAATATTACTATATCAAAGCCCAGATTTCGTCTCTGTCATTTAGTCCTGTGGTTGCTGTGTGATATTTCTTAATGAGTCTAGCCTCGAGTCTGTTCAGCTTAGTCTGAATGTTTTCTTGAGTGGTGTTTTGTAATGTAATCAGTACTGTCCAACAGATATCATTTTCGCTATGAGCATGACTCAAATAGTGCTCTACTAAGGGGGCTCCAGGGGTTTTGCACTTTATTCGTGACTTATGTTGCAGAATGCTGTTCTTTATCAGTTGTGTAGTTTGACCGATATAGTGCATATTACATGGACAAGTGACACAGTAAATAACGTTCTTTGTGTTACAATTAGAGAACGTTCTCTGAGTGTGATGTTGTCCATTAATCGTCACCTCTTTAGAATCTGCTGTAAGTGTACATGCCACACACTGTTGACACCTGAAGTGACCCACCACTGGGGGAGGCCTAGCATTCCTCTTAAGTTCTGTTTCTTATCTGTGGGTTGGGCAGCCCTCACAAGTTGTTGTCTTAAATTCTTGCCTTTACGAAATGCAAACAATGGTTTTGGGTGTCCTAGGTGGCACACCAACTTCCAGTTATTCAAAATGATCTTTTTAATTTTTTAGCTTTTGGGTTGTACACATGTAAGTGACGTGATTTCTGGTCTTTCTTTGGGTTTGAGTAGGTCCCGCCTTGGTGTGTACCATGCTCTTTTACGTGCTGTTTTCACTAATTTGCGGGGGTATCCTCTGTTTATCAATTTGTTCTTTAATACTTACGCGTTGGCAAAATAGTCATTTTTATTGTTACAATTTGGTCTTATTCTTAAAAATTGCCCATATTCCAAATTTTCTTTAAGACTTCGGGGATGACCACTTGAAAAATGTAGCAACGTATTTCGGTCGGTGGGCTTGGTATATAAACTCACTTCCAGGATACCGCCATTATTTTGTACCCAAACGTCAAGGAAATCAATCCTATCTTTGTTGCTTGACACTGTGAATTTAAGATCAGCCGATCTCACATTCAACCAATTGTGGAACTGGATAAGGGTTTCTTCAGTGCCTTCCCATATCATGAAAATATCGTCTTTATAATGACACCAATGTTTAATACAATTTTTATAAGGGTTGGTGTCGCTATATATCCAGTATTTCTCAAATTCATGCATAACCAGGTTCGTTATTTCGGGGGCAAAGCTGCACCACATGGCAACTCCCTTTACTTGAAGGTAAAGGGAGTCTTTGAACGCAAAAAAATTATTCCTCAGGCAGATGATAGCCAGAGTGACTATAAAGTCTGTTGGTACCTCGTGTGGTCGCTCTCTTTGGTCAAGTGCATTCCTTAGTACAATGAGTGCTTTATCAAGTGGTATATTGGTATACAATGATTCAATGTCAAAGCATACCAAAAGTTGTTTATCATAGTCAAAAGGTAAATTTTTGATTTTGTTTATGAAGTCCATGGTATCGCAGACATATGAATCTGTTTTTTTGACGAAGTCAATCAAGAAGGTGTCGATATATTTGGCCAGTGGCTCTAACAAAGAACCACACGCCGAAATTATCAGCCTTCCTGGGGGGTTATCTATGTTCTTATGTACTTTAGGCAGTACGTATATATTAGGTGTTTTGTATTTGTCAGTATTGAGAAAATAATTTCATTCTTACAAATCCACCCTTCTTCCAAGGCCTCGGTGGTCATGTGTAGTATTTGTGTTCTCAGTAGGGTTGTTGTCTAGTGATAGATAATGATTCGTATTAGCCAGTTGTCTCGTCACTTCTTGTTCGTACTTGTCTCTGTCCCAAAGTACAATCCCACCCCCCTTATCAGCTGGCTTAATGACTAAGGCCTGGTTGTTCGATAAGCTTTTGAGTGCTGATATTTCTTCTTTTGAACAATTGTTATTATAGAATGTCTTTTTACCATTCAGAGCATCCAAGTCTCATAATACTTGATCTTCAAAAAACAAGATTTCTGGTTACATCGTAGCAGCTTCGGGGCAAAAGCAAGATTTCTTTTTTAATCCTCTAATATTAGTTGTTTCTTCGGTGTTCCTCTCTAAGAGAAATGTTTTTAATCTGATTTTTTGTAAAAACTCTAACACCTCGGTTTTAGTGTCTACTGGGTTCTGGAGTGTAGTTGGGACAAAAGACAACCCTTTGGACAACAAATTCATTTCGTTCTCTGTAGCTGTATAATTAGACAAGTTATTTACAGGTATACATTCATCATTCATGTTGAATGAATTATCAGTCCCTAGCGTCTGTAGACTCGTCTCCTCGTTCTGAAGGTTCTCGAGTCTGGAGTTGAGAATTGGTTGGGGTTCTGATTCTGACCTCTCCATGCTCCTCTTTCCCTTCTCCCCCTGTTTCTGTCTTTGCCTAAAAAAGGCTGCTGGGCTCTCGGGTAAGGGAAGTATGGTGGATAACTAGTATAGGGACCTGAGTCAGAGTCAGAAGAAGTATCCGAAAAAGTTATACATTTTCTACGTGAGCGCCCTGTTTATTGTAGGTTGAGGGAGCTCGGGTTGTTATTCAAGAAAAAATCTTCTTGAAGGTAAGGATATACCTGCTCGATATTGAAGTTCTTTATATCCCTGGCTACTGCACC
Source organism: Triturus cristatus (assembly GCF_964204655.1). NCBI lineage: Eukaryota > Metazoa > Chordata > Amphibia > Caudata > Salamandridae > Triturus > Triturus cristatus. Next base: position 1,094,008,474 of record NC_140581.1, read on the forward strand.
AACTCCAGCATTATGCTCTTCCCTGATTACCCAGCTAAAGTGCAGCCCCTTCTTAAATCTTTCTTGGAGGTTAAGTGGAAAGTCAGGGCCATTAACATTCAATATATGCTGATGTACCCTGTCAAATTGAAAGTAATGTATCAGTGGAGAACCATTTTCTTTAGGAGCCTGGAAGAGGTCTGGGACTGAGCAGCGGAGAGGAAATTACTGCCCATATCATCAAAGGAGCCAAATACATTTTGGGAGACCGAAGGGGGTCAACCATCCCAACTCTAGGAGGAAACACAGCACACTGATAGGAGGCCAACTGTGGTCACAACCGGAGGACAGATATAGGGCATCCTCCTCAGAGAGCTCTGGTGATCATGGGGGAGTGGACCCTCCTAGCGGATGATGAGAAGTTACAGCGGTATAGAGGAGGGTTTGGTCCCCTTGCTTCCTTTCCTCCATGTAGAGCTACAAGTTTATTCTCATTCGCTGACAAAGAAGAGACACATTGCATCTGCAAAGAGAGGCTGTCGTGGGGCGAATCACTCCCTGCTACACAAGACTATGGTGATTACTTTATTTTGATTTATTATTACGTTGTATTGTATGTTGTTTCTATTGGGGTTGCTTGTTTTTGGGGCGACAGATGCTTCTTTATAAGTGTTGAGTAGTGGGTTGTTGGGGAAAAGTTGGGTACTTTAGGGTTGAGTTCGGTCACAATACTACACCTCATGTAGGACACATTGCCTGGGCCCTCGTCAAACAGGCTCTTTTTAGGCTCTTTTTGTTTACATCATTATTAGAAAGTGGACATTTCTCTATACTTACTGCTGTGTGTATGTGAAAGCCCGTCTACAATACATGTCTGGGGTGGGTGACAGCTACACTTTATGCATTCCCTCTAGACAGCCACAACACAGGAAGGATAGGTGTATCCGAGTACCCATCTAAATACATCTGCATTCTGATGGCCTTGCTTGGGCTGGGTAGAAGGGAGGGTCTAACACGTCACTTGAATAGGCAGTGTCCTGTCCCCACACAAAGGACTGAATATCCCTGGCGGACAGGGCTGGGCTGAAAGGAGAACCTGTGCACTTCAGAGGGCTGCTTTGAATTCACACCCTCACATCAAAGGCACTTTTAGGTATAAGTACTGGGTCTCTGACCCCCCACTCCCAAAATCAGACACTTCTGGATCTTGACATGAATCTCTAACAGAGGGACTGTTGTGCTGCTTAAATGACTCATCTTTGGACTGCAAGCTTGAAAGGCCTGTTTCTCTCTTGTGTTGCCCTGCTGTCTGCTGCTCTCTGACTCTGCTGAAGGAGAGCTGGACTCTGCTTCCCTCCATGGGATCTCCAAGAGCTTGTTGGCTTGCCTCCTGTTGCTTGAGAGTCAGGAATATCAAAGTCTTCACCCCCTGCTCCTGTGCTTGAACTTACTAGAAGTGGCCCAGATACTTGCAACATGGAATTTGACGCATCTCCTGTCTGTGTGTAACAGATCCGGCAATCAACACTGTTGCTGAAGTAAAATTGCCACATCTCATTTGAACCAGCACTTTGAGATTAATGCATCTGACAGCGTATTGCAGCTGCTGCAGCTTAGTGAGATCAATGCATCTGCTCGACTGTGGGGCAGAATCTGGTGCGGCACATCACTCAACACTTCTCGACTTCTTCTTCGGAACTGATGCATCGCCATCATTATGTGGAACAGATCGATGTATCTCACTGTTTGTGACCAGGAAAGGTACTTTGATCTCTCGGTCCTGCATGGGTCCTGTAGCTGACCTGCGCTTCCACACGGTCAGCCTGAAACTTGACTCTGACCTGGTACAGCACGATCTAAAGTAACTTTCTTTAACACTACTTGCTTCTAATCTCTTTACGGCATTTATTCCTTTGAAATTCAATATCTCAACCTTTATACATTTAATTTTTGTCATTTTGGTCTTGTTTTGTTTATAATATAATAACCTATTTCTTCTAAAACTGTATGGAGTCTTTTTGTAGTGTATTCTTTCTGTTGCTGTGTGTGTATGTGTTGCACAAGCATTTTACACATTGCCTCTTTATATAAGCCTGACTGTTCTGTGCCAAGCTACCAGAGGGTGAGCACAGGTTATTTTTTGGTGTGGATTTAGCTCACCCTGACTAGGATTACGGCTTCTGCTTGGACAGGCTGCATACTTTTGCCAACCAGAAACCCAGTTTCTAACAAATGAGTCCCAGAGGAATGCTGGGACAGAAATATCACCCTTTTGGCACGCAAAATTAAGGGAAATATGGCGAGATGGAGCACCCCCGATCATGATGGAGTGTACAGCCAGGCAAGTCACGTCAAGAATAACTTTATTTCAGCTCAGAGAAACATAAAAAGATTTACAAATTAAAAAAATTAAAATACAACACATACAAGATTCACTATAAAAAGTTAAAATTTATATTCTGATTTTCCTCATAATGCTTTCTGGACGTAATGGAGCCTTGATTTAATTAGCTACTGCAATAGAGATTTCAGCCATAGCCAAAGACTGTAAGAAGTTAAAACCATCAAGATACGAGCAAGGGCGAGTATTCCTTAGTAACGGGAGCAGAAATCTAGTTCTCTCTGATTTATACAATGTGCAAAATAATATAAAGTGCATAGTGCTTTGAACATTGTAACATGGGCAGGGCATAAGCTTGTTTGACCACCCTTCTTGGCAAGGAAATGCCAGGTAAAAGTGCACAGTGCATAAACGGAAGCTGGTTAGATAAAATCGGAACTGCGACTTAGTAGAAAAAAACAGATACAACTGTGCAGAGGAAGGAAGCAAACAGGGGACTCCCAAATTGTCATGTAGGTAACTAAGAAGCCTATTGCCCCTGGAACAGTATGCCTCCTTGATAATAACTTTGGCATTCAGAGGAATTAAATGGGTTTTCCAAAAGTATTCCAGACTATTCACATGGTATTTTCTCCCTAAATAATAAAACCATGGAATATTTAAAACATTGTCTGATTTTAGGCAATCTTTGATAACATCACGTGAAAACGTGAAATCCTCAGCTGTCCATATCTTGGCCCATAGGAGAGAAGAGTCACTGACTAGATGGTTTTCTATAAATTCTGGGCCAAGTTCCGTGTGGCACAATAGGAGAACCTTTCGGGAGCATCAGTAATCATTTCATAAATTTATTTTCGATTACTACAAGCTGTTGGCTTTTAGCGTAGCGCAAAACCCTAGCTCCATACATGGCAATAAAGAGACTTTTGGCTCTATAAAGGGTAATTAGTTCCTTCTCAGGCGTGTGCCCCAATTTACAAGCAAAGCAGAATAGTGCATCCATCGCCCTCCTTGTTTGCTGTGCTCCTAAAGTTAAAAGAGGTTCCCATCTCAACTGGTTGCTAAAAAGATTGCCCGAGAATAAGAAGTTACTGACCATTTCTATCTTCCTTCCCTGAAAGATAAATGTTTGGGTATTAGTGGTTTTAGGCCCACATACCATTGTATATGATTTAATAAAATGAACTTTTAAATCAAACGAGGTCATAAAATCGGTAAAAGCATCAAGAGATTTATTCAAACTCATAGCTGTCCTTGCTCATAAAACCATGTCATCTGCATAAGATAAAAGCAAGACAGGTTTATTGCCAATTTTGGGAAAATCAAGTTCCTTGCTTAATAAGTAAGCCTCCAACCCATTTGTATAAATTAAAAACAGGAAGGGGGCTAGGATGCATCCTTTCCTAACACCCTCCATAGAAATAATTGTGTGTGTTTTTCCCCTTTACTGCCATATCTTATTATGACTGTGGTACCGGAGAGAAGCCTGCGGAGTAGGGTTACTAACGCTTTTTCCCCATCCATGTCTTCCAACATAGCCCATAATCTTTCTTGGTTGACAGTGTCAAAAGCTCTAGATAGGTCCATGAAGGACAGATCAATAGAACCCTTCATGGACCTTACGTGCTTATTAATGATTAAAGATCAATTAAGACATTGTTCATTTGTACCCTGCCCTCTCCAAAAACTATATTGAGTATTGGACATAATCCAATTTTCTGATGCCCAATCTTCCAAGCATGTAAGGAGGACTCCGCCCAAACCCTTAGCGGTGGCATCAATCAATGAAATGGGCCTATAGCATGCTGGGTCACTTTTTGCACCTTTTTAAAAGACTCTGACCACTGTTGCTTCCTTCCATGATAAGGTTGTATAGCCCTCTTTAAAATGGTGACCTTGCCACAGCTGTTGTATGTTTTGCAACACTACCTCCACAAAATTCTTACCCATTGGTTTACAAGTTACAACACTATGAGCCAACATCAATAGCTACAAGTAGGGAGGATCAGGGCCGTGAATCTCCCATAAGAAGTGCATTCAATCCTTTGTGATGGCAGACTAGGGGCAGTTGACATCAGCTTGTAATACTAGGCAGCTCAGCTGCTTGCGGTTAATGACTTGATCTTTGGGAACCAGGGGATCCAGCTACAGGACTCAAGCAGACTCTCTTTACCGGTCAAGCACCCGGGTTTTGGCTGTATGGGGATTTTCTCCTGCCCACTATTCCGGCCATTCTAGCCATTCCAGCCATTCCTGTGATTAACTGGACGTTGCCCAATAGGAAGAAGCTATTGTGCATGGGTACATGGCTATCGGAACATTTAGAGCTCCAGGGCACTGAGATAAGTTTGGGATCTGTAAATTGGGAGACGTCAGGCAGACATACCATATGATGGTCAATGACCAACTCAAAGCTAAATAGGATTTACAGAGGTCCCAGTTGTTTCTTTACATACCGCGCCAACATGCACTGATTAGGCACAAGGCCCACATAACAGCTCTCACAGAGTACAGCCCATTCGAAATCTCACTCTTGATGTTAGCTGTTGGTAGGAAGGGCAGATCTTGCTTATACAGAATTGCGGTTGATAAATGTCCCAGACCTGCTAAACAAATTGCAGGAAAGATGGAAATCAGACCTGCAGCCCTTGGACGACGACAAATGGATTGAGGCAAACAATGTCAGCACGAGAATTGGTAATATTGCCTCGCCTGAGATTATACCAGGTTAAATACTTTCACAGAATATATTACACCCCTGACAGGCTATGGAGGATGGGTAGGAACCACAGACCTGAATATTTCCGTTGCGGACAAGCCCGAGGTTCCTTCATGCATGTGGTATGGGAATGCTGGGTGCTTCAGGTGTATTGGATCCTGCTTTACCCTAACCTACAAATAGTATGCCGATTTCTGATAGAACACAACCCCATATTGGCACTCATGGAAGTATTCCTGGGATGGAACGCGTAACAGGACAAAAACTGATGATTGGAATAGGTTGTGTTTTGGCTAAACGTCACAAAGCAGGCCATTGGAGATCCAGCCTCCCCCCAATCTCAAAGTGGCCAAGAGGGATGGTATTACCACTCTTCAGCTGAGGAACCAGTGTATAGATACAGAGGGTGACCAAAAAAGTATGATAGAATCTGGGGACAGTGGAAAGTGCAGCACAAAATATCCAGAGCTGGCCACCCATAGGAAGTTCTTGGGGGAGGGGAACAGGTTGTCCAGGGCACAGATCCATCTATAGTGCACCAGATTGGTAGCAGCAGACTTAACTGCGGTCTACTTCATGGTATTCCAAAACTAAATGGGATGTTGAGCAAGCGGAGCATGGGCTGGACGGTGATGCAGTGTTACAGTATTATGATCTTAAAATTGTTAAAAACTCAAAAAAAGAGTTTTCAAAAAATAATGAAATGACTATCCAGCTACAGGGAAAAATCAACAAGAATTGCCTCTTGCGCAATAACTGCTCTCGAATCAGGGTGAAATTGCAGCAATGAAACTCCACCATCTGCTCCCTTCACTGTCGAAGCCGACCCTGCAGTTGTGCCTGCTGGATTTTTCCACAACTTTTGATGTTATTGACTCAAGTCCTACAAATTAGCATGGGATTTTCAGGCTGACAGAAATCCCTCAATATGGTGAGCTGTATGTCAGCCAGGGCAGTGGAGTACATGCTTCCACTGCCCTGCCCGGACGGAGTTCATTATTTGATGGGCTGGCCCATCCATCAACACTCCAATATTTCTGAAGTTCAGATTATAGAAATATCTATGCATACATACATGCAATACCAGTGTAGAGTGTTAGAGTATCTAGCAAGAGCTGGGACTGCTGTTGTGACTGACAGATTCTAAGAGAGTCATACTACATGTTTCTGGATCGTCAACTATTGGTTAAGGTAGACACCTCTCTTCTGCCTTTTTTGGTACTGTTGCATTTCTCTAAATGATTCATCTAATCTGAACCTTTCAATGTCTTGCTTTTTTTAGCCACTGATCATCTTAATCACCCTTGTCATACCCCTCAACCAATGAGCAGAGACCTTCACAGTTATTGGATTGTATGATTCAACAAGCATTTGCGATTCAATAGGTCTCGGATTTGCGAGAGTTAGAGCTATTGACGTTGTAAATGACAATGTCTTTTACCTATGTTTTATTTTGGTTTGGAGTGTTGTGGATGTATTTGGTGTTGAGTGGACTTATGTGGGGTGTATTCCAATTGTTAGTTGTGGAATTGTGTGGAGTGGAATTGTGTGGTGTATTTGTGTAGCGGAATTATGTGGCATGTTGAATAGATAGGGGTGAGAGCTGCACAGAATAGATAGAAATGGATGATAGAGAGGGATAGGTAGTTTGTGCAGGAAGTGGTAATTGAATTTGAGATAGAGGAGCAGAAAGAGGATGTGAGAAAGAAGGGGAGAGCAGGCTACACATGCATGAAGAGGGAGCACGTGTGTATGCAGAAAACACCAGAAGAATAAGAGGAGAGTGTGGGTTTGAGGGACAGACATTTTTGAAAAGGCATGGTAAAGAAACTGTGCTTGAGACCTCAAGTGAACCATATAAGAGAGGTGAAATGAGTGCATGAGAGAGTGAGAGAGAGAGGGGTGAGAGAGAGTAAGAGAGAGAGAGAGATAGAGGTGGAAGGGGCACCCATAGGAGGGAGGCAAGAGGTGGACCAGTGCAGAGCTTGAGGAGGTACAGGAAGGTAGAGGGTGTGAGCAGGCAGAATAGAGAGAAGACAGGGAGTGTGAGGGAGGGATGAGAGAGGGCAGCAGTATTGTAAAATGAGAGGGGGCACTGGGAGCCTGAGGAAGAGATGAGAGGGGCAGTGGTTGTGTAGGGAAGAGATGACAGGGTTGATGGTAGTGCAAGGGAGAGATGTGTTGGATTGGAATTGTTTGTTGTGGAATTACGTGGCAACTTGTGAAGTTGTGTAGTGGAAATATGTGGCATTGTGTGCTTTGGAATTATGTGGGTAGAATTGAAGCCCATGGGCAGGCTGAAGCCCATGCAGTAGATGCAGCATGTCTCGGTTTGAGACAGCGCATATGCTCCGTCTAGAACTGAGACCTAAAAAACATGACTTCATCCAGCTGTGTAGTTTACCATCAGAGAGATACCGTATGGCGCTGCAATGCTTTGCCTGTACCGGTGCATATGTGTTCTCTTCCGTGTTCTCAGAGTGAGGCAGAGAGCAAGATTGAATGACCAAGCATACATTGAGGTTTATGAATTGTTGGTAGCAGTATGTCCAAAAAGAAAATGGCTGTGTGTGTTTTGGCCACGGTATGGAGGCAGTGGACACATTTGTAGATGCAGAATATATTTGTGTTAATAAATGTTCAATATGTCATCCTGCCCTTGGGAGAGTGCCCACAAAAGCAGCACACATGTGTACAAATGTAATCCTACAAAAATTACATGTACATGCAGTTACAGTATAATCGATATGGTAAAAGAAACATATGTAACAGGTTTCATAAGATCAGATAATGAGTGTGAAATGACTTCGACGGTTGCCAAAATGTTTATATTGTAGCACCTTATAGTTTGCCACTCATTTCCGTATACATACCAACCATTTGACCCACATTTAATTTCTGAGAAAAATAGGCAATGTTCGTGTTTTACTGAGCAGGCGGTGTACAGAGTGGGAGGCCACTTCAGTGCGGTCACACTGTGCAGTGAGAGGCCCTACCTGCAGAGCCCAGGTGGGCGGTGGCATGGGACAATTAAATGCTCGCACTTTCAGTTCCGCTGCAGTGTGAAAGGGTGCAAGGCCACAGGAGTTAGAATCATAGAATAATGAACAAGACTAGCCACAAAAGAATTGAAACAGAGCCCACAGCAATTTGCAGCACCCCCGGCTGCCAGGGTGTATAGACAAATTTCCAACATGATACGACTAATGCCAAATTACCACAAGCAGAAAAGTCTACCACAGTTGGCAGCTCATCAGGCTCAGAAAAAAAAATGGAATGTAGCAAGTTACTGTTTGTGGCATGCTTCATGAAATAAACCCTGGCCTGCGACGAAAGGCCTATGCAGGGCTTCAAGTGTGATGAAAAATCTGGTGAGTTCCTCAAAGGGACGTGGCAAGAAGATTAAGTGTGCGGCTTAAAACATGTAAGCTAAAAATATGTGCTTCTGTATAGAGTGCCTCCCCACTGGTATTTTGGTGCTTCTGTTATTGCATAATACAGCAAGTAACATTGCATATACAATAAACCCAGGCTGTCAGCTTTGTCAATGGTATGTATTTCCATTGGCGATATCTGAGGGTGAACATTTCCATGCCCTTTTCAAATAATGTGTTTCCTTTTAAGTCTTTTCTCTCTCAAGAAGGGCTGGTTATCAAAGCGAGGATTTGTAAAGTTTAGTTTAAATAGGTCATTTTCTGTTTTTTCCTGCGTTTAAAGCAGGATATCCAAGTAAAGCCCTTGCCTTTCTCTCCAAACTTTTTTTTCCCCTCACAACTTATTTTCAACAACGTTGGTGCTTAACAAAATATATGTTTCAATACCTCAAAGCATTACTTTCTGCAGAACAGTTGTCATGTAAAAATGTATGGTTTATATGTAAAACGCTTTAGTGCTCTTGGGCTAAGTTTACGCTATATAAACTGCCAGAAAAAAAAAGAAAGAAAACAGCATAAGGTGATCTTGGTGTGCCCTGGCTAGGCATATGCATCATCGTTAGCTTGATTGCAGAAATATACAAGCGCATAAAGGGCAGAAACCTTCCCTAGTAGAGGACAATGACAGTTAATGTCATTTGTAGTAAACACTGTAATAATGTACTCCTCACTATATTGCTGTTCTGCAAAGTATGTTGCAATGGTAAAAGAGCCATGCTTCCCCGCAGCAATGAAAATTATTTCTTCAAGCAGCGGAATCAGAGTAGACATTCCAGCAAAAACAGGAGTCAGACAAAACGGAGGTTCCTGCCCGGAGGATGCGGGCAAAAATGGAGGGCCCATCCCAGCACTTGCTTTTTAGAACTGATGGTGCACCGGAAAGACCCAGCCCACATAAAGCCCTGGGCTTATGTGATTCTTATTTGTGCTTGGGTTGTTAAAAATAGTATCTTCAAGACATGTGGCAATGCTATGAAACTACACAATGAGGTTACCTGAGCAATAAATGAAAACATAAATGATTATTATTACGGTGTTCACGTTGTTAAATATAAACATGTATGCAGAGTCCGAAGGAGGAGACCAGAAAGAAAGTATAGGAGTACACTGAATGTTTCTGCTGGGTGAGGACGAAAGCTGCAGAGAAGACTGCAGGACTCTGCAGCATTTACACACCAAGTTTCCACATCTTGTTTGGTCCCAACTATGATCTCACTGCCAGGTCCAATAGGCCAGCTTGCTTCCAATGTGATCTGACTGAGCGCTCCTATTTGATTTTAACAACTTGGAAGCTGTGTTTTAGCCAACGCAGCACTGGGCACTGACAGAAAAACAGCTTTTTTTACGACAGCCGTTGATTGTGCTGTTGAAATTCCAATTTCTTTGCGAAACCCCTTAGATTAATGAAGCAGCGGGCATGAAGGGGTACCTGCTGAACAACGGAAACACCACGAACGGAAAAAAATCCTGAGCCAGTAATCTGTTGAGATAAAAACACAAGACAACAATAAAAAAACAAGCAGTTTCAAGACCCAAGAGACAGTGTGTCTGTACCCACCGTGTACAGCAGTGTTAACCAATGAAAAAAGTAGTCCCGAAATAAGTACCTAAAATTGCAGCTGTGTAAACACATAATCAATTGGCTGGTTCTCTTGGGGAGGGGGTTCAATACAGAGAAAGGCATGACGTATTCATGCCATGGATGAACGGGTTTTAAAAATTGAAGAGTAACGATTGTGGCAGCTAAAGGGAAGCCTATGGGCAGGCTGAACCCCATGTAGTAGATACAGCACTCATGGTTAGAGACAGCACATGCGGGCTGTCTAGAGCAAAGACCTAAGAAGTAACCACTATTATAAGTTAAGAGCTTTGCCAGAAAGCGGATCTTTGAAATGTCTGAAAAAGTAAATTCATCCATCTAGTGACGACTTCATGCAGCTTCTAGGCACTGCTAAACTTCAAACTAAAACCTAAATTTCATGTATCGATCCATCATACTAAATAACAATTATAAACTTATGCAGCTCGTTTTTATTTCATTTAAAGCCTGGCAGCTCATGGGTTTCATGCCTTATCAAACAAATGTTTTGTCAGTGCTATTGGCACATTTATTGGAGTGCAGCTTCCACTTGTCCTGTTACGCAATGTACTGTGAAATAAGTGAGGGATGTGTAATGGCTGTTGGTTATGATAAAGTTTAAACACATTTCCTTTTCTGTGCTAGAGAATTGGGGTGGTGCAGGTAACATAAATTATTCACTCAAAGTTGAATTATAGAGTCAAAGAACTTTTGGGCAGCACTACCTCATGCACCCGTCTGCTCAAAAGACACTTGTCCCCTGCAGGGGGTATTTAGGTTAGAATTTTGGAATGAAATGTTGAGGGGAAAAATTCCCCCCAAAAAGTGAGGAACTCACATTTCGAATTTAAATTCTGTATAAGTATTTAAAAATGATTTTATCGGATCTGATTCTTGTTGTAAGGTACACAAAGCCCAAATCCTATGCCTAACCATAATGCTATCACTATCACCTGCCCATTCTACTATAACACAAACCCAAAACCCCTAATACTAGCAGCATAATATACCCACCCCTATCCATAAACCTGAACCTAGTTCAACCCAGCAAAGCATCCTTAACAATATTCTTTACCCTAACCCTGTACCATACCCATACTTCATCTCTAGCCCTAAAGTTATCCCTAAGACTAACATTAAACAAGAACTGTTCCCTAACTGGCACAATATACGCAACCTGAAGTCTATCTCTATCCTTTATGCTTTCCTTAACCCTACACCTAACTTTAATGTGTACCATTACCATTACCTTTACCCTAAATCTTAATCACACACACCCATACACCAACCCACACACACACACATGCGCGCGCGCACACGCACACACACACACACATACACACACACACATATTACCCAACCCCAAAAGGGCCAGGAAGGCCACAAAGAATATGCCCTGCTAAACCAACGATCCTGTGAATATTGCCTTACCCGGCTGCCTAAATACACCCTGGCCTCAGTATCACCCAGTCCCTAAATACAATTATCCTCCCTGGCCTTGTCCTAGGCATAGATGGATATGTGCTGTTCTCTGCCCCCACAATGCAATCACACTGCCTTACCCACGTGTCAGGGTGGGTTGTTCACGTTGGCCTCATGAAGGCACATCCACCTAGCCGAAAGACAGGAGAGGTAGTCTTGTAAAACAACACACCACTGCCGTTGCCAGTTGCCTCCTGGCCCAGGCCAGTCACCATTTCCGCAGGAGTTTAGAACACAGTAAGCTGTGTGCTATGGAATATAGAATCAGCCCAGTACCTTTCCTCAATGTAACTGTATTCTGTGGATGCAGAGCCCAGCCTTTACACAGGCTTGGCGTTTGATCGTGAGTACCGCGCCCCCCATGGCCTGGCCTTAGACCCGGTCTTGTATTGAACACCCACATTCCTCCATGTAAGTTGTCTGGAGGGTGGCCTTTCCATCTGTGCTCTATCACTTCTGAAGTCATGAGTAAATTCCTCGCCTAACGATCGCATTACAATCTCTTCTCCAACCTTGTTCCACCCACCATTACAGCACTATCCATGTCTTATACCTTCCCAACCCTTCTGGGCATCCCACCCTGGAGCTGACTACTTATTTTCTTGAATAATGATTCTACCTGTTTTTATCCCAAATGTATCTGGAATTTGAGACTGCTTGTTTTTCTGGTACAATGTACCTAACCCTTTGTATCCCATTGATATCCTCCCCTCCTAAGTCCTTGTATACCACCCTTCAATCCTGTAAAGCGCTCTGATACCCTCACAGGTCTGGTTCGCGCTCTATAAAACTTTAAAATAAATAAATAAATAAATAAATCAAAGGAGGAAGTAAAGGTTGAATGACTTGTTTTTAAGGTATAGTTAAGTGATTATTGCATTTGGTATCATAAGCCCCTTCAAAGTACATTTTCTAAACAAATTTCTAAATTTCTTCAACAAATGTTATATACACATGATGCACGGAGGCTGCACTGGCCATCTATTTGATACATTTTTGTTTTTGGAATTGTAGACCGCCTACGTCTTTAGACATATTTTAGCTTTTCTTTCTTGTAAACATTTATCTAATTGTAAAATACACTTTCGTACATGTAAACCGCCGCTGCTGAGGAAAGTTTGAAATATGAGAGAGAAAGAGATGCATGGCTCTTACCAGCTCAATAGCAAAAAGAGAACCCTTGTACTCTTCAAACACCTGCCTGCATTCGAAAGGATGAACCTTTGCACATGTTTCGAAACCAATTACTATGTCCTGCAAAGAGTGAAAGACAACTCACAGCCTCAGGGAGACAATAGACATTAACCAAACACAGACATTTAGTGCAAGAGATTCCATATTAGAAAGAAAGGCTAAAGCTGGTTCTTGATTTCACATTCAGTATTTACAGGTGGTATTGGCGAATGATTCTCAACTATTAAAGAAAATATATTCAGTGGCCGGAAAGCATGATTTAAGGATACCCCCAATACAACTATGCTGGAGTGCCTTTACCATGCTACTGAAGAAGCATCTTTGGACAATAAGATGGGAGTTCAGTCACTATTTGTGTTCTGTTACTTGATTCTCTCTGATGTTTCACATAAAGGAACTGCAACGACAGATCAGTACACAAGTCTTCTTTGCGACGAAGGAGTGAGATTTCTTTAGAAGGGGTGCTTATCCTTTCTTCCTCATGTCTACTGTGCAGGGATTGCACCAGATTCTGCTTTATCTGCTACATTGATTAAACTTGATTTATCTTGTTCAAACACTAGCTTCTATCAAGAGAGATCACCTAAAGAGGCTCCTAACTATCCCTGATGAAATGCATCAGTGGTCACCTGAACAAAGGAGCTATACATTTAGTTTCTGCTAACTTAGTCTCCATCTACTCTGTGGAGGGTTTTCACTCGAATATGATGTGGCTATGCATGGAGCAGAAATCACACTTTTGGGTGAGAGGAAGTGCTGAGTGAGGAAGGTTTCACCTGCCATTATTAATTTACCATCAAGCTCCTTTACTGAAGTTACAAACCTGGACAATGTACATCCCGGTGCTCCGCAGCCCCATATGACTTCCTTTTCAACATGTGTTTGTTCTGGTCGTACAGGGTGAACATTTACCTTAGGGAAATAGATTGATGATTATTGTAAGAAATACACTTGATACTTACTGCATGGTGAGGAGTTGTGATAAACATAGTAGATTTGAACATGCTTCGGAGGAAGGGTAAGGTCAGTGCAGTATTATCACAGCTGGCCAGGCACTTACCAAGGCACTGGTAAATAAAACCCTAATATGGGAGTAAATTAAAGACAGTCTGAGTTAAGAATAAACAGCATCTCAGGCCCACTCTTTTATAGAGGAGTGTTCATCTTTGATTCACTTTACACACGTCTTTGTCTCCCACTTTGAAATAGCACTTAATGAGTTGAGAGAAAGGTTTGTTTTGTTATGTTATGTATAGGTATTTTTTCTGGACATTGAAGAGATTTGTTTATGGCCCTCAATATGACTCAAAACAATGAAGAGAGGGGTAATTGGAGCCAATAAAGTTCCAGCACCTAGGCTCCGAAAGTGCTAATGCAAAAAGCAGTGGTGGTACTGTTCCTTTCAGGAAGCAAAGAAAAAAGAAAGGCGGACAAGGAAGGGGTAATCCTAAGGATTTTTCCTGGTGCCTTCACAAATCCATGAGCATGTAATGTATCATCATCTGAGGTGTTCCTCATAGGGCTGGCACTGCAATACCTAATGGGCCCTACGAAGGGTTGCTTTAGCGGAGATCTTTTTATTTTTAATGTCTCACGGGGAGGGACGGGGGGCTTGATAGGTCCAGCATTCGGGCCCCAATCATAAGCTAAAGACTAAGTCTCCCTTCATTTAACTATATACATGCACTCCACCCCACACATTCAAAAGGCCCTCACTCTGGCACTTTCATCAGATGGCAAAAATAAAAAGATAAAGACAAAAGGTATGCTGTTCCTAGGGGGCTGGAGGGAGGAAAAGGGTGTCAGATCATGTCAGTGATGACAGTCATTAGCAGGTGCTAGGAAGGGCAAGGTAGTTAGTGCTCATCCAGGGATCGCTCCAATAAGGAGCAAGGGCCCTCACACACCCTGAGGGGTGTCATGCTTAATCATAGGGCAGCTCCTCGTTGTGCCGGTGCTGCAATGCCCAACAGGCCCGCAGGGGGGCTCTTTGCCAGAGGTCTTTTTGGTTTTGCCGTCGTGAAGCTAGATGGTATTATGTGAGGGGGAGCCTCTGTGAAGTGAGTAGATGTGGGACTGTGTGATTGTGATTTAAAAATGGCTCCTGGATTCTCCAAAAGGAGTTTATTCAAGTCGTTTCTGGGCCATGAGTAAAAACAGACTGAAAAGTCGTGAACTGAGAGAGGAAAATTAGACCCATGTCAGTTCTAGTGGGTTGTGCAAAGGGTTAACATGTTTCTTGCCTATTAAAAAGTCCAACAGGATCTCGGCAATTCATCGGGACCTATAATCCTCATCTACTCAAAATGGGGCGGCAAGTAGTGTAAGACAGAGGTCAAAGTCACTACCCCTTATGTCAGGATTCCTTGGTAGTCCTAGTGTGTGAAGTAACAAATCATAAGTGAGGTACAAATATACCTTCAGGAAAATGGTGCAACTGAAGGGTAAGGTAATGATGCCCCAGCAGGGACAAGCCGGCAAACTCGCTCAAGTTACGAGGGGACCAATTTGGATCCAAGAGGTGCCCAATGTGGGACCTACCCATAGCAAGCTGTCCCTGGGTCACCATTTTCCAGAAGGAATATTTGTACCTTACTTATGATTTGTTACTTCACACACTAGGACTACTGAGGAATCCTGTCATACGGGGACGTGACTTTGACCTCTGTCGTACACTACTTGCCGCCCCTTTTTGACCCTTTGCACAAGCCACAAGAACTGATACAAGTCTAATTTTCCCCTCTCAGTTCACGACTTTTCAGTCTGTTTTTACTCATGGCCCAGGTACTCTTCGAATAAACTCCTTTTGGAGAATCCAGGAGACATTTTTAAATCACACTCACACAGTCGCACGCGGCTGCACACACCACACCTGAGAACAATCGCTCCAATTTGACGTACCTTAAAGGACAGGTCTTCTCCTCTGCTCAGTCTCAAGCCAGGCGAGCAGAGGAGTGTAGGTCTCTTGTGCTCTCCGTGCAGAAACCACGTGAGTATGGTTGCTTCTCTTGAAAACTCTCTGTTTTTTTTCTTTTAACACTAAGTCATTTGGGTCCCCTTGATTTACTGTTTCTTTATACTGACTATCATAGTTATTTCAACAGTTAGCAGCTGAGCACCACTGCTTTTGACATATGGGGCATACTTGATTGATCCACAGGGTGAGATCCTTCACTCACACCTGAGGACAACTAATCACTTATGATATGCTGAGTAACACCAACACTGATTGATTTATGTTGTCTGTTCCATGTATGTTCATTTGCCTGTTTTGTTATAATGTATGTACTAGTGTGTTTTTCTCTTCTTTCAAGTTGTGGTGATTGATCAGCGCCAAGATAGCATGCACATGTCTACCTTTAGAGACACTATGAGACAGTGAGCTGGAAAAGCTATTCTGGTGACGCATTGGACCAAAAATACAAAGCATTTGCTTACTGTGTGTTTTCTTTATTTTCTCATTTATTTTCTAGGTTGGATGATCACTTCTAAACTTTTTGAACCAGGTATTTTCTTCTAAAGGCATGCCTACACTGCATGTCATGTCTTAGGTGTGGAGTAGGATTATCCTACACATTTTTGGTGCTAACACAGCATTGTGGAACCTTTTTATGCCATTGCGCGCAAAACATGTTGACCTGACCACACTAACAGTTTTAGTCTACTTGGGTAATCACGCCCCTGTAGTAGCCCCAACCAAATTATTGCTTTTAATTCTTCCAAGGGAACCATCACATTAACGTCCAGTTCTGTATCTCTTAGATAGTTTTAGTCTTCCTTCACTTCACTGTACACATTTACTCTACCCCTCATATTCAAAACGCCCTCACACAAGCACTTCTCATCAGACAGCAAAAAGAAAAAGATCTTCGCTAAAGTGACCCTTCGTGTGGCCCGTAGGGCATTACAGCACTGGACCTATGAGGATTAAGCTCGCTATGAAGCATGACATCCTCATGGATGTGTGAGGGCACCAAGAAATAATACTTAAGATTCCCCCTTCTTTGCCCGCCTTCCTTTCTCCTTTGCTTTTAGATAGGAACAATACCTCCACTGCTTTTTGCATGAATATGGCCTCACATATCCTGAATGGGGATTGGCTCTAACATGAGAAATACTTATAAGCTAAAGGAGATCCATTGAGGAAATGAGTTTAGCCCTGATATGTGTTTGCTCCTAACGATTCAGGTGGAGAGGAATTACCTCATGGAGTTCATCTCCATATGATTCTAAGTAGGTCAGCCTTTCCAGTGAGTGGGAGAACCATACCTGATTTTCCTGACTGGCTTGGTCCAGTGCTGCATACCCATAGTATAAAAAAGAACTTTACCAATCACACTGCAATAAGAATACACAGTTTTATCCTTCTACGACTTTGTATTAAATTGACTTCCCCAATGGCTCAGTGCTGACCATTGAGATCACTAACCTCCTCATTCTCATGACGGGCAAAACTGTCAATCTGCAGGGTTAGTTCTTCCATACAAAAGACATGCCATTCTCTGTATGGGCTTGCTTCAGGATAGCCCCCAGGAACTGCAAAGAAAACAGTGAGAGACTTTAATGTAGTAATATAAACATACATGCAGTATCCACAGCTAACGTCTGCAGTGACTTTGAGAAGATAAGGGTTAACAAACTTCAGCTGACAACAACCTCAGGGAATGATGAAATTATATGTAGACAGAAGAACCAGAGAACACATACAGCAATGCTTAAATAGTGTGGTGTAAAATCAGTTCTCAGAAGAAACAGGAGGCCTTTACAGTGGCCTTGATTTACAAAGAAACATATGCAACAAAAACATGCTGCCCACAAATTATTCTGAAAAGAGCAACAGTGCAGCCATCTAGACAGAAAACACATGGGGACTGTGCAACAATTCTCAGAAGCAGAATGTAAACACATAGACTTTTGGATCACCAGCATGGGGGCAGAATGTAAATTTAGTGTAAACAAGGGTGAAGACTGAACACAAGGAAAAGAAAATTGCATCTCAGGAGCACAATAAAAGCACAGGGGAGTGCGATTACCTGGCAAAAAATACACTGTTAATGTTGACGGAGCAAGGTTTCGCATAAAAAGAAACTTGCTTGTGTGCAATCCTCTCAAATAACCTATAACACTATAATCAATCTGTCCGTGAGTACTAACAGTGCACCACATTCTACATATTGTATCCAGGGGACGCTTTCCTATGTGCCTTACTAATGAATAACCCTAGTGTCCTAAAATGGCAGCTAAAATGCGGGAACTCTTCTGCGCATGCGTCTACTACATCTACGTAGTATGACGTTTTCTGTCGCTTGGGGGGAAAACTTTGCAGCTGAGCAATAGCTTCTGAAATGGCTGCTTTAAAGTAATGCACTAACTCACATTCTGTGCTGAAACTAACCTATGCAAGATCTACTAAGACATTAATGCAAAAGATTTATTAAGTAAATGGAGTTAGAGTAGAAGCAAGTGGTATACAGTGAATTTATTTAAGTTTGTATGCTAACGTGTTTTTCTTTGACTTTATTAATAGTTCATATTTGGGCCTTGGAGGGTGACTACGTCTCTGTTTCCTTGTGGCTTCTATGCATGCGCAAACGTCTGCTTATTCTGAACAAGTGAAGTGAAATTGACTGTCTGCCAAACCCTAAGCCCAGCAAGGACATGGGAAACCAACTCTTGACCCTAAGAGAGGAAGAAGAAGCAACATTGCAAAATAGACTTATCGATCAACAATTTGAAATGCTTGTGGGAATAAAGCTTGTGGGTATTAAAATTAAGGTGCGGGGAACTAGACAATAAACTAAAGAAAATTATTGCACTTAGTATGGTGTGATGTCCTTTCCCCACTGCTTGGCCCAATCAAATTACAGGTGAACATGGCATTGAAACATTTAGGGGTGGATCATACATTTGAATTGGTATAACAGAGGTAAGTTCTAGATAGTTAGACACACTTGATGCTGTGATGCTGCCCGATTTTGCTGCAATCTGACTGAAGAATCCAACACTAGGGAAATTTGCGGAACAACCGAGGAGGCACATCTAGGAAAGGGTCCAGACGAGCCCGAGCTGGAGAGAGTGGCCCCAGAGAGGGGTGTAACGCCGGCGTTATAGTAGAAGAGGTCACCTTCTAGGTAAATATAACTGTAGGGTAAATGCTCCGTACTTGCTCTCTATTCTTTCTCTCCTCGGGTGCTGTCATTGCAAGTATTACATTGACGAAACTGATTATAAGCTAACTGTACTATTTTTCCCTGCTGGAGACTTCTGATATATCCATGTGTATTTTAATTTGACTCACAAAATGATTAATTCAGGTAAACGTTTAAAACTTCTTCTGAGTCTGTGGTTCTTTAAAATAAAGTTAAATGCATTATTGTAATTTCCTCCCTATTCTAATCTACTACTAGATCTATCGAATTGTTCATTTAATCAGGAGACAGGAATGGTAAGAATACTGGTGTACAGGTTACCTAGGGTAAAATAAAATTGATGACCAGTGGAAATTTGCCAGCTCATTTGCGTGTATGAATGTATATGGGCCCACATTAGTGTTGTGTGTATGAATGTGTAGAGCTGGTAAACTCCGCTGCATCAATGTGACTATCTGGGAATTAAAAAGGAACCATGTTGGAGTGTGATAACCAAGGGCTGAATAGAGATAGTTATAACATGACCATCACAAGTTTGAACTGGAACAGTGACAGAGTGACAGTTCAGATGAAGATAGGGAGCACTGATCATGTGCCAATCCGATTGCAGAATATGAACATACTGATAATGTGAAAAGCAGTTGGCAGAGCGGGAAGAGTGATAGTGTGACAATCCAGGGAAAGAAGAACGTTGTGCTGGTGTGACTATCCTGGGAATAAAAAGAGTCGGAGGACACGCTTACCAGTAAGGGGCTACATTTGTAGCCCTGTTCAGCAACAGTCAGATTTATGTGTAATGCAATGATCACTGTAGAGCCTGTAATGTACCTGGGTAAAACATGGGGATAAACTCTGATACATGCAGGACTAGGTGCAGTAAGCACGAAATTCCAAATTTTCTGAGTGTCAACTGGGGCCAATGAGGTTTTTAATGCTTCTGGGAAATATTGCATATTAGGGAAATGTTATGTACAGGGACAGCTGCTCCCTCTCTGTGCCCAATCATAATCAAGGTCATAGAAACAATCATAATCCATAGAAATAATAGGAATATGGTGAAAATATTGCAACCCTCATAGCAGAACAGCACAATGATGGGGTGTATTTAATATCTGCATATATTCACTCTGAATGAGTGGTTATGGAAGACAAAGAGACAAGTGTCATGTGTAACCTTCATTAGCAATTCATCCTTACTGAGACAAGCTTGCCTTTCCACTGTGCCAGGTCAAAGGTTCTTTCCATTGAAGCTGAAATAGTAGTTGGGAAGAAAGAAATATATGTAGGTAAAAATGAATAGCAAGCAACATTTCAAAGGCCATGGGCTTACATACCAAGCACTAGCAGACGTAGAGTCACACATTAAAGTGTGCAAAATGTGTTTGTTGGCTCAGCTCTTAGCTCCTTATAGCTGGTTGTAATTTTAAGGTTTAAATATTCTGTTTTCCTTTACTATATAACAGAAATGCTGCCAAATCACTTGTTTGCAGAAAATCAGATTATTACAGAACTTCTGCTAATAAGCATTTCAGCTATCAGATGCAGCCTTGATCACATAGGGATCACCGTTGTGGTTCAGAGTCCAAAAGTGCATACGTGCCCTAAAATTACATACACATAGAAAAATACTCCTTTATTATATCGCAGACCAAAATATTTTATAACACTTCATAATTTGCTGTGAAAGCCAATGTACTCCAATGTAGGCCTAGGTAGTTGCACAACCTTTTACCTACATTTGTCCTACCTTGCTCTACATAACGGTTCTTGCTCTGACCTTTTACTGTTAGGTGCCACATAAATGTCATGTGGTTTTCTCCGAAAACTAACCTCATATATTATGCATGAGGATTCTCAGTATCACAACACGATTACCATCTTCTGCATAAAAACTCTGTATATGAGTCAGCACTATCGTCATTCTTGGCTGACATGCCCACAGTACCATGACACATCTAGATAGAACCCCAGAGAGTACCTTTTGAGTATATAAGTAACACATCTTCGCTGGGCAAACCGGAGAAGAAAAAGCATCCATGCTGACTTGCTGGCACGAGACACTGAAGTCCCTGCACGCAGAAACTCCCGCACGCAGTCCTCTGACATCCCTCGCGGGGTGTCCAACTCGAAACCAAGACAGGGTCCTTCGCTTTCTCACATCAGGTAATGTGGTTGGCTCTTTCCTAGGGGATTATTGGCTATACACCTACATACATGCTAGGTACACTTAGGTACATCTAGTTAGGCTTTGCATTGTAGTACACACTATTACTGTCATGTATTTATATGCCTGCATATATTCACTGTTTTATCACTATGGTAGTATTTTACCTTTTATTTACAAAATTTGTGCTTGTAATCGTCTATATCTGTTTCTGTCTCATGGTTGTTTCAGCACATGTATTTTATGCTAGAATGACGCTAGTTCAATAAATACTTATTGAAAACGCTCTCACAGTTTATTCTGTGTATCTCTCTGAGATAAAGTGAGCATGAGTGACCAAGCAAAAAGTACTGTACTGTTTCCACGATCCCTGAGGGGTCAGGGTTCTCATGTTCGATAGTTGCCAGAAACTATTCACTCCTTGGTAAGGTTGTGGGGCTTATAGTGGCACTACAGACTAACATATCCTTTGGGGGGTGTCTGGAATCAGTCTGGACCAATCCCTTAGTTTATGTTGTCTAAAACGTGCAGGTCCTTTATAGATTTGTAGGAACTACGTGACAAATTCACATAAGTGACATTATAATTTGTAATTAAATCTACCTTAAAAACACAATAAAACACTTCCGCATGATATCTGGTACACAGGCTGAAATATAAATCTTGTTTGTCAGAAAACAAGCGTGTTTAACCGTACAGAAATATGTAGCAATACATTTATTAACATAATACCACCAACTTTTCTAAATGTTCCTCCATGTGAAATTCTCACATAGTAGGATTTAATTATACCACTTTTAAAACATTACTTTTAACTGCAGCATATGGTTGTACCAGTGTCCTAACATTTTTTTTCATATTAATTGCTGTGAAATACCCTGTTCAGCCTTACTCATCACACAAACAACGTTATGCCCAAGTAGACTAACCTAACCTATCATGTACCTGAGTAATACCTGCTTCTAATACAAAAGCATAGAGAGCGTTTGGTGTTAATAAATATGTTTGCAAAATCTCCTATGTATTGAGGCCACCAGGGGTCTTTTTTTCAAGTTTAGTAATTAGAAGAGTTGGTGCTGCCGAGTTGTTAAAATAAGTCACAATTGAAATAAAAGATATGTTGCCGAAACGGGAAGTGCTATAATCATGATGACCTTGACTATACTGAAGACATATTTTTTCTATGTTTATGGAATTTTTGCGCACATATGTACTTTAAAACACTACATCAAGATGCTGCTTACCTGTGTGTTTAAAGGATGAGTCTGACAGTTGAAGGGCTTCATGGCAGAAGCTTTGTAAGAAACTGATATTTTCGGCAAACCAATGGTGTCAACTGCCTTTCTGTTATATTAGGAAGGAACGCAGAACTTGCAAGAAGCTAGCTGACTCCGTTTCTGTTAATGCCCTATTCAGTTTGGAGTATGGCATCGGCCAGCTACAAAGAAAGACTGTGATCATTTTCTTTTTGCTTACCTATATAGGCTTTGAGCCAGACCTTCTCATCTGCTGGTCTATTGTGTCATATCATTCACATTCTCTTCTGTCCTCCACAGCATACATCATGGGCCAATTCTGCCGTTGGCTAACTTCACTGTGAGTGATGGCATTCTGCTTTTTCACAAGGAGTACATCCACACACAAATTATTTTCATTTAGTTCCAGGGACAACTATGAGAATGTGAGCTTTTTGAGACCAAAACAATATTTCATGCTTTAGACAATTTTCTATTTTCTTATCTTGGTGAGTACCAAGCATCTCTTCCCACAATAACATTTTATTAAAACCGTAAAATAAAACAAGAGTGAAAAAGCCTAAAAGTGAGCAGCCAACACCAGACTTAATGGCTTTTTCAATGGTCAATGCTTGTTTGAAATACCATTAATGTTTGTTTAAATTGTGTGCTCACTGGTCTATGTGTCAAGTGGTTGCTAGAGTCATTATCGACATCTTTAAGTTAGCATGAGCCCATTAGCCATGATGCTGCTTTTGCGCACGACACTACATGTCTTTATTTTAGCGGGATTCAGTTTATGCCTTTCACATGAGAACTCTCTGCTGTGCTCGTTCTCTGCCTGTTCCAGGAGTTTGATCTGAACATTGTGAGCAAGGTCGATAAACACTGACTCTTGTTATTCTGTTCTGGTCAGGCCCTAGCACTTAGACAAAACATACCAATGCAGCTGTTTTTGCTGGAAGCTCGTACTTTGATATTATGGGGCTGCATGAAGAGGTAACACACACTTGGAGAGGGACCTTTCCAGGGAGAAGAGCAACCTGCACCTATGATGTAGAAAGACGATCTATGGCCTGAGGTATGGGGTCTGCTGACAAAGCCCAGAGATCTTCTATTATATAATAATACTTCTGCTTACCAAGGAGAGGGTGATTAGGCCTTATAGTTCTTTATCCACTATCTTTATAAAATGACATCTCCTTTTATGATATATGGCCTTGCTGCAATGCTAACTCTATTGGTATTATCAGTCAGTCACATAGCTTTATTTCGATAACAAGTATCATAAAAGCATCAGACATACCTTTATAAAAAATACAATCGATGTAGGTAAAAGTTTTCATAATAAAACATGACAGTTACATGTGATAAAATTAGTCAAGAGATGATAACGATTGTTTTGTCATAGATAAAATATTTCATGTTTGGATAAAAGCAGCATTTTAGAATCATAATTAAATATACCTTGTGTAAATGGCAGTGCATAGAAGTTAGTTCAAGTAATATGGTCGTTCATCTTCGGCTCTATTGAATTCATCATAGAGCTTGTGATTTGAAAATAAGTCCCCCTTCGATTATCCAGGCACAACTTATAAACTTGGCAACTCCGCAAACAAAGAGGGTTCTTTTATCAGATTTTAAAATTCGTAAAACAACGCGATGATCAAGAGTACCTATTTGTTTGCAGATTGGCTTGAGCCATCTAGACCTCGCCTTTTCATACGCTGGGCATGCAAACATGAGGTGGGCGACACTCTCTTTCGGTGCCCTACAGCAAAGATAGTCTTCTGTAGTCTGTTTTGGGGGGCGCCATTTAGCAGTAAGTACATGAACCGGGAGTGATCCGAATCTAAATTGGCTATAGAGTG
Source organism: Triturus cristatus (assembly GCF_964204655.1). NCBI lineage: Eukaryota > Metazoa > Chordata > Amphibia > Caudata > Salamandridae > Triturus > Triturus cristatus. The sequence continues at coordinate 1,094,032,621 of NC_140581.1, forward strand.
CCCTATCTCTTGGTATCTGGATTGTATCCAAATATGGTTCAAGACTTCTAGATTGTTTGTGCTGGAAAAGTTCTTCCATTAGCCTTCCCATATTTGGTTTACTTAGCTCCCGGACGTCAATCCAGTCCCAATATGAACGTTTGAGGTCTTCCTTACTCGGGGGATTTTGGGTTTCCCAGGAATCCTTAAGGCCAGAGTTGTCATTAGATTCTTAACGTTAGTAATCCATTTGACCCCATGGTTGACATCTAAACTTATTACTTCTGTGAGCGCTTTAGCATAATTTGTGAGTTCAGAAGTCCGCCTAAGGCGAGCCCAGAAGAGCAGTGGGCGGAGTTTAGCAATATCACCATAAGGGCGCCTGCCATGTCATAAATCAAGGGAGTTAGCGGGACATTACAGGGTAGCATAACCAAATCCCTCAAAAACTTGTGTTCAGACCTGCAGATCTCGTCAGCGTTGTCAAATCCCCAGAGCTCGGTTCCATAACGTGCTGAGCTAACTGACTTTGCATCATAAACCGTGAGTGCCGGGGAAACTGGCCTGCTCTGTGATGAGCGATGTTCTTTGCTTAGTACCTCAACCGCGCGTTTATGATTCAAAAGCATTTTGTCAAGGTGGGACCTCCATTGCATTTTTTCTGAGAGTCGAATACCGAGATAGTCAAAAGTACTGACTCTCTCCAGATGTGTCCCATCTAGGGTAAGATTATTTCTGAACGATTTGTGGGCGTTAAGTGTCATAAATTTGGTCTTCGATGTGTTTATGACCAGCCCCCGAGAGTTACAAAAGGATTGGAATCAGTCATTTTTGTAGACCAGATGGGGTCTTGGAGATCAGTAGTGTGTCATCCGCAAACAGGAGAGTGGGTACCTTATCACCTGCCAGGGCCAGGGCATCAGCTGGAATGTCTTGGAAGAAACTAACCACCTCGTTCATGTATAAGGAGAACAAGGTTGGTGCCATCACACAGCCCTGGTGTACATCCCTGTTTACTGGGATCCTTTCTGTCACCTGACCTTGGGACCCCCATCTCACCTGGGCGTAATTACCCTCATGGAGCCGGATCAACAGGTTGAGGATTAGTGGAGAGATGCTCATGTCTCCTAATATTTGCCACAACCTTTTTCTGGGGTCCAGGTCAAAGGCAGTCCTTAAGTCTATGAAGGCGAGATAAAGACTGCCTTTGCCGATCACAACCACTTTCCAATATATCAAAAGGAGCCTGAAAACCTGGTCCACTGTTCCCGTATTGGCCCTGAATCCAGCCTGATATTGGGAGAGGATGTCTTCGTCCTTAACCCAAGATTGGATCCTTTGCAGTATGGTCTGTAGTTGGCAGGGTCCTCTCTGGCTCCCTCCTTAAAGATCGGGACCACCTCCGCGCCCTTCCATGATTCCGGTACTGGGCAACCATTAGAGATGGAATTACTTAGGAGCAAGATGTACCGGGCCCAGTTTCGGGGTCTGCGAGAAACAGGTCTCCAGGGGACCGTCTGGTCCTGGGGCTTTGGCGGGAACTATCCTACTTATGGCAGATTTTAATTCGTTCAGCGTGAAAGGCTCGCTGTTGCCACCCCCAGAAAGAATTAGGGGGTGATCGCATGTCCCTTCCATGCTTTCGTCATCAGACCCAGAATAAAGTTTCCCAAAGTGGTCGTACCGGTCCTGGCATGAGATATGATTGGGGATTTGATCTGGATCCCTCTTGTCTGCCCAACGAGATTCCAAAAAAGGTTGGTATCCCTTGCTGCACTGGCGTCTTTTAGATCCTGCCAGCGGGTCTCGTCCCATTTCAGCTTTGCATGAAGCAAGGCCACTCTATTGTCTTTACTTGCGGATTTAATCACAGGGCAGTTCTTATTTCTAATTGCTGCGGCTAGTGCCTGCTTCTTGAGTCTGCAATCCGTATTGTACCATGTCTGCCTGCTCCTTGATTGCGCACCAGGTTTATTATACTTATTGGGAGCTTGAAAGTATACACCTATCTGTTCAATTGTGCGCGAGGGGATATTAGGGACATTAGAAAACCCGTCTGCACTTGTCATTGCTTCCTGTAACTCAATGGTGTTTTTATTCAATACTTGCCTAATGCCTTCTAATTTAGAGTCTTGTACAGCAACCTTTTGCCATTTGAGGAATCTTCTGCAGTTTGAGGGGACCACCTCTTTGGTTGAGGAAAACATATGGGTGCCCAAAAGGGGATGGGGGAGGGCCCATGGAGACTTCTTGGTCACGCAAAGAGGGTTATAGTCACTATCACTTGTATTACCCACTACCATGTCTATTACATGCCCTCACAGTCTTACATCTAGCAAGACATAGTCAATGCGGGAGGGGCAGCTAGCTCTATTATAAGTTTTAGCCCCCTGGCCGTCTGATATGGTTCTACCATTTGCTGCCCTCAAGCAGAATTCCAAGGTAAGAGCATTGAGTTGGATTGCTATCTGCGACCATTTTTTGACAGGGGGTATGCTTAATGGGGGGATGGACCATTTTCTATCATCTTCCTCGACACCGAGCATGTCCTCTGTACTTAGAGGCTCAAAGGTGCAATTAAGATCTCCAGCAACCACAACTCTAGAGTGGGACAAACAACTAGACAAACCTTGTTCTAATAGCATAACAATAAGTGAAGATTTACCCCCTGCGGTCCCCCTTACATAAACATTGAATACATCGAGCATTTTGCCCCCCCCCCCCCGGCACTTAATAGTGAGCCTCATGATGGGCCTCTTTCTTTCTGAGTGAGTGAGTGAGCAAGCTCGATAGGCCTGTAGGCGCTGATCATACAGGGGGGGTGTCGGCTGTTTATGCTTGTGGGGTGTGTCCCTTATGGATTGGAGTTTGACCGTAATCATGAGCTCTTCAATCATGTTTCGCATGGCTCCTATCTCTAGCCTAAGGGAGTTAACAAGCTGATGAAGGTTGTGAGGTGATGGAATCTCCTCTTCACTAATCGCAATTGGGGTTATAGGCGGTGGTTGCGGCATCTCAGCCACAGAGGCATCGGGCATATCTGCCAAAAACTGCAAACCTGTTCGAACACGTAAGGGAGGGGCCAGGTTGAGTCTCACCAATGCTGATTGAGAAATTTGGAGGTTAAGACGAAGAGTCATGAGGAGGAGAGTCATTCGCCTGCTCTACTCTAATCTCCAATGGTGTTTCTTTACTATGTGTCGGTACTCCCTTCTGGGAGTGCTTCCGGAACATTGTGGGAATGGCAGTTGTGCGGGGTGGGCTGGCGCTTTTGGGGGGTGATTGAATGTTATTGTGGGGAACTGGTGTTTCTGCTTCAAGGATGCCTTCACATTTGTAAATGAGGGTTCTATCCATCACGCAGTTATTGGCGGCATGTTTATGTGCTTTCCTTGCCTTCTTCCCCTTTCCTGCCCCATTAGGGCCATTGCCCACCCCCGCTTCCTCCATCATATTCCTTTTGCCCATCTTTTGGTCCCTGATTTGGTTTGAGTGGCACGCAGCTTACAAGAGTCCCCCAAGGTGTTTGTACCCCCAGTGCCCAAAGTCCAATGTTCGATTTACAGAAGTTACCTACTAAGTCCAAAGGTCCTACACAAAGTTTGTAGTAGTAGATTCCTCCTGATACCTTCTAGCAGCAAAAGGTCGCTGATACAATCGTTACCTCTTGGCACAGTACCTTATTGGGTTGTAAGTAGTTCGGCGTCTCAGTTTCAGTTCAGAGGTTGGATGAAAGGGAGGTGGCCCTGCCCTGCCTCTTCCTGGCAATGATGGGCCCGCCCTTGGCCCTCGCGTGTCCCACGCCACGGTAGTTGATCAGCGCTTATGAGGGCACAGCTGACTCCTCCCGCACGTTTGGCTGGAGTCAGGAGTCTCAAGATGGATCAAAGCCCCCAGAGAAGAGCAGCAAAGCGCCAAGGCTGCCCTGCAGATGGTTCGAGCGTCCCGCGCCGCAGGAGTTGATCAGCGCTTATGAGGGCACAGCTGACTCCTCCCTCCCAGCTGACAGGAAACGGGATACACACGTTGCACTCTGGGACTTGGAGTCCCACCAGAGTGTATGACCAGGCAGTTGTGCACACGGGGAGGAACAGGAAGGGCCTCACGTTTGGCTGGAGTCAGGAGGCTCAAGATGGATCACAGCCCCCAGAGAAGAGCAGCAAAGCGCCAAGGCTGCCCTGAAGATGGTTCGAGCGTCCCCAACTGTATTGGTATTATGCATTTTGCTGCTGGTTGTGGCATGCATACTGCATTTTATGGTTTATATCTTTTATTGATTTTGAAAAAGAAAAGAAACAAGACCCCCAGCAAGTGTTGCAAATAATAGCATTACCAAGGTAATATGAGCGGAGAGGGTCTATGGGAATACACAATGAAGGGGAAAGGGCAAATCAGAACAAACAACTAGAACCCAAAATTACCCCCGCTGCCCCCAACCACCCCCTCCCCCCCTCCCGTCCACCAGAAAAGGGGAATAAGAATAATCTGGGAATAAACGTGGTCGTTTACGACACCGTGAGGAATCAGCTTGTGGGAGCGGTGTGTCCGAAAGGTGGAGAAGTCTAAGGTATCAGAGGCATGTCAGTTCTCGGAACTCAGATAGGGCCAAGAAGGGCCGCCACACCTCCGGGAAGTCAAACCCTCTGCAGGCTAACGTGAGGGTTCATTTCTCCATACCCAACACCATCCAGAGTCGCTGCAGCCATCCGGAGAGCGTTGGGAGCTGGGCGGTACGCCAATGTATCAGGATGTTCTGTGTGGCCGCGCCTAAAGCAACAGCAATCAATCGGCCCCTCCGGGATTTTAACGGATATGTTATGGGATTAGGTAAGCCCAGGAGAATGTAGGAGGGAAATATCGGGAGCTGCGTCTTGAAGTGGGTGTCTATTTCATCGAGCTCTTGGGACCAGTATGGTTGAATTCGGTCACAGCCCCATAGGATATGTACCAGGGTGCCCACCTCCCCACCACCTTGCCAGCAAAGGGCTCTCTGTCGTGAGTCGAATTGGTGTAAATGGTCCGGTGTGTAGTACCAATATGTGGCTATCTTAGTCAGTGTCTCAGTGAGTCCCGTGTGGTACGCTGAATGCCGGGCCCTATGATATATGCCTTCCCATTCCTTGTGGCTAAGCGTCCTTCCTAGGTCTCGTTCCCAGCGCGCTCGGCCGGCGTTGTATATGTGCGTAGAGGATGTCAATAGCATTTTATACAGATCAGAAATAATTTTTTTATCGGACGTGCGGGTGATGAGCCATTTCTCGTATGGGGTCAGGAAGCGCTGAGCCCCAGGTCTGATATGTGAATGAAGTGTCCAGTGTTGGAGCTGCAAGTAGGGCAAACACTCCGACTCACGAAGGCCATAGTGTGACTTGAGTTGTGGGAATGGAAGTGTCCCTTCCAAATCAAAGAGGTGACCTAGAGACCGACCTGAGGAAGAGCGCCAAACGGAAAAGGCTTTAGTGTCCATGCCAGGTTGGAATTCTGGATTATCGAACAGTGGCGTGAGGGGGGAGGAATAGGTAGTCAGATTATAGGTAGTGTTGGTGCAATCCCACGACTCCGTTATCGTACCTGTAATATATGATGCATAGAGATTGGGTGGTCTATGTGATTTGCGGGGAAAGGGAATGCCCTGCAGAGGCATGGCTGCCACTGCCTGGTCCTGGAACAACCAATTTTTCTCCGATTCCAGGTGGTGCCATTCCACCAAATACCGAAGCTGTGAAGCATAAAAATAGAGCTGAAGGTCAGGAACCCCTACGCCTCCCTTCTCCGGTGGAAGAATGGTGATTCGCATGTTTAAACCGGGGTTTGCGGCCTTGCCATATAAAGTGTGCGAGGTCTGATTGGGTCTGTTGAATCCAGCCTGAGGGAGGGCGAAGAGGAAGGGTCTGGAAAAGATATATGATCTGTGGGAGGATGGTTATCTTAATAGCCGCAATCCTACCAAGCCAGGATAGGGTGTAGTGCTTCCACTGGCTTAGTTCCTTACGTATATGCGTCCGGAGTATGGAATAGTTGGTGTCGGCCGTAGCCTGAATGGAGGAGGCTAGTTGTATTCCCAGATATGGAATCGAGGAAGTGGACCATTGTATGGGGTGTTCTTCTTGTAGATGAGCCAAAGTGTACGGGGAGAGGGAGATGTTAAGTATGATCGACTTATCCACGTGAACCTTAAATCCCGAGGCTTGCGCAAAGCAGTGCATTTCAATGAAGAGGGCTCGCAGCGCAGGAATCGGGTTGGAGAAGGAGAGCAAGATGTCATCTTCATAGAGGCTTATAGTGTGTACATCCCCGCCAAACTTGATCCCGGAGATGAGGGGGTGGCGTCCAATCCGTAATGCCATGGGCTCCATATAGAATGCGAATAGGAGGGGTGGAAGAGGACACCCCTGTCTGGTGCCTCTTTCTATGGGAAAATGAGAGGATGTGTGGCCTTTAACCCGAATAGTCGCCTTGGGCGAGCGTTAGCAATTGAGGATCCGAATGCGTAGCTTCTCACCGAAGCCGCGGTGTGTCAAGACCTGCTCCAAGTAGGGCCAGTGCACCCTATCAAAGGCTTTCTCCGTGTCAATGGCCAGGAACATGTATTCTCCCTGAGTGCGAGATGCCTTTTCGAGTAGGTGCAAGACCCGTTTGGTGTTATCACTCGTTCGTCTCAGCGGGATGAAGCCTGCCTGATCTGGCTCGACTAGTTGGGACATGTAGGGTGCGAGGCGGGTCGCTAAAATGCTAGTGTAAACTTTAATATCTATGTTCAGTAGAGAGATCGGACTGTATGCACCACAGGACGTCCTATCTTTCCCAGGTTTCGGGATAACCACTATTGATGCTTCAAGCATCTCCTCCGGAATAGCCCCGGCCTGCGCAAAGGTGTTAAACAAGTCCTTCAAGAGGGGGGCCACCTGGCTGCAGAATGTGTTATAGAAGGCCGCCGAATAGTCATCTGGCCCGGGCGATTTGCCCAGCTTGAGACTAGAAATCGCTGCTATGACTTCTTCTGTCCCAATGTCCCTATCTAAGTAGTCGGCTTGTGCTTGAGTGAGGGAGGGTAAGTGTGCAGGCTCCAGATAGTCGGCGCTACGGTGGGCATCTAGCGGGTCACTTGAATAAAGCGTTGCATAGAAGTCTCAAAAGACTTCCGCAATGGCAGCATCGTCGTTGACGAGGTCACCCCTAGAAGAGCGAATGGCTTGGACACCCTGTCTCTGCCTGGTTTCCCATAATTTGAGGGCTAGGAGACGACTGCAATGGTCGCCGCCCGTGTAAAAGGAGTGACGGAGACGGAGACGGAGACGGAGATGGAGGACAGCATATTCGGCCCTGTCTTGGTCTAAAGCTGCAAGTTGCTTCCGCTCTATACACAATTGCCACCAAGCCTGGGAAGCACCTGTCCTCTGGTGCATCTGCTCCAGGTCCGTGACCCGCTGATAGAGTTCGGGCCATTTACGACTACGATCAAGGTTATCTGCTGTGTAGATGGCTATAAAATCCCCCCGTATAACTGCCTTCAGTGCCGTCCATTGTGTCGCTAAAGAGGTGTCGGAGTTGGCATTGAGGGCAAGATAATCAGTGATAGCTTTCTGAATCTGTTCAATTACGGAAGCTCAGTGGAGGAGTGTATCGCGGAGGCGCCAGTGTCTAAGAGGTTGCTGTGTTGGTGGGAGCTGAAAGGTGGCAATGACCGGGGAGTGGTCTGAAAGAAAGTCTGGCAGAATCTCAGTGTCAGTCGCAAGCGCGTGTAGGGAGGAGGAGCTGAGGAGATACTCCAGTCTAGTGTACATTTTCTGCGTGCCTGAATAAAAGGTGTAGGCCCGACTGCGGGGGTGGAAGTGTCGCCAAAGATCTACTATCCCCATGTCTTAAGGATGGGCCTGCCCTGCAGGTGAGAGAGCAACAGTCTGGCCTATCCTTTGGCATGAGCGGTCATGAGCGTTATCGAAGACAAGGTTTAAGTCGCCCCCCAATAGTATACGTCTTTCAGTAGTAGCCGTCGCCTCAGTGATTGCGTCATGAAGCAACTTGTCCTACCCCTCATTGCGTGCGTATATGGACTTCGCTATAAAGGACATCCCTCCCACCTGGAACTGATATGTGAGCAATAGACCCCCGATCTCGGCCTCCTTCTGCAGGACTCTACCCTGAGAAGATCAGAAGACCAATATGGCAACCTCGGCTGACTTAGTGGGATTAGAGGAAAACATCTGTGTGGGAAAAGCACGAGAGTTCAACCTGTGGTGATCCTTAGGGAGAAGATGAGTCTCCTGTAGGAGGCATATATCGGCTTTGGAGTGCTCCAAATAGTGACGGACGGCCCTACGTTTGACCGGGTTGTTCAAACCTCGCACATTCAGGGTAAGGATTTTAAGAGAGTTGTGCGGCATCTAGGTTGGAGGAGGGGTAAAAGCCATAGCATTGGATGTGTGTCGTGGCGGGTGGGAAGGCATAGAGGGGGGAGGACCATGATCCAATGTTCAGCGTCTTCCAAGGTGCAGTGAGGAGGGGTGGACGAGGAGACCCAAACCCAAAAAACACCAAAACCCCCTAAAAACAAAAGCCCAGAACAAAACAGAAACAATAACATTGAAACCCAATAGAGTCAAGGAAAGTAGTCCGTCATCCCGGGAGGACCAGCCTGTCAACAAACTGGGGTCCATATTGTGACCAAGAGGGCAGTCTCAGCCCCACCCGCTGCCTGCCCAGGATCCAACAAGGACCTGCAGAGAAATCGATGAGCCCTGCTCATTCACTTGGCGTCAGAGTCTGCCGCAGCCAGAGCATCTGCTGCAGAGGCGAGGGCCGCCCGTTGACCGTTGGCTATATCTATCTTGTTTGGCTTCCGGACGAGCCGTCTCTGGCTCCGCTTCTGCCACCCCGAGGGGGAGATCTCAGGCCTCGAGCTGACACTGCGCTGGCCTTCTTCATCACTCGGTACAGTGAGGCCTAGGAGCCTGCAAGACTCTGTGAGCGATCGGAGCTGATGAAGTTTGCCACTGATGAAAGATGAGTCGGAAGGGATACCCCCAGGAGTATGGGATTCCATGCTGTCGAAGGTGTTCAGTCACGGGGCGGAATTGCCGGCGGTGCTGAAGCGTAATGAGGGTCAGGTCTTGGAACAGCGCTGGAGAGTGTCCCTGGAAAGAGATGGGGTGGAGAGACCTTGATTTAGTGAGAATGGCTTCCTTGGTTCTAAAGTCCTGCACGCATACAAGAATATCTGCTGGGGGAGCAGTAGACGCCCGAGGTGGTCCGACCCTGTGAGCCCGGTCCAAGATGATCTCAGTTTCGTGGGAGGCACCCAGTATATGGTGGAATAGGCCCTTGGCGAATGGAAACAAGTCTCTAGTGTCCTCCGTTGTCTTCACCCCCCGGATCTGGATGTTGTGCCTGCGGGATCTGTTTTCCAAATCCCCCAGATGGGTTTGCATGTCGATGTGCTGATCCTGTAAACGGATTACCTCCTGTTGGAGCATAGTGGACTCGGCCACCGCGGTGTCACCCTTCTACTCAAGGGCGGCCACCCGATCCCCAACGTCATCCACATCCCGGCGGATCTCCTTGATCTCAGCCGTGAGGTCATTTTTCACCGATTGCAAGTCCTCCCTGAGAGTCAGGAACTGCGACTCCAGGAATGCCTTCATGATAAGCTCCGCGCCAGTGCTTGCAGGCTGCTGTGAGGCCACAGCCTCGGGGGCTGCGGACGCCATGTTGGGGATGGATTGCGAGCGACCAAAAATGTCCTTCAGGGGTTTCACCGTCTTCGCCTTGTCGGGGGACATGCTCATCGGGCACCTCCCTCCGAGCTGTGAAGTGAGATGTGGGAGGCACAAATGTGTCAGATCAAAGTGGGCGCTAGGCGAACTGCTGGCTCTGCTGTGGCTCAACGTGCAGCTCCGCCGCCAATCATTGTGAGGGTGCCCCGAGGCGAAGGCAGGGGAGCAATCTCTATGCCGGTGCGAGAAATCCAGATAACCCTGCTGGGTCTAAATACCACGTGGGGCCACAGCGTCCATAGACCGCCACTGTGTGAGGAACGAAATGAGGCCCAAGGCATCCACCGCAAAGCTCCCAAAACACTGCGCCACAGGCCAGGAAAGTCTGAGGAGGCCCCAGCTCTCTCACGTCTCCCTCACCGCACAAGAAGCATGGTGCATAACCCAGTGTGACCTCCTGTCCAATGCAGCTGCAGAATGCGCATCCATACCAGGCGTCAGTGGGTGGAAACGTCCTCCGGTGGCAGGGCCCACTTCCACGCGAGGTGCGGGCGCAGGAATCAATGGAGGGCCTGATCGGCAGAGTGCGCAGCGGGAGGGTAGGGTCCCGATCAGCCCCCGACCCCGGAGCCGATGGCAAGGTGCAAGGCGATGCGGCTGCTCTCCGGGAGCCCCAAGGGCCTGGCGGGCCCGTCAACCTGGGCCTCAGCTACTCAGGTGGGCGAGTCCCAAAATCAAGGCTGGGGATCCTCACGGCCCCGTGTGCTACCGGGCCTCCTGAGTGTGGTGACCACAAGTGCTGCTAGGCACAGGAGCACCTCAATGCGGCCCCCAAGAGCTGCCCAATGAAGGCGAGAGGTGGTGGGCTGCCTCCGCGGGTTCCAGTCGGCCCCGCGGACAGATCAAATGCAAGGCCGGGGAGAAGTCTGCACCTACGGCTCCGGCGCTCCCCGAAGCAGGCCTAGGATGGGGATCGCAGGCAACCAGGCGTGGAGCTGGGCAACCCGCGGGTCATCCGGGTGCCTGTAGTACGGCTGGGCTCAACGTAGCTGGCCTCGGTGGTCCGGGCTCCGGACCACCGCGTTGTTGAAGCCGCTTCTGAATGTCAGCGAGGGGAAGACCAGGCCGCCTCCCTCGCGGTCCCCACGGGGCAACCACTCACGCCGCCTGCGATGGGGGTCTCATGGCAGCTATGGACGGAGTCTCATCAGGGGGGCACTTCGAAGGCGCCCCGAGTCAGTTTCGTGCACCGCAGAAAGGCGTATGTGCTAATTCGGCGGACGGCGGGCAGGACCTCTGACCGATGCATCCTACCTCGCCGCCATCTTGGCCACGCCCCCCTCATACTGCATTTTAGACCACGTTAGTTAAAGTAAATATTTTACACTATCTTCGTGTCTCTGTCAGTTTGTTTTGTGGACAACGAGAGAGTGAGCGAAAAGGTGTGTCTTGTTACCGCGATTCCTAAGAGATCCAGGAGTGTTGTGATCTGGGATGTCTAATCATTGGTTTCTCTGTTTGTGAGTAGGAGAGCGAGTGAGACACCTTCTAGCTTGTCGTTCCTGGGCTCGTGGGCACTAAGGTGGTAGTAAGGCTCAGCCCCTATATACCAAGGTCCCATAATCCTGCGCATAGTTCTGTGTATGTGCAGAATTCATGCAACATGGCGCCACCAACGTTTGGTCTGGTACTTATTCATGAGACCCCTGAATAGTGCTTGTCCACAAAACCCTCTCACCAATTACCGGAGACGTCCGTGGTGCGAGGGTTTAACCTCCTATATTGGAGATTATAGATTTTTCAAGCTTGGATTGTAAAAGGTTTTGTTTTTCTTCTTCTTTAAGACCTAGTGTTGCACTACCGTTTTCCTTCTTTTCCTCTTAGTTTGGATAATGGCTATTGATATCGCTTCTCATAATCGCGCAGCGCTAACTACTCATTTGACTCAACATGGAGTCCCGGCTGTGGGGGCTAACATTATCTTTGTTGTTGAAGTGAACGCAGCTTTTCTCTCGAGGTTTTTTATTCTTGGGTTAAGTTTCCGGCGGTGGATGGGAATGGGAATTTCTTTCATGAATATGAGCATGCAGCAGTTCCCCGGGATTATAGACCTTATCGGACACTTGAGGTTCCGTTGTCAGCTTGAGAGCACACCATCAGGATAAATGGAGCCCTACCTCACTCTGTTACAATGTTCTGTTTAGGCCCTTTATTGGTCGACGGAGCCACATGGCCCATGTTGGCGGGTTTTACACCACACCCAAATTATCGTGGTGTTACACACGCAGACCTGCGTTAATATCATGAATCATTAGTGTATATTCACAGAAGCGTGATACAATATGCGTCTCGAATGGTCCAGGCAGCTCCGGCTGGTGCACCTCCTCAGCAACCCGGACATGGAGGCATGGTAATTAGCACAATCATGATTAACTCAGTGATGGGAAAGCTTCCTCAAAATAGAGATGATTTGCCATTCTGGTTGGCTGAACGATTTGAGCAACTCAAAGCTGTATTTCCTAATATTACTCCTTTGGATAAACACTGGATACTCACAATGAGTTTGCCAAAAGGTCTTATTCCTAATTTAGCTGACTGCCCAACTTGGGGAAAGGTGTTTGCAGCGCTGTATTCTCTATGCTTTGGCACCCCCTCCATGATAGTGCTTCCGACAGTTCTTAAGAAGGTTCAGGAGGAGCATGGGGTGGAGCCCGCCCTGGAGTTAGGGATGAGACTAGTTGGGGTATTCTCTATAGTCTCTGATATGTTATTAGCCAATATAAAAGGAAAAGCAGTTAGTTTGCAAGTGAATTAGCACCTTGAGGCAGTAGCCGATGTTGATAAACAACGCGAATTGCCAAAGATTATCGCTAAGGTGTATAAAGTATTTGGACGTAATAATTTGGGGAATAAACCTTTTACTCAGCAACTCGCTAAACCCCCTCCCAAAAAGGAGGGATGTCTATTCTTTCCTAAAAAGAATTGGAACACGAATAAACAACAACAGCCACAGCAGAAGCAGGGTTCAGGTGCTAGTTCCCCGACACCTGATGCTTCCGAGCGTAGGTATGATATGCGTGACCGCTCTAAGACACCAAAGAGGTTTCAAGCTCCTGATCCTCACTCTCCTTGTTCCTTGCAGGAGTCGTCGGAACAACAGTCCGGTGGAGGAGAGTGCCAAGATCGTAGACAAGGCAAGACCACGCAACAGCAACGTGATCCGCCATGCCAGTTTGATGTACAGGCCAAATATGCCGTCGGCTAACTTCACTGTGAGTGATGGCGTTCTGCTTTTTCACAAGGAGCACATCCACACACAAACTGTTTTCATTTAGTTCCGTGGACAACTATGGGAATGTGAGCTTTTTGAGACCAAATCAACTTTTTAATCTTTAGACAATTTTCTAATCTTGGTGAGTACCCAGCATCTCCTCCCACAATAAAGTTTTATGAAACAGTGAAAATAAACAAGCTTTAATAAGCCTAAAAGCGAGCAGCCCATACCAGACTTAATGGCTTTGTCAATGGTCAATGCTTGTTTGAAATGCCATTAATACTTGTTTAAATTGTGTGCTCACTGGTTCATGCTTTGGGGTTTCACCTTCTAAATATGCTATCAGAGGGGGGAATCTTCATTCTGAGGAGTTTTGCTAGAAATAGGTAATTTGCACGAATCAGGCGCTCGGTAAGAGCCAAGACCGAGGTTCCCCTTTCGACATCCCAGCGAGGATATGAAGAAATGACCTGAAAACCCACAACAAAAAATTCAGCAAGTGATTCTTTTATGAGTTCCTATTCTCTGGCCTTTAAAGCTTCTGGGAATGCTACCTTGTTCTCTACGCAGTACTTAGTACCAACCACATTTTGGCTGTTTCTGCACATTGTAAGTAGTATGGCATACTGACAACCAATTGACTGGAAATAAAACCATCAAATTCAAAAGGATAAAAGCTTGGGGAGAGGAATCTGGTGGAATATTGTAGGGGTGGAATGTGATACTCACTAGAACTCTGATGAAGAGGCTGTGAATTGGAATAGCTTTAGCTGTTTAGATACAAAAGATAGAAGACATGTCATACTCAGTCCATAAAATACTGAGCAACACTTACCAAAGGAAGACATATGGCTGACACACAAACTTAAGACACATAGTAGTACCTGTAAAGAAGAGGATGGGGTAATGGGTGGCATTTGAATAAGCCTCTAGTGGTCATGAGGATGCTTTGAGATCCCTGCAGATACTGGCTAAGACACCCCTACCACTAAGGGTGTTCCAGGGGTGTACAGTACCTTGATGGCCTGTGCTGCAATTCTCTTCCTCCCTCCTACAGCGGTTGCTTTCAAGGAATGAAAGCTGAAGGAGGAGCTACCTAAGCTGCCATGCACAGGTTCCTGCTACAGCTTTCATTGAGAGACAGTAGGCTCCAGTGGGATAAGAGAGGATGCCTCAGGAGCCATGGACATGCTTCACAGCCTGAAGGACCATGGAAAAATGGGAGCCATTTTCTGACAGCGGATACCCCAGAAGAAAAGAGGATTCTAGAACATGTTCTTGCATATCCATTTTCTAATAATGTTAACTACCTGGGAGGCAAGCAATAATAACCACATAATTGCATGTTCTATTCTGCTCAGGACCCCTAACATGAGTGACAAATAAATAGACTGTGATACCATCTGCCCAGGTTACTTACACTTTATCAACACATCCATTGGAAAGTTGAGGGGGGATAGCTAATTGGAACCCTGGAATTATAGCAATTACAGGTACTCACCACCAGATGTGAATCTCCTTCGTGACATTGGAGTCAGTCAAAATAATGACTTTCACTTACCATCATTGAGCATGCATCCGTGTGTATAAGTCACGTGAGGGCCAATAACTAGCATTTTAGTCTGGATCTGAAGTCCGAAATGGTGAACCAGAAACATTGCAGAGACAAATATCATATCTAAAAGTAACTCCGTGGAGAAATAAAATACATCCCTGTTGCGGCCCGAAAAAGTAACAGCGCATAAATAGGTTCCATTCCCCTCAGGGAGCATTAGAACCCTGAGTAGTCTCATACAGTGTGGAAACCAGGAACAGTTATTACGCTACATTTAGGGGGTGAGAGCATTAACCAGACGAAGAGCTGAAACCAACAGGAAAGTAACTTTATGCCTGGCAAACCACAAAAAGTATTTAGGGGCCTATTTACAAGCCCATTGTGCCACTGGTTCATCACTTTTTGTGACACACTGGGGGTGCAATATGCTGCCCCATATTTACAAGGACACCTAAAGCCACCCTGTTTTAATTTCTCCTCGTTGTTTTCCTCTTTCTATGTGTACTGCATTCTGCAGCACATTTGGGAAGAGGAAATTACCTCTTGTGATTGTTTTGTGCACAAAGGTTTAACTTCCTGACCAAAAACAATCATCCCTGTGACGCAGCCACCCTTGCACCATAGTGCAAGGCTGCCTGCGTCGGGGTAGCAATTTTAATCCATAGCAAATCAATACAAATTACTCAAGTCCGGGTGGCTGTACAAGGGCGATGGGTTATTGCTGGCTGCAGAGCCCCAGGGATCCCCATTGGTCCCTTATGATCATTGCATGGTAGCAACATAGATAATCCTTCCTCATTTCAGTGGATGTGTAATGAATTAGCACATTGGGCACTCCCAATTATTTTATGTGGAGACTTAAACATCAATTTGCCATGCATTTGGGGGCTGGGGCAAAAATACACGGGGAGGAAGCCCAAAGTATTTCAAGCACCACTTAACTTATGCCAGACACATGGACTGTATGATGCATGGGCCAAAATTAGACCTTTGGAACACACTTTTACCTTTTACTCTGCCACACATCAAAAACATGTGAGGTTGGATTATTGTTTTGTCTCATCTACTGTCACTTATGAGAGCACAATTTAATGTTTTCCAAGCTTTTTATAGGACCATAGTCCATTAGTGTTAGAATTGGCTGGGCAGGGCACTCTTGAAAGAGCTCCCTCTTGGACATTTGAGAGGGCACTATAATTGGGCGAGGCCTATGTAGAACACATGAAGGAGTGGATTCCAAACTTTTTGCAGAGGAACCTGGGACTTGGCCGCTAGTATAGTTTGGGACACTCTAAAGGCAGGCACCCGGAAAGGAATAATCCAATTCTCGATTGAAAAGAGGAAAAAGGAAAGGGATTGTCTGCGGCTTAATCAACAAAATCTGGCTAGGGCAGATGGAAATTTAGTCACCGCCTTGCAGCAGTAGTAAGGGGTGGAGGAAGCCCAGGAAGAAGTGGCTCATGCTCAAGCAGTAATTGGGGGAAGGCTATTGAAAAAGGCAATAGATAAATCAGCAGATTATCGAGAGAAAGATGTATGAGTGTAGAAATAAAGTGGGTCACCTATTAGCAGTAAGAACTAGGCAGGAACTTACAAGCAGTGAAATCAACATGATGAGAGATCCTTTATTGGGGCTGGTATCCGAATCAGGTAAAATCCGGGCAGCCTTTTATACATTCTATCATGCTCTATATGCAAAAGATACAGAAGATCTGGGGGGCCAAAGCGACGACATAATACTCTTCTGTGATGGAAGCATTGATGCAGGATGAGAGGGAGCAATCAGGCTACCCATTGACTTAGGATGAGATTTTGGAAGCAATGTCAAAACTACCTAGTAGGAAAGCGGCCAGTCCCAAATTAATTCCCAAGGATTTTTTTAAGATCTTTTGGGATCTGTTAAAACACGTCATGACAACTCTGTTTCTACAGATCTTGGAAGGAGCAGCCCACCACATTCCTGGGCTATAGCAAAGATCATAGTCTTCCTGAAGAAAAATAAACCTGCACAGGAGCTTGGCTCCTACCGTCCAATATCATTAATGGGGATGTAAAAATATATTCAAAAGTTTTAGACTCTTGCTTATCACAGCTTATTCACAGGATTGTATCTATGGGGGAGCATAGCTTAATCCCCCACAAGGGTACAATGGAGCATATTAGAAGAATCGTTACCTTGTTTGATGCCAGACAAGTGTCAGGAGACCGGATGGCGGCAATTTTGCTTGATACTGAAAAATTATTCAATAGGGTTTCCTGGCACTTTCTTTGAATTTTGAGCAAAGGAAAGGGATAGGGACTAAATGTATTGGGGCATTTAAAGCTCTGTACAAGGATCCTGCGGCAAATGTTTTTATAAATGGGAATATGACGGAGCCCTTCAAAATCACAAGAGGGACACAACAAGGGTGTCCCTGCTCACTGCTCCTTTTTGCATTGTACATCGACCTTTTTTTAAAGCATCTGGAATTGGCTCTGGATATCCCCCCATAGTTTTGTATGAGTATGAGAGCAAGGTGTTGGCCTATGCCAACGATATAGCTTTAGTCTCCTCCCATCCCAAACAGGCTATTGGGGTAATAGAAGAAGAAGCTTGGAGATATGGTGCGTTATCAGGATATGCTCTGAACAAGGATAAGACGCAGATTGTCACTAATTAATTTACATCTTTAGTTGATTACAGGGTAGTAAAAAAAACAGTCTACTTAGGGGTTACGATAGGCTCTGATCTTGTTTAGGAGGTAAATGAAAACTTGGGGCTGTGTGCAGAAGAGACCAAAAAGGCACTGAAAACGGTGGATAATTTACATTTAAAACTGATTGGCAGAAGCAATTTAATTAAAATTGTACTTTTTTCCAAAAATACTGTATTTTCTGAGAGCAATCCCCCTTGCTATTCCACATTTTTGGCTAAAGAAATTAGAAAGCATATTTGCACAATTTATCTGGGCATATTCGAGACCAAGAAGATCATACAAATTTCTGTCATTACCCAGGGAAAGTGGTGGATTGGCCCTTCCTAACCTTAGGTTATATTGGTGGGTGGCCTCATTGGTACACTACACAGCATTCTTAAGGAAGATCCTAGCAGTGGGAGGCCAATGTACCCTACCCCGTTTGAATTATTTATTGGCCAGAAGCCTGGGGATGTTTATGGCACCACCTATATAATAGTTATTACAAAAGGGTATGTTTCAAGACGCTGCTCATGGCTTTTAAAGTATGGAATTCTATGCGTCGCCATTCAAGGCTGGGGAGGCTGAATTATTATATCCCCTGTTGTGCAATAGGAACCTGCCAGATATTTTTAATGACCTTTATTTTAAGAATTGGATAAATGAAGCAAATAGGCTGTTTTTACTCACCTTATAGTATAATATGATAGGATCAATTGAGATTGAAATTTGGTCTTATCTATAGAGAGTTCTTTAAAAATCTTCAGATTTGAGATTATTCACAGAGGAAGGGAGAGGGGGTGGAGAGATATAGGAAGAGCGATCTTGTGGACAAAATTACTCAGCCTTTCTCTCCGTGTATTGGGAAACTGCACAGGTTGCTTAACGAATACTTGAAAGATGACCTGGAAAAATGCTCTACTAAGTGGCAAGGGAAACTAGATATTACTGATGCATCATTTCAAAATGCTTTTATAAGCACTCAATCAGATTTAATGCCTGCCAACCTCCAAACACAGTATTATCAGACCTGTTATGAGCTATACCACAGCCCATATCGGATAGCCAAATGGAGTGAGGGAAAAGGAGTGTATTGCCCAAGCTGGGGCTGTATAAAGCAGACTTAGCGCACATGTTTCCTACGTGTAATGCACTTGGTTCAATAATTAAGGAATTTAATGAATTTAAAAAAAAGAAATTACAACTGCATATTGATCTAACCCCCCGCTAATACTATTGGGCATAAGAAATCTGAGGTCAGAGGATGAAGGCGCCTTCTTAAGTATAGCAAGGGCTGTGTATAGGTTGTGCATTGCTTCAGCCTGGCTTGACCCTGTTCCTCCCTCATTTCAACAATGGCTAACCCGACTATTGGTGACATAAAATCTGGAGAAAGCCATATACACGCAAAAGGCACATAGGCCAGGAAGAAGGGAACAATAATTTGGAATTGCCTAGCCAATTGGGTTGAACATTCAGACACTTAAATTGCACCAGCACTTTATCAGATTAATTTGATGTTATATAATTGGAGTATGAAACTATAACTAAGTGCAGGTGGCCGTCAGCCGTGCTAGTATTGTATCTGCTGCATATTTTACACCATTGTACTTTGAATCTGCTGTTAAATAATACATTGAATTGAGTGGGTGTTTCGTTAGCAAAGCTTTTATGCTATGTAATAAGAACTAACAGAGTTTTTTTTTTATTGCTGATGATTATCAACACTGCCTATGAAATGTTTGTGATGTATTAACATTTAGGGGTAGGGTGGGGGAGGGTACAGTGTTTGAGCTAAAACTGTGGGGGGAGGGGAAATTCTTTTTTCTCTTTCTCAATAAAAATATATATAAAAAAATCCTAATTATTAATTCTCGCCGTTGTATCTCCCTGAAGGATTAACAAGGATCTCTTAATAGTGACCTTCATGGTTTAAACAATTGCCTTGTAAGCTCAATAGTCCTAAGTACACTTCCCCATAAAGGTTTATGGGAAAGAAAGTTTGGCATGTGACATTCATATTTTTTGAATCAGGATGATAAATTATATGAGAAAATGCTGGAACTAAAGGCACTAGTTAGGGTACTCAAAAATATAATTAATGCCACAGTAAATATAGATTTGTAATAAATATCAAACATTATAATGAGTAGCATCTTGGAGCTTATTCAAAACCTTGGATGAAAGCACTATACGCAAAATTCTGTCTACTATGAAACCATCTAATCATTTCAATGACCCCCTGCCATTGAACCTCTTCTCTGAAATCAGAACCTCCATACTCTCACTTTGGACTAGGATTGTCAATGCTTCACTTCTTCAAGGTGATATTCCAGACTGCCTGAAATCTGGGCAAGTTACCCCTATTCTAAAGAAACCATCCGCAGATCCCACTGACCTACATAACTTCCACCCAATTTCTAAATTACCCACATTGGCAAAGCCCCTGGAGAAATGTGTCCAAGTCCAACTGTGTAACCACAATGATCAATTCCAACTCCTGGACCAATTTAAATTCACTTTCCGCCAGGGTCATAGCACAGAACCCGCTCTCACCCATATTGCAATGATGCGCTAAGATTGCTTGATCAAATCTTGCCTACTTAGCCTCCTCAGCCTTTTTTAAGCATTTGATACTGTTAAACATGATAACCTAATTGAGCTCTTGGAGCATAGGATGGGGTTGTCTGGGTCTGTACTAAAATGGTTCTCCTCATTCCTCCACAATAGAACCCAAAGCTTTAAGGTGAACCAGTCCCTATCTCATCCTTCTCCGGTCACGCTGGGGGTTCCACAGGGAGCTACACATCGTTGATACTACATCCTCTTTGGGAATAATGCTAGACAAGAGTCTGAACACGCAGAAGTACATTAGTAACCTCACCAAAGGAGTGAACTTCCAAATCAGCATCTTAAGGAAAATAAAACCTTTTCTCCCTTCACATGACCTAAAGGTTGCAGTGTAAGCCTTATTGATCTCAAAGCTGGATTATGGCAGCGCAACACTTTGCGGCCTTCCAAGATTGAAGACGGCTCCTCTTAGAGCTGCCCTCGTTTCTGCTGCTAGGCTCTAAACAGGCACTGAAAGATACAACCATATCTCACCAGATCTGATATCCCTGAACTGGCTCCCATATGAAGCTCATATACAATAAAAAATTGCATGCATGGTACATAAAGCCATTCATTTCAATACCCCGATGTACCTCGCTCACAAACTGGAGCTCTCAGGTGGATCGAGAGCCTCTAGAAGTGCCAGCACTCTACTGCCCATACCGCAAAAATTCAAGAAAAGAATAACCTACAATCAAGCCTTCTCCGGTATCGCCCCGAGCATTTGGACCTCCTTGCCCCCTGAAGTCAGACATAATCCTTCTACTGTCCTTTTCCAAAAAGAAGTCAAGGTGTTATTGATGAAGGCATTTCTGCCTTAGAAAGAGAGCTTCCAAGGAGACTGAGGACACCCTCGCAGGTTTGAGTCTTGCAACAGTGAAAAACGAAATTGGCTGTAATTCACTTTCAGGACATGCCACACACATCAGGGCATGTCCTACCTTTTACATACAATGCACCCTGCCCATGGGGGTACCTTGGGCCTACCTTAGGGGTGACTAACATGTAGAAAAGGGAAGGTTTAGGGACTGGCAAGTGTGTGCACTTGCCAAGTCGACATGGCAGTCCCAGACTGCACACAGGCTCTGCATTGGCAGGGCTGAGACATATTTTACGAGCTGCTACTGTGGGTGGCACAACCAGTGCTGCAAGCCCACCAGCAGCCTTTGATTTACAGGCCCTGGGCACACCTGGTGCACTGTACTAGGGTCTGGCAAGTAAATCAAATAGCCAATCATGCGTCACTAATCCAATACAACACTTTACAATAGGGAGCACTTGCACTTTGGCACTGAATAGCAGTGGCAAAGTGCCTAAAGCATCTAGACCAGCAAAAACATAGCAAAAACACAGGTGGAAACAGTGAAAAAATGGAAGGGAGACCCACGCCAATGGTGCCAGGTCTAACAACTACCAACTCCTTTTTCTGCTAAATCTGCATAGCCGTATTCATGTGAAAGTGCAAGAATTTTGAGAAATGCTGAGATGGATTAATGGACTGAGTACTCGCCCTGAGAGGTGGCAGTCACAAGTAAAGTGTGATACCTCTTGCCCATTTAACTCATGGATACAATTGTTTGTGATCTGTGACGTGTAAATAGTTATCCTTTTAAACACAATCTAGGTAGGGATCAGACAGAAATGCCATTAAATTTAGATATTCCGCCCTGGAGCGGAGCAGATCCTTACTCCGTACGAGCCCTGGTTGCTCTTGAAACAATCCACAAAGAGACTTATCACAGAACTATATCACATTCTGCGCCCCCCAGAACAGGTAGTCAAATCAGCGGGCCAAAGGCGATGGGAGGCTGAGATTGGGCAGACACTGACCCCTAAAGAATGGACAGATATCCATTACAGAGCCCGACACTCTGCACGCAACTCTTCTAGCATAGAGACAGCCACTAAGATTATGATGTATTGGTACCTCACACCATCACAACTCCATCAAAGTGACCCCGACTGCTCTCCCACTTGCTGGAGGGGCTGTGAGGCAGATGGCACATTATTACATCTATTATGGGAGTGCCCCAATCTCACATCCTACTGGACACAGGTACTAGATTAGATCGATCGTCACTTCAATGCCTCACTCTTACGCTTTCCTGCATATGTGGTCCTGAGAGTCTCTGATAGGCTTACCGACCCCCTCAAGTCTCGTAAAGGTAAGCAACTAGGCATAGTTCTGGGGGCGGCCTTACAGAACATACTTTCCTTATGGGGCACAGATCAGACACCGACTTTCGAGGGAGGACTTCATCGCCTATGGTATGTGCTGGGTATGGAGCGCATCTCTTTCTCGCTCCAGGGGGATGGGGCCGCTCTCGCCGACGTGTGGCGATCTTTTGTCACTTTATTATGTTCTGAATTTCGCGAACTATCCTGCCCTAGATACTTGCGGCTTCTGCGCCTCCCGCGCTGAACCAAGATGTCACCCATATACCACCAAATTGAGCAACTATGTGCTGAGCCAAATTTCCACCTTCATGTATAAGCAGCTTGAACAGGGGAGGAGATGGGAGGGGGGTGGGGAAGGCGAGTGGTGGGAGGGTTGCAGGACGGTTTATTTCACTTTTAATTTGATGCTGTGCTAAACACTCAGTTGGTTGCTAGCCCATGATCTGGGTTTCATTTCTCACTGCATCGTGTTTGTTGTTAAATCAATAAAAAGACTTCAACCTAAATTGAGATATCCAATAATCAACCACCCACTAAATTGTATGAGGATTGGGCTGATTTCTACTAAAAAAGTTTTTCTTAGAAATTAAACGTGATGCTAACTATATCGATACTAACAGTTACTGAAACTGCACCGGCTGCTATAAGCAGGAATATTCCATCTTCTGTGAACAGATTACTGGCATTTTTTGTATCAGGCTTATTTAATCTATTTATTGATTTGTAAAGCTTTATGATGAGAAATCCTGTACATAGCAATAGGATAATGGTACATGAATCAGTATCAGTTTTAGAGAAACACATGGAGAAGGTGGCAGGTGTGTTGGTAAGTCAATCAATTAATCAATCAATCAAGATACTTTATTCTGTTAAAATAAATTAACCATAAAAGCAATTGCATAGAGAATTAAATGCAGATAATTCAGATAAATGCAGATAAATATAAAACCTAAGTTCATGTTACAATGTCATCATACATGGCAAAATTTAAAAGACATAAGTCAGGGATCTTACCTTAGCATAGCAGTTAAATATAACAATGACATTACAAATAGACCTCGACTTGGAACAACCCACCCTAGCTGAACAGGAGTCAACCCTCACATGCCCTTCTCAGGTAAACTGTTGCAAATAACAAGTCACATCATGGGCAGTAGGTGTAAAATCCCCAAAAAACATGATAAAATGCTAAAGGTCTTTTGGGGATAATGATGAATCACAGCCACATGGGTCTGATGTAGCAGAAATCGCATTTTAATTGTAGGGGTGCATCATAATCATACATGTAGAAAGCACCCGCATATAATCCTTTCTCGTATTAACATGAGGTGTTAGAATTTGAAATGTATTAATATGAAATGAGATGTGCTTAGGCCATTGAAAAGTAACATGGAGAATTACCAAAGAAAGTGAATGTAACTAGCAGAAAATATTAACAGAAAGAATTTGTATTGTGAAAGTGACTATTATTGATGTATCACATGTGTTTATTAACTAGGTTGTTTTACATGTAGGTAAATCATTAATTGAATGTGCTTTATTTTTTCCTATGCAAATCCGTCAAAGCCATCTTCTGGTTTCTTATGTTAGCTGAATCTTGTAGGCCTGATATGCAGTTCCCTGGAATCTCTCGCTTTAGAATTAATAGCTGAATTTCATGTGTGCAGTAGAATTTGTTCTTTCTCATGTTTTGTTTTTCAGGTGAACAAAGTGCTCTTGTTAGCTAGAATGATTACTTTGTTTTACTAGTCAGGCAAGGAGAGAAGAAGTTACATCGTATAGCTTGAGTCGATAAAGGAAGCTTGTTGTGCTTCACACAGGAGAAGTTCTGAGAATCAAGGACAATTTGTTGCAAAAAGAACAACTTTGTCCCATGGAAAACTACCTTTTGGACGGTACCTAGAGCAGATGGTGTGATCTGCAAAGGATCTTGGGAAAGTTACCTACAATATTGTGTTTTTTGGAGTAGGGAAAGCGCCCTCTTCTTATTTTGCCTTCAGAGAGAGAGCATCTTAGAACAAACTCTGTCTCAATATCTTTATGCTATCTGACCCATCCATGGTGAAGAGACTTCTTAGGAAGACTCCACATGCTGACACCTTTTTCACTCCTTTTCCTGAAGATGCTTAATAAGAAGGGATGTCATCTTAGAGTTAGAGTAGGGATAGATTAATGCTTTATATTCACCAACCCTCAATGCGGTGAAACTTGGAGCCATGCTTTTTGATCCTCTGCATTTTGCTTCTTGAATTAATTGTTTTATTTATGTTACATCATCTTCATTGGATACGCTGATTTGGCTTTATGTTAATTCCAAAGTACTTTTACACTCTTGTATTGAGGTGTCTTTATGTTCAGTTAATTTTGGCTTTGTAGTAAATTAACTAGCCGTAAGTAGTTATCTGTGGTTACTCTGTGTCCAAGGAAATTCTTGTTAATTGATTGACAACAATAAAATAAATTCTCCCCTCTACACTTACATGCTTACAGGAATGATCGGATTGTGTCTCTAGAATAGGTCAAGAACTTCATGGCTTTCAGGTCTAAACACCAGGTTTCATCCTGA
The DNA here is from genome assembly GCF_964204655.1 of Triturus cristatus. Taxonomy (NCBI): domain Eukaryota; kingdom Metazoa; phylum Chordata; class Amphibia; order Caudata; family Salamandridae; genus Triturus; species Triturus cristatus. The sequence continues at coordinate 1,094,057,174 of NC_140581.1, forward strand.
TGTTTAGAGACTGCCAGTAGCCTGTGGATTAAATTCAATCTAAATCTCGTCAGCAACAAATGATGAGAACAGTTGCTGACTGATAGAAAAGTAGGGTTCAATACCAGGTGAAGTTTTCAACATAATACAACTTCGAATAGAAGGCCTAAAAAGTTCTTATTCCTCTCTACAAGACTGTTGCATCAAAAGCAAGTGCTTATGAGTCCAGGGCAGATTTTAAAATAGCATTAAGGCAATCAAAAAGCCCAGCCTCCTGAACTTGATGGCATATTTTAACCATGGTATGGACTGCCAATAATCTAAGATCAGACAATCTCTTAGTACCACCCTGTTCAACTTACATTCAGGTGTGACCCAAATAGTAATTGATCTCAAAAGGGCACGGAAGGCCACAAGAACGCAAAAATAATCAAGACCCAATTCTTAGTGCAAAATATAAGAGAGAGTCGACTGAGGGACACACAAGAGTATCCTACAAAATGTATTTTCAACAACATGCAAGCTGGATCCATCCATGTAGCTCAATAAATTGCAGCCAAAAATAGCTAAGAGCACATGTTTTGCATGGTTCTTCTTTAACAAAGGTGATCAGGGGATATATGCGAACACGCTAGCCCAAGATCAGAGCCAGAGAAAATTGGCCAAACTATTATTTCACCAAATTTTTCTCTGTTTGCCAGACAACTAACTTGCAACAACTCATCCCATGTTTGGTGTGCTTACTGCGGTCTGCTACTTTTGCTGTGTCTTAGATTTTTAGTCTTAGATTCCATCTCTCATAGAAGTAGTCTGCTCTCAATGGAGATATTCCGGTATATCTGCAGGGGCGGGTGGTTAGGCAGCGCAGATGTCACGTCAGCTATTGAAGATGGGCTCAGTGCAGCACCTCGATAAAGAGGCTCAGTAGGCTTCAGCCACAGAATTATTACCTCCTAAAGGCTTCCTGTATTCCGGTATCTCACTCCACAGGATAGCCTCTCACCCTTGTCTGGTCTGAGTTTTGGAACCCGCAGAGGGCCGAGACATACCCCCCACACCGCCCCTGTAGAGAATAGCAATGCAAGAGTCACCTTGTGCCACCGGGACTCTGGTGCTTGCTACCAGCTAGCAGTTCATGGAATGTGGGGTGTAATGCACTGGGTCTCACCGACTTTGGCCTATTCCAACACTTCCAGATTGTGCCAATTTTACAGGGATCTCTCATGGATCTCACTTTCCAGTGTCAGGCTATTATCCAGCTTTCACCCATCACCCCAGTGCTCCGGCCCGCTCAGGGGTTCCTTCCAAAACACCAAGGCGCCCTGCGGCAGCCACCCCCATCGGCTCACCAATGCAATCCCTAGCAGTGAAGGCTTGGCTGCATCTGTGGCTGGCAGGCCGTCATGTCCTCTCTCTCTTTTGGGGCCCCCCGGGGGCTGAATCCTGATGTTCTTGTTCTGTTACCATGCATGCCAAAACAACATGTGACTTAACAACACAGTCAATACAACCACTGTGTCATTATCAAGAGTTACATTACAACACAAGTCATTACAATGACTTGCTTTAGGGAAGCACTGGACTTTGGAATAGTTTAAATTACTATTCCAACTCCAGTTGGTGTATCAGTAGGGAAGGTGTTGCACTTACAATCCAACACCAGTTCAACACCGCATTCCCTAAAGCTGGCCGTTGTAATGACTTGCGTTGTAATGGAACTCATGGTAACGTTGGTGTCATGGTTCTGACTGCATTGTAAAGGCACTATGTTGTAATGCCTGCATTGTAATAGATATTTCCCAGCCCGATGGGCCGTTGTGTCCATGGATTCCACCCGGAGCCCCACAGCCATCTGAGGCAGCTGCACTCACCGTCTCCCCTCCGCTATCCCCGATGGCTTGGGCACGGCTGCATCTGCAGTGGGCAGGCAACAAGGGCCATGGGATTCCTGGGGGCTGGACACAGTTGTCTCACTGCTGGAGCTCTAGGGCCACACAGACAGCCCAGCAGACCTCAGTTCAATACGGGAGGAAAGGGTGGGCTCCACCCGGTGGCAGGGTCCAATGTCTTTCCCCTCAGGCAGGACTTGGCAGTCAGCCCAGCCAGTCAGGGTGGGCCCTGGTTTAAATCAGCCCATTCACAGACTGCTGGAGCTTCATTCCCTCCTCAAGAGGGGTCCCAAGGCAGCTGTAGTTTATGGCGGGTGACAGGATCACCATGCGGAGCTCCATTTAAGAGCTTCCGCCATCTTGGCCCTCTAGGCCACCTTCACTGACCTTTTCATATCTCAATCGTATCTATGTTTCTCTGGCTTATCCCTCCTCCCCTTAATATAATGATCATTATATATGACCTTTTGTGGATGTAGTTCAGTCCTCTGTAGTTTAAATCTGATTGTGCAGGTGCTGATGCCTTAGGGTTGAGTGTTCACGATAAAAATGTATAAATAAATACTTAAACCCTCAAAAATAAGTAAATAGGAAGGTGAGTGATTTTTTCTTGTATGTTTTACTAAAAAGAAGGTCTCACACATGCATGGTATGTTATGTTGGTCAGAGCAAAATATGCTACATTGTTAAAGAGGATCAGATTGAATCAATACACTTGCAATCCATGATTTTCAATAGCCAGGCCTTCTCCCAAACCAAGGCCCAAATTTACTAAGGGGTTGTTTTGCCCAACAGGATGAAAAGCTACGTAAGCCCTTAAGTCAGATTTATTAAACCACCTTGCATGGCTCTGCATGGCTTAGTAAATATAGGTAATGCAAGGCAGCACAAGTCCCTGTAATGTGTTACTCTGCATTGGGAAGGTGTTCCATGGGTGAAGTGTGGGCTTTTCTGTGCATCTATCCGTGGATTTTGGTGCATTCCCAGATTTATTAAGGGTAGTGAAAGCATCAAAATGCTATGACATCCCAAAAAGAAGATACACAGTATCGAGAGAAATGTTTATTCCTCCTCACTGTTTCCTGTTTCTATGTGCTCTGCATTGTGCAGCTCTCATCAACAGAGGAAAATGCCTCTGAGGATTGTTTTTGTGTAGAAAGGTGTCATTTCCTCCCCAAAACAATCCTGCCTGGTGCAAGGGCGCCTGCATTTGAGCTAGGCAGCACTCATTGCACCAGACAGCAAGAGAGCAGGAATGTGTCATATCTTTGCCGGTTTTTTAGTGGGACAGTTTAGTAGTGCTGCGCACCAAGATCAAGGTTTAATTATAGCACTGTGTACAGGAAAGCACAGATTCTCACCCATTTGCATCTCCATGTACCTTCAGATTGTTTGCCTGTCTGCATACTCTTATTTGGGCGTCTACTGAGGAGTAAGGATTGTGCATTTTTGCTTCTTATGCATGTATTTCAATTGCAAATCTCCTCTCCTGAGCTGCAGTCACCTTGGTGTTATTAGTGAGACCCTATATGTGGAAATAGCTTTAAAGAGATGCATGTGTGATATTACCTTCATTATGTACATGTTAAGTGTCAGCACAAAAATCTGTTTCCCCTTCCTTACCCAATGAGCACCAGCAGCTCAGACCGAGAGCGATGTAGTTCCTGTATTGTCTTTGGTGCTCCCCGACTGGACCCGTCTCTCTATTGTAGATCATTCTAACACATTAGTATTAAGCTGTAACATTCTCCATAAGAATGACAGACACCGTCTAAAGTTTAAAATTTTACTTAGAGAATATAAAGCAGAAATATATATGAATCAGTTGGTACATACATTATAAGTGCAAAGAACTCAGTAAAGTTCAATAGAATATCCAGCATAGATTTACCTTCTAAGGTAGGGAAAAAGTGGTGTCTCTAACAGTGAAAAGGCAGGTTCTTTTATGGGCCTTTAGACGCAAGACTTCAGCACATTCACTACACAAGAACATGGCACCACTGGGGAGTGAACTAGAATAAACATTTTACTACAGAATACATTCAAAGATCTTCTCATAATAATATTACATTAGATTCAGTCGTTCACAAGTAACATGAGTTGATACACAGCCTGGGACAGTTAGGTTGTCTTTGCTTAGGTACATTGCTTCCAGTATGACTGGGAAAGCTTCAGTCTTCCAGTGTACATTCAAAATGGAAGAAAGCATGAAACTGGCTTATGTCAGCACAGGCTTGATTTCTAGTACAAAAAGAAACAGATTCCACAAAAGGAGTATACAGGATATTTTGAGATGGATCCTGCAAAAAAAAAAAAAAAACTCCTAGAAGCTTGTAGATATAAAGAAGTGTGCCATGGCCTGCCTAATGGCTGTCTGTTCATACCTGAGAAGTGTTCCAATGTGTTTAGGTATTCCAGCACAAACATCCATTCTCGGTGACACTGTCGCTAAACACTATGGGGCTCATTTATGAGCCCCTGCGTCACTTTTGCGCCGCCGGTGCGTCACTTTTTGTGACGCACCAGTGGCATAACACATGCGCCATGTTGCGCCATATTTACAAAGTGACGCATCTAGGTAGATGCGTCGCTTTGTAAACCCCTGCGCCACATTATACCTGCGCCAGGTATAATGTATGCAAGGGGGGCGTTTTGACGCAAAAAAGGGTCGTAGAAGTGACGCAGTGAAATCTACGAGATTTCACTGCGCCACTTCTAGTGTGCAAATGCGTCAATTTCTTGCGCCTGCCTCACAGCAGGCGTAAGACTGACGCAGGCCCTTTCACATGGGGCTTGCCCCATGTGAAAGGACACATTGCTGGAGTTGCGTCACTTTTGTGACACACTCCAGCGATGCGTCACTTTTGCGCCTACAGATACGTCAGAAATACTGACGTATCTGTGACTCCTTGTGACATGATGCGTCATACTGTAAATATGACGCATCACTGGAGTCGCAGGGATGGCGCAGTGAAAAGTGGTGCATCACTGTTTTCACGCAGTGATGCGTCACTTTTCATAAATGAGGCCCTATGGACTTGAAGGTGCTAGAACCTCATTGCACAGATCCTGAGTACACTATCCAAGGAAACTGTCTTCATTCTCAGTTAATCCCAGACACTATTGCAGGCTGATGTCACCCCAACCCTGCTGATCTGTTTAGCTATTGTGAACCACTGAGGCCCTCTGGTGGACACTGAGGGCCTGATTCACAAAACTATTTTAATTTTCTGCAGTTTTACATGCATGTTTCTATCCGCAGGAGCCCAGGAGTACTCTTGGGAAGCAGTGACAGTTGCACTTTTACATGCATGTTTCTATCTGCACGAGCCCAGGAGTACTCCTGGGAAGCAGTGACAGTTGCAGATATATCAGCAGGACTCCATACACCCGTCTGTGAATTCCATTTGTGCATGAGTGTGCATACACTTCTATAGTTGTGTATGCGAACATTTCCAATGAAGTGCATAAGTACTTGATAACTTTTCCTTCATTCTCAAGGAAAATATGTTTTTCCAGTCGATAAACCTCTTCCCCTGCACTCGTGCCAATTTTGAGGGATTTGCCTTCTCATTCACACTATACAAACGGATTTACTCCTGCCACTGGCAGTAATACATATATCTCTGACTTTCAACGAGGGAAGAGAGTTGAAAATAAATTTGAGAAGCACACGAGCTTTCTAGGGAAACTCCACCCTGAAATGTAAATTCCACACCCCAGGGTGTTTTTTCATTCACACTAAAATATATGTCATAGTAAATCTTTTTGTAAGTGTTAAACTACGTTTTGTGAATTGCAAATATGGCTGTATGTTTAAGAAAAGACATTTGCATATGTAAGTTAAATTTACATATGCAGATGGCTTAGGGAATCAGGCACATAGACGCACAGACTGTTTTAAATATTTTCTGATTACCCTTTAATTTAAATTTGTATCCCGCTCATATTCCACTTCTCCCAAAGCTGAAGCCAAATTTAGTTGATATACTTTTTACTTTTTAATTATGTTTAGAATAACCTCTGTTTGGGCTATCAGATTGGACTCACCGCTCCCTACCTTTTGACTTCTCTTTAAGAAGCATGTCTAAAAATATACTTGTGCCTAACTAGTGCTGTTTAAACTAGTGCGGAAAATTGCTCCTTTGAGGGTACAGCACCCTTTAGGCATGATCTGAGTTATATCGCTTATTACTTTTTATTTAGTGTTTGTCAGTTTCAGGTTGCAGGCTTTCTTTCTTTACATGTAAAGCTTTGCATGGCTTATGTGGCCACCAGTTAATGTACAGATTTAAGGCAACCAATATATAGACCATGATATATGCTAATACAGAAACAATAATAATCTGAAAGAACCAAGGACAACAAATGATTTATCAAAAGTACAAAAACAGCATTTATTAAGTTTTCAAACAATTAGAATAAATGTAATGATCATTCATTCGCTTTCATATCCATCATACAGACTCACAAACATACTAGAAACGTCATTTGAATTTGTGCCACTCAATTTTCAATCGACACTGGGGCAAATCATCAAGGAGGCGATATAAAATTATCGCCGCTTTTCGTACGAAAATGGACGCAAAAGCAGCGATTATTTTATTGCCTAATCAGCAAGGTCACGCTATCGCGTGAATCCTTGCATTATCACCTGTTTACTGAACGCCCAGCTTTGCATCTCTAATGAGATGCAAAGTGGGCATTCCTGCCCTGACATAACTGGAGAAATGTCGCTAAGCGACATTTCTCCAATTATCAATGGGCACGCTAACCTGCAGAGCGACAAGCAAAGTAGCAATAACGTCTGTTATCGCTACTTTCCTTACGCCTGCTTCAAGACTGACTTAGCCATGATATCCTATGGAAGGTGGATATCATGGCTAAGTATGCCTTGCCTTATCATCAAGCTATCGGCAATCTTTGTGAGATTATCGCTGGATTTCCAGCGATAATCTCACATTTGGCAGTTAGCGCTTGGAATTTTATCACTTTTGAGATAAGCGTTGCTAATAGTACGCTATCTCAGTGATAAAATTCCACGTTACCCGGCGATAATTATCGTAGCGCTAAGTGCGCTTAGCGATAATTATCGCCGGTCCTTGATGATATGCCCCACTGTTCTTTATATATTGTGTTAATCTATCAGATTTGAACAATATGTCACCACACCAACCTTGTTTTTAATTTGTTTCTAGTATGTTTGTGAGTCTGTATGATAGATATGAAAGCGAATGAATGATCATTACATTTTTTCTAATTGTTTTAAAACTTAAATACTGTTTTTGTACTTTTGATAAATCATTTGTTGTCCTTGGTTCTTTCAGATCATTATTGTTTATGTATTAGCATATATCATGGTCTACATATTGGTTGCCTTAAATCTGTACATTCATTGACTTTTCCCTACTTTAAGGAACCTCATCAGAACTGTAGGGGGCCTCTTCTTTGCGCTTATGTGGCCACCGCATCAGCATTCCCATTTGGTGCACTGCAGCATGTAAACCTGCAAAGACTTGACCCTGATATGGTAGCAGAGTAAAATTTGGGATGGTGTAATTTCTCAAGTGCAGTGCCAGTTTTATGTAACTCACTTCTGTCATTTTATGAGAAGGGCAGTATTATCCCAGAGGCAGGACAATGGACACAATTCTCTATGCAGAGGAGTAAGTGTAGGAAAGTGCCTCGCCTGACCCAGCGCATGCGCTGGTCTGGCGAGACTTATTGAGAGGGCTCCAAAAAGTGCTACTAGGCCAGCCTAGAGCTACAGTGCATGTGCGCGGGCGCGCGCGCCGCGCTTGACCGCGATTACTTTCACTTTCGCGGCCGCTTTGAAGTTTGATCGCGATCACTTTCACTTTTGCGGCCACATGGCCGCTTGGCATAGCCAATAGGTCTCACTTTTGGGACCTTATAAGTATTTAGTTATGCAACTGTTGCATGGCTAAACACTTGTAAGATCCCAAAGGCGAGACCTATTGGCTATGCCAATGCTTGTTTATATGGTCAACCCCCACACTTATCCCCCCAATGCTAAGGGTTATGACTCTGAAAGTGCACTGGAGCCTGCTGTCCAGGCCCAAGTGCCAGTGCTCACTCCCTAAAACTGAGATGTGTGAATTGGTAACCCCAATTGGCAAAGGATTTTAACCCCCTTATATGTCCCAAGTATATGGTACCAGTGGTACTCAGGGTATGTGTGGAAGGGGTCACCAGGACCTGAAGCACTGTTTGTGCCACCCAAGGGGACCCAATTAAACTACTGACAGTAGGCCTGCCATTGCAGACTGCAGGAGCAGTGTAAACTAATCAAACTCGACTTTGCCCTCACTATGTGTGGCAAAGTCAATGCACTATTTTAATATATGCCAGTCAACCCTAAGGGAGGCCTCCTACAGACCAGGAGACAGGGTGAATTATTTCAAAGTTGTGGACATGTGCAAGCTGTTAAGTCCCTGAAGTGGCCTTTACCATTAAAGGAAACTGTAAGTGATAGAAGGTCCTTAGGATAACATGGGCTGGCACTCGTGCAAACCCGAGGCTGGGCGATCCATTATGGTACCGCTGAAATATGTATTATTTGGAATCAAACAAAGTGCCTCAGCACCCTTGACACAAATCTGATGTTGAGGACAATGTGGCATGCACCCAGGTGAATACCTGAGAGGTTGCCCACCTGCTTCCCCCTGCCATTCCTGTGCTCTGGCTGACAGCTCACGCATGCTGCCACCAAGACTGAAATCTGTTTCCCTGCCAGGAGGTGTAAACTCTCCCAAGAGTCAGAAACAATGGCCTGGATGGGAATGAGGTCACACCTCCTTACCTGACAGGCTAGCTAATGAAATGGCACATCAAGGTGGTGAGCTTTACAGGGTACACTGCCTGTGATATGCAAGCAGGTTGCCTCCCAAAGGAGGAAACAGCCCTCCCCCTGCCCCCAGGCACATTTGCACACAGGCAGGTGGGAAAGTTAGGTATTCAGGAGGTGTACACCTCCAGAAGGCTAGTTCCACCTCTTGGGCAGGCTACCTGGCCTGCACAGCTAATGAAGACTTCTGCCATTCTTAAAAGTGGAAATAGTGGTGTGAGAAGTTGGCCTGATATGTAGTGCTCACTATTCTAGTGATCACTGTGTATCATTCCAAACGACCCTTATTGATGATTGGTTGTAAGTCAACCTTATAGACCAGCTATCCTAGTAGCGTGGATACGAGCAGTCTTAGGCTAAACTCTAGAGGGCGTGTTAAGCCAGCTGTTTACCATCACATATACCCCTTGAACACCACGTGAAAGGACACCACACAAGTTGTTATGAAAATAAAAGGATATTTATTTATAACAAGACTACCCTGGCTCTTTATGAGTCAGGGAGCTAAGCACACTACAAAACTCTTAGGAAAATACTTCAGTTGCACAATTTACACAAATGCCCGAGGGGCACGAGAAACCATCTACACTTACAGTGGAATGCGAATGGATAGAGTCTGGAGGTACTGATTCCGGAGTGATCCGATCAGTGGGACTAAACGAAAAAGGAACTTGACACTTGTAGAGCGAACCTGCGATGGAGCACCGAGATGCTCGAGTTACCTAGCCCGGAGGCTGCGGCTGCGTGAAGTTCGGCAAGATGTCGGGAGTCCTCGTTGTAGTCTCAGGAGCCTGAAAGAAGAAGTTGCTGGCAGGCGACCAGTGACGATGTTCAGAGCGATCCAAGCCTGGATCGGTGATGAAGGAAACCTGAAAGCAGAGGGGACTCAGTTCTCAACCGCTAGCCAGCGATCGTGTGGGTACCAGGAGGGTACCGGCTGAAGTCACCTCGACCAGGTGAGTGGGTGACGTCGGACTCGGCTGTTCCTCGGACCAGGAGGCGCGGCGGCGACCAGGATGGAGGGCGAGCTGTCCCACGAAGGTGTCTGCGGTCGATGGTGCTGGGCCCAGGAAGGGGCAGCGGATCTTGGCAGTGGCAACCCAAGCGGGGGAGTCAAGATGGCGTCGGGAGTGGACCAGGAGGGTCCGTGGTACTCCTCTGTTGAAGGGGGGCAAGAGCCAGTCTGGAGCAACCAGACTAGTGATGAAACAATCGTGGTGCGTCGTGAAGAGGGCCACAAGCCGGTCGGCAAGTGGTCGGACAACGCGGTGAGCAGCAAGGAGCGGAAGGGCCCCCACGCAGATCTTGTGGATGCTGGGGAGACAGACTTCGATGCTGGAGCTACTCAGGGTTTAGGGCTTCTCAAACCCTAGGGGCACTCACTCGAGGGTCCCTCGGTGGGCGTGCTAGATAAGCGTCGTGCAGGTTCTGAAGATGGCCGGTCCCGCAGGTCTCGTCACACCTACGACTCTCAGCTGGGCTGATGAGGTAGGTAAAAGGTCAGAGATGGCAGGGACTCGTGTCTCGTCGAGCTGGGCAGTCTTGATCCGTAGGAGAGACTTACAGCAAACCGCAAGCGCTTAGGTGGTGCCTGCTGGTGCAGGGTGGCTACACCTTAGCCACAAGGGAGAGTCTTCAGAAATAGTCAAGAGTTCCTTTCGTGGAAAGTGGTTCGTGATTCGGAGTTATCCGAGTATCTGATTATCCAATTTGGGAAGGGGACTCGCTCCTACCTTTATTCTAAGAAAAGGGGCTGGCCCGTGACTAGGTTCTACCTATGGGTGGAGCCAGGAGGGGGGTGGTTACACCCCTAACCTTTGTCCGGCTTCGCGCCAGCTCAGGGGCTGGTGTGCCCCCGAAACTGGTTTGAGCCGGGCTATGCACAGTGAGCACCGGGGTGCCACTTGCAATCACCTTCCTTTCAGCCCGGCCTACCTGGGATACACAAACCCTGTCTGGGACGGTGCTAACACCGCCCTCGACAGGAAACCCTTTGTCCAAGCTCCCCTTGCTGGAAGGTCCCCCAGCAGCAGGAGGTCAGACTTGTGTCTGGTGGCAGCATCCATTTTGTGATGCTGAGGCTTGAGTCAACTTTAACCGGGGTTCAAGGTTACTTCCATGTCGTGTCCCTCTAAAAGGGGGGAATGCTAACCCCGTCACCAGGACTGGCGAGGGGTTCGGATTCCCATTCGTATGACACCTTACTCGACATGTATAGGTGATGTGAGGCCAAAGTTAGCAAATGCATTAAAAGTAGTTGGCCCGCGTCACCATGGAACGGCTATTAGGACTTGGTTCCGCAAGCCGTCGACGGGCTCAGCTCGCGCCAGAGCACCGTTCCACATGATCCCCTGCACTCTGCCTTCAGGATTGATAAGGCCTGCTATAGGAGTGACTGATAGGAATCCATGTGTCCATGTTAGGGTTTAGGTGTAGGAATACTACACCTACAGCAACGGGTGATTACACCACGTGGCCCCAGCTGTCGTGCAGCCAGTTGTGTCAGATTTGGGCGGCCATTCCAGGGGTGGCATAATACATGCTTCAGCCCCTGGTAGGCCCTGGGTACACCGATGCCCTGGATACCTGTGGCATGCTGAGACAGGGACTGACAAGGCGGCCCAGTTCCAATTAGTTGATGCACCTAACGTACATGTGTGTTAATTTCGAGAGAGAACAGCTAGGCTGTGGGTCTGATTGGCAGGCCCACAGCCGGAGAAAGTCGTAAACCAATGAAGCAAAAGCAAAAAATCTGGGTGATCATAGGATTGCAGACCCTACTCTCCTACATGACCCCCCCCCCAAACTTCGGGACAATAAGCTAACCTTGACCAGGTGAGTCTTCTTGCTCTAAGTGAAAATACCTGGAGAGCCCATCTGCATTGCCATGATCAGTGCCAGGTCTATGCTCCACTGTGAAGTCCATCCCCTGTAGGGAAATGGACCACCTAAGTAGTTTGGGGTTTTCACCCTTCATTTGATTTAGCCACAAGAGGGGCTTATGGTCGGTCTGAATCTTGAAGTGAGTGCCAAACAAGTATGGCCTCAACTTCTTCAGGGCCCAAACCACAGCAAAAGCCTCCCTCTCAATAGCTGACCAATTCTTCTCTCTGGGGGTCAGCCTCCTGCTAATAAAAGCTATGGGCTGGTCATGACCATCAAAATTCAGTTGCGATAGAACAGCTCCCACACCCAGCTCCGAAGCGTCTGTTTGGACAATGAATGGTTTGGAGTAGTCTGGACTCTTTAGGATAGGTGCTGTGCACATGGCCTGCTTCAGGTCATCGAATGCCTTCTGACAGCTTGCTGTCCACTGAACTTTTTTTGGCATCTTTTTACTTGTCAGGTCGTTTAGCGGGGTCACAATGGATCCATAATTTCTGACAAATTTCCGGTAATAACCAGTCAGGCCCAAGAAAGCTCGAACCTGAGTCTGGGTGGTTGGAGGAGCCCAGTCCTGGATGGCCTGTATTTTGCTCTCCAATGGTTGAACCTGGCCTCCACCTACAAGGTGGCCCAGGTATACAACCTGTGTCTGCCCTATCTGGCACTTGGTGGCCTTGATAGTGAGGCCTGCCTTCTGCAGGGCCTCTAACACTTTCCTCAGGTGGACCAGGTGATCCTCCCAGGTGGAGCTAAAGACAGCGATATCGTCCAGATACGCCGCACAGAAGTCGTCCAACCCAGT